>NC_053389.1:417801808-419015563 GCF_905171765.1 Bufo bufo | reverse complement strand
GTAAAAGTAGCCTAAAATATTAAAAAAATTAGCCCATATGTTGAAGAATGTAACAGAAAAAAATAAATAAAAAGTCTGATTTGCTGTTTTTTCATCACTTTATTTCCCAGAAAATGTAATATAAAGTGATCGTCATACACCCTCCAAAATAGTATTGTAAAAAAAGACAGATTTCCCTCAAATGAGCCCCCACACATCTCTGTAGACATAACTATAAAAAAAGTTATGGGGGGTCACTCGGGAGCAGGGGTTATGTTAGGGTTGCCACCTTCCCAAAGAAAAATAGTAAGGGCCTCATGCACACAACCATCTTTGGCGGCCCTATTGAAGTGAATGGGTCCGCATCCTTGCTGCAAATCTTGCGGCTCGGATTGCGGACCAAAACAACGGTCGTGTGCATAAGGCCCTTACACAAATTAAAAAGGTTAGTGGTGTCTATTTATTCTCTATTTTTGAAATGATTATGCTGGGATTTGAACTCACAGCCTTCTACATTAAAGGGGAACCTGTCTCCGGGGATTTTGTGTATAGAGCTGAGGAAATGGGTTGCTAGATGGCCGCTAGCACATCCGCAGTACCCAGTCCCCATAGCTCTGTGTGCTTTTATTGTGTAAAAAAAACGATTTTGATCCATATGCAAATAAACCTGAGATGTGTCCTGTCCCTGACTCATCTCACATACAGGACTCATCTCAGGTTAATTTGCATATGTATCAGATCGTTTATTTTACACAATAAAAGCACACAGAGCTATGGGGACTGGGTATTGCGGATGTGCTTGCAGCCATATAGCAACCCATGTCCTCAGCTCTATACACAAAATCCCGGTGACAGGTTCCCTTTAAAGTCAAGAACCTTAACCACTGGGCCTATAGAGCTTCATGTTAACCTGCTGTACATATATTATGGCTAAAAACCTCAGTAGTAGTTTCCCACATAATATGGCATTCATATACTGTATATCAGAAGTATGATTTTATATAGGGATGTCCCAATACCAGTATCGGGGCCGATACCAGACATTAGCACAAGTACTTGTACTCGTGCAAATGTCGCCGATACCTCATGGCCCTGATCTGCGGTGGCGTGTCCCATCTTCTCCGGTCGGCGGCTGCTTCGCCGTCTCCCATCTTCCTCTTCCGGGCGGCGGCTGCAGCGGCGTGTCCAATCTTCTCTTCCGGGCGACGGTGGCGCTGCTCCCAGCCAATCAGCGTGGGGACGGCAGTGTGTCTCAGCTGATCGGCGTGTGGACAGGACTTCTGTGCGGTGTTCCAAGTCCCATGCGGTTGCCTAGCACTGGGAGGAAGTTAAACAGAAGATCATAAAAGTGTGAGACCACTTTCCGGCGCTGCTGGCGTATAGATCAATCCTCAAGATTAGTAATATTCTTTTATTGAGTTCAAGTCAACGCGTTTCAAGGGCGAAGCGCCCCCTTCGTCAGGACAATTTACTGAATAAAAATTCACTTGCTTGTTAAAGCCACTTCCTCCCAGTACTCTGGTGCATCTGCATGGGAAGGATTGCAGCAGGCCAGGTGGGTATGGTGCATGAAATGGAGGAGAAATTCAGTAAATTTCTCTCCATTTCATGTTAAAACAGACAAACAGTGAATAATAAAATAAGGTGGGGGGGTGGGGGGAAAGGGCATATAATAGTGACCCCCAACCAGCGAGCCACCAGCTGTTGCAAAACTACACCTCCCAGCATGCCCGCACAGCCAAAGGCTGTCTGGGCATGCTGGGAGTTGTAGTTTTGCAACAGCTGGAGGCACATTGGTTGGGAAACACTGTACGCCCATTTATTAACCCTTGTACAAAGGAAAAGTAAAGCAGTTGTCCATAGCAAAACCAAATTCCCGCCCGCTTTAATTTTTTTCATTGCTATCAGCAAAACTGCCCCGCTGTTTCTTTGTACAAAGGTTTTTGATAATCTCCCCTTGACTAAATTAAATTGGAATTTGCTGTAAAAACATTACCACACCATAATTGGTATTGGTAATTGGTATCTGTGAGTACTTAAATAAAAGTATCGGTACTCGTACACGGTCCTTAAAAAATTGTATCGGGACATCCCTAATTTTATATATTGTGACACAGTGAGGGTATTTTCCTCCCAGCATGTGCGGCTGGGCTGGTTTCCAGCCAGGTGAGGTCAAATACCGCAGCGGAGTTTAAGTGCCGGTCCGGGTTTTGGCAGCACATGGCTGTCCTAAATAGGCAGCCGGGCTCAGAAGAGATGTCTCTGTTTTGGGATCTGAGGCTTGGTGCCGTGCTATACCCTGTGCCGTTCCCTGTACAGCGATCTTCAGCATGGACCTGAGTGGGCCCTCTAGGAGCAGTGGGTGCTGACGCCGTCACTGCCCGGGACCCCCGCTGAGCATCTGTTTGAAGATGCTCACTGGATCGCCACTGTCTCCTCAAAGCACAGCACTGTGCATTGTATAGCTTCTGTTCTTGCTATCGCATCTCATACCCATTCACTTGACACATGAACATGACGTCACTGTGAGAAGGCTGCAGCACTCCAGTGAGCTGATCAGCCGTGGTGTCAGACTCCCACCAATCAGATACTGACAACCTTCCTTGAGACTAGGTCATCCGTATAAAACACTTCACAGAAACCCCCTTTAAACAGACTATATAGATACAACATAGATTTATTTTACTCACTTATATAGCGCTGACATATCCCAGATCACTTTACAGTCACTATTATCACTTAGTGCTAGCCACTGAGCCAACGTGTTGTATTCTTTTGCAGTGTGGACGGATCACGGACCTATTCAAGTTGAATGGGTCTCGATCCGTCCCGGCCTCTGCACGGACATTGTTCGTGTGCAAGAGGCCTAACATTGTCTAAGCTGGAACGGAGAAGTTGTAGCCTTTCCCATATTACTACTACAATCAACTATGCCAAGGTAATTATTCATAGGACTTCCGGTAGTAATATTGCAGACATCCATCAACCTTGGAATTCAGGGATCAGTAATTACCCTTATAAAGAAAATTACATGTTTTCAGGGACAAACACTATTATATTCATGTCTAGTTCCCAAGGGGCACTCACAATAGTCATTTTCAGCCGATCAGACTTGGAACTGCCCTTTACTTTCTTTATAGCAAAAAATAAAAGGTTAATCGGACCAGGCTAACCAAGATGTGAGACTGCGCATCAACATATTTTACTTAGTTAAGTAATCGCTGGAATTTATTTACCTCTCTAACAATGCAGCTAAACTGGACTTTCCTGTTAACTATTGTGATTATAACGACGACGTAACCAGACCTGAGAACGGGCTGGTAATAATACATGATAGGGTATGTAACCTGGTGATGCACAGCATTAATGACTGCGCCTGCAGTCCTGCTCACATTAACCATTTCAGTGCTGCCTGATCCATATTAAATCCAAAACCAACTGCATATCTTTTTGCTCATGTCATTAACAAGCTTTGCCTTTTAGTTCAGTTACAAAGATCCCTTAAAAACAAAAAGATCGCAAAATGTCTTCCTAATGGGACCTCAGCTGTAATCAGTGAGTGTTTAGAAAGGTTTTATGAGATTTTAATACCGATGACCTATCCTCAGGATGAGTTGGGTGATTTTCTGATTAATCAGCACCTTATTACACCAGTATTTTATACATTGCCAAAGGTGGATAAGTCGATGACTCGTCCAATTGTGGCGTCGACCGATCCCATTCTCTATCCTCCTGCTATATTTTTGGAGAAAGTTTTGACTCCCTTAACTAAATTAGCTTTTTCGTATTTGAGAGATACAGAACAGTTTCTGAATGAGATCATACCATTGCAATTGGATGGGGACCGCATTCTTGTCACATTTGACGTATGCAGCCTCTACACTTCCATCACGCACAGAAAGGGACTTAATGCAGTAAAATGTCTCCTTGATAAAAGCAGATACAAGGATGTGGAGAGAAACTACCGGTATTTTCTTTCTCTTTTGACCATTGTACTGGAGCAGAATTATTTTCTGTTCCAGAATACTTTTCATCAGCAGCGGTGTGGGACCGCGATGGGTTCGAACGTCGCACCGCCATATGCAAATTGTTATCTGGCTTATTTTTAAAGAATGTTCATCTATTATAATCATCTATACCAGGAGCACTGCATTTTTGGCGAAGATTCATTGATGATGTTTTTGCATATGGCATGGCGACGTTCGGACCCTAATGGGATTCACCTCCTTCCTTTAATTCGGTGTGGCCAGAACATCAATTTACCTTGCATTTTGATATAAAAAAAATCTCTTTTCTCGATACTTGGGTCATTAAGGGAGAAGAAGGTAGGATCAAAACTGATCTCTATACTAAGGCCACAGACCGAAACAGCCTGTTAATGTATACCAGCAATCACCCTACAACTACCAAAAAAATCCCTCCCTTATGCCCCGTATCAGAGGATAAAGCGTATAGTCAATGACCCTGAAGATCAGGAATCAAGATTGCAGGAGATAACCGCTAAATTTGAGGCACGAGGTTATCCAGTACATTTATTACAGGAACAGAGATCCATTTGGCTCAGTTTCGTCAGATGGACACCAAAATGCTGCAGGCAGGGTTTTGGTGTCCGCCTCCAAAGTGGAATAAAGACTGATCGGAGGCAAACTGATGCTTTCTGAGCGGATCCTTTTCCATTCAGAATGCAATCTGATCTGTTTTGGACTGCTTGTGAGAGCCCTGAACGGATCTCAGAAACAGAAAGTCAAAATGCGAGGTTGAAAGAAGCCTTCACCCAGCTTTTTATAATTCTTTATTTGTGAGGTTTCTTTTCTCATCTTGTGTTATTATCTTCAACAGAAAAACTAAAGCAATTCGATGTATATTGTAAAAGAAGAATTCAACTTTGGAAATGGAGTGATATCTCAATGCAATTATGTCTTTGTTTTCATTTTTTTCTATTTAGTTTATCTAGGTTGTCATGACTACATGACGTCAGCACTTGATTGTTAGGCGGGTTATTTAAATCAGTGTACAGGTGAAACTCGAAAAATTAGAATATCGTGCAAAGTTCATTTATTTCAGTAATACAACTTAAAAGGTGAAACTAACATATGTGATAGACTCATTACATGCAAAGCGAGATGTTTCAAGCCTTTATTTGGTATAATTTGGATGATTATGTCTTACAGCTTATGAGAACCCCAAAGTTATAATTTTGAGGTACCCTTTGCTGAGGGGGTATGGATTAATTAGCTGACTAGAGTGTGACACTTTGGGCCTAGAATATTGAAGCTTTTCACAAAATTCTAATTTTAAGCTGCATTAATGAAATTCCTTTTAACTTGTATTACTGGAATAAATTGACTTTTGCACGATATTCTAATTTTTGGAGTTTCACCTGTATATAGTGTTTTCTTTACTGTTTGACAAAGGCACAGTTTGTGCCAAAACGCGTCACAGATATGGATATGTGGCAATAAAAAGAATATTTGCACAACTACGAACAGCATGTGCCTGTCCTTTATTACAATTGCTATCCTCAGGATAGGTCATCAGTATCTGATCGGTGGGAGTCTGACACCCAGGACCCCCACTGATCAGCTGTTTGAGAAGGCACCAGCGATCCTGTGAGCACCACGGCCTTCTCTGTTCTCACCAAGCACGGCGTCGTACGTTGTATAGCGCTGTGCTTGGTATCGCAGCTCAGCCCCCCTCAGTTCTATACTTTTCTATACTAGGAAAAGCGGACAGAAGACCGCTGGACTGCTGTGGGTGCCACTTCCTTCTCAAACAGCTGATCGGTGGGATCCCGGGTGTCAGACCCCCACCTATCAGATACTGATGACCTATCCAGAGGATAGATCATCAGTATTAAAATCTCAGAATAACCCCTAAGTATTACCCAATGGGTTGTCTGTATTATGCATGACAGGGTCTCTAATACAAGAGACACTTTTAGTAACTTTTTTTTATATTGTTCTTATATATGTGTTTCGCTTTAGCCACCTCCTCTTTGCTGATGCGGCCCGGGTTGTCAGTCTCCATGGCAACGGTCCACGCCAGCATTTAAAAGGAGCGGTGTGCTAGCACGCATTGACGCACAGCCAGATGAAGCGCATTTAGCGCGAAACGGCCGCCGCTGATCAATGCGTGTCTTGAATCGTCTGCCCCCTGCCTGATGTAACCCTGGATTAAATAAAGCTGAATATCCTGACTACACACTGGTGAGTGCCGCTACTTTCTTCTGTTCTACATTACCTCGTACACTTTTAGTAACTGTTCTCCACTCTGAGGGATTAGGTTCTGAACAGAAGATCTCCCTCTATTAACTTGTAATACCTTAATAGCAAGCCTAGACTGCCCATCTGGCAGTTCGGGCAAATGCCAGATGAGCCACAGTGGGCGGATCAGAGCACAGAGCTCAATCAGTTTTTATTTATTTTAGCTGATGTCTGAAGGCTTCATCTCATCAAACTTATCTGTGTGCAGCTACTAATCAAAAACTCAGATTGACTGCAAGAGGGAGTAGGAGGTCTGCTGCCTGTGTGTCATCAAACAAGAACCTGGTGCCCACCAAAGATTTAACAGAAATAAAGGCTATGAATACCTTCTGGGGCAATTTTTTTAATCATTGATTTTAACTCACTGGGTTCTTGGTCAGCTCTCTTACCAAGGCCCTTCTCCCCAATTACTTAGTTTGGTAGGGAAGCCAGCTCTAAGAAGGGCCTTGGTTGTTCCAACCATCTTCAATTTAAGAATTATGGATTTATGAATTATTATTATGAATTATTTGTACTCTTCTGCAGGACTGTGGCTCCACAAAATCCTGTCTCTGAGCTCTACAGGCAGTTTTTTCCTCCTCGTGGCTTGTTTTTTGCTCTAATATATATTGTCTGCTGTTAAAATTTATATAGACAGGGGTATGTCTTTCCAAATCATGTCCAATTAACTGAATTTACCACAGGTGGACTCAAATCAAGGTGTAGAAACAGCTCAACAATGATTGAGATAAATGGGAGGCCCCCAGAGTTAAATTTCAAGTGTCAGAGCAAAGGGTCACAATCCCTATGTCCATGCAAAATTTTCATTTTGCCTTTTTTTCATATTTCTGGGAACATTTCTAAAATTCTGTTTCCGTTTCTTATTATGGGGTATTAAGTACAGATTTATGGGGGAAACAATTTTTTTTTATTCATTATTTTAGAAAAAGGCTGTAGCATAAAAAAAAATTGAAAAAAGTGAAAGGGTCTGAAGACTTTTTGAATGCATTGCAGCATGGTGATCTTTAAAATCCCTATACTGCGATTTATCCATACATAATGTGATTAATCATTTTGGTTCAGTAGATTCTGCTAAAAACGTACTTTTATAATATGTAAATTACCTTGCTACCAGCAAGTAGGGCGGCTACTTGCTGGTAGCAGCCGCATCCTCCTATCATAATGACGCCCCCTCCGCATGTTGATTGACAGGGCCAGCGAACGGGATCTTTCTCTGCTGGCCCTGTTTGCATTCAAAATCTGGCGCCTGCGCTGTAACGGTATTCAATCGGCGCAGGCGCACTGAGAGGCGGCTGATCGCTCGGCCGCTCCATCCTCAATGCGCCTGCGCCAATGACGTCACATCTACACCAGGCGCAGGCGCATTGAGGAAGGAGCGCCTGCGCCGACTGAAGACAGGTACGGCGCAGGCGCCAGATTTTGAATGCAAACAGGACCAGCAGATAAAGATCCCGTCCGCTGGCCCTGTCAATCAACATGCGGAGGGGGCGTCTTTAGGATAGGAGGATGCGGCTGCTACCAGCAAGTAGCCGCCCTACTTGCTGGTAGACAGGTAATTTACATATTATAAAAGTACGTTTTTAGCAGAATCTACTGAACCAAAATGATTAATCACATTATGTATGGATAAATCGCAGTATAGGGATTATAAGTACACAAAAAAAAAAAAAAGTTTAGTGGGGTGACAGAAGCCCTTTAATGGCTGTGTGTTGAGTTATTTTGAGGGCACACCAAATGTACACTGTTATACAAGCTGTACACTGACTATTTTACATTGTATAAAAGGGTCATATCTTCAGTGTTGTCCCATGAAAAGATATAATAAAATATTGACAAAAATGTGAGGGGTGTACTCAGTTTTGTGAGATACTGTATATGTGTGTGTTTTTAATAAATAATGGATCCTTCTTAGCTCATACAATGTATACTCTATGAGTAGTAAAAATTATGATACAATAAATTGTCAGAATTTTCATGCATTACATTTTCTGCTCAGATTTTTAGCAGGCAAAAATTATTGTTTCATTACTACAGATATATTATTTGATATGAACACTTATTATTATGCTACTCATATTGCCTGTGCATCAACATCTATTTTAGCATGATGGAAGGGTAAAAATGGAAAAGTATTGTATAAAGCCAGAAGCAAAAACTGATTAGAGTGTCCATAATTCAACTGTATTAAAAAGTATAATTCTTAAAGGTTTATCCTCTAGATCGAAACTCTGCTGATTACCTGCTGTGATAAAAGTCATAAGTCTGCTTGCAGCTGTATTCTTAAGCATCATCATGTAAAATATGAATGTAAGGCTACATGCACACGAACGTTGTTTGTTTCCGTGTGTGTTCCATTTTTTTTGCAGATAGGATGCGGACCCAGTCATTTCAATGGGTCCGCAAAAAATGCAGATAGCACACCGTGTGCTGTCCGCATCAGTATGTCCGTTCCGTAGCCCCGCGAAAAAATAGAACATGTCCTATTCTTGTCCATTTTAGGCATTGTTACAATGAATCCACAAAAAAAACTGATGGCATACGGATGTCATACGTTTAATTTTTTTGCGGATCCGCATTTTGCGGACTGCAAAACACACAATGTCGTGTGCATGTAGCCTAATACTGTAACTGGCTTCAATATAAAAGAAAACTATTGAACTATAGACATTAATGTAAAATGTCCTAGAAAACCAGAGGTTCACATTAGCTGGAACATAGCTTACTATTATTATTAGTAGTAGTAGTTGTGTCATTAACCCCTTAGTGACGAATGACGTACTATGTACGTCATGATGTGGTGTTAATTACTGCATCATGACGTGCACAGTACGTCACAAAATGAAAGTGTCATCGCAAACATACTTGAGGTGTTACAGGTGTAACGGGTGTCACGGACAGTAGAGCTGTCCGGGCACCCATCAGGGGACCAGTCACAGCGGTGCCTGTTTCCCGATCGCTGTGATTCGTCACTCAGATCTGGTCTCCTGTCAGAGTGCCTACCAGTGCCCCCAAGCGAATAAACACCCTATAGTGCCTCTGCTCCATCCTCCTCCTATCACCCCACTAGTGACCCTGCTCCCCCCCTTCTCTTGCCCCCCCAGTGACCCTCCTCCTGTCACCCCAGTAGTAACCCTGCTCCCCCCCACTAGTGACCCTGCTTCCCCTCCTCCTGTCACCCCAGTAGTAACCCTGCTCCCCCCCACTGGTGACCCTGCTTCCCACTCCTCCTGTCACCCCACTGGTGACTTTGCTCCTCCCGCCTCCTGTCACCCCACTAGTAACCCTGCTCTCCCCTTCTCCTGTCACCCCACTAGTAACCCTGCTCCCGCTTCCCCCCCACTAGTGACCCTGTGTGTTCCTGTATGGAGAGGAGCCCAGTGGCTGGAGTGTGGTGAGGCCTAGCTGTGTGTCTGTCCCTGTGTGTGTGTGTCTGTCTGTGTGTGTGTGTGTCTGTCCCTGTGTGTGTGTCTTTCTGTGTGTGTGTGTCTCTCTCCCTGTGTGTGTGTGGCTGTCCCTGTGTGTGTGTGTGTGTGCCTGTCCCTGTGTGTGTCCCTGTGTGTATGTGTCCCTGTGTGTGTGTCTGTCCCTGTGTGTGTGTGTGTGTGTGTCTGTCCCTGTGTGTCTCTCCCTGTGTCTGTCACCATTACCATGCCCACAGTGTTCCTATGTCTTGACGCAGCTGCATCAGGACGTTTTGTGCGGGGCAAAAAGAAGAAGATGGAAGAGGAGTCATGGAGTCCGTGGGAGAGGCACACTAAGGACGTAAGTAACACTTCCACATGATCTACACTAGTGTTATCTGTGGTTTTACATAGGACTGCAGGTAACACTACCACATTATCAGGACTAGTGCTATCTGTGGTTTTACATAGGACTGCAGGTAACACTACAAAATTTTCTGTACTCAGATAGCCATCACTGTGTTATATGTGTTGTTACATAGGACTGCAGGGGATATCTACTATATTATCTGTACTCAGAGAGTTATCACTGTTTAGGGGGGCCCACTGAGACTTTATCGCCCTAGGGCCCACATAAGCCTAGAGCCGGCGTGGCGCAATATGTGGGTGGGGCTGTTTGTGGGTGTAGCTTGAGGGTGGGCTGGGACACAGGGGACCCATAATCTCCTATTGGGGCCCCATGAGTTGTCAGTCTGCCCCTGAAAAATCTAAAAATATATATATAGAAAAAATATACAAAAATAATATATATAAATATATATATATATATATATATATATATATATTTGTGGTCAAGGCTCCGGGAGGAGCACTGGACGAAGGTGAGAGAACTGGATACGGTTGAACCTAACTTGGCTAGTGGTGTGCCTTTAGCCATGTACGCGGGTAAGCCAAGAAGAGGGGGCAAAAACATGAATTTAGGTAGTTTATTGATTGAGAAATTTACAGAACCAAACTAGAAAAAGCTTTGGCGGATCTCGACCTGTGGATGTGGAATGTAACGGGAAAAACATGCAGATTGCCACCGTCCCATTTTGCGTATGACGTGAGCTAGGACGCCATGTTTGGATGCCGCACACGCGGCCCCGATTCGGAAGGAGTGCCCGGATATGGAGGCAGCGTGAAACCCTAGACCTGAATCTAGAGTGTGAATATGTTTGATGAACTGCGCAGAGGTCAGTAAGAGCACGGGAAATGGCAGTAAGGGACTGTCGGGATTTCTGTCACGGAGAGTGGAGAGCAGTTTGTTGAACACTGCCACTGGGCACCAAGGATTGAAAGAATACTTGATCTGAACCGGTGGACCGACTTGGGAGGTTTTGGAAGAAGGTATGAGGAAAATGAAATGGTAGAGACTATGGTGGAGCTGACTAATTACTGGCCCTAAGTTTTGGGCTGAGGTGCAGCAGAACTCCCCTGGCCTGAGGAACCCATAGAAACTGAGGTAGAGGGCAGCTTTGAGGATCAAACTTTTGAATGGCCCGAAAGGATTACCATCTAGGGCGGCAGAAATCTTTTGAAATAAATCCCCTGTGACTGGTAGTCTGGTGGGAGTGGATGGAGAGGAGAGCTTCTGGATGCCTCTCAAGACTGCCTTGACCGCCTGGGAAGAAAAGAAGGAGATATGACTGGGATGATTGATCATGTAGTGATGCTGGATGCCTGCTAGGTAGAGTCTGATGGTGTTGTGAGATAACCTGAGCTCCTTATGGCAGTACGCCAAGAAGGCCAGGACAAAGGAGACCTTGTCCTTGTCCCCCCTAGGATGAAGGCGTGAAAATCGTCTGAAGGTGTTCCACCCCGTTTGATAGTTCCGGGCTGAATTGGCCGAGAGCGACTTGCGGATAAGACCGTGGGCTGCCGAAATGTACTTATCTAATCCATGATCAGGGCTTCGAACCCTGGAGGGTTGATTCCGATTCTCCGAGCTCCTGGCATGATCTGAAAGAATAAATTGAAGTTTAATCGGGAAAGGGCATCGGCTGCGGTGTTCTTTTTGCCCTCTATGTGCCTACAGATGACGTGAAAATTGTGTTGTCTGTCATGAAGCATACTGGCCTATTTCTCCATGACACTTCGAGCAGGGGAGAGAATTTGGCGGCCTCCTGATCTGAAGAGACCTGCGCGGGCCAAGGACTTTCAAACCACTGGTCCCCGCAAATGGCTCCAAACAGAGGGATGCGGCAGCATCGTAAAACACAGAGGGAGAGGCGTCGTTCCACTGGGGAACAAAGAGAGAGATGCCGTTCCAGCTGGACAAGAAAACTGACCACATGGCCAGATCAGCCAACGCATCGCGTTCGAGATGGATGAGGGCATGCTGATCTGAGGAGGAGGAGTCTGAGTAGGCCGGAGGTGAATGATCTGCCCTGCGGCATGATCCTGGCGGCAAAGTTGAACGACCCCAAAAACTATTGGAGTTCCAGCTTTGACACCGTGCGGGTACCCACGAGCCTGGCCACTGAGTCCTTTAGCCTAATTAACTTGTCCAGGGGAAGTCTGGCCTCCATTTTGATGGTGTCTAGGGTGATACCTAAGAAGGTGATTACCCTGGAAGGGCCCTCAACCTTTGAGGGGGCCACTGGGACGTTCAAGTTACTGAACAGGCTAAGAAGGCTGTCCAGCCTGTCCGGAACGTGTTCAGCCTGCTCAATGAGCAGGAAATCGTCCAAGTAATGAATCACCCTCGGACAATGGGCATGATTGACCAGGATCCAGTGAAGTGCTTGGGCGAACTGATCAAAGAGCCAGGGGCTGCTCTTTGACCCGAACATCAAGCGGGTGGGAAAATAATACTTTGCTCTCCATTTAATGCCATAAAACTTCCACAGGTGAGGCAGGATTGGCAGCAGCTTAAAAGGCATCCGAAATGTCTGCCTTTGACAACCAAGCTCCTGCTCCGACCTGTAGGATGAGTTGTATGGCTTCGTCCAGAGAAGAATAGTGCATGGAGAACTCATCTGACGGGACCAGAGAATTGAGGCTGGGGTTGCTGGATGCATGAGGAGCAGACAGATCGTAAATTAATCTTTTTTTATTTGAAGATTTCTTTACAACTAAGCCTATGGGGCTGACCCGGTACACGAGGAAGGGGGATTCGACAAATGGGCCAATCATGAAGCCTTTCTGCAATTCTGCCTCCAACAATTCGTCCACCGCCGCAGGGTCTGCCAAGGATGAGAGAAGGTTGGGGCATTCACAAGTGACCTGCGGAAGGGTGACTAACCCTGTATGAAAACCCTCGGAAAAACCCTTTTTGAGGAACAGAACGAAATTGGGGTCATGGTGCTGTTGGAGGAGGGAGAGTAACAGGTCGATGTTGACCCCGCCTAGTCAGGAGCGTTTAGCCGTTCGCTGGGAATAGGAGGACTGAGGGTGGGCCCTAAAACAGATGGAGCAAATGTGTAGTGCTTTGCACTTGTCGTAACTGCAGAAGCCCAAGTTGAAATTATTGCAGATTAGATTTTTTCCTAAGAAGGTGATGGGACGGCCAAGTTTATCCGAAAAAGGGTTAAATTTCTGTGCTCCGGTGTTGATGATTGGCCTGGAAGGGGGTGGGTTGGAGACGTGGGGGCACCAATCGGAAGAATGAAGGACCGATTGGCAGTTGGAACAAGCTGGGGCTTTCTGGATGGCAAAATGCCTGCAAAAGAGCTCCATGTCCAGGACAGCCCAATTAGTGACATGCTGATATTGGAGGAATGCTGCTGCTGCCTTTGCAGAAAATGACCGGTGGTATTCATAGAAAGCGGAGCCGCTGTATTTGTACCCTAACTCGGTGACTCTATACAGGTATGTATCTAGTTCTTCCCTGCGGTGGGGATGCACGGAGCACACAATGTCTCGGTATAGGCTGAAGGTCAGCATGAATTCCATTCGGGGATGGAAAGCTTCCTATTGAGGCGGACATCTTTAGATCTGAGCACTACCGATACATCACCGCAGGCAATTGTTCGGTTTTCGACTGTGTCGTGGGTGGAGATCAGGATGGCGGCTAAATTGATGTCCTTTCCTGCCAGAATATCACGCCTGATATTTTCTGGCACGAAGAAGGCGGGGGCGATGTCGGGAGTGCCGAGACTTGTACCTGGGGCATTGGATTGGGAAGTGGAAGGAACGGCTTCGGGTTCTGGGGGAGGAGGAGACGTGGAACCCTTGTTCTCGATGGCCTGGACCCTGGAATCAATGTCTGAAATTGATGACGCTAAATTGTTGATGGTCGCGTGGAGTTGGGTCAGGGATAGTTGAATGGTAGACATGGACACCAGATCTTCGGAGGCCCTGGGTGGTTCGGGAGCCCTGGGTGATTCGGGAAAAAGCAAGCGGTATAGCTCGGCCTTTCGCGCTGAAGCAGAGTGGCGGATCCCCTTCTTTTTGAGTTCAGTGATCAACTTGGGGATGGTCCAATGTCTGTATGAAGCGCGGCTGGCTGTTTCGGAGATCGCTGACGTGGGACATGATACCGCTGAGTATGGGCACACCGTTCGAGCCGGACCCTGTTGGGAGGACCTGAAGTGAAATGACAAACCCCATACAATACATTTTTTTTTTTTTTGGAACTTACCTGGAGCCAAGGAAGGTTAGGACGGAATTTTAATGGAACACTGACCGCAGTTGAAATGCCCGGGTATGGCTGCGAAGAGGGTGAAAACTTCACACCCCGCGAACCTGAGATCGGTAAGTGAGGAAGAAGCTTAACTGGTACCTGCATGAAGAGGTACGCCCATAACATTCTGATAAGGGAACTTACGTAAATGACGATCAGGAAAAGACGAAACCTGGATGAGGAGAAAAGAAATGACAACCTGAGCGTGTCAGGCAATTCCCGAAAAATTTAGACGGTGCAGGATGATCGGATTTGGAGACCAAGGACGCGCCAGGGGTTGGTTCTGAAGAAGACAAGAAGAGGGTGCTGTGGAGACCACAAGACGACCTGAACGTATCAGGAGGACAAAAACACAAACGACCCGAGCGTATCGGGCGGAGGAACGCGGTGCGACTTGAAGGATATCAAGTGACGGAAAAAACAAGACCTGAAGGAATCAGGTGAAACAAACGTGTCCTAAGCGTATCAGGTAGGAAATGAACATGACCTGGCGTATCAGGCGATTTGAAAGTGTTAGGCCCTGCGACATAACCGCGGGCCGAGACGCATCGGGTGACGAAACCCCAACGGAGGCCAGCCCCGGACTGAAAAATGTGGCAGGCAGTGGGGCGACATGACCCGTGCGTAACGGCAATGGAGAGCAACAGGACCCAAGCGTAACAGGTAAAGAAAACAAACATGAACTGACCGTGATAGGTACAAGTGACTGAAAATAGACAAGGCATGACCCGGGTGCTGACAGGCAGATGGGGGGTACCATCCTGAGCCTGGGAAAAGAACAAAGATATGACTGGCGCGATAGGCAGTAGGAGATGACATGAGCACAGTGAAGAACGATTGAAAGCGACAGGACAGTAGGAGGAGGCAAGACCTGGGTGACGTAAGTCGAGCACACAGACAAAAACGGACAGCGACGTGACTTGTTATGACGCACAACGAGTAACGACATGACCGGAACGGATCAGGCAACAAGACATGAAGCGTGACAGGACAGTAGGAGGGGGTTGACGTGAGCGACGTGAGTCGAGCAGAATAGACAAAAGGACAGTGACTTTAGTAGATGAACAAATTGAGCAGTGAACAAGACCTGAATAGACCAGGCAACAGGACACGACGAAAACCTGAACGTATCAGGCAACAGGACACGACGAAAACCTGAACGTATCAGGCAACAGGACACGACGAAAACCTGAAGGTATCAGGCAACAGGACACGACGAAAAACCTGAACATATCAGGCAACAAGACACGATGAAAACCTGAACGTATCAGGCAACAGGACACGAAGAAAACCTGAACGTATCAGGCAACAGGACATGAAGAAGACCTGAACGTATCAGGCAACAGGACACGAAGAAGACCTGAACGTATGATAGTGCTAGTGTGAAAAGTGGTGAAAGTGTGATGGAGGTTTTTTTTCATTTTTTTTTATAACAACTGACACCTGTGGCAGTGTAAGCGCTGCTTGATGAGACGCAGCATGCAAATGACGGATTGGAGGGTTCTCCACCGGGCCAGACCCGCGGATCCATGACTCTTGGACCCGGGGGAGGTCCCTCGGCTTGGGAAAATGGAACCCAGGCCATCCGAGGATGCTGCGACTCATGAAACGACGGAGTGCATGATGAAAGATAGTGTGGCAGATGAACATGGACGCAGCAAAACACAGGGGCAGGAGGGAATTCGAACAGAGGATGCCTGGCCAAAATCTGGAAAGTTGGGGAGCGCGGTGGACTTCATCTATTACTGTGCCTCATTTAGATGCTTTACGTAATGCCTTGCTCTGTTTGCTTCATGTATGATGCCTGCTGTACCCAGACTATGAAGATGTATTATGGACTCTGTACCTTGCTTTTTTTTCTTTTTATCAAAACCTGGGGACACCGCAAACACAGGGGGGGAGGCTGCTAGTTACTTAAAATAACATCCCTCAGACAACAAACTGCCATCCATAATCCAGTAATGGGGCCCGACCTGCTCCACAGACTGTGTGTGTGATATAACACTGTCCACCTTACTGAATTTGAGAGGGACGCCTAACCGCATACTGATGTTTTCCAAAGAAACATGCACGTCTGATAGGGCAGGCCGTCGTTTGCAGGAATGACATTAAGCCATGAGAACAGGGGAAGTTAGGTAATGTGACGGGCGTCCCTGGATTTATCAGGGGACCAAACAGGAGTGACGATAATGCAGATGATGAAGAGCGGTGAGAACGTTGCAAACGGAGGTAAAGGCGGCGTGGACCGCCCGGCTGGAGGCGGCCGCCTGTGACACCGGACATATTGAAGGATTGAATGGACTGGGTTAAACTTACCGAAGTAGCCCAGCAGGAGAGTGCGTGCCGCCGCTGCACCGCACACGCTGGAGAAGCCAGAACCGGAAGTCGCAAGAAAATGACGTCACACACCACGAGATGCCGACAGCCTGGAGAGGCCGTGCGGCAGGTAAATACCCTATGCCCCTCCCACAAATGCAGGCTGGAAATCCAGCCTGCTGTACATATATTGTTTGGACTAGTATTAGGGTTAGTGGTTTGAAAATTAAAATTTTAAAATATATATCTAAAAAAGTTTGCATCGTATAAAATGGCTGAGCGTATGTATATGGCAGAGGAGACATACGCATTTATCTGTTCTGATACAGAAAGTGCAAGCGAGATAGAACAGTTTCAAATTTCGTCATTGTTCGCTAACACTAGTGATGACGAGCCACAGCAAAGTCGCAAACGAGACTCTTTGCCTGGGTTATTGGAACATATTAATTATATAATAAATCCTGCATATGTAAACACCTCAAGTGCGGCAAAACACTTTATCATGGCTCATAACAGAAGCTTATCATCATTCACAGCTTATGCCATAGAACGAGTGTTTTTGCCCACAAGAGGCGGAGATTTCAAAAAACTTGTAAACCAAAGAGAAGCCTTTTGGATTCTAAAACTGAATTCCAGAAGTCCTGCAGGATTAAACTTGAGAAAAGAACTTATGTACATTTATTGATAGCTATTAATAATTACACCATGTTGCAACTTTAAGGAAAAATATTGTATAGCCTAAATGAGCAGAATTAGATTGCAGCCAGCAAATATAGAGGAGTATTCAGACGGAGCGTTTTTCTTTGTGCTGCTCACTCACAATTATGTTTATCTATTTATTTATTTATTACCAATGTTCCGTTACAGTTTTTTTCTCCCTCTGTTTTTGCTGGATCCAATGTCATAAAATGTCTGTTCATAGTGGCTCATGTTAGATTTTAAACCTGTTTTGTGCATTTAAATTTCTGCTAGCACTTTTGATTGAAACACCTGGGATTGTTTGCACCGCCCAGCTAGTTTAAGGGGGGAGGGATTTTTATGTTCACTCCTATATATATACTTCCTCAGAAATTTTTTGTGAAGGTCATGATTAAGAACCACCTGGTTCGAAACGCGTAGACCGTATTGGGGCTTGTACCTTGACGATTCTTTTACCGCTGTACACTTGGTTTGTGGAATAAATATCGTCAAGCACGAAAATCGAGGTGCTGGATATCTTTCTTTTCAAGTTAGTGTTAGTTCACACAGAGTGAAGGAAAGTCCAAAGAACAAAACAATTACCTTGTTAGCAGTTTTTCACGAGCAGTCCAAAACAGGCTTTAGGGGGCCTGTTTCCCCGCATGGGGCTCTCAGCCCTCTAGCACGGCACCATGCCTCAGATCCCGAAACAGAGACACCTTGCTGCTGAGCCCAGCTGTCTTTTAAGGACAGCTAGGTGTTGTCATAACCCAGACCGGCACTTAAAATCCAGTCTGGTGTTTGACCCCACCTGGCTGCAAATCAGCCCAGCAGCACACACTGGGAGGAAAATACCTGTCCTCCCAGACCATACCCTTCACTGTGTCACATACCCCCCCCTCCTTTGTTCAACCCTGAGGGGGTGAACACTCGCCAGACAATGTACTCGGGACAGGGCATCCACGTTTCCCTGTAACTGGCCTGCCTGTGTTCCACTGTAAATTTAAAGTTCTGTAGAGACAGGAACCATCGGGTGACCCGGGCATTTCTGTCTTTGGCCTGGCTGATCCACCTGAGAGGGGAGTGGTCGGTCACCAAGCAGAATTTTCTCCCCAACAAATAATAGCGGAGAGACTCGAATGCCCACTTGACAGCCAGGCACTCTCTCTCCACTATACTGTACCTGGTCTCGGCTTATGGCTGAGGAAGACAACGGGATGCTCCTCCCCGTTGACTTCCTGGGACAGTACAGCACGAGGGCCATCTTGGAGGCATACGTCTGTAGTATAAATTCCCACTTGAAGTCAGGCATCGTCAAAACCGGGGATCCACACAGAGCTGACTTCAAGGCGGAGACCGCCTCTTCCGCCTGATCATCCCAGCGAACCATCACGGACTTATGTCCATTCAAAAGTCCTGTCAATGGCACGGCTATCGTAACAAAGTGGGGGACGAACCTCATGTAATAGCCCACAATCCCCAGGAACGACTTTACTTGCCTAGAGGTGACAGGTCGGGGACAATTCCGTATCACCTCTATTTTGTTTACTTGGGGTTTGGTGACTCCGCGACCAATGACATACCCCAGGTATATAGCCTCTTCTAACCCTATTGTGCACTTTTTTGGGTTAGCGGTCAAGCCAGCCTTCCTAAGGGAGTCCACCACAGCCTGTTCCTTAGGTAGGTGACTTTCCCAGTCGGTACTGTGAATAACGATATCGTCCAGGTACGCCGAAGCGTACCAATGATGTGGACGGAGTAAAATGTCCATTAGCCTTTGAAACGTGGCGGGAGCGCCATGTAGACCAAAGGTTAACACCTTATACTGATACAGCCCCTCTGGTGTGATGAAAGCCGTTTTCTCCATGGCAGCCTTCGTCAAGGGTACCTGCCAGTACCCTTTAGTGAGGTCCAAAAAAGAGAAATACCGGGCTTGGCCTAACTTCTCAATAAGCTAATCCAGTCGGGGCATGGGATATGCGTCAAACTTGGAAACCTCATTAAGTTTGCGGAAGTCGTTACAGAATTGTAACAGCCCGTCCGGCTTGGGTATTAAGACTCACGGACTGGCCCTCTAGACGCAGAATTAGCTGTACTTCCTCCGAGATGGCTTGTCGCCAAGCCTCAGGTACCCGGTATGGCTTTAACCGGACTTTTGCCTGAGGTTCAGTAACAATGTCATGCTGAATTGCGGAAGTGTGTCCAGGGAGGTTCGAGAACACATCCGTGTTAGGACTAATGAACTCCCTGGCCTCCTGAGCCTGTTTAGAGAAGAGGCTGTCAGCAATTTTACTGTGGCAACCGCTTCCCTTGCATCAGACAGAGGGGCCGGAACCTCTTCCGCTTGAAAACCTGGCCGCGGGCTGTCTTTAGTACAGGTCTCCCTATCTTTACACGGTTTTAGTAAATTAACATTGTAAACCTGCTCCGGCTTTCGCCGCCCTGGCTGGTGTACCTTGTAATTTATCTCTCCAACTTTCTCAAGTACCTCGTACGGCCCCTGCCACCTGACCAGGAACTTACTGTCCAGGGTCGGTACCAGAACCAAAACCCAATCACCCGGGTTAATCTTCCGAACCCGAGCCTGGCGATTATAGACTCTACTCTGGGCTCGCTAAGCTGCCTCCATATGTTCCTTAACCAGCAGCAACACTGTCTCCATCCACTCTTGCATCTGAGTGACATACTTAATCACACTTTTATGCGGTGTGGGTTGTTGTTCCCACGCCTCTTTGGCTATGTCCAACAGACCACGCGGTAGCAGTAGAGGCCTGGGGCACCTCTCGCACTGCGAACATGAGATAAAGCAGTAGAAGATCCCAATCCCTCCCATCTTTAGACACCACCCACTTTAACATGTTTTTCAAGGTTTGATTAAACCTCTCTACCAGGCTGTCCATTTGCGGGTGATAGACGGACGTCTGTAACTGTTTGATCTTTAGTAGTTTACTAAGTTCCCTCATGACTTTTGACATAAAAGGGGTTCCCTGGTCGGTCAGAATCTCTTTAGGTAGGCCCATTCAGGAAAACATCTCCATTAACTCTTTGGCTATGAGTTTGGCGGAGGTATGTCGCAGCGGCACCACCTCCGGGTACCGAGTGGCATAGTCCAGGACTACCAAGATCTGTTGGTGCCCTTTAGCGGACTTCGGTACTGGGCCTATGAGATCCATAGCGATCTGCTCGAATGGAACCCTCAGGAGAGGGACCAAGAGGCTACGGAAATGTGCGGGGGGCTGGTTATCTGGCAGGTTGGGCAAGACTTGCAATACTCTTCCACCTCTCTGAACACACTGGGCCAGTAAAACCACTGTAGAATCTGGTCCTGCGTTTCTGCTGGCCCAGGGGTCCCCCAAGAACATGTTGGTGGGCTAACTCCAACACGAGCTTGCAATACACCTTAGGCACCACCAACTGTTCAATATGCTCACCCCGTAGTTGATTTACCCGGTACAGCATTTCTTGTTGAACCACGAAACAGGGGAACATAGACTCGGCCCCCGGTTGTTGCGGCTCACCCTCAACTACTACCACATTTTCCCAGGCCCGAGATAGAGTCGGGTCCTGGTGCTGTGCTGTACCAAAATTGTCTCCAGAGACGTTGAGGTCTGCCAACTCCGGACCCAGCGGCAAATCCTCCATGTCTCCCACCATTATATTCAGTGGGGTTGGCTCCCCCCCTTTCATTGCAGTGGCGGCCACCCCTACTGCTGGCCCTTCGGCCTCAGGTTCCCAGGGTTCCAGTTTCCCCCTGAGCAAGGCCATTCTATTGGGGCTACTCCTGCCCCATGGGTATCGGTGACTCTCGCCTCAGGCCACAGTGACGGGAAAGTGGGGAAGTCTCTCCCAATTATTAGTTCATAATGTAACTTTGTGGCGACGGCCAACTCATGAGTCCTCCTGCCGGCCACCGTGGATAGAGACACCAGGGCGGTGGGATAGTCCTTTAAGTCTCCATGGATGCACACGACGCCGACTTTTCACCCAGTATACTCGGCGGGCTGCACCAGGGCAGTTCTTACCAGGGACACCAGGCTCCCTGAGTCCAGCAGCACCACTGCCAGGGTATCTCCCTCACGCCCACCTATTCGAATACAGCCAGATAGGTCTCGATGTCGTCCGAGGGGGTCATCTTAGGGATCGCCGCACGGACAGCTTTCCAGGAATCGTGGACGTTCTGGGATTCTCCTGCCGCTTGTAACGCCATCACATGCTGTAATAGCAGCTGGTTGGTTTCCTGCTGCTGCTTGTTAGCCTCCCACTGCTGCAAGTTAGCCTCCATGAGGGCTTTCACGACTGCTTCCATTTTTTCAGGGGACATGGATCGTAAGTACCTTGCCGGCTTGATATAAGACATACACTCGTGTCCGGAAAAAACTAAAACTTTTCGGCCTTCAGGCCAGCCTCACTGCGGGTGCCCGCATCCTCCACCAATTGTGGGGATTCGCTCTGGTAGGCAGGGTAAGTGGACGCAGAACAGAGGCAACAGTTTCTAAAACAAAACTTCAGTGTTTATTCACACACAAGGCAAAAACAAAGCGACATTTTTTCAGTCTTAGTGTTAGTTCACACAAAGGAAAGTCCAAAGAACAAAACAATTACCTTGTTAGCAGTTTTTCACCAGCCGTCCACAACAGGCTTTAAGGGGCCTGTTTCCCCGCATGCAGCTCTCGGCCCTCTAGCACGGCACCATGCCTCAGATCCCAAAAGAGAGACACCTTGCTGCTGAGCCCAGCTGTCTTTTAAGGACTGCTAGGTGTTGTCAAAACCATGACCAGCACTTAAAATCCAGTCCGGTGTTTGCAAATCAGCCCAGCAGCACACACTGGGAGGAAAATACCTGTCCTCCCAGACCAAACCCTTCACTGTGTCACAATACATACATACATAATACATAGTGCTGTGATGTCACAAGTTCACAACAATACTTAGTGCACCAATCACTAATAAGTAGTCAGACCTGTTAAAATGTGAAGTTGCACGTATTGCACCAGAATATTTGCATTATTAGTGCCGATTTCGCAATCGCGAATATATTGGAGCACTCTATCTGCATATAAAGCTATTGTGATGTTCTACCGTGCCAACCATTTTCTTCAGTCTCAGGAAACTTCTAGCAGTTTGAAAAATGGTGATGGTCCATGTGATGAGCGCAGTGACGTCACCAAGTGAAGAAGAAAGAAGACGAGCCGGGCTGCGCGAACAAGTGGATTAGGTGAGTTTAATTATTATTTATTTATTTTTTTAACCCCTCCATCCCTAATTTACTTATCATTCTGTATTAAGAATGCTATTATTTTCCCTCATAACCATGTTATAAGGGAAAATAATATAGAGCGGGTCCCCACCCCGATCGTCACCTAGCAACCATGCGTGAAAATCGCACCGCAACCGCACTTGCTTGTGGATGCTTGCGATTTTCACGCAGCCCCATTCACTTCTATGGGGCCTGCGTTGCATGAAAAACGCACAATATAGAGCATGCTGCGATTTTCACACAACACACAAGTGATGCGTCAAAATCACCACTCATCTGCACAGCCCCATTGAAATGAATGGGTCCGGATTCAGTGCGGGTGCACCCGCATGGAATTCTCGCCCGTGTGAAAGGGGCCTAATTCTTTTGTCATGTTCCAAAAAGGAACATATCTTGATTTTCAAGAACAAATCATTAAAAATGTAATATTTGGAGAGCAGCGCCAAGACAGCAGTGGGATAGCATTGTCACGGTGCGGATCACCGTGACAATGCTATCCCACTGCTGTCTTGGCGCTGCTCTCCAAATATTACATTTTTAATGATTTGTTCTTGAAAATCAAGATATGTTCCTTTTTGGAACATGACAAAAGAATTAGGCCCCTTTCACACGGGCGAGAATTCCATGCGGGTGCACCCGCACTGAATCCGGACCCATTCATTTCAATGGGGCTGTGCAGATGAGTGGTGATTTTGACGCATCACTTGTGCGTTGTGTGAAAATCGCCGTGCAGTCTGGCTGCAGGCTTCCTAGCATACTGGCTGCAGGTTGCCTCCTGTGCAGGCTGGTTGCTAGGGTCTGCGTGCTGGCTGCGGTATCTAGTGTGAACCTGCCCGTGTACGTGTGTACCCCTTTGACTGTATCTGTATTCTGTTCAGTGTATCCTGATTGCCAAGGGCAATGCCCAGTTCTGTATCGGTGTATGTTGGTTGCCAGGGGAAACGTCCAGTTCTGTTTCTGTGTATCGTCTCACAGATCGATTTTTCATCCGATTTTCTCAAAGTTCCATCAAGTGAATTTCGCAGCCGGGACCTTGAGAGAGAGTCTAAACATTTAATCTCCTTGGAGCTTCACGCAACCACTCTTGCGGAATATTACCGCACACAGCGTATACCACGCGGCCTACGCGTCAATCTCAGACCCACTTTATTCAGAGCTAATCTGGAGTTTTGTACTCGCTTTGCGAACATTCTAAATAAATGCTCCCTGGATTTGATCACTCTAACGATTGAATACCTTTCTAAAGCCATCGCTGAATGTAAGAAGAATATCACAACCATCGAGACCCAACTACAGGATTGTTTGAAGTCTGAAGATCTCAACATACTAAAGGAGAAGATAGAGAAACACTGCGCAGATCTAAGGACACAGATCCAAACCACAAAGAGGACCAAATACATCCGGGATTCTGAGGACTACTTATCTAATCGTGTCTAAAGATGGCAGGACAAATCCGGTACAGCTACACAGACCATCCGCCGTCCTGGTCGCCGGGCAGGCCATACATCCTCTGGCTCTGGCAGCGACTCCACTACTGGCCAACAGATACCTTTTTTAGGAAGACGCCGACGCCAAAAAAAGCCAACACCAGGAGAGCAGGCCGACGCCATCATAGGGGGAGCAGATGCACCACGACTGACCCAGTCCCAGGTACGGCCAGAACACCAGACACTTTAGTTCTCAATTAATCTTCTAAGAACTTAAATCCTTTACAGATGCAGGTGTTGCAGAAGGGACTGTCCTTCAGCCCCACTGCAACCTTGGACACTTTCGGCTTGGACATGGACCTGCAACGCTTCTTTCGCTCTTTGCAATTGAAGGCTCACTTCTCCACACAAGGAGATACCGTATCATATGATCCGGATCCCCCTGGTGGATTTGAGGAAATTTTAACACTTAAATCGTATGGCTTACAGGTAAAAAGTCAGTATATGCCACCTAAAACTGCACACCCTATAGAAACGTACATTGAGCTAGTCCAGAAAGGCATTAGTACCTTGCTTACACAGTTTAAGGGAGGACAATACTATTTACATCAAAATCTTACAGCATTAGAGAGACAGACTATCAATCACCTACTTGATGACAGATCACTTATTTTCAAACCCGCGGACAAAGGGGGCGCTCTTGTAGTACTAGACAAGGAGTATTACACACATGAAATTTTGCAACAATTGTCGGACACTACAACATACGCGATCTTACCACGCGATCCAGTATATGACATTAAAAGAGAACTGCAAATTCTGATACGGAACAGTTTAGAACAAAAAATTATAGACCAGAAAATGGCAGAATTTCTAATAAAACAGCATCCCATTACACCGGTGTTTTACACCTTGCCTAAAGTGCATAAATCGATGGAACGTCCCCTAGGTAGACCTATAGTGGCAGCATCAGATTACATAATCTCTCCCCCAGCCATGTTACTAGACAAGGTATTGACCCCTCTTACACAAAGAACCCCCTCGTACCTTAAGGACACACAGCATTTCCTAGAAGAGCTTAGCCAGGTACATGTAGGTGAAGAATGCCTACTGGTCACATATGATGTATCCAGTTTATACACATCTATAACCCATGCAAAGGGGATAGCGGCAGTTACGCAGGATTGCGGTCCAGAGGCGGCAGCCCTGCGCTCAGCGACGCATATACGCGTCATCTCGCGTGAGACGGGAATTCCTGTGAACGTGCGCACACAGGCGCGCGCGTTCACAGGATCAGAAGGTAAGAGAGTGGATCTCCAGCCTGCCAGCGGCGATCGTTCGCTGGCAGGCTGGAGATGCGATTTTTTTAACCCCTAACAGGTATATTAGACGCTGTTTTAAAAACAGCGTCTAATATACCTGCTACCTGGTCCTCTGGTGGTCCCTTTTGTTTGGATCGACCACCAGAGGACACAGGTAGCTCAGTAAAGTAGCACCAAACACCACTACACTACACTACACTACACCCCCCCTGTCACTTATTAACCCCTTATGAACCACTGATCACCCCTGATCACCCCATATAGACTCCCTGATTACCCTCCTGTCATTGATCACCCCCCCTGTCATTGATCACCCCTCTGTCATTGATCACCCCCCTGTAAGGCTCCATTCGGACGTCCGTATGATTTTTACGGATCCACTGATACATGGATCGGATCCGCAAAACACATACGGACGTCCGAATGGAGCCTTACAGGGGGGTGATCAATGACGGGGGTGATCACATCATATACACTCCCTGATCACCCCCTGTCATTGATCACCCCCCTGTCATTGATCACCCCCCTGTAAGGCTCCATTCGGACGTCCGTATGATTTTTACGGATCCACTGATACATGGATCGGATCCGCAAAACACATACGGACATCTGAATGGAGCCTTACAGGGGGGTGATCAATGACGGGGGTGATCACCTCATATACACTCCCTGATCACCCCCTGTCATTGATCACCCCCCTGTCATTGATCACCCCCCTGTAAGGCTCCATTCGGACGTCCGTATGATTTTTACGGATCCACTGATACATGGATCGGATCCGCAAAACACATACGGACGTCCGAATGGAGCCTTACAGGGGGGTGATCAATGACGGGGGTGATCACCTCATATACACTCCCTGATCACCCCCTGTCATTGATCACCCCCCTGTCATTGATCACCCCCCTGTAAGGCTCCATTCGGACGTCCGTATGATTTTTACGGATCCACTGATACATGGATCGGATCCGCAAAACACATACGGACATCTGAATGGAGCCTTACAGGGGGGTGATCAATGACGGGGGTGATCACCTCATATACACTCCCTGATCACCCCCTGTCATTGATCACCCCCCTGTAAGGCTCCATTCGGACGTCCGTATGATTTTTACGGATCCACTGATACATGGATCGGATCCGCAAAACACATACGGACGTCTGAATGGAGTCTTACAGGGGGGTGATCAATGACAGGGGGTGATCACCCCATATAGACTCCCTGATCATCTCCCTGTCATTGATCACCCCCCTGTAAGGCTGCATTCAGATGTCCGTATGTTTTTTACGGATCCACGGATACATGGATCGGATCCGCAAAACACATACGGACGTCTGAATGGAGTCTTACAGGGGGGTGATCAATGACAGGGGGTGATCACCGCATATAGACTCCCTGATCATCTCCCTGTCATTGATCACCCCCCTGTAAGGCTGCATTCAGATGTCCGTATGTTTTTTACGGATCCACGGATACATGGATCGGATCCACAAAACACATACGGACGTCTGAATGGAGCCTTACAGGGGGGTGATCACCCCATATAGACTCCCTGATCACCCCCCTGTCATTGTTAACCCCTCTGTCATTGATCACACCCCTGTCATTGCTCACCCCCCTGTAAGGCTGCATTCAGATGTCCGTATGTTTTTTACGGATCCACTGATACATGGATCGGATCCGCAAAACACATACGGACATCTGAATGGAGCCTTATAGGGGGGTGATCAATGACAGGGGGGTGATCACCCCATATAGACTCCCTGATCACCCCCCTGTCATTGATCACCCCCCTGTCATTGATCACCCCCCTGTAAGGCTCCATTCAGACATTTTTTTGGCCCAAGTTAGCGGAAATTTATTTATTTTTTCTTACAAAGTCTCATATTTCACTAACTTGTGTCAAAAAATAAAATCTCACATGAACTCACCATACCCCTCGCGGAATCCAAATGCGTAAAAATTTTTAGACATTTATATTTCAGACTTCTTCTCACGCTTTAGGGCCCCTAGAATGCCAGGGCAGTATAAATACCCCACATGTGACCCCATTTCGGAAAGAAGACACCCCAAGGTATTCGCTGAGGGGAATATTGAGTCCATGAAAGATTGAAATTTTTGTCCCAAGTTAGCGGAAAGGGAGACTTGTGCCAAAAAAATTTAAATTTCTATGAACTCGCCATGCCCCTCATTGAATACCTTGGGGTGTCTTCTTTCCAAAATGGGGTCACATGTGGGGTATTTATACTGCCCTGGCATTTTAGGGGCCCTAAAGCGTGAGAAGAAGTCTGGGATCCAAATGTCTAAAAATGCCATCATAAAAGGAATGTGGGCCCCTTTGCGCATCTAGGCTGCAAAAAAGTGTCACACATCTGGTATCACCGTACTCAGGAGAAGTTGGGCAATGTGTTTTGGGGTGTCATTTTACATATACCCATGCTGGGTGAGAGAAATATCTTGGTCAAATGCCAACTTTGTATAAAAAATGGAAAAAGTTGTCATTTGCCAAGATATTTCTCTCACCCAGCATGGGTATATGTAAAAAGACAACCCAAAACACATTGCCCAACTTCTCCTGAGTACGGGGATACCAGATGTGTGACACTTTTTTGCAGCCTAGGTGGGCAAAGGTGCCCACATTCCAAAGAGCACCTTTCGGATTTCACAGGTCATTTACCTACTTACCACACATTAGGGCCCCTAGAATGCCAGGGCAGTATACCTACCCCACAAGTGACCCCATTTTGGAAAGAAGACACCCCAAGGTATTCCGTGAGGGGCATGGCGAGTTCCTAGAATTTTTTATTTTTTGTCACAAGTTAGTGGAAAATGATGATTTTTTATTTATTTTTTCTTACAAAGTCTCATATTCCACTAACTTGTGACAAAAAATAAAAACTTCTATGAACTCACTATGCCCATCAGCGAATACCTTGGGGTGTCTTCTTTCCAAAATGGGGTCACTTGTGGGGTAGTTATACTGCCCTGGCATTCTAGGGGCCCAAATGTGTGGTAAGTAGTTTGAAATCAAAATCTGTAAAAAATGGCCGGTGAAATCCGAAAGGTGCTCTTTGGAATGTGGGCCCATTTGCCCACCTAGGCTGCCAAAAAGTGTCACACATCTGGTATCTCCGTACTCAGGAGAAGTTGGGCAATGTGTTTTGGGGTGTCATTTTACTTATACCCATGCTGGGTGAGAGGAATATCTTGGCAAAAGACAACTTTTCCCATTTTTTTTATACAAAGTTGGCATTTGACCAAGATATTTATCTCACCCAGCATGGGTATATTTAAAATGACACCCAAAACACATTGCCCAACTTCTCCTGAGTACGGAGATACCAGATGTGTGACACTTTTTTGCAGCCTAGGTGGGTAAAGGGGCCCACATTTCAAAGAGCACCTTTCGGATTTCACAGGTCATTTACCTACTTACCACACATTAGGGCCCCTAGAATGCCAGGGCAGTATAACTACCCCACAAGTGACCCCATTTTGGAAAGAAGACACCCCAAGGTATTCGTTGATGGGCATAGTGAGTTCATGGAAGTTTTTATTTTTTGTCACAAGTTAGTGGAATATGAGACTTTGTAAGGAAAAAAATAAATAAAAATCATCATTTTCCACTAACTTGTGACAAAAAATAAAAAGTTCTATGATCTCACTATGCCCATCAGCGAATACCTTAGGGTGTCTACTTTCTGAAATGGGGTCATTTGTGGGGTGTTTGTACTGTCTGGCCATTGTAGAACCTCAGGAAACATGACAGGTGCTCAGAAAGTCAGAGCTGCTTCAAAAAGCGGAAATTCACATTTTTGTACCATAGTTTGTAAACGCTATAACTTTTACCCAAACCATTTTTTTACAGACACTGGCTCCTAAAGGGTTAAACCGGGACTATGCGATTAACAGCTTCTTCTAAGATTTTTTATAAGACCGCTTAGTCCTCTTTTTTGCCTCTCTCTCTCTGTTGGTTGCACACTGTTGCAATATATAGCAATTAATGAATGTTGCTATTAGGATATGTTCATATGCACAATTTGTGTCACTTACTTGCAACAATGTTTCTCTTCACAGTGCAACTGAAATTTACTGTTGGTTGCACAATTTTGCAATATATAACAATTAGTGAATGTTGCTACCATGATATGTATATATGCACAATTGTGTCACTTACTTGCAACAATGTTTCTCTTCACAGTGCAACTGAAATTTACTTTCCAGGGTGTGACCTCTGTGAAGACTCAACAGGAGGCTTTCACTCACATTGTTGTTTATGTGTCGCCACGGCAACGTGATGTCATCATCACATGCCCAGGGCGGGTTATTTAAACCTGTTTTGTTTGTATGTTCTTCCACTCATACTGCTGCTCACTTCTTGTTTGAAAAAGGCACCTGTGAGTGCCGAAACGCCGCGCGTCATATGAGTGACCAATAAATCTATCACCAGCAAAGATTTTTGGGAGTGCCGGTTTTCTTTCATTCTTCTGTTTCTGTGTGTCTGTCTGTCTGAGCTCCGGTTCTGATGGGGTTAACTTCCCCTGTCTGCTGTGCCTGGGTGTGTCTTCCCAGGTGCCTCATTACTCAGCTAGATAGACCTGTAGCTGTGGTTCTGGGGGTCAATCTTTGTCAGTCTGTCACCACGCAGAAGGGTAACTGAAAACCCCCAGGAACAGAAGCGAGGTGCAACCTAGCAGCAGCAGACAGGACTCAGGACAGACTGACACAGAGGGTTGACTTATCCCTCCTTGATTATAGCCCAGCTGACCTCACCTGTGATCTTCTCAGCTAAAGGTAATATCTGTAGTGGACTAGGGGTGTGGACTGAGAGACTCCCACTACCAACCTGTCTCCTAGTCCAAAGAAATCCAACCCATACAACTTTAAACAAAACAATCTCCAGCAAGCTATGCCTTGCTGAAGCAGCACTATTTCTGGATTTCCGTTATCTCACCCAGCTAAACTGAACAAGCGGGTGAAATACACACCCCCACCATACCTCTACTGTGCACTTTATCACACAACTTAAAAGGTGAAACTAATATATGAGATAGACTCATTACATGCAAAGCAAGATATTTCAAGCCTTTATTTGTTATAATTTGGATGATTATGGCGTACATAAAACCCCATATTCAAAATCTCAGAAAATTAGATTACATGAAATCAATAAAAAAAAGATGTTAGATAGAAAAATGTAAGGACCTCTGAAAAGTATAATCATGCATATGTACTTAGTACTTGGTTTTAGCCCCTTTTGCATCAATTACTGCCTCAATGCGGCGTGGCATGGATGCTATCAGCCTATGGCACTGCTGAGGTGTTATGACCAGAATGCTTCAATAGCAGCCTTCAGCTCTTCTGCATTGTTTGGTCTCATGTCTCTTATATTTCTCTTGGCAATGCCCAATAGATTCTCTATGGGGTTCAGGTCAGGCGAGTTTGCTGGCCAATCAAACACAGTAAACCCATGGTCATTGAACCAGGTTTTGGTACTTTTGGCAGTGTGGGCAGGTGCCAAGTCCAGCTGGAAAATGAAGACACCAGCTCCATAAAGCTCGTCTGCGGAAGGAAGCATGAAGTGCTCCAAAATCTCCCGGTAGATGGCTGCGTTGACTCTGGACTTAATGAAGCACAGTGGACCAACACCAGCAGATGACATGGCTCCCCAAATCAACACAGACTGTGGAAACCTCACACTGGACTTCAAGCATCTTGTATTGTGTGCCTCTTCATTATTCCTCCAGACTCTGGGTCCTTGGTTTCCAAATGAGATGCAAATGTTGCTCTCATCAGAAAAGAGGACTTTGGACCACTGAGAAACAGACCAGTTCTTTTTTTCTTTAGCCCGGGTAAGACGCTTCTGACGTTGTTTGTTGTTCAGGAGAAGCTTGACAAGAGTACGACATTTGAAGCCCATGTCCAGGATCCGTCTGTGTGTGGTGGCTCTTGATGCACTAACTCCACCCTCAGTCCACTCCTTGTGAAAGTCCCCAACACTATGAATGGCCTTTTCCTGACAAACCTCTCCAGGCTGTGGTCATCCCTGCTGCTTGTGCACCACATTTGTTGTAGCTGGCCAGCTAAGACCTGTCCTAGGTTGCTAATATAGCTTATATGTTTATACAGATAGACCTGCCAATAACCTTAATACAGTTCCTATGTTTATATGTTAAAGTCAAAAGCAGAGTTATTTACAGTGACTTCATGTTTGGATGTCATATACAGTCATATATTGTGTTCACGGAAGCAGAAAAGATAATATGCCTTTAAGATTCATTATATGGATGTAAGATAAGTTCAACAGAAAGCATAGAGTTAAGCTGTTACTGAGCTAGAGGTTAGACCAATCACAGCCAGCCTCACACTGAGCAGGAGTCTTGGCCAATCATAGCCAATCTTACACTGTGTGGGATATTCCCGTAGCTGGAATCATTACACCAGAGGAGAAGAGCTGACCAGACATTCACTCCACTAAAAGCTGTGTTTTATGGAAACAAGAGGCAAAAATAGGTATTTAGAACAGTTATGATAATGTTCCTATTGTTAATGTAGTGATTAGAACTGTATACTGAACCAGTTATGTGTTTACTTACAGTTCCACCATACAAATTGCATACAAACTGCGAACTGCTCATACCAGATCATAAGTAATTGCATAGATCAAACTGCAAACCAAGTTGATCAAGAAGAACTATTGGTTAACCTCAGATATACCTCTAAGGGAGATCATAAAGTGCTTACATAACTTAAAGTGAGAGTACAGCTACTGAAGGGAGAAATATATCCACCATTTTATGTTGAATGACAAGATTGAACAGTTGAACCACCATCTTATGCATACCACCATTTGTGATACTTTATTCAACACGTGTTTTGTACATGGACTATCTGTTGCAGAGGTGGCAGTGTTATATATGAGGAAAAGTTGAAGTTAATAAAGAAGTTATTTCAAGCATTTGGTGTGCTCTTTAAACCTACTGTTTCCATAGAACAGCACTAGAGGAATTACAGAGTAATAGTCTGGTTAGACTAAAAAGTCAGAGATATAATAATTCTTCTAATGCCACAGCGCAAAAGGCACTTCATAGTGCTGCGCCTGCCACACTTGTCCCTTCCACATAACTTTCTATTAATGTGCTTTGATACAGCACTTTGGGAACATCCAACTTCTTTTGCAATTACCTTTTGAGGCTTTCCCTCCTTATGGAGGGTGTCAATGATGGTTTTCTGCACAACTGTCAGGTCAGCAGTCTTTCCCATGATTGTGATTCCTATGGAACCAGACTGAGAGACAATTTAAAGTCTTAGGAACCCTTTGCAGGTGTTATGGATTAACTAGCTGACTAGAGTGTGACACTTTGAGCCTAGAATATTGAACCTTTTCACAATATTCTAATTTTCTGAGAATGTGACTTTGGGGTCATAAGGTGTAAGCCATAATCATCCAAATTATAACAAATAAAGGCTTGAAATATCTCACTTTGCATATAATGAGTCTATCTCATATATCAGTTTCACCTTTTAAGTTGCATTACTGAAATAAATTAAATGTTGCACAATATTCAAATTTTTCGAGTTTCACCTGTACTTCTCTAGATTATTAATTTAATCAATTTACATTTTTTTTACTTCTTTTATGCACTTTTGGCCATTTTTAATTTATTATGCAATCAACAGTTTTTTTTAACACTCCACATTTTAATATATTAATAGCCAATTATAATTTGGAAAATTAGACAAACTTAAAAATGTAAAAAAAAAAATCTCATTATACCCCTAGATGAATACCGTAAAATAATAAAATTCTCACTACACCCCTAGATTATTAGAACCCCTTAGAATACTTTAGGGGGTGTAGTTTCCAAAATGGGGTCACATTTTGGGGTACCTCAGGGTAACTTCAAATACGAAACAACGCCTGAAAAATCTTCCAGTGAAATCTGGCCTCCAAAAACCATATCGTGCTCCATCTGTTCTAAGCTCTGCTGTGCGCCCATGCAGCAGTCAGCAACCACATATGGGGTGTTGCCATATTCACTAGAAAATGCAAACAAATTTTGTGGTGACTTTCTCCTGTTACCCCTTGTGACAATGAAAAACTTGGGCCTAAAGTGAAATTTTTCATTAAAATATGTAATTTTTCTTTTTTACAGCCAAGGGTTTCTAAATTCTATGAAAAGCATATTGGGCCAAAGTGCTCACTACATCGCTTGAAAAATTCAGTGGAGGTGTAGTTTCCAAAATGGGGTCACTTTTGGGGGGTTTCCACTGTGTGGTACCTCAGGGTACCTTCAAATGTGACACAGCGCCTGAAAATTATTCCAGTGAAATCTGCCCTCCAAAAGCCATATTGTGCTCCATCTGTTCTAAGCTCTGCCATGTACCCATATAGCAGTAGACAACCACATATGTGGTGTTACTGTAAACTGCAGAATCAGGGTAATACATATTGAGTTTAGTGTGGCTGTTAACCCTTGCTGTGTTACAGGAAAAGTGACATTTTTAAATTTCATCTCCATTTTCCTTAAATTCTTGTGGAGCAACTAAAGGGTTAACAAAGTTTGTAACATCCGTTTTAAATAACTTGAGGAATGTAGTTTCTTACATTGGGACATTTTTTGGTGGTTTCTACTATGTAAGGCCCACAAAGTGACTTCATAACTGAACTGGTCCTTAAAAAAGTGGGTTTTAGAAATTTTCTTAAAGAATGTAAGATCTGCTTCTAAAATTCTAAGCCTTCTAATGTCCTAAAAAATAAAATGACATTTTCAAAATGATGCCAACAAAAAGTAGACATATGGTAAATGTAAAGTAATAACTATTTTGTGAGGTATCACTATCTGCCTTCAAAGCAGACAAATTCAAATTTTAAAAATGATTGATTTTTCCAAATTTTCTGGAAATTTGGGATTTTTTTTATAAGTAAAGGTGAAACATATTGACTCAAATTTACCACTAACATGAAATACAATATGTCACGAGAAAAGAAGCTCAGAATGGCTTTGATAAGTAAAAGCATTTCAAAGTTATTACCACATAAAGTGACATGTGTCAGATTTGCAAAAATCTGTCTGGTCACGAAGGTGCAAAATGACCCGGTCATTAAGGGATTAATTCCATGGTGCTGTACCTATGAAAAGTGGTATACAGACATAATATAAAACAATTTCAAAAAGAATAAACAAGTTCCAAACTGGTACAGACAGATCATAAATGTATGAGGTGTGAGATTGTGAAACAGCTATTTCTGCATAATGTCTGTACATGAACTATCATTTGGCATTCCGGGCACTAGAGGCCACTGTTTTGCAGCTACAGCCAGCACACTCTGAGATTTGAATATGCAAAACAGATGATGACTCATGCTGAGAACTCATGCTGCTGCCTGTTAGTGAATCCAGCTCTTTTGAAAGAGAGGTTGTCCCAGGAAGACCAGTTCAGTGTGTGGACAGAAGGCCTCATCATCAAGCAAGGCCGCACGGTTGCTATGAAGTTGGTGGCCATCCCTGGTAGGCTGCATCCTCTGGCCCAGAACGGATGCTGGCCAGTACACCTGGTTACTGATTGTTATATTGTGTGGCGCCTGAAATTACAGACACTAGCCTAGGCCTAGCATTAGTTAGTTAGTTAGGATTAGATTGTTTTGCTAGGCTGTACTATACTGGACTGCAGCGCAGTTATAGCGTTTTCCATGCATGTTTGTATTGTTTTGGTGATGCCTATGTTGTTACTCATTGTCTAGATAAAGTTTCTGTTCTTGCATAGTAAGCTGGTGTCAGTGTCGCTTTCCTTGTCTGTGACTTCGCTGTATTCTGGGGAGCCCACCCCGGTACACGACTTACAGAGGCATCCGCCATACAAGGGGACCACGCTAAAACTTGCATGAGCAGTTCAAGTGCTGCCTGTGATTGTTCCACTCTAAGGAGAAAAAGAGGCTATTTCCAAGTGCAGGGGTAAAGAATGTAAGGAGAGAAATGTAACCATTTCTCTGTTAGAGGATAGCCAGGGAAAGATTAAAGGAGGCCAACAGCGGATCCTGCCCTAGGGCCTTCCCCCCTATTCACTACCCACAGTTTGTTTCTGTCTGTCAATCTATCTACTTTTCTTTCCTATATATATCTATATATATCTTAATCAGCAGAGAAAAGGTGCTATATCTTTTGAAGTCTTAGGTAGTTACTGAGTCAGCTATCTCCATTAATCCCATAGACTTCAATATAAAAAGGTGCACAGGCAACTTTTCTATATGCGGCTGGGAAGGGGAGTCTGGTGGGGTCTGGGTTCCAGAGATGGAATAGGACCTATACCAAATGTTTGCCCAGTTGCCTTTACTGGCCCTGGCATCTTTTTTTTTGTGTTTCCCTGGGTTTGGTACTAGAACACTACTGTACTTTGAAAACATTTCTTCTGGTAAAAATCCCGTTATCTGTCCAAGCTAAGCTACTAACCATTTGCCTGGATAAATGGTGTGGAATAATAGGTTGAACTATATGGATTTGTGTCTGTTTCCAACCTTCGTATATAATTATGTAGTCATCTTGTATAGTGGGTAGTGTTGGGCTCGAATATTCGAATAGTGAATATTAATCACGAATATCGGCAATTCGAGAATTCATGAATATTTAGAATATAGTGACATATATTTGTAATGGTGAATATTCTAGATCTTTTTTCATCAGTAACCTCCCTTCTTGCTTGTGGGCCAATGATAAGGCTGCAATGTCTTTGTCTGAGCTTAGCAACAGCCTTAGCAACCAATAGGAAAGTTACCCCTTACTATATAAGAACCTTCCCAGCAGCCCTTGTATGCAGTATTTTGCAGATCGGAGTATTTTGCTGTGTAATTACATTAGATAGTTAGTTAGTTAGCTCATATATATAATAGAGATAGTTAGTGGGAGATAGTCAGTGTAGCTGATAGGTTCTGCTGTCCATACATACATGCTACATACATAGTGCTGTGATGTCACAAGTTCACAACAATACTTAGTGAACCAATCACTAATAAGTAGTCAGACCTGTTAAAATGTGAAGTTGCACGTATTGCGCCAAAATATTCGCATCATTAGTGCCGATTTTGCAATCGCAAATATATTGGAGCACTCTATCTGCATATAAAGCTATTGTAATGTTCTGCCATGCCAACCATTTTCTCCAGTCTCAGGAAACTTCTAGCAGCTTGAAAAATGTAGCTATAGTGACCCACGCCTGTATTTCGCGCGCATTACGTGAATATTACATTGCCGATTTTTCGCAATCAAGAAAATAATCTCGAATTCGCAAATATATGATGAATATTCGCGAAATATTGCAAATTCGAATATTGCTCCTGCCACTCATCACTAATAGTGGGCACCATTGTGTCCTAGAAGTAATACAATTGGCAGCACTTCACACTCTATCTAGGACATGCTTTCCACATGAAATAAAAGATGACAGGCACAGGAGATTTTACTGGTGCTCTGCTGTCTATCACCTGCACAAGCCGTCCGCACCTCGCCTAATAATCACTGCAGCGAGGAGCCTCAGTCCTGCTCTCTGAAGGTTACCCAACCATGACACTTTTTTTTTCCAAGTTCCAAGATTTTTAATACACAATTATCAAGAAACGTCTTAATACTGTATTTTTCACATTTCCGTATTTTTCGCCCCATAAGACGCACTTTTTCTCCCCCCAAAATGGGGGAAAAATGCCCCTGAGTCTTATGGGGCGAATGCTGACAGTTTTACATCACAGGCTGCGATGTTCGAGTGAGCGGGGAGGGACTGGGAGGAGGAACTGGGGGCCAGCAATAGCGGCGGGGCGGTGCAGTCACTGTACTATAGCCCCGCCGCTCCAGTGCTGCAATATTCAAATATAAAATGTCTTATTCAATTAAAAGTGATTACACATGCCCCCTCACTCCTATTATTACCGTACATCCTAGCAGCTTCAGTAGAATGCAGGCAGGCCGGGCGGGCGGCAGCGTAACTCCCTGATGTCACGTGCCTGCGCCGCCTACTTTATGAATGAAGTAGGCGGCGCAGGCAAGTGACGTCAGTGAGTGACGCGCCGGCCGCCCGGCCTGCCTGCCTGGGTTGTACAGAAGCTGTTAGGATGTACGGTACTATTAGGAGTGGGGGGGCATGTGTAATCACTTTTAATTGAATAAGACATTTTATATTTGTATACTGGAGCGGCGGGGGGGGATCTGTGGATGACAGTTTTATGGGGAACATCCGTGGATGGCACAGTTAAGGGGTGGGGGGGTCTGTGGGTGGCACTGTTATGGGCTGGGGGGTCTGTGGATGGCACTGTTATGGGCTGGGGGGGTCTGTGGATGGCACTGTTATGGGGTGGGGGGTCTGTGGATGGCACATATATAACAGTGCCACCCACAGATCCCCCATAACAGTGCCACCCACAGATCCCCCCTCTAACAGTGCCATCCACAGATCCCCCCCTGTAACAGTGCAAGCCACAGATCCCCCTGTAACAGTGCAAGCCACAGATCCCCCATAACAGTGTCCATCACAGAACCCCCCTATAACAGTGTCCGTCATCCACAGATCCCCCATAACAGTGTCCGTCATCCACAGATCCCCCATAACAGTGTCCGTCATCCACAGATCCCCCATAACAGTGTCCGTCATCCACAGATCCCCCATAACAGTGTCCGTCATCCACAGATCCCCCCATAACAGTGTCTGTCATCCACAGATCCCCCCATAACAGTGTCCGTCATCCACAGAGCCCCCCATAACAGTGTCTGTCATCCACAGATCCCCCCATAACAGTGTCGGTCATCCACAGATCCCCCCATAACAGTGCCGGTCATCCACAGATCCCCCCATAACAGTGTTTGTCATCCACAGATCCCCCCATAACAGTGTCCGTCATCCACAGATCCCCCCATAACAGTGTCCGTCATCCACAGATCCCCCCATAACAGTGTCCTTCACAGATCCCCAGTAATAGTGCCATCCACAGACCATCATTAGTTCCAAACCCACCAAAAGCACACCTTTTGGTTAAAAATATTTATTTTCTTATTTTCCTCCCCAAAAACCGGTGCGTCTTATAGGGCAAAAAATACGGTACATGCCTGAATAACACTTTTATCAGATTAATAATGCTACTTTCCTTTTCTTGATTCCTTTCAGCTTTAGATATCAAGAGCATTTTTTATCTTCATGTTCAGGTTATAATAAGATTGATTTTACTTTTCATAATGCTCTGAACGATTCTGCAGATTCAAAGGTCTAAGTCCATGTTCCTCATTCTTCAGGAGATGTTTCAAACAGGAACATGAGGTGGCCTATCATTTTTGCATTTATTTTTGGTTTCCTGTGCTAACGTTGAAAACACACAGGTCTGAATAAGGTCTGGGTATTGTTCTGCAGCAAAACCCAGGCCTTCATGAAAACAGTGTTCACCAGGGGAAGAGGATAATCCACACATTTTTCAGAACTGCTTTGAGGAATATGACAAAAACTTCATGGTGTTGACTAGTGTTGAGCGCGAATATTCGAATTTCAAATTTTTATCTCGAATATCACAACTTCGAGATTTCGCGAATATTTAGAATATAGTTCCATATATTCGCGAAATCGAATATTAGTTTTTTTTTGTTTTGTTTTTTTCCATCTGAAAATATATGATTCCTCCCTGCTTCTTGCTTGTGGGTCAATGAGCCATTGGCCCACAAGCAACTGAATTGAAGCTGGAAGGAATCACGTTTTCAGATGAACCGGAATATTCGAAATAAAGAATATATTGCTGTATATTCAATTTTAGAATATTCGTCCTATTCTAATCTAAACCAATAATCTTGGTTATAATATTCGAGTTCACGAATATTACAACAGAAAAATCGTAATGGTTAATACGTGTGCCCGAGCGCATGACAAAATCGTTATTTAATCAACTTCAGCATACAACACCCCGACAAGCGTCCCCGTCACCATGGGAACGCCTGTGGGTTAGAAAATACCATCGGATCTGAGTTTTCCCTGAGATCGTAAAACCTCAGATCCGATGGTATATTCTAACCCACATGCGTTCCCATGGTGATGGGGACGCTTGTCGGGGAGCAGTATGCCAAAGTGGAATATTATTGCTCTAACTTCGTCTTTTAGAATATTCTTAATATTGCTCTAACTTCGTCTTTTAGAATATTCGTAATATTGCTCTAACTTCGTATTTTAGAATATTACGAATATTCTAAAAGACGAAGTTAGAGCAATATTAAGAATATGCGTAAAATACACATAGATTGTAATTTAGCTAATATAGTGCTATAATCCTTTTTTTTGTCAAATTTTTTTTGCTTCTTCTGAACTTCAGTTTTGGAAAATATGTACACTCTTAAAAAAATTACTTTAGCAGTATATTAGCTAAATTACAATCTATATGTGTATTTTACGAATATTCTTAATATTGCTCTAACTTCGTCTTTTAGAATATTCGTAATATTCTAAAAGACAAAGTTAGAGCAATATTACGAATATTCTAAAAGACGAAGTTAGAGCAATATTAAGAATATTCGTAAAATACACATATAGATTGTAATTTAGCTAATATACTGCTATAGTAATTTTTTTAATAGTGTACATATTTTCCAAAACTGAAGTTCAGAAGAGGCAAAAAAAATTAGAGAAAAAAATAAGGATTATAGCACTATATTAGCTAAATTACAATCTATATGTGTATTTTACGAAAATTCGTAATATTGCTCTAACCTCGTCTTTTAGAATATTTCGAATATTCTAAAAAGACGAAGTTAGAGCAATATTAAGAATATTCGTAAAATGCACATTTTAGCCTAGCCATAGTCAATTAGTCATAGGAACGTTGCCTTATACTATGAAAAGAAAAATCGCAATATGCGATTAATTAAATCGCATATTATTCGCGATAAATGGAATAATTACGAATATTCGATTTAGATGAATATAACACGAATATTCAATCGTATATTCGCGAAATATCGCGAAATCGAATATGGCACCTCCCGCTCATCACTAGTGTTGACTTGGCCTCGAAATTCCTATGGGGGCAGCACGGTGGCTCAGTGGTTAGCACTGATGCCTTGCAGCGCCTAGGTTCAAATCCGACCAAGGATAATATCTGCATGGAGTTTGTATGTTCTCCCCGTGTTTGAGTGGGTTTCCTCCCACACTCCAAATACATACTGATAGGGACCTTAGACTGTGAGCCCCATTGGGGACAGTTCGATGATAATGTCTGTAAAGCACTGCGGAATATAGTAGCGCTATATAAGTGCATAAAATAAATAAAAAATCTCAAACTGAGAATCTGTGGAATCTGCCGGACAAACAAGTCTCATTCATTGAGGCTCCACCTCACGGTTTTCAGGATTCTGCTAACATCTTGGCGCCAGATACCACAGAACATCTTACATAAGTCCATCAAGTTCAGCCTTTCAGAGATCTTGTGGTGTGCATATTTCAACGAATTAGAGCTGTTTTGGCTACATGAGCATGATCTACACAATATTAAGCTTGTAGTTTTATTGTTATAATTGACTGATTTATAAACTGTATTTATTTTATCTTTTTCTCCTATATAATTATAATATATGGACCAGACCTGCCCAGTGTAGCAGTACCAGCGCAGAAGTCAAGACTTTAAACATGGAGTCCACTTAGGAGCTGAGCAGGCGCCATAGCTGCTAGGGTTTTAAACAGCAGACACCTGGAGCTAATGTCTGTTATCGGCCATAACGCCAATCACAGACATTTATTCCCTCAGATGCCTTGGTCAGTTGTGACCACAACATCTGAGAGGCTTTGTCCTGGGATTGCTAATCTCTCGGTGCTCAAATGGTTCCTTTGTGCCGAGATCGAGGGAGGCATTTGTTTCTTATGGAAGTCTTGAGCCTTCTAAAGGCTTAGAGGCTACGAAAGCAATAGTTCCTATGACAGGGCTCCACAGGAACACAGCATAGACTGCGATGGTAACACAGCATAGCTCTACTCAATGGAGCCTTTGTCAAGCTGTGATAACATGTGGCATACATGATATATGAATACTAGTGTCAATCAGGTGTAATATAATTACATCATTTGCAAAAGAAATAAATAAAAAAAACGTGATTACACTTCAAAATTCCAAGAAAGTGCATAATTATAAGATGCATATTCAATTTATGACATGATTACATAGAGTCATAATTTTTAAAAAATTATCTGGTGCATAAAATGCATAATGTGACATGATTCCCATTAGTAAATTAGTCAGGTGTACCAAATAAATCACTTGTGCATAATAAAATTGTGAGGAATATGGATTAATATTTACTGTCAGCCATGTCCTCACACCCCCATTTGCTGACAGATAGCGGAGGTAGTGAACTCCACAGGAGGGCCCTGCTTCAAAGCCCCCAGCCCTGATTGTCATTTGATTCACCTTTTTGTCAGCCCCCATGCAAATAGGCTCTCTCTCCACTAGATCTGCCATCTGACAAGCAGATGGTTGAAATCCACAGGGGGTCCTAGCTCAAATGATGCCCCAGGTGGATAGACTCACACCTCAGTCAACCCGTTTGGAGCCAATCTAAATCCTGCAGGAAACCCCCAGCAGGAGGTATCAGCCCTGTCAGGATCAATACGACCTCCCAGACATGTTGGCACCTACATTTCATAAGGAATTATAAATCGCTTGGCCATCGCAGGCACAAACCGGATACATATTTGTGTCCCGGGGGCCACGATGTACGTGCCCATGGTCTTTGTTTAATAGGCAAGGTCAGGGAGGGGAGATATCCAGATCTCCCACAGAAACCACATAACGGTACCAGGTTTGGACTCTACTTGTAGCCCGAACCCAGGCAGGTCCGTTGGTCCCAGAACCATCTCTTTGTGACTCTCTGGTCTGGAGCTATGAACCCTAAAGGGTTTTGTGGGTCATTTGCTGCCAGCCCAGAAGAGGGGGAGTGGACTCCTCCCTGAGGCCGGGAGGGGAGGGGCCGGCTACAGATTAAAAGTCTTGTGCCAGCAAGCGGGCGTGTCTTTCTCTGAAGAAGGGTCACATCGTGTAATGTGTTTAGAGGGACCCAGGAACTCGCTGAGATCACGGCCCTTATTGTGGACTCCAGCAAAGAACATCTCACAACCAAAAGGAACTTTCATCTTACCCGGTAACTGACTTTTACACTGCTTAACCCTGTTGTACCCATATAACCTGTATCTGTAACCTCAGACCACTGTGTATATTCTCTGTGTATATTGTGTTAAATCTAGTGTGCCCTTATGGCGCTTAAATATATAATTTAATCTTGTGCTATCTTGTATCTCGATCACAAATCCCCACGTCCATGTTTTGGCCTAGTTATAAGCTACCGCAGGGTTGGTTTATCACCCTATATAATCCCGTTAGCGGACCGGGCTTATATCAAATGAGAATCTGGTGGCAGATTTCCCAGGCTGAGACAGCGCTGTTTTCAGCTTGTTGCCTCTCTGTGCCCGCGTGGATAGAAGGTGTGTGTGTAAACTGTACCAACCTGACCTTACCTGCTCCTCCCAGAGGGCGTAAAGTCACATTTGGGGTAAGTAGGGACCAATACCGCGTCTCGTGAGCTCGACGTAGATGACGTCAAGTGGGCATGAGGTGGGGTATTCATCACAAAAATCAATTAAAAATCTCTCTGCAGTCCATAGGCAGATCTTACCCGGAGCTAGATAACATTGAGATAACATGATTAAGTTCAGTGGGAAACATGGTGCGCGCATGCGCCACCCTCCGTACTTATGCGAGATATGGGATTAAAGAAATCAACTAAGAAACCATAGTAAAGATGACCGCCGACTGAGTACTCATAGTGCATGCGTCTGCCCATAAAGTTACTGTTGTGAGCCGCATTAACGTAATAGTCACCTAGGTGACAGTAAACAAACCATATTCAATGGATACCATATAACGATAAAATACCACTATTGAAGGAGGTCAATGCTGGCGGAGGGGAGGTGTCCTAGTAGTAACACCAGTCACCGGCCCTCACAGAGCAACTAGGACACCTCCCCTTCGCCAGCATTGACCTCCTTCAATAGTGGTATTTGATAGTTATATGGTATCCATTGAATATGTTTTTTTTTTTCTGCTAATATATATATATATATATATACACTGCTCAAAAAAATAAAGGGAACACTTAAACAACACAATGTAACTCCAAGTCAATCACACTTCTGTGAAATCAAACTGTCCACTTAGGAAGCAACACTGAGTGACAATCAATTTCACATGCTGTTGTGCAAATGGGATAGACAACAGGTGGAAATTATAGGCAATTAGCAAGACACCCCCAATAAAGGAGTGGTTCTGCAGGTGGTGACCACAGACCACTTCTCAGTTCCTATGCTTCCTGGCTGATGTTTTGGTCATTTTTGAATGCTGGCGGTGCTTTCACTCTAGTGGTAGCATGAGACAGAGTCTACAACACACACAAGTGGCTCAGGTAGTGCAGCTTATCCAGGATGGCACATCAATGCGAGCTGGGGCAAGAAGGTTTGCTGTGTCTGTCAGCGTAGTGTCCAGAGCATGGAGGCGCTACCAGGAGACAGGCTAGTACATCAGGAGACGTGGAGGAGGCCGTAGGAGGACAACAACCCAGCAGCAGGACCGCTACCTCCGCCTTTGTGCAAGGAGGAACAGGAGGAGCACTGCCAGAGCCCTGCAAAATGACCTCCAGCAGGCCACAAATGTGCATGTGTCTGCTCAAACGGTCAGAAACAGACTCCATGAGGGTGATATGAGGGCCCAACGTCCACAGGTGGGGGTTGTGCTTACAGCCCAACACCGTGCAGGACGTTTGGCATTTGCCAGAGAACACCAAGATTGGCAAATTCGCCACTGGCGCCCTGTGCTCTTCACAGATGAAAGCAGGTTCACACTGAGCACATGTGACAGACGTGACAGAGTCTTGAGACGCCGTGGAGAACGTTCTGCTGGCTGCAACATCCTCCAGCATGACCGGTTTGGCATTGGGTCAGTAATGGTGTGGGGTGGCATTTCTTTGGAGGGCCGCACAGCCCTCCATGTGCTCGCCAGAGGTAGCCTGACTGCCATTAGGTACCGAGATGAGATCCTCAGACCCCTTGTGAGACCATATGCTGGTGCGGTTGGCCCTGGGTTCCTCCTAATGCAAGACAATGCTAGACCTCATGTTGCTGGAGTGTGTCAGCAGTTCCTGCAAGACGAAGGCATTGATGCTATGGACTGGCCCGCCCGTTCCCCAGACCTGAATCCAATTGAGCAGATCTGGGACATCATGTCTCGCTCTATCCACCAACGTCACGTTGCACCACAGACTGTCCAGGAGTTGGCAGATGCTTTAGTCCAGGTCTGGGAGGAGATCCCTTAGGAGACCGTCCGCCACCTCATCAGGAGCATGCACAGGCGTTGTAGGGAGGTCATAAAGGCACGTGGAGGCCACACACACTACTGAGCCTCATTTTGACTTGTTTTAAGGACATTACATCAAAGTTGGATCAGCCTGTAGTGTGTTTTTCCACTTTAATTTTGAGTGTGACTCCAAATCCAGACCTCCATGGGTTGAAAAATTTGATTTCCATTTTTTTATTTTTGTGTGATTTTGTTGTCAGCACATTCAACTATGTAAAGAACAAAGTATTTCAGAAGAATATTTAATTAACTCAGATCTAGGATGTGTTATTTTTGTGTTCCCTTAATTTTTTTGAGCAGTGTATATATATACATATATATATACGGTGTGTATATATATCTAATATATAAAGCTAAGTGTATGTGTGTGTGTGTATGTCCGCTAAAGGAATCTGCACCATCGCATTTACAATCACACAATTTGGCACACAGGTACATCAGATGTCCGAGGAGGTTTTAGACCAGGTCTCACCTCTCTAGGACGTACCATTCCTGAGATATTCCTAAAAAATACATTAGCCAATACAGGGAGTGCAGAATTATTAGGCAAGTTGTATTTTTGTGGATTAATTTTATTATTGAACAACAACCATGTTCTCAATGAACCCAAAAAACTCATTAATATCAAAGCTGAATATTTTTGGAAGTAGTTTTTAGTTTGTTTTTAGTTTTAGCTATTTTAGGGGGATATCTGTGTGTGCAGGTGACTATTACTGTGCATAATTATTAGGCAACTTAACAAAAAACATATATATACCCATTTCAATTATTTAGTTTTACCAGTGAAACCAATATAACATCTCAACATTCACAAATATACATTTCTGACATTCAAAAACAAAACAAAAACAAATCAGTGACCAATATAGCCACCTTTCTTTGCAAGGACACTCAAAAGCCTGCCATCCATGGATTCTGTCAGTGTTTTGATCTGTTCACCATCAACATTGCGTGCAGCAGCAACCACAGCCTCCCAGACACTGTTCAGAGAGGTGTACTGTTTTCCCTCCTTGTAAATCTCACATTTGATGATGGACCACAGGTTCTCAATGGGGTTCAGATCAGGTGAACAAGGAGGCCATGTCATTAGATTTTCTTCTTTTATACCCTTTCTTGCCAGCCACGCTGTGGAGTACTTGGACGCGTGTGATGGAGCATTGTCCTGCATGAAAATCATGTTTTTCTTGAAGGATGCAGACTTCTTCCTGTACCACTGCTTGAAGAAGGTGTCTTCCAGAAACTGGCAGTAGGACTGGGAGTTGAGCTTGACTCCATCCTCAACCCGAAAAGGCCCCACAAGCTCATCTTTGATGATACCAGCCCAAACCAGTACTCCACCTCCACCTTGCTGGCGTCTGAGTCGGACTGGAGCTCTCTGCCCTTTACCAATCCAGCCACGGGCCCATCCATCTGGCCCATCAAGACTCACTCTCATTTCATCAGTCCATAAAACCTTAGAAAAATCAGTCTTGAGATATTTCTTGGCCCAGTCTTGACGTTTCAGCTTGTGTGTCTTGTTCAGCGGTGGTCGTCTTTCAGCCTTTCTTACCTTGGCCATGTCTCTGAGTATTGCACACCTTGTGCTTTTGGGCACTCCAGTGATGTTGCAGCTCTGAAATATGGCCAAACTGGTGGCAAGTGGCATCTTGGCAGCTGCACGCTTGACTTTTCTCAGTTCATGGGCAGTTATTTAGCGCCTTGGTTTTTCCACACGCTTCTTGCGACCCTGTTCACTATTTTGAATAAAACGCTTGATTGTTCGATGATCACGCTTCAGAAGCTTTGCAATTTTAAGAGTGCTGCATCCCTCTGCAAGATATCTCACTATTTTTGACTTTTCTGAGCCTGTCAAGTCCTTCTTTTGACCCATTTTGCCAAAGGAAAGGAAGTTGCCTAATAATTATGCACACCTGATATAGGGTGTTGATGTCATTAGACCACACCCCTTCTCATTACAGAGATGCACATCACCTAATATGCTTAATTGGTAGTAGGCTTTCGAGCCTATACAGCTTGGAGTAAGACAACATGCATAAAGAGGATGATGTGGTCAAAATACTCATTTGCCTAATAATTCTGCACGCAGTGTAGAAGCTTGGTCACATGACCCTTATCAGCCAATAGAAGTTCGCCGGTCCTCCACCCTCCACATACACAGTTCTACTCCAGGTTTCCATAACAACCCAGCCATTTATCTTCACTTCTGTAAAAAAGCTTTAAAGGAAATCTGTCACAAGGATAATCCTTTGTTCCAGCAATAGATGTTTTTATCCTCTGAAAATCCAGTTTATTTGGTATGCAAATGAGTCAGTAAGGTGCCCAGAGGGGCGTCACTCTCGTACGAAGGAGCCCAGACACGCCCCCCTGCCACAATGTGTCCATCCTCAAAAGACTTAAAACCCTGCCCCCAGGTCCCACTATGCCATGCCCCTGATCTGGTTAGGCCAGGCCCCCTCTCAAGCCAACTGAGGTTGAAAAAATGAAGTTAAAAATCAACTTCTAGGTCCCGCTAAGCCATGCTTCCCCACTCCTGAGCCAACGGGGATTGAAAAAATGAAGGTAAAAATCCACTTCTGTCAGCTGCAGAGATGGGAGGAAGGGTGACTTTCTCCCTGCAGCTCACACTCAGACAGTACAGTGCTGCTGTCTTAGAGTGAGCTGTTCAAAAGGACACGCCCCCGATCCAGTAAAGGCCACTTTTAAGGGGGCGGGCCCCTGTGGAGGTCACTGTCAAGGGGGTGGTATGCTGTGAAAGTCACTGTTAAATGGAAAGGCTGCTGTAAATGCCAAAGTTAAGGGGGTGGGCTGCTGTGGCGGTCCAATTTTAAGGGACAGGGCACTGTGGGGGGGTCAGTGTTAAGGGGTGGGGGGCTGTAGAGGTCACTGTTTTGGGGGCGGGTGCTGTAGATGTCACTGTTATAGTGGATAGTGTTGATATAACGACACACACAAACATTAAATGAAATAGATTCAGGGCTTTTTTTGTCAGAGAAAAGGTGGTGGAACTAACTTTCCCCTCCCCTGGCCACGCCCCTACCCACTCCTAGGACTGCCCCTAAAACCGCCCCTTTAGAGAACAGGGATGCAAATAAAATTTGGGGGGCTATAAAAGTCCAGCCCAGCAAAGAAACCCCCAGATGGGGATGGCACTGTTAATTCGGGATCTGGGGATGGCACTGTTAATGGGGGATCTGGGGATGGCACTGTTATGGGGTGGAGGATCTGTGGATGGCACTGTTATGGGGTGGAGGATCTGTGGATGGCACTGTTATGGGGGATCTGTGGATGGCATCCACAGATCCCCCATCCTATAACAGTGCCATCCACAGACCCCCCCATCCTATAACAGTGCCATCCACAGACCCCCCACCCCATAACAGTGCCATCCACAGACCCCCCTTAACAGTGCCATCTACAGACCCCCCCCACCCCATAACAGTGCCATCCACAGACCCCCCCACCCCATAACAGTGCCATCCACAGACCCCCTACCCCATAACAGTGCTATCCACAGACCCCCCCACCCAATAACAGTGCCATCCACAGACCCCCCCACCGAATAACAGTGCCATCCACAGACCCCCCCTTAACAGTGCCATCCACAGACCTCCCCACCCCATAACAGTGCCATCCACAGACCCCCCCACCCCATAACAGTGCCATCCACAACCCCCCCACCCCTTAACAGTGTCATCCACAGACCCCCCATTGCCGCTCCAGTACAGTTATAAAAAGTGTAATTCAATTAATAATGATTCATGCTGCCCCCTCTGTAGTATAACATTCAATATATCCTACTCACAGGGCTACTGTTATATCGTAATGCAGGCCGGCCGGGCAGACGAGCGGCAGCGTGACTGACGTCACGTGCCTGTTCCGCCTGCTTCATTCATAAAGTAGGCCGGGCAGGCACGTGACGTCAGTCAGTTACTCTGCCGCTCGTCTGCCTGCATTCCGATATAACAGTAGCCCTGTGAGTAGGATATATTGAATGTCATACTACAGAGGGGGCAGCATGAATCATTATTAATTGAATTACACATTTTATAACTGTACTGGAGCGGCGGGGCCGGAGCACAGTGAACGCACCGGCCCCCAGCTCCTCCTCCCAGTCCCTCCCCACTGATACATCGCAGTCTGCCATGCTGGAGCATGGCAGGCCGCGATGGCAAAAGGTGGCGGAACGCCGTTCCGGTGCGTTCCGCCAGAAAAAAAGCCCTGAATAGATTAAATATATTCGAGCGAAGCCCGGTCCTTCAGCTAGTATATATATATATATACACTCACCTAAAGAATTATTAGGAACACCTGTTCTATTTCTCATTAATGCAATTATCTAGTCAACCAATCACATGGCAGTTGCTTCAATGCATTTAGGGGTGTGCTCCTGGTCAAGACAATCTCCTGAACTCCAAACTGAATGTCAGAATGGGAAAGAAAGGTGATTTAAGCAATTTTGAGCGTGGCATGGTTGTTGGTGCCAGACAGGCCGGTCTGAGTATTTCACAATCTGCTCAGTTACTGGGATTTTCACGCACAACCATTTCTAGGGTTTACAAAGAATGGTGTGAAAAGGGAAAAACATCCAGTATGCTGCAGTCCTGTGGGCGAAAATACCTTGTGGATGCTAGAGGTCAGAGGAGAATGGGCCGACTGATTCAAGCTGATAGAAGAGCAACGTTGACTGAAATAACCACTCGTTACAACCGAGGTATGCAGCAAAGCATTTGTGAAGCCACAACACGCACAACCTTGAGGCGGATGGGCTACAACAGCAGAAGACCCCACCGGGTACCACTCATTTCCACTACAAATAGGAAAAAGAGGCTACAATTTGCAAGAGCTCACCAAAATTGGACTGTTGAAGACTGGAAAAATGTTGCCTGGTGTGATGAGTCTCGATTTCGGTTGAGACATTCAAATGGTAGAGTCTGAATTTGGCGTAAACAGAATGAGAACATGTATCCATCCTCTGATGGCTACTTCCAGCAGGATAATGCACTATGTCACAAAGCTCGAATCATTTCAAATTGGTTTCTTGAACATGACAATGAGTTCACTGTACTAAAATGGCCCCCACAGTCACCAGATCTCAACCCAATAGAGCATCTTTGGGATGTGGTGGAACGGGAGCTTCGTGCCCTGGATGTGCATCCCTCAAATGTCCATCAACTGCAAGATGCTATCCTATCAATATGGGCCAACATTTCTAAAGAATGCTATCAGCACCTTGTTGAATCAATGCCACGTAGAATTAAGGCAGTTCTGAAGGCAAAAGGGGGTCCAACACCGTATTAGTATGGTGTTCCTAATAATTCTTTAGGTGAGTGTATATATATATATACACTGCTCAAAAAAATAAAGGGAACACTTAAACAACACAATGTAACTCCAAGTCAATCACACTTCTGTGAAATCAAACTGTCCACTTAGGAAGCAACACTGAGTGACAATCAATTTCACATGCTGTTGTGCAAATGGGATAGACAACAGGTGGAAATTATAGGCAATTAGCAAGACACCCCCAATAAAGGAGTGGTTCTGCAGGTGGTGACCACAGACCACTTCTCAGTTCCTATGCTTCCTGGCTGATGTTTTGGTCACTTTTGAATGCTGGCAGTGCTTTCACTCTAGTAGTAGCATGAGACGGAGTCTACAACCCACACAAGTGGCTCAGGTAGTGCAGCTTATCCAGGATGGCACATCAATGCGAGCTGTGGCAAGAAGGTTTGCTATGTCTGTCAGCGTAGTGTCCAGAGCATGGAGGCGCTACCAGGAGACAGGTCAGTACATCAGGAGACGTGGAGGAGGCCGTAGGAGGGCAACAACCCAGCAGGACCGCTACCTCCGCCTTTGTGCAAGGAGGAACAGGAGGAGCACTGCCAGAGCCCTGCAAAATGACCTCCAGCAGGCCACAAATGTGCATGTGTCTGCTCAAACGGTCAGAAACAGACTCCATGAGGGTGATATGAGGGCCCAACGTCCACAGGTGGGGGTTGTGCTTACAGCCCAACACCGTGCAGGACGTTTGGCATTTGCCAGAGAACACCAAGATTGGCAAATTCTCCACTGACGCCCTGTGCTCTTCACAGATGAAAGCAGGTTCACACTGAACACATGTGACAGACGTGACAGAGTCTTGAGACGCCGTGGAGAATGTTCTGCTGGCTGCAACATCCTCCAGCATGACCGGTTTGGCATTGGGTCAGTAATGGTGTGGGGTGGCATTTCTTTGGAGGGCCGCACAGCCCTCCATGTGCTCGCCAGAGGTAGCCTGACTGCCATTAGGTACCCAGATGAGATCCTCAGACCCCTTGTGAGACCATATGCTGGTGTGGTTGGCCCTGGGTTCCTCCTAATGCAAGACAATGCTAGACCTCATGTTGCTGGAGTGTGTCAGCAGTTCCTGCAAGATGAAGGCATTGATGCTATGGACTGGCCCGCCCGTTCCCCAGACCTGAATCCAATTGAGCACATCTGGGACATCATGTCTCGCTCTATCCACCAACGTCACGTTGCACCACAGACTGTCCAGGAGTTGGCAGATGCTTTAGTCCAGGTCTGGGAGGAGATCCCTCAGGAGACCGTCCGCCACCTCATCAGGAGCATGCACAGGCGTTGTAGGGAGGTCATACAGGCACGTGGAGGCCACACACACTACTGAGCCTCATTTTGACTTGTTTTAAGGACATTACATCAAAGTTGGATCAGCCTGTAGTGTGTTTTTCCACTTTAATTTTGAGTGTGACTCCAAATCCAGACCTCCATGGGATGAAACATTTTTTTTATTTTTGTGTGATTTTGTTGTCAGCACATTCAACTATGTAAAGAACAAAATATTTCAGAAGAATATTTAATTAATTCAGTTCTAGGATGTGTTATTTTTGTGTTCCCTTTATTTTTTTGAGCAGTGTATATATATATATATATATATATATATATAAAGATGAAAGAAGGACAGCACTCCAGGTAAAAAGTAGTGGTGTTTAATCACCCATGTGGATGGCAACGTTTCAGCTCAAACAAGAGTATTTTTCAAGCCTTTTTGAAAGTACTATACATCTATAACTTGTATTACCACTTCACTGTGGATGACAAATACTTTCAGCCTATTAGGCTAGGCTCACATCTGCAGCATATTTGCCACCTTTCAGGGCCAGATCCATCACATAACAAACAGCAATGGTGGCCAAAGACTTCCACTATGGTGTCCTTCCTTCTGCTTGACAATATAGTGCAGCAATCTGTGGTCCTTTGTCCTGTATTTTTGCCAGAATATGTGATGGAGACTGCTAATGGAACCTCCTCAGTAGTTATGTCCCAAACTATTCGCCAGCGAACAGTTCCCGGCGAACATAGCTTGTTTGCGTTCGCCGCGGCGGGCGAACATATGCGATGTTCGGTCTGCCCCCTATACATCATCATTGAGCAAACTTTGACCCTGTACCTCACAGTCAGCAGACACATTCCAGCCAATCAGCATACCCTCCCTCCCAGACCCTCCTACCTCCTATCAAAAAGCAAGGACAGCATCCATCTTAGATTCATTCTGAAGCTGCAGTGTCACAAATTTGACTTAGTTGTAATCGCAATGTGATTAATACAGGTTATATTAATCGCATTGCGAATTCAACTTAGAGATGGGTTCCTAATGGTTGTATTGCTAGAATATAACGAAGATTGAGAATATGGTGCTATATTCGTTATATTCATCAATTCTAGCAATACAACCATTAGGAACTTAGCTCAAAGTTGAATTCGCAATGCGATTAATGCAGGTTATATTAATCACATTGCGAATTCAACTTACTACACTCTGCGTCAACTACGTAATTTTCCATGGGAGTTTTGCCATGGATCCCCCTCCGGCATGCCACAGTCCAGGTGTTAATCCCCTTGAAACAACTTTTCCATCACTATTGTGGCCAGAAAGAGTCCCTGTGGGTTTTAAAATTTGCCTGTCTATTGAAGTCTATGGCGGTTCGCCCGGTTCGCGGAAGTTCGCATTCGCCATTCGCAAACGGAAAATTTTATGTTCGTGACATCTCTACTCCTCATTAGGTGTGAACCTTGCTTTAAGGAGCTAAACCAGTGAAAATCTAGTATTGGAATATGATATTAGAAAATCATTAGTTAACTCTTTCATGTCTGGTCTTTAAAAATGGCGCCTGCTCACAAGCAAAGTGAGCTGCCAAGTTTCTGCTGTTTTAGATGCCTGAAATCGGCAATAATGCCAAATGCAGATATTTAACCCCTCAGATGTCATGGTCAATTGTCACCAAAGCATCTAATGCAGCTTTCCCCGGGAGCCCTGAACAGCTTCTTCAAGCAGAGATTGGTGAAGCTGTTCATTCTTTCTATCTGCTGTGACAGTAAAGGGAGTTGTATGGGGAGGCAGGTATTTTCCTCCCAGTGTGTGCTGCTGGACTGATTAGCAGCCAGGTGGGGTCAAACACCGGACTGGACTCATGTGCCTGTCCGGGTTTTGACAACACATAGCTGCCTTTAAAAGACAACTGGGTTCAGCAGAAAGGATCTCTGTATTGGAATCTGAGGCTTGTGCTGGGCTTGGAGGTCTGAGACCAGTGTGAGGGGAAACAGGCCGCCTAAAGTCTGTTTATGGACTCTTTGAGGCAGAACTGCCAGCTGGGTGTAAACTAACACCAAAACCAAAAGGGGACTTTGTGTTGAATGTGACTTTTTGTTTATGAAATTGCCAAGAGTGTGAATAAACACTGAACTGTTTGATTTAAGAACTGGTTGGTCCCTCTATACTGCGTCCGCTTATCCTGTCTACCAGAGCGAATCCCCACACTGGCTGCATCTTGTTGAAGAGTTCCAGACTAAGGCCTCTTGCACACAAACGTATTTTGTTTCCGTGTCCGTGGAACCATTCATTTCAATGGGTCCACAAAAAAAACGGAAGGTACTCCGTGTGCATTTAGTTTCTGTATTTCCGTTCCGCAAAAAAATAGAACATGTCCTATTATTGTCCTCATTACGGACAAGGATAGCACTGTTCTATTAGGGGCCAGCTGTTCCGTTCCGCAAAATACGCAATGCACACGGATGTCATCCGTATTTTTTGCTGATCTGTTTTTTGAGGACCGCAAAATACATACGGTCGTGTGCAAGAGGCCTAATAGAGTGGTATTGATCTCTACAGCACTTCATAGAAAAATAGCAAAGTGGCTTACAATGCAAAATAATTCATTGAACTGTACGTGACAAATAATCTAAGGATCACATGTAAAAGGCTCTTAAAGGCGCTTAATTAAAGTGTAAAAAAATGTTTTTTACAATTAAAAAAAATCTAATCCTCCCCTTTCTCCATAAAAAAAAAAAATTAAAAACAAAAACATTAAAGATCATTTGCCCCTCACCATCCTAAAACACCTGTGCTATTAAAATATAAACATATTTATCCTATATAGTGAATGCTGTAACCTCCTCTAAAATTTCAAAATTGCTACTTTGCCATTTTTCTTCACTTCGCCACCCAAAACATTTAGTAAGAACTCATCAAAAAGGCATACACATTCCAAAAAATTATAGATCGGCCCGCAAAAAATTAGTTCTCACATTGCTCTGCAGACGTAAATATAAAAAAGTTATGGAGGACAGAATATGATGATGCTAAGAAAAAAGATTTTTTTCCCCAAATTTTAAACATTTGTTTTCATTTTTAAAACAAGACAAACTATATAAATGTTTTATCGATGTAATCGTACTCATCCGGAGAATGAAGGTAGCATGTCAGTTTTACTGCATAGGGAACGCTGTAGAAAGGAAAATGTGGTGACAATGACTATTAAATCGTTTGATGCATGTATCTTTACAGAGGAAGATGTTCTAAGTTTGCTGTCTAAGGTGAAGACAGATAAGTCACAGGGGCCTGATGAGATACACCCAAAATTATTAAAAGAGCTTAGTGGTGAGCTGGCAAAACCGTTAACAGATTTATTTAACCAATCATTAGTAACAGGAGTCGTCCCGGAAGATTGGAAATTGGCAAATGTCGTGCCCATTCACAAGGTAGTAGGGAGGAATCGAGCAACTATAGACCAGTGAGTCTGACATCAATAGTAGGCAAATTAATGGAAACCCTATTAAAGGATAGGATTGTGGAACATCTAAAATCCCATGGATTGCAAGATGAAAAACAACATGGGTTTACTTCAGGGAGATCATGTCAAACAAATCTTATAGATTTTTTTGACTGGGTGAATAAAATAATAGACGGTGGAGGTGCAGTAGACATCGCATATCTAGATTTTAGTAAGGCTTTTGACACTGTCCCACATAGAAGACTTATCAATAAACTGCAGTCATTGAGCATGGACTCCCATATTGTTGAGTGGATTAGGCAGTGGCTGAGTGACAGACAACAGAGGGTTGTAGTCAATGGAGAACATTCAAAACAAGGTAATGTTACCAGTGGGGTTCCACAGGGATCTGTACTGGGACCGATTTTGTTTAATATCTTCATAAGTGATATTGCAAAAGGCCTGGCTGGTAAGGTTTGTCTTTTTGCTGATGACACAAAGATATGTAACAGGGTTGATGTTCCTGGAGGGAAACGCCAAATGGAAAAGGATTTAGGAAAACTAGAAGAATGGTCAGAACTCTGGAAACTGAAATTTAATGTGGATAAGTGCAAGATAATGCACCTGGGGCGTAAAAACCCAAGGGCAGAATATAGAATATTTGACACAGTCCTGACCTCAGTATCTGAGGAAAGGGATTTAGGAGTAATTATTTCAGAAGACTTAAAGGTGGGAAGACAATGTAATAGAGCAGCACGAAATGCCAGCAGAATGCTTGGATGTATAGGGAGAGGTATAAGCAGTAGAAAGAGTGAAGTGCTTATGCCGCTGTACAGAACACTGGTGAGACCTCACTTGGAGTATTGTGCGCAGTACTGGAGGCCATATCTCCAGAAGGATATAGATACTCTAGAGAGAGTTCAGAGAAGAGCTACTAAACTAGTACATGGATTGCAGGATAAAACTTACCAGGAAAGGTTAAAGGACCTTAATATGTATAGCTTGGAAGAAAGAAGAGACAGAGGGGATATGATAGAAACTTTTAAATACATAAAGGGAATCAACTCGGTAAAGGAAGAGAGCATATTTAAAAGAAGAAAAACTACCACAAGAGGACACAGTTTTAAATTAGAGGGGCAAAGGTTTAAAAGTAATATAAGGAAGTATTACTTTACTGAGAGAGTAGTGGATGCATGGAATAGCCTTCCTGCAGAAGTGGTAGCTGCAAATACAGTGAAGGGGTTTAAGCATGCATGGGATAGGCATAAGGCCATCCTTTATATAAGATAGGGCCGGGGGCTATCCATAGTATTCAGTATATTGGGCAGACTAGATGGGCCAAATGGTTCTTATCTGCCGACACATTCTATGTTTCTATGGTGGAATAGTTTTTTTTCCGATTCCACTCCATTTGGAATTTCCAGCTTCTCACTACATTGTATGCATTATTATTATGGTGTCATTAGAAAGTACAACTTGTCCAGCAAAAAACAATCCCTCATACGATTATGTAAATGGGAAAATACCTTAGACATATCATTGTGTGTAAGACTTCATATTACTTAGCAACTACTTTGCCTTCTGGTGACTACTAGAGTTCAGTTTATACAGTGGCATTCAAAAGATTTGGCACCCTTGGTCAACATTACTGTTACTATGAACAGTTAACCCCTTAGTGACCAGCCTGTTTTGGGCCTTACTGACCAAGTGTTTTTCTTCCTTTTTTCATCATCGCGTTCCAAGAGCTATAACTTAAAAAAATTTACGTCTATGTAGCTTTATGAGCGCTTGTTTTTTGCGGAAGACGTAGTTTTTTTCATGGCGCCATTTTGGGGTACACATAACTTTCTGATTAACTTTTATTAACTTTCTGGGAGGGAGATGGGAAAAACAGCAATGCTACCACTGCGTTTTTACATTATAAATTTTACGGCGTTCATTTTTCGCCATAAATATAATAATATCTTTATTGTCTGGGTCACTATCATTACAGTGGATTGCAGTGATACCAAATACATATAGTTCTTTTTCCATTTTACTACTTTTTGCAATAAAATCCCTTTTTTTTTAAAGAATTTTTTTTTTTACATTGCCGCTTCCCAAGACCCATAACTTTTTTTATTTTTTTTCTATGGAGTTGTGTGAGGGCTTGGTATCATTTTGGAGTAAATGGCACTTTTTGATCGCTTGTTATTAAGTTTTTTGTCGGTGGCAGCTAAGAATAAATGAGCAATTCAGTCTTTTATTTTATTTATTTTTTATGGCGGGTCATTACAGATGCGGCAATACCAAACATATGGGGGAGATTTTTTTTTTGTAATTTTTTTAATTGAAAAGTGTATTTTTTAATGGGAAGAAAAGTGTAATTTTTTAATGAGATTTTTTAAACTTAATAAATGTGTTTTTTTTTAAACTTTTTTTTTACCACTTAATATTCCCACAAGGGGACTATAACAGAGAACATTCTGATTGATTTTAAAATGCAATGCATCATTCCTATAGTGCATTACATTTTAATATCAGTGCTATTCTGATATTGACCAGCAGGCTGTGCCAGAGAGGCCTACAAGAGACCCCAGCCAGCCCTCACACACATCGGCACCCCACGATCGCATTTACGGGGTACCGGCAATGGGAGACAAAGGGAATCCCCTCCCTCTGTCAGCACTTTACATGCGACGGGCGCAATTTACCACGGCATGTAAAGTGTTAAACAGCCCGGATCGGCACTCCTACCAGTCCGGAATGTTAGAGCAGGGCCGTGGCTCTCATGTGAGAGTCAGGCCCACGCTCCCCGCTGCACGGGGGACCCGTGCAGCGCTTAGACTGGGCCGCCTTAGTGACCGCCGTAAAAAGGCTTAAAGGTGGTCACTAAGGGGTTAAAGGGGTTTTATCACTTCAGAAAATGCCATTTATCAGGTAGACAAAGTTAATACAAGGCACTTACTAATGTATTACTAATGTATTATGATTGTCCATATTGCCTCCTTTGCTGGCTTGATTCATTTTTCCATCGCATTATACACTGCTCGTATCGAAGGGTTATGGCCACCACTGCAGTGCAGATACGAGGTGGCTGGGATGGGAGCTGCTGTGTATGCATGCCTATATGCGATTCCATGGTCCTGGCCACCAAAGAGTTGTGTATAATGAGAATGAAAAATGAATCAACTAGCAAAGGAGGCAATTTGGACAATCACAATATATTAATAAGTGGCTTGTATTCACTTTCTCTACATGATAAATGCAATTTGCTGAAGTGAGACATCCCCTTTATGCAAGTTAAAGATTAAATGATCTCCAAAGGGCATAAAGTTAAAGATGTCAATGCCCTTTGTATTTTAAGCAAAAACATATATTTTTTTCCATCTGTTACATATACAAAATATCAAAAAAAGAAAAAGGAGCCGAAACAAAACTTTAGACACCCTGCATGATTAGTACCTAGTAGCACCCCTCTTGGTAAGTATCACAGCTTGTAAATGCTTTTTTTGAGCCAGCCAAGAGTCTTTCAATTCTTGTTTGAGGGATTTTCATCCATTATTTCCTCCAGATTTGTGAGATTCCTGGGCCATCTTGCATGCACTGCTCTTTTCAAGTCTATCAGATTTTTAATGATGTTAAGATCAGGAGACCATGAAGGCCATGGTAAAACCTTCTGCTTGCACCTATTGAGCTAGTCTACTGTGAATTTTAGGTGTGTTTAAGATTATTATCCATTTGTACAACCCATCATCCTCTTTTCAACTTCAGCTTTTTTACAGTTGGTGTTATGTTTGCTTCCAGAATTTGCTGAATTTTATTGAATCCATTCTCTCCCTGTACCCGTGAAATGTTCTCCATGCCAATGGCTGCAACACAGCCCTAAAGCATGTTTGATCCACCCCCATGCTTAATGGTTGATGAGGTGTTTTTTTAATGAAATTCTATGCCTTTTTTCCCTAAACATACCTTGTTCATTGTGGTCAAAGAGTTCTATTTTAACCTTATCGATCTACAGGACTTGTTTCTAAAATGCATTAGGCATGTTTAAATGTTCTTCTGCAAACTTCTGACCCTTCTGATGACTCTTCCATGAAGGCCATATTTGTGCAGGAATCGCTGAACAGTAGAACAATGTACCACAACTTCAGAGTCTGCTAAATCTTCCTGAAAGTCTTTTGCAGTCAGGTGGGGTTTCTGATTTGCCTTTCTAGCAATCCTACAAGCAGCTGTCTCTGAAATTTTTCTTGGTCTTCCACCCATTTTTTTTGATCTCCTCTGTCCCTGTTAACTGCCATTTCTTAATTACATTTTGAACTGAGGAAATGTCACTGGGAAAACCCTTTGCTATCTTCTTATAGCCTTCTCCTGTTTTGTAAGAGTGTTAGGCAGCTGCTTTAAAGAACCCATGGCTGCTGGGAACAAGGTTAAAAGGGGTCTGTTTTTTTTATTTATTTGAAATTGGCCTTTCCTAATAATCATGGTGAACAAGCCTTAACCCTAACAGGCTATTTAAGGTCGGAAACCTCGGTCAAAGTTATCTGAGCACTCAAATCTCCTTGGGTTCCCATACTTTTGCAAGGTACTTTTTATGTTTTTCCCTCTACAAAACCAAAATAATACACTGACATTGCTTAAAATGTTGAAAAGTGTGTTTCATATTTAACTTTATGCCTTTAGGAGATCATTTAATCTTCAGCTTGCTTAACTGTTCACAGTCATGGCAATTATGACCAGGGGTGCCCAAACTTTTGCATGCCACTGTATGCATCTGTATGAACAAAAAAAACGGTTAAAGGAAGTTACCCTCTGTTTTAAAGGGAATGTGTCACTGAAACTTTTTTCTGCCAGTTAAAACCAGAAATACATATCCTTATAAAACATATCTTATTTTTCTAAGGCTAGTTTCACACTACCACTAGGGATCTCTCTGTATTCTGGCAATGCCGGAAGCTTGAAAGTCTCTGTCCAGCTCTATTAACTATAATGGGGTCCAGACATTTTGAGATAGAAAATAACAAAAATATCCCTCACTACCGGACCACAGAAAATGACCATACAAGCCCACCATACAAACATTTATATGTGAGCCCAAAATCCAACTTCTTCCCCCAACAGAGCCAGGGACACATTATTCCGACCTTTTTTGAGGTAATTGCACAAGAAATTAAAACAAAAATTAATGACACAAACACCCTAAATTATAAAGGGAACCTAACCAAAACAGAACTACTAGCCTTGAACAGTCTCAAAAACAATAATGACATAATCATACGACCCGCAGACAAAGGTGGTGGAATAGTGATACAGGACACCGATGATTATGAACAAGAAGCAGAAAATATCCTAGGAGACCCCACCTTCTATGAAAACCCCCCAAGGATCAATTTCCAGAAATAACAAAAAAAAACTAACCTAATGATAAAAGAAGCCTATGCACATCAGTACATAAACAGAAAAGAAAAAACTTCTTAACCCTGAAAACACCTTGCATCATATATTTCTACCATCTGCCCAAAATCTATTAAAGCACAACCCATTCCCCAGGACGCCCGATAGTATCAAACACAAAATGTGCAACCAGCAATTTATCACAATACCTGATTTTATTCCTACAACCATATGTCAAACAGTTACCCAGTTATTTACATGATTCAAGGCAACTGATACGCGAACTACAAACAATAGAGTGGTTACCGGATTATGGTCTACTCACACTCGATGTTACTGCCCTTTACTCCAACATACAGCAACAAAAACACTCTTGCAAAAAACAAGTCATTAAAACCACCTCAGACAGAATTTCTAGCAGAAAGTCTATTGTTCATATTAGAAAACAATTACTTCATATACAACAATAACACTTACCATCAGCGCACCGGGACAGCGATGGGGACGCGGGTAGCACCTGCGTTCGCTAATATTTTTATGGGGGAATTTGAAGATACACATATATGGGGACACCAGATATATAAAAACAATGTTGTATACTATAAAAGATATGTAGACGATTTGTTCATCATCGGGATGGTGATGAGAAATCAGCACTTGATTTCTGTAACAGCCTCAACTTCACAGACTGGAATATCACCTTCACACCTAAATTTAGTAGAAAATCAATAGAATTTCTAGACATCATCGTAACCAATCAAGACAACAAAATTATCACAAAAACCTTCTTTAAGACCGTAGACACGAACAGCTATATCCAAGAGTTTCCATCACAAGAAATGGCTCAAGAATATTCCATATAGCCAATATAAACGCATAAGACACAACTGCACCAATTATACAGATTTCACTGCACAATCAAAACTACTAGAAAAAAGATTCAAAGAGAAACAATATCCCGAAAAAATCATATCCGACGCATACAAAAGAAACCGTGAATTAACACAATCTGAATGCCTACAACCAAGTATGAAAGAACCTGCTCCCTTGGAAACCGTTCATTTTGTCACGCAGTACAGTATGTCTAATTCTGTCCTTCTACAAATCCTACAGAAACACTGGCAAATCCTACTACAAATATCCTACAAAATATCTACCAAACAGACCGAAAATCACATACAGATGAGCCCCCACAATCCGAAACTTACTAGCACCAACCATCTGAAAAGACACCCCCCAAAAAATACAGACATTAAACAAAACCCCAAAAATACAAAAATAAATCGGGTAGTTATAAATGCAACACCCAATAACTCTGTCGTAAGACCATCACACACAAAAAAATATCCTTTTCCTCAAACACCAACAAGACCTTCTTCAGCATCAAACATCACCTAACCTGTCAATCATCATATGTAATCTACATGATTGAATGCCAGTGCGGATTGCAATATGTAGGATGCACCACCCAACCATTACACTGCCGTCTAAATCAGCACCGTCACAATATACAGAAACTGTACACCAAACACAGTCTATCTAGACACCGCATGATTGAGCACCCCTGAAAAAGAGAAACACCAGATACATATCACCCCAATAGACTTCATACCACCTAATCCCTATAATAGATTTGACCTCCGAAAAATAAAAGCGTATTGGATCTATCAATTGAATACCCTCACTCCAAATGGCCTGAATGAAATACATGAAATGATATTATAAATAATAATATAAAAGGGATATATTTAAAAGCATCCTAAAATCTCTTTGTGAGAGGTACATACCGTATGGCAATAAAAGGTTAAGGAACAAAAAGAAACCAATGTGGATAAATAGAACTGTAAAGAAAGCAATAAATGACAAAAAGAAAGCATATAAATCACTAAAAAAGGAGGGTAGCACGGAAGCACTGAGAAACTATAAGGAAACAAATAGAACATGTAAAAAACTAATAAAAGCGGCCAAACTAGAGACCGAGAGATTAATTGCCAAAGAGAGTAAAACTAACCCTATAATGTTCTTCAATTATATAAATGTTAAAAAGTATAAATCTGAAGGTGTCGGCCCTTTAAAGAGTAATGAGGGGGAGTCGCAGAGAGCGATGAGGAGAAAGCAAAGCTGTTAAATATTTTTTTCTCTAATGTATTAGGGGAACAGATAGGGAAATCTGTCACAAAGACTGTGATCGCCGAACAGTGTGCTGTCTTCCTGGCGCTAGAGTTCGACACATCGCGGATCGGGTTGACAGATTACTGGGAGGGGCTGGAGAAGATCCAGCGGTCATGGTCCATATCGGAACCACTGACAAAGTTAGAGGTAGGTGGAGAGTCCTTAAAAATGATTTCAGGGATTTAGGTCAAAAGCTTAGGGCAAGGACCTCAAAGGTAGTATTTTCCGAAATACTGCCTGTACCATGAGCCACACAAGAAAGGCAGCGGGAGATTAGGTAGATTAACAAGTGGCTCAAGAACTGGTGTAGGAAGGAGGGGTTCGGGTTCCTGGACAACTGGGCTGACTTTTCTATCGGCTACAGGCTCTATTGTAGGGACAGGCTGCACCTCAATGGGGAAGGGGCAGCTGTGCTGGGGAGAAAGATGGCTAGAAGGTTGGAGGAGTGTTTAAACTAGGGACTGGGGGGGGAGGGAAATTACATTATAGGAGGGGAAGATAGGGCAGATAGAGACCTGGGGCATGTAGTGGGACTGGGGGATGACTGGAAGGAGGGACTAGAACAGTTCAGAAGGAAAGGTGTAGGGTAAAAAATATACATAAACCTCTCAAATGTATGTATACTAATGCCAGAAGCCTGACTAATAAAACTAGGGAGCTGGAATTAGTGATTTGTGAGGAGAACTATGACATAATGGGAATAACTGAGACATGGCTGGATGATAGCTATGACTGGGCAGTTAATGTACAAGGTTACAGTCTGTTTAGAAAGGATCGTCAAAACCGGAGAGGGGGAGGGGTTTGCCTTTATGTAAAGTCTTGTCTAAAGCCCACACTCCGTGAAGATATAAGTGAGGGACATGAACATGTGGAGTCACTGTCGGTAGAGATACCTGGAGCTAAAAACAACAATAAATTACTAATAGGAGTTTACTATAAACCACCTAATATACCAGAGTCCACAGAAAATCTACTTCTAAACGAGATAGATGAGGCGGCAAATCATAATGAGGTGGTTATTATGGGGGACCTTAACTACCCAGATATAGACTGGGAAACTGAAACTTGTATATCCCATAAGGGAAACAGGTTCTTGGCAATAACCAAAGACAATTACCTCTCCCAACTGGTTCAGGACCTGACTAGAGGGACGGCCATACTGGACTTAGTATTAACCAATAGGCCTGACAGAACAACAGACGTGTAGGTTGGGGGACACCTGGGAAATAGTGACCATAAAGTAATAACCTTCCAATTATCATTCAAAAGAGCGTTTCTACAGGGAGGAACAAAAATACCAAACTTCAAAAAAGCAAAATTTAGCCAACTAAGAGAGGCCATAGGCCTAACTAACTGGGACAAAGTTCTCAAAAATAAAAATACAGCCACAAAATAGGATATCTTTAAAAACATCCTAAAATCTCGTTGTGAGAGGTACATACCGTATGGGAATAAAAGGTTAAGGAACAAAAAGAAACCAATGTGGATAAATAGAACTGTAAATAAAGCAATAAATGACAAAAAGAAAGCATATAAATCACTAAAACAGGAGTGTAGCATGGAAGCACTGAAAAACTATAAGGAATAAAATAGAACATGTAAAAAACTAATAAAAGCGGCCAAACTAGAGACCGAGAGATTAATTGCCATAGAGAGTAAAACTAACCCTATAATGTTCTTCAATTATATAAATGTTAAAAAGTATAAATCTGAAGGTGTCGGCCCTTTAAAGAGTAATGAGGGGGGAGTCGCAGAGAGCGACGAGGAGAAAGCAAAGCTGTTAAATATTTTTTTCTCCAATGTATTCACTGAGGAAAATAAACTGTCAGATGACATGCAGAATGTAAAAATAAATTCCCCATTAAAAGTGTCCTGTCTGACCCAGGAAGAAGTACATCAGCGACTTAAAAAGATTAAAATAGACAAATCCTAAGGGAATTAAGTAATGTCATAGCCAGACCATTATTTCTGATATTTGCGGACTCTATACTGACAGGAAATGTCCCACAGGATTGGCGCATGGCAAATGTGGTGCCAATATTCAAAAAGGGTCCAAAAACAGAGCCTGGAAACTATAGGCCGGTAAGTTTAACATCTGTTGTGGGTAAACTGTTTGAAGGTTTTCTGAGAGTTGCTATCTTAGAGCATCTCAAGGGAAATAAGCAAATAACGCCATATCAGCATGGCTTCGTGAGGGATCGGTCATGCCAAACTAATTTAATCAGTTTCTATGAGGAGGTAAGTTCTAGACTTGACAGCGGCGAATCAATGGATGTCGTATATCTGGACTTCTCCAAAGCATTTGACACTGTACCACATAAAAGGTTAGTATATAAAATGAGAATGCTCGGACTGGGAGAAAACGTCTGTATGTGGGTAAGTAACTGGCTCAATGATAGAAAACAGAGGGTAGTTATTAACGGTACATACTCAGATTGGGTCACTGTCACTAGTGGGGTACCTCAGGGGTCAGTATTGGGCCCTATTCTCTTCAATATATTTATTAATGATCTTGTAGAAGGCTTGCATAGTAAAGTATCAATTTTCGCAGATGACACTAAACTGTGTAAAGTAATTAACACTGAAGAGGACAGTATACTACTACAGAGGGATCTGGATAGATTGGAGGCTTGGGCAGATAAGTGGCAGATGAGGTTTAACACTGACAAATGTAAAGTTATACACATGGGAAGGAATAATGCAAGTCACCCGTACATACTAAATGGTAAAACACTCGGTAACACTGACATGGAAAAGGATCTAGGAATTTTAATAAACAGCAAACTAAGCTGCAAAAACCAGTGTCAGGCAGCTTCTGCCAAGGCCAATAATGGGTTGCATCAGAAGGGGCATAGATGCCCGTGATAAGAACATAGTACTACCACTTTACAAATCGCTAGTCAGACCACACATGGAGTACTGTGTACAATTCTGGGCTCCTGTAAACAAGGCAGACATAGCAGAGCTGGAGAAGGTCCAGAGGAGGGCAACTAAAGTAATAACTGGAATAGGGCAACTACAGTACCCTGAAAGATTATCAAAATTACGGTTATTCACTTTAGAAAAAAGACAACTGAGGGGAGATCTAATTAATATGTATAAATATATCAGGGGTCAGTACAGAGATCTATCCCATCATCTATTTATCCCCAGGACTGTGACTGTGACGAGGGGACATCCTCTGCGTCTGGAGGAAAGAAGGTTTGTACACAAACATAGAAAAGGATTCTTTACGGTAAGAGCAGTGAGACTATGGAACTCTCTGCCTGAGGAGGTGGTGATGGTGAGTATAATAAAGGAATTCAAGAGGGGCCTGGATGTATTTCTGGAGCGTAATAATATTACAGGCTATAGCTACTAGAGAGGGGTCGTTGATCCAGGGAGTTATTCTGATTGCCTGATTGGAGTCGGGAAGGAATCTTTTATTCCCCTAAAGTGGGGAAAATTGGCTTCTACCTCACAGGTTTTTTTTTTTGCCTTCCTCTGGATCAACTTGCAGGATAACAGGCCGAACTGGATGGACAAATGTCTTTTTTCGGCCTTATGTACTATGTTACTATGTTACCATGTTATTCACTGAGGAAAATAAACTGTCAGATGAAATGCTGAATATAAAAATTAATTCCCCATTAAAAGTGTCCTGTCTGACCCAGGAAGAGGTACATCAGCGACTTAAAAAGATTAAAATAGACAAATCGCCAGGACCGGATGGCATACACCCCCGTATCCTAAGAAAATTAAGTAATATCATAGCCAGACCCTTATTTCTGATATTTGCGGACTCTATACTGACAGGGAGTGTGCCACAGGATTGGCACATAGCAAATGTGGTGCCAATATTCAAAAAGGGTCCAAAAACAGAGCCTGGAAACTATAGGCCGGTAAGTTTAACATCTGTTGTGGGTAAACTGTTTGAAGGTTTTCTAAGAGATGCTATCTTGGAGGATCTCAATGAAAACAAGCAAATAACATCATATCAGCATGGATTCATGAGGGATCGGTCATGTCAAACTAATTTAATCAGTTTCTATGAAGAGGTAAGTTCTAGACTTGACAGCGGCGAATCAATGGATGTCGTATATCTGGACTTCTCCAAAGCATTTGACACTGTACAACATAAAAGGTTAGTATATAAAATGAGAATGCTCGGACTGGGAGAAAACGTCTGTAAGTGGGTAAGTAACTGGCTGAGTGATAGAAAACAGAGGATCGTTATTAATGGTACACACTCAGATTGGGTCACAGTCACTAGTGGGGTACCTCAGGGGTCAGTATTGGGCCCTATTCTCTTCAATATATTTATTAGTGATCTTGCAGAAGGCTTGCATAGTAAAATAAAAATTTTCGCAGATGACACTAAACTGTGTAAAGTAATTGACATGGAAGAGGACAGTATACTACTACAGAGGGATCTGGATAGATTGCAGGCTTGGGCAGATACCGTAAGTGGCAGATGAGGTTTAACACTGCCAAATGTAAGGTTATGCACATAGGAAGGAATAATGGAAGTCACCCGTACATACTAAATGGTAAAACACTCGGTAACACTGACATGTAAAAGGACCTAGGAATTTTAGTGAACAGCAAACTAAGCTGTAAAAAACAGTGTCAGGCAGCTGCTGCCAAGGCCAATAATATAATGGGCTGCTTCAAAAGGGGCATAGATGCCCGTGATGAGAACATAGTCCTACCACTTTACAAATCGCTAGTCAGACCACACATGGAGTACTGTGTACAGTTCTGGGCTCCTGTGAACAAGGCAGACATAGCAGAGCTGGAGAAGGTCCAGAGGAGGGCAACTAAAGTAATATCTGGAATGGGGCAACTACAGTACCCTGAAAGATTTTCAAAATTACGGTTATAAACTTTAGAAAAAAGATGACTGAGGGGAGATCTAATAACTATGTATAAATATATCAGGGGTCAGTACAGAGATCTATCCCATCATCTATTTATCCCCAGGACTGTGACTGTGACGAGGGGACATCCTCTGCGTTTGGAGGAAAGAAGGTTTGTACACAAACATAGAAAAGGATTCTTTACGGTAAGAGCAGTGAGACTATGGAACTCTCCACCTCTGAGGAGGTGGTGATGGTGAGTACAATAAAGGAATTCAAGAGGGGCCTGGATGAATTTCTGGAGTGTAATAATATTACAGGCTATAGCTACTAGAGAGGGGTCGTTGATCCAGGGAGTTAGTCTGATTGCCTTATTGGCGTCAGGAAGGAATTTTTTATTCCCCTAAAGTGGGGAAAATTGGCTTGTACCTCACAGTTTTTTTTTTTGCCTTCCTCTGGATCAACTTGCAGGATGACAGGCCAAACTGGATGGGAAGATGTCTTTTTTCGGCCTTATGTACTATGTTACTATGTTAAATGCAACAATAAATATAGATACCCATTACCACAACACGAGTATACCTATGATCTAGGTACCTAGAATACGCACCTGTATATATATATATTTTGCCTCCTGGGGGACAAGAACCAGCACCCCAGCGCAGCAGCCTGCTCTCTACCTAACACGCCATTCGAGGATCAGGAACATATCCTCAGAACCATTCCCCACGGACAGCAGAATAACACCCACTCATGCGGCGCCACCCTGCATCCCCAGAGGAAGAAACATGCATCCTGACAGATGGACTGCACATTGTGATCTACATTATGTTGTATTTTAAATATATTTTAAATCTATATATGTAACCAATGTTCTGTATATGTTATATATGTTTACCTATTCACCTAGCCCCACCCCTTCCCACAAGCCCCACCCCCTCCTCAGCCCGCCAAAAACGGGCTTTTAAACCTTGTGTAGCCTGTCATACTGTAAATAGTCCTGACAAAGGGGGTAATCCTGCCCCAGAAACGTGTTGACTATACTGTATAATAAAAGATCTCTTAATACCAGACACTTCAATTCTGCAGTTCATTCAATCAAGGTCTAGGCAGCGCCAAAGGGGTCCGCAATGACGTTTTTTAAAGGTTATTTATAATGGGGACCAGAGGAGATCTGGCCACAACCAGGCAAATATGCAGAGAATCAGCCAGAAGAAAACCGCTGCGCGCACTTATGCGACACTGCCATTGTGAAGCTTTTATTTCATTTTGCAACAATATTAAAAAAAAAATATTTGTTGCCAAGCACAATGGCAAAAAACTGATTACAAATCATATGAATTGAATTTGCCAGGTATCAGTCTGTTTAATTAAATATTCAATTATAATGTATGTCCAAACATGACATAAAATATAGACTATTATAACTGATCGTTTAGACCGCGCACATTAAATACAAATCTGTTCAGGTACATTGTTTCGTTGAAGTAGATTATTGGTTTACAGTATATAGAAGCAGTTAAATATAGCAGCCGATCTGAAGGCGAAGGAAATGACTCAGTCTGATACCTTGTATAGTGCTATAATGGAGGACCACATGCAGAAGAAAAGAAGAAAAGGATTAAAAAAGGACTGATAAGATCCCAATGCATCCCATGCCGATTACAGCCAATCAACAAGTTAATCTTTAAAAATGCAATGAAACACAACTATTCACAATGTTATAGCAGAGGATAATACCGTTCATGTTTTTGATTTATTTTTGAAGGAATAGAATCGAAGCCACAGTTAATTGAGGACGTCATGGCTTCAAGTCTCCTTGGAAACCAAGCCTTCTGTTCAGATGTTGTTCCTGCATACACACACTTCTTACCATCGGAATTAGTAACAGATGAACGGAGCGCTGAATCTGTCATTTATTCAATATACAGCACTTAGTATTCTTGTAAATGTGTGTGTTTGGGCAAATTATAAAGGAGCATTTTCACCTGTAATTACATGGACATGATACATGCCATTTTGTGTACTTTATGAGTGAATACACCCTAATTACACAGAAAAAAAGAAACTGTGCGAAAGGGGAAATTTTTTGGGTTGTTGCATTATTACTGTCTACTCTATTAGATTGCATTTAATAGACTTAAAGGGAATCTATCAGCTTCAAAACACCTCCCCCAACCTGAGTAAGCGTGTGGTGTAGAGTGTAAGTGACGCAGAGTCTGGTATTGTCATTTTTGTCTTCATATTCATGTGCATTCTGATGCTGTGCTCCCACAAACCATCAGTACAATGCATTGAGAGGACTCCTTCTTGAGTCCTCTCCATTATATACGTGAGTACGAGCATCACAAACAATGCGAGTATGAAGATAAAGATTACATAACTCAACTCAGTGTCACTTAGGCTACTTTCACACTAGCGTTTTTCTTTTCCGGCATAGAGTTCCGTCACAGGGGCCCTATACCGGAAAAGAACTGATCAGTTTTATCCCCATGCATTCTGAATGGAGAGTAATCCGTTCAGTTTGCATCAGGATGTCTTCAGTTCAGTCATTTTGACTGATCAGGCAAAAGAGAAAACTGTAGCAAAAGAGAAAAGTAGCAAAAGAGAAAACTGAAGACTTGCCTGAATTTTTTCCCATAGGAATGTATTAGTGCTGGATCCGGCATTCAAAATACCGCAATGCCGGATCCGTCCTTCCGGGCTGCGCATGTGCAGACCGGAAAAAAGGTGAAAAACGTAAATGCCGTATCCGTTTTGCCGGATGACACCGGAACGACGGATCCGGCATTTCAATGCATTTTTTTGACTGATCAGGCATTTTTAAGACTGATCCTGAACCTGATCCGTCTTACTAATGCCATCAGTTGGCATACGTTTTGCCGGATCCAGCAGGCAATTCCGGCGACGGAACTGCTTGCCGGATCACTTTGCCGCAAGTGTGAAAGTAGCCTTATACACTGCTTACAGAGCTGAGAGATTCCCTTTTAATAATTTAATTGTCCACAATTACTGATAGAGTGTTAGGATGATATTTAGGGTGCTTTGTGATCAATTATTGGGCCAAGAGAGCAATGGGACACAATATTGTTCTTGCTCAGAAGCAATTTCTGTGTGTGCACCTGCTGGACACTATCAATTTTCTATCCCTAAGTGGCAGAATCAAGGCGTCAAAATTGGATTTTTTTTACTTGTCTGAATTTTCAGTTATTGCTGAATTTAAGGGAAACCCTACTCGGAATCTCATAGCTCTGCTGCCTGGTTAATGCTCCACTCTTTGTGCTCCTCTACCACATCTCCTTTCTGTCAGTCCCTACACTGGCTACTAGAGATGAGCGAATCGAAGTTGACGAAGTGGAATTCGATCCAAATTTCAGGAAAAATTCAATTCGCCTTGAATCTGAATTTCCTCACGCTTCATGGTAACAAATCACATTTTTTCCTAAAATGGCTGCTGCATGTTTTAGGACATGGAGTAAGAAACTCTGGGAATGAGAGATCACCCACAATGCCATGCATGCAGTCAATCAGCAGCTAGCCAGCCCTGTGATGTCATGGCCCTATAAATAGCCTCAGCCATCTTGGATTTAGCCATTTTCCAGTGTAGGGAGAGACATCAGCAGGCGCTAGGGACAGTGGTACAAAAGACTTTAAAACTTTTATTTTGCTGTATAGAAGTTCAGGGAAAGGATAGGGAAGAATCATTCCACAGTATTGAAGCAGAACAGGGTTCAGTAGGGGACTTTACAGCCTGGGTAATAGGAACAATCCTATTACACCTTGCTGCACTGACTGGGGATCCAAATTGCCATTATACAGTCTGTAATTCCAGCAAACCGTTCTTGTTATTGGGGTGCAAGTGTTGTTTGATACAACCATTAACAGGATTTATTACATAGAAATATTTTTACCCCTTATTTGCCCTTGTGCGGTGCAGTTATATGTTCTAAAGCATTTTTGGCTTGTATTAGTGGGAAAAAGGGCTTATTAGCTGTTGTGTGGTGAAGTGAGAAAATTACAACCCTTTTTGGTGTGTATTAGTGGCAAAAGAATATATATTTGCCGTTCAGCAGTGCAGTTATATGTTCTAAAGCCTTTTGTGGAGTGTATAAGTGGAAAAAGTAAGGGCCTATTTGCCGTTCAGCGGTGCGGTTATATGTTCTAAAGCCCTTTTTGGAGTGTATCAGTGGCACAAAAAAAAGTATTTGCCGTTGTGTAGTGAAGTAAGAAAATAGCAGTCCTTTTTGGCGTGTAATAGTGGCAAAAAAATTATATATTTGCAGTTCAGCGGTGCAGTTACAGTTAGCTCCATATATATTTGGACACTGACACAAATTTTGTTTTATTACCTGTTTACTAAAACATATTCAAGTCCAGTCCAGACTTTTAGCTTTCATTTGAGGGTATCCACATTAAAATTGGATGAAGGGTTTAGAAGTTTCAGCTCCTTTACCCTGTTTTGAAAGGAACCAAAAGTAATTGGACAATTGACTCAAAGGCTGTTTCATGGGCAGGTGTGGCTAATTCCTTCATTATTTAATTCTCAATTAAGCACATAAAAGGCCTGGAGTTGATTTGAGGTGTGGTGCTTGCATTTTGAAGATTTTGCTGAGAAGTAAAAATGCGGTCAAAGGAGCTCTCCATGCAGGTGAAAAAAGCCATCCTTCAGAAAAAACCTATTTGGGAAATTGCTACACTATTAGGGGGTGGCAAAATCTACAGTTTGGTACATACTGAGAAAGAAAAAAAGCACTGGTGATGACCTCAACAATGCAAAAAGACCTGGACACCCACAGAAGACAACAGTGGTGGATGATTGCAGAATAATTGCAATGGTGAAGAGAAACCCCTTCACAACAGCCAACCAAGTGAACAACATTCTCCAGGATATAGGCGTATCAATATCCAAATCTAACATAAAGAGAAAATGCAAAAAATTAAATACAGAGGGTTCACTGCACGGTGCAAGCCACTCATAAGCCTCAAGAATAAGAAGGCTAGATTGGACTTTGCTAAAAAAACATCTTAAAAAACCAGCACACTTCTGGAAAAACATTCTTTGGACCGATAAAACCAAGATCAACCTCTACCAGAATGATGGGGGAAAAAAGTATGGCGAAGGCATGGTACAGCTCATGATTCAAAGCATACCACATCATCTGTAAAACACGGCGGAGGCAGTGTGATGGCTTGGGCATGCATGGCTGTCAGTGGCACTGGTTCCCGAGTTTTTATTGATGATGTGACACAGGACAGAAATCACCTACTTGGCAGTTTTTTGTTAAGCCGCCGGAGGTGAACATGGCCATTTATAGAATCTGTGGGCAGGAGGTGAAGCGTGGCCAATGTTGGCACCACGGCCCTGCGTCAACATATGAAGCGTCGCCATAAAGTGGCCTGGGAGAACTGTGGCTCCGATGTGGTGGTCCAGCCTGCCGCAGAAACCACTGCATCACCAAATGGCACGCAGCAGATATCAGGCAGTCAAGGCTCCACCACCTCAGCCGAAGTGAGCTGTCTGTCCTTCCCATCATCTGCTAGTCCTGATGCTCCTGCTCCTCCTCCTACTCCTCGTCAGTCATTCCGTTAGCAATTGATCATCGAAGCGATTGCCAAGAGACAAAAGTATGCGTGCACTCATCCAACGGCACAGAAGCTGAATGTGCTCATGGCCACGTTGCTGGTGCTGCAGTCCCTCCCTTTCCAAGTGGTAGACTCTGCACTTTTCAGAGAACTGATGGCTTGTGCCAAGCCGAGGTGGAGAGCCCCAAGCCATCATTTATTTGCCAAAAAGGCAGTACCAGCCCTGCAAACGTATGTAGAACAGAAGGTGGGCCAGTCCTTAAGCCTGTCAGTGTCTGCCAAAGTGCACAGCAGCGCCGACGTGTGGGCTGTAACTACGATCAGGGATAATACATGTCCTTTATGGCCTACTGGGTGAATGTGGTTCCTGCACAGTCACACCAGCAACTCGGCCAGGTGACGCCGCTTCCGCCTCCACGTTCTCACGCCGTTGGTCCTGCGACAATGTCTGCCTCTGCTTCCCCATCCTCCACTGTGTCCTCAGTCTCCACTGCAGGGACAATTCACAGTGCCCCTCCAGCATACCACATGTGCAGGGCATGGCGGTGTCATGCTGTTCTGCACTTCGTTTGCGTGGGAAAATGGACCCACACAGGGGATGAACTGTCCTTCATCAAGAAATCGAATCCTGGCTTTCTCCGCGACAACTGACAATTGGAACTATGGTGACCGACAACGGGAAGAACATGGTGTCGTTGCTCCGTCAAGGAGAGCTGAACCATGTGCCCTGCATCCCATGTTCAATATGGTTGGCAAGCGGTTCCTTCCACCCATCTGCAAGACATCCTAAAAATGGCCAGGAAACTTTGCACGTACTTCAGCCACTCATACACCGCAAAGCACACCCTCCTCGAGCTGCAGCGGCAGCATCCGCTAACATAGGCTGATATGTTGTACTACAGGGTAAGATGTCGCACTAAGAAACTAGAACTCCAAAAAGAGGTGCTCCTATCCTAACGAGAACACTCACTCGATAAATGGAAAAATATGTATATATGGATAGGGCACTCTCAGAAATCAAGGACCATGCAAAGATACAAGAAATATATTTATTTATGCTGAATATAAAAGGATGATCAACAATCAATAGCTTATAGCAGATAAATGGTAATATATTAATAAAAGAATAGCAGCATAATAGATACGTCCAAATACACCACTCCTAAAAACACCTGCTTTGTTAGCAGTAAATCAATAGCAGCAGAATACAAGCAGTAAAATACAAGCAGTAAATAAATAGCAGCAAAATACGATCAAATGGGTAAATAGCAGCAATATAATCGAATATGGACAATCCCAATAGCAATGACTCGATGATATAGAAATCGGGTAGGCTGCAAAAATTCGAACTGCAAGAAAATCAACCTGCAAAAGAATCGGAAGTCAATAGTGTCTACTACTAGTAATCCATAAGAAAACTTCAAAGTTCCTTACTTAATTCCACCAAAACCAATCCGTGCTATGAGCATTGGTTATGGTTGATTTCGTTGTAAAAACTTTCCTGAATAAAGCTGAGTCCCGCTAAAACAGGATGGGTAGCGGCGTCCCGCTACTTAACAGCTTGCAAGCGATTATTCGTTTACCTTTAATCCAGCTTCCATCGAATCAGACTTTACCGAACCTTGGGATATTGTCACTCCCTGCGTTGTGCCGGCGATGTTGTAGCACTCTGGTATTGGGAGTTTTTTCTTAATGGAGACCACGCTGGCCGCCTGTTATTCAACACGTGGGCCAGTGATGTATCGGTCCCTCTATATGTTAACCGTCAAATCGCGTAGGTAACTTTCGAAGATGTTAAATCCCACTTTTTCCGGGTCGGTTGCAGTCAATGGTTGGTAAATGTATCTGGTCACAAATTCCGGGGGATGTGGCACAAGAGACGCTTTTCGGGGTACTTGCATTCACCCCTTCCTCAGTGGTAGACATCCCCCCTTTGGCATTCTTCTTTTATAGTGATCACACTATTGTGTAATTCATGGACTAGATCAGGGGTGGCCAACCTTACAGACACAAATAGCCAGAAAAAAAAAATCGTATGACTGCCAAGAGCCACAAGCTATCCGTTTACACAAATATGCGTGCACACAACAGTATTACTGCAATTGAGTTATCAAACATTTAAAAGTGCATTTAAACCACCTTTCCTACGTGTAGTGTACACCGCTTTAGTGAGAATTCTGCCTCATGCTCAGATGACCGCCCATGCTCAGATGACAGCCCATGCTCAGATGACCGCCTTATGCTCAGATGACCGCCCACGCTCAGATGACACCCCATGCACAGATGACATCCTTATGCACAGATGACCGGCCATGCTCAGATGACTGCCCATGCTCAGATGACACCCTTATGCACAGATGACCGCCCATGCTCAGATGACCGCCCATGCTCAGATGACCGCCTTATGCTCAGATGACCACCTTATGTTCAGATGACCGCCTTATTATCAGATGACCGCCCTATGCTCAGATGACCGCCTTATTATCAGATGACACCCCATGCTCAGATGACGCCCCATGCTCAGATGACCGCCCATGCTCAGATGACCGCCTTATGCTCAGGTGACCACCTTATGCTCAGATGACCGCCTTATTATCAGATGACCGCCCCATGCTCAGATGACCGCCTTATTATCAGATGATGCCCCATGCTCAAATGACCGCCTTATTATCAGATGACGCCCCATGCTCAGATGACCGCCCTATGCTCAGATGACCGCCCTATGCTCAGATGACCGCCTTATTATCAGATGACGCCCCATGCTTAGATGACGCCCCATGCTTAGATGACCGCCTTATGCTCAGATGACCGCCTTATGCTCAGATTACCGCCTTATTATCAGATGATGGCCCCATGCTCAGATGACGCCCCATGCTCAGATGACGCCCCATGCTCAGATGACCGCCTTATTATCAGATGATGCCCCATGCTCAGATGACCGCCTTATTATCAGATGACGCCCCATGCTCAGATGACCGCCCTATGCTCAGATGACCGCCTTATTATCAGATGACGCCCCATGCTTAGATGACGCCCCATGCTCAGATGACGCCCCATGCTCAGATGACCGCCTTATTATCAGATGACACCCCATGCTCAGATGACACCCCATGCTCAGATGACCGCCTTATTATCAGATGACACCCCATGCTCAGATGACACCCCATGCTCAGATGACCGCCTTATTATCAGATGACGCCCCAAGCTCAGATGACGCCCCATGCTCAGATGACGACCCATGCTCAGATGACCGCCTTATTATCAGATGACCGCTCAGATGCTCAGGGGTGATTTGACATAGGGGAGATGTGAGCATGGGGTGTCTGATTTTTAGTGTCTTATGTGAGCACTGGGGAGACTTATTTTCTGGGTCTGATGAGGATTTGGGGGTCTTATCTGAGCTCATACTACCTCATGTCAGATAAGACCCCCAGATCAGTACTTTAATAAAATAAAACTGTGTAGGAGGCTTTTCCTACCTCTGCTGCCGCTGCTCTGAAGACTGTGGCGACCTCTCCACAGTGACCTGATGTGCACAGCGTCAGGTCAGAGCGCGGGCCTGCATGTATTAAGGAGGGGGGGGTGCACTGCGCCACCAATGACAACCTTTAATACAGATACAGGAGGCGGGTGCCGGCAGAATCACATAGCCGACACCTGGCCTCTATGCTGCGTTCCCCGGCACTTAACCCCTCAGGTGCGGGCTATATGATTCTGAAGCCAGAACCCGCCTCCTGTATTTGAATAAATGAGTGAGTTAACTTCATTGGTGGCAGTGGAAACAGCCCCTCCCCTCCTCTTCCCCTCTGCATTCTCATTGGAGGCAGCGGCAGCAGCACAGGGGGGAGGAGGGGACTGCTTTCTTCTTCCTTCTCCCCTGTGCTGCTAATATTTTGAAACCTGCGACATCCCTGGCCCGCTCCCTTCTGCGAGCCGCATATGTAGAGGAGACCGCTCTCCTCTGAGAGCTGCAAGTGGAGGTTCGAGGTGCCGCATGCGGCTCGGGAGCCGCGGGTTGGCCACCCCTGGTAGATGGTTAATTGAAAAACGTCAGTTACGGTTTATAAGGTGTATGTAATTACTCAGATTGATATAGTACACAAATGTCTGTTGTTAGTTCATATGTATTGCCCAAAAATAAAAATGAAAATGGCAAATTTCATGCTTTAGCAATTACCTAGATGTATATAATTGCATACATTTGTTCATAGTAGATACATGTATCATCTGAAGAAAAAAACGCACCTATGCATATTGCGTTATCGCTTTTATCTTTATGTCTAAATTGTAAAGACATCACATACAATATCATGAAACTGTCAGAATTATAGGGTATTCATGATACAAGGTCAAACAGGAATATATTAATAACACTAATGTTGGATTATCAGACAGTCAATTAAATATATGTATATAGTCATTATAGATTCAATAAGAAGTTCAAATGAAAAGTTCGATAAAAGAACCAATAAAAAATTTGATATAAAAGATTCGATATAAAAAATTCGATATAGTACGATGTCAATTTTTTTACATCGTACTAGATCGAATTTTTTTTATCCTATATCAATCTGAGTAATTACATACACCTTATAAACCGGAACTGACGTTTTTCAATTAACCATCTAGTCCATGAATTACGTAATAGTGTGATCACTATAAAAGAGGAATGCCAAAGGGGGATGTCTACCACTGAGGAAGGGGTGAATGCAAGTACCCCGAAACGCGTCTGGTGCCACATCCCCCGCAATTTGTGACCAGATACATTTACCAACCATCGACTGCAACCGACCCGGAAAAAGTGGGATTTAACATCTTCGAAAGTTACCTACGCGATTTGACGGTTAACACATAGAGGGACCGATACATCACTGGCCCACGTGTTGAATAACAGCCCGCCAGCGTGGTCTCCATTAAGAAAAAACTCCCAATACCAGAGTGCGACAACATCGCCGGCACAACGCAGGGAGTGACAATATCCCAAGGTTCGGTAAAGTCTGATTCGATGGAAGCTGGATTAAAGGTAAACGAATAATCGCTTGCAAGCTGTTAAGTAGCGGGGCGCCGCTACCCATCCTGTTTTAGCGGGACGCTGCTTTATTCAGGAAAGTTTTTACAACGAAATCAACCATAACTAATGTTCATAGGACGGATTGGTTTTGGTGGAATTAAGTAAGGAACTTTGAAGTTTTCTTATCGATTACTAGTAGTGGACACTATTGACTTCTGATTCTTTTGCAGGTTGATTTTCTTGCAGATCGAATCTTTGCAGCCTACCCGATTTCTATATCATCGAGTCATTGCTATTGGGATTGTCCATATTCGATTATATTGCTGCTATTTACCCATTTGATCGTATTTTGCTGCTATTTATTTACTGCTTGTATTTTACTGCTTGTATTCTGCTGCTATTGATTTACTGCTAACAAAGCAGGTGTTTTTAGGAGTGGTGTATTTGGACGTATCTATTATACTGCTATTCTTTTATTAATATATTACCATTTATCTGCTATAAGCTATTGATTGTTGATCATCCTTTTATATTCAGCATAAATAAATATATTTCTTGTATCTTTGCATGGTCCTTGATTTCTGAGAGTGCCCTATCCATATATACATATAGGCTGATATGTGACGTTTCCACCCTTTGAAATTCCACCCTCCATATGTTGGGCCGACTATACGAACAGAGAAAGGCCATAAACGATTTCTTGATGATCCAAGCGGCCAGTAGTACTCCCCAGTGTAACTTCGATGTCAGCCAGTAGCAGCTCATGCGTGACACCTGCCGTTTGGTCAGGCCCTTTAAGGAGGCCATATTATTTGTCAGTCGCCAGGCCTACGGGATGAACAACGTCATTCCACTGCTTCATGTCTTGTAACAGATGCTAGTAAATCTGGTTGGTTTGGGGACTGGAGATGTGGTGCCTAGATCTCATGGCCACATGAGCCCTGTGGGGGCTGAACTGGAGAGGGAGGAGGACATTGGAGCACAAGCAATGTGTAAAAAAATTGGTGGTTTTTCTACACAGGTGACTGGAGAGGAGGAGCAGGAGCAGCCAGAGGAGCTACAGGGCGATGAGGAAGACGATCCAGAGGACCCAGACACACCGTGGCAGTATGCAGTGGAGATGGAGGCAGGGAGTTCCTCTGAGTCACTTGCACAAATGGCCCGATGCATGCTCACTTGCTTGCATAGTGACAGCCGAATTGTCACCATTCGGCAGAGAGATGACTTGTTGGACCTTGTTGGACCCTCGCTACCGGTCCAAAATGGGGGCCTTTTTTACACCTGCTGAGAGGGAGGACAAACTGAACTACTATAGAGACATCCTATGTAGTCAGTGGGCCGCTGCCTATCTGCGCTATCGCCCATCCTCTCGCAGGTATGACCCTCTGCGCTCACGTTCCTCTGCCATGGTTGCTGTGGCAGGGTGGGGGGGGGAGGAGCAGTTCCAGCTCCATCAGCAGCAACTTGAGTCTAGAGTCACTGATGAGCACCATTCTTCACCCGCCTAGTGAAGAAACTACTCACCACCAGCAGAACCTAGACCTGGAGCAGGACTTGAACCAGCAGGTGGTGGCATACTTGGACAGCACCCTGCCACCCCACATTGAGGATCCGCTAGACTACTGGGCAGCCAAACTGGATTTGTGGATGCAACTGGCAGAGTTTGCCCTGGAAAAGCTGTCCTGCCCGGCTAGTAGTGTGGCATCAGAGTGGGTGTTTAGTGTGGCGGGGGGCCATAGTTACCCCAAGAAGAACTCGCCTGTCCACCCAAAATGTGGAGAGACTGACCTTTGTCAAGATGAATCAGGCGTGGATCAGCCAGGATTTCTACCCACCAATGCCTGATGCATCAGACTAGATCATCCATGGTGCCTTTGACAAAAGAGACTGGTTTCTTCTGTCTACCTGCCTCAGCTACTATTCTGATGCTGCCACCTGGTATTGCCATCCACCTCCCCAATCTGTCACCGGGTCACTCTGTGGTCTCCTGATGCTGCTGCCACCTCCACACTATGTCACCTTCCCACTCTGTGGTCTCCTGATGCTGCTACCACCTCCACACTATGTCACCTTGCCACTCTGTGGTCTCCTGATGCTGCTGCCACCTCCACACTGTGTCACCTTGCCACTCTGTGGTCTCCTGATGCTGCTGCCACCTCCGCACTATGTCACCTTCCCACTCTGTGGTCTCCTGATGCTGCTGCGACCTCCACACTATGTCACCTTGCCACTCTGTGGTCTCCTGATGCTGCTGCCACCTCCACACTGTGTCACCTTGCCACTCTGTGGTCTCCTGATGCTGCTTCCACCTCCACACTATGCCACCTTGCTACTCTGTGGTCTCCTGATGCTGCTGCCACCTCCACACTATGTCACCTTGCCACTCTGTGGTCTCCTGATGCGGCTGCCACCTCCACACTATGTCCCCTTGCCACTCTGTGGTCTCCTGATGCTGTTGCCACCTCCACACTATGTCACCTTGCCACTCTGTGGTCTCCTGATGCTTCTGCCACCTCCACACTCTGTCACCTTGCCACTCTGTGGCTTCCTGATGGTGCTGCTGCCACCTCCACACTGTCATTGTGCCACCCTGTGGCCTCCTCCTGGTGCTGTTGCCACCACATCCACACTCTGTCATTGTGCCACTCTGTGGCCTCCTGATGATGCTGTTGCCACCTCCACACTCTGTCATTGTGCCACCCTGTGCCTCCTCCTGATTCTGCTGCTGCCACCTCCACACTCTGTCATTGTGCCACTCTGTGGTCTCCTCATGCTGCTGCTGCCACCTCCACACTGTCATTGTGCCACCCTGTGGCCTCCTCCTGATGCTGCTGCCACCACCTCCACACTCTGTCATTGTGCCACTCTGTGGTTTTCTCATGCTGCTGCCACCTCCACACTGTCATTGTGCAACCCTGTGGCCTCCTCCTGATGCTGCTGCCACCACCTCCACACTCTGTCATTGTGCCACTCTGTGGCCTCCTGTTGATGCTGATACCACCTCCACACTATGTCACCTTGCCACTCTGTGGCCTCCTGATGGTGCTGCTGCCACCTCCACACTGTCATTGTGCCACCCTGTGGCCTCCTCCTGATGCTGCTTCCACCACATCCACACTCTGTCATTGTGCCACTCTGTGGTCTCCTCATGCTGCTGCTGCCACCTCCACACTGTCATTGTACCACCCTGTGGCCTCCTCCTCATGCTGCTGCCACCTCTACTCTCTGTCATTGTGCCACTCTGTGGTCTCCTGATGTTGCTGCCACCTCCACACTGTCATTGTGCCACCCTGTGGCCTTCACCTGATGCTGCTGACACCACCTCCACACTCTGTCATTGTGCCATTCTGTGGTCTCCTCATGCTGCTGCTGCCACCTCCACACTGTCATTGTACCACCCTGTGGCCTCCTCCTCATGCTGCTGCCACCTCCACTCTCTGTCATTGTGCCGCTCTGTGGTCTCCTGATGTTGCTGCTACCTCCACACTGTCATTGTGCCACCCTGTGGCCTTCACCTGATGCTGCTGCCACCACCTCCACACTCTGTCATTGTGCCATTCTGTGGCCTGCTGATGCTGCTTCCACCTCCACACTGTCATTGTGCTACTCTGTGTCCTCCTCCTGATGCTGCTGCTGCCACCATCTCCACACTGTCAGTGTGCCACCCTGTTGCCTTCTCCTGATGCTGCTGCTACCACCATCTCCACACTCTGCCATTGTGCCACTCTGTGGCCTCCTGATGCTGCTGCTGTCACCTCCACACTGTCATTGTGCCACTCTGTTGACTCCTCCTGATGCTGCTGCCACCTCCAGACTCTGTTATTGTGCCACTCTGTGGTCTCCTCATGCTGCTTCCACATCACCACTATGTCATAGGGCCATTCTGTGGACTTCTCATGCTGTTCCCACTCTCCCCACTTCATGACTAGGCCACTATTTTGCCTTTCAGCCTGGCTGACATCATAATTTATTTGACCCTTCTTCTGATCTTATAGAAGGAAGGAAAAACGAGACGCACAACAGCTGTAAGGCTTGCATGAGATGGTCCCTATTTTGCATCAGAATTGGCTTATGATTTGGTAGCCAAAAGCAGGAGTGGGTACAAAACACAGAAGACATGCAAATATTCCATTCACTTTTCATCTCTGTTTTGTATCCACTCCTGTTTCTTTTGGCTTTAGCAATACTGATGAATTACTGACAAAAGGCTGACCAAGTGTAGGCAGATGCTCCACAGACAGGATCCGTTTTTTGGGGATTATTGTTCTGACGGATCAGAAGAAGGACAAAATAATCAGTGACGTCAACACAAACTTACTGCTGACACCCTCTCCACTCTGTTGGGGGGGCTCTACTTGTATAAGTGTTTAATAGAACAGGTTCTGTACACATCTATGTGGAAACAGCTGCCGATGGTGTAAAAGGAGTGCGCTTCTTCTTGACCTGTAAGGCTGAATTAACACTTGAGTTATTTGGTCAGTTTTAGCCCAGTAATTGCCCAAATAAGTGAAGTGTGCAGTGATTCTAAGAGCGATGCCTGTCATCTGCATGTCATACTGACTGACAGTATTGTTTCACTACCACAGCAGACTCCCTATGCGTGTTACTGCAAGGCACAGTGTTTACACCACTATAAAGGCAAATTCGCTCATCTGTACTGGCTACCCATTGCTTAACAATTTCTAAGTATTTACAATGACTTATGGTCCATATGTCTTTGCCCTAATCTCCTGATACCTTCCCATATGTAATCTCTTGTCCTCAAAATACAGTACCTTCCGCTCTTCTCTTCTGTTATTTGCTCCTTTAGACCATCGCCTCCATAATTTCTGCCACACGTTCCTCATACTCTAGAACTCCCTTTCTCAACCAGAGCCGTGACTATATAGCGTTCAGAGAGTGTGCTTGCACCTGGTCCCAGAAGCTTGAGAGGTCCCATAAGATTTCTCATCTCATATGAAAAGACCAGTACTGTAAATATAGCATGATACAGTTAGACTTCTGCTCAACATATCAGACTCTCTTCCACCACTAAAACTTTAGGATTCTTCCAGGCTTTTTAAGAAACCTATGCTTTCTTCAGCCCTATGTAAGAAAGATCCAATATCCGATGCAATATTTTAAGGGAATTGTGCTAGAGGTCTATTTACTGTGGATGGCACTGTTATGGAGGGGATCTGTGGATGGCACTGTTATGGAGGGGATCTTTGGATGGCACTGTTATGGGGGATCTGTGGATGGCACTGTTATGGGGGGATCTGTGGATGACACAGTTATGGAGGGAATCTGTGGATGACACTGTTATGGGGGGGATCTGTGGATAACACTGTTATGGAGGGGATCTGTGGATGACACTGTTATGGGGGGATATTTGGATGACACTGTTATGGAGGGGATCTGTGGATGGCACTGTTGTGGGGGGATATTTGGATGACACTGTTATGGAGGGGATCTGTGGATGGTACTGTTATGGGGGATCTGTGGATGGCACTGTTATGGGGGATCTCTGGATGGCACTGTTATGGGGGATCTGTGGATGACACTGTTATGGAGGGGATCTGTGGATGACACTGTTATGGAGGAGATCTGTGGATGGCACTGTTATGGGGGGATATTTGGATGACACTGCTATGGAGGGGATCTGTGGATGGTACTGTTTTGGGGGATCTGTGGATGGCACTGTTATGGGGGATCTGTGGATGGCACTGTTATGGAGGATCTCTGGATGGCACTGTTATGGGGATCTCTGGATGGCACTGTTATGGAGGGGATCTGTGGATGGCACTGTTATGGGGGGATCTGTGGATGGCACTGTTATGGAGGGGATCTGTGGATGGCACTGTTATGGGGGATCTGTGGATGGCACTGTTATGGGGAATCTGTGGATGACACTGTTATGGGGGATCTGTGGATGACACTGTTATGGGGATCTGTGGATGACACTGTTATGGGGGATCTGTGGATGGCACTGTTATGGGGGGGATCTGTGGATGACACAGTTATGGAGGGGATCTGTGGATGACACTGTTATGGGGGATCTGTGGATGACACTGTTATGGAGGGGATCTGTGGATGACACTGTTATGGGGGATCTTTGTTTGACACTGTTATGGAGGGGATCTGTGGATGGCACTGTTATGGGGGATATTTAGATGACACTGTTATGGAGGGGATCTGTGGATGGTACTGTTATGGGGGATCTGTGGATGGCACTGTTATGGGGATCTGTGGATGGGACTGTTATGGGGGATCTCTGGATGGCACTGTTATGGGGGATCTCTGGATGACACTGTTATGGAGGGGATCTGTGGATGGCACTGTTATGGGGGGATATTTGGATGACACTGTTATGGAGGGGATCTGTGGATGGCACTGTTATGGGGGGATATTTGGATGCCACTGTTATGGAGGGGATCTGTGGATGGCACTGTTATGGGGGATCTGTGGATGACACTGTTATGAGGATCTGTGGATGACACTGTTATGGGGGATCTGTGGATGGCACTCTTAATGGGGGGAATCTGTGGATGATACTGTTATGGATGGGATCTGTGGATGGCACTGTTATGGGGGATCTGTGATAGGCACAGTTATGGAGGGGATCTGTGGATGGCACTGTTATGGGGGGATCTGTGGATGACAAAGTTATGGAGGGGATCTGTGGATGGCACTGTTGTGGGGGGATCTGTGGATGACACTGTTGTGGAGGGGATCTGTGGATGGCACTGTTAATGGGGGGATCTGTGGATGGCACTTTTATGGGGGGGATCTGTGGATGGCACTGTTATGGAGGGGATCTCTGGATAGCACTGCTATGGGGGATCTGTGGGTGGCACTGTTATGGGGGGGATCTGTGGATGGCACTGTTATGGAGGGGATCTGTGGATGACACTGTTATGGGGGATCTGTGGATGACACTGTTATGGGGGATCTGTGGATGACACTGTTATGGAGGATCTGTGGATGGCACTGTTATGGGGAATCTCTGGATGGCACTGTTATGGGGAATCTCTGGATGGCACTGTTATGGGGATCTCTGGATGGCACTGTTATGGGGATCTCTGGATGGCACTGTTATGGAGGGGATCTGTTGACGGCACTGTTATGGGGGATCTGTGAATGACACTGTTATGGAGGGGGTCTGTGTTTGGCCCTGTTATGGGGGGGATCTGTGGATGATACTGTTATGGAGGGGATCTGTGGATGGCACTGTTATGGAGGGATCTGTGGATGGCACTGTTATGGGGGGATCTGTGGAGGGCACTGTTATGGAGGGATCTGTGGATAGCACTGTTATGGGGGGGATCTGTGGATGACACTGTTATGGAGGGGATCTGTGGATGCACTGTTATGGGGGATCTGTGGATGGCACTGTTATGGGGGGGATCTGTGGATGGCACTGTTATGGGGGATCTGTGGATGGCACTGTTATGGGGGATCTGTGGATGGCACTGTTATGGAGGGGATCTGTGGATGGCACTGTTATGGAGGGGATCTGTGGATGACACTGTTATGGGGGATCTGTGGATGACACTGTTATAGGGAGGGGGAAATGGGGATGACACTGTTATGGGGATCTGTGGATGACACTGCATGTCTTCTGTGTTTTGAATGACCCCCAATACAGGGGCTGGGGGCCGGCATCTGGATTAGGAATGACAGCAGGGACTGGTGCAGTCCCTGTATTCTAATGCACCGGCCCCGCTCACTGTTGTATAATCTTATCTAACCTGGATTGTTAAGATATAATAATCATGTGTAATCCAGCTGTATTATTTACAACTACAGTCATGTGAAAAAATTAGGACACCCTTTGAAAGCATGTGGTTTTTTGTAACATTTTTAATAAATGGTTATTTCATCTCCGTTTCAACAATACAGAGAGATTAAAGTAATCCAACTAAACAAAGAAAACTGAAGAAAAGTCTTTTCAAGATCTTCTGTAAATGTCATTCTACAAAAATGCCTATTCTAACTGAGGAAAAAGATAGGACACCCTCACATGTATTCCCTCTTAAATTGGCTCAGATCTCACACAGGTATATCACACCAGGTGCACATAATTAGTAGATCGTTACTCTGCATGTTGAATGAGGCTTGCCCTATTTAAACCTCAGACATTTAGTTTGGTGTGCTCCTGACTGTTGAAGTGAGAGTGAGCACCATGGTGAGAGCAAAAGAGCTGTCAGAGGACTTCAGAAAAAAGATTGTAGCAGCCTATGAGTCTGGGAAGGGATTTAAAAAGATCTCAAAAGATTTTGAAATCAGCCATTCCACTGTCCGGAAGATAGTCTACAAGTGGAGGGCTTTCAAAACAACTGCCAACATGCCCAGGACTGGTCGCCCCAGCAAGTTCACCCCAAGAGCAGACCGCAAGATGCTAAAAGAGGTATCCAAAAACCCTAAAGTGTCATCTCGAGAACTACAGCAGGCTCTGGCTACTGTTGATGTAGAAGTACATGCCTCTACAATCAGAAAGAGACTGTACAAGTTTAACTTGCATGGGAGGTGTGCAAGGAGGAAACCTTTGCTTTCCAAGAGAAACATCGAGGCCAGACTGACATTTGCCAGCGATAAAGTTGACAAAGACCAGGACTTCTGGAATAATGTTCTTTGGACAGATGAGTCCAAAATTGAATTATTTGGACACAACAGCAGAGGACATGTTTGGCGTAAACCAAACACAGCATTCCGAGAAAAGAACCTCATACCAACTGTGAAGCATGGAGGTGGAAGTGTCATGGTTTGGGGCTGCTTTGCTGCAGCAGGACCTGGTCAGCTCACCATCATAGAATCCACGATGAATTCTACTGTGTATCAGAAGGTGCTTGAAGAACATGTGAGACCATCAGTTAGAAAATTAAAGCTGAAGCGGAACTGGACCATGCAACATGACAATGACCCAAAACATACTAGTAAATCAACCAAAGATTGGCTGAAAAAGAAGAAATGGAGAGTCCTGGAATGGCCAAGTCAAAGTCCAGATTTGAATCCCATTGAGATGCTGTGGGGTGACTTGAAAAGGGCTGTACGTGCAAGAAACCCCTCAAACATCTCACAGCTGAAAAAGTTCTGCATTGAGGAGTGGGGTAAAATTTCCTCAGACCGATGTCGAAGACTGGTAGATGGCTACAAGAACCGTCTCACTGCAGTTATTTCAGCCAAAGGAGGTAACACTCGCTATTAGGGGCAAGGGTGTCCTATCTTTTTCCTCAGTTAGAATAGGCATTTTTGTAGAATGACATTTACAGAAGATCTTGAAAAGACTTTTCTTCAGTTTTCTTTGTTTAGTCGGATTACTTTAATCTCTCTGTATTGTTGAAACGGAGATGAAATAACCATTTATTAAAAATGTTACAAAAAACCACATGCTTTCAAAGGGTGTCCTAATTTTTTCACAAGACTGTAAATTCCGTAGCAGAGAGGAGGGAGGAGGTAGGCCGGGAGGGCGGGTGGGCGGTGCGTCACTAACTATGTCACGCACCCGTGCCGCCTGATTCATTCATACAGTGGTCGGCGCAAGTGCATGACGTAGTGAGTGACGCGCCGCCCGCCCTCCCGGCCTGCCTCCTTCTATCTCTGCTACGGAATATAGTTGTAAGTAATACAGCTGGATTACACATGATTATTATATCTTAACAATGCCTACAGGTTAGATAAGATTATACAGTGAGCGGGGCCAGTGCATTAGATTACAGGGACTGCAGCGGTCCCCGCTGTCATTCCTAATCCAGATGCCGTCCCCAGGCCCCTCCTCCCTCTGTTGATACACCCGCCGACCGCGCTGTGCGGCAGCCGTGTATCATTGTAGGTAATCGCAGCATTTTTGGGTCGGCCAAATCGTTATATCGCAATCATCGATTATCGCGATACGATTGCTTTGGCGATATAGCGTGCAGGCCTAGTACTTACCCATCCATCGCACTGCAGATGCCGCTGTCTCCACTGCACTCACATATCCTGCGAATGCTTCTACTTGAGTCCCAATCAGACATATGCATGTCTCTTCCTATTCAGCTGCATAATAGTAAATGCAGGAAGACTCTCAGTGCCGTTTGCTATTTGATAAGAATCTAGCCCTTTTTTAAACTCATATAATATCATATAATAGACATAATATTTGCTATCACTACCCGTTGAGGTAGGGGCTTCCATAATTTGATCAAGCTAAGGAACCTTTTCTGTATAGATGTCTAAATCATCTTTCCTCCAAATATAACAAATACTCCCTGGTCCTTTGTAAAGTCCTTGGAATTAATAAATCATGTGTCACTTCTTTGTATTGACCAGCCATGTATTGATACATGTTAATAAGATCACCTTTTACAAGATTAAGAGAGACCTTCCATCTCATGTAATAATCTAGTTGCCCACCTTTGAAACATTTCCCAACTTTTTGCACAACAGCATACATTGCCAAGCCTTTCTCTGTGACGTAAATGGCAGCTCTAATCCTTGTTGATGTGCACAGCCCATTGAAAGTACATTATTTTTGTCCTGTCATAAATGTGAAATAGTTTTATCATGTTTCAGGTGACAAGGCTTGCCGTGCTCTAAGAACTCACAGGTGTCAAAGGTCCATTGCCTCCTGACTAGAGAAATTATATGCCATGTGTAACCTGCCACAGATCTAAGACCTAGAATTTCAACCATGATTTATGAGAAGGGGTGGAAGTCACTGGACTTTCCTCAGGAATTCACTTGTACTATAGAAATGTTAGAATGTGTTTTGCCTTGCTATTCAATGACTATAATTAGCCTGTTAATGTTCTGTATATCTATGTTGGAATTGTTACCATTTTGGCTGTTTGCCATTTGCTTTTAGCGAACATATATAACCACTACAAGACATCCGGTTTGGAACCTAAAAGCCTATCAGTGCAGTAATGTGTAAGTGTCAGCGTTTGCAAGTGGAAAGTGGAAATGCCTGAATACACTAGAACCGTGTGCTTATGGACAGTTATTTGTATTTTATTTTGAAATCCAAACCCATATGGGTTCCTGTCTGGTTCTTACTTATCTGATTACTGTGTGTCAGCAAACTTGTATTACGTTTGCAGTACATTTTTATATTGCAGATACCTCTGTAGGAAGTTGACCTGGGAGACCCCAAAAAGCTTTTTCAATATAGGACGTAGTGCATAAAAATTAGATACCCAGAGTGTGCTGGCAATTTGATAAAAACACTACAGACCCCAACACACTACAAAGACACTTAAAGGCTATGTACATCTTGGAGGAGAATGTATTTTGTATTATTGCATTTCACTTATTTTGAGCTAAAAATATATTTTTTTAAATTGGTCTTTATTAAAAATATGGCTTTCTTTTTTGTGTACAGAGCTGATATGCTCTAGTAGCTGCCTGTGGATTTTTTGTCTTTTCCGTCATCTGGGGAGCAGAAGGACTCCTTATCTCTGCTCTCTGCTATAGCTCAGTTATTATCTTACTCATAAGAATGTGGCTTAAAGAAGTATTGACCTCTGAGTAGTTTAGAGATAATGGTTATTAGATGACCAGTCACACAGCTAGAAAATCAGTTAAGCCTTTGTGACAGAATAGCTCAATATTTTTAATAAAGGCCAATTAAAAAAAATATTTTTAGCCAAAAATGAGTAACATGCAATCATAAAAAATATTGCCTCCGAAGTGTGTACATAGCCTTTAAAACTATAATGCTATCTATGTAACCACTCATATATACCATATTTACCCATAGACATTAAAGTGACATCTGGCTGCAGTAAAAAAAAGCTGTGAAAACTTCACAGAAAATGTGGGTAATTGTCTGTGACAGTGTCCCTGACTGAGTCTGCAAAGGTCCAGTATAGTAGGGGTTAAGCACCATTGGTGGTGTATGGAGCCACCTGTAGTTGAATAGAGTCAAGTGCCTTGAACTTAGGCTCTTATACCCCTGTAACCTGCTGTTGGTTGAATTTTATCATCCTACCTATTATTGGTGCAGCTGGTTTAACACTGATAACAGTTAATAAGTGGTGATATGTTTAAGTATGCCCTGCCATGATTCAGTATAGCAGTGGGAAGAATATTGCATATGGTGGTGTTAGGTTATTGCACAGTGGTTTTAAGGCTATTTTCCATTTTTTCAATTTCCTTTTTTAATCCCGGCCTTCCCAAAGACATAACTTTTTTTTTTTTTTTCCATTCAGATAGCCATATGAGGGCTTGTTTTGTGCGGGACAAGTCGTACTTTCTAATGGCACCTATTACGGTTGCATACAATGTAGTGGGAAGAAGGAAAAAATTCCAAATAGAGTGGAATTATTAAAAACACAATTCTGCCACAGTTTTATGGGTTTTGTTTTTACAGCGTTTCCTATCCGTTAAAACTGATCTGTTGCTTTCATTCTATGGATCAGTATGATTACAAAGAGGTACAGTTTTTCTTGTGTTTTAATACTGAAAAAAAAATTACAACTTTGGAAAAAACTTTTTTTTTTCTTTGCATCGCCATATTCTTAGCCCCATAACTTTTTTCTTTTTATGTGTATGGAGCTGTGTGAGGGCTCATTTTTTGCAGGGAAATACCATTGTGGAGTGTGTATGACTTTTTGATCAGTTTACATAAAAAATTTAAGGGAGTTTTCGCATGCAGCAATGGTCATGATGTTTATTTTTTAAGGGTTTCTGTCACCCCGCAAAACTCTTTTTTTTTTTTTTGGATAGTTAGATTCCTCATAGTGCGATATAGTAGAATATAATGCTCTTACTTACTTTCATGCGGCCGATTCTTTATAAAACGAACTTTTATAATATGTAAATGAGGGCTCTACCAGCAAGTAGGGCGTCTACTTGCTGGTAGCTGCTGCAGAAATCCGCCCCCTCGCCGTGTTGATTGACAGGGCCAGCCGTGATCTCCTCCTCCGGCCGGCCCTGTCAGTAATTCAAAAATCGCGCGCCTCGCGTCATTCGGCGCAGGCGCTCTGAGATGAGGAGGCTCGTCTCCTCAGCACTCCCTCAGTGCGCCTGCGCCGATGACGTCTTCTCTTTCGGTGATGTCAAGTAGTTTTGCGGGGTGACAGAAACCCTTTAAATTATGTATTTTTATTTTCAGTTTGGGGAAAGGAAGGGTGGGGGGGGGGGGGGGTGATTTAACCACCTCAGCTCCCCTAGCTTAAACCCCCTTAATGACCAGACCACTTTTTACAATTCTGCACTACACTACTTTCACGGTTTATTGCTCGGTCATACAACTTACCACCCAAATAAAATAATTTTACCTCCTTTTCTTCTCACTAATAGAGCTTTCATTTGGTGGTATTTCATTGCTGCTGACATTTTTACTTTTTTGGATATTAATCAAAATTGCAATAAGTGTATATTTATTGGTTTGGGTAAAAGTTCTAGCGTTTACAAACTGGTGCAAAAATGTGAATTTACGCACTTTGACTTTCTGAGCACCCATTTCGGAAAGTAGACACCCTAAGGTATTCGCTGATGGGAATAGTGAGTTCAGGTGCGCAAAGGGGACCAAAATCCAATGAGAACCTTTACGATTTCACAGGGCATTTTTTATGCATTTGGATTCCAAACTACTTCTCACGCTTTAGGTCCCATAAAATGCCAGGACAGTATAAATACCCCACAAGTGACCCCATTTTGGAAAGAAGACACCCCAAGGTATTCCGTGAGGGGCATGGCGAGTTCCTAGAATTTTTTTTTTTCGGCACAAGTTAGGGGAAAATTATTATTATTTTTTTTTTCTCTTACAAAGTCTCATATTCCACTAACTTGTGACAAAAAATAAAATTTTACATGAACTCGCCATGTCCCTCACGAAATACCTTGGGGTGTCTTCTTTCCAAAATGGGGTCACATGTGGGGTATTTATACTGCCCTGGCATTTTAGGGGACCTAAAGCCTGAGAAGAAGTCTGGAATCTAAATGTCTAAAAATTTTTACGCATTTGGATTCCGTGAGGGGTATGGTGAGTTCATGTGAGATTTAATTTTTTGTCAAAAGTTAGTGAAATATGAGACTTTTTAAGAAAAAACAAAAAAACAAAAAAAATTATAAATTTCCGCTAACTTGTGCCAAAAAAAAAAAATCTTCTATGAACTCGCCATGCCTCTCAAAAGTGTTCTTTATAGCGCCGCAGCCATTATACGGTGTTTTTGCAGTGATCAGAAAAAAAATATTTCTGTCACTGCGGTGGGGCGGACTGAACGCGGACGGACTGAACTGCGTTTTTTGTAGAGCCTATAGAACATGTCCTATTCTTGTCCGCAATTGCGGACAAGAAAAGGCATTTTCTATATAGTTCTGGCAATGTGCAGATCCGCAAAATGCGGAAAGCACATTGCCGGTGTCCGTGTTTTGCGGATCCGCGGTGTCCGTTTTTTTGCGGATCCGCGGTCCGCAAAACACATATGGACGTCTGAATGGAGCCTTACAGGGGGGTGATCAATGACAGGGGGGTGATCAGGGAGTCGATATGGGATGATCAGGGGTTAATAAGGGGTTAATAAGTGACAGGGGGGGGTGTAGTGTAGTGTGGTGATTAGTGCTACTTTACAGAGCTGCCTGTGTCCTCTGGTGGTCGATCCAAACAAAAGGGACCACCAGAGGACCAGGTAGCAGGTATATCAGACGCTGTTAACAAAACAGCGTCTGATATACCTTTCAGGGGTTAAAAAAAATTGCATCTACAGCCTGCCAGCGAATGATCGCCGCTGGAAGGCTGTAGATGAACTCGTTTACCTTCCAATCCTGTGAACGCGCGCTCCTGTGTGCGCGCGTTCACAGGAAATCTCACGTCTCGTGAGATGACGCGCCGATGCGTCCAGGAGGAATAACCCGGCCGCCCGCAGGACGCATTCCTGCATTAGGCAGTCGGGAGGTGGTTAAATATATATATATATATATATGTGAGAAGTACGGTGGCTCAGTGGTTAGCACTGGTGCCTTGCAGCGCTGGTGTCCTAGGTTCAAATCCGACCAAGGACAGCATCTCCATGGAGTTTGTATGTTCTCCCTGTGTTTGCGTGAGTTTCTTCCCACACTCCAAAGACTTTAGATTGTGAGCCTCATTGGGGACAGTTGGAAGCTAATGTCTGTAAAGCGCTGCAGAATATAGTACCGCTATATAAGTATATATATATAATTTGCAAAAAATATTTGTAAAAACTTTTTTCTTTCTTTTTTTTTTTTACACTTTTTTTTTTACACTTAACTTGAACAAGCAATTAGATTGCTTCTCTGACTCCAATGCATTAGCATTGGAGTCTATAAGAATTCTATTGTGTTTCTATGGAGCCCTGATACCTAAGGCTACATTCATATTACCATTTTTTAACAGTTTTGACATCCATTACAGTCTATGGGGGTACTCACATGGCAGTTTTTTTAAAGGCCAGTCAATACTGTCTGTGAAAAAATAGAACATGTTCTATTTTTTCTGGTTTTCAGGGCCAGACAGACCCCACGGAAACCATTTCTAAAGGCAGAGATTAATTATATGGCCGAACCCGTGCTGACTTAGCAAAGGTGTGTTGTATATGTGATATATAGAATCCTGTTCACTCTCACTTAATCACAATCATTAAAAGATACTATGTACAGTCGTAAAGGATACTTGCCGATATCGCTATGCTGTAAATTTGGTCCAGGGGAATCTTCCTTCTGTATTCACTCCCGGCTTGAACTTGTCTTCTGCTTCCTCCTCTCGTGCGCGTGGCTCCGGCCAGTAGCACACACGCGCGAGGGAAGCGGCGTGGTTGTTTCCCAGGAAACCTTTGTTGTGACGTCACATACAAGTACTACGGATACCTCCTCAGTCCACCAAGCCTCCGACGCGTTTCGGAATAGACGTATTCCTTCCTCAGGAATTTCTTCCTTCTACCTTTATTCAGCAGGACCTGGGCTGACGTCATGTAGTGAGCGCGATGACGTCAGCGAAGGTCCTTTTGCAGGTCCTTCAAGAAGAACACCAAATGGATGATGGACACCAAAACATTGCTTGTAGTGTTTTGGTGTCCGTCTGATGAAACAGCCAAACGGATCCGTTTTCTATGACACAATCGGGAATTAAGTTCTTCAGACAGAATAGAAAAGTGGAATTCAGAATATAAATGTGAACTCAGCCTAAGGGCTTATTCACACAACCATGTGGTGCCTGTGCTGTGGACCGCAAATTGCGGTCCGCAATGCACGGGCACCAACCGTGGGGCAGCCGCTTGCGGATCGCAGACCCATTCACTTGAATAGGTCCACGATCCATCCGTTCTGCAAAAAGATAGAGCAAGTTCTATCTTTTTGCGGTGCGGAGGCACGGAACGGAACCCACAAAAGAACTCCGTAGTGCTTCCGTAGGGTTCCGTGCTTCCGTTCCACATTTCCGGATTTGCAGACCCATTCAACTGAATAGGTCTGCATCCGTGATGCGGAATGCACATGGAATGGTGTCCATTTATTGCGGATCCGCATATGCGGTCCGCAATACGGCAACGGGACACCCACGGTTGTGTGAATGAGCCCTAAAAAGGATGTTTCAACAGGATAAAAAAATGTGGTGTGAATTTTACTGTTGGTTATTGCTGGACATTTATAGGAGTAGAAAAATAGTGTTCATATCATTTATTCTACCGTCTGTTCAGTCACATTGTTGTTGCCGGTAAGCAGTGTGATGTAACATATTTTAAGCTGTTTTTCTAAAAACAATGACACATAGGCTTTGCTTTGTTTCTACAATAATTACATTTTAGCATGTTATATTTGGTAACTCCCTTCTATAAGATGAAAGATAAAACTGCACCACTCTTTCTGCTGAAGGCAAACACAGATCAGAGTTTACAAATTACATATCTCATGCTTTAGTAATATTAATTTGATGTCCATTACTTTTCCATGTTCACACCTATTTGTCATCAATTCCATTTTTTTGGCTTTAAGGCTAGGTTCACACCTGAGCGTTTTACAGCGCGTTCCTACGCGTTGTAAAACGCTCAACAGGCAAAAACCAATGTTTCCCTATGGGCATGGTTCTCACCTGAGCGTTTTACAGCGCGTACGAACACGCTGTAAAACGCCCTATGCCCCAAAAAGTACAGGAGCTTCTTTGGGGCGTATTGTCGCGCGTATTGTGGCAGTTTTTCATTGGATGCCTATGTGTACTACGCGCTTTTCCAAAATACAAAAACGCCCCAAAATACGCCTCAAAAACGCCCGATAAAAACGCCTGTAAAAAGCGCTTATCGAATACTCTCAGGTGTGAACCCAGCCTAAAGAGGACCTTTCAAAGATCCTGACATTGTGAACTAAGTATCATGACATATGCAGCGGCTCCCAGGGATCTCACTGCACTTACTATTATACCTGGGCGCCGCTCCGTTCTCCCGTTATGTCCTCCGGTATGTTCGGGGACTTGGTTATAGTAGGTGGAGACTTAGGGGACATGGTAATAGTAGGCGGAGTCTGCCCTTGTTCTGCTGGGCGTCTCCTTCTCCTAGGCTGTAGCGCTGGCCAATCGCAGCGCAGAGCTCACAGCCTGGGAGGTTTTTTCTCCCAGGCTGTGAGCTCTGCGATGCGATTGGCCAGCGCTACAGCCTAGGAGAAGTAGACGCCCAGCAGAACAAGGGCAGACTCCGCCTAATATAACCAAGTCCCCGAACATACTGGAGGACATAACGGGAGAACGGAGCGGCGCCCAGGGATAATAGTAAGTGCAGTGAGATCCCTGGGCGCCACTGTATATGTCATGATACTTAGTTCACAATGTCAGGATCGGTGAAAGGTCCTCTTTAAGAAAAAATTATTAAAAGCTGAGTGGACAATATCACCTAATCTCCATTAGACTGAAATAAGGCGTCTTAGTGTTGTCCATGACCATTACAGGTGCTTGGTAGTTACAGAAAGTTTACTGTTGTAATTGACCCATCTGTAAATCCTCTATAAACCTTTATTGCATGCTGATATGGCTCTAAATCAGAGGCGTAACTTGAACTTCCTGAACCCTCACCCTCACCCTCATGTGCTTTTTATAGTACTTTGTATATGAGGCATCCAGGAAGACTGCTTCCTTTACAGTTGAAAGAAAAAGTATGTGAACCCTTTGGAATGATATGGATTTCTGCACAAATTGGTCATAAAATGAGATCTGATCTTCATCTAACTGACAACAATAGACAATCACAGTCTGCTTAAACTAATAACACACAAAGAATTAAATGTTACATGTTTTTATTGAACACACCATGTAAACATTCACAGTGCAGGTGGAAAAAGTATGTGAACCCTTGGATTTAATAACTGGTTGAACCTCCTTTGGCAGCAATAACTTCAACCAAACGTTTCCAGTAGCTGCAGATCAGACGTGCACAACGGTCAGGAGTAATTCTTGACCATTCCTCTTTACAGAACTGTTTCAGTTCAGCAATATTCTTGGATGTCTGGTGTGAATCGCTTTCTTGAGGTCATGCCACAGCATCTCAATCGGGTTGAGGTCAGGACTCTGACTGGGCCACTCCAGAAGGCGTATTTTCTTCTGTTTAAGCCATTTTGTTGTTGATTTACTTCTATGCTTTGGGTCATTGTCCTGTTGCAACACCCATCTTCTGTTTAGCTGGTGGACAGATGGTCTTAAGTTCTCCTGCAAAATGTCTTGATAAACATGGGAGTTCATTTTTCCTTCGATGATAGCAATCCGTCCAGGTCCTGACGCAGCAAAGCAGCCCCAAATTATGATGCCCCACCACCATACTTCACAGTTGGGATGAGGTTTTGATGTTGGTGTGCTGTGCCTCTTTTTCTCCACACATAGTGTTGTGGGTTTCTTCCAAACAACTCAACTTTGGTTTCATCTGTCCACAGAATATTTTGCCAGTACTGCTGTGGAACATCCAGGTGCTCTTGTGCAAACTGTAAACGTGCAGCAATGTTTTTTTTTGGACAGCAGTGGCTTCCTTTGTGGTATCCTCCCATGAAATCCATTCTGGTTTAGTGTTTTACGTATTGTAGATTCACTAACAGGGATGTTAGCATATGCCAGAGACTTTTGTAAGTCTTTAGCTGACACTCTAGGATTCTTCTTCACCTCATTGAACAGTCTGCGCTGTGCTCTTGCAGTCATCTTTACAGGACGGCCTCTCCTAGGGAGAGTAGCAGCAGTGCTGAACTTTCTCCATTTATAGACAATTGGTCTTACCGTGGACTGATAAACAGCAAGGCTTTTGGAGATACTTTTATAACCCTTTGCAGCTTTATGCAAGTCAACAATTCTTAATCGTAGGTCTTCTGAGAGCTCTTTTGTGCGAGGCATCATTCACATCAGGCAATGCTTCTTGTGAAAAGCAAACCCAGAACTGGTGTGTGTTTTTTATAGGGCAGGGCAGCTGTAACCAACACCTCCAATCTCATCTCATTGATTGGACTCCAGTTGGCTTACACTTCACTCCAATTAGCTCTTGGAGATGTCATTAGTCTAGGGGTTCATATACTTTTTCCACCTGCACTGTGAATGTTCAATAAGTGTGTTCAATAAAAACATGGTAACATTTAATTCTTTGTTTGTTATTAGTTTAAGCAGACTGTGATTGTCTATTCTTGTGACTTAGATGAAGATCAGATCACATTTTATGACCAATTTGTGCAGAAATCCATATCATTCCAAAGGGTTCACATACTTTTTCTTGCAACTGTATATCCCCTGTAGGTACGTTCTACTCTAGATGTTGGACTGGACCATTCACCTCCTCCAGGCTAAGTTTTAATTTTAATGGCAGCCTGAATCCCTTCCAATTTTAACATTTCAAATAAATGTGTCCTCCTTACCTCGGTATCTGTGAACCTAGAGACAGATGAGATAGGAAATAATTCTTCTAGCTTGGGAGAACTTAAAGGGGTTGTCTCACTTCAGCAAGTGACATTTATCATGTAGAGAAAGTTAATGCAAGGCACTTATTAATGTATTGTGATTGTCCATATTTCTTCCTTTGCTGGCTTTCATTTTTCCATCACATTATACACTGCTTGTTTCCATGGTTACGACCACCCTGCAGTCCATCAGCGGCGGCTGTGCTTGCACGCTATAGAAAAAGTGCTGGTCTCTTTAGTGGCCGGGACGGTGGGAGCGTGCATAGGCTGGTGCTTTTTCCTAAAGTGTGCAAGCATGGCCACCGCTGATGGATTGCAGGGTGGTCGTAACCATGGAAACGAGCAGTTTATAATATGATGGAAAAATGAATCTAGCGAGCAAAGGAAGAAATATGAATAATAACAATACATTAGTAAGTGCCTTGTATTAACTTTATCTATATAATAAATGCTATTTGCTGAAGTGAGACAACCCCTTTATTATCAACATATTGCCCATTCTGCTCTATTTCTTCCAAACCCTCCCAATCCTCTTACGGCATGCTTTCTTTTCTAAGCTCTGTATTTTAGAAGGGAAGATAAACATCTCTGATCAGTAAGAATTATTCTGTGTGGGCGTATGAATGAAGGCAACCTCTCCCGTTCCCACTGCTTGTTATATTATAAGGCAGCATCTACCTCCCGCATAGTGGATTCATTTCATTATGCTCAAAGCCAGCTTTGATTAGACTTAAGCACGCCCAGTTGAACACACCCTTGTTGGCACTGCATTGATATAAACATGAAAAAATCAGGCAATTGCCCCATAAAGATCTTCCCTTTTGTAATCACACAGACCTTGCTGATCTGACACCTCTTACTAGTGGTGGCCCCCATTACACCCATCATCGAGACTGAAACTTTCACCTTGGGATTTACCAACTTTTACATAGTTACATAGTAGGTTGTGAAAAGACCTAAATCCTCCATGGAAAATAGAAATTTGTTGAGCAACATACTTTATATCGAAAAATGTAAAATCAATTGCTCTTACGCGTTTCCGGTGGACAACCACCCTTAGGCACGCATACAAAGTAAAAAAGGCATGATATTAATATCAGTAAATATTAAATCTATCAACACTTTCAGGCATTACTAAATCCTGTGAGAACATGTTCCATAACTTTATGGTCCGAAATTCTCTCAAACCTGAGCAATATCCAGTATTTCACACTTTGGTCTATCATTTCTATCGATGAGCGAATCGAAACCCACAAAGTGGAATTCGATCCAAATTTCAGGATAAATTCAATTCGCCTAGAAGCTGAATTTCCTCGTTCTTCATTTCAGCGAATCGATTTATCCTGAAATAGTATAAAAAAAACTAAAAAAATTCTAACTTACCTCCTCCATTTGCTCGCGATGGGCCGCCAGCCTCCATCTTGCTTGAAGATCTCGGCCAAAATCTCGTGCGGCGCGAGAATACATCATTACACTGGCCGTATGGGATTTCGGCCGAGATCTTCAAGCAAGATGGTGGCGGCAGGCCCGTCGTGAGCAAATGGAGGCGGTAAGTTTGATGTAATAGTTTTTTTATTGTTCATTTTACACAGTTTTTAAACTCAGATGCTGCGATCGTGTATGAATGCAGCATCTGAGGGGTACAATGATGGGGGTGGCACTACCGCAGCTCCCTGTCGATGCACCTGCTACTTTAAAAAAATGCGCTTCTTGACAAAGTAATTAGTCACAAAGCAAATTTGTTTTTTAAATTCGATGAAGCAGCCGAATCAAATTTTTAAGAAATTCGCTCATCTCTAATCATTTCATTTAGCCTTGTAGACACCTCCCTGAAACTTCACACTGTGTTACAGTGCTAGCCTAGAAATTGCTATCAATAAACTTATTATGTGCACTTGTTAAATAAGAATTTGAGAATTTGTTGAGTGTTTCTATCTATCTATCTATCTATCTATCTATCTATCTATCCAGACTAAGGCCTCATGCACATATCCGTAAGTGTTTCAGGATCCACAAATCACGGACTCCCAAACACGGATCCAGACTGTGAGCATGCTGCCTTTTCCGCCCCCACATCTAGAGAAGAGTGCTATTATTGTCTGCAAAATGGTCAAGAATAGGACATCCAGGAACTGACTTACTGACGGACTTTTGGAGATGAATGGGTCTGCATCTGATCCATAAAAAACGCAGCCTTGTGCATGAGGTCTAACTTAGTTTTTTTCTTTGCAGTCTGCATTTGGAGATGTGGCTGTCTCCATTGGTGGTGACCTGTCTCTCCCACAGGCTGATTTTAATAAATGCACATATAAAGCTGAAGCCTGCTCGCCCTGTATTCATTTGTGGCCATTCGGCACCAGGAGAGGTATAATACAGAGTGGGCTTAGCATATACAGTATGTGGAACCTGCTTTCCCAAAATTTAATGGAGGCCATTGTGGCACCAAAAAAGGTAGTATTTTGCGAAGGTTCCTGTCCAAAAGAGATCACTTTGCCTTGGTGGATGGACACAAATGATTTCGTGCAAAATGCATTTGCCAAAAATCTCACATTTACATAATGAGTATAGCATTAGCACTAGTATATTTTCTATAGTGAGTATGGCATTAGTCTCCTGACAGTTGTGAATCCTGGAAGTACCTATCAGACATTGGCAAATACGTCAGATTCAGTTGTTAATACCCCTTTAAGTTTTATATAAGGTATGAAACAAGGAGGCTCTGTGTGCAAAGGCCTGGGAATAGCTGAATATTGGTGGGAATGTTGCAGGCATCTTGTGATAGTGTATAGGCACGCTGGGAGATTCATATTGCCTTGGGCAGGATGTGAGGACATTGTAACAGAGCTACACTCGAGGCAGTCAGGAATGTACAGGGCACATTGGTGGCAGTGACAGGTTTGGATTACGGATGAGGGCAAGTGCTTTGGCACGCTCATGTGAGCTGCATATTCCTAGAGGAGAAGATGAGTCTTCATGTCAGATGCAGGATAGAGAGATGGAGAGGAGAGCTGGAATGACTGAAATGTTGCTAGCTAGAAGTGGAGGGGGGTAGCATTAGCCGTAAGAGTGCACCACCCCAGGGCTTAGAGAAGGCAGGCTGTAGTTAGCACCACAGAGGAGTAAAGGAGTGAGGCCGAAGTGAACCACCTAGTCTGTGCATCCTGAAAGCAGCCTTGACCTATGGAAGAGCCCAGTCCTGTAATTGAGTCAGTTGTGTGCCATACTGTGAGTTGTGAGGTGAGTCGCACATCTATCCATCTTCATTGTTGCCACTCGGAGGAGATGAGTACCAGAGTGCTGATGCTCAGGGAGCCGCATACAACACAAGTCAGGGGGAGAGTGAGTGTTCCCTCACAAAATAACAGTTTTATAGTTGCCTGTTGCCACTGGTAAAGACTGTGGGGGTAATTTATTATCAGATATATGTCAATTTTTGGCAGATTTAGATGCAAAGGGGATTTAAGGCTGAAACTGCGACTTTTCCCTGCTCACGCCAGGTCTAAAAAGGGAGCATGGTGTGGGCGGGTAAGGGGACAGGCCGGCCTGTCCAATCTCATTTATAATTTTCTGCACCTGTTTTAGGTGTAGAAAATAATCTAAATCTACACCAGCAAGGGAGCGGGCGTAGATTTAGGCTGGCAGTCGATGCGCCTAAGCTATGTAGAGGCTGGCACCTCTACATAACTTAGGCACATCATGAACCAGTGCAAGGGGTATTAAGACCGGCCTCTAAAATGCCATTCTCAATAAATGACTCCACATGTCCATATTCAGAGACTTGAGACTACCATTACCTCTTGTATACCATTATGTAAACACTAAGCCTGTTGACTTTCAATAGACTGTTTTCTCGGTGTGAGGTCTGAGACCCTTACAAGTTGGAAGAGATTGCTTGATCATTCCTTCTCCCGTAGAGATTAAAGCAAATTCTTCATAAGCTGGCAGAGTTTTATCTTTGCTTCCTATTCTTTTTCTTTCTTCCTATTCATAGAAAAAAGGATCCTGGTTCATTCAATTTCTACCTATTTCTTTACTGGACAAGTAGATCTTCTCATCACTTTATTGAAGTATAATATTTCCATGACCACAAATTTCAGTGTTATCCCTTCCTTTGTTCTAAAACCTTATTCCCTGTAACTATAAGTAAGTGTGGAATGACTGTCAACCAACCCATTTGACTGTTGGCTAAATTTAAGGGTGTTATCCTGGCACCCACACCGTATTCATCCTTTAACCCCTACACAGGGATCTGGGCTTCGCTACAAAGTAGCCACCAGGCCACTACCTCCTAGAGAAGGCCTGGTGTGGTTGACAGCTGAGCCCCTAGTAGTTGGAATACTCCCTTGTAGAGCCGCCAGTAGTTAAAATGTCTCCTATAATGCAACCAGTAGTTATAGTGCTTCCTCTAGTCCTTCAAGTATATATAATTCCCACTATAGTGCCCCCAATAATTATAATGGCCCCTTGTGGTGCCCCAATAGTTTTAATATCCCCCTGTAGAGCATCAACTAGTTATAATACCCATTGTAATGGGTATTATCACTCTGGTGAGCGCCGCGGCCTCTTCCTAGGCCAGCGACGTCATGTTTATCGGTCACATGGCCTAGACACAGCTCAGTCCCATTCAAGTGAATAGGGTAGAGTTGCAATACCAAGTACAGCTGCTATCCAATGTTTTCTGCATCGCTTTTTTTTTTTTTGGAACAGTGGTTGTAAAAATAAAACAGATGACAATCCTTTCTATCAGTTGCATCCATTGTACCAGTGAATATGGCAAAGGGTAGATTTGCAAAAGACAAATCTTTTGCAGAAATCTCTCTAACTGAAAATCTGGTCCAGAAATCTGAATGGGATTAATTCTCCAGCATGTGCTTCACTTTCTGCTAGCCTACTTCTAATAAAATGGACAGAGGTTAGCATGTGACTATATTCTTAGCCTACCAGTGCAGTAGAGTTTTCTATAGGATTTAGCGCTCACCAAGTTAATGTCATGAGTATGAGAACTAGCTTTGCCCACCACAGCATTATTACGCACAGAGCATTTGCCACCTACGTGCTCCATGAGCATCATGTTTGCTTCTATTCTAATATGCTGCAAGTGTAAATGTCCCACTCATTCTTATTAAGCTGCCATGGCAAAACACAGGATGCTCAAGATCTGAGGTCGGCAAAGGAACAAATCCTTAGTTACTAAAGGAAGCAGGCCTTAGATGCTGATCGAAGTGTAAACCCTAAAGAAGGCTGCTGAACTGACCTTGACTGGTGAGGAATCCAAGCTGTTTCCTGCCTTTCATTCCCTCTTCAGTGTCTTTTGGCTATGAATACTTGTTTGTATCCAGACTTACGGACACTCATCTGCCAATGACTTGACAAGTTCAGTCAATTATTTAACCTCTTCCTCCATAGAAGATAATAGGCATAGCTTTTAAAGGAAATGTCATACAGAGTTAATTACATTCTAAAAGCAAAAGGCAGCTAAGATCAGTATGCAGTCATGTACGTGACATGCGGCCAGGAAGTTACTAATTTACAAGAAAAATATAAAGCTTTTAATATAAATAATTACTTTGACCCGAGCATATTATCAAATATTGTCATATATCCTGATCTTATTCTATTTTATCTCTGTAAAAATAAATTTAGCAAGCAGTCCATGTCCATAGCAGGCCATGGATATGACCATTCCTGGTGACAAAATTATTACGGTAAGTTCATGGTACTATTGGTGACCATTTTTCAAAGTCAGTAATAGCAAGCAATACTATCCTAGATCTCAGCATCTGAGCAATTTATATCTGGAACAGCAAGAACAGTGACTGTAACCATGGGAACCATTGTATCAAATGTCACCGCATCACTGTCCGTTTCAAAAAAAAAAAACAGTAATGAAAAATATTAATCAACTTGCCAGATAGAGGGAATTATTTTTATAGCTGGCATTGAAAACTCACAGTATTTATATAGAGCCTTTAATGACCCGCCCTGAAAAAGCATTAAAGGGGTTGTCCGTGTTCAGGGCTAAACCAGGATATAAGCTCCCCTTCACTCTTCATGCAGAGCGGAAAAAAAACATTTTGTTGATCATTAAAGGGGTTGTCCGGGTTCAGGGCTGAACCCAGATATAAGCTCCCCTTCACTCCTTTACCATGTATGAGAGGGGCATCAGAGCCTTTCCTTGCTCCGATGCTCCACTTGACTTGCGCTCCACTAGTACATGCCTCTAAAGCTGCCCAGAACAGCACTCTAAACCGCCCATTTGTGTCGGTGACGTCACCGTGTCTATTGCTAGGCGGAAGCCTCTGTCTAGCATACTAATGTGAAGCCCGGTACGTCACCGGCTCACAACAAACAAAAATTGTGCTTCACGATGCAGCACAGGACAAGGGGAGCATCAGAGCACAGAAAAGCTCCGATGGTCCTCTCATACATGGTAAAGGAGTGAAGGGGAGCTTATATCTAGGTTCAGCCCTGAACCCGAACAATCCCTTTAATGATCAACAAAATATTTTTGTTTTTTTACGCTCTGCATTTGAGCAGCCATAAGTTGTTGTTTTTTTTCACTAAATAGTTTTAACAGCGAACAAATTATATAAATTACACTGTAAAACAGACAAAAACTAATAATATTTCTCCCACATAATATAAGGCCTCGCACAGACATTTTAGTGAACAAAAAAACAACTTATGGCTGCTGAAATGCAGAGTGGAAAAAAACTAAAATATTTTGTGGGTCACTGGCATCATAGGTGGGAGCCCCCTATAATCCTGCCATGATATGGAACACAGCATGATCAAAGGGTTAACCACTGGAATCAGAGCTTACTCCAACCCCAGCTGTGAAGCAGAGCCTGCGCTAAGAACCCAGGCTGTTACTAACAGCCGACTCTTAGTGCAAAAGACAGTGGGCGGTCGTTAAAGAATAAATATGCATCTATACATAGGACATGCACTTGTAGAGGTGTGTGTTCTTCTTGCTATTGCAAAATGGACAGAACTGTCACTTAGGTCATTTCTTGTTAAGGCCTCAAAAGGTCTGCAAAAATGGATCCACAAAAAATATGGATGACGTCCATGTGCATTTTGTGGAACGGAACAGCTGGCCCCTAATAGAACAGTCCTATCCTTGTCCGTAATGCAGACAATAATAGGACATGTTCTATTGTTTTGCGGAACAGACATATGGAATACGGAAATGGAATGCATACAGAGTCATTTCTGTTTTTTTGTGGCCTCATTGAATGGAATGGTTCCGCATACGGGCCGCAAAAAAAACAAAACAGACGCGAACAAAAAAAAAATACGTTTGTGTGCATGAGCCCTTAATATGATGCGATACAGTACATTAACATACAACTGACCACTGTGTTACAAATGTAAATCATACTTCTCAGCATTGTATTTTTCAATACACTTACAGACATTATATAGTACACGACAATCTCGTTCTAACAAAGCTAGAAGCAGCCCTCTACCTCACATGGATCCAGAGATCTCCACATTCATTGCTCCAACTGTTATGCTACAGTTTAGATTTCTTTTGGGCTGACAGCTCAGGGGGTATGTCTTTTTCTCAGGGGTGCGTCCTTTCTGCTGTAGCTCTTTCCCTGCAACTGCCTCAGCTTCTAAAAGAAAATATGTCTGATCACAGTTGAAGATTTAAACTGAGCGTGAGACCACCTCTAATCATTTACTTACAGTCCCTGGCTGTCAGTAATGTGACCCTGCACGCTGCGTGCTCGGACCATGCCTAGCAACCCTATTTTAAGCATAGATAAAAGTAGGCAGTACAGGGGACAAAAATTTGGAATTAAGGGGTAATTGAATACACAGTGATAGTTGAAATAGGGCCACCAAGGTGATATTAATCACCACAATCCAATACTCCAAAAAAAATAATAATACGACAGTTATACTTTAATTACATGCAATTACAAAAGTATTCAGATCCAGGTGCTGGTTTGAAAAACGTAGAATATTTTTAGAATATTTTTCTTGGCACAACCCCTTTGATGGGGCTGACCAGAAGCAAAGCATTGGTAGCCCATGCTTAGCTGGAGCAGCAGCCACATGTATGGGTGGGCAAGGTCCTTTCATGTTGTTGATTATCAGCAAACTTTTGGCTCACACCCCACAATTACACATTTAGGGCCTAAACTAATGATACTTCCAGAGAAGCCATGGAAGGCCTTACTTTACTTTTTCTAACTTTTATTGTTCAAATTGTTATAGTTTGTTTCCCTTTTTTCAAATACTGTACTTTGGTTGTACCAATTTTGAATTATTTGAAGTTTAACTGCTATCTGATCTCCCACAAAGTTCTGCTTTCTGGTATCAGGAGGTCCGTATATTTCCGTATGCTGCACTGTACAATATTATTTGGGCACTGGAGGCAGCATACTTCAGGAACCCACAAATGATGGGGGAGATTTATCAAACTGGTGTAAAGAAGAACTGGCCTAGTTGTCCATAGCAACCAATCAGATTCCACCTTTTATTTTCCAAAGGAGCTGTGAAAAAAGAAAGGTGGAATCTGATTGGTTGCTATGGGAAACTAAGCCAGTCCTTCTTTACACCAGTTTGAAAAATCTCCTCCAATATCTGTTCTTCTTTCAAAGCAAACATATGTTTTAAGGTGTTTTGACTTTTATCATTTATGGCATATTCCTATAATATGCAAAGTGGATGAAAACTTTTTGCTTAAGTATGACTCGTGACGCTGATGCTGGAGGGACAAAGAAACAAGTAATCTTGTGCATTCATTTATGGATACTCAGTGCTTTCCCATTAACTCCCATTTAGTACATTTCTTTCAACATTACTACAGGCAGTAACCCTTTTAACACCCTAATCTGATCCTGGCACATGATAACATAGAAAAAGGGTTCCTATTAGCAGATTTTTAAGTTGCCATTTTCCATTATTGCACATAGATCTGTGCCCACCCAACACCCACCATGTAAATAGCTGATGTGGTTTTCTCAGCCTGCATAAACAAGGCGAGATTCACATGCAGTTCTATTACTGGAAGTCTGCCTAATTCTGTGAAACCATAAAAATGATATTAAAGTAAGCCCTGAAACAATCCATTATTCAGACGAAAGGTGGAGAGGGAGAGAGAAAAACAAGAAAGAGACAGAGAGTCATTTTCTGATCATTCTCCATGCATCGTCCTTTGCAAACACATAAAACAATTTCGTTCACAATAGTTAAATTGTTAGCTGCACTGAAGTATATTAATTTTAAATGAGAAACAAACGGGAAAATCTGGTGCAGACTGCTTGGAGGGGTAGATGCCATTTAATGTGGTATACAGAAACTCAGTGGTTTGGACTACCCTTTGGTACTATAAAGGCTTCCCGTGCAAATGAACAGAACTTGTACTGCATAGCTTTAGGGCTGAGATGCACAACAACTGAATATGCAGATTTAAAAAAAAATTCTATTCCATTAAGGCTACATACACACGTGTGCCCCCCGTGGCCGTATTGCAGCCCGCATACAGCGGGTCCACAATACACGGGCAGCAGCTGTGTGCATTCCACATCACTGATTGTGGACCCATTCACTTGAATGGGTCCGCAATCACGGAGATGCGTAACGGAGGCGCGGATCGGAACCCCACGGAAGCACTACGGAGTGCTTCCGTGGTGTTTCTGCATGTGCCTCCGCACCGCAAAAAAGTAGCGCATGCACTACTTTTTTGCGGTGCGGACCATCGGATGCGGATCGCGGACCCCATTCAAGTGAATGGGTCCGCGATCCGCATGCGGCTGCCCCACGGTCTGTGCCCGTGCATTGCGGACCGCAGCACAGGCACGGACCCTAACGTTTGTGTGCATGTAGCCTAATAAGGAGTATCTAGACAATAGGTGTTTGAATATTTTTGTATATGTTTCTATGTTGCTATATCTATGAAAACATGCACCACCTTTCTGACACACAAAAAATGTGTGGAAAAATCAGCCCAAGTGTGACTTATTTACTAAGGATTTCAGACACTTTCGTAACTTGAAAAGACGAAAACACAAGGAGAACATACAAACTCCATGCATATGTTGTCCTTGGTCAGATTAGAACATAGGACCTCAGAGATGCAAGGCCACCAGTGCTAACCACTGAGCCACCATGCTGCACATTATTAATTTTCAGACCCTCTGATATTCAGCTTGCAACTTACTCTCAGACTTTTCTTATCTCCCTCTCAGAAATACATACTGGATCTGTGTGTCCAAGATGTTGCTCATTTCCCTCTAAAGATTGCCTTATGTGTACTGTCTTCTCTATCTACAGCTGCTATCTCTGAGAGAAGGGAGGGGGACAGCAGAGAGAGCTGTCAGAAACAGGTGCCCTAATGGATGGATGTCAGATTCAGATCCCCCCCCCCCCATCCCTTGGATCAACTTGCAGGATAACAGGCCGATCTGGATGGACAAATGTCTTTTTTTGGCCTTATGTACTATGTTACTAGAAGCAACAGCGGTTAGGTAAAGAACCTACACTGTGCTATAAGAAAATGAAAGGAAATTTTTAATAAAGACTATTTAGAATTTGCTTAAGTTTGAATATAGAAAGCAAAAAATTATTTTAAAAATATCAGTGCAAAGGGTCTATAGCCTGAGACCTTTGGATGAATGACCTGTTTCATTTTTTTGTAAAATTGGCAGGAAAAAGGCAAAGGGACAGATTTACTGTTATTCTACTGTTAATGACAGTAGTACAAAGAAGAAGTGGACCAGGTAATAAGGATGTCAATGGCAGTATAACTATATTTATAAAAATGCTGTCTAGTATTCTTTTATTTTTGGAGCTCCTGAACTACAAGTTTTGTGCTCATACTTAGTGATGAGAGGCAGGGGCAATATTTGAATTCGCGATATATCACGAATATTTAGGCGAATATTCGCCAAATATTCGTGATAGTATTTTCGATTGCGCTATTATGCGCACACACGTACGCACTATTAGCTACATAAGCGATGAAAATGGTTGGCAGCAACTTTCGAGATAGTGAGGAAGAACTGATGACGGTAAGTCATTGTACATTACAGCACAGTTTTAGATTAAAATTCCATGCATATCATAACAATAGCTTTATATGCAGATAGAGTTTTTCAAAGTATTCGAGATCGCGAAAATCGCCACTATTGATTCGAATATTTTAGCGCAATACATACAACGTCACCTTTAATCAGGTCTGACAACATAATACTGATTGTTGAACTTAGTATTGTTGGGACATCACAGCACTATTTCTGTAGCATGTATGTATGGACAGCAGAGAAATCTCTCTCGCATGCACATTGCACATTTATTGTCCTGCCACACACTATAACCTATACTATCTAACACTAACTATATGGATTATATATTTCCGCTAACTATCTCTATAACCTACACTACACCCTGCACTGGACCCTATCAGCTATTCAGCTATACAATTCCCTATTACTATCTAACACTAACTATATGGATTATATATTTCAGCTAACGATCTCTATAACCTACACTACACCCTGCACCGGACCCTATCAGCTATTCAGCTACACAATTCCCTATTACTATCTAACACTAACTATATGGATTATATATTTCCGCTAACTATCTCTATAACCTACACTACACCCTGCACCGGACCCTATCAGCTATTCAGCTACACAATTCCCTATTACCATCTAACACTAACTATATGGATTATATATTTCAGCTAACGATCTCTATAACCTACACTACACCCTGCACCGGAGCCTATCAGCTATTCAGCTACACAATTCCCTATTACTATCTAACACTAACTATATGGATTATATATTTCAGCTAACGATCTCTATAACCTACACTACACCATGCACCGGACCCTATCAGCTATTCAGCTACACAATTCCCTATTACTATCTAACACTAACTATATGGATTATATATTTCAGCTAACGATCTCTATAACCTACACTACACCCTGCACCGGACCCTATCAGCTATTCAGCTACACAATTCCCTATTACTATCTAACACTAACTATATGGATTATATATTTCAGCTAACGATCTCTATAACCTACACTACACCCTGCACCGGACCCTATCAGCTATTCAGCTACACAATTCCCTATTACTATCTAACACTAACTATATGGATTATATATCTCAGCTAACTATCTCTATAAACTACACTACACCCTGCACCGGACCCTATCAGCTATTCAGCTACACAATTCCCTATTACTATCTAACACTAACTATATGGATTATATATTTCAGCTAACTATCTCTATAACCTACACTACACCCTGCACCGGAGCCTATCAGCTATTCAGCTACACAATTCCCTATTACTATCTAACACTAACTATATGGATTATATATTTCAGCTAACGATCTCTATAACCTACACTACACCCTGCACCGGAGCCTATCAGCTATTCAGCTACACAATTCCCTATTACCATCTAACACTAACTATATGGATTATATATTTCCGCTAACTATCTCTATAACCTACACTACACCCTGCACCGGACCCTATCAGCTATTCAGCTACACAATTCCCTATTACTATCTAACACTAACTATATGGATTATATATTTCAGCTAACGATCTCTATAACCTACACTACACCTGCACCGGACCCTATCAGCTATTCAGCTACACAATTCCCTATTACTATCTAACACTAACTATATGGATTATATATTTCAGCTAACGATCTCTATAACCTACACTACACCCTGCACCGGACCCTATCAGCTATTCAGCTACACAATTCCCTATTACTATCTAACACTAACTATATGGATTATATATTTCCGCTAACGAACTCTATAACCTACACTACACCCTGCACCGGACCCCATCAGCTATTCAGCTACACAATTCCCTATTACTATCTAACACTAACTATATGGATTATATATTTCAGCTAACGATCTCTATAACCTACACTACACCATGCACCGGACCCTATCAGCTATTCAGCTACACAATTCCCTATTACTATCTAACACTAACTATATGGATTATATATTTCAGCTAACTATCTCTATAATCTACACTACACCCTGCACCGGACCCTATCAGCTATTCAGCTACACAATTCCCTATTACTATCTAACACTAACTATATGGATTATATATTTCAGCTAACGATCTCTATAACCTACACTACACCCTGCACCGGACCCTATCAGCTATTCAGCTACACAATTCCCTATTACTATCTAACACTAACTATCAGGATTATTTATATGCGATTTGGAATGTAATTTGAAAAAGCACAGCACAGTATTCAAGCTCCTCTCTTTCTCACATGAAACTCCACAAAATGCCTGCTGGGGAGTGTCTTCATTTATATAGTAAGGGGTAGGCAACTTTTCTATTGGTTGCTAGGGATGTTGCCAAGCTGTGACAAAGCCTTCTCATTGGCCCACAAGCTAGAAGAAGGGAGGGATGATCACCTGATGTGTACTGTATTATATAAAAAAATATTATATACGTCATTACAAATATATAATACTATATTCTAAATATTCGCAAATTCTCGAGGTGCCGATATTCGCGATAAAAATTCGTAATACGAATACTCGCGCTCAACACTACTAATATTGAGCACTTTGTAAAATTACAATTTCTACTTCTGAAGTGTAACAAAGGGGAATGAAAGTTAATGGGGTGAATCAGTTGCCCATAAACCGCTAAATGAGATTTGTCCTTTGTCAATGAAGAGATAACCCACAAATAGATGCATAAATCTGCTATATTTTCCTTTGCAGAAACTTAAAGGGGTCATCCGGGTTCAGGAAGCCCCTCTGACATGAGCATCGGAGCATTTAATGCTCCTATGCTCTCCTTTGCCCTCCGCTGAATCGCACAGGGCAAAGGCTTTTTCTGGAGATCTGGTGATGTACCAGGCTCTCCATGGGTAAAACTAGGCGGAGGCTTCCACCAAGCAGTGAGTGCAGTGACATCACCGGCACTAATAGGCGGGCTTTAGAGCTGCCCTAGCCTGTAAAACGGCTAGGGCAGCACTAAAGGCCGCCCATCAGGGCACACCTAGCAGTGTAAAAACATAAACAAAGAAGCCCTTGCAGTGCGCTCTATTGCCAGAAAAAGCCTTGGCCCTGCTCAATTCAGTACAGGGCAAAGGAGAGCATCGGATCATGAAGGGGGCCTGCCTGGGTGAAAATGGGGATATGTTCAGCTCTGAATGCGGACAACCCCTTTAATTAAAAAATGACAAAAATTTCGTAGTCAAAATACAGGAAGGTAACAATGTATAGATCAGGCATGCTCAACCTGCGGCCCTCAAGCTGTTGTAAAACTACAACTCCCACAATGCCCTGCTGTAGGCCGAGAGCTGTAGGCTGTTCGGGCATGCTGGGAGTGGTAGTTTTGCAACAGCTGGAGGGCCGCAGGTTGAGCATGCCTGGTATAGATAATAAATACGTAATTCCTATTATAAGTATTATAAAAAAGGGTATTAATTATTAGTTTTATAATACTTATAATGTATTTATATGACATCTGCATTAATTAGGCCACACCCCTTTTCATACATGTTTGAAACGCGTCACATCTTTGTAATTTAAGATAATAATAATAAAGAAGAAGCATATTCTACAAGCAGTGAGTACTGGTCTGTTTCTTCATTGCTGCACGGATCACCTTCCCAAGACCCGTGCACCATGCCACAGACGGAGTGGCGGCTGAAGACCATACGATTACCCCTTTTAAATTAAGTTGTGCCCACTGATCAGGCAAGTCTAAGAAAGAGTAGATGCAACTTATTATGCTAAATTGCTCCACACGTTTTACCAAACGAGAGTTTATAGCACATTAGTAAATCTAGACCAACGTGTGAATACAGATTTAGCCTTTATTTTCTTTTTTCAAAATTGAAATCAAGGTACAAAATGAAGTGATTAATTATTTCCTTTAGACTTCTTGTCCATTTAGCCTGTTTTTGGTAAAATAAAACAAATCTGTGCCAAGCCTGTACTGTGCAAATACAGCTGGCGGTGGGGATATAAGCTGTGTGATAGACTACCTGTACACATATCATTCATTCCTGTCACGGGTTAAAGGGAAGATTTATCAGAGTTGGCAAAAAGCTGCTGTAGGGAAAGTGTATCGTGCGAGGACAAATGGCATCATTGCGAATAAGCGATGTGAAAACTGGCAGTATTGGCATTAGACCTTCGCTGATTGGCAAAGGGTTACCTTCTCTAAGCTGGTGGTGGTAGCATTATGGTCTGAAGAAAGCTTTTGTGGCTTTCTCTGGGCCCACGCATCCATGTGGAAGGCACTCTCAACTGATTTGGGTATGAATTATTCAGTGTAAAATCACATACACCCATACAACCTGATTGTCTTCTTTGGGTCAGATGGGATCTTCCACCAAGACAATGTGACATGTCACATGGCTATAAATGTCCCACATTGGTTGGAAATGCAAGGCCAAGACTTCTAAGTACTAACCTGGCCCCCTAATTCCCCAGACTTGAACCCAATCGAGCATCCGTGGGACCACCTCGATCGTCGTATTCCCCCACGCACCCTCTAGAAGCTTTGGGATGCACTGCAGTCAGTATGGCTCCAGATACCTGTGACAATGTCAACAACAAATGACATGGGCCACTATGAGTATCATATGAAGCTTGCAATTTGAAAGGTCTCCGGTGAAGGGATTGTTTTAGTGTAACAACTGAATAAAAGTTGTTTTGTTTTAACCATTTTTTATAAGTAAGAATATCCCTTTTCATCAATGGAGTAGTGTTCTGTGTGGAGCTTTTGATTTTAATTATGGGTGTTGCTTTTCAGATATATTTGCATTATTTGGATCGGCTATTTAAATCCATAGGACTGAGACTGCACAGTGTTGAAATGTCGCTGTCGAGTGTCTTAGCACACTGACTTTCTACCTCTCATGTGGACTCACTTTCATGCTGACTCACTTTCAGAGATGAACTATCTGAACTGATAAGTATATGGCAATAGCACAGCACTTTTTCATCTATGTACTTTCTTTGGACTTCTATGGAATATTGGTTTTAAGATGTATGTTGCAAGCAATGAATTTAAATACATATGAAACTGAAAGTGGCCCATGTCTTTTGTTGTTGAGGTGTATTATGGACTGGTAGAGTCCTGTGATATTGTGACCGGTGCATTGCTATATGCCCTCTCAAGATATTTATATTGACATGTGACAATCTACCAGGACCTTACTGAGTCTACCCAGGGCCCTTCTAGCTGCAAAGAAAGAAAGAAAAACCCACAATGGTCACTGAAATAAATTGAATTGTGGTTCAAATTTTTTATTTATTATTACTTTGTCAGTTTCAAGTAATTTCAATGATCGTTGTGGGTTTTTCTTTCTTTAATGAAAGAGCAATTTTGTCCATGTGTTTGTGTATATGTGTTGTGGGGTTTCACTCTGATAGATAGGATAAGCAGGCGCAGTATACAAGTATACAGTACAAGTATACAGTATAGAAAATACAAGTTCTTAATTCAAAACGTCAGTGTTTATTCACACTTGAGGCAATTGCACAAAGCAGCACGTAACTTTGCAGTCTTTGTGTTAATTCACACACAATGGAAAGTTCATATAACACAAGTCACCTTGCTGGCAGTTCTGCCTGTAGTAGTCCACAGCAGGCTTTAGGGGGGCCTGTTTTCCCAGCATGCAGCTCTCAGCCCTCCAGCACGGCACAAAGCCTCAGATCCCAAAAACAGAGACATCTCTGCTGAGCCCAGCTGCCTATTTAATGACATCCAGGTGCTGCCAAAACCCGTACTGGCACTTAAACTCCGGTCCGGTATCTGACCTCACCTGGCTGGAAACCAGCCCAGCCGCACATGCTGGGAGGAAAATACCTGCCTTGCCACACACAACCCCTCACTGTGTCACATACCCCCCCCTTTGTTCAACCCTGAGGGGGTGGACACACGCCAGACAATGCACCCGGGACAGGGCATCCGCGCTTCCCTGCAACCGGCCTGCTCTGTGTTCTACCGAGAACTTAAAGTTCTGCAGAGACAGAAACCATCTGGTGACCCGGGCATTCCTGTCTTTGGCCTGGCTCATCCACTTGAGAGGGGAGTGGTCGGTCACCAGGCGGAACTTTCTCCCCAACAAATAGTAGCGGAGAGACTCGAGTGCCAACTTGACAGCCAGACACTCTCTCTCCACTATACTGTACCTGGTCTCAGCTGGGGTGAGCTTGCGGCTTAGGAACACAACGGGATGCTAATCCCCGTTGACTTCCTAAGACAGTATAGCACTGAAGCCTACTTCGGAGGCATCCGTTTGTACCACGAACTCCCTCTTGAAGTCGGGCGTCACCACAACCGGTGACCCATACAGGGCCGAATTCAAAGCGGCAAAAGCCTCTTCCGCCCGATCATCCCAGCGAACCATCACTGATTTTCGTCCCTTCAAGAGCCCTGTCAAGGGTGCGGCTAGAGTAGAAAAGTGGGGAACAAACCTCATGTAATAGCCCACCATTCCCAGGAATTACTTTATTTGCCTAGTAGTGACAGGTCGGGGACCAATTCCATATCGCCTCTATTTTGTTCAATTGGGGTTTGATGACTCCACACCCAGTCACATACCCCAGGTACTTAGTCTCTTCTAACCCTATCGCACATTTTTTGGGGTTAGCGGTTAGGCCAGCTTTCCGAAGGGAGTCCACTACAGCCTGCACTTTGGGTAGGTGACTTTCCCAGTCAGTACTGTGGATCACAATATCATCCAGGTAAGCCGAAGCATACCGACGATGTGGAAGAAGCACAATGTCAATTAGTCGCTGAAAAGTGGCGAGGGCGCCATACAGACCAAAGGGGAAGACCTTATATTGATACAGACTCTCAGGCGTGATGAAGGCAGTTTTCTCTTTGGCAGCCTCCGTTAAGGGCACTTGCCAGTACCCTTTTGTGAGGTCCAAAACATAAAAATACTGGGCTTGTCCTAACCTCTCGATGAGCTCATCCACCCGAAGCATGGGATAAACATCAAATTTGGAAACCTCGTTAAGTTTTCGAAAGTCGTTACAAAACCACAATGTCCTGTCCGGCTTGGGTATCAATACTCACTCACTTTTTGACTCCTCAATGACGTCTAGCTGCAACATTAGCTGTACCTCCCCCGATATGGCTTGTCGCCAAGCCTCAGGTACCCGATATGGTTTTAATCAGACTTTTGCCTGAGGCTTAGTGACAATATCATGCTGGATTATGGAAGCGTGTCCAGGGAGGTCCGAGAACACATCCGCGTTCCGACTAATGAACTCCCTGGCCTCCTGAGTCTGTTTAGAGGAGAGTCTGTCAGCAATTTTTACTGTGGCAACCGCCTCTCTTGCATCAGACAGAGGGGCCGGTACCTCTTCTCCTAGAAAACCCAGCCGCGGGCTGTTTTCTGTACAGGTTTCCCTATCTTTCCACGGTTTGAGTAAATTCACATGGTAAACCTGCTCTGGCTTTTGCCACCGTGGCTGGTGTACCTTGTAGTTTACATCTCCAATTTTCTCGAGCACCTCGTATGGCCCCTGCCACGTAGCCAGGAACTTACTGTCCACTATCGGCACCAGAACCAAAACCCGATCACCTGGGTTAAGGATCCGGACCGGAGACTGCCGATTATAGACCCGACTCTGGGCTCGCTGAGCTGCCTCCATATGCTCCCTAGCAAGAGGCAACACTGTCTCTATCCGATCTTGCATCTGAGTAACGTACTCAATGACACTTTTATGGGGAGTGGGTTGTTGTTCCCATGCCTCTTTGGCCACCTTCAAGAAACCGCAAGGGTGTCTGCCATATAGCAGTTCGAAGGGCGTACCTTTCGCACAGCGAACATGAGATGGAGGTCCCAGTCCTTCCCATCTTTAGACACTACCCTTTTCAACATATTTTTTAAGGTTTGGTTAAACCGTTCTACCAGACAGTCCGTTTGCGGATGGTAAACGGACGTCTGTAGTTGTTTTATGTGCAGCAATTTACAGAGTTCCCTCATCACCTTGGACATAAAAGGGGTCCATTGGTCGGTCAGAACCTCTTTAGGTAGTCCTACTCGGGAGAACATCTCCATTAACTCCTTAGCTATGAGTTTGGCCGAGGTATTTCGCAGTGGCACCGCCTGGTTACCGAGTGGCATAGTCTAGAATGACTAAGATGTGTTGATACCCTCTGGCGGACTTCAGTACTGGGCCTATGAGGTCCATAGCTATTCGGTCAAACGGTACTTCGATAATCTGGAGAGGTACTAGGGGACTACGGAAATGTGGCTGGGGGCTAGTTATCTGGCAGGTCGGGTAAGACTTACAAAACTCTTCCACTTCTTTGAATATGCTGGGCCAGTAAAACTGCTGTAGAATACGATCCTGAGTTTTCTGCAACCCCAGGTGACCCCCGAGAACGTGTTGGTAGGCTAGATCTAACACAAGCTTGCAATAAGCCTTGGGGACCACCAACTGTTCAATAGGCTCACCCCATAGTTGGTTTACCCGATACAACATATCCTGATGAACTACAAAACGGGGAAACACTGACTCTGCCCCAGGTTGTTGTGGTTCACCCTCTACTATTAACACATTTTCCCAGGCGCGGGATAGGGTTGGGTCCCGACGTTGGGCGGTACCAAAATTATCCCGGGAGACATTGAGATCTGTCAATTCAGGACCCGGCGGCAAGTCCTCCATGTCTCCCACCATCACACTTAGCGGGGTTGTCTCCCCCTTTTCACCAAAGTGGCGGTCACCCCTACCGCTGGCCCTTCAGTCATGTTTCCAGGGTTCTGGTCTCCCCCCTGAGCCGGGCCACTCTGCTAGGGTTACCCCTGTCTCATTGGTATCAGTCACTCTCATAGCACGCCACAGTGCAGGGAAGCCCGGGAACTCTCTCCCTATTATAAGTTCGTAGTGTAAATTTCAGGCAACTGCCACTTCATGAGTCCAGCCCCTGTGGTTAGAGACACCAGGGCAGTGGGATAGTCTTTTAAGTCTCCATGGATGCACATGACCCCGACTTTTCAGCCAGTATACACCCCGCTGACTGTATCAGGGGACACCAGACTCCCTGAGTCTAGCAGAGCCACCGCTGGAGTGTCTCCTACCTCCACCTGGCACAGGTGGTTTAGAGTTTTTGGGGTACCTGCTGCACACAGCTTCCTTGCATATAGCGACTGACTGTAGCCATAGTTAGTATCCATGGGTTTCATCTGATGGGGACCCTCAGCTCTTACATGGCTTGGCTCCTGACACCGCCAGCAGACTATCGGAGCCAGCAGCAACCCTTGAATTCAGACAGTAGTTCCCACACAATATCACGAGACCCCAAGTACTCCCAACCAAATCTACAGAGAAGAGAGAGAGAGAAAGAAAAAGAGAAAAAGAAAGAGAAAAGCGCCAAATATGAAAAAGGAAAAACTGAATAATAGACTAAAAATAAAAATGGGTTAGTAAAAGAAAACGTAGAAAACTTCAGTTACAGGAAGTCTTGCTATTTACATTAAGATTCAGTAAATGTTAACTTAAAACCAAACCTCACAAAAAACAAAAAAACAAAAACCCTTTGGAAAACATACAACTGTATAAGACTGAATTAACAAATCAATGTCTTGGAGGGTTCACCTGAAACCGTGAGCAGGAGAATTTCTATCCACCCAGTCATTGAAATGTTAATTTGCCCAGCCCCAAACCAGCTTCAGATTCATTTTACCAAAGAAACAGGATTTAACATTACAAGGTCCCAAAACCGTTTTTTTTTTTTAGGGGAAGGGAAAAATCTATTTAAATTAGGTCTTAGAGTTAAAATAGTTTATAAAGACCTTAATTTACCCTTCTCTGGCACACAAAAATTAGAAACTCTACTGAATTCCAGGAACCAATCTCTTTCCTCTCTGAGCTTCACATTTTCACATTTTTACCGTTCACATTGGGATTTAAAATCTGCTTCATTGATCAATGACCTTGGCCGTCCCTGGGTTCTCTGCCTTTGCAAAGAACCATGTCTGGGACCATTACCCCACCTTGCTGAATAAATCACTTTATTCTAGGTGTGGTTCTGGGGTACTTAACATACCTGTGTCTGTTGCCATTAGCAACGTCACAATATCGTGCAATGTGCCCAATTGTCCTGCATGCAAAACAACGAATAGCTTGTCTCCCTGCACAATACCTTGTCTGGGCATATGGCGATCTGACTTGCTGCACAATATTAATCATCCCAGCATGACTAGATCCCACACTACTATCTGTATTGAGTCCACTTACCACAGACTCATCTGAGGAATCTTCTGGCATTGTGTTAACACTTCCAACTCCAGGGTCAGACACATTGTCCATCTCCATCCCTGAGTCGGATCCACTATGTGACCCACAGTCCTCAGACTTCTCCATACCTACAGCCCATACATTGCCTCTAATCTCAGACACATTATTCTCTAACGATTGCTTCAATGCCTCTGGCTGCACTAAGCACTGAGACTGTTCATCTTCTGTCCTCCTGCAGAGAGCAGACAATTCCCTTACAGCACCCTGTGCGTGCTTTCAGATAACCATTCATTCTCTTTGCGCAGCTCAGTATTACACCTCACAGTACATTCATAAGTAGCGCTAGCTTCAGCTGCCTGCTGAACAAGAGTTCTCAATTTAACAATTTCCACTTTTAAATTTTCCACTTCTCCTTCCAAACTCAGCTTCAGCCTACAAGACTCCTGATATTTATCCGATATCCACCCAGCATCAAAAATCAGACCATACTTGCCTTTTCTTTTGCGGCATTTTTTAGTACCGATCAGGTTTGCTACACAATTCTGAGCCTGCAGCCATGGATCAGTAGATCCCTGCATAGCTTGAAGAATGGCCGCCGTGTCCTTCAACTTTGCTACTTCTTTAAAAATGCTTTGCATTGTACAGGAATATAAACACAATGGTTACTACAAAAAAAAAAACACTGGTACCGATCTCTAGAAGTTGTCCCAATACTTTTGGCACAGAACTACAAGTACCTCCTTTCTACACTGTAGTACCCGTATTAATTATGCCAAACAAGTTTACAATTCAGTGTAACAGCCACAGATATACAAACATTAAGCAGAATCATCAACTATAGGACAATTTCACAGCTAAACTGCTACTAATGCTCACACAATGATTCCTGTATCAGACTGGTCACTGAACTATATCATAACCGAACACTCAACTGATATCCAGCACAAAACTTACCAAAACAAAATCAAACTGTACATAGAAAGTTGCAAAAAGACAAGATAACTATTCTTGACAAAACTGACATTTGAGGCAAAAACAACCAAATTGCTTTCCATAGACACCAAAACTAAAAATGAACCAGCTCAAACTTAAATTAATTCCTTGTTAAAACCTGCAGCACCAAACTAACCAAGATGGCCGACAAAACCTTATGTCTTCAAACACACAAAGGACATCAAAAATGGCTGACAAACCCACATGGCCTTCACACACACAAAGGAAAATAAAATGGCCGACAAACCCACATGGCCTTCACACATACAAAGGAAAATATCTACAATATCCAGCAATAGGAAAACCAAATTAAACAAAACTGTTTCTATATTCCCTGTTCCCCACCCCTGAAACCAGAGCAAAACCTCCACTCTGCGGGTGATCTACAGGCTAACAATATGAAAATACTCTTTAAATGCGGTCTCTAATGTACTGCTCAGCACACACATACTCAGATCCACCAAAAACGACACAACGGAAAAGCACTTACTTACCTTATCCTTACACAAATAGAGTGAAAAACGTTCTTTTAACAAGCAGAAATTTTCTCTAATGCAGCAGACAAAACTACAGTTTACTTTTCTCTCCCATTTTACCTGCTGTGCAGAGAAAAAATCCATTGAATCCTTCCAAGCTCGCCATCTTTTGTAGAAATATTAATAGCAGAAATCCGCTCTCATCAGACTTTGTGTAAGGACAGGCAAAATCTACCAAACGCAGTAAGACAAAGGTGTTACCATCTTGAATTCTTGCTGAGCACTGCCCTGCTCCCGCCCAGTGTGTACACTTTTATTGTTTACTCACAAAAGGTGTAACAATAGAAAAGGGGCTGGCCCATCACCCGACCATTTACTTCATGTAACAAGGATGCAGGAAGTGATGACACACAGGAAGTGATGACATAGGAAGACAAGACACCATCATTTAGAATAACATAGCCAGCTAACAAACACATGTATCCTATAACCACTGGAGTTAACTTTATCTCACCTTGCTCAGTGATCAATGCCAGATAAATTTACTATGATCCTCATGCATGTTTATTTACAGGACAACGTCATTATCTCCAGCGGCTGATCAAGCGCACTAGAGACAACAGAACATTAAGTTTTCGGTAGAACACAGAGCAGGCCGGTTGCAGAGAAACGCGGATGCCTTGTACCGGATGCTCTGTTTAGCATGTGTTCACTCCCTCAAGGTTGAACAAAGGGGGGGTATGTGACAAAATAAAGGGAGTTGTATGGGGAGGCAGGTATTTTCCTCCCAGTGTGTGCTGCTGGACTGATTAGCAGCCAGGTGGGGTCAAACACCGGACTGGACTCATGTGCCTGTCCGGGTTTTGACAACACATAGCTGCCTTTAAAAGACAACTGGGTTAAGCAGAAAGGATCTCTGTATTGGAATCTGAGGCTTGTACTGGGCTTGGAGGTCTGAGACCAGTGTGAAGGGAAACAGGCCGCCTAAAGTCTGTTCATGGACTCTTTGAGGCAGAACTTCCAGCTGGGTGTAAACCAAAGATGAAATTTTGTGTATAATGTGATTTTTTGTTTATGAACTTGCCAAGAGTGTGAATAAACACTGAACTGTTTGATTTAAGAACTCGTTGGTCCCTCTATACTGTGTCCGCTTATCCTGTCTACCAGAGCGAATCCCCACAAAATATATATGTGTATATATATATATATATATATATATATATATATATATCTTTATACATGCATTATATGCACAAACACAATTAAAATTTTCAGTAAGATGAGGTTCTGTCACTAAAATTGCAGTGTTGCTAAAAGCTGCAGAAAAGCGATAGCTGGCATCATCAGCTCTGCATACACCTGTGCCACTTTACAGGGGCGCACTCTCTTTTATTCAAAGGTCATAGTCATAATGATGTGTGAACCTTAGACATACAGCAAATCACAGCTTTAAATGCGAGCAAGGAGTACTACAAGAGCAATACATAATGGCTGGCTGATACAAGACAGGGTAAAAAAGGAATTTAAAAGAGTCTGGATGGGACTAAGAAACTGGCAAATAATCAGTAGCTTCAGCGAGAAACCTATAACGCAAATAAAATGTAAGCCAAGTTTTATTTTGGCATGAAGTACTTCTACAGAGGAAAAGAGACATGTTAATGCAGATTTTTATCTCAAGCTAAAACTGAAGAGAGAGAGTTCCCAGAAACTTGAGATTAGAACAGGAAAAGTGAGGTGATAACGAGGGAGGCCCTAATGGCTTCTCATATCATGATTCAGTTGTATTAGGGACACTTCTTTCTTCACATATTGTTGGTAACACTTCTCAGGGCTCTGTTTCATGACATATCACTACAATAACAGTAAGAGCAAAATGTGCACTTTGTGATACTTCTAAATCTATCATAAAGAAAACCATTACGATCTGTAATTACAAAGTTAGTTTGCATATTTCAGTTAAAGTGATGTCAATGCATAATATTGGAATATTGGGGCAACACATTAAGGTAGAGAGGAAGTTGTCATAGTAAGAGCATACTTTGCATGTGGGGTGGTATCTGTGAATTACAGAAGAAATGTAGCATGCAGCATAATTAGATAAGGCTTTAGAGGTTAAAAGGGTTGTCCAGGTTTAGAGCTGAACCCGGATATATTCCCATTTTCACCCAGCATCCTCCCTGATTATGAGCATCGGAGCATTTGATGCTCTGATGCTCTCCTTTTCTCTGCACTGAATGTCACCGGTAACATTGCTAGGCGGAAGCCTCCGCCTAGCAGTGTAAAAATATAAACAAACAGCCCTTGCCCTGTGCTATACAGTGCAGGGCAAGGGAGAGCATCAGAGCATTAAATGCTCTGATGTTCATATCATGGGGCCTGCCTGGGTAAAAAAAGAGGATATGTCTGGGTTCAGAGCTGAACCCCTTTAACAATTTTTAAATTTTGAATTAAATTCCACTGTATACGGTATGTCTAAATGCTTATTTGAGCCCCACCTCTGGAACCCTCAACTGTTTGGGGAATTGGAGTTCAGTTTGCCAATGCAGAGACTTAAATAGAGAGTTTGTCGTGCATGCACATGATCCTCTCCGTGAAGGTCCATGGGAGTTACAGCAAAGGCCAAGCAAGCAACTTCAGTAGGAGGCTCTCTCAAATGGTCATCTACAAAGCTCCATTACCAGGGAAAACAGCAGCACTGCAAGGGTTGGGTATTGTTTTTTGTGGTGTATTGCTTTTAGAATGCAGAAAATATATTAACCTCACAGTGGACTATGATGTTGATGGTTTACAATAACATGGAGGAAATGTGTGCCTAAGTTATAACAGAATGTATATAACATATAATATCTTATATTTTGACTGTGCTTCATTATAGGATCCTATTGTCCTAGATTTCCCTGGCACAGTGGCATTTATGTGTTGGCTTTAAAGCTTACCTAAACTTTCAGATGACTGTTCAGAATAAGTCACTATTTGTGTATACATGAGTGATAGCACTCTATTTGGCCACTATAGGACATAACAGTTTTCATCTTTTCATGCTGCATCCATAATTGTCAATTGTCTCTGAGCTAGTGGATCTCCGGAGACTAGCTTCTAATCACGAAGAAAATGATCAGCCGGCACGCTGATAAGATGATGTGTTTTGTGTATGGCATGGCGGCATTCGGACCCTTCTTGATTTTGCGGATTATCTGAATTCTGTATGGAGTGAACTCCAATTTACTCTGCATTATGACTATAGTAGAATTAGTTTCTTGGATACTGTTGTTATTAAAGGGAGAGATGGAGTGATAGAAACTGATTTATATATCAAAAGTACCGATAGAAATTCTCTTCTACATTATTCGAGTAACCACCCACCTACTGTTAAAAAAGTATTGCCTCACTCTCAGTTCCAGAGGATCCGCAGAATTGTTTTTGATGTTGGGGTTGAGGAAACCCGTCAATGAGATGAGTGCAAGGTTTAAACATCGCGGTTATCCCGCTTCACTTCTTAGTCAGGAGAGGAACAAAGCCACTGTAGTATGCGACAAAACTATTAAAAAAACACCCGGGCGTCTGGTTGGGCTCTAGACGGGAGACCGGTCTAAACACTCGATATGCTTGTATCTTTCATGATCTTGTGAGTTTAATAAATGCTTATTTTAGAAAATCTACTGTGGTGCTTAACTATCCCTTGCTCCTCTATCTAAAAACTTACAGGAGAGACAGATGGAAGTATAATTTGAAGCGCTGGTTGAACAGTGATTGGTTGCAGTATCGACATCTTCTGGAGCGGTCGGACTTGAATTTGTTGGGAGGTTTATATTTTACCTTGGAAATTGAAGCATGGTGTGAACAGGACCCACCAAACCCGAAATCTGCAGCGCTCAGAGTAGGATTGACAATTTGGAATTTGATGTTTTTTATTTATTAAATTAGCCTGTACTATTGAGTTATGCATAGTTGTCTAAAAGTACAGTGACCATTTAAAGTGTATGCCTGGCAGCAGACATGTGCACAACATCCAACGCTGTGCTACACACAGCTGTGCTGCTGCCTACGATCACATGTTTGCTTTTATTAGCAGTATGTTTTCTAAGTTCTCAACAGGTTACAATTTTTAGGTTAACAGAGGCATTTTTGTTGTCTTTTGTTGTCTTTGTTGTCATGTTTTCATTTGTTCACCTAGCAGGAGTAGCAGAAAGGGTGTGACAATGGTAGGCCTACCTGTTTCCGTGCATCTGCTCTTGTCACTCTCTGGTCTGCAGGAATGTAGATAGATGCCTGCATTTTAACAACCTTGACTTCTTCTTAGAACATGACAATGTTACGGACGTTCCCGTGACAGGTGCCAGGAGATCAGTGAGACTGGCAACACGTGCTTTGATCTGACAGGTTTCTTTTGGATCAATTTGTGTCTGTGTTGTTTCTGGTAATGGCCACACCCCTTGCCTCAGGTGTTGCTTATGTGGTCATTTTACCTTCCCTATTTATTGTGGCTTCTCCCACCATGCTGTGCGGTTTATAGCTTCTGTCTAGTTTTGGTGTGCTGTGTTTGGATCTGGGCGGAGTTCCTGTGCTTCTATAGCCATCTGAAGTTAAGTGTCTCCTTCCCCTGTTGTTTATTGTGTTGGTTTACCTGTGTTGCTCTTTTACCTGTCATTTGTGTTTAGGCCTGAGGGAGACTTCTGTTCGTCCTACTGTTTGGAGGAATAGGTTGTCTCTTGTCCTGACATTAGTACCAGGGTCCTACAGGGTGAGTTAGGACTTTAGGTTCCGGTGTATGAACTCACCTACCTTCGGGGTCAGTTCATACTTGCAGTCAGTTAGGATTTTGATTAGGGTTTCTCTAGGAGGTGACCTGCTCCCTAGTTTCCAGGCCTTTTCCCCTCACCCCTTTCCCTCCTACGTTCAGTGTAGGTTTCCCTCCCACACCGAAGGGTGACAGACAACCAGTGTACAGAGTTGAAGTCAGAAATTATAGGAAAGTATTGATTGTCCTTAACTTTGGCAGAATAGGCTCTGTTCACAGCTCTCTTCTTCCTGGTAAAATGCTGAACACTGCAATGGAAAATGACAGGCCTTTATACAGAAAGTAAGTTGGGTCTGGTGAAACAAAAAAGCTGAAAATTCATGGAGATGTGAATAGAGCCTTCGAAGTAGTCACTGGTGCAAGAGATTTGTTTTTTTCTTTAACTTGGTTCAACTATCACACATTAGGCTATATATCAGCCTAACCATCAGAGTAAGAACTATTTACACCATTGCAGTATACGCTTGGTATGTTGTGGCTCATGCCTCAGTCATCTGAATAAATGCTGGGGGACTTTTGGATAGACTGATCATCTCCACCAAAAATGCTGCAGATCAAGATAAGACAGTAGCAGGGACAGTTATTACATTTTGTGTCATCTCTATGAAAATACAGCCCAAAGTTGTTGTCTAACTTTAGTTTTTCTTTATATTAGAAACTTACACAGTAACCCTCATTGGTCTGTAAGGCAGGTTCAACAGAACCACTGCTCAGTTCCTATGCCATACTTTCATTATTTCAGCTGTAAACAATGTTTAGGGGGTTCAGCATTTTTTTATGTCAAGACAGATGCTTTGTAGGATTTCTCTTTCTAGTTCAGCCTTGCTCACAGATACCTCTACCCTGTCACTTATGTTTATAAGATGAGGTGTGGATGGCTTGTGCAGGTGATAGACAGCAGAGCACCAGTGAAATCTCTGGTGCCTGTCATCTTTTATTTCATGTGGAAAGCATGTCCTAGATAGTGTGTGAAGCGCTGCCAACTTTATGATTTCTAGGACAGTATGGTGCCCAAGAATATCTTGGTATGTAGGGAAGAAAGTCCTACTATGGGAATCAAAAACTATTCATAAATGCGTATGAAGATCTTCCCAGCACAGATGGTCTTGTTGGCTGATATTGACTAGTACGAAGTAAATAATTTCTCAGAGAAAGGTAAAAGGGCGCAAAGAACGATACAGAATATATACAAAATGCAGTGGTCTGAGCTGCATAGAGAATAAAGGGCATATCAGAGTTGCAGAACTAAAAACTCCATGACTACACACTTTGAATGTTTGGCCACACATCTAATCAAAGAAGATATTCTATCACTCCTTGTACATGTAAAGAAAAATGGTTGAGGTGGACAGGCAGTGTCAAGTCATTCACCTGGACCTCCCAGGTTGTACCCTATGTCGTAACAAAACTTTCAATCCACGGTGTTCCTCATATACTCAGACACAAGGAGAAAGAAGAAAGTGTATTCCTAACATATGAAGTTACGTTTATTCCATATTGCAATAAATAATCACTTATCAAACATTTATTAAGACTTGTGTTTCATACTGGTGTTTTAAAAAGAAATGTGCTGGGGTAATATTTGCTTGACTTGGCTTATCTTTGGGCTGTCCAAACGACTACTGGGCCAGTGTTTATTTCAGCTATAGTTTATGGCAGCTTTCTGGTGTAATTTATGATATATCTGTTGGGCCATGGTGGCCCACCCCCATTTGCAAACCTCCATGTATGTTCTTTTTTTTAGGGAAAACGTGGCACTAGCTGTGGAAAAAGCAAAATGTCACACATTTTTGTGCAAAAAGGGGTCCCAAAGTTTAAATAGCCACATCTCAACAACTGCCATCTGTAAACAGGTCCAATCATGTCTGAGTTATTGAGAAAGCTCATTTCATTCATAAATCCATACGTACAGCACCCTGGAATTAATAATGCTGTAAAATATATAATAATAATAAATCCAGATCTTGCAGTTCAACCTATCACATAATCTTGTGCAAGAAGTTAGCTAATCAAGTTCACTAATTATAGTCACTAGGGTTGTCCCGATACCACTTTTTTAGGACCGAGTACAAGTACCGATACTTTTTTTCAAGTAGTCACCGATACCGAATACCGATACTTTTTTTAAATGTCATGTGACCGTTTTGGGGGATCTGTGGATCTGTGGATGACGCACTGTCATGTGGGGGATCTGTGGATGGCACTGTTATGGGGGACCTGTGGATGGCACTGTTATGGGGGATCTGTGGATGGCACTGTTATGGGGGATCTGTGGATGGCACTGTTATGGGGGATCTGTGGATGGCACTGTTATGGGGATCTGTGGATGGCACTGTTATGGGGGATCTGTGGATGGCACTGTTATGGGGGATCTGTGGATGGCACTGTTATGGGGGATCTGTGGATGGCACTGTTATGGGGGATCTGTGGATGGCACTGTTAGGGGGGATCTGTGGATGGCACTGTTATGGGGATCTGTGGATGGCACTGTTATGGGGGATCTGTGGATGGCACTGTTATGGGGGATCTGTGGATGGCACTGTTATGGGGGATCTGTGGATGGCACTGTTATGGGGGATCTGTGGATGGCACTGTTATGGGGGATCTGTGGATGGCGCTGTTATGGGGATCTGTGGATGGTGCTGTTATGGGGGATCTGTGGATGGCACTGTTATGGGGATCTGTGGATGGCACTGTTATGGGGATCTGTGGATGGCACTGTTATGGGGGATCTGTGGATGGCACTGTTATGGGGGATCTGTGGATGGCGCTGTTATGGGGATCTGTGGATGGCGCTGTTATGGGGATCTGTGGATGGTGCTGTTATGGGGGATCTGTGGATGGCACTGTTATGGGGATCTGTGGATGGCACTGTTATGGGGGATCTGTGGATGGCACTGTTATGGGGGATCTGTGGATGGCACTGTTATGGGGATCTGTGGATGGTACTGCTATGGGGTGGGATATCTGTGGATGGCATTGTTATGGGGTGGGGGGATCTGAGGATGGCATTGTTATTTGGTGGGGGATCTGTGGATGGTGCTGTTATATGGGATCTGTGGATGGAACTGTTATGGGGAGGATCTGTGGATGACACTGCTATATGTCATCCACAGATCCCCCTCATAACAGTGTCCCCCAATACACCGGGCCCCGCCGCTCACCGAAGTATTTATAAACGTGAATCCTTATCCTGTTATTAAGTTGAACTAACGCTGCCCTCTCCCATGTTCCCCTGTATCCCCCTGTATCCCCACAGCACTTACTTAAGCTTCCATAGCAGGCAGAGCAGACGGCACCAGTAACGTCACTCACTGACGTCGCGCGTCTGCTCCGCCTGCTTCACTCATAAAGTGGGCGGAGCAGGCGCTCTACGTCAGTGAGTGACGTTACTGCTGCCGTCTGCTCTGCCTGCTATGGAAGCTTAAGTAAGTGCTGTGGGGATACAGGGGGATACAGGGGAACATGGGAGAGGGCAGCGTTAGTTCAACTTAATAACAGGATAAGGATTCACGTTTATAAATACTTTGGTGAGCGGCGGGGCCCGGTGTAAGAGTACAGTGACTGCACCGGGCCCCGCCCATAGTTACGCCCATAGTATTCTATTTATGTATCGGGGCGGGGTATCGGCGGCTGAGTACCGCCGAGAAAACTCGGAATCGGTCCCGATACCGATACTAGTATCGGTATCGGGACAACCCTAATAGTCACATAATATTTTTTCACTAATCGTGGTAATCAATCACCTTAAAGGGTTTCTATCATCAGTAATTCTGTTATGCAGCTGACTGACATTAGCGATGTGCTAATGTCAGCAGTACATAACAGTGTTCTTTATACTTTTGTCTCTGTGGCCGTTCTCCTAAAAAACACACTTTTAAAATATGCTAATGAGGTTCTAGGTGCTATAAGGGCATTGATTCAGCACCTAGAGGCTCGGTCTACTAACCATTTATCCCTCCCAGGTCCTCCGTTTAGCCCGCCCCGCTCCTCTTGAGTGACATCTGAGTTAGCGGGATCGCTGAAGAAATCCCGCGCCTGCACCGTCCACTTCTACTCATCGCAGGCGCAGTGAGTGAAGGACGCGCTCCTGGTGCTGGCTTCTTCACTGAGCCTGCGCCGACTACGTCACAGTGAGGAAGCCGGCACCAGGAGCGCGTCCTGCACTCACTGCGCCTGCGATGAGTAGAAGTGGACGGTGCAGGCGCAGGATTTCTTCAGCGATCCAGCTAACTCGGAAAAAGTTACAACTATTCAAGGAGCCTACAAAGGTATGCTTACAGGTAACATAGTGCTCAGAAACACGGCTTTATTTTATAAATGACCTACAATAAAGGGTTGTCTGGCCAATTACGTTTTTTAAAAAGCTCCGTATGGTATCAAATAATAAAATAAGTCATATTCACCTTACCCATCCCCCACAACTTCTGATCCAACAGAACATGGTCTCTACTTATTGCTGTCTCGACATGTAGGAAACTAATCACTGTCTGCATTAGTGAGCCACTTCAACCACTGGTTGGGTGAGCAATCATTTCCTGTGTATTGTGTGGGACCAGGAATAGAGACCATCAGGTGATTTGTGAAGCATCACAACGTCACTGGCGGAAAATATCTAAGGTGAGTATGACATTGCCCTCCCATGGTAAGTCTAGCCACACTATGGTTGCTACGGACACCAGCCCAGCTGACAGAGGCTGGTTGACCTATCAGGGAGCAGGGATGTCGAACCAATCAAAGTGCTGGCATCACATGCTTCCTGAGAGCATGCTATTTAAAAAGGCAGCTGCTGGCCATGGTTGCCTGTGATTGGTATTACTGCCTCACTAGCTAGTTTTGTGTTTGTTACTCTGGATCACTGATCTTATGCCTGTTTCTCTGACTTTGCCTCTGACATGACCTTCTGGTATTTCTGATTGCTATTTGACCTTGCTTGATATTGGACATTGTTTGGTATTAGACTCTGCTAGTTTGTGAACTTGCCTTTACCTGCTGATTTTGTCTCTGATGTTATCTCTCCTGGTTTCACTCCATTGTGTATTTGACTTAGCTTTTGGATTCTGATCTGGTCCTTGTTTTTTCCTGTCTGGTTTTGATCTCTTTCTGTTTGACTACTCTTTCCCCCATTAGGTTTAGGCTCCTGTAATTAGTCAGTTCAGGGACCGTCGCCAAGTTGTGGGTGGATAGGGACAGTGGTTACCGGTGGAGTACAGAGCTGCACTTTTTCCTACCTTTCATGACACTTACTTTATTATTCTGTATGTGCTGACCAGTTAAAAAAGTTGAAGAGTTTATCAATTAAAACAATCTCAATGTTAAAATTAATGAATTCTTCATATACATTATATCACTAGTCCAATATTTTACTAACCTTATTCCACTGAAAAGGTAAAAAATGAAACAAATAACCTGGAGTTCAGTTAAACCAATTATTGTGCAAAACTGTGGCATTTATTTGTCGTCTTGCAGAAAATCTGTCACAAAAAAATTCTGATATTTAAGAGAAACTTGAAAAGAAGCAAGATATGCATCTAAATAAGCCAACATTTGTTGAGGCAAATACAATACTTTTTTAACATAAAGAGAAATTTAAAGGTCAGGAATAAAATGTATTTTTCTGATATAAAAATGGCAGATGAAGTAAAATAACTTAAGCCAACTATATTGTTATGCCTTTAAATATTGACTATACTGTCAGTAAATCTAAATCTATATATATATATATATATATATATATATCCATAGAAAAGGTCAGGCAGCACTCCTTAATAAACAGCTGTAGCTGTGCAGGTGCCCGCGGTGGTCCCCCGATACAGGACAGGATAAACTACACAGAAAATCCGCAGCACTCCTTGAAGTAAAAAATGTGCAGTTTATTCACACATGTCAAAAAAAAAAGAAAGACAACATTTCGGTTCTCTCACAGAACCTTTCTCAAGTCAAGTGAACATAAAGTGCATACGTGCATATATAAATACATCTTCACATCGTGACCAATTAGTTCATCAACCAATGCAGTCATAGTGCACTCCCCTGCCAGGGTAAGCTACAATTCATATAATTAACTCCACATGTTAACATACGCACCAGTTAATCTCAGTGCATATCAGTGATATTCTCAGTAGTGATTGATCATCGTAGGTGTACAAAAGTGCATATAAAAATAAACAGTGCAATTAAAAACCTAACTGTAATACCTTGCCGGGAATTTATGAGGAGAAGTACACGGAGAAGGCGTCTTTTACTTATGTGGAGCCGCGCCACTCTTCCGCGTCTGCTGCTCCTTAGTGCGCATGTGTCAGTCCCTCTTCCCTTGTGACGCAGTACATAACCATTTTACGTCACCCCTGGGCGGAGACCCAACGTGATCACGCCCGATCGACCGTACCAGCGTCCATCGCGCACGTCATACATGCGCCAGTGCGCTGCACTAGTCGTCCGCGCCCCATCACTGGTCTAAATCCTAATAAATTGTCTATGGTTATTCAACCTAGTCTTTAGATCACACGTGGTTTCACCAACGTAGAGCTGTTTGCAAGGGCACCATAATACATATATCACCCATGACGAATCACAGGTGAGATAATGCCTTATATTAAAGATCTCTCCCGTGTCTGGATGTGCGAACACTGATCCCTTCACCATCAGCTTGCAGTTCACACATCCCAGACACGGGAAAGAGCCCGTGCGCCTTGTCTTAAGAAACGTCTGTCTTAATTGACCCTTTTCAGGCACTCTGGAGTGTACAACCTTGTCCCTGATGTTCCCTGCTCTTTTATATGCCATCATAGGCGGTTTTTTAAAAGCAGCGATATTGGGGTGACCACTACTTAGTAGTCCCCAATGTCGCCTCATTATCCTTTCGATGCTTGGACTCAACTCACTATATGATGATACAAAAGGCAATCTATCATTCGCCTGTCTTTGTTTAGAGGTCAGCACCTCCTCCTTGGGGGTTGCTTTTGCTCTATCAGCATGTTTTTTCACTAGCCTTCTAGGGAAGAAATAATGTCAAATGTGGTGGTAAACATTTCATCTTATACATTGACTGAATATGAATTAAAAGTACTGAACAAAGGACTTTCCTTCTGTCCACAGGTTAAGCCTGATTGGTTCCAGTTGGAACTGGACTTGAACCGCCTCTTCAGGAATCTAAAACTGTGGTTCGACTCCGGTTCCTCTGGTACCATGAATACCAATGAGGCTAGTAATCTTAATGGTCAATAGACTTTGAAACAGTTTGGTCTGCATTTAAAAAGTGATTTCTTTCCTCTTGTCAGTTCACATGCCCTTGAGTGTTTTTCGGAGGCGGTTAAGAGAGATGTAGCCATATTGAGAAAAAATATTCAGTCTGATACCTTCAAAAAAACAAATATCACGGCACAGGAAATGTCTGCTTTAGAGAGTTTGTCTAGTAACCCCGATCTCACCATCAAGCCTGCGGACAAGGGTGGTGGGATCGTGGTTATGGACACCTCTTTATATATTAAGGAGATACAAAGGCAATTGGGCGAACCTGGTGTCTATGAACCTTTGGTCAGGGACCCCAGATTTGATATTGCCAGGAAAATTGATGTACATTTGACTGTTGCGATACAGGACGGTATCATTGATAGACAACTTAAAGAATTTTTGGTGGTGAAGTCCCCGGTTACACCCACTATATATGTATTACCAAAAATACACAAAAGGTTGGTCGACCCTCCGGGGCGGCCAATAATTTCAGATAGGAATTCGATTTTATCAAATATAAATGTGTTTTTGGATAAAGTACTGAGAGAGTATGCTATGGGTGCTAAGTCATACATTAGGGATACTGGAGACTTCATCACCAAAATTAAAGGAATGCGGGTCCCAAAGGGGGCGATTTTGGCATCTTTTGACATAGTGTCATTGTACACTTCGATTAACCATGGCAAGGGTCTGGCGGCTGTAGTGGAGATGTTGCGACATTCGGATTACTCCACTCCAGCACGTCAGTTTATATTGACACTGTTGGAGCTGTCCTTGAGGAACAACTATTTTGTGTTCCAGGGACAGTTTTACTTGCAGACGATGGGCGCGGCAATGGGGTCCAATGCCGCGCCCACTTATGCAAATATTTTTGTGCGGTCATTTGAGGAACGTCTTGTCTATGTATCTCCCCATCAGCTTGCAGTTCACACATCCCAGACACGGGAAAGAGCCCGTGCGCCTTGTCTTAAGAAACGTCTGTCTTAATTGACCCTTTTCAGGCACTCTGGAGTGTACAACCTTGTCCCTGATGTTCCCTGCTCTTTTATATGCCATCATAGGCGGTTTTTTAAAAGCAGCGATAGTGGGGTGACCACTACTTAGTAGTCCCCAATGTCGCCTCACTATCCTTTCGATGCTTGGACTCAACTCACTATATGATGATACAAAAGGCAATCTATCATTCGCCTGTCTTTGTTTAGAGGTCAGCAACTCCTCCCTGGGGGTTGCTTTTGCTCTATCAGCATGTTTTTTCACTAGCCTTCTAGGGTACCCCCTGTCTATGAAGGATTGTTCCATATTATTCATTGCTACATTCATATTCTCATCTTTATCAAGCTGATGGTGAAGAGATCAGTGTTCGCACATCCAGACACGGGAGAGATCTTTAATATAAGGCATTATCTCACCTATGATTTGTCATGGGTGATATATGTATTATGGTGCCCTTGCAAACAGCTCTACGTTGGTGAAACCACGTGTGATCTAAAGACTAGGTTGAATAACCATAGACAATCCATTAGGAATAAAAGAAGGGATTTGCCCGTGTCGAAACATTTTGTGGAAAAAAATCATAAGGAAAGTGATCTGAGATTTATGATCATAGATCATGTTAAACCTTTAGATAGAGGAGGAGATCGATTGAATATATTAAAGAAAACTGAGCTTAGGTGGATTTTCCGGTTAGATACACTGAAACCCAAAGGGCTAAATGTCGAATTTAGGGTTACAGGAAGAATGGTTAGCTAATATCCTGTCCATAGGGCGTGTGATCTGACGTATTCTGTATATTGTATATGGTGGATTTAATAGAAGCTACAGTGATATGTTCATGTTAAATATATGACATATCTATATGTATATATTGTTTAAATTGCTATCTAGACTTTTGCCTATGCCGGGTAGTAAGTATGAAGAGGAACTATTAGGAGAAATAGAGGTGTAAAGCATTGCCCAAATGATTGCCCTAACTAAAAATGGCGGATTTAGACCAGTGATGGGGCGCGGACGACTAGTGCAGCGCACTGGCGCATGTATGACGTGCTCGATGGACGCTGGTACGGTCGATCGGGCGTGATCACGTTGGGTCTCCGCCCAGGGGTGACGTAAAATGGTTATGTACTGCGTCACAAGGGAAGAGGGACTGACACATGCGCACTAAGGAGCAGCAGACGCGGAAGAGTGGCGCGGCTCCACATAAGTAAAAGACGCCTTCTCCGTGTACTTCTCCTCATAAATTCCCGGCAAGGTATTACAGTTAGGTTTTTAATTGCACTGTTTATTTTTATATGCACTTTTGTACACCTACGATGATCAATCACTACTGAGAATATCACTGATATGCACTGAGATTAACTGGTGCGTATGTTAACATGTGGAGTTAATTATATGAATTGTAGCTTACCCTGGCAGGGGAGTGCACTATGACTGCATTGGTTGATGAACTAATTGGTCACGATGTGAAGATATATTTATATATGCACGTATGCACTTTATGTTCACTTGACTTGAGAAAGGTTCTGTGAGAGAACCGAAACGTTGTCTTTTTTTTTTTTTTTGACATGTGTGAATAAACTGCACATTTTTTACTCAAGGAGTGCTGCGGATTTTCTGTGTATATATATATATATATATATATATATATATACTAGCTGAAGGACCCGGTATATTTAATCTATTTAATTTAATGCTTGTGTGTGTCGATAAAAGATATCAACACTATCCACTATAACAGTGACCTCCACAGCCCCCCACCCCTTAACATTGACCCCCCCACAGTGCCCCGTCCTTTAATATTTGGACTTCCACAGCAGCCCACCCCCTTAACTTTGAACTTTACAGCAGCCTTCCCCTTTAACAGGGACTTTCACAGCATACCACCCCCTTGACAGCGACCTTCACAGGGGCCCGCCCCCTTAAAAGTGGCCTTTATTGGATCGGGGACGTGTTTTTTTGAACAGCTCACGCTAAGACAGCAGCACTGTACTGTCTGTGAGCTGCAGGGTGAAATTCACCCTCCCTCTCATCCCTGCAGCTGACAGAAGTTTATTTTTACCTTCATTATTTCAGTTGAGGAGTGGAGGGGCGTGGCCTAACCAGAATGGGGTGTGGCTTAGCGGGACCTTGAAGTTGATTTTTAACTTCATTTTTTCAATCTCAGTCAGCTGAGGAGTGGGAGGGGGCATGGCCTAACTGGATCAGGGGCGTGTCCTTTTGAACAGCTCACTCTAAGACAGCAGCACTGTTCTGTCTGAATGTGAGCTAGAGGGAGAAAGTCACCCTCCCTCCCACCCCTGCAGCTAACAGAAGTAGATTTTTACCTTCATTTGTTCAATCCCCGTCGGATCAGGAGTGGGAGGGGGCGTGGCCTAACTAGATCAGGGCGCGGCTTATCGGGACCTAGAAGTTGATTTTTAACTTCATTTTTTCAATCTCAGTTGGCTGAGGAGTGGGAGGGGGTGTGGCCTAACTGGATCAGGGGCATGTCCCTTTGAACAGCTCACTCTAAGACAGCAGCACTGTGCTGTGTGAGTGTGAGCTGCAGGTAGAAAGTCACCCACCCTCCCACCCCTGCAACTGACAGAAGTAGATTTTTACTTTTATTTTTTCAATCCCCGTCGGCTCAGGGGTGGGAGGGGTCGTGGAATAACCAGATAAGAGGTGTGGCTTAGCGTACATGGGGGCGGGGTTTTAAGTCTTTTAAGGGGTGGACACATTGTGGCAGGGGGCGTGTCTGGGCTCCTTCCTGCAAGAGTGACGCCCCTCTGGGCACCTTATTGGCTCATTTGCATATTAAATAAACTGGATTTTCAGAGGATAAAAACATCTATTGCTGGAACAAAGGCACATCTGGAAATAAGTGCTATTAGGCCATGGCTTTACTTCAATAGCAATTATCCTTGTGACAGAGTTCCTTTAAAGCTCTCCTACAGCAGTGAAGATAAATGGCTGGGTTGTAATGGAAACCTGGAGTACAACTGTGTACGCGGAGGCTGGAAGACCTGCGAACTTCTATTGGCTGATAGGGGTCATGTGACCAAGCTTCTATTGGCTAATGCATTTTTTGGGAATATCTCAGGAAGGGTATGTCCTAGAGAGCTGAGACCTGGTCTAAAACATTCCCATACACCTGATGTACCTGTATGCCAAATTTCGTGATTGTAAATGCAATGGTGCTGATTCCTTTAGCGGACATACACACACACATACACTCAGCTTTATATATATATAAACAGTTGCAAGAAAAAGTATGTGAACCCTTTGGAATGATATGGATTTCTGCACAAATTGGTCATAAAATGTGATCTGATCTTCATTTAAGTCACAACAATAGACAATCACAGTCTGCTTAAACTAATAACACACAAAGAATTAAATGTTACCATGTTTTTATTGAACACGCCATGTAAACATTTACAGTGCAGGTGGAAAAATTATGTGAACCCTTGGATTTATTAACTGGTTGAACCTCTTTTGGCAGCAATAACTTCAACCAAACGTTTCCTGTAGTTGCATATCAGACGTGCACAACGGTCAGGAGTAATTCTTGACCATTCCTCTTTACAGAACTGTTTCAGTTCAGCAATATTCTTGGGATGTCTGGTGTGAATCGCTTTCTTGAGGTCATGCCACAGCATCTCAATCGGGTTGAGGTCAGGACTCTGACTGGGCGACGCCAGAAGGCGTATTTTTTTCTGTTTAAGCCATTCTGTTGTTGATTTACGTCTATGCTTTGGGTCGTTGTCCTGTTGCAACACCCATCTTCTGTTGAGCTTCAGCTGGTGGACAGATGGCCTTAAGTTCTCCTGCAAAATGTCTTGATAAACTTGGGAATTAATTTTTACTTTGATGATAGCAATCTGTCCAGGCCCTGACGCAGCAAAGTAGCCCCAAACCATGATGTCCCCACCACCATACTTCACAGTTGGGATGAGGTTTTGATGTTGGTGTGCTGTGCCTCTTTTTCTCCACACATAGTGTTGTGTGTTTCTTCCAAACAACTCAACTTTGGTTTCATCTGTCCACAGAATATTTTGCCAGTTCTGCTGTGGAACATCCAGGTGCTCTTGTGCAAACTGTAAATGTGCAGCAATGTTTTTTTTGGACAGCAGTGGCTTCCTCTGTGGTATCCTCCCATGAAATACATTCTTGTTTAGTGTTTTACGTATCGTAGATTAGCTAACAGGGATGTTAGCATATGCCAGAGACTTTTGTAAGTCTTTAGCTGACACTCTAGGATTCTTCTTCACCTCATTGAGCAGTCTGCGCTGTGCTCTTGCAGTCATCTTTACAGGACGGCCACTCCTGGGCAGAGTAGCAGCAGTGCTGAACTTTCTCCATTTATAGACAATTTGTCTTACCGTGGACTGATGAACAGCAAGGCTTTTGAAGATACTTTTATAACCCTTTCCAGCTTTATGCAAGTCAACAATTCTTAATCATAGGTCTTCTGAGAGCTCGTTTGTGCGAGGCATCATTCACATCAGGCAATGCTTCTTGTGAAAAGCAAACCCAGAACTGGTGTGCGTTTTTTATAGGGCAGGGCAGGTGTAACCAACACCTCCAATCTCATCTCATTGATTGGACTCCAGTTGGTTGACATCTCACTCCAATTAGCTCTTGGAGATGTCATCAGTCTAGGAGTTCACATACTTTTTCCACCTGCACTGTGAATGTTTACATGGTGTGTTCAATAATAACATGGTAACATTTAATTCTTTGTGTGTTATTAGTTGAAGCAGACTGTGATTGCCTATTGTTGTGACTTAGATGAAGATCAGATCACATTTTATGGCCAATTTGTGCAGAAATCCATATAATTCCAAAGGGTTCACATACTTTTTCTTGCAACTGTATATATATATATATATATATATATATATATAATATATTTAGTATCATCATTGCTTGTGTAATTCTGCATGAGATATTCTCACAAGCTGCAATTAGAATGAAAATGTAAGGGTGCACTCACTCGCTACAGATTTTGTTACCAAATTTTCCTCAGTTGCGGAAAATTCTGCAACAAAATCTGCAGTGTGTAAAGGCACCCTAAAGGCATCTCACAATGATAGATGCAGCAAAGGCTGCAAAATTAAGATTTTTGCCCTAAATGGGTGTTTTTTTAATAGCAGAATAGAACAACAGTATCTAAAGGGTGTATCTCACAATGACAGATGCAGCAAAGGCTGCAAAATTAAGATTTTTGCCCTAAATAGGTGTTTTTTTTTTAAAGCAGAATAGGACAACTGTATATAAGATCCATAAACAGCAGTTCGCTTTATATTTGTCACATTTTATGTTGACTGACTGTATAACAACTTGCATATATTAAAAACATAAATGTAAAAAACATGGACCTTAAAATAATAAATGCCTTATAATATATTTGATATAATATAGGGTATTTTATTTATGCAAATTCAAAATGGAGATTTATGTTTGGGTTATAAGTCTAGGTGGAATGTAGCTGATTATTTTGCAAAATTCTCATCGCTTATACTTATACGTCTTTGTGTGAACAATAGGTCTTTACTATGCAGTTACAGTGTGTACTGTAATGTGAGGGCAACGATCAGGAAGGAATAGTTTGTTCCAGATCATTGCCCTGTGTATCGGCTCATGTATCCTGCTATTCCTGGCAGTCCCATAAAGAATGAATAGAGTTGCAGGGTGCTTGCTCAGACCTGTTGCTCCATTATAACAGGGGTACAGAACCCCCATTCTTGGGTCCGTGGGGTTCCCAGCAGTCCGACCCCCCCCTAAACAGTTAGTTACAGAATAGCCATTTATTATTTTCAGAGCTCCTTTGGAAAATGAAAGTTGATGAGCAACTAAGCCATTTTTCCTTTATGGGAAACTAAGCCAGTTTTCCTTTACACCCATTTTAATATTTAATATACATATTTTTTTTAATATCTTTTACTACTTCTGCACAATAAGAATTCTTTAAAAAAAATGAAGAAAATGTTTTTGCATCTCTGCATCCCAAGAGCCATAACTTTTTTATTTTTTATTCTACAAAGCTGTGTGAGGCTTGAGGGACAACTTGTAGTTTTAACTGGTATGATTTTAAAGTACATAACACTTTTTGATAGTTTTTATTACTTTTTTGGGGTAAATAAATAAAATGAGCAACTCTGGAATTGTTTTTTTCAGTTTTATTTTTATGGCATTCACCGTACAGGTGTCACGGGTGAAGTTGCAGATAGCTGGAACTTATAAATAAACGACCGACTGGCTTGATCCCAAACTAAGGAGCATATAGGTGAGCCCTATAAAACCCTAAGATCTCTCCCTGACTGCTATGCACATGCAAGGGTCTCAATGGTAGACGATTGCATGCCCACGTATCTAAGACTGTGTGACACCTGAAAACCCTATAATAGTGAGGGGACACGACCACCGGCTCCCTGCACTTAATATGGACGGAGTCAGGGTCACCTTGTCACGGATGGTGTACAGGAAACAAGACAATGCAATACAATAATGACTCACTGGATCCACAACTAAGGAACAAAAGGGAGACCCCTACATGAGACCTGCCACTCTCCCTAATTGCTCAGCCTATGCGAACACCCCAAAGGTGGATGGGCGCATATCCACGTACCTCGGCTATCTAATACCTGAAGACCCTACAATAGTGAGGGGACACGACCACCGGCTCCCTACACTAGACACGGAGGGAGTCAGGGTCACCTGAAAATCCAGCAGACAGAAAATCACAAATAAAGGAACAGCACTTATCTTGCAGAGGACTGGGAAATAGAAACAGCAAGCACACACACTCCAGGAAGTTGTATAAGCCGCAACCTAATGCATCATGGGGAGGAACTTAAAGGGAAGCAATCAGTTCAACTGCATGACAGCTGAGATAGACTAACGAGATGAGGAACTTAACCAAAACAAAGAAACTCAAGGAGGAGGATCTGGAAAGCTCCTGTCAGAGCTTCTCAACTGTCTGGTTGTGACAGTACCCCTCCCTCTACGAGTGGACTCCGGACACTCAGGGCCCACCTTCTCAGGATGGGACCTATGGAAAGCCCTGATGAGACGAGTGGCCTTAATGTCCGTCACTGGGACCCACATCCTCTCCTCAGGACCATAACCCTCCCAATGAACCGACGAGACGAGAACCGACAAGACGAGAATCCACAATCCTAGAGACCTGAAATTCAAGATTTCCATCAACCATAATCGGAGGAGGAGGCAAAGGCGAGGGTACAATAGGTTGAACATAAGGTTTAAATAAGGACTTATGAAAAACATTATGGATCTTCCAAGTCTGAGGAAGATCAAGACGGTAGGCAACAGGATTGATGACAGACAGGATCTTGTAAGGCCCAATAAACCTAGGACCCAACTTCCAGGAGGGAACCTTCAATTTGATATTCTTGGTAGACAACCACACCAGATCACCAACATTCTGGTCCGGACCAGGCACACGTCTCTTATCTGCCACACGCATATATCTCTCACTCATGCTCTTTAGATTATCCTGAATCTTTTGCCAAATAGATGACAAACACGAGGAGAATCTGTCCTCATCAGGTAAACTAGAAGACCCCTCTCCCGAGAAAGTCCCAAACTGCGGATGAAACCCATATGCACCAAAAAATGGTGACTTATCAGAGGACTCCTGACGACGGTTATTTAAAGCAAACTCAGCAAGGGACAAAAAAGAACACCAATCCTCCTGATTCTCCGCCACAAAACAGCGCAGATATGCCTCCAGATTCTGATTGACGCGCTCTGTCTGGCCATTCGACTGCGGGTGGAAAGCAGAAGAGAATGACAACCGAACCCCCAAGCGAGAACAGAAAGCCTTTCAGAATCTGGAAACAAACTGCGTGCCCCTATCAGAGACTATGTCTGAAGGAATACCATGCAATTTGACAATGTGGTCAATAAATGCCTGCGCCAGCGTCTTAGCATTGGGCAAACCAGGAAAAGGGATGAAATGCACCATTTTGCTAAAACGGTCCACCACCACCAGAATCACAGTCTTCCCCGAGGAACGAGGCAAGTCCGTTATGAAGTCCATGGACAGATGTGTCCAAGGACGGGAAGGAATGGGTAAGGGAAGGAGAGGACCTGATGGCCGTGAATGAGGGACTTTGGCACGAGCGCAAGTCTCGCAAGCTGCCACAAAATCCTCAACCGACTTACGAAGCGCAGGCCACCAGAATCTCCGAGCGATGAGATCCAGTGTGGCTCTTGCCCCCGGGTGCCCAGCAAGGACCGTATCGTGGTGTTCCTTAAAAATCTTGTGTCTCAAAGCGAGAGGCACAAACAACCTCCCAGGAGGACAAAGATCAGGAGCCTCTGACTGGGCTGCCTGCACCTCTGCCTCCAATTCAGGAAAAAGAGCAGAGACCACCACACCTTCAGCCAAAATGGGACCCGGGTCTTCAAAATTCCCACCTCCCGGAAAACAACGTGACAGGGCATCTGCCTTCACATTCTTAACCCCAGGGCGGAACGTGACAACAAAATTAAACCTTGAAAAGAACAAAGACCATCTGGCCTGTCTCGGGTTCAGACGCTTGGCTGACTCCAAGTAGGCCAGATTTTTATGGTCAGTAAACACGGTAATAGGGTGTCTGGCTCCCTCTAGCCAATGGCGCCATTCCTCAAAAGCCAACTTGATGGCCAACAATTCCCTATCTCCCACATCATAATTTCTCTCTGCGGAGGAGAGTTTCTTCGAGAAAAAGGCACATGGTTGCCATTTGGCAGGAGAGGAACCCTGAGACAAGACCGCACCCACCCCTACCTCAGAAGCATCAACCTCAACTATGAAGGGTAACGAAATATCAGGTTGTACCAGGATGGGAGCGGAAGCAAAACTCTCCTTGATATTAGAAAAGGCCTTACGCGCCTCTACTGACCAGGAAGAAAAATCTACCCCCTTTCTGGTCATATCAGTGAGTGATTTAACAACAGAGGAATAATTCAAAATAAATTTCCTGTAATAATTGGCAAAGCCCAAAAAACGCATCAGCGCCTTCTGATTCTCAGGAAGCTCCCACTCAAGCACAGCGCGGACCTTCTCGGGGTCTATGCGAAAACCAGAAGCGGAGAGAAGAAACCCCAGAAATTGAATTTCTGGAACCGCAAACACACATTTTTTCAGTTTCGCGTATAATTTATTCTCCCGCAGGATGAGCAAGACCTGACGTAAATGTTCCTTATGAGTCTTGAAATCAGGAGAAAAAATCAAAATGTCATCCAAATACACTAATACAAATTTTCCCATTAAATGATAAAAAATGCTGTTCACGAAATGCTGAAAAACGGCTGGGGCATTCATCAAACCAAAAGGCATAACCAAATTCTCAAAATGGCCCTCAGGGGTATTGAAAGCCGTCTTCCATTCGTCTCCTTCTCTGACCCTGACCAGGTTGTATGCCCCTCTTAGGTCTAATTTGGAAAAGACTTTAGCCCCAACAACCTGGTTAAACAGGTCCGGGATCAGAGGAAGCGGATAAGGGTCACGAATAGTGATACTGTTCAGCTCCCTGAAATCCAGACAAGGTCTTAAAGAACCATCTTTTTTCTTAACAAAGAAAAAACCAGCGGCAACAGGTGACTTCGAGGGTCGTATGTGTCCTTTTCTCAGACTCTCAGAGATATAAGCACGCATAGCGACCCTCTCAGGTTGGGAAAGATTGTATAAACGAGATTTAGGCAGCTTGGCGCCTGGGATGAGATTAATAGGGCAATCGTACTCCCTGTGCGGGGGCAAATCCTGAACTTCACTCTCAGAGAAGACATCCGAAAATTCAGAGAGGAAAGGTGGTAAAGTCTTAGTAGAAACCTCAGAAACAGATGTCATGAGGCAATTCTCTCTGCAAAAGTCACTCCAACCATTTATTTGCCTCGCTTGCCAATCAATGGTGGGGTTATGTTTAGTGAGCCAGGGTAGCCCCAACACTAGAGGAGTAGGCAAACCGCTAAGGACGAAACATGACACATCCTCAACATGAGCATCACTCACAATTAAACGGATATTGTGAACTATGCCCTTTAATGATTTCTGAGAAAGTGGAGCGGAATCAATAGCAAAAACAGGAATATCCTTTCCCAAAGTGCATACCTGGAAACCATGAGTTATTGCAAATTGATTATCAATGAGATTGACAGCTGCTCCACTATCCACAAAAATCTCACAAAAAATGCTCTTGCTCTCTAGCGCCACCCTAGCAGGCAGGACAAAACGGGAACTACAAGCAAACGGAAAACCTTCAATTTCCGCCTCAACCCTGCCAATAGTAACAGACGGAACATTTTTAAAAGATTTTTTCCTTTTTGTTTCTTTATTACTCACAGAAAAAATGCACCAAACGGATATGCCACTGACTATACTGGCTAGTCATAAATGCAGATATTAAAAGCTGAGACTTTCGCCAATATATTCCTGTCAGGAAAATATCGGAGCCCATCATTGCACCACGTCACGGTCACTCAGCATGGCAAAGGGTCCTACCACTACGCTACCTATGGTGTGAACACGGTCTGAAGGTGATGTAATCCAGCTCGCAGCCAGGCTTCCACACAAACGCCTAGCAGGACAACTAGTGCAATGTGAACAAAGCCAAAACTGCAAGCCACACCCATATCAGACCCTGTGATGGAGGTCACCAGGTGCAAAAGAGTGTTTGAATGCCAGGTAACGGCACATACACTACATATAAAACAAGACAAAAACACAGAAATATAGTGGCAATACTGGAGGAGCGGCTCAACCCCTAACACTGTAGCGTGTTTTACATTGGGGGAGCAGCCCCACCGCATGTGGACCGCAGCAAACGACTATCCCCAGCAAAAAATGCATACGGTGGAGGATGTCGGCGCGGTCCACATGCACCACAAGGGTATCCTACACAAAACGGAGCATTGTGCGGATGTAAATACAATCATATAAATCACAGAAAAAATGCACCAAACGGATATGCCACTGACTATACTGGCTAGTACTGGCTTTATTACTCCCAGAAAACTGCCTGTATCTCCTAGAGGGACAAACATTTGCCAAATGATTTATACCTCCACAACAAAAACAAACCCTCCCATGCGGGCTGAATCTTCTATTGTCAGAGGCAATAAACCCCAGCTGCATGGGCTCCTGCTCAGAAGGGGCTGACAGCGACTGAGACCCCTGCGCACAGAAAGAGACCGCTGCACTGTCCCGGGACTGAGTATGACAGGAAGGAGAGATCTCTCCTCTCTCTCTAAGACGCCTGTCAATACGAACGGCACGAGACATAGCAGAATCCAAGGAGGTAGGTCTCTCATGAAAGGCAAATGCATCTTTCAATCCCTCTGAAAGACCATGGCAAAATTGACTTCGGAGTGCAGCATCATTCCAACCAGTATCAGCTGCCCATCTCCGAAATTCTGAGCAGTATATCTCTGCGGATTGTTTACCCTGACATAACAGAGACTCAGCCAGAGCAATACGATCCGGATCATCATATATCTGACCCAGGGCTAAAAAGAATTCATCCACTGAACGGAGGGGCCGTGCCCCCTCCGGCAGCGAAAAGGCCCAGGATTGAGCGTTACCCCTGAGCAGCGATATAATGATCCCCACCCTCTGTTCTTCATCACCAGAGGAATGGGGAAGAAGGCGAAAATGGAGTTTGCAAGCCTCTCTAAAACGCACAAAATACTCACTACCCCCGGAGAACGTATCCGGGAGCGAGATCTTAGGCTCAGAACAAACTCCATGAACGCAAGCTGAATCGGTCACTTGAAACTGAGAAAAAGTCTTACGGAGATCAGCTACCTCCAATGAAAGACCCTGGAAGCGCTCATCCAAAAGTGAAACCGGATCCATGCTTGAGACGGTTTTGGCGGCCTATAATGTCACGGATGGTGTACAGGAAACAAGACAATGCAATAGAATAATGACTCACTGGATCCACAACTAAGGAACAAAAGGGAGACCCCTACATGAGACCTGCCACTCTCCCTAATTGCTCAGCCTATGCGAACACCCCAAAGGTGGATGGGCGCATATCCACGTACCTCGGCTATCTAATACCTGAAGACCCTACAATAGTGAGGGGACACGACCACCGGCTCCCTACACTAGACACGGAGGGAGTCAGGGTCACCTGAAAATCCAGCAGACAGAAAATCACAAATAAAGGAACAGCACTTATCTTGCAGAGGACTGGGAAATAGAAACAGCAAGCACACACACTCCAGGAAGTTGTATAAGCCGCAACCTAATGCATCATGGGGAGGAACTTAAAGGGAAGCAATCAGTTCAACTGCATGACAGCTGAGATAGACTAACAAGATGAGGAACTTAACCAAAACAAAGAAACTCAAGGAGGAGGATCTGGAAAGCTCCTGTCAGAGCTTCTCAACTGTCTGGTTGTGACACACCTAGAATCAAGCCAGCAAGGAAACACAATAAAGGAAAAGACTTATCTGAGCAAACAGCAGCAGCAGCCTCCAGCAGTGAACACTTCATCCAGGAAGTAGTATAAACCGCAAAGTGAGGCAGTATGGGAGGGAATATAAAGGAAGATGATTAGTCTAAATAAGTGACACCTGGCAGAAGGAAAGGAGATGACAAAGTGAAACCAAACCAAAGAACGTCATACCAGAGGTAGAGAAGGTCTGTCAGACCTTCTCACAGAACTGGCGGTGACAGTACCCTCCCTCTATGGATGGACTCCGGACACTCAGAGCCCACCTTCTCAGGATGACACCTATGGAAAGCCCTGATGAGACGAGTGGCCTTAATGTCCGCTACTGGGACCCACATCCTCTCCTCAGGACCATAACTCTCCCAATGAACGAGGTACTGAAGAGAACCGCGGATATTGCGAGAATCCACAATTCTAGAGACCTGAAATTCAAGATTACCATCAACAAAAATCGGAGGAGGAGGCAAAGAGGAGGGTACAGTAGGTTGGATATAAGGTTTTAATAGGGACCTGTGAAAAACATTATGGATCTTCCAAGTCTGAGGAAGATCAAGACGGAAGGCAACGGGATTGATGACGGACAAGATCTTGTAAGGCCCAATAAATTTAGGACCCAACTTCTAGGAGGGAACCAGTCATATTCTTTGTAGACAACCACTCCAGATCACCCACATTCAGGTCCGGACCAGGCACAGGTTTCTTATCCGCCACACGCTTATATCTCTCACTCATCCTCTTCAGATTACCCTGAATCTTTTGCCAAATAAATGACAAAGACGAGGAAAATCTCTCCTCATCAGGTAAACCAGAAGACCCCTCTCCAGAGAATGTCCCAAACTGCGGATGAATCCCTTATGCACCAAAAAATTGTGACTTATCAGAGGACTTCTGGCGACGGTTATTTAAAGCAAACTCCACAAGGGACAAAAAAGAATACCAATCCTCCTAATTCTCCGCCACAAAACAGCGCAGATATGTCTCCAGATTCTGATTGACGCGTTCGGTCTGACTATTCGACTGCGGGTGAAAAGCAGAAGAGAACGACAACCGAACCCCCAAGCAAGAACAGAAGGCCTTACAGAATCTGGAACCAAATAGCGTGCCCCTATCAGAAACGATGTCTGAAGGAATGCCATGCAATTTAACAATGTGCATTGGGTAACCCAGGAAAGGGAATGAAATGCGCTATTTTGCTAAAACGGTCCACTACCACCAGAATCACAGTCTTCCCCGAGGAACGAGGCAGGTCCGTAATGAAGTCCATGGACACATGCGTCCAAGGACGGGAAGGAATGGGTAACGGGAGGAGAGAACCCGATGGCCGTGAATGAGGGACCTTGGCACTAGCGCAGGTCTCGCAGGCTGCCACAAAACCCTCAACCGCCTTACGAAGAGCCGGCCACCAGAATCTCTGAGCAATGAGATCCACTGTGGCTCTGCTTCCCGGGTGCCCAGCAAGGACAGTATTGTGGTGCTCCTTAAAAACCTTGTGTCGTAAAGCGAGAGGCACAAACAACCTCCTAGGAGGACAAAGATCAGGAGCCTCTGCCTGGGCTGCCTGAACCTCTGCCTCCAAATCAGGATAAAGAGCAGAGACGACCACCCCATCAGCCAAAATGGGACCCGGGTCTTCAAAGTTCCCCCCTCCCGGAAAACAAGGTGACAGGGCATTCGCCTTCACATTTTTAACCCCAGGGCGGAACGTAACAACAAAATTAAACCTAGAAAAGAACAAAGACCATCTGGCCTGTCTCGGGTTCAGACGCTTGGCTGATTCCAAGTAGGCCAGATTCTTATGGTCGGTAAACACAGTAATAGGCTCCCTCTAACCAATGGTGCCATTCCTCAAAAGCTAATTTGATGGCCAACAACTCCCTATCTCCCACATCGTAATTTCTCTCTGCAGAGGAGAGTTTCCTTGAGAAAAAGGCACACAGTCGCCATTTGGCAGGAGAGGGACCCTGAGATAAGACCGCACCCACACCCACCTCAGAAGCATCCACCTCAACAATAAAAGGTAGAGAGACATCAGGTTGTACCAAAATGGGACCAGAAGCAAAACACTCTTTAATACTAGAAAAGGCTTTAAGCGCATCTACCGACCACGAGGAAAAATCCACCCTCTTTCTAGTCATATTAGTGAGTGGCTTAACAACAGAGGAATAATTCAAAATGAACTTTCTGTAATAATTGGCCAAACCAAAATCCGCATCAGTGCCTTCTGATTCTCAGGAAGCTCCCAATCAAGCACAGCGCGGACCTTCTCAGGGTCCATCTGAAAACCAGAAGCGGAGAGAAGAAAACCAAGAAATTGAATCTCTGGAACCACAAACACACATTTTTCCAGTTTAGCGTACAATTTATTCTCCCGCAGAATCAGCAAGACCTGAAATAAGTGGTCCCGATGAGTCTTGAAATCAGGAGAATAAATCTAAATGTCATCTAGATACACCAGTACGAATTTCCCCATTAAATGATAAAAAATGCTGTTCACAAAATGTTGGAAGACGGCTGGAGCATTCATCAAACCAAAGGGCATAACTCGAAATGACCCTATGGGGTATTGAAGGCCGTCTTCCATTCATCCCCTTCCCTGACCCTGACTAGGTTGTATGCCCCTCTTAAATCCAACTTAGAAAAAACTTTAGCCCCAACAATCTGGTTAAACAGGTCCGGGATCAGAGGAAGCTGAAATGGGTCACGAATCGTGATACGGTTAAGCTCCCTGAAATCCAGACAAAATCTTAAAGAAGCATTTTTTTTTCTTAACAAAAAAAACCCAGCGTCAACAGGTGACTTCGAGGGTCGGATGTGTCCCTTTCTCAGGCTCTCAGAGATATAAGTACGCATAGCAACTCTTTCAGGTTGGGAGAGATTGTATAATCGTGATTTTGGCAGCTTGGCGCCTGGGATGAGATTAATAGGGCAGTCGTACTCCCGGTGAGGGGGCAACTCCTGGACACCACTCTGGAAAAACACATCAGAAAATTCTGAGAGAAAAGATGGCACAGTCTTGGTAGAAACCTCTGAAAGAGACGCCGTGAAGCAATTCTCTCTGCAAAACTCACTCCAACCATTTATTTGCCTTGCTTGCCAATCAATGGTGGGGTTATGTTTAGTGAGCCAGGGTAGCCCCAACACTAGAGGAGTAGGTAATCCGCTTAAGACGAAACATTACATATCCTCAACATAAGTGTCACCCACAGTAGAACGGATATTGTGAACTATGCCCTTTAACAATCTTTGAGAAAGTGGATCGAAATCGATAGCAAAAACAGGAATATCCTTTTCCAAAGTGCACACCTGGAAACCATGCGTTGTTGCAAATTGATTATCAATGAGATTGACAGCTGCTCTACTATCTACAAAAATCTCACAAACAATGTTCTTGCTGTCTAGCGCCACCCTGGCAGATAGGAGAAAACGGGAACTACAAGCAAACGGCAAACCTTCAATTTCCACATCAACGTTTTTAGAGGGTTTATTTTTTTTTTTTTATTACCCTCAGAAAACGCCATGAATCTCCTAGAGGGGCAAACATTAGCCAAATGATTTATACCCCCAAAACAAAAAAAAGTCTCCTCTGAGAGCTGAATCCTCTACTATCAGAGGCAAGCAAACCCAGCTGCATGGCCTCCTCCTCAGAGGGGATTGAGACAGACTGAGACCCCTGCGCACTGAATGAGACAGCCCCACTATCCTTGGGCTGAATTTGACAGGAAAGAGTAGTCTCCTCTCTCTCTCTAAGACGCCTGTCAATATGAACAGCTAGAGACATGGCAGACTCTAACGAGGCTTGTCTCTCATGAAAATCAAATGCATCTTTCAATCTTTCCGAAAGACCATGGCAAAATTGACTTCGAAGTGCAGCATCATTCCAACCAGTATCAGCTGCCCATCTCCGAAATTCAGAACAATATATCTCTGCGGACTGTTTACCCTGGCATAAAAGACGCAGTTTAGATTCAGGGATAGCAATACGATCCAGGTCATCATATATCTGCCCCAGGGCTACAAAAAATTCATCCACCGATCGGAGGGGTCATGCCCCCACTGGCAGCGAAAAGGCCCAAGACTGAGCGTTATCCCTGAGCAGCGAGATGATGATCCCCACCCTCTGCTCCTCATCACCAGAGGAATGGGGAAGTAGGCGAAAATGGAGTTTGCAAGCCTCTCTAAAGCGAACAAAATTCTCACTACCCCCGGAGAACGTATCCGGAAGCGAGATCTTAGGCTCGGAACAAACTCCATGAACACCAGCAGAACCGGTCACCTGAAACTGAGACACAGTTTTACGGAGATCTGCTACCTCCAGCGAAAGACCTTGCATGCGGTCAATCAAGGCTGAAACTGGATCTATGCTTAAGACGGTTTAGGCAGTTTATAATGTCACGGGTGAAGTTGCAGATAGCTGGAACTTATAAATAAACGACCGACTGGCTTGATCCCAAACTAAGGAGCATATAGGTGAGCCCTATAAAACCCTAAGAGCTCTCCCTGACTGCTATGCACATGCAAGGGTCTCAATGGTAGACGATTGCATGCCCACGTACCTAAGACTGTGTGACACCTGAAAACCCTATAATAGTGAGGGGACACGACCACCGGCTCCCTGAACGTAATACGGACGGAGTCAGGGTCACCTAGAATCAAGCCAGAAAGGAAACACAATAAAGGAAAATACTTATCTGAGCAAACAGCAGCAGCAGCCTCCAGCAGTGAACACTTCATCCAGGAAGTAGTATAAACCGCAAAGTGAGGCAGTATGGGAGGGAATATAAAGGAAGACGATTAGTCTAAATAAGTGACACCTGGCAGAAGGAAAGGAGATGAGAAAGTGAAACCAAAACAAAGAACGTCATACCAGAGGTAGAGAAGAACGTCTGTCAGACCTTCTCACAGAACTGGCGGTGACAACAGGTTAAATTACTACATGACCCGCACTACATGTTGTGTAGTGCGGGTCATTACGGACACGGTTATACCAAATACTTTGTGGGGATTTAATTTTTTATATTTTTTACATAAAAAAGCTTTTATTCAATGGAATAAAAATTTGGGTTACATTTTTTTAACCATTTACTAGTCCCACTACGGAACTTTACCAGTGATCTTTTGATCCCTTTTATAATACTCTGTACTGCTGATAGGGATATACTGCAGGCAGATCTGTGACCTTAATTTGCAATGCGCCCAGCAGCCCAGTAAGACATCATAAAACGTACTAAGAAAAGGGATTTTACATTCGCAGTGTACAAAGCCAATGTAAGAAAGAGGTGGAGCATGATGACAGTATGGTACTTTCACTTTACTTTCAAATATATTTACAGTTTCTTCTTTGAAACCAGTCCATGAGTACTGTCTGTCAGTGATTGTAATTGAAATGTAACTAGCAGACCATTAACACAGGCTGATATCACGGGGCTATTATCAGGAATTAATGTTTTTTCCCGATCATTGCCTGCTGGTTAGCTACATTTTCATGCAGTGAGCATTAGTGCTGTATGCGATGAACAATCATTACTACAATCATTCATAGTTTCATTGTTTGTTGGCAGCACACTACTATTTACACTGGGTGATCAGCTGCTGACAAAGATTTTTTTTATTCTGGATCAGCAAAACGCTGATTTGTTGGGTGATCAGCAGCACATTTCCACAGGCCAATTACGGAGAATAAAGAGTTGCAAGAATCCCAATAATCTTCCCGTGTAAATGAGTAGGTTTTCTCTCACTAACAAGCATTTCGACAAATAAAGGGGAAGGTTTCCCTTAATGATATTGAATGACAGGGAGTGCTGAGAGAAGGAGGGGGAGGAACCACTGAGTGAATGAAATGATAAGCTCATGAGAGTAAATATGACTGAGACTGGTTCTGTTTCTGTCTCAGAAATAAGGATAGGAGCAGACTTTAGCACAGACAGCTGAGCTCACAGGAGAAAACTTGTAGACAGTTACTGCACATAGGGATTCAGGTTTCAAGGCTTCATTTTTGACTTGGGTTATAATTTTAGATGCATTTTTTTTATAGTGATATGAGCTACATTATATAACTATTGAGTTGGAAAGCTAGGCTTCAACAAAGCCAGAATCTTCTTCTCTGAAACCATCTGCATGTGAAAATCAGTTTTAAAAAAACAAACCTCATAAATAGATATATCTTTTTCTTCAACTTAATCGAAGAGGAACTTACTTTTTACAATAATTGCAGTACCCCAGAGTAAGGGGTATATGCAAAAGATTTCTTTCTTATGTAATGTCATATAATGTTATGCTAGGTATTGTACCCAGCATAACTAGATATAGATGGCACAACCAGGGTTAACAATCCTGGCTCAGTCCTTGTAGGAGATTAGGTGTGGGCTGGCCCCACCCCTAACCTTAGTCTAGACTGGAGTTTGGAATAGTGCTACAGAGACTCACCGATCTCTGCAGGATAAACAAAAGGAGAGATGGAGTAAGACAAAGTAGAGAACTAAAGAACCTAGAGTCTGCATGGCCGAGCATTGGAGTAAGTAGGGTAACTTGCTACCAAAAGCTGTTAAAGAGATTGTCTCACCTCTAACATTGGTGGCATATAGCTAGGATATGCCACTAATGTCAGATAGCTGCTGGTCCCACCTCTGGGCCCCACAGCTATCCCTATAATGGAACGTCGAAAGTTTAGGAGAGCGCACATTGCATGCGTAACCTCTCTCCATTCATTTCTATTGGAGTGCTGAAAATAGCTGAGCTGCGAGTCCGACTATTTTTGGAAGTTCCATAGAAATGAATGGAAGGTGCACGCAAGCATGGCCACTGCTCAATTCACTTTTATGGAACTACTGAAAATAGCCGAGCCGAGCCAGCACTCAACTATTTTTGGAATTTCCATAAAAAATAAATGTATGGTAGACATGTGTAACATCCCAGAGTATGTCACTAAACTCTTTCTCCCCGCTACAACATGTTAGGTGTACATTTATTTTCATCCTGTGTAATCTAACACTGCATTCTTCATTATATGTATTTTCTAGGCCTATTTTATATATTATGCTGTAATTTCCATGTACACCAGCAGGTGGCAGCAGTATGTAACAGGATCTTGGCCAGTTTAGTATATCTAGACGGGAATAGTTCATTCCAGTCTAGCTCCCCCCTCTTTGAGGAGGTGTGGAATGTTCCCACATTCTGTCTCATGGGGAGGAAGGAAAGTTCTAGTTAGTGTACCAGCCCCCCAGGCTGTGTTGGTAGGAGCTCCCAGACATAGGGATCCCAACCTAGGATCCAGCCTCGGCTGAGGCCAAAGATCCCTCTTCCCAGACTGAGCCTTCAGCCTCAGTGCTGGTGGACAAGAAAGCAGCACCTCCAGTACTACAGAGCTCCAGGACGAAATATACCCTGCGAGCAGAACTGTGAGTGTTAATCCAAAGAACCGGAGAAGCCAAATTCCTCCTCCAGCTAGTCAGGCCCATATCAAGCAGAAGACAGACAGAGCAGAAGATAGATACCTGCCAGATTCTCCAGGCATATGTTAAGAAGCAGAATAGATATATTGATTCCTGCCACATATTGCCAATACCTGCTGGGACCCAAGTCTAATGCTGTACTTGTATGGATTCAAGCTGCATTAAGTAAAGACAAGTTGAACTTTATCTCCAGTCTGGATTTCCTTCATTCCTCTGTTACTCCTACTAACAGCACTCATTTTATTGCATGTGAGCCAGGATCCAGGAGTCCAGCCGTACCAAGGTAGGAGACACCGTTGACACTACATAGAGACATTTTCCCCCTTCTGGCATTCCTCACCTGGTACGTGAGCTACAACATCTTAAAGGGCCCTGCTATAGTACCTGCGCAAGCTGCAATTGGCGTCACGAACAAAAACTATCAATATTGCGCCAGTGTGCATCAGTCACAATCCGGCTTACTGCATATTTTGGCGTCACTGTGAACAGGATCGTATTGAATTGTGTGCCATCCCTGTCCATCAGAACCGGATCCAATTGTGTGTTAAAATGTATCCCATCACATGTCTCACAGTACTGCGAGCGCTGCCGCTTGTGCAAGGACCCTGAAAATTGACTTTATTGCTGTATTGCGATTCCAGAAAGCTACAGCATTACAAGAGTTAATCCGCCATATTCGCTAAAATGGCGCTTCTTCTTCATGCTCAGAAGCGGGAAAAGACAAGAACGCCCTCTCAGGAGCGCGAAAATGCCGAATACGCCCCACAGAAGCGGGAAAACTTTGCAACGCCCTCTCAAGAGCGTGAAGATATCGAATACGCCCCGCTGGGAGCGGGAAAACTAGAGACTGCCACCAGTGAACTTTCTATGGTGAGCCGAGGGGCTAAAGACTCTTCCCTCTGGGCTCCACCCTCAGATCTGGCAGTTTGTGTATCCAAAGAGGCAGCAAGGGCGTATCCATGTCCCAAATGGAACGAGATGTCCATTGGTGGAGAGCCAGTCTACCCAGAATATCCGCTGGAGATCCAGGTCTCCCAACTACTGAAGCAACGCGGACCCTCAATCTTTGGCACCAGTCCGGAGGCAGTGGATTCCCCCCATGTCAAAGAACCTGCGCCACCTACCTTGGCCAGTATCCCTGAGGATCCAGAGAAGGCCGCCGCTGATGTCCCGGTTCCTGATGCAGAGAGCCAAGACTTAATCAAGTTCAAGGAGGTCGCATATCCCTCCGCCACCACAAGTGTCAGCGCGGAAGACCACGCACCACTCCAGATGGGCACAGACGTGAAACCTGCTTCCGCAGAGGACGCCGCTGACGTCGCTGCATCCGCCATTGACAAGTCTGCATCACAGATGAAGATGGCACCCCCAGATGGCAACCAGGAGGCACCGGAACCGGCCGCCCCGCCACAACTACAGGTAGGAGCTGCCGCGCTCCCTGAGGCCCCGGCCCGGTCTGCATCTTCCCCTGCACCACGTCCTGCGACCCCAGTAACCGTCACCAGTCCTAGGCCTGCACCGCTACAGTCACCTACTGGTGTGGCGGAGGCGGCCGGATCTCCCACTCCGCCGCCCAGCTCTACTCCCAACCAGCTAAAGAGCCTGAGGTGCCCCACAAGATCACCGCTTTCGCCCAGACGGCCTGGGAATACAAATCAGCCGTCGAGGAGTGGGTTAAACAAGTAATAGATGACCCCCAGCCAGGAGATCCCACCTTAATCAGGCGAACAGGGACTGTTTTATGGTTCTCTGTGGAACGAGGAGTGGGCTTTTTGCAAGATAGCCATTCCGGTACAGAAATATTTGTGGGCCGTCGCTTGGTCAAGCGACACTATCTGCCACAGGCCCGGCACAACTTATATGTGGGAGATCACGTCGAGTATACTCCCATGCGCTCCCTACAAGGACCATTCGCTGCTGGAGTCACTTTGTTGGACAAGCCACTCACCCCTGCCGTCGTCCCAGAGACTTGGCAGGAAGATCCAGACTCTGTGGGCAAGGTGAGGAGCCTCCAAGAAACCCCTGATGGCCGTATGCGCTTTAGGGAACAGCTTCAACCAGAGCCAGCACCTCTCATCCCTGATTTGGCAGCGCCACCAACCCTGAGGGTAGGACAGATAAACAATTCGGTCCTTACATTTAACCCCAAGTTACAGCCATATGTCATGCCCCCATATGTCCTGCCCTGGAAGCAGCCCCAGAAACCTGCTTCAACCCTTCCTGAGCCCCTTCAGCCAGAGGTCCTATCCCCCTCTGTGCCGGCTGGAGATCCCGGGCTACAGCGTGTGACTGCCGCGTTTTCCAGGCTGTCAGCACAGCCAGTACCTGCAGTACTTCACCCCCTCACATCCAGCAGAGGGCAGTGGAGTACCACAACGGCAGCTACCATGAGCTACCACCAGAGGCAGGAGCGTCCTCTCATGAGGTTCAGCAGTTCCAGCAGTGATGAGGAGCTGGACACCTACCTCTAAAAAGTGTTTTACTACTACAAAAATGACATTTGGGAGCCACTCCGTGGACTGATTCCTGACGGGTGAGGACCTGTTGGCCTTGTCTGTTTTAACGTTTTTATGTTTCAGGTTGCCTGGTTAGTCCTCACCCTGATGGTCATGCTCAGTTAGGACTCCCCCCATCAATACTTCACCCCCTCACATCCAAGTTCAGTGTTTTATCCCCTTTCTCAGGTTACTTGATAGCCTGTCGCTCTTAAACATTTTAACCCTTTGGATTACAATTAACTTTTACCCCTGTGGATTACAATTGACTTTTATCAGTTTCCAGAGGATTCTACAACTTTAAGCACTTCCAGGAATAAGGACTCAAGTTATTGTTGAGCCTATCCTTGCATAAAAAAATTTGCACTATTTTATAAAAATGTTTTATTGCAACATAAAAGCTTGCACCTAAGGAAAAGACTCAAATGTGATACCTGAGCTCTTTGTGATTTCATACTTTAATACTATTGCAGTTTACAAGTTATGCAACGTTTAAGGTAACATGCCCATTGTGTGTATTCTCCCCAAGGTGCCGCAATGTCAATTTATGCACTGTTTATGATGTTTGCACTTACCATTGCACTTAACAAAAATGTAGCAACTTACTTAAGTATGCCGTATTTAACAGCTCTTGTTCTCTCCCCTTTATACGGACTGTCTTTATACGGATGCTGAATACTAATGGCCTACACCCGGGTAGGACCAAGTGGTAAGTCCTGGCAGACCCAGTTTTTACACAGGTACCCCTGCTGCTTCGGGAATCGTTAGAAGCCCTAGGCTGCTCCTTCCCGCTTGTTAAATGTTCGGGATTGTTCCCATCCTGAGGTCTCTCATTTCCAGGAGATCCATGGGACCGTACTGCCCTCCTCCTGTGACTTGCCAGATGTATACAGAGACAATAAATACTTCCCCTTCTGAGCCTTTTGCCTAAGGTAAGGCGCCTCAAGCCTTAGAGCCATATTATAGCTACCCCACAGTCATCATAGTGATCGTGCTACAAGCCAAATTTCTTCAGGCTATGGTGCAGGGAAGGGAATACAGGATAAAGCCACCCTTTCATTTGTGGGCATTCCATTACATAATAGTGGGATTACGGAGTAAAGACACCCCCATGCTTTCTTTGATGTTTAAAGAGGACCTTTCACCTGGAAAAACATTGTGAACGAAGTATGCTGACATGGAGAGCGGCGCCCGGGAATCTCACTGCACTTACTGTTATCCCTGGGCGCCGCTCCGTTCTCCCGCTATGCCCTCCGGTATCTTCGCTCTGTAAGTTATAGTAGGCGGTGTCTGCCCTTGTCCTGTGGGCGTCTCCTTCTCCTAGGCTGCAGCGCTGGCCAATCACAGCGCACAGCTCACAGCCTGGGAGGTTTTTTATATGGTTCTGAGATAATTAGTGTGCCATATGTATCTGTATAGGTAGGCAAAGAGAGAGTATAGGCGTGCTCAAACCCACACCAAGCACGGACCACGCCAAGAACCACAGCGTTGCTTAAGTAAAAAGAGAAAAAGGTCCAGCTTAGTTAAAATGTTACCTTTATTTTTCAGTGCAGATAAAAGCCAGTTACAGTCCAGTCTACATGTTTCAGATCAGAGACCATATCGATCCTTCCTCATGACATACACATACTGAGGAGGGGGTTAGATATATAGCGCCTCCACTTGAAAGCAGGTGGACGCACTAACTACAAGCCCCTCCTTCAAATGAAATTGACAACATGTGCTAAAAAGCATGGTTGATTAAAACAAAAGAACACACACAAGTCATGGATCAAAAATTCAATAATGTAATATCAGGTCATGTTTCCGATTGAGTCCACTTGGTGTAGTGGACCCCATTTTAAAGATCCAAAAGGACTCACGATTCAAAAGCTTCTTCTTGCAATTACCACCCCTAGGTGGTGGAGTAACCCTTTCCAGGCCTTGCACTGTTAAACCCTCTGTGTTGCCATGTATGTTATATGTATCTGTATATATGACCCACGGGCTTGATTTGAGCATATTTTTAAAGAAAATAATAAAAGTTATATTTTATATTATTGGGAAGGTGTTTCAAGTTTGGTTCTAATATATACTCCCTCTTATGTTTATACATTGCCGAGGCGGCTTGATGTTGTTGAACCCGCTGCATAATTCCCAACTGAGTGAATGAAATGATAAGCACATGACAGCTAATATGACTAAGACTGGTGACTGTTAGTTACTTTCTGGCTCAGAAAGGAAGACAGGAGCAGACTTCAACACAGACAGCTGAACTCCGCATTGAATATTAGCTTGTAATTAATGGTGATTTGTGATTATGTTCTTTAAAGGGATTGCTTCATGAAGAGCTATTAGGGCATATAGACATGCTGCAACCCCCGGGGGAGCAAAGTGGAGGATGAGAGTGCTAGTGGCTCTGGCTGTTACAATCAATCACAGTGGCAATCCTCACACCGATGCCCTCTCACTGCAGTAAAGTCTATTAGCTTTGATCAGCAAATACTCCAGCAAACCCCTGTGGGAGCTGGTGCAGAGCATAGGAGTGGTAGTGGCCTTGATGGGATATTGTAGTGTCGTGGTTCGCTTGCTCAGGCAGACGTTCCCTGGGGTCCAGTACAATGAAAGGGTGGGTGAAGAAACATGGCAGAGATTGCAGAACAAATAACATTTTCCTTTACTTAATGCGACAGGTATATTGAGGTACATTCAGCAGTACACTCAGATATCCCAGCATAAGCTCAGTGGATCGTTAATGCAGTAGCACTCAATATAATCTCTCTCTTGCTACAGCCTCTAATTCTCGAATCACTGGTTAGAAACTGTCATAAAGACCACAGTTTGCATGACAGCGTGCACTTCTAACAGTACGACTGGTCAAATCGTACCTGTAGCGTTTAGGTTGTCTTTACCCGTTTTCCCTCCATTGCAACAGGGATTGTAATGCTTGGGTGCATTGGATGTCTTGGCTTATTATTCCATTGCAGCAACAGAATATGAGAACTCTATAGCTTTACAAGTTTGCATTCTCTCTTGAGTAGTGTTCCTCACAGGAGATCTGGAAGGCTGTTGGAGTAGGAGCTTCCTTGCTCCAATCTGTCTAGCCTCACATTACTAGAATCTTCAACTAGGAGGTGGAGCCCACCCACTTCCTAAGCTGGGCCAGAGTGGAAGTCCTAGCCACATGCAGCTCATGTTGGAACTCTCTCAGTGTGTATTGCATTATATGGCATACAGTGCAAAACATCAAATTAACAGACAACAATTTGCAGATACCCCCTGTTGCACTGGGGTCCTGCAAAACCTTATTGGGTGACTTTAATGCTCGGCCATGCAGATTCTGGACCTTCTTGGTTTTTTCCTTTATCTCTCCCTTTCTTAAGTACTGTAGAAATTGTGAGGTCTTTCTCTCAAGTAGATAATCCTCAGAGAAGGTAATTCTCTGGACCTTTGGCCTAGGACTGTGAGAATTGGAGCACATGGGTCTTCCTCTCATTTTGTCCAGTTTTATCCATACAGATATGCTGGTGTATTAGAAGGCATTAAACGGTAATCCCATGACTAATGTAAAAACCTCACATGGATCTAGAGATCTCCCCATTCATTGTTCTGCTGGCTATATCAAGCTGGCAGCTCAAGAGGAGGGTCTTTTCTTCTGCAGCTCAAGAGGAGTGTCTTTTCTTCTGCAGCTCAGGGAATGTGTCCATTCTCCTGCAGTTTTCTGCCTATCACAGCTCACAAGGCAATTGAAGAATGAAACTGAACATGTGCGGCCATCTCAGTGAGTCAGACAAAGAAATAAGAAAAAGAACAAACAGCAGGTGGCGCTATACAGCTTCTCTCCCCACTGAATACACATACACTTTTATCTGATCAGAAACATATGTAAGGGGGATTCAGAAGGGAGTCAGGCATTAGCTGTCGACAGCTATTCAACGTTTATGGTTAGAAAACAGGTTGTCTTGTGAACCTGAAATTTACAAATTCAAGATACAAGGTAATGTAATCTGTATAAAACACATAAAAAGATAATTAGAGCAAATGCTGCTTAGATAAGAAGTAAATGGAACAGGTTTACCATCATATCATTGACAGCTAGCACTGCTCATATATAGGGATTTACTTCTTCCAACTGAGGAAACTAGAGCAAAGTCTCAAAGAGTCTTAAGATAAATCTGTTTTTATAGCAACTTTTACTAACATGCCAAGATGACTTGACCCTTAGGCAATATCAGTTCTTGAGGAATCTCTGTCTTATCTTTATTACCTCATCCTGTAGCGTACTGGATGGGAATCCCCAGAGGAACAGATATAAACCTGAGAATTGGTAAATTTTAGAATAAGCAGGCTTTGATAAAAACAACCAAAGTCCATCTATAATAAAGTACATAGAGGGGGAGATTTAACAAACTGGTGTAAAGTAGAACTGGCGTAGTTGCCCATAGCAACCAATCAGATTCCACCTTTCATTTTTCACAGCTCCTTTAGAAAATGAAAGGTGAAATCTAAGCCAGTTCTACTTTACATCAGTTTTATTAATCTCCCTTCCTTTTATAAATCTTCCTTGTACGGCATCACAGTAACTATTGTGCATGCGCCGGCTAACGACGCGGATGGACCTGTAACGCCGCCCCTGGGCACTTGAGAGCCCTCATTTGCATATCTTATAAAGATCGTTTTTGAGGGTTCTATAAGTCCAGGATTGATGCCAGAGGTAACGTTTTTATTAACTGTAAGCATGCTAGGGAGCTGTGGGAAGGGTTAAAAAAGTGAAATGCTGGTGACAGACTCCCTTTAACGTTGACTGTACCATCACCTGTATTTGCATATCCGACCATTTTTTATAATCTGTGTGTATATAGTGTTGTGTCTATAGTGTATAATTTCATCTTGCACTGTTCTTTATCTCGCTTCACGAATCCCACATGTCCGTTTCTCGGTATAACGTTACATGCTACCTGGGGTGGTTTCTGGCCAGATATAATCACATTAACGGACCAGGCTTATATCTAATGAGGAACTGGTGGCAGTCTACCGGTCTGGCAGGGCTCTGTTTCACTGGAGCAGTGAAAGGGCTCTCTCCGCCTGTCAGGGTTGTGAGCGAGTGTTGTGCCACGCAGGAGGTCTCGTGGGCTACCCTCTCTCACTCCTCATGCCTCCCTGTGCCTGTGTGGACAGGGCTTGCCTGTGTAAAACTGTGCTAAGCTGGATGTCACATCTTGGTAACCACTGACAAAACCGTACCGCGTGATCCCGACGTAGTGCAGTTCGTCACATGAACCTTCCCTGCAAATGGCTAGCAATTCATTCATATCTTGTAGCAGGAATAATAGAGGAATGGCACATCAAATAGTCATAGGAATAGATGCTCTAAAATAGTTTTTACATGGTAATGCAAGCATTTACTAAAATAGACATATCAGGAGAGGTAAGAGGTCCTCTCTAAAGTGGTATTCTACATGCTATCCTCTATCCAGGGATGTTCCCAAATATAATAGTTGGCATGTCAGGTATGTCTCATTCACTTGACTAAAGGCTGAGCAGTAACCTGGCATGGCCACTACACAGTGGACGCAGCTTTCAACTTTTTTTTTGGCACCAGTGGCTGCTGAGAACAATTGATCATTGGGGTCGCTGGTATCAGATCCAAACTGATCTGATATTGATGACCTCTCTTGAGGATAGTTTATTAATATGTAGAAACTGGACAACCCCTTTAAGTGGAGGAATGTTTAAAAAAAATCTGACTTCTATATTGGAATAATGTGAAACAGATGCTTCATAAATATGGTGCTTATTATGAATACCATATTAACAATACCTATGTCTCCCACATAAATCTCTTGCTTCAAATCACACTGCGTATAATAAAATTATCTGCCTACAGCCACCACTAGGTGGAGCTTAGGGTATACGAATTTATACAGTTACCATTGAACTTAATGAAAGCTGTAAAAACTTCATTCCACTGAGCCTCCCCTACAGAAAAATGCAGTGGTTTCATGTCAGGTAACAAGAGAATGATTTCAGCGCATAAATCCCTCAGCCCGAGACCCATCACAGTTGTGTGATCCACCATAAGTACAGCACTGCCTATATCCACTGTATAAGGGATAACTAATTGATATGTGGGGAATCCGTGTTCTCACAATCAGATATCTCCTCTCCGGTGGATAGGAGGATAACCTGTAGTTACTGGAATACCCCTTTAAATTCACATCACACAGCTATGCTCCAGTGCTTTAAATGTTAAGTATCATGCTATATATATAGTACTGTTTTAATTCCATAAAGTGTCTATGAACAGTTTTCACCGCATTGAGCAATAACCTTGAATTACAACATACTTAATGATTAAAAGAGAAAAACTGTAATCTCTATAATAAACATTTATAGAATGTAGTCACGCAAATCATAAATGCAGTAATCAATTGGATTTAAGGTGTAGTCCAGCCATTTATGGTTTTAGAAAAAGTCTGTCCGTGGTATAACATAAATAAACCATTTCATACACACCTTATCAATTCCCTGCTGCTCCCACAGTCTCTCACTGGTCTTTGCTTCCTCATCCCTCTTCATATTCTGCAAATGACCACTTAGCCAATCAGTGACCAAGGTGGGTTACTGCTTTAACCATTAAAGACTGGTCTGTTTTAGACCTTTAAGATTAAGGTTTTTTTTTATTGAATTATTGGTCAGAACTTTTTAAAAATTTCCTCCAATATATCTGTATTGGAGGAAATTTTCGGGTACATATTCATTTTTCTTAGCTTAAACTTCAACATTTTTTAGTCCTACTACTACACAGAGTGGCAGTCTATCAGGCCATGCCCTTAGCATGGACTAATAGAAACATACCTAGAAACATAGAAACTGTTATGGTATCCTAGTGGCACCCTGCTCTATTCTCACAGAGGGGCCGATGGTTTTCCATTAGTCAGCCTTCTTTGAATACCATTGTTGCTATTGAAAAAAACATTTTAAATAGCTAGGATCAGCAAGCTTTAATCCTGGTCATTACAGGCAGTGGCATAGCTATAGGGGTTGCAACGGTTGCAGTTGCGACCTGGACCCTAAGTGGTTCTGTACTTTTCCCTTTATAAGATGCAGTGCATCTTAGAAAGGGAATACTAGTGAGCTCTTCCTTAATGGAAGCGCTCACTAGTATGCAGGAGGAGGAGGCGGGGGTGAAGCACTGTGAGCGCTGTACTTACCCCTCCGCTTACTCTTCTCAGGTCCCGCGCTGCTGTGTCCTGGCTGTCTGCAGCGTCAGGACGTACAGAGCGCACTCTGACCTGACGCTGCAGGAGGTCAGGTGACTGTGCAGCATGGGCCCTGAGAAGAGAGCCAGGACAGGGAGAGTGGCAGTAGGAGACAGGAGAGGTAAATTATTTTTATTATTTTACAGTCTGATCTGAGGTCTAATATGGAGGTCTTATTGGGGTTCTAGAGAGGTTTAATGGGGAGGTCTTACTGGGGGTCTGAAGTGGTCTGACTGGGGGTCTGGAGAGGTCTAATGGTGGTTCTGGAGGTCTCATTGGGGGTCTGAGTGGTCTCACTGGGGGGGTCTGGAGTGGTCTGACTGGGGGGTCTGGAGAGGTCTAATGGGGTCTAAAGGTCTGACTGGGGGTCTGGAGAGGCCTGACTAGGGGTCTAGAGAGGTCTGATGGGGGTTTGGAGGTCTGACTGGGGGTCTGGAGAAGTCTAATTGGGTATAAATAAATAAATTGGGCTGGCACTCTGTATGTGTGGCGTAATATGGATAAAATACAATAAAATAAAATTAAATATGAATAAGAAATATATAAATACAATGTAAAGTGATCACACAATTTAATTCAAATGACAATAAAATACATCACTAAAATAATAACTAAAAAATGGACACTGCACAGCAATATTGGATATAAAACACTGCAATGACAATGGAATTGTTCAGAAAAAATATATATATGATCCCAGTATGATATTAGAAAAATATTCAAAAGTGTTCCTTCATATATAAGTCTTTAAATGGAACGAAAAAAGCAGGTATAATGTCCTTCCGCTGCCACTGAAGAAGGGGTAAGAGGTCCCCGAAACGCGTTTGGCGTAAACAGCTGATAGCTCCCATTTCGTCTAAGGCCTTCTTACAGCTGATATCAAGTCTGTGAATATCTTTTCAAAAAATTGGAGCGCTCCAGGAAAGAATTCTTCCACACAGAAACCGCTGAGCACAGCTCTCGTGATATCCTGATACGATCACGGACTAGAGGTACGTCATAGGTCACGTGAGACGCCGACGTCCTGGGACACGAACAGTTCGGTCACTCGCCTCTACTACGGAACAAGCTAGTAGTACGCCACAGACTACGCTACCTTGGCGTCCTTTCACACAATACGGAACCGTGCATAATCAGGTATGCGGTACCTTTGAAAATCATCTGGGCTAAGGTAAGACCTACTGTTACTTCAGAGCACACAGCACTTTATCCATTCATTGAATTTGGATTACAACCAAAAAGCCATCTCTGGGAACCCTTTACTCTCATAGCCTTTTCTAAATTACGGACTAAATCACATACTGCACATAAGCGGTACCTCTCTTCATACAGCATTTGAGAGGAAGGACATTATACCTGCTTTTTTCGTTCCATTTAAAGACTTATATATGAAGGAACACTTTTGAATATTTTTCTAATATCATACTGGGATCATATATATATTTTTTCTGAACAATTCCATTGTCATTGCAGTGTTTTATATCCAATATTGCTGTGCAGTGTCCATTTTTTAGTTATTATTTTAGTGATGTATTTTATTGTCATTTGAATTAAATTGTGTGATCACTTTACATTGTATTTATATATTTCTTATTCATATTTAATTTAATTTTATTGTATTTTATCCATATTACGCCACACATACAGAGTGCCAGCCCAGTTTATTTATTTATTTCCAATATTGTTCCTGTACGGGTGATACAGTTTTCTGGCCTAGAGCACCTGGCCCTAATCGCATAGGAGTGAGCTATTCCTATTATTTATTTTAATCAGTCTAATTGGGTATAGACATCTGATTGGGGGTATGGAGAGGTGTAATGGGGGTCTGGAGAGATCTAATGGGGGTATAGATGTCTGATTGGGGGTCTAGAGGTCTAATGGGGGTCTTATCTGAGGTCTGATATTGGGTCGGGGTCTTACATGGAGGTCTAATGGGGGGGTCTGATATGAGGTCTAAAACTGGGGTCTGACATAGAGGTCTAAAGGGGGTTTGGTCTGAGATGGGGATCTCATTTAGGGTTTTATATGGGGGTCTGATCTGAAAGGGGTATTTTTTAAACTGGCGCACAAAATAAAGGGGTGTTTTTGTACTGACGCTCTGTGTGGTACCAGTATTTTCAGGGGACTGTTTCTGCAGGATAACATTGGGGGCACAGCGGACACAATATTGGAGGTGGCAGGATGGGGTGTTGGGAAGGTGAGGAGGATGATGGAAAAGTAGGAAAGTAAGATGTTTGTTAAACTCTGCAGAGACGAGGCGCGGCTGAAAGAAGTCACTATGGGGGTCTGGTCTGAGAGGAAAAGAAGAGAAAAGAGAATATCTACATCAGAGAAGAGAAGTCGCTGGATGGAAGAGGTACATATGTGGGGCTGTATTACCCTGTATGTTCTGTAGCGCTGTATGTAATGTTTTCCAAGTATGTCTTTAAAGGAGTTGTCTGCTTTTTTTTTTTTTCATATGAGCACTGCCTTCTCTTCTCCGTTTACCTGCTCATCACTGCAAATGCTACAGTGAGCAGGTGAACAAAGCAGAGAAAGCAGTTCTCATATTAGCACTGCTCTCTCTTCAAACAGCTGATCGGCTAGGGTGCTGGGGAACCCTGTTGATCTGATATTGATGACCTATCCTGAGGATAGGTCATCAGTAGTAAAAAGAGGACAACCTCTTTAACAGTAGGACTGGAGGGAAGGGGTTAGGTTGAGAATTTGGCATGGGGGGAGTTTCAATTTTTCCCTTGGGCAGCAGAAAAGCTAGGTGCACCAGCACTAAGTGAAGGGGGAGGGGGCCTAAGCTGAACTCTTGCACCAGGACCCATGAGCTTTTAGCTACGCCCCTGATTACAGGTGAAGCTTGACTGTCAATCACAGCCAGGTTCCTGTCTTGATCACAACTTCTGTGTCCATATGGTCAACAGGACATAATGTTACTTTTCAGGGTGGCAGAAAAAACGCTATTAAGATATAATATTCAAGTATGAGATATTATATGAGTAGATATTGAAAGATAAAAAAAATGACACACTGAAAACTGGTTCACCAGTTTACAAAATCTAGCTGTCAATGAAGGTTAATAATTTGCTGCTAAGGCAATCCGCGAAATGTCCTATAAATAGGAGGCTATGACATGAGATAATTCCATGTGGCAATACATAGTTACAGCGCACTCAGGGTCAGATTCATAAAATGTGAACACTTGAGATACCTAGTCCAACTAATGGATGATACAGGATGTTCTTTATGACCTATAACACTGCTGACTAGGTTTTAGAGATAACTCCAACTAATGGTTAAGCTAAATCTAGAAAATACTGGTAATGATAGAGAAAGTCAGGGGAATAGTTTCACCAGTTTAAGACTGGGCAGTTTTCTCCTATTCATGACCAGACACGTTATCATTTTTATTTTTAGTGCATGCAATATTGAAAACGATATATACTGTATTTTTTGCCCTATAGGACGAACCTGCTCATAAGAAAAAACCTGGTTTTAGAGGAGGAAAATAAGATAAACATTTTTTTTTTTCATCAGACCCTCAGATTAGACCCCCAGTGTTAATCAGACCTCAGATCAGACCCCCAATATTAACTAGACCCCAGCTCAGACCCCTAATAAGACCTTAAATCAGCCCCCCAATGTTAATCAGACCCCCAATAAGATCTCAGATCAGACTCCCAGTGTTAGACTACAGCTCAGACCCCCAAAAAATGCCCCATGCCACCTATTTTTTTGTAGAATGGTGAGTACAGTGCAAACCCTGCAAAGAAGAGGAGCGCGCTGCCAAGCCCAGCCGCTATACAATGTAAGGTGCTGATCGGCGGGGGTCCCTGGTGTCGGAGCTCCACAAAAAATTCTGGAAAACCCTTTTAATGGTAACTAGTGTTGAGCGAATCAAAGCCAAATGAATTGACTTCTATTCGAATTTTGATCTGTGGTAAGGAATCTATTTTTCCTGTAATGGTGGTAAGAAAAAGAAAATACAGCCTCTCTACAAGCAAATGGGTAATGGGGATATGTTTTTTTTACCTGTATAACCCCTAAAAGTTCTCAATTGTGGCATCAGATGCCATGATCAGTGGTAAACGCGGCATCTGAAGGTTTCAATGATGGTGGGGCGGTGCGATCTCCGTTCCCCATCATTGTGCGTGCTACATAAAAAGGAATGTGCTTTGTGACAAATTGAATTTCTTTGTGAAATTTGGCGAAGTAGCCGAATCAAATTTTTCATAACTATGCTCATCACTAATAGTAACGGCTGGAAGATGATGGTATACTTTAATAGGTTTCTAGATGCCTCAAGAGGACACTGACTTTCAATGTCAAAACTGAACCATAAAGACAAAATCTAAAAGTCTAATTTCGCATTAAATCTTGCAAAACTGAAATACAGTATATTACAGCTGGTTCTATAGCGGTTAAAACAACTACAACAAAAAAAAGCAAGGAATGAAATCTCAAGATTCAATAAAATAAATTATTAAAAGGCAAAGTACAACTCGAGCTTATCCATCACAAAATACTTCCAGTGATCAGGAAACAAAGCTCAGTCTGCTGCGACCAAATGACGTGAATCCTTAATTTATGTTTGCTGTTAGGCAAACATTACTGGATTTTATTTTAAACTGGGATTTGTTACTGGGGAATGTGACTGACTACAAAGCTTACAAACTACAGATGTAGAGGCTTATACGGGTTACGTAGATGTGGAGACTTTAACAAATTTGCCATTTACTCATTTCACATTCTTTAAATTGTCATCTGTCTTGATTAACTTTCTTTAGCTTTTTTCAATATCCTACTTGCCAGCCAGTACAAAAGAACACAAAACACAATGTAACACAACACTGACAATATCACTGTCATATTTGCTGTCAAAATGGGACTCCAGTAGGAAAAGGTCACGCACTAGAAGAGGACACCATTTTCTTACCTTAATAGTTTATTCAGATTAAAACTGTTGGCCACTTTCTGGCTACTTGTAACCAATATGTATGTGAGATAACTATGTGGCAATTGCTAATATAGCCGTTGTTGATATTCTGTGCCATTTGCTATATTTCATAAGCCATATCCTGTTGTTAAAGGGGTTGTCCCACAAAAAATATTCTACAGTTTTTAAACCAGCACCTGGATCTGATACTTTTGTAATTGCATGTAATTAAAAATTGAGCATAGCCACTGAGTTATTTAATAAAATGTATCTGTATAGCACCACCTGATGTTAGTTTTTTCTTATTTCTTTGACCTGCTCACTGAGATGGCCACACATGCTCAGTTTCATCCTTCAACTGCCTCCTGAACTGTTAAAGGGAGATCTGAGACACACCCTCTTAGCTGAAAAGACACTCCTCTTGAGCTGTCAGCTTGATATAAATCTAGCAGAGCAATGGACATGGAGATCTCTGGATCCATGTGAGGTACAGGGCTGGTTCTAGCTTTGTTATAAAGAGATTGTGATTAGAGATGAGCGAATCGAAGCTCAAATTTCAGGAAAAATTAGATTTGCACTGAATGCGAATTTCCTCGCGCTTCGAAGTAAAGAAACGCATTTTTCCTAAAATGGCTGCTGCACGTGTGAGGACTTGGAGAAAGGAAGTCTGGGAAGGCGGGATCACACATACTGACATGCATGCAGCCAATCAGCAGCCAGCCCTGTGATGTCACAGCCATATAAATACGGCAGCCATCTTAGATTCTGCCATTCACCAGCGTACTTAGTGCAGGGAGAGACGTGTCTGCAGGCGCTAGAGACAGTGATAGACAAATCGTCATTGTGCTAAAAAAAAATGTTTTACAAGTGCAGGGAAAGATTATTCAAGGTGTAGGGAAAGGATAGGGAGGAATCATTCCACTGCATTTCTGTTGAACAGGGTTCAGTCGGGGAGGTGACAGCCTGGGTAATAGGAACAATCAGATTACACTTTGCTGCACTGACTGGCAATACAAATTGCCATTATACAGCTCTATAATTCCAGCAAACCGTTCTTATTAGGGTGCAAGTGCTGTTTGATGTTTGATACAGGCATTAACAGGGTTCATAAGGCAATATTTCTACGTTGTATTTGCCCTTGTGCGGTGCAGTTATATGTTCTAAAGCATTTTTTGGCTTGTAATAGTGGGGGAAAAGGGCTTATTAGCCGTTGTGTGGTGTCGTGTATTAGTGGCAAAAGTTAAATATATTTGCCGCTCAGCGGTGCACTTATCTGTTTTAAAGCACTTTTTTGCGTGTATTAGTGAAAAAAGGAAAAATATCTTTGCCGCCTAGCGGTGCAGTTATCTGTTTTAAAGCACTTTTTTGCATTTATTAGTGGAAAAAGGAAAAATATCTTTGCCGCTCAGCCGCGCAGTGAGATATTTTACAGCCCACTTTGCCATGTATTAGTGGCGAAATACAAATACCGTATATCTGCCGTTCATAGTTGTACTTGTATTTTGAAAAGCCATTTGTGTAAAAATAGAAAAAAATGAGGGCCTAATTGCATTTCAGCGGTGCAGTGAGATATTTTACAGCCCAGTTTGCCATGTATTAGTGGCGAAATACAAATAAAATCGCCTTTTATCGTAGCACTTATCTGTTGAAAAGCCTTTTGTGTGAAAATAGAAAAAAATTTGGACCTAATTGCCTTTCAGCGGTGCAGTGAGATATTTTACAGCCAAGTTTGGCATGTATTACTGGGGAAATACAAATAAATTTGCCTTTCATCGTAGCACTTATTTATTGAAAAGCCTTTTGTGTGAAAATATAAAAAAAATTGGGCCTAATTGCCGTTCAGCGGTGTAGTGAGATATTTTACAGTCCAGTTTGCAGTATATTACTGGGGAAATACAAATATATTCACCTTTCATTGTTACACTTATCTATTGAAAAGCCTTTTGTGTGAAAATATAAAAAAATTTGGGCCTAATTGCCGTTCAGCGGTGTAGTGAGATATTTTACAGCCCAGTTTGCAGTGTATGGCCTCATGCACACGACCGTATTTTTTTGCGGTCCGCAAAACGGGGTTCCGTTTTTCCGTGATCCGTGACCGTTTTTTCGTCCGTGGGTCTTCCTTGATTTTTGGAGGATCGTTTTGGTGTCCGCCTGGCTGTGCGGAGCCAAACGGATCCGTCCTGAATTACAATGCAAGTCAATGGGGACGGATCCGTTTGACGTTGACACAATATGGTGCAGCCCCCCCCCTGTAGTTAACACATTGGTGGCCAGTGTGGCCGGCCCCCCCTCCCCTGTAGTTAACTCATTGGTGGCCAGTGCGGCCGGCCCCCCCTCCCCTGTAGTTAACTTATTGGTGGCCAGTGGGCCCCCCCTCCCCTGTAGTTAACTCATTGGTGGCCAGTGTGGCCGGCCCCCCTCCCTCCCCTGTAGTTAACTCGTTGGTGGCCAGTGGGCCCCCCTCCCTCCCCCTCCTAATTAAAATCTCCCCCCTATCATTGGTGGCAGCGGAGTGTACCGATCGGAGTCCCAGTTTAATCGCTGGGGCTCCGATCAGTAACCATGGCAACCAGGACGCTACTGCAGTCCAGGTTGCCATGGTTACTTAGCAATTTGTAGAACCATTATACTTACCTGCGAGCTGCGATGGTCTGCGTCCGGTCGGGAGCTCCTCCTACTGGTAAGTGACAGGCCCGCCCGGGAGCTCCTCCTACTGGTAAGTGACATGACCGGTCACTTACCAGTAAGAGGAGCTCCCGACCGGACGCAGACCATCGCAGCTCGCAGGTAAGTATAATGGTTCTACAAATTGCTAAGTAACCATGGCAACCGGGACTGCAGTAGCGTCCTGGTTGCCATGGTTACCGATCGGCGCCCCAGCGATTAAACTGGGACTCTGATCGGTACACTCCGCTGCCACCAATGATAGGGGGGAGATTTTAATTAGGAGGGGGAGGGAGGGGAGAAGGCCCACTGGCCACCAACGAGTTAACTACAGGGGAGGGAGGGGGGGGGCCCACTGGCCACCAACGAGTTAACTACAGGGGAGGGAGGGGGGCCGGCCGCACTGGCCACCAATGAGTTAACTACAGGGGAGGGGGGGCCCACTGGCCACCAATGAGTTAACTACAGGGGAGGGGGGGGCCCACTGGCCACCAATGAGTTAACTACAGGGGAGGGGGGGGGCCAGCCGCACTGGCCACCAATGAGTTAACTACAGGGGAGGGAGGGGGGGGCGGCCACACTAGCCACCAATGTGTTAACTACAGGGGGGGGCTGCCCCCTGCTGCCTGGCAGCACCTGCCAGGCAGCAGGGGGCAGTCATGTACACAGTTCTGTTAGCATATTCTAACCTGAAGCGTCCCCATCAACATGGGAATGCCTCTGTGTTAGAATATACTGTCGGTTCTGAGTTTTCACGAAGTGAAAACTCATCTCTGAAAAAGCTTTTATGCAGACGGATCTTCGGATCCGTCTGTATAAAAAGTAACCTACGGCCACGGATCACGGACACGGATGCCAATCTTGTGTGCATCCGTGTTCTTTCACGGACCCATTGACTTGAATGGGTCCGTGAACCGTTGGCCGTGAAAAAAATAGGACAGGTCATATTTTTTTCACGGCCAGGAAACACGGATCACGGATGCGGCTGCAAAACGGTGCATTTTCCGTTTTTTCCACGGACCCATTGAAAGTCAATGGGTCCGCGAAAAAAAACGGAAAATGGCACAACGGCCACGGGTGCACACAACGGTCGTGTGCATGAGGCCTATTACTGGGGAAATACAAATATATTCACCTTTCATTGTTGCACTTATCTGTTGAAAAGCCTTTTATGAAAAAATAGAAAAAACTTGGGCCTAATTGCCGTTCAGCGGTGCAGTGATATATTCTAAAGCCCTGTTTGCTGTGTATTAGTGGCAAAATAAAAAATATTTGATCTAATATTTGGTTATTTGATCTAACAGTATGTCAGGCAGAGAAGTGCCAGGCCCTGCACAGGGGAGTGGCAGAGGGCTAAATGTTTCTGGCGCAGGCTGTGGTCGCAGCAGAGGTGCCGTGGCAGCAGGGGTCACTTTAAAAGGCCTGAGCTCCCAGTGTCCGCTAGCGGTTGTGTCGTGACTAGCAACCCAGCGGTTCTTGAATGGTTGAATCGATCTTTGACTTCATCGCAACTAACATCAGACACCCCAAGCCAAGAGTCAGTGGGTTCGTCAGACTCAACCCTTAGTTGGCATGTCCCAGGAGCAGGCCCTGTGCCCTCCCCTGTCCTCAACTTGCCTCTGTCCTTTCATCCACTAGGCGGGCAAGTAGTGATGAGGAGAGTGGCGTGGGAGCTGGTGTTGCGAGCGATCAGGCTACTGACCCAGAAACAGTAGAGGAGGACATCAGTGACGTGCAGACAGTACTCGATGATGATGATGTAGCTGATCGCACTTGGGACTTGGGTGATGAAGGGGCTTAATTTTTTTTCTTCTTTAGAATAATGTAATATTATAAAATCTGGTGTCTCCATTATAAATCTGCAGAGTGGGTGCCCCGTGTGGCTTCTACACACTTTCAAAATAATCCTTCAGCGGGGCGAATAGCCACGTGTATAAAGCAATACATTCTCACAGCCCCATCACCGGATATACTCTACGCATGTGGAATGATTCTAATTGGTTGACACAACTATCTCCGAATTATCAAGTACTATTGCAAGCAAGAGTTGTGCTTCTCAATTCCTCTATTCATTTTCAGGAAACTCTACCAGAGAGGGTGAAAATTATTACATCCCCAGCCCTAGACCTTTGCCCAGATTATGATGTCCCGTCACTCGAGGCTCTACGAGAACATCCTTTACTGGTTAGCTTGTCTACCTTTCATTTGGTGGATTTTAGCCAATGTATGAAAAAACACCTAATGGGGTTATCCGACCCTCCGGAGCACTCTCTTTTGGAAAAATTAGCTTTACAGGTCAAAGAGCCAAAAGGCAAAATATCAAAATTATATAATCTCCTATTGTCTCTATCAGGTTCTGACACCCAGCCTTATATTACTCGCTGGGAAAGAGACTTAAATATCACATTCACCCCCAATGAAGTTAAAAGTGCATTTTTAAACCCATCCAGGGTGTCCAGATGTGCCAAACTACAGGAAAACAGCTATAAGATACTAACGCAATGGTACTACACACCGCATCACCCCAGCCGCAAGTTCCTAGATTGCGCCCCCAGAATGTTGGAGGTGTCGGTGTGAAGTGGGAACTCATGGTCACATTTGGTGGTCCTGCTCTAAAATAAAACCCTACTGGCAGCTTGTCTGCAAAACTATTTCAGACATCAGCAAGGTTCCTATCACTGCATCCCCGAAATTGTGCCTTTTTGGGATATACAGTGATCCCAAGTGCTCAAGACCCATTCATACCCTATGCAATATTCTGTTAGCAGCATCTAGGCTATTGATTGTGGTGAGTTGGAAGTCTACGGACCCTCCCACAAAGCCACAATGCATACAGAAGTGCGATCAGTTATATCGCCTTGAACAGATAGCTCACTGGGACTCCCACACCACTCATCGGTTTGAGAATATTTGGGGACCCTGGAAAAAATACTGAAACTTTTCCGACACCTAAAATTGTAGGGCCTATAAAGTGACGATGGCTGTATATTGCCACGTATCAATACAAAAATGCAATACAATAACTCGAACCAGTTATGAACAGGATGGGGAGTAATTCAGGGGTAGAGGGAAGAAGGTCCCAGAGGTGACACATGCAGCTATCAGATGCATTTCAGTGCACAGATCCACCAGGAATTCCATCAATAACAATCATACAGTGTGTAAGTGGAGAAACTTTAGACACTAATATCAATTTGTTATATAGAGGTAATTGTAGAATAAAATCAGTGTGTCTAAGGCTACTTTCACACTAGCGTTGTTTAAATCCGGCGTTCAATTCCGACAGCGGAACTGCCCGCCAGATCCGGAAAAACGTGTGAAAACGGATTACATTTGAATCCTGATCAGGATTTTGATCACAATGAAAAAATGCATTGGAAAAAACGGATCCCCATTTATGGACTTTAACTTTTTTTTCACATTTTTCGGGTTTAACATGCAAAAGCCGGATCCGGTTTGACTGAACACACGGCGCCGGATCCGGCGTTAATGCAAGTCGATGGGAAAAAGACCGGATCCGGCGTTCAGTCAAAGTGTTCAGGATTTTTGGCCGGAGGTAAAAATACAACATGCTACGGTTTTCTGAAAAGCCTGATCAGTCAAAAAGACTGAACTGAAGACATCCTGATGCATCCTGAACGGATTACTCTCCATTCAGAATGCATTAGGATAAAACTGATCAGCTCTTTTCCGGATTTGAGCCCCTAGGACGGAAATCAGCGCCGGAAAAGAAAAACGCTAGTGTGAAAGTACCCTTAGAACACTCTCTCTTGTGAGAAGTAACAGTAGAAGCTCACATGCAGCTTATTTATTCCATACATATGAATGAGGTTGCTTCTGGATTTCTGCAAGACCCATTAAGGCTTGTAACGACAAGATTGTTTATGTAATCATGATTAAAAAAAGAAAGAGAATTAGATCGCACATCCACAAGCTGCTTCTCAGCAAAATTAACATCGATTCTCAGCGCAATATTTAGTGTACGGCCCAGGGGCATTGCTAGGTTAAAACATTCGGGGCCTGGGCCCCGGATGTTTTGTCCCATGCCCCGAATGTCCTGCCTGCCTGCTAGATACAACTGTATTGCCGTACACAGAACGGCAATACAATTGAATCTAATACACTGGGAAGAGATGAAGGACCTGTGGTGACATCACAGGTCATGTGATCAGCAAAACAGGCTGTGATAGGATGACCTGGATGATGTCACCATCATGTGACCAGTGCAGGATTGGACCGGAGTGAAGAGGAGAAGGAGCCTAATGGTGATGTCTGTACATGAGAAAAGGTAAGTGAAGGGAGAGGCAGAGCAATGCTGGGAGTTGTAGTTATTTAACTGGGATGTATGTTAGGGCTGAAGGGAGGGATGTTATTGACATGGAACTGTGTGCTTGAGGTGGCTGGGGGAAGGAGTGATGTTATTTACATGGGACTATGTTGAAAGTGGATGGTGGGGGGGAATGATGTTTATGTACATGGAACTTAATGTTTAGGCTACGTTCACACTTGCGTTTGGGGATCTGCTTGTGAGATCCGTTTCAAGGCTCTCACAAGCAGCCCCAAAAGCATCAGTTTAACCCCAATGCATTCTGAATGGATGCGGATCCATTCAGAATGCATTCGTTTGGCTCCGTACGGCCCCCTGTTCCGTTTTGGAGGCGGACCCCAAAATGCTGCAAGCAGTGTTTTTGTGTCCGCATGGTCTTGCGGAGCCAAACGGATCCGTCCTGACTTACAATGTAAGTCAATGGGGACGGATCCCTTTGCATTGACACAAAATGGTGCAATTGTGCAAATGGTGCAATTACAGCGCATCGAGTCCCGAAGGGTAAGACTGCGTGTACACAAGACTATACATCATCATCATCATCAATTGTAAACAGATCCGTCCCCCATTGACTTTCAATGTAAGTCAGGACGAAGAAATTCAAATCTAATACAAACGAATCGGTCCTGAACGGATGCATTCGTTTGTATTATCGGTGCGGATCCGTCCTGTACAAGTACAGGACAGATCCGCACGAACGCAAGTGTGAAAGTATCCTTAGGGGGTGATGTTTACATGGGATTGTGCGTTGGAGGGCCTTATTTCTACTGAGGACTCTGTGAGGGTATTATTAATATGAGGGGGCTCTTCTAATAATGGGGGCATTGTTGAGGAGCATTATCATGGTTGGGGCAGTGTTACTAATGAGGGCATTCTAGAAGGGAATTACTATTGGTGGGACTATGAGGAGCACTATTACTATGGGGGGCAGTAATGTTTCTTCAGGATAGTATTTGGGGGTATTGGGGGGGGGGGCAGGGGCGTAACTAAAGGCTCATGGGCCCCGGTGCAAGAGTTCAGCTTGGGCCCCCCTTCCCTCAGTGCTTTGTGTGTCTTCTTATGTGGCACAAGTGTCTTTGGGCCCCTTCAGGCTCCTGGGCCCGGTAGCGACTGCTACCTCTGCACCCCCTATAGCTACACCCCTGGGGGGGGGGGGGGGCACAGCAAGCAGCAGGATAACATTGTGGGGACTTCAGTTGGGGGATAATGATAGAATGTGAGGAAGCTAAGATGTCTGTGTGTCACACTCTGCAGAGACGAGGCGGTTGAGAGAAGTTGTCCAGACCGAGTGGAGAAGATGATGAGAGAGAAGATCTACAAAGAGGATGATGACAGAGAGGAGACGTCACCTGGAGGCCCTGGACATGACAGGTAAGTGCTGCTGTATAGCAAGTACAGCAAAGTGTGTGTGGGGGGGGCAACATATTTATTGGGGCTTGTGCCCCGGATCTTTTGAGACCCTAGCAACGCCCCTGGTACGGCCCCCTATACTTCATGCTATATAAGAGGCATTAGTGTACATTTCGATCAAAAGACATAAGCCCATTCACCACGTCAAGGTTACCTCTTAGAGTGGGGCCTACTCTAAATTTGGCACGGCACTGCCTGGTGACTGCCGGCGCAACAGCTCCGCACCAGCAGGCGGCGGGATCCAGATGCCCAACAGAAGCGATGTTAATTTTGCTGAGAAGCAGTTATAGATCAAAGCAAAGCTTGTGGATGTGCGATCTAATTCTCTTTTTTCTTTTTTTAATCATTGTTTATGTAATCAGCCCACTATAAGGAAAAAGTGAACATGAGCAGTGAACTTGGGTGGAAATACTGAGCCTGTGGTCGTATTTTCTGGCATTTGCAATGGAGCTATCTGAAAGACCAATACAACCTTACATTCTGTTTTACTAGACAAAGTACACCTTAATGCAAGAACCGTGCTTTCACTCTATACCTTAAATCAGAACTATTACTTATGTGTCTACTGGTACCAACTATCTATGGCAGCATAACTGAACTGTTCCATTACCCTTTAGCACCACATCATAATAGCTGGTTGCCACCTGCTGGGTACTAACTAAAAGTCAGGGCATTACCAAGTTTTATTTATTTTCAATTAAAGTTTGTATGATAGTTTCTTGAGCTATAGAATAATGGCTCATAGACATGACAGCGCTGTGTGCACCGACCCAGTGTGGCACATGGAGTCACTAAGATCCTGTATTATGGACCCATAGGCACTTTGTGTGCCACCACATGATGGATTCATGAGTTTTTTCTCCTAGAAGCAATGCTTACATCAAACAATATCATTGCTACAAGGCATACAACACAGCATGCTCCAATTATTAATCCTATACTTACTGCAGTCCTATACTTACAGAAAGAGAAATACTGAAATAGCTAAAAAAAATTATCAAAACTCACCCAAATTGGGAATTACAAACTGTGTATGTGTGTGTAGATAGAATTTGCTAGCTACTAAAGTCTTGTGATCACAGCAGCACCAGCACTGATTCAAGCAGGCAGCTACTCTTCCTCTCCTTGCAGTGGACATCCTCTGTGTTCCTTAAGGCTAGGTCTACACGACGACATTTGTCGCGCGACAATAAGTCGCGCGACAGATAGGGCACAACTACACTGCAACATTTGTAGCGCAACATTTTGTTGCACCAATGTCGCGCAACAATTTTTATAACGGCAGTCTATGGTGTCGCACTGCAACATGCAACATGCTGCGACTGCGACGCAACAGTCGCAGAAAAATCCATCTCGAATGGATTTTCTGCGACTGTTGCATCGCAGTCGCAGCATGTTGCATGTTGCAGTGCGACACCATAGACTGCCATTAAAAAAATTGTTGCGCGACATTGGTGCAACAAAATGTTGCGCGACAAATGTCGTCGTGTAGACGTAGCCTTAGGCTGAACTCATATGTTGTGACAAACATACGGTAGATAAAAATGTTTATATACTTGGAATTCGCAGCAATTGCTGTTACTCTTAAAGAATGAGTTCCTAGAGCTGTTTGTATGGAAAATAGCATTTATGTAAATTATACTTACTTAATATGAATGAGAGTTTTAAAACTGCTGTATTAGTCTGTATACAAAAACACAATCTAAAAAGATGTGTAGAAACCTGCATAGGATGGAAAGTACACTAAAAAGAAAAAAAAATGATGTAATATATCAGATTGAAAAGGGTTACAACGTCATTTATCCTTTAATCTACAGAGGGAGTTAATACCGCCAAAAGAAAAAAAATGAAAAGACTTAAAACAGTGGTTTGTGACCCACCTGCTAATATTACTCCAAGAACACAACAACCTATCAAGGAAGTCACAAAATACTGCAGAAGAACATTCAAAGAATTTAAAGCATTGCTATCCCGAGCCAAGGTCAGGGTTCATGAAAGAAACTGGGAAAAAGTTGAGTTCATGGGATGAGAAAAGCAAGACAGAAACCAATGCTTAGCAAGATCCAATTTGTATATTCTTTCCCATGGAGCATCACCTAAAACATAACTTTCCATGCACTGCTGTGTCTCTTTAATAATAACCAGTCCTCTCTCCAAGCTACATGTAAGGCCTCATGCACACGACTGTATTTTGGGTCTGCGTTTGATCTGTATTTATTGTAGATCGCACGCGCACCCGTTAATTTCTATGGTGTTGAAAATAATGCGGACTGCAGACGGATGTCATCTGTGTGCTGTCCATATCCATGTTGCTGTTTTGCAAATTATACCACATGCCCTATTCTTGTCCATTTTGCAGACAAGACTAGGCAGTTTTATTAGGTAAATGCGGCATGCACACGGATGGTATCCAGATTTTGTGGATTCACGGTTTACGGACGGCAAAATACATACTATTTTGAGCATGTAGCCCAAGGCATCTTACCCGGCTCTGTACTGCTGAGGAGCAAAAACTCTGAAATAGTGCTGTGTACAGATGGGACACTCTGGTTTGGCTAGTATGAGTTAATTTGTATACTTATTTCCCATGGATAATTGCCTGAAAAATAAGTTTTAGTACACCCACTATGTCTCTTCAATAATTACAGCAATACCAAATTTATATAGCTTTTGTTATGTTTTTAAAGGGTTGCCCCAGTGTTTTACACTGACCAGTATCTGATCGGTATTGGTCTTCCTAGAGCAGTGATGTCACGTTCATCAGTCACATAGAATAGGCATAGCTCAGTCCCATTCAAGTGCATAGGGTTGAGCTGCAATACCAAGCACAGCCACTATCCAATGGATGGTGCTGTACTTGGCAAGCTGTGAGTGCTGCAGCCTCTTCGAACAGCTGATTGGCGGTGGGTGCTGGGTGAAGGACCCCCACGATCACATACTGATAACCTATCCTGAGAACAGTCCTGAGAATCAGTATTAACCCCTTCACACATAATCACATACATGTACATCATTACAAGCAAGGGGTTGTATGGAGTGGGTATAATACAGTTGGCACCCAGCCCGAATAACCGGGATTGGCAATGACATCGAACTCAGTCCTTTAACCTCAGATGCCCGCATTCAGTAACGATCGTGACATTTGTGGGCTTAGGTAAAGGAGGGGTTCACTTTGCCTTGTGATTGGAGCACAATTAGTGAAGTTGCAGGGCACTGATCAGCTACCATGACAGCCTGGGGCTTTTTGAAGGTTCCCAGGCCTGTCATGGTTAACTGATTGTAAGGCCATGCACAAGGTTCAGTTCAGCAGGCAGAGTGTCAGAATCTCTCAGACCATAATAGTACTCTATTATGGTCTATGGGACAAGCGATTAAAAGATTGCAGGTTCTAGTCCCTAAAGGAGCTAAAAGTTTTTGTGTAAAAAATTAATAAAACATAAAAATATTATAAATTCAAATCAATGTAGTCTATGAGAAAATAGCTGGGTTACTATTAAGCCCTGCCACAGACAGAACTCAATAGAACCTTCACTATAGTAGGCATGAGAGCCATCAGAAAGATCCCAGCTGCAATAACAACCAAACGGCTCCCACAATCCAATTTATGTTGCCCGTTTAATCACCTGGGGAAGCCAACTCATGGTAAATAACCTCTCAGATGCTGTGGTCACAATTGACCCCATAGCATCTCAGGGTTTAAATTTCCATGATCTGAGTTATCTCCAGTCACAGACACAGTAGTTACCGGAGAGTTATGGTGTACGCTCAGCTCCGGAGCGTACACCATGTTTAAAACTATGGGTTGCACCGCACGTGCTTGGCGGATGTCAACAAGGGTTTAAGCTGACATTCCCTTGATTATCTTGAAATGAGTATCCACTTTAGACAACCCATTTTGCTACAAAGGCCTTTTGAAAATAAAAGCTTATGACTGGGTTGTAACCCTGGAAGTGGCTGTACGTGTTCAATTCCTCTATAGCACCACAACAGAGCAATTTAAGAATGACTTATTGTCATTAAAGTCAATAAAACAGATAGAAAGCTATAGATTGATAGTTCTAATACAGTGGAGGAGCTGAACTAATTTCATTCCTTTGGTGATGTGCAGGAAGACAGATGTACAGTAAGGGTTTCTTGTATTAGTGACAGCACACTGCACAGTGCAGCCCGTAGGAAGTCGCTCTTATAAATATCACCTTCCTGCCTTTGTTCCCAATATGGATTTCTAGTCTGCTAACCACATTAAATCATTCAGTGAACCGACCTTCAGATAGGATTTTCTTCTATTTAGGGGAACTACCTGCACTGCTAACTGGTAAAATACTGGCTACAAGGCATTACATGCATAGCTATTGCCAAGACTAAGCAGGGTTTATACATGTTAAGGATACAGAGGTAAAAAGAAAAAGAATATAACAACAAGTTAAATAATAGTTTATTACAAAGGTAAAACACACATAAGACAGGTCATTGCCTACTTACCCCAAGAGTTAATAATGGTAGCAGTCAGTGTTTTTATGGGTTTAGCTCTCCTTGAAAGTAGTTTGAGGAACGCTGCTATGCCTCTATAACTTTTCCTTTAATTGTGACTGTGCACCTATGTTTTTTAAAATGCAGGAGGCACTGACTTGTTCTGTGATTTTTCTATAAAGCATGGCTGCCACATCACTCCTGAACATTGTCATGGCCCAAAACATTACAGGTTAGTTACCCCAATAAAACTGTACTTTTATGGACACCCAGCAGTTCCTACTACAAAAGTGATAGGAAAAGGCAAAATATGGATGCGGTTATTTTGAAATATTTCATAGTTTGAGATCCTCTTCAGGTTTCTTCTGAATAGGCATGCAAACATGTATTTATGGTTATGTGCCTTTCGATTTGTCTTACCTAGCTGTAACAGGACTTGAGCAAATTGTCTTTGGCTTTTCTCCTTGCCACATCGAGAAACACTATTCAGAACTTGAAGGATAAGTAAACAGAAAGGAAAATGAGAATGTGTCTGGCTTTGACAAACCCCTTGAAGATTTTGGGCCCTTCAAGAGAAACTGCTTAGAGTTCTGCGATTTGCTGACTTGTATAGACTAAGGGGGTCATTTATTAAGACCAGTGTTTTCACATTAACCCCACTAGGGATATTGGTCTAAATCATTTTAGTGACCAAATGTCACCATCAAAACCTTAACTACCCTATGTTGGCATTGTGACTGTGACTGTCATGGTGACATTACCCCCTTCACTACTATAGATCACCAGGGTTGTGAACATTAACTCCTTAACTACCCAAGACCACCAGGGATAGTATATCATACCGTCATCCTCCCAAGCTACCATATTTTTGCAGTGCCAGGGGCTCTAGAAGACTTAGATTGAACATTGCACATCCAACCAGTAATTCTGCATTGCAACATCACCATATGTCTACTTTATCACAATCCACATTTTTCTCTACTTTCTTGAGTTACATTGGAGCACTGGGATGTTTAAGCCTACTACAGGATACCTAATCAATGTCTGTTCCAAGGCAATATATTTTTTTAGGACAACTTTCAGAGCTTCACATGGAACTGACAACAACCCCAAAAGTCATTCCATTCATTGATCCTAAGACCTGTTTAACCAGTAATTTCCATCAGTGACTGTAAGCCAAAACCAGGTGTGGGTCAAAATCACAGAACAGGTGTAAATCTTTCCATTATACCATATCTCTATGTAGGCTACACACTTGGTTTTGGCTCACAATAACCGATGGAAATCACTGATCAAACACTGACTGTGTGAAAACAGCCTAAGAGTTCTTATCTGCAATTAATCAAAATATATTCATATTGTATAAATTGTACAAGAGCAAGAAGAAAGCAGTCTCCTCAACTGTTACTTACGTTGAAGAGGAATGAAAGATCTGATTGATGATACAGTAGCTAAAAATATTTTCTGAAGATAGTAACATTAAGTCTGGCCATATTCTCCTCCTTTGGGTAATAAGCAAAACCGAGACAACGAGGATATGGACTATGACAGAAGTATTATTGCATTCATTCTGTCAATAAGAACAGAAGGAGGCTTTGCTATGCAATAATTCTGGCAACCACTAGCAGGACTAAAAGCACAAACCACTTATTTCAACATGGGCCTCATCTCTTTGTATATTCAGATGTGCCAAGGACATTTTGTTTGCATGCAAATTATTACCTGCTCTGAGGAGCAGTTATTCTTTGTATACAAAAGCCTATACACTATTGTTGCTCTTTTTAAAGGAGGCACTAGTAAAGTGTGTCTAACGGAGAAATGCCTGCATAGGAAGCCAAAACAAAACTCTTGGCAATGCAAGGCGACCTCTTAGATCATAGCTCTGCGGTAGAGAAGAATCTGGAGCCTGGATGACATGTCCAATTTCCAGCACATATCTAAGGTCTCAAAGACATACATTTTATTTTTGGCATATGTATCATAAACATAATTAAGTCTTTGGGAAAAAATGTATACACTTTATGATTTGTTATACAATGCGAAGGGAAGACTTCAGTCTGAACTTTACTACCTAAAAAGCTAATGGCACCAATGGGCACACACTGTTAGTGTAAATTTCATTTGACATTTACAGTGACTTCCATTAAAATTCCTTGTAAAATAAGACTTTGAACTGTAAGGCTCATGAGCATCACCATATTATGGTTTTGTGTTGCAAGGATCCATATTGAGAAACCCTTCTTCCTTGCAATTTCTTTTTCTCATAACATTGCTTCTAGAGAAATCTAAGGTGCTTTATAAAGGCATTATATAGCATCACACAGCAAGTCCGTACATAGGCGCTGATGGACTTCCTATGCCACTATACAGAGTCCAATGCTCATGTACATGCCATTAACATGGAATTAGAGTAGCTTAATTGCGACTCAAATTGTTAGATCCAGCATTTTGGAGACCTACTTGCTATTCCCAATGGTGTACAGCAAAAATGAGTGTGGTACCATGTCTACCAGAACATGTTTGCGTAAAAAAATTAACAAGTAGTATAAGAGTGATACCTTTATTGGCTAGCCAGAACAAATTAAATGTCTGTAGCACTCCCCTCCTCCTTCTTCAGGACCCAGAATTATTTATTTAAGAGATGTTGCAACAAACCATTGTACATGGGGTGATACATCATTAAAGTGTTTTTTCCAGGTTCAGAATATCAGATCGATAGGTGTCCGACTCTTGGCACCGCAGATGATACCCTATTTGCATATATCAGTTTTTCTATCCACACACTGTCTACTTGTAGGAGCAGACTAGCCATAGACCCTACAGGGAATTTTCCAGGTAGGCCGAAGTCCACGGGGCCACCCAAGCCCACTTCACTGCCGCTGGCTGGATACCTACTACTGGGGAAACTATAGAGATCATTACTAGAAGAAGTCCAGGCAGCATGCTGAGGGTAGGGCTGGCTTGGTGCTGTTGCCCACATTTCACCTGCTAAGCCCCCTGCTCAATATCCATATTAGAGAAAATTGGAGGAGGACAGAACGTAGCAGCTATTGATGGCCACCAGAAAGGGGCTTCTGGGGTAGTGCTTTGTGCTGTACTGTGATATTTAGTTCTGTGGTGTGATATTCTGTGCTGCACTATGGTATTACTGACCCTGCCAACTTGCATTGGCCCCATCTACTTGTTTTGCTCCATCTCCTGTCAATTTGGACCCACTTGCAACAGCCACAGTTTTCTTTTTCCAGGGCCACTTTAAGTTCCTCGTCCGCCTCTGTCTACTTGGTAGTGGTCGTGAAAGGTTTTTGCATCGGTGCATGGGGGATTTAGGAGTTCAGAGAGCTGGAGTCAGGCTGCTGTGGTTAAGGAGTGTAAAGTGTGTCCATGGTCATAAATCCAGGTGTTTGATTGAGTCCTTGTGTTAATATTAGTTTGAATTCCCAGATTTTCTTCTCCATGTTAAATTGTACATACACATAAGAGCAAAGTAGACCAGACCCACCAATTTTGGCAAGACTGGCTGACTATCTGTATGGTGGTGTGCCGATTCTACCTGATAGCTATTGCATATGTCTACCTTAAAGGGGTTCTGCAGTTTGTTTAAACTGATTATCTATCCTCTGGATAGATCATGAGCATCTGATCGGCGGGGGTCCGACACCCGGGACCCCCGCTGATCAGCTGTTTGAGAAGGCAGCGCGCTCCAGCAGCGTTGCGGCCTTCTCACTGTTTACCGCTGGCCCAGTAATGTCACGACTAGTATCAACTGGCCTGGGCGGGGCTAAGCTCCATTCAAGTGAACAGAAGATAGATCATCAGTTTAAACAAACTGCAGAACCCCTTAAATTTTTAAAATTATCTTTCAGTGTTAGGACTTTTAAGTCTGTCATACTGTATAACAAGTAGTGTTTAACCCTCCAGGACCCTGTAATTTTTCACCTTCCTTACCCTGCCTAATTTTCCAAATTTGACATGTGTCACATTATCTGGTAATAACTTTGGAATGCTTTTACTTTTCTGAGATTGTTTTCTTGTGACCCATTGTGCTTCATGTTAGTGGTAAATTTGAGTCGATATGCCTTACTTTTATTTATTTAAAAAAACAAAACAATAATTTACAGAAAAATTTTAAAAAATTTGATGTTTTCTAAAAATTTCAAAATTTCACTTTTTGGTAGATTTTCCATTTTTATCTATTTTTCCCTTTAACGACAAGGATTAGCAGCAAACAAACCTCAATATTTGTTATCCAGATTCTGCTGTTTACAGAAACAACCCACATGTGGTCTTAAACTGCTGTATGGACACACTGCAGGGCTCAAAAGGGAAGGAGCGCCATATGATTTTTGGAGGACAGATGTTGCTGGAATGTTTTTTGAGGGGAGAATATGTCAAGATTTGAAGAGACCCTGACATACCACTACAGTGGAAACCCTCAAAAATGTATCCCCTTTTAGAAACTACACCACCAAGGAATTTATTGAGGGGTGTATTGAGTGATTTGACCCCACAGGTGTTTCATAGAATTTAGAAACACTTGGCTGTGAAATAAAATAAATATAATAAATATAATTATAAAAATAAAAGGTTGCTTTAACCCCAATTTTTTTATTTTCACAAAGGGTAACAGGCAGGAGAAAAAGGACCCTTCAATGTGTTACCCATATTCTTCTGAATACAGCACCCATATGTGCTTGTAAACTGCAAGAAGAGCATCGTATTCATTTGAGACCTAGTTTGGTGATTTATAAAACTACAGAAGCTCTGAGGTTAAATAAAAAAGAAGAAACTCCCCAAGAAGTGGCCCCATTGTAGAAACTACATCCCTCACAGAATTTACCAAGGGGTGTAGTGAGCATTTTGACCCAACAGGTGTTTTGCAAAGGTTTTTACACAGATATGCCATTTCTGTGCCCAATATATTGTGCCCATCGTGTTCCAGTGTGAAAAGCAAGCCCTCTTTATTATTATGTTGTGCTTCCAGGCAAAATATGGCTGTAATCTTTTGCCGGGACATACAACAGGGCTCAGGATTAAAAGAGTACCAGCAGTGGCATACATAGAGAAGTAAGGGCCCCATAGCAATCAAACCAGGCCCCCCACACAGGGCCCTGACCAAGTTTTCTCCCCCCCCCCAAGTAGAAGAGAAGATGATCCCAACCTGGACCCCTCTTGCTCTGGGTCCCATAGCAGTCACATGGTCTGCCGCTATGGTAGTTACTTCCCTGAGTACAGGCGCATTTGAGGCCCAATGTGGTGATTTACACATTTTGTGCTGACAACTGTAGAGATTCTGTAGAGTGTGAAATAATAAATTGTGCCCCTGAGAATTGACCCAATCTTAGAAACTAAACCCCTAAAGGTATTTATTAAGGGGTAGAGAGCATTTTGCCTCCACAGGTGTTTTGCAGAAATTAATGAGCAGGAGACTGTTCGGAATGAAAATTGCAAGTTTTCTACAGACATGGCATTTCAGAGTACACCCCCAGAGTACACTGTTAGGTGGGTTCTACTGGGTACGGAAATGCTATAAATGTGGACTGCTGTTTGGATATACTACAGCAGGGATCAACAACCTCCGGCACTTCAGGTGTTGTGAAACTACATCTCCCACCATGCAAACTTGCTTGGCTGTTCTCTGAACTCCCACAGAAGTGAAAGGAGCATGCTGGGAGTTATAGTTTCACAACAGCTGAAGTGCCGAAGGTTGCTAATCCCTGTACTACAGGGTCCAAAAAGGAAGACTATCTAATCGGTTTTGCAGTAGATTGTGATGGATTGGTTTAGGGGCACCATGTTGCTATTGAACATTCTCTGGGGTACCAGTTCAGCCATTTTCTGACAACCATACGTTTATTTTTCTGTAGGCGGAGCTATGTGAGGGATTATTTTTGCGGGATGAGTTGCTGTTATCATTGGTTCTATTTTGGAGTTGCATATGACTTTTTGATAGCTTTTTATTTTGCTTTTTGGGAAGCAGGATAAGAAAGAGCCAGCAATGCCTCCAAAGCTTTTGGGTTATGTTATTACGGCATACACCATGCAGGAAAAAACATGTTCTCTTTATTCTGCTGGTCAGTACGATTGCAGAGATATCAGTTTATATACACTGCTCAAAAAAATAAAGGGAACACTTAAACAACACAATGTAACTCCAAGTCAATCACACTTCTGTGAAATCAAACTGTCCACTTAGGAAGCAACACTGAGTGACAATCAATTTCACATGCTGTTGTGCAAATGGGATAGACAACAGGTGGAAATTATAGGCAATTAGCAAGACACCCCCAATAAAGGAGTGGTTCTGCAGGTGGTGAACACAGACCACTTCTCAGTTCCTATGCTTCCTGGCTGATGTTTTGGTCACTTTTGAATGCTGGCGGTGCTTTCACTCTAGTGGTAGCATGAGATGGAGTCTACAACCCACACAAGTGGCTCAGGTAGTGCAGCTTATCCAGGATGGCACATCAATGCGAGCTGTGGCAAGAAGGTTTGTTGTGTCTGTCAGCGTAGTGTCCAGATCATGGAGATGCTACCAGGAGACAGGCCAGTACATCAGGAGACGTGGAGGAGGCCGTAGGAGGGCAACAACCCAGCAGCAGGACCGCTACCTTCGCCTTTGTGCAAGGAGGAACAGGAAGAGCACTGCCAGAGCCCTGCAAAATGACCTCCAGCAGGCCACAAATGTGCATGTGTCTGCTCAAACGGTCAGAAACAGACTCCATGAGGGTGATATGAGGGCCCGACGTCCACAGGTGGGGGTTGTGCTTAAAGCCCAACACCGTGCAGGACGTTTGGCATTTGCCAGAGAACACCAAGATTGGCAAATTCGCCACTGGCGCCCTGTGCTCTTCACAGATGAAAGCAGGTTCACACTGAGCACATGTGACAGATGTGACAGAGTCTTGAGACGCCGTGGAGAACGTTCTGCTGGCTGCAACATCCTCCAGCATGACCGGTTTGGCATTGGGTCAGTAATGGTGTGGGGTGGCATTTCTTTGGAGGGCCGCACAGCCCTCCATGTGCTCGCCAGAGGTAGCCTGACTGCCATTTGCCATTAGGTACCGAGATGAGATCCTCAGACCCCTTGTGAGACCATATGCTGGTGCGGTTGGCCCTGGGTTCCTCCTCATGCAAGAGAATGCTAGACCTCATGTGGCTGGAGTGTGTCAGCAGTTCCTGCAAGACGAAGGCATTGATGCTATGGACTGGCCTAGCCCCTGTTCCCCAGACCTGAATCCAATTGAGCACATCTGGGACATCATGTCTCGCTCTATCCACCAACGTCACGTTGCACCACAGACTGTCCAGGAGTTGGCAGATGCTTAAGTCCAGGTCTGGGAGGAGATCCCTCAGGAGACCGTCCGCCACCTCATCAGGAGCATGGACAGGCGTTGTAGGGAGGTCATACAGGCACGTGGAGGCCACACACACTACTGAGCCTCATTTTGACTTGTTTTAAGGACCTTACATCAAAGTTGAATCAGCCTGTAGTGTGTTTTTCCACTTTAATTTTGAGTGTGACTCCAAATCCAGACCTCCATGGGTTGAAAAATTTTATTTCCATTTTTTTTATTTTTGTGTGATTTTGTTGTCAGCACATTCAACTATGTAAAGAACAAAGTATTTCAGAAGAATATTTAATTAATTCAGATCTAGGATGTGGTATTTTTGTGTTCCCTTTATTTTTTTGAGCAGTGTATATATTTTTTTTTACTTTTTACCAGTTTTGCACAAAGCATTTTTTTTTTTTATCATGTTTTTGCATCACCATTTTTCTGAAACCGATATATTTTTAATTTTTTCTGGCTATGGTCTTGTGTGAGGGCTCGTTTTTTGATGAAGTGGCATTTTCATTGCTAGTAGTACTTTTTTGATCCCTGGATACTGCACTTTTTTTGTTATGCATTGTTTTTATTTTATTTTTATGGCATTTTAAAGAGTTGGTTGTCATGGATGTGGTGATACCTATATAGCTTGAAGACTTTTCTTGACTTTTTTATTTTTGTCCCACTAGGGGACTTCAATTTTTGGGGGTCTGATCCCTTTTACAGTGCATTACAATACATCGTATATTGTAATGGATTGTGACTGTCAGTATCACACAGATAATTGCCTATGAGACCCAGCCCTCTATACTGCCCCCCAGAAGTAATAAAGGCCCCATCATATTTACCAGTAGAAACAATGCCCATGTATAGTCTTACCAGGAGTTCTATGTCCCTATAGTGCCCCTCATTACCAATAATCACTTCCCTATAGCGGCCCAATAGTGCTGCCCCAAGGTGCTAAAGGAAAATAACAAATGCAAATACTTACTGTCATGCCGCTGTCTGCAATGTGGTGCAGGACACAGGCCTCTTCAGGCCTGCACAGGTGGTCATGATGATGACGTCATTGTGCTGCCTGTGGTGGCCTGTGATAGGCTTTAGGCCATCGGCTCCCGTGCCCTGCTACAGTATTCAACTGTATTGCTGTCCTGAGGATGGCGATACAGTTGAATGTTAAGAGGCCCAAGCAACCAGCAATGAAATATTGCTGGATGCTAGGGCAGTCCCATGTTCCCCTTTAGGGTACTCATACCACAGGTTGAGAACCACTGCCCTAGGCGACTTGAACATGGGATCATCAGATTGCTTCTATCATAGACTGCAATGGTTTACCCCTGTATCTATCGGCAAATTGGTTTGTTCCTATTGAGCCCTGTGAACTTTGCTATGGCAGGCCTGGGAGTCTTCACATAGCAAGTGATGGCTCCCATGATCTTTTAGTGGGAGAAGGCATTTAGTTACCAAATACAGCCCACCTCCAGAAAATGAGCCCTCAGATACCGCAGTTGAATTAGCCATGGCATTTGAGAGGTTGAGTGTCCGTGATCAAAGTTGCCTCCAATCACTGACATTACCTATAGGTATCTGTTGTGTAGCAGCAGTCACTCGCTGGCTATGGCGCACTCAGTTCCTGAGAGTGCGGCGTTATAAAGACCAGACATCTGCTGTAAATGTATGGCGGGATTAATGATCACATGTTTGTCAGTTTATTTATTATTTTTTATATTGCTAAATAGTTAAAGGTCCCAAAATAATGGCCCATTATTGCAGTAAAAGTACTTACTAAGAATTGCAATAGTAGATTTTCGTGTTTTTTTATTTTTATTATTGTTTAAGATGCAAGGATCTTTTTGTTATATGGTTTTTCCCATGAACAGTGCTTCTTTCACTTCTATTGGACTGATAGACTGTTACCTATGGTTACCTACTCGTTAATTCTCTGTTTGTTTTAGTGCTGACCCTCTTTTCGTCCCCTTGGGTTATATTCACTTGGCTGCTGCGGTGACGTCAGGTCGACAGCATGCTATTGCTGCAGACAATCTCTGGCCTCAACCAGGTAGATGGTGGGAGTCAAAGCAACTGCCAACTGCAGTATTTATCCCGCGCTAAGGTTTAATCCCTCAAGCATTGCCTCCTTATGCACAAACATACTGTAAATTCTCAGCAAATTCAAATTCTTAGGTAATCAATGGTTATGTGGTTTTGCGTTTGAACAGAAATCAATAATGGGTTAACACAGAGCATATACTTTACTTAAAGGAAATGTCCAATCACTCAGGAACCACCCCAACTGTATTAGCCAAGCTAATGACCCCATAAAATGCTTTATTTTTATCTTTTCAGCATTCGTTTGCCTTGGTAGATTGGTCTCTAGAGGAAATTCTTAGCTCCTTTGGGAAGTCTTTGGCTCTATTTTATTTCCCGAAAACGATCTGTTAATGATCTTAAGTCAGAACGTATCTTATGCAAGCATTTTGCACATCGCCTGCCAAAAGTCTTTTATATCCGAACTGACCAAGAAATGGCAAAATAATTCATTGAAAGCTGGCTGACTGCTTGTCGGCTCCATGTTTACTCAAATACACTGCGCACAGCTGTTTACACTGTCACCTTATCTGAGCTGAGGACCGGTGGTTTACGCTGGCAAAAATATCACGCTTGGAAAAAAATACTTTATTTTTCTAATTGCATGTGAACGTGAGACAAATACGTTTTTAGTGAACGTTTGGCCGAATAAGTTAATTTTGTTTTCATAGGCTCAGCTATCTGGCTTAAAGGGGTTATGCCATGATTGACGTAAAAAATGAAAATCAGACTTCATATAGTACATAACAATACCTTTCTAACAAAGCTAGAACCAGCCCTGTACCTCACATGGATCCAGAGATCTCCCCACTCATTGCTCCCATTTTTCAGCTAGATTCTTTTTAGGTTGGCAACTTTGGGGGCATGTCTTTTCTCAGGGGGTGTATTCTTTCTACTGCAGCTCTCTCCCTATAACAGCTCAGTGGTGTATCTTTTCTCATAGGGGCTGTGTCCTTTCTACTGCAGCTCTCTCCCTATAACAGCTCAGTGGTGTCTCTTTTCTCATGGGTGTGTGTCCTTTCTACTGCAGCTCTCTCCATATAACAGCTCAGTGGTGTCTCTTTTCTCATAGGGGCTGTGTCCTTTCTACTTCAGCTCTCTCCCTATAACAGCTCAGTGGTGTCTCTTTTCTCATGGGTGTGTGTCCTTTCTACTGCAGCTCTCTCCATATAACAGCTCAGTGGTGTCTCTTTTCTCATAGGGGCTGTGTCCTTTCTACTGCAGCTCTCTCCCTATAACAGCTCAGTGGTGTCTCTTTTCTCATAGGGGCTGTGTCCTTTCTACTGCAGCTCTCTCCCTATAACAGCTCAGTGGTGTCTCTTTTCTCATGGGTGTGTGTCCTTTCTACTGCAGCCCTCTCCCTATAACAGCTCAGTGGCGTCTCTTTTCTCATAGGGGCTGTGTCCTTTCTACTGCAGCTCTCTCCCTATAACAGCTCAGTGGTGTCTCTTTTCTCATGGGTGTGTGTCCTTTCTACTGCAGCGCTCTCCTTGTAACTGTCACAGCTTCTAACAAAAGAAATGGCTGTTGGTAGTTTAAGGATGGAACTGAGCATGTGCGACCACCTCAGTAAGTGGATGCGCACATTACTATACAGATCAAACACCAGACAGCACCGATTTTATGCAGGGAATATCTTACAATTGGCACACTTTTGTAACAGAAAGTAAATTACAAAAGTTACTTGTTTTTTATGTAGAATTATATTAAAATAACATTAAGTGGTAGCCCAAAAGCGATTTAAAGGGACAGTATCCAAGTATTTTTTATAGATTGTATTAGCAAAATTGCTAAATTCTAAGGCAAGCACTACATTTTCTATAAATCCTATGGAGACTACTCACAATCTATGGATTGGACTACCAGCATTACATTCTCTAACACTGTGGGTTGCACAGGTATTCTTTGTGGACTGGCGGAACGAACATGCGGATGCGGACAGCACATAGTGTGCTGTTCGCATCTTTTGTGGCCCCATTGAAATGAATGGATCCACATCCAATCCGCAAACAGTGCGGAAAGGATGCGGATCGAATATCCAGTTGTGTGCACGGGGCCTTATAGATACGGAATAGGATAAAAGGAGCGGCGATGCTTCAAACTGCTGCTATTCTTCTAGAAAAACGTTGGCTTTGGTCAGACTAAGAACTGACAGTACAGTATATGCATTCACTCCCAATAACATGAAGAATTTGTTCACCTCCAGTTCGGACTACTATAAAAAAGCCGTCTAATTCTTTTAGCAATAGCCAGCAGTCACTGAGAAGATTCATAGATTTAAACATGACATCATTTTCATATTAGGACCAAAAACATGAGACAAAGCATTGTTAAAGTCTTCTATATGTCTGATCTAACTTCTATTTCGCCTCAGTACTTTATTCCAGTCACCTCATTGCACAAACATGCAAATACACTGTTATGAGGTATTCTGTGCCAAAATAGGATGGTTCCTCCTAGTCCCCTGAGCTGTCTAACCTGGATCCCATCTTTCGCCTCAGTTTAACTCCTCCGTTAGGAGATATCCTGCTTCTACACTACAATGGGTCAGCATCGGCTCCAGCACTCAAGCAGTTAGTACAGATAATACAGAGCAGACCCTGCTTAGCTGGGTACTCCCCAATCGCGCCTGGGGCAGAGATTGGGGGGGGGGGGGGGAGAAGAATGGGTCTGTGACTAAGTAATTATGACACCCTGCCAGCACTTACATGTGGCTCTGCAATAACGTAATGCAATTTTTCAGTTTTATAGCTGCTATAAATTGAAACTTTGAAAGTCAAATATTCGGAGACTCAGGACAACAAGGGCAACGTAACAGTTCATGGCTATTGTTATCTGGGGTTACGCCATTCATCTGTCCGTTCTCCCTCTGATCTGGAAATGCTTGATTTTTAGAATTTAATGCAACTGGTTCTTATGTAATAGTCATATGAGATATGAATTATTAACTAACTAAAAGCCGACTCATTTATGCATATTTCATAATTTAGAAATTTCTTTCTAAGACCCAATAAAACAATTGTCTTCTAGGTTTTTCTCCGACTGTACAGACACGCAGAGGAAAGTTCCAATCTGGAAGTGTTATGAAACACTGTGGCTAGCACGTTTATAGGGATACTGTGATTGGCAAGCCCACTAGGACATTACAGTAAGGGCTCATGCGCACAAATGTATTTTTTTTCCATTTCCGTGCCCAATTTACTGTAATGGGTCTTCATAAAAAACTGAATATACTCCGTGTACATTCCATTCCTGTATGTCCACATGGCCGTTCAACAAAAAAATAGAACATGTCCTATTATTGTCCTGTTACGGACAGAGACAGGACAGTTCTATTGTGGGTCGGACGTTCCGTTCCCCACATTCGGTATCCGTGATTTGCGGATCCGCAATTTGCATAAGGGTGCATTCACACAAATGTACCGTATGTATTTTGCATTTTGCAAAACGTTGATCCGCAAAAAATACGCATGATGTCCGTGCTGCATCTGTTTTTATGCGGACCCATAACAATGTCTATTCTTGTCCGCAAAACAGACAAGAATAGGACATGTTCTATCTTTTTTGCAGGGCTGCAGAATGCACATATCGACGGGGACAGCACACGGACCCATAGAAATGAATGGGTACGCATGCGATCCACCTATAAATGAAAATCGGATGCGGACCAAAAATACAGTTGTGTGAATGGGGCCTTAGGATGATGCTATTGCCAGCACTGTTATGTGGCACTTAGGACATTAGGACAGCATAGCACTGCTATGTAGTAACTAAGACAACCAGGGGCGTAGCTATAGGGGGTGCAGAGGTAGCAGTCGCTACCGGGCCCAGGAGCCTGAGGGGGCCTAAAGACCCTTGTGGTGCATAAGACACCAGTATTATAGAAAGTGCATGCTGCTCAAGTTACACCTCTGGCTCAAGGTGGTGCCGTTTCAATTTTTGCCTCGGGCAGCACAAAGGCCTTGTGCTTCCTGCCCCTGGCCACAAAGCACTGAGGGAAGGGGGGCCCCAAGCTGAACTCTTGCACCAGGGCCCATGAGCCATTAGCTACGCCCCTGAAGACAACCAATGTTACATGGCACTGTGGCTGCTATGACAGTTCCATGACTGGTGCTAGTTTCTTCAAGTGATCTGAAGTAAAATATATTCAAAGGCTAACTTTTCTATCACAGAGTTGTACGTCTCACCCTTTAGGTCCTGCAAGGTCCTTTAAAAATGTAAGCTGGACCTTTTGTTGACATTGCCACAAATACGCTAGCCCTATGTTAGCAGCCATAACTCAAGCCATGTTTGTTCCGACATCTTTTCCCTAAAGTATGATTCATGAAAGAAGTAAAGATGTGACATTTGGACAATAACAAAATCTGATAGTGGTGTTAATCAGGCAGTGGCCAATAATTGAGAGACATTGACAAGTATCCATGGCAAATCCTTTACCATCTGTAATATAACCGAACCAAGGTGTGATGCTAGGCAAGGAGTGTTACTCACCCTCAGAAAGCCTGGCACAGTGAAACACAACATGGGTGCTGCAAGTAACAGTCACCTTTACTAAGCAGCATGGCAGTTTAACAAGGAGGCCAGATGGGAAACAGCAGTACAGCCAAGTACAGTGCTACCCACAGTCTTCTTATATGGGGAGTTTCAGTTCTTAAACATTACTGAACAGACAAACTCAACGCATCGTGACAAAGGTGACAATGGTGGCTCTCCGTTGTGATGCAGCAATTGTAGTGCCTCCCTGACGCAGGGGTACATGTTGCTTTTCTTTTTAGCAGAGCCTCTGTTCAGTCCTACTTCTCTTATAGTCCAGGTTCACACTAATGGCCTTACTCCTGGAGGGGAAGTCACATACAGTAGGCCAGGGCATTTGCTCCAATAATCCTGGTGCCAGCTTAGCCTCCTCCTTCAGTCTTTATGTAGTTATGTAGTTATGAAACTGCCGTGTCGTCTCTCTTCCCAACTGTACACCTGTGGTACCCTCATGATTTCTCTGTCTTTGGCGGTCTTTTCCAGACAAACCCACTTGACACATACAGGGTAAATATAACACTTTTCACCCTTGGCATAAAGGACTGCCCTTTTACCACCTCAGCCACTAGGCCCTTGTGTAGTAGGCAGCATTTCCACACCAATGTGGTCACATGCTTTGGAGACAATTACTGCTAAACTCCTCAATCATGGTGTCGGGGACTATATCTTCCCAGCGACACATTCATAAAGGCATGGCCTTATAAACAAAAGTGTACAAGAACCATCATTCTTTATATGAATATACACATTTAAACTTTAAAAGAAATCTATCACCAGCGACCTCATATCAAACTGTTTACATGGACACATTGTTGTGGTTCACCTGATTAAAACGCTGTTTTTCTTTTTTTAATCTGAGGCTCTATTCCCGAGTTAGGACAGTTTTTCTTAATATGCAAATTAAATAGGACCTTTCATGCGATTTTATTAAGGGAGATATATACCTGTACCTGTATATGCCTCCTATGCCCCGCTGTATTTCTCCGGCTCAGTATGCTAATACTGAGCATCGGAGCAATTGGGAGGAGACTGAGTCTTTTTCCGTGGGTATCTCCTTGTCCCTGGCTGTAGCGCTGTCCAATCGCAGAGCGTCACAGCCAGGGAGAAAAAAAACTCCTTATTTTAAAAAAATCAAGCAGGGTGGCAGCATCAGCATGGGGCACCCCGCAAGTACAGGTATATATCTCCCTTAATAAAATCGCATGAAAGGTCCTCTTTAAGCATTTGGTGCAATGAAGGTATCACTATTGCTCTTGTTTCACCCAAGCCTCTCTCCTTTCTGTGTCTAGCCCCTCCCTGGCTGCTTTGATGACAGGATCAGGCTGTCACGCCCGTGGTTGGGAGGGAGGCACCACACCGGACGAAGAAGGAGAGGTAACAAGGAACAAGGCCTGAAAGCAAGGGAAGAAAGAAGGACACCTCCTAGTCAAATCCTTAGTCACAGTCCTGACTGGCTATCAGTATGAACAGACCCGAAAGGTAGGAGTTCATATGCAGGAGTACCTAGAGTCCTAACTCACCCTATAAGACCCTGGCGATAGTGACAGGACTGAAACTACCTGTTACTCCAGAAAGGAAGGATGACCAGGAGTCTCCCTCAGGCCTACAACAAAGGGCAGAGGAAAAACAAACTGCAAAAGGGAAAGGAAACACTTAACTTTCCAGTAGCTATGGCAGCAACAGGAACTCAGCCGAGAACCAAACACCAGCAGACCACAGATACCACTGAATCTATAAACCGCATTGTGGGAGAAGCAACTATAAATAAGGAAAGTCAAATGACCACAACAGCAACACCTGGAGGCTAGAGGTGTGGCCAGCATCAGAAACAACACAGACGTCTCAGAAAGGAATGAGCGTCATATGGTTTTTGACTCACAGATTTTACTGGAATGGTTTTTGGCTGTCATGTAACATTTGAAGAGACCCAGAGGTACCCCTACAGTGGAAACTCCCAAAAAGTAACCCCATTTTGGAAATGACAACCTTCAAGGAATTTATGGACGGGTGTACTGAGCACTTTGACCTCACAGATTTAGCAACGTGGCTATGAAAATGTTACTAAAAGATAAAGTCTTCCAATAAAGTGTTGCATAAGCCCCAACGGTCTAGTTTTCACAAGGTTTAATAGAAGAAAATGTGTTGCCCATTTTCTCCTGAACATGGCAACACCTCATATGTGGTTGTGAACTGCTGTATGGACACCACTGGGCTCAGAAAGGAAGGAGCACCATATGTCTTTTGAAGGGCAGATTTTGATGCATTGGTTTAGGGGTGCCATGTTGCTTTAAAACAGCCTACAGCCTCTGGGATACCAGTACAGCTAATTTTTCAGGCGATGGTCTTGTGAGGGTCTTGGTTTTTGTGGGATGTTTTGGATTGTATACCACTTTTTGATCACTTAATATTCAATTATTTGGGAGGCGTGGTGACAAAAAAAATGGCTGCTTTGGCATAATTTGTAATTTGTGTTTTTAACAGTATTCACCTGATAAGGCCTAGTTCACACGAACGTATGGCTTTTATAATTTTTCACGGTCTGTTTTTCACGGATCCGTTGTTCCATTTTTGAGTTCCGTTGTGTTTCCGTTTCTGTTCTGTTTTTCCGTATGGCATATACAGTATACAGTAATTACATGGAAAAAATTGGTCTGGGCATAACATTTTCAATAGATGGTTTCTGCAAAAACGGAACAGATACGGAAGACATACGGATGCATTTCCGTATGTGTTCCGTTTTTTTTGCGGACCCATTGACTTTAATGGAGCCACGGAACGTGATTTGCGGCCAAATATAGGACATGTTCTATCTTTCAACGGAACGGAAAAACGGAAATACGGAAACGGAATGCATACGGAACACATTCCGTTTTTTTTTGCGGAACCATTGAAATGAATGGTTCCGTATACGGAACACAAAAAAACGGCCCGTACACCCGCAAAAAAAACGTTCGTGTGAACAAGGCCTAAGATAGATAATATGATATTTTTATAGAGCAGTTCGCCAGATGACCAGAAAATGGCTGTTCTTTATTTATTTTTATGACATTTACCTTATTGGGTAGGTCATGTGAAAAAACATTTGATGAGGGAAAAGGTGTACTATTTTCCTGGAAAGGTAATTTTTTTTGCTTTTTTCCCACTGTGGTGCCTTGTTTCTTTTTCCAAATCAGTACAATACATACTGTATTGTGATGCATTGTGACTGTCAGCATTAGGCCTCATGCACACGGACGTTTTTTTTTGCGGTCCGCAAAAACGGTTTCCGTTGTACCATGATCCGTGTCCGTTTTTTCATCCGTGGGTCTTCCTTGATTTTTGGAGGATCCACGGACATGAAAATGGAAAAACTAAGTCAAGTTTGCATTGAAAATAATTGGAAAAAAGGAGACGGATCACGGACACGGATCACGGACGCGGATGACTATCTTGTGTGCATCCGTGATTTTTCACGGACCCATTGACTTGAATGGGTCCGTGAACCGTTGTCCGTGAAAAAAATAGGACAGGTCATATTTTTTTCACGGACTGGAAAAACGGATCACGGACGCGGAAGCCAAATGGTGCATTTTACGATTTTTCCACGGACCCATTGAAAGTCAATGGGTCCGCAAAAAAAAACGGAACGGCCGCGGATGCACACAACGGTCGTGTGCATGAGGCCTTACACTGACAGTTGCCTATGGTATTTGGCCTCATAGTCCTCTGTAGCTGGCAGGCCCTGAGGCCTTTGTAAGGCCTCAGGCTGCCTTACCATGTACTGACACCCTGCGATCACAAAAAGACGTTGGGTAGAGAGCAGAAGCTTCCTCCCTCTGTATACCCCTTAGATGCCACGGTGCAGCATCTAAGGAGTTATTTCACTGACATAGGAGTCTTCATTGGGCTCCTGCCCGATCACTGTGCCGTACATGTACAGAATGGGTCAGGAAGTCACTTCCCATTGCGCCGAACATGTATGTCGAAGGTCAGCTGAAACACACTTATGTGTCTATGCAAACAGCTGGATTCGGTGGTTTCTGGTGACAGAATCTCTTTAAAGGTAGGTATTAACCATATTTTTGCATAACTATTATATATATATATATATATATATATATATATATATAGAGAAATAAAGAAAAGAAGCAGCACTCAAGAAAGAAAGCGGGTGCAAAAAATCCTCCTTATCAGACCTGTGACCACGGTCCAAGTTGTAGATACAAGGCAAAAAAATGAAGGCAGCACTCCAAATAGTGAAGAAAGTGGAAGGTTTATTCACCCAACCAGCAGCAACGTTTCAGCTCTCTCTATGGAGCCTTTGTCCAGCTGAGTAACATGTGCATGATAGCATACATAAATAGTGGCAGTGATTAACATGATTGCAAATCCAATCAAAATATCATAGGAACAAATAAGACAAATATATAAAAAATACAATCATATGAATAGTACAATTCATCCATATACATGGTGTCAATATAGTGAGACATAAGTAAATATATAAAAATACATAATAATTCATAGTGCATGAAAGATATCCAAATCTTACATAATTGGTAATCATTACAGCAGTGAACAGGTGTGTAAATAAAACAAAATTGATTAAAAACCTTGAAATGGATCAATGTTGGCTGAAGCGACATGGTGGAGACTGCTGGCGTCCGGAAACAACAACGGCGCATGCGCCGCACTATCTGTTATCGCGAGACTTGTACAAGAGCTGAAGGTCATTATAGACCATAACAAAGATGGCCACTGTGGGAACATCGCATCAGGGCGCATGCGCAACACGGCACTGTCGCCCATCCTGTTTATAACATCACTACATTGTGGAGCATATACCGCACTGTTGTAGCAGAAAAGCCGGTCCATGAATCGGGGGCCGGCGGTTCAATTCCGGTCACCGTCAAGGTATCCGTATCGACAGGGGGGCGTGGCAGTCATACCGACTCCACCCCATCGTCCAGATGTATCGGCACATCCGCACCATGACGCTCATAATGGCCAAGTGGTGACAAATCCAATTATGAATAAATCACACTGGCCAGAAAGAGCGCATGGATCCAATGCATCGGTAATCATGTGAAAATGAAAGTATATACAAAAAAATCCATTAAAGGGGAAGCAGGACTGTCTGGCCGTCTGTGTAATGTGACCCAAGACCCAAAAATAGGAGCCCGGGCCACACAAGACAGACAGGGACAGTCACTGGACTGCTCAGCATCACAGAATAGTACAAAGTTGTATATAGGGATCGCCGACACAGTTCCTCCAGTCTTCACCATATATGTCCATTCATAATATGAAGTCATGATATTTTCCTATATAGGACAAAGAAGATAAAGAAAAATTCAATTAATATAAGGCACATGTTATTTTCCATATACGCTATCCAAATAAAAGAAAGAATGTGCATAATCAGTAATTAGACAACCCTGAATTCCACATTTAGACCCTGAGGTTTCAGGGTGCCTAAAGTGTAGATCCAATACAGTTCACGTTTTTTTAAAAGTTTAATGCGGTCGCCTCCTCGTCTAGAGTCAACAATACAATTTCTAGATACCCAGGTCAGCATTCAAAATGGTAAACTAACAACTGACTTATATGTAAAACCAACAGATAAAAACACACTGCTGCGCTATGAGAGCCACCACCCAAAACCCATGTTAAGGTCACTTCCTTTCAGTCAGCTTCTCCGTGTAAAGAAAATTGTACAAGATCCATTACAAATAGATATGAGATTAAAAGAAATGGGTCAAAAATTCCAGATACGTGGATATCCTAAAAAACTTATCCAAGAACACACCAACAGGGTAAAATCCCTTACCAAAGAGACCATCAAGGCGGGACTAGGTGATCCTAAACGATCCCAGCCTCGGATCCCTTTTGTTTCTGAGTTTAGCACCAACAGCACGAGTATTGCGGCTATTATTAGAAAGCACTGGCGAATTCTAGCCAGCAATTTTGAGCAGATTGAGGAATTTAAATCCCCACCGCTGTGCTCGTATCGACGTAGTCGCAATTTGGGCGACAGACTGGTTAAATCCGATATTGGTACATCGAGGGAGACATGTGAGACCTATTTTGGGTCCACTAGGAAGGGCTGTTACCCATGTTTCAATTGTATTAACTGCAAGTTAATGCTGAGAGGCGATACATTTCTCCATCCAATCTCAGGTCAGAGCGTTAAAATTAGACAGTACCTAACATGCGACTCGTCGTATGTTGTCTACTTGCTAATCTGCCCTTGTAATTTGTTATACATTGGGGAGACCACTTGGGACGTAAAAACTCGCCTCAACCAACACCGTTATTCTATTCGAAAACAAAAAATGGATCTCCCTGTGTCAAAACATTTTGTTGAGGCTAAGCACACACAAAATGATTTGAGATTCAGAATTCTGGAACAAATAACCCCCTCTAGACGAGGAGGCGACCGCATTAAACTTTTAAAAAAACGTGAACTGTATTGGATCTACACTTTAGGCACCCTGAAACCTCAGGGTCTAAATGTGGAATTCAGGGTTGTCTAATTACTGATTATGCACATTCTTTCTTTTATTTGGATAGCGTATATGGAAAATAACATGTGCCTTATATTAATTGAATTTTTCTTTATCTTCTTTGTCCTATATAGGAAAATATCATGACTTCATATTATGAATGGACATATATGGTGAAGACTGGAGGAACTGTGTCGGCGATCCCTATATACAACTTTGTACTATTCTGTGATGCTGAGCAGTCCAGTGACTGTCCCTGTCTGTCTTGTGTGGCCCGGGCTCCTATTTTTGGGTCTTGGGTCACATTACACAGACGGCCAGACAGTCCTGCTTCCCCTTTAATGGATTTTTTTGTATATACTTTCATTTTCACATGATTACCGATGCATTGGATCCATGCGCTCTTTCTGGCCAGTGTGATTTATTCATAATTGGATTTGTCACCACTTGGCCATTATGAGCGTCATGGTGCGGATGTGCCGATACATCTGGACGATGGGGTGGAGTCGGTATGACTGCCACGCCCCCCTGTCGATACGGATACCTTGACGGTGACCGGAATTGAACCGCCGGCCCCCGATTCATGGACCGGCTTTTCTGCTACAACAGTGCGGTATATGCTCCACAATGTAGTGATGTTATAAACAGGATGGGCGACAGTGCCGTGTTGCGCATGCGCCCTGATGCGATGTTCCCACAGTGGCCATCTTTGTTATGGTCTATAATGACCTTCAGCTCTTGTACAAGTCTCGCGATAACAGATAGTGCGGCGCATGCGCCGTTGTTGTTTCCGGACGCCAGCAGTCTCCACCATGTCGCTTCAGCCAACATTGATCCATTTCAAGGTTTTTAATCAATTTTGTTTTATTTACACACCTGTTCACTGCTGTAATGATTACCAATTATGTAAGATTTGGATATCTTTCATGCACTATGAATTATTATGTATTTTTATATATTTACTTATGTCTCACTATATTGACACCATGTATATGGATGAATTGTACTATTCATATGATTGTATTTTTTATATATTTGTCTTATTTGTTCCTATGATATTTTGATTGGATTTGCAATCATGTTAATCACTGCCACTATTTATGTATGCTATCATGCACATGTTACTCAGCTGGACAAAGGCTCCATAGAGAGAGCTGAAACGTTGCTGCTGGTTGGGTGAATAAACCTTCCACTTTCTTCACTATTTGGAGTGCTGCCTTCATTTTTTTGCCTTATATATATATATATATTTATCATAATCTTTAGATATCATTGCAGTAGTTGTACTGAAAACGTGATTCAGATTAAAAGGGCTTTGGATATTTAAAAATACTCTGCAAAATGCAAACTATTTTATTACTTAAGGGAAAATACATTTGTTATATGAAGTGTGTTAGCATATGCCAAATACATTGCATTGGCATTGTACCGATAAAAAAGGATAATAAAGTTAAAAAGGATTTAAATAATTTACCATAATCTATGAAACTTGGTTGGACTGGAGTATTGTTTTTTTGAGAGTTTCTGAGACGAAAATGCATAAAGGCTTTTTAACATGGGCCAATGATTAGGAATGAACATTTGTAGAATTATCAGTTTGTTGTAGCCAATGATTTGAAAGTTCATCCTTCTCAAAACCTTTTTAAGGCCTCTTTCACACGACCGTATGGCTTTTTCAGTGTTTTGCAGGCCGTTTTTTCCGGATCCGTTTTTTGTTTCCGTTGTGTTTCCATTTCGGTTCAGTTTTTCCATTCCGTTTTTCCATATGGCCTATACAGTATACAGTAATTCCATAGAAAAAATTGGGCTGGACATAACATTTTCAATAGATTGTTCCGCAAAAAATGGAACGGATACGGAAGATATACGGATGCATTTCCGTATGTGTTCCGTTTTTTTGCGGACCCATTGACTTGAATGGAGCCACGGACCGTGATTTGCAGACAAGAATAGGACAAGACTCAAAATCTAGCGGAACGTTTTTTTTGCGGACCCATTGAAATGATTGCGTTGCATTGCATAAAAATGGCTTCACAGGCAAGGATATTGTGGCTACTAAGATTGCACCTCAATCAACAATTTATAGGATCATCAAGAACTTCAAGGAAAGAAGTTCAATTATTGTTAAGAAGGCTTCAGGGCGTCCAAGAAAGTCCAGCAAGCGCTAGGATCATCTCCTAAAGAGGATTCAGCTGCGGGATCGGAGTGCCACCAGTGCAGAGCTTGCTCAGGAATGGCAGCAGGTAGGTGTGAGCGCATCTGCACGCACAGTGAGGCGAAGACTTTTGGAAGATGGCCTGGTGTCAAGAAGGGCAGCAAAGAAGCCACTTCTCTCCAAAAAAAACATCAGGGACAGATTGATCTTCTGCAGAAAGTATGGTGAATGGACTGCTGAGGACTGGGGCAAAGTCATATTCTCTAATGAAGCCTCTTTCCGATTGTTTGGGGCATCTGGAAAAAGGCTTGTCCGGAGAAGAAAAGGTGAGCGCTACCATCAGTCCTGTGTCATGCCAACAGTAAAGCATCCTGAGACCATTCATGTGTGGGGTTGCTTCTCATCCAAGGGAGTGGGCTCACTCACAATTTTGCCCAAAAACACAGCCATGAATAAATAATGGTACCAAAACTCCCTCCAACAGCAACTTCTTCTAACAATTCAACAACAGTTTGGTGAAGAACAATGCATTTTCCAGCACGATGGAGCACCGTGCCATAAGGCAAAAGTGATAACTAAGCGGCTCGGGGACCAAAACGTTGACATTTTGGGTCCATGGCCTGGAAACTCCCCAGATCTTAAACCCATTGAGAACTTGTGGTCAATCCTCAAGAGGCGGGTGGACAAACAAAAACCCACTAATTCTGACAAACTCCAAGAAGTGATTATGAAAGAATGGGTTGCTATCAGTCAGGAATTGGCCCAGAAGTTGATTGAGAGCATGCCCAGTCGAATTGCAGAGGTCCTGAAAAAGAAGGGCCAACACTGCAAATACTGACTCTTTGCATAAATGTCATGTAATTGTCGATAAAAGCCTTTGAAACGTATGAAGTGCGTGTAATTATATTTCACTACATCACAGAAACAACTGAAACAAAGATCTAAAAGCAGTTTAGCAGCAAACTTTGTGAAAACTAATATTTGTGTCATTCTCAAAACTTTTGGCCACGACTGTATATTGGCTGTTCCCAGCCCTTGATTGGCACCAGAACCAACTGAACTGAGTGCGGTTCTCCACTTCATTATATAAAGGGTTTGGCCCATCTGGGACAAAACTCGGGCCCCTGGGACTTGCTCCTACCTAGAGAATGGGGCGCCCGAAGTGAAGGAGAGTACACCACACATCCATTCATCACAATTGGAGTTATGAAAATAACAAGTCCCATAGTGGTGAGTGGAGAGCACACAACGCAAGTGCAGCCACCTCTCAATTCACTTCTATGGAACTGCTGGAAATAGCTGAAACAGTGCTCGGCTATTTTCAGAACTCTCATAGCGGTGAATGGAGGGTGGCCATGCATGTATGGCTGCTCTCTGGTCACTTTGAGGGTCCTATTCTGGAGATAGGAGTGGGACCTGCACCCATCTGACATTGATGGACATCTTCTCCCCCGTCTAAGTCACAGGGAAATAATTTGCAATGGAGGATCCATAAATGAACATTTAACCAGTTATTACATAATAATGTTGTTATTACAAATATATCAAACATATGTCTTGTAAAGCAACAATAGAGACAGTAAATCTATATTCAAATGTATCTGCATAGTGTGGCTGTATCCTAATTAGTTTTGAGTGTTTTAACCAACTGAAATCAATGCTGATTTATGCTGCATCGTAGCAAAATAAAAACATGAATTATGCATCAACTCCAGTCCTTAATGACTGCATTATAGATGAAGAAACGCTTTCTGTTGAAGTGTAAATCAGGATGAGACAAGTGATGATGAGAATAATCACAAAGTCACCTAAGCCTTGCATATACATATCCAGTAAGCGGCTGAAATCTATGTAAGTAATCAAAATCAATAAATGTAATCACAGTATTCTATTATATATTCAGGGCAACGCTTATGAATGAGGCTAAGTAAACAATCCCTTCTCCGCAATTATGATCACCCCTGAGATCAAGGCTGGGGGAAAGTTTGCTGCCTTTTCAGTTAGTCACTGGTATAATTATGTCCATGTATATTTTCTCATATAGACTTGACAATGTCACCATCTATACTAATATAATAATTTAGAGTAATAGCTCTTTTTTTGTTTTCTACCTACTTAAACACAGCATAAGCTTCCAAATATAGCATAGCATCCAATCTTGCCTTCTAAGTCATACAAACTGGAGAGAACCCAATTATAAGAATTACATGCAAACAGTGCATTCTTGAGTTTATGTATTTATCAAAATGAAACAATATTAAGATCAGGGCTGCATAGTCCATTATTCGCTGTACCACTGCTCCCAAGTAAACCTGAATGTTTTACTTCAGGGAAAAACTCTTAGACTAATTCTTTGCGCAACATTTTCCTTTATAGTGTTACATACTTTGCGTAGTTATAGCAACCCAACCAGTGAGGTTCCCAACAATTACATATGGTTACTAGGCTTCCACTGCTGCCATGTTGGTGTGGCCTGCAGTGCTCCCAATAGTGTGGCAAGCCATTTGGTCTATTTAAAGGAGCCTCATCTTACCATGCTTTGTCTGGCTGTTAAGATGCATACCTCTCCTGGCTCCTGTTTCTAAATGTTGCTGCCGACTAGTGTTTGTTTCTGATCCTGACCTTGGCTTTATTCGTGACTTCACTACTGCATTTTCTACCTGGTACCTTTTTTTAGACTAATGGCTGTAACCCTTGACTACATTCTTGACTATGCTCTTGTCTACTGGCCTGTCACATCCCGACTGCTATCCTAGTGATGACCCTTGGCTACTATCTTGACAATGCTTGTGTCTTGTCCTATGGCCTTTTACATCCTTACTGATATCCTGGTGATGATCCTTGGCTACTTTCTTGACTATACTTCCTCTTCATCAACACTACTGCTGGTAATCTGTGACTATACTGGGGATCACTTACTGGAGATCTTTTTGTAGCAAAGTCCACATCTCGGGTGAGTTAAGGGTAAAAAAGGGGATCATTTAGACTCTGCAACCCAAGTTAGCTTGCGCCAAATGAATTGCAGCTTTGAGAATCTACATGTCTGGTACTAGAGTGTAATACATTAGGAAATATTGAGGTTGCTACTAATGATTTTAGTGACCATCAATAGACAATCCAAAGTGAGCATTGGTGGTCTTTTCCTATTGAAAATATAAACCTCAGTCTCTACAACAGAGGTCAGAGGTTCTTCTCACAAGTTTTTGAATGCATGTCTACCATGCATACAGAAAACTTTATAACTAAGATTTGGTTGTAAAGCTATATATCATTTCAAAAACCTATGGACTTCATCAATTCACTGTCACCAATTTGACAAAGGTCATGCATAAATCCAAAAGTTAAAGATGTTGTCCTAAATTGTTCCAGAAACAGCTCTACTCCATGGACTGTATGCAGTACTGCAGTTCAGCCTCACTTGATTGCATACTATGGACAAGAGTAGGGTTGCTTCTGCAAAGATGCAGAAGTAATAAGAAGGCAAAAGAATCATTGCTGATATTTCAGATCAACCCGTGTTCTTGTGGAGGACTGTTACAAAGTACATTGAATATTGTGCTTGCATTATGGACAAGTAAAACATGCATGGAAAAATACAAAGGGCAGCAAACACATAGATACCGTATATATCCGGAAGTGTGGTGATGGATGTTTGTATTGGGTATTGCAGATAGAAGGATGGAATTGGATGGTTGTAAAGGTCAGAAATGCGTAATTCTCTTTTTGAGATGCTGCAGGCCCTGGTTATGCTGGTCATCTCTGGATTAGAAAGGTGTTGTGTTCTCCAACCTGTAGAATAAAACACACTGAATGAATAAGAAGATTACTTTAAAGGGAACCTGTCACCTCCAACAAACATCCCAAGCCGGCAGCAGTACCTTAGAGTAGCCAGCAGCGTGTTTTAACGATCATTTTCTTCCTGCAGGCAGGAAGTAATTTTCTTCCTCTAGTCAGGCTTCAAGTCACGATAACCACGCCCCCTTCCCTGCTCCTTCGCTGTGATTGACAGCGCTTATGCGCGACAGTTCGGCTGGCTTTGCTGAACTGCCGGCTGTCAGTCACAGCAAAGGGGCAGGGAAGGGGGCTGTCACGGCTGAGGATGGGGAAAACCCTCAGCCGTGCGATGCCAGAAGATGTTGGTCGCTGCATGGCCAGGACAGAGCTCAGGGAGAAGGTCACCTCCTATCATATCCCTAACTCTGACCCTGTCTCCTAGCCGTATGAGCCGACCCTGATGGTAGGAGGGCTCATACACCGGAATCTAAAGATTCCTACTAGCCCTCAGGGTGGCCCTCAACTAGGAGCAGGGTAAGAGTTAGGGATATGATAGGAGGTGACCTTCTCCCTGAGCTCTGTCCTGGCCATGCAGCGACCAACATCTTCTGGCATCGCACGGCTGAGGGTTTTCCCCATCCTCAGCTGTGACAGTATGACCACAAGGGTGGCCCACACTGGCAGATGGTAAATAACCAGGAGGATGACTCCAGCAACCATGGCTGAAGTACCCCTCAGCATCTGGTCTCCAGAAAGGCTTTATAGCCCAAAGTAGCTACACCCACACTCAGACACACCCAGTGTTCACACAGAAAGAAGGAAGTTAACCCTTCCTACACCAGGCAGGGTAGTGAAGACACTTAAAGGGAAAAGCACATAAACACACTCACCTGTTACCGCTGGCAACGGCATGCGTGGCAACCATGTCCTGAGGAACATCCAGCAGGCCGAGACACTGCCACCACATGCACACAACACCAGACGTTGCCGCGGACAACCGCAAGTGAAGGGAGGTGTCACAGTGCATACAAACATAACCTCGTGCACAACAAACAGACAAAGTGCATACACAAAACTACACATTGGCAAAGACAACCGCATGCATGGACAGCGAGCCGCCCAGCAACCAGCTCAGGCTGCTCCACTGCCCAACAACCACAAGTTGCCAGCGGCAACCACACGTGAGGCAAGATACTAGCCCTCACCTGTGGTTGACAACCATACAAGACCGCAGGCAAATGCATGCGGCTCCCAAGGAGTCACGACCATGACCATGGTCGTGACAGGGGCGTAGTTACCGTGACTTGAAGCAAGGAGGCCGCTGCCTCCGCGACTTCAAGCCTGACTAGAGAATCGCGCCGGGCAGGGGATTAAAGAACGTTTTTATAGCTTCTGCTTCTCTGCCTGCAGGAAGAAAATAATCATTACAAACATGCTACTGGCTACTCTAAGGTACTGCTGCCGGCTTGGGATGTTTGTTGGAGGTGACAGGTTCCCTTTAACCCCACTTTGATAATCGCAGAATTCCAATAATAAGAACAAAGACCTCAAACAAAACAAAAGGAGTTTACAATAAAAGTGCTATGTTTGTCTATAGAAAATTCTGTCCCCAAACTATGCTGGTAAGAGTTTTTGTTCCAAGATATGAACTCCATTAAGACACTGTAATTGGAAATATTTAGGTACAATGATGTCATTAATACAGAGCACTAGAATAATTTCTCCTGATTGACAATGTAGACCATATAAAGGCTGTCCTTTATGTGTGTGCAAGTTCCAACCTGTTACAGCTATCACAGTTTAAATCTGTTTACGGCATTCTCTTTACTGCACTGTGAAGAAGTAATCACAACCCAGTCTAAGTCTCTTTGTCAGACATCCACCTGCAGCTTACACCTTTAAAGCAGTGGCTTATCTCCTGTGGTAACAAATGATGGGGCATGTTGAAATTCTACTTTTTCCTGATCTGCCAGTAGGGGCGAGTCAGCCTGCAGTCTGATACACTATTATTACCATTTTTTTCTGCAAGCACCATTTGCGCAAGGAAAAAATTTTACTTCTTGGGGTTTTATGTTGCGCTCGCCACTTTTTGGAAAGTGGATGATATGCAGATTGTAGGGGTCATGATCTTTGTAGCCTGGGAAATTTACTATGATATACAGTCGCAAGAAAAAGTGTGTGAAACCTTTGGAATAATATGGATTTCTGCACAAATTGGTCATAAAATGTGATCTGATCTTCATCTAAGTCACAACAATAGAGAATCACAGTCTGCTTAAACTAATAACACACAAAGAATTAAATGTTACCATATTTTTATTGAACACACCATGTAAACATTCACAGTGCAGGTGGAAAAAGTATGTGAACCCCTAGACTAATGACATCTCCAAGAGCTAATTGGAGTGAGGTGTCAGCCAACTGGAGTCCAAGCAATGAGATGAGATTGAAGGTGTTGGTTACAGCTACCCTGCCCTATAAAAAACACACACCAGTTCTGGGTTTGCTTTTCACAAGAAGCATTGCCTGATGTGAATGATGCCTTGCACAAAAGAGCTCTCAGAAGACCTACGATTAAGAATGGTTGACTTGCATAAAGCTGGAAAGGGTTAAAAAGGTATCTCCAAAAGCCTTGCTGTTCACCAGTCCACGGTAAGACAAATTGTCTAAAAATGGAGAAAGTTCAGCACTGCTGCTACTCTCCCTAGGAGTGGCCGTCCTGTAAAGATGACTGCAAGAGCACAGTGCAGACTGCTCAATGAGGTGAAGAAGAATCCTAGAGTGTCAGCTAAAGACTTACAAAAGTCTCTGGCATATGCTAACATCCCGATACGTAAAACACCTAAACAAGAATGGATTTCATGGGAGGATACCACAGAGGAAGGCACTTCTGTCCAAAAAAACATTGCTGCACGTTTACAGTTTGTACAAGAGCACCTGGATGTTCCACAGCAGTACTGGCAAAATATTCTGTGGACAGATGAAACCAAAGTTGAGTTGTTTGGAAGAAACACACAACACTATGTGTGGAGAAAAAGAAGCACAGCACACCAACATCAAAACCTCATCCCAACTGTGAAGTATGGTGGTGGGGGCATTATGGTTTGGGGCTGCTTTGCTGCGTCAGGGCCTGGACAGATTGCTATCATCGAAGGAAAAATGAATTCCCAAGTTTATCAAGACATTTTGCAGGAGAAATTTAAGGCCATCTGTCCACCAGTTGAAGCTCAACAGAAGATGGGTGTTGCAACAGGACAACGACCCAAAGCATAGAAGTAAATCAACAACAGAATGGCTTAAACAGAAGAAAATACGCCTTCTGGAGTGGCTCAGTCAGAGTCCTGACCTCAACCCGATTGAGATGCTGTGGCATGACCTCAAGAAAGCGATTTACACCAGACATCCCAAGAATATTGCTGAACTGAAATAGTTCTGTAAAATGGAATGGTCAAGAATTACTCCTGACTGTTGTGCACGTCTGATCTGCAACTACAGGAAACGTTTGGTTGAAGTTATTGCTGGCAAAGGAGGTTCAACCAATTATTAAATCCAAGGGTTCACATACTTTTTCCACCTGCACTGTGAATGTTTACATGGTGTGTTCAATAAAAACATGGTAACATTTAATTCTTTGTGTGTTATTTGTTTAAGCAGACTGTGATTGTCTATTGTTGTGACTTAGATGAAGATCAGATCACATTTTATGACCAATTTATGCAGAAATCCATATCATTCCAAAGGGTTCCCATACTTTTTCTTGCAACTGTATGCCAGAAACTGGCATAAATTATAGTTGAAATCTACACCTGCTCATAGCTAAAACATTTTTGTTTAAATGCTGCATTCAACTTATTTTCAGCTAAAAATATTTTATATTGGTCTTTATTAAAAATTAAAAGTTTGTCTAAAACAGCTTTCGGTTTCACAGGCTATTGCTTATCCTTCTCAGTGAATACATCAGAGCGCTGCTTTGACAGCTCAATCTGTAGCTCATACTGTATCTGTAGTTCCCTGACAGCTGATAAACACTGCTTTAAGCTAAATTATCAGAACTGATAACATTTCAGCTTAAATGAATGTTTATGAGCTATTAGGAAAGTAAGGATAAGGGCTACAGATCAAGCCACTAAAGTAACTTGCTGACCGATTCACTGAGAAGTAGAAGCAATAGTCTGCAGTTGCAGTAGAACTGAAGGCTGTAGAAAAACAATGTTGAGAATGTATTACCATACTTTTCAGACTATTAGACACACCTAGGATTCAGAGGAGGAAAATAAGAAAAAAGTTTTTTTTCATCAGACCGCAGATCAGACCCCCAATGCTCATCAGACCTCAGATCAAACCCCCAATTCTCATTGGACCTCCATTCTTTATCAGACCTCAGATCAGACCTCAAAATAAGACGCCCAAGCTCCGTCAGATTTCAGATCAGACCCTCATAAGAACCCCAGCCTCCATCAGCCTCAGATCAGACAACCGTCAGATCCGTAACTCCATTAACCTCAGATCAGACACCCGTCAGAAACCCCCACCTCCATCAGCCTCAGATCAGACACCCGTCAGACCCCCCCTAGCCTCCATGAGCCTCAGATCAGACCTCAGATCATACATTCTTCTGGCCCGGGCTGCACTATGACCTGATGGCACACAGCGTCAGGTCATAGTTAGCTCCTATGTGCACTATGTCTTGATGCTGTACACAGTCAGGACACAGTGCAGAGGGGGCCTGGTAGAAGACCAGGGAGGGTGAGTACAGCCAGCGCAGCTCTTCCCTCACCACTCTCCGCGCCTCCTGCATGCTGATGACCGCTTCTATAATGCATCAGTATGCAGACTATAAGACACATTGCTACTTTTCCCTCATTTTTGGTTCACTTGTGCGTCTTATAGTCTGAAAAATATGGTCATAAAGGCCATTTGAAAAAAATATTTTGGCCTCAAATAAGTAGAAGGCAATAATAAAAAAATTGCCCCCAAGGTGCTCATAACTAGAGTTGAGTGAATTTTTAAAAAATCTGATTCGCCCAATTTGTTTGAAAAAATTCGGTTTGATCCGAATAAATTTGCGGTGAATTACATTTAAAAACGTCTATTTCCTGGCTGCAGAGAGTCTTTATAGTGGTGTAGAACACTGTGCCTTGCAGTAACATGCATAGGAAGTCTGCGTTGGTAGTGAAATAATACTGTGAGTCCATATGACATGCAGATGACAGGTGTCGCTCTTAGAATCACTGCACACTTCAATTATTTGGGCAGTCAATGGGCCAAAACAGACCAAATAACTCAAGTATGAACTCAGCCTTACAGTTCAATGTTAGCACCAAGAAGAAGCGCACTCCTTTTACACCGTTGTCAGATGATTCCACATAGATGTGTACAGAACCTCTTCTATTAAACGCTTATACAAGTAGAGCCCACTGATAGAGTAGAGAGGGTGTCAGCAGTAAGTTTGTGTTGACGTCACTGATTAATATGCCCTTCCTCTGATCCGTCAAAACAATAAAACAATAACCCACAAAAAACGGATCCTATCTGTGGAGCATACGCCTTCACTCGGTCAGCAATTGGTAAGTAATCCATCAGTATTGCTCAGTCAGCAATTGGTAAGTAATCCATCAGTATTGCTAATGCCCAAAAAAAACAGGAGTGGATCTAAAACAGAGATGACACGTGAATGGAATATTTGCATGTCTTCTGTGTTTTGTACCCACTCCTGCTTTTGGCTAACAAATCATAAGCCAATTCTGATGGGACCATACAGGCCTTACAGCTGCTACACATACAGGATCCATTGTGCATCTAATTTTTCCTTCCTTCTGACAGATCAAAAGAAAGGTCAAATAAATGATGATGTCAGCCAGGCCGAAAGCCAAAATAGTGGACCAGTCATAAAGTGGGGAGGGTGGGAACAGCATGAGAAGTCCACAGAGTGGCCCAATGACAGGGTCTGGAGGTGGAAGCAGTATGAGGAGGTCACTAAGTGACACAATGACAGAATCTGGAGATGACAGCAGTATGAGGAGGCCATCGAGTGGCACAATGACACAGTCTGGAGTTGGCAGCATGAGAAGAAGGCCACAGAGTGGCACAATGACAGATTCTAGAGTTGGCAGCAGTATGAGGAGGCCACCGAGTGGTACAATGACAGAGTCTTGAGGTGGCAGCAGTATGAGGAGGCCACTGAGTGGCACAATGACACAGTCTGGAGATGACAGCAGTATGAGGAGGCCACCGAGTGGCACAATGACACAGTCTGGAGGTGGCGGCAGCAGCATCAGGGAAATGCCAGCGAGTTACACAATGACAGAGTCTGGAGTTGGCAGCATCAGGAGAAGGCCACAGAGTGGCACAATGACAGAGTCTGGAGGTGGCAGCAGTATGAGGAGGCCACAGAGTAGCACGACGGCGAAAGATTGTGGAGATGGCAGCAGCCTGAGGAGGCCACAGAGTAGCATGACGATGAGAGATTGTGGAGGTGGCAGCAGCATGAGGAGGCCACAGAGTGGCACGACGACAAAGTGTGGAGGTGGCAGCAGCATGAGGAGGCCACTTCGGCTCTGCACGATTTATTAATGCACGTTCTACGGCACAGAAGGCTTGGAAAATTGATTGTCCAGGAATTTCCATTGAAGATTGGGATAATATATTGGAGAATTTAAGTTTAGTGTCTTATAAATTTATTCAAGTTTTGGTTCCACTTAATATAAAATATTTAATAAATGTAATAAAAAAAATTAAGTGTTGTCTAAGACAGGAAAGAATCGACGACATGGTTGCAATGGAGAAAGCATTCCAAAATACAATATCTCTCCACCTGGAGATAAATCTTGCCACGATTGGTGCAAGTGCGGTATCGGCTGCTCATCGAGCCAGATACTTCTGGGGGGAACCTGCCTGGCATGAACAGGCCTCTAGTAGCTAGTAGTGATGAGCGGCAGGGGTTATATTCAAATTTGTGATATTTTGCAAATATTTAGTAGTATATTCGTCATATATTCTCGAATTGGTATATTCGTTATATTCTACATTCTTTTTTTTTATGCGAAAATCGGCAAGGCAATTTTCGTGCAATACTCAAATATTGCGCGCTCAATATAGGCGTGGGTAAAAAACAAATATATAGCACTATATTCAATATAGTGGTATATATTTGTAATGACGAATATTCATAATTTTTTTCAATCTGAAGTCATGATTCCTCCCTGCTTAAAGGGGTATTCTCAACACGCCGTTTAATACTTACCTGCTCCCGGCGTGCTGTCCACTTCCTGGTTTCGGCACTTGGCAGGGGGAGGGCTCCATCTTGATTGATGTGTTCTCCCGGCCGCGCCGCGCGCTGTACAGAACGCACACGCCGAGACCGCGCATGCGCCCTGGTGACTTCTTCCTGGCAAGTATACTATACTGGCCAGGAAGAAATCACCATAGCCATGCACGGTTTCGGCGTGCGCGTTCAGTACAGCGCACGGCCGGCCGGGAGAAGATAAGAAGTCGTCTGCGCACGCGCGGCCACCGGGATTCCTGAGAAGAGCAGTGGCCGTAACCAGGGGAGACGGAAGACAACAGTCAGGTAAGTATAGGTTTATTTTCTTCTAAGGGGTGGGAATTTGTTAATTAAATATATTTAGAAAAATGATCACTGTTAAATCATTAACAGATTTAACAGTGATCATTAATATGATAATACCCCTTTAAGTTGCTTGTGGGCCAATGAGTCATTGGCCCACAAGCAAGAAGCAGAGAGGAATCATGTGTTCAGATGGAAATTACGAATATTCATCATTACGAATATACAGGGAGTGCAGAATTATTAGGCAAGTTGTATTTTTGAGGATTAATTTTATTATTGAACAACAACCATGTTCTCAATGAACCCAAAAAACTCATTAATATCAAAGCTGAATATTTTTGGAAGTAGTTTTTAGTTTGTTTTTAGTTTTAGCTATTTTAGGGGGATATCTGTGTGTGCAGGTGACTATTACTGTGCATAATTATTAGGCAACTTAACAAAAAACTAATATATACCCATTTCAATTATTTATTTTTACCAGTGAAACCAATATAACATCTCAACATTCACAAATATACATTTCTGACATTTAAAAACAAAACAAAAACAAATCAGTGACCAATATAGCCACCTTTCTTTGCAAGGACACTCAAAAGCCTGCCATCCATGGATTCTGTCAGTGTTTTGATCTGTTCACCATCAACATTGCGTGCAGCAGCAACCACAGCCTCCCAGACACTGTTCAGAGAGGTGTACTGTTTTCCCTCCTTGTAAATCTCACATTTGATGATGGACCACAGGTTCTCAATGGGGTTCAGATCAGGTGAACAAGGAGGCCATGTCATTAGATTTTCGTCTTTTATACCCTTTCTTGCCAGCCATGCTGTGGAGTACTTGGACGCGTGTGATGGAGCATTGTCCTGCATGAAAATCATGTTTTTCTTGAAGGATGCAGACTTCTTCCTGTACCACTGCTTGAAGAAGGTGTCTTCCAGAAACTGGCAGTAGGACTGGGAGTTGAGCTTGACTCCATCCTCAACCCGAAAAGGCCCCACAAGCTCATCTTTGATGATACCAGCCCAAACCAGTACTCCACCTCCACCTTGCTGGCGTCTGAGTCGGACTGGAGCTCTCTGCCCTTTACCAATCCAGCCACGGGCCCATCCATCTGGCCCATCAAGACTCACTCTCATTTCATCAGTCCATAAAACCTTAGAAAAATCAGTCTTGAGATATTTCTTGGCCCAGTCTTGACGTTTCAGCTTGTGTGTCTTGTTCAGTGGTGGTCGTCTTTCAGCCTTTCTTACCTTGGCCATGTCTCTGAGTATTGCACACCTTGTGCTTTGGGCACTCCAGTGATGTTGCAGCTCTGAAATATGGCCAAACTGGTGGCAAGTGGCATCTTGGCAGCTGCACGCTTGACTTTTCTCAGTTCATGGGCAGTTATTTTGCGCCTTGGTTTTTCCACACGCTTCTTCCGACCCTGTTGACTATTTTGAATGAAACGCTTGATTGTTCGATGATCACGCTTCAGAAGCTTTGCAATTTTAAGAGTGCTGCATCCCTCTGTAAGATATCTCACTATTTTTGACTTTTCTGAGCCTGTCAAGTCCTTCTTTTGACCCATTTTGCCAAAGGAAAGGAAGTTGCCTAATAATTATGCACACCTGATATAGGGTGTTGATGTCATTAGACCCCACCCCTTCTCATTACAGAGATGCACATCACCTAATATGCTTAATTGGTAGTAGGCTTTCGAGCCTATACAGCTTGGAGTAAGACAACATGCATAAAGAGGATGATGTGGTCAAAATACTTATTTGCCTAATAATTCTGCACGCAGTGTATAGCACTATACTCAAAATATTCGCGAATTCTCAAAGTGCCGATATTCGAGATTAAAATTTGCTATTTGAATATTTGCGCTCAACACTAGTAGCTACAGACAATGAGAAAACAAAGCTTCAAGATTTCTTGGAGCCCAGAAGAGTAGCGAAGTTCATCAAGATTCAAACCATAACTACCAGCCCCTGGCTGGTCTCTTCGTCAGCGAAAAGTTCTCGAGTTCCCACTCATTATGGAGGACATCCTGAGGTGCACGGAGATGGAGAGGGTCTATGGATTCCCCCCACACTATACGGACGTCTCAGAAATGAACCGCTGCTCTTGAAAGAAGCTCCTGGGAAGGTCATGGAGCGTCCCGGTCATCCGGCATCTATTCGCCCCGCTGAAGGAATATTTTGAAAGTGTGTAGTAGCCACACGGGGCCCAAACGCTGCAGATTTATAATGGAGACACCGGATTTTATACTATTACATTATTATATAAATACTTTTATTTTTTTTAAATAAAGCCCCTTCGTTCCCAAGTGCGATCAGCTACATCATCATCATCGAATAGTGTCTACACGTCACTGATGTCCTCCTCAACCGACTCTGGGTCAGGAGCATGACTGCTCGCAACACCAGCTCCCACGCCACTCTGCTCATCACTACTTGCCCGCCTAGTGGAGGAAAGGACATAGGCAGGTTGGAGACAGATGAGGGCACAGGGCCTGCGCCCGGACCATGCCAACTAAGGGTTGTGTCTGACGAACCCACTGACTGTTGGCTGGGGGTGTCTGATGTCACTTGGGAGGAAGTGGATGACCGAGTTAACCAATCAAGAACCGCTGGGTTGCTGGTCAAGACACGACCGCTAGATGACACCGGGAGCTCAGGCATCTCCCTGCGACTCATTCTGCCATGACCTCTTACTCTGCTGCGACCTCTGCCTGCTCCAGAAACATTTATGCCTCTGCCACTCCTCTGTGCATGTTCTGGCACTTCTTTGTCTGACATACTTTTAGCTGAACTAAATAAATTAAAAGCAAATTAAAACACCTCTAAAAGCGACTAATATATTTTTCTTTTTGTACTGGAATAGGCCACTAAACGCTTTCACCACAAATAACTGTAACAGTAAAATGCGTATATATTTTTCTTTTTGTACTAAAATAGTTCACTAAAAGCTTTCAACACGTTACTGCAGAAGTGAACTGAGAATATATTTTTATTTTTGTACTGAAATAGGCCACTAAACGCATTCACCACAAATAACTGCAACAGTGAAGTGCGTCTTTATTTTTCTTTTTGTACTAAAATAGGCCACTAAACACATTCACCACAAATAACAGCAACAGTGAAGTGCGTATATATTTATCTTTTTGTACTGAAATAGGCCACTAAACGCTTTCAACACATATAACAGCAGAAGTTAACTGAGAATATATTTATATTTTTGTACTGAAATAGGCCACTAAATTCTTTCAACACATATAACTGCAGAAGTGAACTGAGAATATATTTTTCTTTTTGTACTGAAATAGGCCACTAAACGCTTTCACGACAAATAACTGCAACAGTGAAGTGTGTATATATTTTTCTTTCTGTACTGAAATAGGCCACTAAGGGCTTTTCAACATAGCACTTGCACCCCAATAACAAGAACAAATTGCTGGAATGACAGAGCTGTATAATGGCTATTTGGATCCCCAAATAATCTTTCCCTGCACTTGTAAATCGCTTTTCTAGCACTGTCCCTAGCGCCTTCTGACGTCTCTCCCTGCACTAAGATGCTGTGAAATGATTCCTTCCTATCCTTTCCCTGCACTTATAAATAATTTTTTTCAGTTTTTTTTTTACAATGAGGTTTTTCCGATTGCTGTCCCTAGCGCCTTCTCACATCTGTCCCTGCACTCAGAACGCTGGAACGCTGAAAAATGTCTGAATCTAAGATGGCCACCGTATTTATAGCGCTGTGACATCACAGTGCTGGTATGCTGCTGATTGGCTGCATGCATGGCATTATGGGTGATCCCGCCTTCCCACAGTTCCTTGCCCCATGTCCTTACATGTGTAGCCGCCATTTTAGGAAAAATTACGATTTGTCACCACGAAGCGTGAGGAAATTCACATTCGCTGCGAATCGAATTTTTCCTGAAATTCGGATCGAATTCCACTTCAGCTTCGATTCGCTCATCTCTACTCGCAACCTTCAATCCGGGAACTCAGGTTTGTCTATGTGCATTTGATACTGTACATGGGATGTGCATCCTGAAAAGGTGCAGGTTACATGTCGGAGTTTGAAAGAATACTCAGCTACAAAAAATTTAAAAAAATTACTTCCTTTGATGAAATAAATGCCATATTGCATTTTTACCCTGAACAGTGAAACCTGACTACTTTATTTAATCGGTTTAGAAAACATGTAGTGATTTTTAACATTGTGGTTTGTTTGTGGAACCACATTTCCATATTAGAAGGTTAGACCGCTGGCAACATTCATACACATTTGTGATAGCTGGATTCCTGGCTGACAGCGCTTACCTAAACTAATAATTTTTGCATTACATGACAATAGACTAGGACAGTATTGCTTTCAGCTTTTGAATGCAAACAAGAAGTTTTCATTCAGTCAAAGCAAACAGGCTTGTATTAATTGCGAGGAATTCAAAATCAAAGGGATAGATTTACTAATAATGCTCATTCATCGGGTGATTGTGTCTTCTGGCTGGCACCAGAAATGATTGTTCCTGTGCAGCAGATTGTGCTGTCTAAACAGTGATCTGCTGCCCAGAAAAAATGATTCTCTATGGGGACAAGTGGTCACTGCACCGATCTCTTGTCCTCATACAGTAAAGGTGATTGTTGCATGTAATTGTAGGATTTTACTAATTTATGACGTAAAGTCATGATTTTATGAAAGACACGGGGGCGAGTATTGTTTAACTCTTTCTTTACTTGAAAATAGCAGCAAAGAAGATAATCTGAAAAAAACATTATTACAGAGGTAACATAAGCCCCTCCCCCTTAGTCCTCCATAAAGGGACCTCCTCAACATCTCCACTTCCTCTTTCTTTGGTAACGGATCTGCAAACCGAAACTGGAACCGCCGAGAATCAAGAACACCGGCGTGACTTCAAACAATGGAACAATCCCCAAACGAAATCCTGGTAGGACGTGACAACACTGGGGAACATCATTCACAGACTGCTGGGCCTTGTAATCAACCTGGAAAGAAACATAAAAATAAATAGCAAGGAGCCAAGGACGAGCTCCAAATAGTCGCACTGATACATTCACAGCCAATGCAAAGGAAAAATCGTCAACTCTTAGCATACAAACTAGTACAAAATATATAAATAAAGGGAGGGAGAAGAGCGGGTGGGGCAATACTCGCCTCCGTGTCTTTCATAAAATCATGACTTTACGTCATAAATTAGTAAAATCCTACAATTTTATATCAAGACACGGAGGCTTCATATTGCTAGTTTAAAGCCGACTCACAATGGACGAAAACACATGCGGACCCGGTCTGAAGTAAAATTCCCTGAAAGTAGAAACTCGAGACCAGTCCGCCAGTCTCATGACATCCTCCAATTTAGCCCCCGATAGGGTAAGGGACGTGGCCGCGGCACCTCGAACCGAATGCGCCGTGAAGATGGAGGTGTCGATGCCAGATAGGGATAAGATCCATTTCACCCAACGCGATAAGGTGACACTAGTGACCGGAAGGTGAGGCCGGCGGAAAGAAATGAACAGCTGCGAATGAGAAGTAGTCCGCAGAGGCGAAGTCCGCGCTTCGTACTCCCTAAGACATGCAACTGGACACAGGATCAAGGATTCCGGAAAAGCCGGATAATCCACAGACTTAATACTGGTCTTAGTGCGACGTGAGATATTAAAAGTCACACCTTCCGGGGTTAACGAGCGAGCATCGTAGTCCAACGCCCGCACGTCCGACACCCTTTTACAGGAGACCAGACAAAATAAAGTAACTAACTTGACCGAAAGTTGACGTAAAGAGAGTTCCGAATTGACCGGCCAAGACGACAGAAAGGATAAAACTATGGATACGTCCCAAGAACTCGAAAAACGAGGACGGGGAGGTCGGGTAAGGCGAGAACCTCTAAGCGAACGACAAACAAGGGGATGACGCCCCGCTGGGCAGCCTTCGAACCCCCTATGGCCGGACGAAATAGCCGACCTAAAAACATTAATGGTGCGATAGGCCTTACCATCTTTGTACAAAGAAGAAAGGAACAAGATAATATTATTCACCGAGGTCGTAACGGGATCCAGATTCCTGAGCAGGCACCAACCAGACCAAGACTGCCATGCCGACTTGTAAGCTCTTCTGGTCCCGGGGGCCCATGCGCTCTCCAATAGGAACCTAGCCGTCTCCGAAACATCCGTGGGTGGATCGGGGTTCCCGAAATCCTGCAAGCCAGCAGGCGTAAGGAGTCCGAGACTACAAGAGGGTGTGATTGACTCAACGGCCCTCGTAATAGGGCCGCTGAGTGGGACAATAACAGGGGATAGTCCACCAACAACTCCAGGAGCTGAGGGAACCACGATTGAGTGTTCCAAAACGGGATCACTAGGACCAAATCCGCCAATTGGTAACGCACCATGGCCAGGACCCGTGGAATCAGGGAGAAAGGAGGAAAAGCATACATCAGGCTCCCTGACCACTGTTGTAAGAAAGCATCTACCGCCTCCGCGGATGGGTCCGGCCTCCAACTGAAGTACCTGGGGAGCTGGGCGTTCCATCGAGACGCGAAAAGGTCGATGGAAAACGGACCCCAGAGGGATAACACAGAGGCGAAGATTCCCTCGTCCAATTTCCAATCGCTGGAATCGGACATGAAACGAGAGCTCCAATCGGCCCGAGTATTGTGGAGCCCTGGTAAGTACTCCGCCACCACCGAAACGTTGTTGGAAAGGCAGAAGTCCCAAAACTCCTTGGCCAGATGAGTTAACATCCTGGATCGGGTGCCTCCCATGGAGTTGATATATCGGACCGCCGAGACGTTGTCCATCCGCAGACGTACACACGCTCTGGTCCTTCCGTTGACAAAACTGCGGATCGCAAAGGATCCCGCCTGGAGCTCTAGGGCATTGATGTGCAGGGATGACTCTGAGGACGCCCAAGGGCCCCCAGTGGACACCCCCTCGCAATGGGCCCCCCAGCCCAGGAGACTGGCGTCGGACTCCACTATCAGATCCGGACGAGGGCCAAAAATGGCCCTCCCGTTCCAGGCTGACAGGTTGGCAATCCACCAAACTAACTCGTCCCGAGTGTCCGAGTCCAGAATGATGAGGTCCGCATAGGTAGCTCCCGCCTGCAGATGAGCAATCTTCAGGCGCTGCAAGGCCCGATAATGCAGTGGGGCTGGGAAAATCGCCTGGATGGAGGACGATAACAGACCTACCACTCTGGCCAACTGACGAAGGGATACCTGAGGTAGAGCCAACGTGCGACGCAATTCCTTGCATATGGAACTGACCTTTACTGCGGGAAGACTGAGAGTCAGAGCCTCCGAATCCACCAGGAAACCTAGGAACTCCAAAGTCCTGGACGGGATCAAACAGGATTTCTCCCGGTTGATAATGAAACCCAAGCTGGGGAGAAGGGACATTGCCAGATGCAAGTGACTCAGAATGGTGGAATAATCCCCGGCCATGATCAAAATATCGTCCAGATAGACTATGAGCCTCACACCTCGGCTGCGGAGCCAGGCCATGACCGGGCGAAGTAACTTCGTGAAGCACCATGGGGCGGACGACAGGCCAAAGGGAAGACACGTGAACCACCACAGGGCGTTCCGCCAACGGAACTGCAACAGATCCCTTGAGGATGGAGCAATCGGTACCGTAAGGTACGCGTCCTTTAGGTCTAGTTTCACTAGCCAGTCCTGAGGAAGGAGCATATCCCGAAGGAGGTGGATGCCCTCCATCTTGAAATGACGGTATCTCACAAAGGAATTTAGGGCCTTCAGATTTATTACTGGTCGGAATTGACCTCCTTTTTTCTCCACGAGGAACATACTGCTGATCACTCCCCGAGGGGTCCGGGAGGCTGGCTCTATGGCTTCTTTCAGGAGCAATTGATTCAATTCCTCGTCTATGAGGGATTGGGCAGACCGGGACGCCTGAGTGTGCGGGGGAGACCTTAAAAGATATGGGTTCGACACAAGTTCTATGTGGAAACCTAGTATTGTGGATAAAATCCACGGATCTGAAGTGATAGTGGCCCACACATGGGAAAAGAAACAGAGTCTGCCCCCTATACATAGGTCCAAAAAAGGGGGAAGAAACTGTTGACTTACCGAAAGGGCGTCGAAGGTTCGGCTGTCCACGATAGGATCTGCCTCGTCCAAAAGAACCCCGCGCTGGGAAGAAGGATGGAGGTTGCCTGGGGTCCTGACCAAAGGACCGGAAGGATGATGAAGAGGGACCTCGTCCCGAGCCTCGGGACTGGAAGGAGGAACGGCCGGCCAGACGGCCCCTTGAACTGCCGGCCCTGGAGGAAACCCGGTTACTGAAAACCTTGCGCATAGAGGTTTGCGCCTTATCAAGGGCAGTAAATGTGCCCACAAACTTTCCAAGATCCTTAATAAAGGGTCCCTGGGCGTCTTTGCCCGACTCAGTTAGGGCCATGTTGGCTAACTTAGGTTCCCGATTTAGACAGGAATTGTACGACCTTAGGGTCGACTGTGGGAGTTTCACATACCCTGTTCGGTATAGTCGGACGGGGACATTCAGCCCGCAGTTTGTTTCTAGCCTCCTTGCTAAGAGGCTTGCGGGCCATGGACTCAATGTAGCTAGCAACATGGGGAGCCGGCAGCCACTCGGATGACCTGGGGTGATGGAGTGAGTCCGGGTCAAATAACGGGGAACCGGATGGATCCGTAAGGGGTGCCTGCGCGTCGGTCGTCGCAGACGACTTAGACGCTGACGGCCGGGAAACCGGATCCGGTTGCCCCTCATCCAAGTCAAACTCATCTCCCTCAGAGTTAACTGGGGAATGTAACTCAACCTCCTCCTCAGACTCCTGAGAGTCAGATTCTGGTTGCGGCTGGGCTCTAGCCGTTTTCCAGTTCCGTGCACATTCTGCCTTGCGCGGATAGGCTCTTTTGCGCGACCGGAGCACGCTGTCAGATGATGGAACTAAGCCATCGGTCAAGGAGTTTCTGGAGGTGTTAGGTAATGACACTGTAGTATCATGCGTCATGGTAACTGTCTGGGCACAGAGGACCTGAGACAGGGAGCTGGTGAGGGCTGAGGAAACAGAGCCCATAGCAGACAAAATAGCGTCTGAAATGGACTGCTGTAAGGCCCTAGTCTGGGCATCTGCCATAGAGGGAATAGCTGCCCCAGAAGGGGGGGGCACAGCCTGGGGAGCAGCATGATTAGAATCCAGCAAGGGGCTGCTAATGATCAGAGAAGAGGGGGCTGTAACCAGGGACATGATAGGTGAGTAATGGGCAAACCAACAGTACCTAAATAAGGACCCTGAGAGGTAATGAATAAGCGACCGGACAGGAGCGCGGCAAGCCGAAGTGACCGTTGGTGAAAGCACTGAAACTTCCGAAATCTCGTGCGATCTCAGAAGCTGGGAGAACAGAAACAGCCGGAGAGCGCGCGCGCCCGAAATCCCGCAATCGCGAGACCTCGGGCGCAACCCAAAATGGCCGCCGAACTCTCGCGATATTTCCAGAAGCGCCAGAAGAAGATGAAGAAGAAGGAAATGGCGCCCGGATACGACCGCCGAAGGTAGCAGGAGACCCCTCAGTGGCCGGTAAGAAAACCAAAAGCCGCAAGGCAGTCAGCGACCACCGGAGGGCGGGAAAATAACCCCCACAGAAGAAAGGATGGGGGGAAGCAAAATTAATCGGGAGAAACAAGAAAAACAATGAAAAAGGAGAAAATCCCAAATAAATATAACTAAGGGGAGAAAACGCGACCCCTAATAGCTCAATCCCTAAGGAATAAAACAATAGAAAAACACAGGCAATATAAAATGAACGAAATCAATAAATATAGACAAATCTTTCACCCACAGCCCAGAGGACTGTGGTGAGGTACTTAACTGAATAGCAGCAGCAAAGAAAGAGGTAGTGGAGATGTTGAGGAGGTCCCTTTATGGAGGACTAAGGGGGAGGGGCTTATGTTACCTCTGTAATAATGTTTTTTTCAGATTATCTTCTTTGCTGCTATTTTCAAGTAAAGAAAGAGTTAAGCAATATGAAGCCTCCGTGTCTTGATATAAAATTGCAATTTCTTCTTGACTGATGATCAGGCAATTATTGGCAATGTCTGGTTCATTCCTGATAATTGGCCGACCCATCAGTCTGTGTAAAAATTAATTTTATCTAAATTTATACAACCTATTAGATGGGTTACTTTGTGTCAGAATTGTTCACCTGAATTTTGGTGCATCTACCTGTAAATCACGCTCTTTTTTTCTCACCAAACAAAGCAAAAAAGTGGAACACTTAATAGATGTGGTGAATGTCCTCTGCACCAGAATACTGGCACATTTACAATTCCTACCCCCACCCCCTTCCCAAACTTTATTAAAGAGGAGGGAGATTTATCAAACTGGTGTAAAGGAAAAGTGGCTTAGTTGCCCATAGCAACCAATCAGATTCCACCTTTCATTTTACATAGGAGCTCTGAAAAATAAAAGGTGGAATGTGATTAGTTGCTATGGGCCACTAAGCCAGTGTTCCTTTACACCAGTTTTATACCCCATAAGGTCTGGGAAAGATTTTGAAAATTCTTATATATTTTCTTAGGGGGCTTATTCCCTAAGCTGATCTCACTAATTGGAAAGAGTATTTGTGTTTCTAAGGCCTCTTGCAAACGACCGTATGGCTTTTTTAGTATTTTGCAGTCTGCAAAAAACGGATCCGCAAAAAAATACGGATGAGGTCCGTGTGCATTCAGTTTTTTGCGGAACGGAACAGCGGGCCCCTTATAGAACAGTACTATCCTTATAATAGAAACGGAACGGAAAAACGGAAATGCGGAAACAGAATACGGAGTACATTCCGTTTTTTTGCGGACCCATTGAAATGAATGGGGCCATATACGGACCGTATACGGAACGCAAAAAACGGAACATAAACGGAACATAAGAGGCCTAAAAGTAATGGACGATTGGGCAAAGCTCAAGATATCATAAACTAGTAAGTATTTACTATTCTGTACAGTTCTGAGATCTTATGAAAGGAAGAGTACCGATGATAAATCTGTGATTGCCTCTTGATTCAGGATCCTAATTTTTATATTGTATAATTCATTTACAAATCCAAGTACTGTATGTATCAAGTGATACAGATTTTGTTTTTTCATTTCTTTTCCTAAGGACTCAGAAACACGACCGTATTTTCAGTCGTCCAGGCTTTTTTATTTTTTCGTGGATCGCACACGGACCAGTTCATTTCTATGGGGATGCCAAAAATGCGGACAGCACATGGATGTCATCCATGTGCTGCCTGCATCTGTGCGACCATATGTCTGTCCAGCAAAAATAAAATAAAATAGAACATGTTCTAATCTTGTCTGTTTTGCGGACCGGAATAGAGATTTTTACAACAGGTCAGGAGACGCAGGACAGGAAAGTGCGGGACACACATGGACTGTTTTTGTTTTTTTGTGGATCCATGATTTGTGGACTACAAAATGCTTATGACCATGTGCATGAAGCCTAATTTCCCATTAATCTCAAAGGAACCAATCACCATGAAAATGCATTTATTCTTTCAAATTCCTGCTCATTCTGGACTTTGAAGTCAAGGTCCTATCAGTGATTGACAACTCTCTCTGTATACACAGTCATAAAGGGAAGGCTGTCAATCACTGATAGTACCGTCTCCTGGACTACAAAGCCCAGAATGAGCAGGAATTTAAATGAATGAAATGCAAGTTATGCTGAATTATTTTCTATAAAACTATATACAGTCAGGTCTATAAATATTGGGACATCGACACAATTCTAAAATTTTTGGCTCTATACACCACCACAATGGATTTGAAATGAAATGAACAAGATGTGCTTTAACTGCAGACTGTCAGATTTAATTTGAGGGTATTTACATCCAAATCAGGTGACCGGTATAGGAATTATAACAGCTTGCATATGTGCCTCCCACTTGTTAAGGGACCAAAAGTAATAGGACAATTGGCTTCTCAGCTGTTCCATGGCCAGGTGTGTGTTATTCCCTCATTATCCCAATTACAATGAGCAGATAAAAGGTCCAGAGTTCATTTCAAGTGTGCTATTTGCATTTGGAATCTGTTGCTGTCAACTCTCAAGATGAGATCCAAAGAGCTGTCACTATCAGTGAAGCAAGCCATCATTAGGCTGAAAAAACAAAACAAAGCCATCAGAGAGAGAGCAAAAACATTAGGCGTTGCCAAAACAACTGTTTGGAACATTCTTAAAAAGAAGGAACGCACCGGTGAGCTCAACAACACCGAAAAGACCCGGAAGACCACGGAAAACAACTGTGGTGGATGACCGAAGAATTCTTTCCCTGGTGAAGAAAACACCCTTCACCACAGTTGGCCATATCAAGAACACTCTCCAGGAGGTAGGTGTATGTGTGTCAAGGTTAACAATCAAGAGAAGACTTCACCAGTGTGAATACAGAGGGTTCACCACAAGATGTAAACCATTGGTGAGCCTCAAAAACAGGAAGGCCAGATTAGAGTTTGCCAAACGACATCTAAAAAAAGCCTTCACAGTTCTGGAACAACATCTTATGGACAGATGAGACCAAGATCAACTTGTACCAGAGTGATGGGAAGAGAAGAGTATGGAGAAGGAATGGAACTGCTCATGATCCTAAGCATACCACCTCATCAGTGAAGCATGGTGGTGGTAGTGTCATGGCATGGGCATGTATGGCTGCCAATTGAACTGGTTCTTTTGTATTTATTGATGATGTGACTGCTGACAAAAGCAGCAGGATGAATTCTGAAATGTTTAGGGCAATATTATCTGCTCATATTCAGCCAAATGCTTCAGAACTCATTGGACGGCGCTTTACAGTGCAGATGGACAATGACCCAAAGCATACTGCAAAAGCAACCAAAGAGTTTTTTAAGGGAAAGAAGTGGAATGTTTTGCAATGGCCAAGTCAATCACCTCACCTGAATCTGATTGAGCATGCATTTCACTTGCTGAAAACAAAACTGAAGGGAAAATGCCCCAAGAACAAGCAGGAACTGAAGACAGTTGCAGTAGAGGCCTGGCAGAGCATCACCAGAGATGAAACCCAGCATCTGGTGAAGTCTATGCGTTCCAGACTTCAGGCTGTAATTGACTGCAAAGGATTTGCAACCAAGTATTAAAAAGTGAAAGTTTTATTTATGATTATTATTATTATGTCCCATTACTTTTGGTTCCTTAAAAGTGGGAGGCACATATGCAAACTGTTGTAATTCCTACACCGTTCACCTGATTTGGATGTAAATCCCCTCAAATTAAAGCTGGCAGACTGCAGTTAAAGCACATCTTGTTCGTTTCATTTCAAATCCATTGTGGTGGTGTATAGAGCCAAAAATGTTAGAATTGTGTCGATGTCCTAATATTTATGGACCTGACTGTATCAATCTGCTCGGCTCCTCCTGCTCTATAACACGCTGCCTGCAGCTCAGACACCATGCTCAGCATGACAGGATCCATTTAACATAAAGTAAAACCACTACCATTTATTTACTCTCTTCTGATCAGTGGGCAACATTTTAATGTAAAGGTCTAATGAACTATTTTTATGTTAAATACAAAATGTATGTAATTTTTTTAATCATTTGCTTTATTTCTAAATAATTTCTAAATAATAATGAAATATTGTAGCTTTTACATTAGTTACTGCACATTCACAATGACTTTTCAGCAGTCATATCATTCCCACTACACTGAAAGGTAATACTTCTATTATAATGATGAAAACAGATGGCACTGGATCAGATTGCAGGATAGATGATTGTCTGACAGCTCAATTCAATGTTACTGAGCATGGCCATGACACTCTCCTTATTAAAGGGGTTATTCAATGCTTGTGGCATTAAATGAAAATCAGACATTATATACAGTAGTACATGAAAATCTCTTTTTAACAAAGATAGAGCCAGCCCTGTACCTCATATGGATCCAGAGATCTCCCCATTTATTGCTCAAATTGCTCTGCTAGATTTTTTTCAGGCTGGCAGCTCAGGGGGTATGCTGCAGCTGTTTAGCTGTAACAGTCAGAGCTCCTAATAGTAGATATGGGATGGAACTGAGCATGTGCAACCAGCTCAGCAGGTGGACATGCACATTACTATACAGATTAGCCCCTTAGTGACCACCCATATGCCTTTTTTATGGTGGTCACTAAAGTGCCTAAGGCTGGGCTGCCGCTTTTTCATGGCGGCCCGGTCTAAGTGCTGCACGGGTCCCCCGCACTCACATGAGAGCCACGTTCCTGCTCTAACAGCCGGGACAAGCAGGAGTGCCGATCCCGGCTGTTTAACGCTTTACATGCCGTGGTCAATGGTGCCCACCATATGTAAAGCGCTGACAGAGGAAGCGGACTCCCTCTGTCTCCCATCGGCAACCCGAAAATGCGATCACGGGGTGCCGATGTATGTAAAGGCTGGCTGGGGTCTGATATAGGCCCCAAGCCAGCCTTTAGTAGTTTCCAGCAGGCTGTGCCTCTCTGGAGCAGCCTGCTGGTCAATGTCAGTATAGCACTGAAATTAAAATTTAATGCACGATTAAAATGTTGTCTGTTAGGCCCCTTTCACACGGGCGAGTATTCCGCGCGGATGCGATGCGTGAGTTGAATGCATTGCACCCGCACTGAATACCGACCCATTCATTTCTATGGGGCTGTTCAGATGAGCGGTGATTTTCACGCATCACTTATGCGTTGCGTGAAAATCGCAGCATGCTCTATATTCAGCGTTTTTCACGCAACGCAGGCCCCATAGAAGTGAATGGGGTTGCGTGAAAATCGCAAGCATCCGCAAGCAAATGCGGATGTGGTGCGATTTTCACACACGGTTGCTAGGAGACTATCGGGATGGAGACCCGATCATTATTATTTTCCCTTATAACATGGTTATAAGGGAAAATAATAGCATTCTGAACACAGAATGCAAAGTAAAATAGCGCTGGAGGGGTTAAAAAAATAAAATAAAAAATTTAACTCACCTTAATCCACTTGCTCGCGTAGCCCGGCATCTCCTTGTGTCTCCTTTGTTGAAGGACCTATGGTGAGCATTAAATACAGTTACAGGACCTTTGATGACGTCACTCCGGTCATCACATGGTACGTCACATGATCTTTTACCATGGTGATTCACCATGGTAAAAGATCATGTGACGTACAATTTGATGACCGGAGTGACGTCATCAAAGGTCCTTTACCCAGGTCCTAAAGAAAGAATACAGAAGCAGATGCCGACTGCGCTATCAAGTGGACTAAGGTGAGTTAAACATTTTTTATTTTTTTTTTAACCCCTCCAGCGCTATTTTACTTTGCATTCTGTATTCAGAATGCTATTATTTTCCCTTATAACCATGTTATAAGGGAAAATAATACTATTTACAGAACACCGGTCCCAAGCCCGAACTTCTGTGAAGAAGTTCGGGTTTGGGTACCAAACATGCGTGATTTTTCGCACGCGCGTGCAAAACGCGTTACAATGTTTTGCACTCGCGCAGAAAAATCGTGGGTGTTCCTGCAACGCACCCGCACATTTTCCTGCAACGCCCGTGTGAAAGAGGCCTTATAGTCTCCTTGTAGGACTATTAAGTGGTAAAAAAAAAGTAAAAAAAAAACACATTTATTGAATAAAAAATAAAACTTTTTTTTCCATTGAAAATATACGCTTTTCAATGAAAAAAATGGCAAAAAAAAAATCTCCCCTATATATTTGGTATCGCCACGTCCATAACAACCCACACTACATAAATATCATGTCAATTATCCCCTACAATAAACGCCTTAAAAAAAGACAGAATTGCTAATTTATTCTTAGTTGCCACAGAAAAACTTAACAAAGGATCAAAAAGCGTAATTTACTCCAAAATAGGAGCAATAAAGAATACAAGTCCCAAACAAAATCAAGCTCTCACACAACTCCATAGAAAGAAAATTAAAAAAGTTATGGGTCTTGGGGTGCGGTGATGCAAAAAGATTTTCTCCCTTTTAAAAAAAGGGGTTTTATTGCACAAAACTAGTAAAACATAAAAAAAACTATATGTATTTGGTATTGCTGTAACCATACTAACCCAGAGAATAAAGATATTTTGTTATTTACACCGAAAATTGAACGTCATAAAATTTATAACTTAAAAACTCAGTGGCAGTATTGCTGTTTTCCCTCCCTTAATAAAAGTTGATCAGAAAGTTATGTGTACCCCAAAATGGCGCCATTAAATACTACAACTTATGCCGCCAAAAATAAGTCCTCCTACAGCTATATAGATGGAAAAATTTTAAAGTTATTGGAAGGCAACGATGAGAAAAGAAAGAAAAACACTTTGTCAGTAAGGCCCAAAACAGACTGGCCGCTAAGGGGTTAAACATGGGGGGGGGGGGGGACCATTTTAATAAGGGCTCATGCACACGAACATATATTCTTTCCTTGTCTGTTCCGTTTTTTTGGGGGAATCGTATATGGAACCATTAATTTCAATGGGTCCGCAAAAAAAAAACTAAGTTACTCCGTGTGCATTCCATTTCCGTATGTCTGTATTTCCTTCCCGCAAAAAAATAGAACATGTCCTATTATTGTCCGCATTACAGACAAGGATAGTACTGTTCTATCAAGGGCCAGATGCAACGTTCCGCAAAATAAGGAATGCACACGGACGTCATTCGTACTTTTTGCGGATCCGCTTTTTGAGGACCGCAAAATACATACGGTCAGGTGCATGAGGCCTAAAGAAAAGGGAATATCTCACAACTGAAGCATTTTTGTAACAGAAAGTAAATTACAAAAGTAACTAGTTTCATGCTGAATTATATTAAAACAGCATTTAACGTGGCACAACCCCTTTCAGTCAGTTATTTCCTTTCATCTATTATTATGGGTTCACCTATAACATGTGTAAAGAAAATAGAACAAAGCATACAATCAGAAAATTTTAAAAATAGAGAAAAAGATTACAATGCATTCTGAATGTCTTCAGACCCTTTCACTTTTTCCCCTTATCATTCTGCACTCAATACCCCATAATGAGAAAGTGATGACAGCATTTTAGAAATGTTTGCTAATATTTTAAAAAGGAAAAACTAAAATGTCTGAGGGCCTCCCATTCCTTTTGATTATCTTTGAGATGTTTCTACACCTTGATTGGAGTCCACCTGTGGTAAATTCAGTTGATTGGACATGATTTGGAAAGACACACCCCTGTCTATCTAAGGTCTCACTGCTGACAATACATATCAGTGAGAAAAAACAAGCCATGAGAAATAAAGAACTGCCTGTAAAGCTCAGCAAAAAATGAAGAAGGTCACGGCACTCCAGAAGCAGATTCAATGTGTTTTAATCCACCAAGTATTCAGCAGCAACGTTTCGACAACAGTCTTTATCAAGCTACATGTAGCTTGATAAAGACTGTTGTCGAAACGTTGCTGCTGAATACTTGGTGGATTAAAACACATTGAATCTGCTTCTGGAGTGCCGTGACCTTCTTCATTTTTTGCTGGTACATTGGGGGTCTCTGAGGCCGAGACCTGACGCCACGAGCACCGCCGCAAAGTCGCTTGAGTGTATTCAAGTAAGTGGTGCTGTCCTACCTTACATTTTTGTGTGCCTGTAAAGCTCAGTGACAGGATTGTGTGGAGGCACAAATCTGGAGACGCATACAAAAAAGTCTGCTGCACTGAAAGTTCCCAAGAGCATACTGGCCCCTATAATTCTTAAATGGAAAACGTTTGGAATGACTAGGACTCTTCCTAAAGATGGCTACCCCACCAAATTAAGTAATTGGGTAAGAAAGGTCTTGGTGAGAGAGATGACCAAGAACCCAATGGTCACTCTGGCTGAGCTCCAAAGATCCTGTATGCGGGTGGGAGAATCCAAAATCCAAGAAGAGGGCAGCACTCGCTGATGCAGGTGAAAAATCTGTTCAAATTTATTCCATAGTCAGCATTCCAAATGATGCAACATTTCAGCTGCGAAATAGCCTTTTTCATCCATTTCAGATTTTGGATTCATTTGGAGACTGGTTTGGATCTGGTCCCCACAGGGTGCGCCCTGCACCACTACTGAACTTTGACGCTGGGTTGCTGTTCCCTCCTTTTTTTCAGATGGGAGAATCGTCCAGAAGGTCATCCATCACTGCAACACTCCACCAATAGCGCTTTATGGTAGGAGTGGCCAGAATCCTCTCCTCAGTGAAAGAAATATGGAACCAGTCTGGAGTTTGCAAAAATGCACATAAAGAACTCTCAGACTGTGAGAAACAAGATTCTCTGGTCTGAGGAAACCAAGATTTAACTTTTTGACCTTCATTCTAAGTGTCACATTTAGAGGAAACCAGGCACTGCCAATGCCATCCCTACAGTGAATCATGGTGGTGGCAGCATCATGCTGTGGGGGTGTTTTTCAGTGGCATGAAGACTGGTTAGAGTTGAAGGAAAGCTGAACGGAGCAAAGTACAGAGATATTCATAATGAAAACCTTATCCAAAGTGCTCTGGTCCTCAGAATGGGTTGAAGGTTCACTATCAACAAGACAATGGCCCTAAGGACACAGCCAAGTCAACACAGGAATGGGTGAGGGACAACTCTGTGAATGTCCTTGAGTGACCCAGCCAGTGCCAATCGAACCTCTTTGTAGAGACCTGAAAATGATTGTCCACTGACAGTCCACATCCAACCTGAAAGAACTTGAGAGGATCTGCAGAGAAGAATGGCAAAAAATCCCCAAATCCAGGTGTGTAAATCTTGTGGCATCATACCCAAGAAGACTGGAGCTGTAATCGCTGCCAAAGATGCTTCAACTAAGTACTGAGTAATGGATCTGAATACTTTGCAAATACTGGGGAAATTTGAAAATCTTTTTTTATTTAGCACAAGGCTGCAACATAACAAAATGTGAAAAAAGTGAAAGGGTCTGAAGACTTTCTGAATGCATTGTATGATTAAAAAATAAGGTGATATATTCCTTTTAAATTCTGAAATCATGTAATATAACACCTGCCAAAAACAAATGATTTCATATATCTGCAACAAATACCGGGAATGAAATGTTAGCATTTATGAAAGACATATTCATTTGTAGGCCTTAAAAGTCATCGCAGGATTTGTTCCTAAACTGGTCATAGACATAATTCCCCCTGACAGACAGCTATGTTGTCTTCCAGAAAAGAACTGTGACACACTACACTCCCACACCAGTTCTGCAGTCAGCATGTATTTTTTTTACCGGAGCAATGGCACTATGGTATTATTCAAAGCATTATCTTGTATAATCATTTCAGACTTCGATTCTTACATCATGTCCTCACGCCCACACATGTACAATTCTGTCAGCACTTGTTTAAGAGGAAAATTATTTGAATGGTATATTATACACCCACTGTAAAGATAAATCCTCATTACTTTGATTAGAATGGGATATTCACATTAGGAGAAAACATTACATTACTCAAGATTCAATATATGCAGATTTAGACTTTGTTCACATTTGTGTCAATGGCTCCATACAGAGCACTTGGTTCCTATACATGATATATTTGACCCTTACTGCCATTCCTCTTGATGGCTGTCATTGACAGGAATTAAGTAAAACCAATAAGCAAACAGCAGAGTACTGTTGACTAACTGAAACTTTCGTTGTTCCTACCAATGGACATTTACACCGAAAGGCTGTCACCTTACATTTCGGTTCCTGTTAATGTTTTGCCATTTGTGGCACCACAGATAGTAGGAGAAAAATATTACAGTGACATCTGCAGTGCTTGCATAACAGTGACATCCACAATGCTCGCATAATGGTGACATTCCCTGCGCCCCATAACAGTGACATTTTCAGTGTTCCCATAACAGTGACATGCACAGAGCCCCCATAACAGTGACATTTAGGGTGTTCCCATAACAGTGACATCCACAACGGTCCCAGTATCATCCACAGCATCCCCATAACAGTGACATCAACAGTGCCTCCATAATATTGAAATCCACAGTGCCCCTATAACAGTGAAGGAAAATAGCTGGATTGTCATGGAAATCTGGTATAAAACATTGCGTATGTTATGGAGGCTACGAATAGAGGACCTGCAAGCTTTTATTGGCCATGAAGTCATGTGACTGTATGTATGTGAGTAAGGCTAAGCCTTAAGGACCTGCAAGCTTCTATTAGCTAATATGGGTCATGTGATGGTGCTACATCTGCTTTTGTATTATGATTTATTGTGAATATCTTAAGAACAGTAGGTCCTAGAAAGATAAAGCCAGTCTAAAACCTTTGGAAGCACCTGATTTACCTATTTGCTAAATTAAGTGCAGATTGGTCCAGTCGTTTGACCGCAAACAAAGAACAGACAGACAGAAATTCATTTTTATATATATGTAAGAAATACACAGCAATACTACAGTAAAACTGACATAATGCCCAGTTGGCCCATACATGGCAGGCCCCCTAGCTGCCATAGAAACCATTCAGCACATTTTAATCAAATTGTACTAGGGACAATGGGTCCTACCTCTCTCTAACTATGATATCTAAGGGGTTGAACTGTGTGGATCAGAGTTGACTCTGATCCCAGCAGATAGGTGGATTGTCAGCTGTATAATTCAGCTGGCACCTAGAAGTGATGGCACACACTGTAGTAGTACGTTGCTGAAGCCTAACTAGTACCTACTTCCAGAGATGTACTATTATGCTGTTGCTTAAGGTGTTAAGACCAACCTGTCATGTTGAACATATTGTTCTAGCTGTTGTCAATATGTTATAGCTCAGTAAGAGCTGAACAGATGTTATATAGGCTTGTGGAATAAGACTCAGTATAACTTGGAATTTATTGATAGATGGTACTATTGTAGTACACCGTGACCCCTATAACTTCTTTACTGTCCAACACCCTTATACCTCATGTGAAAAATGTAAGTGTTCTTTCAAACATAATAACTAGTGGTGCTTTTTTGTGGCAGATTTTTGGAGCCGAAGACGGGAGTTGGATGGAAGGAAAGGAAAGAAGGATTTATATTTCTTCCTGCCAAATCTACTTCTAGCTTAAGGGCTCTTTCACACTTGCGTTGTTGGGTTCCGGCATAGAGTTCCATCGTCGGGGCTCTATGCCGGAAGAATCCTGATCAGGATTATCCCAATGCATTCTGAATGGAGAGAAATCCGTTCAGGATGCATCAGGATGCCTTCAGTTCCAGAACGGAACGTTTTTTGGCCGGAGAAAATACTGCAGCATGCTGCGCTTTTTGCTCCGGCCAAAAATCCTGAACACTTGCCGCAAGGCCGGATCCGGAATTAATGCCCATTGAAAGGCATTAATCCGGATCCGGCCTTAAGCTAAACGTCGTTTCGGCGCATTGCCAGATCCGACGTTTAGCTTATTCTGAATGGTTACCATGGCTTCCAAGTCCTGTTTGCCATGGTAAAGTGTAGTGGGGAGCGGGGGAGCAGTATACTTACCGTCCGTGCGGCTCCCGGGGCGCTTCAGAGTGACGTCAGGGCGCCCCACGTGCATGGATGACGTGTCGCATGGATAACGTCATCCATGCGCATGGGGCGCTCTGACGTCATTCTGGAGCGCCCCGGGAGCCGCACGGACGGTAAGTATACTGCTCCACCGCTCCCCACTACTACTATGGCAGCCAGGACTTTAATAGCGTCCTGGGTGCCATAGTAACACTGAACGCATTTTGAAGACGGATCCGTCTTCAAATGCTTTCAGTTCACTTGCGTTGTTAAGGATCCGGCGGGCACCTCCGGCAAATGGAGTGCACGACGGATCCGGACAACGCAAGTGTGAAAGAGGCCTTAGCTAAAAAAATCTGCATCAAAAACTGCCATACTGTGTGTGAAAGAAACCATCCTAAGGCTCAAAACACACATAAGCATTTTGTGGCATTTTTCTGCAAGCTTGCAGTTTCAGTGGTGTTTTTTGAACATACCTTTTTACTCATTTTGTTGTGGTGAAAACGCGAGCTCCAGATGGTAGCTTAAAAGGGTTTTCCAGGAATAGCTAACTTTTAAGTCATGTCTGCAGCTTGCCTCCTTTACTTTATATTTACCTGCTCCCTGCCACTTCCATCCTGCATGCCGGCTCCTGTGTGTTCACCTTATGGTCCCTGGCTTAATTACTTTTGGACAGGCATAGGCATGGTCACCTGTTTTGCTGCAGCCAGCTACAGACTTCAGTGGTGACTTATCACTTGGGGACATGTCACCGCTGAAGTCATTTGCTGTAGCAGAGCAGGTTATATGCCCACGCTAGGGATGAGGTAAACAAGCCGTGGACTGAAGAATTGACACATGGGAGCCAGCACACAGGACGGGAGTGCCAGGGAACAGGCAATTATGAATCTTTCAATAGTGGAATCAGGCTGCGAGCATCACTAAGTTATTCCCGGAGACTCCTTTAAAGTCTATGGGAAATGTGAAATGCAGGACATACAAACTTTTTTTTAATTGGTGACATTTTTGTCTCTCTGCAGTTTTTTAAACACAGCAAATTAAAGTCTTTACCATGTTAGGCATATTTTCATCCCATTCTATATAGGAGGAAATGTCTGAACCAAAAAATGCCATTCACATATTTGTTTTGGAAAAAAAAAAGCCACAAAAAATACCATAAAACTGCATGCGGTATGGAAAAATTGGCTTCTGTGTAGTTTTTTAGTAGCGGAGAAACACCAGGACAAATTCTTGTATGTAGGAGCCCTTTTGGTTGATTTTCTCAAAGGATATTAGTGCAGTGACCCGCTTGTTCACTAATAAAGGGTTAATGTTATAGTTCAAAACTAAAGGATTAATGCTGTGGTTCATTACTAAAGTGTTCACTGTGTTACTGAGCTATGGTCTATGCACTGTAACCCAAAAAGGCTATGTAGGGATAGGAAACAGTTAACTGGTAGTTCTTAGTGTTAGTTGCTGGGTAATGGGGTGGTCCCATTTCCCTGGTTAGTGGAGTTTGCTGGTGATTAAGAAAAATAGAGGACATGAATAGTGTGTCCTGCTGACATGTAGACCAAGACAGAATCCTGCTCCGCAAAAACATTCCTTTGAGTGAAAGCTGCCATAAAAAAGCAACTTTAAGGATTTACCCCTGAGGGAATGAAGAATTGAATTACTGCAGAAGGTTGAGGACCATGTTGGTTGTGCTTGGACTGAATCATTAAAAGTCCTAAGCCTTTACTGCCGTGGTTTGGGTTATATTGCTTCTGGTGACCAAAAGCTATCACTGTAGTAATTTATGAGATTTCGGGGCGGGTGCTACGCCTGTAGGCAGGGGTATATTGAGGGACACATTAGGGATTTTTTCCCCTCCTCCCCCTGTCCTGACTTCACCTCTCGTTTATTCTCTGGCCAGGTCCACTGTCTCCAAACTGTAAGTTGCCGTAATTTTCTTTATCGGATTGTACTATCCTGGATAAGTCCTAAGTAAGGCTTTGTCAAAATATCTGACATTGTTTATTATTATTATTTACATATATATGGGGTATTATTTGAACAATTGATAGTAAAAGTTACGTTTTATATGAAAAGTCATTTTTCTCTGTGATATTTTGCTTCTGGTGACCACCACACTTCTGAGACGTACTGGCCATCTGATCTAGGACTGCACCCTGCAGATGGGCATTGCAGAGACATATTGAGAGTGATAGCACACCTTTGGTCATTTGTGAAGATTGCTAGTATCTATAAAGAGACTAAGGTTGGACCACCATCATAAAAGCTACCTTTTACACACAACCTTTGAGAAAAGCCTACTTTGTGACATACTTCAGAACTGTGCCTACTGCATGTTCTTGTACTGTGCCACCCATCATCTATTCAGTAATGGAGACATTTTATTTTGCTATAACTAAGCCTGGTTGTTGATCTATATATACCCAATCTGATCATCATCTGCCTCCTATTCTCCTGCCTTTTGCACCGCACAGCTCATTTTACATCAAGGGCACCCCAGCCACCATCAGGAAGGAGACCCTGTTACGCCCCTCCACTCACTGCAGGCCTGGCCTGTGGGAGCACTGGAGCAGGGTTAGCCACCATGAGGACCACAAGCACCCTCATTGCTGCAGCCACCACTCCTATGCTCTCTATCTCACACCTTCCCTGCAAGCTAGCACATTGCATTAGCTTGTTCTTAGGTCTAATTGCTGGGGCCACCACCAACCATAAAGGCTTCATAGAAAAAGGTCTAAATGTAAGATAGCTAGGAAGCTGTCTTACATTTAGAACTGGCACAGGATCCGCCGAAGTTATGAAGAGGCCTGCGGCTCTTCATAACTTCGGTGGAACCACCGCCAGCTTAGGGGTTTATTAAGACCGGCATCTAAAATGCCAGTCTTAATAAATGTGCCCCTATATGTGCATACCTGTTAAAAACCATAGTAATCCTAGAAAAAAACCTTTAAGTGTGTATTGTTAATAGTGATGAGCATCAATTTGTCTTTTCATTCTTCACGATTTTTTCATGCTATATTATTCATGCATCATTAAAAAGTAATGTTTCACATTAGAAAAATTTATCCTATAAGTTATCTATAATCTACTGTAAACCACATCTAGAACATCACGATGCTTGCTTCTTGAGTCACGATACTAAAAGCACATCACATCCTACATTGTAAAATGATAAAGTGAGGTTGGCTATATCTGTACATAATAATACAAGATTTTACTAGAAGTAATTTTACTTTCACTTGTATAACATATTCTTTAACTTTTTAGCCCTTCCTGATACCGCAACTTTCCGTTTTATCCTATTTGTTTGGTTAACATAACCATATGAGAGCTTGTTTTTAACGGGACAAGTTGCACTTCCTAATGCCACTATTTAATATTTCATATGATGTAGTGGAAAGCTGGAAAAAGAGTCCAAATGGGACGGAATCAGTACAATTCTTTCATAATTTTATGGGTTTTGTTTTTTTACGGCATTCCCTATGCAGTAAAACTCGTATTACCTTCATTCTTTGGATCAGTTTGATTATAGATCTACCATATTTTTATAGTTTATCTTGTTTTAATACTTCAAATTATATTTTTTCTTTGCATTGCCACATTCTGACCCCCATAACATTTTTTGCATTTACTTCTAAGGAGCTGTGTTATGAGGTAAAGCGACATAGAAATGGCAAATCATCCATTTAATTTTTTTTAACAGGAACCACCGCCAGCTTAGGGGTTTATTAAGACCGGCATCTAAAATGCCAGTCTTAATAAATGTGCCCCTATATGTGCATACCTGTTAAAAACCATAGTAATCCTAGAAAAAAACCTTTAAGTGTGTATTGTTGATAGTGATGAGCATCAATTTGTCTTTTCATTCTTCATGATTTTTTCATGCTATATTATTCATGCATCATTAAAAAGTAATGTTTCACATTAGAACAATTTATCCTATAAGTTATCTATAATCTACTGTAAACCACATCTAGAACATCACGATGCTTGCTTCTTGAGTCACGATGCTAAAAGCACATCACATCATACATTGTAAAATGATAAAGTGAGGTTGGCTATATCTGTACATAATAATACAAGATTTTACTAGAAGTAATTTTACTTTCACTTGTATAACATATTCTTTAACTTTTTAGCCCTTCCTGATACCGCAACTTTCCGTTTTATCCTATTTGTTTGGTTAACATAACCATATGAGAGCTTGTTTTTAACGGGACAAGTTGCACTTCCTAATGCCACTATTTAATATTTCATATGATGTAGTGGAAAGCTGGAAAAAGAGTCCAAATGGGACGGAATCAGTACAATTCTTTCATCATTTTATGGGTTTTGTTTTTTTACGGCATTCCCTATGCAGTAAAACTCGTATTACCTTCATTCTTTGGATCAGTTTGATTATAGATCTACCATATTTTTATAGTTTATCTTGTTTTAATACTTCAAATTATTTTTTTTCTTTTCATTGCCACATTCTGACCCCCATAAAATTTTTTGCATTTACTTCTAAGGAGCTGTGTTATGAGGTAAAGCGACATAGAAATGGCAAATCATCCATTTAAATTTTTTTCTTCTGTACGCCATTTGCTGTACGGGATAAATATTTTTATATTTTAATAGACAATGCCTATGATCTTTTTTATTGTTTATTTTTATTTTAATATGGGGACGATTTGAATTTTTGTTTAAATACTTACAAAAAGTACTTTTTTTCACTAATTTTAAGTCTCCCCAGAGACATACGATTGTCTGATAGCTTCTCCCATAGGCTGCAATGATTTAACATTGCTACCTATGGGAGAGTCACAGCGTTTTTATGGAGCCCTGCCACAGGGCTCAATAGAAACTTTGCTCTGGCCGGCCTCAGAGCCTTTACAATGTCCAAGGCTGTCATAGCAACTGAACAGTTTCCTTAATCTGAGTGCGGGGGAGCTGTTCAGGTGCCTGAAGCACAGCACTCCTGGCCTTTCACCGCTTGGATGCTGTTGTCACAATTGACCATGGCATCTGAGGGGGTAAAAGTCCCTGATTAGTGTTCCTTTCTCTCCACAGTGGCTAATTTTGAAGCACGTCATTGACTTATCAGCCTTCATTAGTGTAAAATATGGAATGACAGCCCTATGAAAGTAGCGATGTCCTTATTTAAGCAAGGTAGCATGGTTGATTTTAAGATATAAGAAATGATTTAGTACTTATTAAAGAGGTTGCCCCGCTATTAAACCATATAGCTTATCTCCTGCAGTCCTATAGACTTGAATGGAGTGGCAACACGCATGCATGAATGGCACTCCATTCACAAGGAGGACTCTATGATAGAGTCTGAGCAAATGGACCCAGACTGATCAAATACATATCACCAATCTTTTGAGCAGGTGACAAGTTGTTATGATGAGACAATCCCATTAAGTCTGTTTAAGGTGGCTGCAATGTAGTATTGGTATTATGGCCATAATACCAGAACTTCTCTTGGTTCAGTAAAACTTAATGACCATCCAAGAAAGTCCAGCAAGTGCCAGGATTGTCTCCTAAAGAGGATTCAGCTGCGGGATCGGAGTGCCACCAGTGCAGAGCTTGCTCAGGAATGGCAGCAGGTGTGAGCGCATCGGCACGCACAGTGAGGCGAAGACTTTTGGAAGATGGCCTGGTGTCAAGAAGGGCAGCAAAGAAGCCACTTCTCTCCAAACATTAGGGACAGATTGATCTTCTGCAGAAAGTATGGTGAATGGACTGCTGAGGACTGGGGCAAAGTCATATTCTCCGATGAAGCCTCTTTCCAAATGTTTGCAGCATCTGGAAAAAGGCTTGTCCGGAGAAGAAAAGGTGAGCGTTACCATCAGTCCTGTGTCATGCCAACAGTAAAGCATCCTGAGACCATACATGTGTGGGGTTGCTTCTCATCCAAGGGAGTGGGCTCACTCACAATTTTGCCCAAAAACACAGCCATGAATAAAGAATGGTACCAAAACACCCTCCAACAGAAACTTCTTCCAACAATCCAACAACAGTTTGGTGAAGAACAATGCATTTTCCAGCACGATGGAGCACCGTGCCATAAGGCAAAAGTGATAACTAAGTGGCTCGGGGACCAAAACGTTGACATTTTGGGTCCATGGCCTGGAAACTCCCCAGATCTTAATCCCATTGAGAACTTGTGGTCAATCCTCAAGAGGCGGGTGGACAAACAAAAACCCACTAATTCTGACAAACTCCAAGAAGTGATTATGAAAGAATGGGTTGCTATCAGTCAGGAATTGGCCCAGAAGTTGATTGAGAGCATGCCCAGTCGAATTGCAGAGGTCCTGAAAAAGAAGGGCCAACACTGCAAATACTGACTCTTTGCATAAATGTCATGTAATTGTCGATAAAAGCCTTTGAAACGTATGAAGTGCGTGTAATTATATTTCACTACATCTCAGAAACAACTGAAACAAAGATCTAAAAGAAGTTTAGCAGCAAACTTTGTGAAAACTAATATTTGTGTCATTCTCAAAACTTTTGGCCACGACTGTACAGTATATTAGGTCGTGTTTCATAATGTTTTTACCAAACTTAAAAAAATGGAAGCTACAATAGAATTTTCTTTTTAACCTAATATCTGAGTGTTACAGCACCTTCAACGCAGGTCTAGACAAGCTTTAGGGCTACTGTACCTATATGTATTGATAGCTAAGCCATATTTTATTATCTGTGTGTTAAAGCAAAATCATGCAAAATTGCAAATATGGACTAGATTTCAGTATAAAGGTCAGTTTAACTAGAACAACCCAACTGTGCCTAATGACCAAAATTAATAACATCCTTTATCTCAATGAATCTGGTTATTATATGAAATACAATATCCCAACTATACCCTATTGCTGTATGCACATGGAGCTGTTCTCAGGATTGTATTTAATTTCTGGCCACAAATCATAATCTATGGCTGGAAAGAGTTTAAAGGAAGTTGGCAGTATACATGAGCTGGATTCAACAGAACATATCGCAGAGGGAGATACAGAAATGCAATATTCTGCATAAAATTTCTTGTGGTTTAAGAAGGGGAAAGAGAGCTATAGAGTTCACAGAAAATTGATTTTATTTACATAAAACAGAATTAGGCTGAATCTTAAAATGGATGCTATGTGCATGGAAAAAACATTAGGCCTAAAGCATATGTGTATTTGGAATATTGCAGTGCCCCAGTGGACTACCGCAAAGGGTTAATTACACCTAAAATGGTTAATTTAGTGTTGCTGAGTTAAATGTGATTTTTTGCTAGAGCACTTATTTCTTTATGCACGATGTATACCTAATAGCATTTTATAAGCAATATATAGACCTATGTGTGCAAGCTCTTGTAGAGTAGGCTCAAGTCCAACGAACCTATCTCTTTCAGACTACAGCTGCCAAAGAAGCAACTTTATCATCAGAGTACGCCTAATGGAAAGAGACCAGCCATCTTAGAAGGTCCAGAACCACCAAGGCCGTGCAAAATAAAGACAGTAAGGCATTCGCTTGTTTATGGCAAGAAACTTTACTGCTGTGGATAGGTTTAATAGCCTTCAGCTCTTGCCACAGAGAGAGACTGGCCATCTGGATCTAAAATCTGCACTTCTCATCCCAGGAATTGCAGAAAGAGTTAACAAGTACAGGATAGCACGCCTGTGATTATCCTGGAAAATTGCAAAGTGTATTTAGAGTGGGAATCAGGGACTGCTACTACCATCATTGCTGCTGCCCATACACAGCTATTGTAGAAAAGTAAGCTCTGTGATATACCTCAGGACTGTACCAATTGCCGTTGCTCTTAAAGAGGTTTTACCATCTCAGACAATGGGGGCATATCGCAAGGATATGCCCCTATTGTCTGATTACTGCGGGTCCCACCTCTGGGACCCGCACCTACAATGAGAACGGAGCAGGGAAATGAACGAAGGGTACAATCCACATGCGCAGCCGCCCTCCATTCATTTCTATGGGGCCGCCGAAAATAGCTGAGCATTAGCTTGGCTATTTCCATCTGCCCCATAAAAATGAATGGGAGCAGGGGCCGCGTGTGTGCGGTGCGCTCCCATTCACTCCTATGGGAGCAGCGGGGAGCCACAGCTCTTCCTGTTTCGTTCTCGTTGAAGGTGCGGGTCCCATATCCTAGCGATATGCCCCCATTGTATGTGATAGGAATACCCCTTTAATGCAACTCTCATAATCAATTCAGTAAAGATAGACTGTATTTATTGCAACCAACGAGCCTGATTATTCACTCCATCATTCGCCTGCAGGCCCCTGCATCTACCCACCTGTCTTGCACCCTACCATCTAGGGGATGGAAAGGATTGTGCCTCTGTCCTATAAAGAACCCTAAAGAGACTTTATTGTGCTAAAAGTGGCTAAAAGTGACTTTACCAGCCTTACTGTGCTGTTGAGGTTGTTGCCAATAGCCAAGCTTGCTGTCATTGAACTGATCCACATCCTAGGCTGTAACCAGCCCACAAGAGGTAAACTACCCAAATTGATTTGCACAAAGCAGGAAAAGATCATCCTGCCAACTCAGTGGAAGCTACTGCCCACCAAGTGAAATCCAAAGTGCCTACACAACTTTCCCGGGGGGACAGAAAAGACAGCCGTACCCGTTATACCATCTTGCAAAAGACACACAGAGAACCACTATTCAGTACAAATATGTCTCTGCACCAATAAAGAGAGACCAAGCAAGTTTCTGGCATAGAAACCAATAGTGAGTGCTGCTGGGATAAATAACACTGCATTAGTTGTCTGGGGACTCTCTTATGCAATTGTAACATCCCAGAGTTATGTTACAAAACTCTTTTACCCCGCTACAACCTGTTAAGTGTATCTGCATTGTCATCCTGTATAATTTAACATCACATCCTCACTAATGTGCATTGAAATCCTTGTAATATATATATTGCTGTAATTTTCATGTTCACCAGCAGGTGGCAGCAATGTTACCAGGGACTTAGAGACAGTTTAGTGTTGCTGAACTGGAATAGTTAATTCCAGTTTAGCTCCCCCCTCTTTGAGCAGAGTGGGCTCGCCCATTTCCTGCCTCATGGGTGGGGAAGGAAGTTCAGTGAGTGTTCCAGCTCTCCCTGCAAGGGGAAGGCTGTGCTGGTAGGAGCTCCCAGAAATAGGGATCCCAACCAAGGATCTTGTCTCCAGAATTCCAGGAAGAACCATTCCCTGTGAGCACAACATCCAGAGACCAGGAGAAGCCAAATTCCTCCTCAGCTAGTCAGTCCCCTACACAGCAGAAGATAAAGCAGAAGATAGTAATTCCTGCCATATTCTCCAGGCATATGATAGAAGCAGAAGACAGATTCCTGCCATACATTGCCAATACCTACTGGGATCAAAGACTATTGCTGTACCTCATATGGATTACTGCTGCACCAGAGTAAAGACAAGTTTGAATTATATTTCAAGTCTGGATCTCATTCATTGCTACTAAGTTCCTCAATTACTCCTACTAGCAACACGCTCATTTATTGCAAGTGAGCCAGGATCCAGGAGTCCAGCCGTACCAAGGTAGGAGACACCGTTGACACTATTACTACTACCACACAGACATTACACCACTCTGGCATCCCTAACCTGGTACGTGAGTTACAACACCTTAAAGGGCCCTGTATTAGTACCCTGCGCACGCTGCAATTGGTGTCACGAACAATAAACTCTTAACTATCATTTACACCTGACCCAGTCATTGCATATTATAGCGTCAGAGTGCATAACCCCAATCCGGCTTACTGCACAATCCCACTGCAATCCCACTGCAACACAAAGGGACCTGCACTTAAATTACAACTGTTGTCCATGGCAACACAAGATAAAAGTGTACAATAGCCTCCCTTTGGATTGCGTATTTGGGAGAACTCATTGCTAACTCAATGGGAAAAATGATCATTCAAGCCGCAGTAGCTCCCCTACAACTAATACACCACGCATTATGCCACTGACTATGCCATACTACTTAGGGACAGTATGGCTCCCACTCTACACTTTTGGGAGAAATGCTTGTCACCCTCAAACTGTATCCTGTGTCTACAGAGCAGAGACTGGAAATCCTCGCTGGCCAATTAGAGGGTGCTGCACCAAAAGAAGTCAAATCTTGGCCATGGTCAGTGAAAAAGACTGTAGAGAAAATTCTTGAAAGACTAGGCACCACCTTTGAAACCAGAACTGCATCAGAACTAAAAATGTGGTTCTTTGGCAAGAACTGAAAGAGCTAGGTTGGATACCTAGGTATGTGGGACCTCGTCAAGAATTTGTCCTCCATATCAACAAGGTTCCCTTTGCTGCCCTATTGGACACCAGATCACAAGTCACAACCATCCAGCAAGCTGAGTTTAAAAAAAGCTGGGTCAAGCAAGTGCTGGACCTTACAGCCAGTAATGGCAAGCCTGCATGGATACTGGGAGCCAACCATTTAAGTGGTAGAAACAAGACTACCTCAGCAAGGCATAATTGAGATGACAATACACTTCCATAGTGCTTGGAATGAATGTCCTCAGAAACTGCTATAGAGAGATGTTAGAAGCACTATATCGCTCTTTGCCAACTGCCAACATCATAGCCACCACTTCTCCCATCCTCTCCCCTCCTCAGTTCTTTTTTCTTGTGATCAGTGGAGAGGGGACAACTTGTTGCAACCAGAGTACCCTTTTAAATATTTAGGTTTTTGTTACTCTCAGTATCTTCAGATTACAATCAATTGAATTTCTCTCCCTTAGGCCTCATGCACACGACCACTTTTGTGGTCCGCATCCGAGCCGCATTTTTTGCGGACAAGAATAGACATTTCTACAATAGGCCGCCCGTTCCTTAAATTGCGGTAGGCACATGGGCGGCTTCTGTTTTTTGCGGATCCGCGGTTTGCAGACCGCAAAAAATGGCACGGACGTGTGCATGTAGCCTTAGGCCTCTTGCACACTTTTTTTTCCCGTTTACGTTTAGTTTTTTGCGTTTCGTATACGGACCGTATACGGAACCATTCATTCCAATGGATCCGCAAAAAAAATGGAAGGTACTCCGTATGCCTTCCGCATCCGTATTTCCGTTTTTCCGTTCCGTTCAAAGATAAAACATGTCCTATTATTGTCCACATTACGGACAAGGATAGTACTGCTCTATCAGGGGCCAGCTGTTCCGTTGCACAAAAAACAGAATGCACACGGGCGTCATCCGTATTTTTGGAGGATCCGTTTTTTGCGGACTGCAAAATACTGAAAAAGCCATAGGCCTCTTTCACACCGGAGAGATTTTTCACGCCATGGGAACCGGGAGGGGCTGAGCGCCGAGCTGGGCACTCAGCGCTCGGCTACAGTCAGGGAGGATGGATCATGTGACGCTGGCCACGTCACATGATCCCTCTCTTCCATTATTTAAACAGGCAACCTGCTGGCCACAGGTTGCCTGTGATTTCGTCTCTAGGGCTGTGTGTACTATTATTATTAGCATCCTACTTGACCTCTGGTATTGACCTAGTTCGTTTCCTGACCTCGCTTTTGCCCGCTCCCTTGGTACTTACGCTATCTCTCGGATTTGACCTCGGCTAGTTCTCGGATTTTGTCTCCTGCCTCATCCCTTGTATTGACGTGACCTCCAGGACCGACCTCGGCTAGTTGACCCGCCATTGCCTTCCCCATCACTGGGTACTTTGTCTTATCTACCTCCCTGTCTATCCGTTTGCCTAAGTCTCGTATATACCGCCTTCTGCCTTGGCTGTCTGTTCCTCTCTGTCTCTGTTCGCTCTACTCTGCACTTACGTAGGTCAGGGACCGTTGCCCAATTGCGCCCCGTCACCTAGGTCGGGTGGTGCAAGTAGGCAGGGACAGGGTTGAGGGTGGCAGTTAAGGGGGTACACTTCCTCTCTACCTTCCTTACCCGTGACATCGGGTTTGGGTACCAAACATGCTGATTTTTCTCACACGCGTGCAAAACGCATTAAAATGTTTTGCACTCGCGCGGAAAAATCGCACATTTTCCCGCAACGCACCCGCATCTTATCCGGCCCAAATCCATGACGCCCGTGTGAAAGAGGCCATACGGTCGTGTGCAAGAGGCCTTAGACATACACAAACATTACAGCTAATTTCATAGGTAACCAGCTAATCTAAAATGATGCTTTTAGAACAGGAAAAAATACCAAGAGGATACGCAGCAAGCATAAAGAGAATTTTACTCCAGAAACTCAGTGATGCCAGACAATGGTTCTCTAGCTTCTGATCCACTGTGCTGCCTAACAGATTTACGACAAATCTGGTTCAAATTTTGTTTTTACACTTTTCCCCCTATGAGAGATACTTTAAGGTACTGTGATTAGTGCAAATTGTCTTTTCCAGGTGACAGGTTCCCTTTAAGTGGGTGGTCTCATGGAATTAATACAGACTTGGCAGTAAGCTATTTGGCATGGATCCAGCTTCAGAAAACTCCAGTGATCAGTTGTCATAGCTGACAATGCGGGAGCTATATCCTGCAGTGACCACTGGGTAAAATGTAGTAGACAGCACATGCCAGCCATTCAAAAGAAATGTAATGCATGTATGTGGGAGCACTGCTTTTAGCAATTCTCCACTGTGGCTAAGGCCACATGCACACAACCATATCTGTTTTGTATTCTGCAAAACACGGATGACATCCGTGTGATGTCAGTGCGTTTTTTGCGTACCCATTGACTTCAGTGGGTCCATGGTCCACATTTTGTGGCATAGGACATTTCTATCTTGTTGTGGAATGGACACATGGATGCACACAGCACACGGATGACATCCATGTGTGGCCTAAGACAGGTAAGTCCTAAGCAGGGTAACAACCCCTGTATGATTTTTATGTGCCCCCACATATACAGTTAATATTGGCCCTTTTGGTATGTTTTTTTCAAAAAGTGTAGCCAGCCAGAGAATTTAGGTTGTTTTGCGGAACGGAAGAGGCAGTAAAATACAGAATGCCAGTCTAAATGCTTCCCTTCTTCATTCTTGTCAAATTGTTTAAATAATCCTAGCCTGTAAACTGAACACTTGTTTTCAGACCTCTGTATATAAAGAAACTAACAAAGCTAAACCATTATTCAGTATGACCTAAGTGTAAAAATATTTCTGTATACAACTACCGCTCTGTTCTCTAAATGGGCAATATAACAAAGTCTATACATGCAAGCATCAATCATACATACTGGAGCACTATACTGGAGCACTGGACCTCCTCATTAATTGATTATTATTAAGGACGGTAAATTATTGCCCAAAATACAGTTTACCAGGGCAAAGGTGGGCAAACAATACAGCTCTTTTGGACAATTGTTATGGAAACGGGAAAGCAACAACAGAAATTATATTGGAATATTTGGTATTGGAATACTATTAATTATTTTGGAATATTATGGCCTTAAAGGGACACTTTTGTCAGAAAGAAACATTTTTAAAACTCAATATTCATAGAAAACACTTTATTTTTTAAACTTTGGCTGTTCTTTTGGCAGTAGCATGCTACTGAATAGTAAATACAAAATATTGTCCCTCTGTAGCAGTCAGCCCAGACAGATACAACGCCTATACATATAGTAATCCATTATTTAGTTCACTCCTGCTAGGAAGGGAAGATGTTACTTGCAAGTAAAATAGTTGATTCGTAGAATTAGGACAACAGTATGACAAAACTGTATTGTTCTCTTGATAGGACTAGATAAAGATGCCCACAGAAGAGCACTGCACTGAATGTTACATATAATATTCACATATAGGCTGTTAATTAGTGATGAGCGGGAGGTGCCATATTCGATTTCGATGAAATTTGCGAATATTCGCTTGAATATTCGTCAAAATCGAATATTCGTCATTATTATAGTTATCGCGATTAATATGCGATTTAAATAATTGCGTATTGCGATTTTAACTTAAGGTAACTTTCCTATTGGTTTGATATATAGAATTAGCGAAAATGACGAATATGACGAATGTATTCGTCATATTCCTCAAAACGAAGATAACGAAGTATTCTCCATCTTCGTTTTAGCTCCATATTCGTCAACTTCGCTAATTCTAGCAATCAAATAGGAAAGTTGACTAGAGACAGCTAAGTTTTTAATTCGCTATGTGATATTATTTTGCTTTTTTTTAAAATAAATAAAATAATTATACTTGATAATTATTATTATTCTACTTATTAAAAAAAAAAGCAAAGTAATATAATCGCATAGCGAATTAAACACAGCTGTCTCTATAGTCAATTTTCCTATTTGATTGCTAGAATTAGCGAAGTTGACGAATATGGAGCTAAAAAGAAGATGGAGAATACTTTGTTATCTCGTTTTGAGGAATATGACGAATACATTCGTCATATTCGTCATCTTCGCTAATTCTACCAAGCCAACCATAGTAAACCAGGTCTAAGTTGCAATCGCAATGCGATTACTTCAAGTTATAATAATCGAATTGCGATTTTAACTTAGAGCTGTGATTCGCATGGGTCTGCTTGCTAGAATTAACGAAGTTAACGAATATGGAATCTAGCAGTGCTAAGTTGAAATCGCAATTCGATTAATATAACTTGAAGTAATCGCATTGCGATTTCAACTTAATTCTCACATCCGACAGAACATTCTAGTATGGAGGTGTTCCCATGGTGATGGGGACGCTCCATGAGCACGGAAGTCGGCAGAAGCGGCAACGAGCACTGACTGGAGCAGCCAGGAAGCCAGGAATCCTCAGGACAGGTAAGAACTACTTTTGGGAAGTGGGAAAGAAAAAAATATAACAATAATAAAAAAAAAATATTCGAAATAGCGAATTTATAGTGCTATATTCGAAATATTCGCGAATTAGCGAAGTGCCGATATTTGCAAAAAAAATTTGCTATTCGAATATTTGCGATCAACACTACTGTTAATATGTGAGAAAAAGCATTATTGGTAGTGTCCATTTGAGTAGAATATATCATAGAACATACAAAATACATGCAGCAAAAGTAATGATCTCTGCTTTACAGATAACATTTTTGAGTAGTGTTGATCGAGCACTAAAATGCTCGGAGGCTTGAGTAGAACACCTCGGGATGCTCGAGCACCCGAACACAATGGAAGTCAATGGGAGAACCCAAGCATTAAACCAGGCACCCCCTGCTCTGAAGAGGGGAGGGTGTCTGGTTCACATGAAAAGGTCAGAAATTGATGGAAACACCACTGAAATGGTCCGGGAACAGCATGGGGAGGATGTCTGGATGCATCTTGGACTCACAGGTTGCTGCTGGGAACGATGTTATCCGAGTAGTACACCAATTTTACAGACTGACAATAATACGCACAAAACCAAAGATAAAATCGATTTTAGAGGAAAAATTGTTAGGAAACATTCTTTCCTGTATTACAAGGAAAGAGGCACTCCGATACAACCTGTATATCACATAAAGGAGGGCCTCATTCACATTGTGGTACAATTGTTCAGGTAGTGAGACTCCTACACTCATAAAGCCTATGCACTAAGTGAAAGGGCTGCCAAAAATTACAAGAAACCGGCACTCCAATACACCCTTTATTACACATAAAGGAGGGCATCATACACACCCTTGAAAAATAATGATTGCTGGCCTGCTGGTGACCCTCAAAAACATTAGGAGCAAGGGCCTGCTGGTGACCCTCTAAAACATTAGGGGCGAGTGCTTGCTGCTGATCTGACCATCTAAAACATTAGGGGCGAGTGCCTGCTGCTGATCTCACCATCAAAAAAATTATGGTTGAGGGCCTGCTGCTGAGCTGACTATTGAAAAAATTATGGTTGAGGGCCTGCTGCTGAGCTGACGCTCTAAAACATTATACAGGAGATGTAGCGCAGGTAATGTCGCTGCTGTCACCAGCGGCTAATAAAACATTACTGGGCATATCTTTGATATTAATGATGCGCAAACGTTATACAGGAGATGTAGCGCAGTTAATGTCGCTGCTGTCACCAGCGGCTAATAAAAAATTACAGGTAATATTACTGATATTTATGTTGCGCAAACGTTATACAGGAGATGTAGAGCAGGTAATGTCGCTGCTGTCACCAGCGGCTAATAAAAAATTACAGGGAATATCACTGATATTTATGATGCGCAAACGTTATACAGGAGATGTAGCGCAGGTAATGTCGCTGCTGTCACTAGCAGCTAATAAGAAATTACAGGGACTGTCACAGCTATTTGGGATGTGCAAACAATATACAGGAGATAAAAATTATTTGAATTGTTAGCAGGCCCACTTACAATTGGAGTAACGTATTATTTATTAAACCAATTAGAATAAACCCACACAAATAAAATAAATTAAATATATAGCAAGTTAATACAATATAATATCATACGTAAAAGATCTAAAGCAGCATGAGAAATCAAATTAGCAGCATAGGGATTCAAATTAGCAGCATAAATAGTTATACTCCTCCAGTTCAATAACAGTATGAATTCAGATTAGCAGCATGAATCAATGAGTATTATTAATTAAAATCTTCCAGATCCAGATGAACCAATGATATAGACAAGAGGATGTCATTCAATCCTCAAATAAAGTATCGTATCAATGGGACCACTGTAAACGTAACACTGTCTACATCAGCGGTATCAATAAATGCCCAGATTGTCTTTCTTCACTTATTGTTCCTCAAATGACAATAGTCCCGCTCTTTTTAGGCTCACTATATTCAATATACTTGCCGCAGATTATAAAATAAATAGTATGTAGGACTTACATGCAGGGGGAAAGAGGTTTGGTCTATGTACCTAGACGCGGCGTCCTGTGTGTTCTTTGGTACTTGACGGCTCTTACCTTTAAATATGTTCATTTACCCCCTCGCAGTCCCGTATATGTCGTCTGTACTGGATGCGTCTATGTTCGAGTCTCTGGCGTCCCATGTGAAGTGTGCAGGTGCGCGTCGCCTCTGAATGTAAGAGTTGACGTCAGCGATTACCTCATCTCACGTGACCCGCGCTGTAGCGGTGTGAAGTGGAGCGATCCGGAGACACTGTGATAAATTGGAATTGGTGCTTCTGCGGATATAGTTGTGAGCTTTTTTTGGTTTCTTCGATAATTTAATAAAAAGTCGAATTATGGATATATCCTGCTTGCAAGCCGATACTGTAGTCCCCAAAACTTCTCATACGTGTTTCGGGATCCGTAGTCCCTTTATCAGTGAGTCACAGTAAACATTATACAGGCGATGTAGCGCAGGTAATGTCGCTGCTGTCACCAGCGGTTAATAAAAAATTACAGGGAACATCACTGATATTAATGATGCGCAAACGTTATACAGGAGATGTAGCGCAGGTAATGTCACTGCTGTCACCAGCGGCAAATAAGAAATTACAGGGAATGTCATAGCTATTTGAGATGTGCAAACGTTATACAGGAGATGTAGCGCAGGTAATGTCGCTCTCACCAGCAGCTAATAAAAAATTACAGGGAATGTCACAGATATTTATGATGCGCAAATGTTATACAGGAGATGTAGTGCAGGTAATGTCGCTGCTGTCACCAGTGGCTAATAAAAAATTACAGGGAATGTAACAGATATTTATAATACGCAAATGTTATACAGGAGATGTAGCGCAGGTAATGTCGCTGCTGTCACCAGCGGCTAATAAAAAATGACAGGGAATTTCACTGCTATTTAGGATGCGCAAACTTTATACAGGAGATGTAGCGCAGGTTATGTCGCTGTCACCAGCGGTTAATAAAAAATTACAGGTATACAGTATATCACTGATATTTATAATACGCAAACGTTATACAGGAGATGTAGCGCAAGTAATGTCGCTGCTGTCAACTGCGGGAAATAAAAAAATTACAAGGAATATCACTGATATTTATGATGCGCAAACGTTATATAGGAGATGTAGCGCAGGAAATGTCGCTGCTGTCACCAGCGGCTTATAAAAAATTACAGGGAATGTCACAGCTTTTTGGGATGCGCAAACGTTATACAGGAGATGTAGCGCAGGTAATGTCGCTGTCACCAGCGGCTAATAAAAAATTACAGGGAATGTCACTGATATTTATGATGCGCAAACGTTATACAGGAGATGTAGCACAGGTAATGTCGGTGCTGTCACCAGCGGCGAATAAAAAATTACAGGGAATATCACTGATATTTATGATGTGCAAACGTTATACAGGAGATGTAGCGCAGGCAATGTCGCTGCTGTCACCAGCAGCTAATAAGAAAGTACAGGGAATGTCACAGCTATTTGGGATGCGCAAACGTTATACAGGAGATAAAAATTATTTGAATTGTTAGCAGGCCCACTTACAATTGGAGTAACGTATTATTTATTAAACCAATTAGAATAAACCCACACAAATAAAATAAATTAAATATATAGCAAGTTAATATAATATAATATAATATCGTACGTAAAAGATCTAAAGCAGCATGAGAAATCAAATTAGCAGCATAGGGATTCAAATTAGCAGCATAAATAGTTGAATGAGAAATCAAATTAGCGGCATAAGGATTCAAATAAGCAGCATAAATAGTTATACTCCTCCAGTTCAATAACAGTATGAATTCAGATTAGCAGCATGAATCAATGAGTATTATTAATTAAAATCTTCCAGATCCAGATAAACCAATGATATAGACAAGAGGATGTCAGTCAATCCTCAAATAAAGTATCGTATCAATGGGACCACTGTAAACGTAACACTGTCTACATCAGCGGTATCAATAAATGCCCAGATTGTCTTTCTTCACTTATTGTTCCTCAAATGACAATAGTCCCGCTCTATTTAGGCTCACTATATTCAATATACTTGCCGCAGATTATAAAATAAATAGTATGTAGGACTTACATGCAGGGGGAAAGAGGTTTGGTCTATGTACCTAGACGCGGCGTCCTGTGTGTTCTTTGGTACTTGACGGCTCTTACCTTTAAATATGTTCGTTTACCCCCTCGCAGTCCCTTATATGTCGTCTGTACTGGATGCGTCTATGTTCGAGTCTCTGGCGTCCCACGTGAAGTGTGCAGGTGCGCGTCACCTCTGAATGTAAGCGTTGACGTCAGCGATTACCTCATCTCACGTGACCCGCGCTGTAGCGGTGTGAAGTGGAGCGATCCGGAGACACTGTGATAAATTGGAATTGGTGCTTCTGCGGATATAGTTGTGAGCTTTTTTTGGTTTCTTCGATAATTTAATGAAAAGTCCAATTATGGTTATATCCTGCTTGCAAGCCGATACTGTAGTCCTCCAAACTTCTCATACGCGTTTCGGGACCCGTAGTCCCTTTATCAGTGAGTCACAGTAAACGTTATACAGGAGCTGTAGCGCAGGTAATGTCACTGCTGTCACCAGCGGCAAATAACAAATTACAGGGAATGTCATAGCTATTTGAGATGTGCAAACGTTATACAGGAGATGTAGCGCAGGTAATGTCGCTCTCACCAGCAGCTAATAAAAAATTACAGGGAATGTCACAGATATTTATGATGCGCAAATGTTATACAGGAGATGTAGTGCAGGTAATGTCGCTGCTGGCACAAGCGACTAATAAAAAATTATAGATATTTATGATACGCAAACGTTATACAGAAGATGTAGCCTAGGTAATGTCGCTGCTGTCACCAGTAGGCTAATAAAAAATTACAGGGAATGTCATAGCTATTTGGGATGTGCAAACGTTATACAGGAGATGTAGCGCAGGTAATGTCGCTGTCACCAGCGGCTAATAAAAAATTACAGGGAATGTCACTGATATTTTTGATGCGCAAATGTTATACAGGAGATGTAGCACAGGTAATGTCACTGCTGTCACTAGCGGCTAATAAAAAATTACAGGGAATGTCACTGATATTTGGGATGCACAAACGTTATACAGGGGATGTAGCGCAGGTAATGTAACTGTCCGCAGCAGACGCTGTCTACGGAAAAAGTACACTGGATGTCACAGATATTTTTAGTATGCGCACAAGTTATACAGGAGATGTAGCGCAGATAATGTCGCTATCTGCAGCGTGTACAGAAAAAGTACACTGGATGTCCCAGTACTTTTTAGTATGCGCACACGTTAAACAGGAAATGTAACATAGTAACATAGTAACATAGTACATAAGGCCGAAAAAAGACATTTGTCCATCCAGTTCGGCCTGTTATCCTGCAAGTTGATCCAGGATATGTAGCGCAGATAATGTTGCTGTCTGCAGCCTCTATGGAAAAAGTACACTGGATGTCACAGATATTTTTAGGATGCGCACACGTTAAACAGGAGATTAAGCGCAGATAATATCGCTGTCCGCAGCGTCTACGGAAAAAGTACACAGGATGTCACAGATATTTTTAGGATGCGCAAACATTATACAGGAGATGTAGCACTGGTAATGTCACTGTCCGCAGCGTCTACGGAAAAAGTACACTGGATGTCACATATATTTTTAGGATGTGCAAACGTTATACAGGAGATGTAACTGTCACGGCGGGGAGTGGGGAAAACCCCCCACCGTGCAATGACAGTGGCTGCAACGCGAGATAGCAGGGAACAGGGAGCAGGTCACCTCCTAATGCAACCCTGAAATCTCCCTAGACTCCTAGTGCATGAGCCGCCTCTGAAGGTAAGGGGGCTCATGCTCACCAACCTAGAACCCTAGGTATCCCTGCTATGCCCTAGGCCTGATGACAGGGCAGAGACCACCCATTCATCCTTCACCACGGATGAATGGTGTCCCCAGAGGCCTAGTAGCTGGCAGGATGCAAGACTATGGGATAAGCAGTACGGCAGGTAAGTAACACAGCAACAAAACAAATGCTATCCACACTTACCTGCTGCAGCCGAGATGGAAGGACGGCTCCAGGCTGGGAAGCCCACAGTCTTGTTATTGCTTAAACCCCTCTGGGAAAGCAAGCCCCTTTCGGAGCAGGCACACCAACATATAAACCTCCAAACACAGACCACACCAAAACAACATACACCAGGTGGGGGAGGAATAACAGAAACACACCGGAGGGGACACTCAGCCAGGGCAAGGTAAACAATATAATAAATAAGGGTGACTCACACAGACACCACATTCAGCCAGGGAGCAAAGCTCCTACACAGACTGACAACCAACAAACTATGTCCTCAGGCTCCATCACACCAATATATAAGGAGGCCTGAGGTCACACCCACCACACCACTAGTAATTAACCCCGTGCCAACCAAAACAGGGACAACACCATATAAAAGGAAAGTGCACGTGCAAACAACAAACTACACGTTGCCAAAAGCAATGAGTCTGCACGGCAACCGCGTCACGGTCAAACACTAAAATGACCGTGACAGTAACGCAGGTAATGTCACTGTCCGCAGCAGACACCATCTATGGAAAAAGTACACTGGATGTCACAGATATTTTTTGGCTGCACACACGTTACACAGGAGATGTAGCGCAGATAATGTCGCTGTCTGCAGCGGCCAAACAATTGCAAGCTATTTAGCGCAGGTTGCGCTAAAAATATATATTGCTGCCAGATACAACAATAGTCCTTAAAAGGACTTTTGGGTGTCTAACACCAATCCTGCTTAACAAAAAAATAAAATTCAATTCCCTTCTACAGCACAGCTCTCCCTGACTAAGACTGTCCGAGCCACGTGTCATCGGGTGCTTTATAGCACCCCATGACGCGTTCCGGCCAGCCAATCACTGTAATGCCAGTAACCAACATAGCTAGGTGAGACTGTGTATCTCTCCCAATAGGAAGGAGCTACATCAGAGCAGTGAGTGAGTGCTGAGACAGTGAGACAGGAAGAGGCAGGTTGAACACAGCCCTGTGGTGTGAACCAGCCAGAGAAGCAAACATGTATAGAAAAGTGGAGAACATTACAAAGCAAGTCAGTATGGAGAGGAGGTGTGTGTAGATGTTCTGTGGAGAAAAGCTGTCTGAGTAGGACCTTTGGAATCTCCATAGCTGAATGTTTAACATATTTTATAATATAGTTTATACAAAAAAAATCTGTCCATCCAGTTCGGCCTGTTATCCTGAAAGTTTATCCAGAGGAAGGCAAAAAAAACTGTAGGGGTAGAAGCCAAAAATTCCTTCCCGACTCCAATCAGGTATTCAGAATAACCCATCTCTAGTACCTATAGCCTGTAATATTATTACACTCCAGAAATACATCCACACCCCTCTTGAACTCTTTTAGTGAATGTAACATCACAACCTCCTCTGGCAGAGAGTTCCATAGTCTCACTGCTCTTCCTGAAAGAATTCTCTTCTATGTTTGTGTACAAACCTTCTTTCCTCCAGACGCAGAGGATGTCCCCTTGTCACAGTCACAGTCCTGGGGATAAATAGATGATGGGAGAGATCTCTGTACTGACCCCTGATATATTTACAGTCAGGTCCATAAATATTGGGACATCGTCGCAATGCTAACATTTTTTGCTCTATACACCACCACAATGGATTTGAAATGAAACTAACAAGATGTGCTTTAACTGCAGACTGTCAGCTTTAGTTTGAGGGTATTTACATCCAAATCAGGTGAGCGGTGTAGGAATTACAGCAGTTTTCATGAGTGCCTCCCACTTGTTAAGGAACCAAAAGTAATGGGACAGAATAATAATCATAAATCAAAATGTCAATTTTTAATACTTGGTTGCAAATCCTTTGCAGTCAATTACAGCCTGAAGTCTGGAACGCATAGACATCACCAGATGCTGGGTCTCATCCCTGGTGATGCTCTGCCAGGCCTCTACTGCAACTGTCTACAGTTCCTGCTTGTTCTTGGGGCATTTTCCCTTCAGTTTTGTCTTCAGCAAGTGAAATTCATGCTCAATCTGATTCAGGTCAGGAGATTGACTTGGCCATTGCATAACATTCCACTCCATTCCCAAAACTCTTTGGTTGCTTTTGCAGTATGCTTTGGGTCATTGTCCATCTGCACTGTGAAGCGACGTCCAATGAGTTCTAAAGCATTTGGCTGAATATGAGCAGATAATATTGCGCGAAACACTTCCGAATTCATCCTGCTGCTTTTTTCAGCAGTCACATCATCAATAAATAAAAGAGAACCAGTTCCATTGGCAGCCATACATGCCCACGCCATGACACTACCACCACCATGCTTCACTGATGAAGTGGTATGCTTAGGATCATGAGCAGTTCCTTTCCTTCTCCATACTCTTCTCTTCCCATCACTCTGGTACAAGTTGATCTTGGTCTCATCTGTCCATAGGATGTTGTTCCAGAACTGTGAAGGCTTTTTTAGATGTCGTTCGGCAAACTCTAATTTGGCCTTCCTGTTTTTAAAGCTCACCATTGGTTTACATCTTGTGGTGAACCCTCTGTATTCACTCTGGTGAAGTGTTCTCTTGATTGTTGACTTTGACACACATACACCTACCTCCTGGAGAGTGTTCTTGATCTTGCCAACTGTTGTGAAGGGTGTTTTCTTCACCAGGGAAAGAATTCTTCGGTCATCCACCACAGTTGTTTTCTGTGGTCTTCCAGGTCTTTTGGTGTTGCTGAGCTCCTTCTTTTTAAGAATGTTCAAAACAGTTGTTTTGGCCACGCCTAATGTTTTTGCTATCTCTCTGATGGGTTTGTTTTGTTTTTTCTAATGATGGCTTGCTTCACTGATAGTGACAGCTCTTTGGATCTCATCTTGAGAGTTGACAGCAACAGATTCCAAATGCAAATAGCACACTTGAAATGAACTCTGGACCTTTTATCTGCTCATTGTAATTGGGATAATGAGGGAATAACACACACCTGGCCATGGAACAGCTGAGAAGCCAATTGTCCCATTGCTTTTGGTCCCTCAACAAGTGGGAGGCACATATGCAAACTGTTGTAATTCCTACACCGTTCACCTGATTTGGATGTAAATACCCTCAGATTAAAGCTGACAGTCTGCAGTTAAAGCACATATTAATTGTTTCATTTCAAATCCATTGTGGTGGTGTATAGAGCCAAAAAATGTTAGAATTGTGTTGATGTCCCAATATTTATGGACCTGACTGTATATATAGTTATTAGATCTCCCCTCAGTCTTCTTTTTTCTAAAGTGAATAACCCTAATTTTCATAATCTTTCAGGGTACTGTAGTCCCCCGTTCCAGTTATTACTTTAGTTGCCCTCCTCTGAACCCTCTCCAGCTCTGCTATGTCTGCCTTGTTCACAGGAGCACAGAAATGTACACAGTACTCAATGTGTGGTCTGACTAGTGATTAGTAAAGTGGTAGGACTATGTTCTCATCACGGGCATCTATGCCCCTTTTGTTGCCCCATTATCTTATTGGCCTTGGCAGCAGCTGCCTGACACTGGTTTGCTGTTCACTAAAATTCCTAGGTCCTTTTCCATTTCAGTGTTACCCAGTGTTTTACCATTTAGTATGTACTGGTGACTTGCATTATTCCTTCCCATGTGCATAACTTTACATTTGTCAGTGTTAAACCTCATCTGCCACTTATCTGCCCAAACCTCCAATCTATCCAGATCCCTCTGTAGCAGTATACTGTCCTCTTCCGTGTTAATTAATTCACACAGTTTAGTGCCATCTTCAAAAATTTATATTTTACTGTGCAAGCCTTCTACAAGATCAATAATAAATATATTGAAGAGAATAGGGCCCAATACTGACCCCTGAGGTACTCCACTAGTGACAGTGACCCAATCTGAGTGTGTACCATTAATAACCACCCTCTGTTTTCTATTACTGAGCCAGTTACTTACCCACATACAGACGTTTTCTCCCAGTCCGAGCATTCTCATTTTGTATATTAACCTTTCATGCGGTACAGTGTCAAATGTCACTGTTTTTGAGGACTTTGTCCTAGTTAGCTAGGCCTATGGCCTCTCTTAGTTGGCTACATTTTGATTTTTTGAAGTTTGGTATTTTTGTTCCTCCCTGAAGAAACACTCTTTTGAATGACAATTGGAAGGTTATTACTTTATGGTCACTATTTCCCAGGTGTCCCCCAACCTGCACGTCTGTTGTTCTGTCAGGCCTATTGGTTAATACTAAATCCAGTATTGCTGTCCCTCTAGTCGGGTCCTGAACCAGTTGGTTTAGGAGATTTAAATCTTATGGTACCTGTTCATATTTTACAAGCACAAGGTGAAAGTTCAAATATAAAAGAACTTATTTGTGTAGTTCACACTGAGCACAGCAACTCCAATAGAATTAAGTCAATGATCCCAATTCAAATAATATCAAAGTTGTAGCACGCTTTTTTTTTTTAATTCACAAACACAGGGTCTTTAAAACAGAATACAAACTTCTCACTTGCAACTATTTTAAAACCTTGGTTCCCAAGGTGCATGTGGTTGTTTATCGTGCAAATAAGAAATCATGGTGTCACACTGTAATTCCTATATAAGGAATAGTGGATGGCACTCAAATGGTGAAGTCCCACAATAGTAATTAACTAATAGTCGGGAGAGAAAAGCTCTTATGCTGTTGGCGTCCACTTTGTGAGATGTTTTATATTGATATGTGATTTTACCTTGGACTCCTCATAACTTTGGCGCTTCCAACCAGCAGCACAGGTGTCTAAATTGCCAGTCTTAATAAATGTGCCGCTCTGTTTGTGGATTTCAAAAGAGCTGCACGCTCCAGCTTTGGCAATATACAGTCTGTGTGTCAGTTGCTAAATATCCATGACCTGCTAAGAACATTGTGGAAACATTTATTATGAATACAGTTAACTGTAAAAAAAAAGATGCAGAACTGATGCTGGGGTCCACCCTGTGGTTGCATAGTGAGAAGTGTTCACCCCTATCTTTGAATGCTTATGCTTGAGAGAAAAGTGCAGTGTGAGGAAAATTGCTTCAGAGAAAGACTTGGGCCTGTTAACTACTACATCAGCTGGGCAGCCTGTAAGAACTGTGGGGAATGTGCACATTGTGTAAGAACTGCCAGTGCTTGCATGCTGAGAACTGAGACTAATGCATAGAAACTTACAGGGTTGTCTCACTTCAGCAAATATCAATTATTATGTAGAGAAAGTTAATACAAGGCACTTACTAATGTATTGTGATTGTCCATATTGCCTCCTTTACTGGATAGATTCATTTTCCCATCACATTATATAGTGCTTGTTTCCATGGTTACAACCACCCTGCAATCCAGCAGTGGTAGTCATGCTTGCACGCTATAGGAAAAAGCATCGGCCTCTCCGATGGCTGGAACCACGGGAGTCTGGCACTTTTTCCTATAGTGTGAAAGCATGGCCATCACTGCTAGATTGCAGGGTAATCGTAACCGTGGAAACGAGCAGTATATAATACGATGGAAAAATCAATCCAGCCAGCAACGGAAGCAATATGGACAGTCATAATACATCAGTAAGTGTCTCTTATTAACTTTATCTACATGACAAACACCATTTGCTGAAGTGAGACAAGCCCTTTGATTCTTTAGTAAAGAACCATTCTGCTATTAACTTGGCCTCATTATTTCCTCCACTGCCACACTGCACCAACATCATCTTCAGCTGTCAATGGACCCTGGCTTGCACCTCACAATTCATTCTCATTAAAGGCACCCGTACCGCCATCAGGCAGAACCCCAGAACCAGGGTATGCCCTGAAGGGAGTAAAAAGTGCGCCGTTCCGGTCACTGCACAGCTTAGGTCTGTGATGGCTAACATCCGGCAGCCCAACTGTGGTAAAATTATGATTCCCAAGATGTAAACTCGCTTGTCTGTTCTCAGAACTCCATAGAAATGAATGGAGAATGCTGGGAGTCGTAGTTTCAGCACAGCTGGAGTGCCGGTTATCCATTACTGTGAGTACAACTACTTCCATCCTCCAAACTACCCTTGCAGCTTGCTGCATTTTTGTTTGTTACTCGTGTTGGTTGGTCTCCGTTTGAAAAATAAGTATCCATTATTTTTTGACAGGGCAGAAAATAGGATCCTAAAGGTTCAGTTGTTATACTGTGCAGAATAGGCATATTGTTGCTGCATCCATTTTGAAGTCTGATTTTTTATTTAAAAAACTTACTGTATGCCCTAGGTAATGCACTTAGCACATACATTAAATGGAACTATAGGCCTACAAACAAATCAAAATAATAGCAGCACTCCTGTGTGCCAAGTGCAAAGTGCTTGCAGGATTCCGGACAAGCAAAATCCACAGACGACAGCAAAATAGGTAACAAGGCAGCACTCCGGTCTTATAGTGAAAAAAGTGGAACTTTATATGCCTATATTTATCCGATGGAGGCCAAAAGACTATCCTTCTGGCCTCCAGCAGGACGTTATCCATCAGAGATCCTGTTTTTTACAATACCAACAGCGCAGCAGACTGCACTATTCCATACAGAGGGATCCACGAAAAAGAATATAGCATTATTCGTTTTAAAACATGAGAGCCTATGGGTGACAATGCCTAAGGCTACTTTCACATCTGCGCTTTCCCTTTCCGCTATTGAGATCCGTCATAGGATCTCAATAGTGTGGGAAAATGCTTCAGTTTTGTCCCCATTCATTGTCAATGGGGACAAAACTGAACTGAACGAAACGGAGTGCACCAGAATGCAATTTGTTCCATTTGGTTGCGCTCCCATCGAGGACAGAATAACACTGCAAGCAGCGTTTTTCTGTCTGCGATGTGGTGCGGAGCAAGACGGATCCATCATGACTCGATTAAGATGGATCCATTTTCTCTGACACAAAAGAAAACATATCCCTCTCTCATTGACGTACAATAGTTTTAGAGACGGATCCGTCTTGGCTATTTTAGAGATAATACAACCGGATCCGTTCATAACGGATGCAGATGGTTGTATTATTATGACGGAAGCATTTTTGCTGATCCGTGACGGATCCAGCAAAAACGCTGGTGTGAAAGTAGCCTAACCAGTTCGAGACCAGTTTTACCCCCCTTCTTGACCAATTTCATTTTCTATTTTTCCAGTACATGGGTCTTTGAAAGCCATAACTTTTTTCCACTTGGTTATGTAAATAAGTTTTGCTCCTTTTTTCGGTGATACATGGGACTTCATTTTTATGCCATTGTAATTTTTGTTTTTATACCCAGGCAAATGTAAAAACAGGAAACAATAGTCTATTTTTCCACATTGTTTTCATTTTCTTTGTTAAAGGGGTTGCCCGAGTTATAAAAAAAAAAATATAGCACTGAAAATCTGATGGGCAGCAATATAATACTGAGCTAAGCAAGTTTTAGGTAACAAAAATTATATTTCCTCCTTTCCCTGGTTCTCTTCTGGCCCTTTGTTTACCTGCAATAACAACAATCTCTGCTCCTCCCTCTGCACTGCAAAGGGAGTGAATATAAGTGCTGTCCTGAGTGACATGTCTGCCTGCTGGGATACTCAGCAGCATGTTGTATGTGTAGGACTACAAGTACCAGATGTACAATGACACTGCTGACACACAGGATATTCTCCCTACCTGTTCTTGTGCAGAACGCCTCTAGTCTGTCAGCTCCTGTGCCCAACATTTGTCTCCTCACTGCCTGCAGCTACTCAGTAAAGCCTTCAGCCCTGAGTCTGTGCAGCTGAAGGGGTTAATTTTTCCTGAAGTATGCAGTGGGAGGGAGACACAGGGCAGAAAGCAGCAGAAGCGGACAACGACAGAGCAGGGGGGCGTGGCCAGCCCAGTGACGTCTCGTGTACAGACACATATCTGATCTCGAAACATCATCAGAGCAGGGAGATAGGCTGACATCAAAGGTGATGTGACCCTCAGTGAAATCTGAGAAACCAGCAACTGGAGATAAAGTAAGTCAATTGTAAAGTCCTTTCATTTGACTAGTTAGAAACATACAAAGAACAAAAAAATAACTCGGACAACCCCTTTAAAGGGGTTGTCTCACATCAGTAAATGGCATTTATCATGTGCAGAAAGTTAATACAAGGCACTTACTAATGTATTGTGATTGTCCATATTGCCTCCTTGGCTTCCTGGATTAATTTCTTCATCACCTTATACACTGCTCATTATCAAGGGGTTATGACCACCCTGCAATCCAGCATCAGTAGTCATGTTTGAACACTGTAGGAAAAAGCATACTCCTTTGGTCCCGGCCACCAGAGAGGCCGGCGCCTTTTCATATAGTGTGCAAGCATGGCCACAGCTGAATTGCAGGGTGGTTGTATCCCCTGGACATATATAATGTGATGGAAAATAAAATCAAGGGAGCAAAGGAAGCAATATGGACAATCACAATACATTAGTAAGTGCCTTGTATTAACTTTCTCTACATGATGTATGTCATTTGCTGAAGTGACACAAACCCTTTAACAGCACAACATGCAACTGAATAATTATTCTTTTAAAATTATGTCCCCTTTCCATAACTATTGTTTTGATAGGGGATGCATGGTTATATTGCCGGAGGTGGGTCTAGAAGCTGTTGTGTGGGGTGTGGTGGCATTTTTTTAATTTTCATTTTTTTTGTCTTTTTTATTTTATTTTTATTTTATACTTTTTGCTCCCCATGAGGTCATACAACGCCCAGCACCGTACATGTACGGCGCTGGCCAGGTCTTTAAAGATGGCGCCACTCCTGTGCACTGCTGGCGCAATAGCTGCGGGTGGCCACCTGCTTCTTATAGCAGACACCCGCGGCTCATGTCCGCAACCGGCAGTAATGCCGATCGCAGACATTTAACCCCTCAGATGCTGTGGTGAATCCTGACCATGGCATCTGAGCGCGCTGAAAACCGAAAGCGCACGCTTACGGTTATGCTCCAGCTCCCCTGTGTGGCGATTGGAGTAGACGGCACATGTGTGCAGCAGTCCCTGTCTTTGTGAATGACAGGAGGCTGCTGCATAGTATTTCTTATGGAGCCCTTGTCTGTAATAGGGCTCCATAGGAAAGTAGTAAAATCATCATAGATTTCAACGCAAGTGCATTGGAGTCTATGATACTAGCAATCTAATGATTTCATGTTATAGTTCCCTATGGGAACTATAAAAAAGTGTAAAAAAAGGTTTTAAAAATCAAAAAATTTAAAAAACATAAAAATTCTAATCACCCCCCTTTTCCCAAAATAGAAATAAAAGAACTAAAAAAATAAAAAAAATACACATCATGGGTGTCACGATATGCGAAAACGCCCATAGTATAAAAACATAAAAATATATTCCCCATATGGCAAACATATTCTACAATTTTTTTTAATAAAAAGTGATCAAACAGTCGTACACAGCCCAGAATACTATCAATGAAAATTTCAGATCGCCCCGCAAAAAATTACCTATACAGTTACGTACACATAATTACAAAAAAGTTATAGAGGTCAAAATATGGCGATAAAAAAAATATAACAGATTTTTTTCCCATTTTTAAATTTGAAGCAAAATGCAAGAAAAACTATACATGTAAGGTATCGCCGGATTTATACTGACCTTAGAATAAAAGTAACTGTTCAATTTTATCGTACATTGAACGTTGTAAATAAAAAAAAACGTAAAACTGTGGTAGAATTGCTTTTTTTTGCAATTTCACCCCATTTGGAATTTTTTTACCGCTTCCCACTACATCATATGCAATATTAAATGGTGGCATTGAAAATTACAACTTGTCCCCCAGAAATCAAGCCTTCATATGGATATGTGAACAGAAAAAGAAAAAAGTTATGGCTCTGGGAAGGCAGGGAGCGCAAAACGCAAAAAAAACAAACAAAAAAAGCCTCCGGGCCTGAAAGGGTTAATATATATATATATATGTAATGGATCTCCTGACACCCCGACTGCGTACCTCCGTTGATGGATGCTCCTAGTGCTTCTTGAGGACTCCAAGCACTCCACTCGACACCGATACCACCACAGGAAGCAGTAACAGGAACAGCTCTTACAAGAGCTAGGAGTTATAGCCAAGGGAGTATACAGCGTATAGCAATCCCCATACACATGAGACGAGGCTCTATGTTGAATGTAAAACAGGAACTCTTTATTGAATACACCAGCATTGACTAATATACACATTTTCCAACAAGGGTACCACCCCCGTGGACCTGGTTGGGAACTGAGGACATGACATAGCAGCCAATCCTTTACAGCTTTACAGTTTAAACACAAAAACTAACCCTATTCAACAAACACAATGGCATTGTCTGTGACGCAATTATCAAACACAATGGCATCAACAATGAACAACATGCAAACAGACATCTTCACCCCCTCCATAATGAATGAATAGGGGGCGAGGAGACACATGTGATGGGATTATCTCCTGAGTGTATCATAGGGTGATCTACTCATCTAGGAGGTGGCTGCTCTTATAGCTATCTTAATCCCATCACTAACACAATCAGTGGGAGTCTCAGTGCAGAGTTAACCCTTTTTGTGTTGCTGAATCCACACCATGCACCTTTAATGGGCAATAGGAAATATGTGGCATATAAATTCCACACATAAATCCGGGTTCATAGTTTCTTGTAACCACAAAAGGTCTGAGGGGGTCTCCATAGTTCTGGGTCCATAGTCCGTAGGAAGGAGGCTGGCCCTCAGGCTTCTCCAGCAGCCCCAGTGACGGTTCAGTCCATCACATTTCTCCCCTCCCAACAGTAGACTAACCAGCTACCTGACCTCCTGTCGGTCGGTGCCTGAGTTAGTCGAGTAGCCCACCCATAAACCAACACTGTTCCAGTTGAACTCTGGGGCCTGGCTCTGTTCTGTATGTCCCCAGCTGTGGAGTGGGCATCTGCTACTCCTTGCTTCATTGTTGTTCTCTAGCTTGGAGCTGTGGGTACTTGGAGGGCAGAGGCCGACTGCGCTCTGCCCAGATGCCAGCTCTTCCGCTGGGGTAGACAGTCGGGAGTCAGCCTCTGGACAAGAGGATAGGGGAGGGCAGAGGCCAACTGCGCTCTGCCCAGATGCCAGCTCTTCCGCTGGGGTAGACAGTGGGGAGTCAGCCTCTGGACAAGAGGATAGGGGAGGGCAGAGGCCAACTGCGCTCTGCCCAGATGCCAGCTCTTCTGCTGGGATGGGGTCATGGAATCCTACCCACAGGACCTTGTTGCGGATCAGCTGTGGAGAGGATGGAGCGCTTACCTCCTCCTCCTGGCATTCCTGCGGGGTTGGTGGGGGATCTGTACCGGCCGTCCAGCATCCCGGTAGGCCTGGTGCAGAGACTGCGGTCCGATCTGCACCATCATATTTAGGGGTGCTGTCCCCCTGTGGTTGGGGAGAGAAACTGGTTGTCTCATCTCTCTTCAAGGTACACTGCTGCTGGGGAATAAAGACGATGCTCTTCTCTCCCTGCAAAACATACTGCCGCTGGGGAGCAGGACCGACTGTCCCTACTCCCTAAAAATACGGCTGCCGTTGGGGATCTGAGCCGACTGCCCAGCATCCCTGTAGGGCCGGTGGAGAGACCTCAGTCTCATCTGCACTGTTGTGGGGCTTACTGTCTCCCCCTGGTACGTTAAGCTGCCGCTGGGGAGAGGGGGTAACAAGCTCCTCTCCCATACATACTTCCAGCCACTGGGGAAGGCGACCGACCGTCTCCGCTCCCAATACAGTGTCCTGCTGCTGGGGAAAGGAGACTGGGCTCTCTATTCCCTGTTGGACACTCTGCCGCTGGGGTGGGAGGACAAAGCTCTCCTCTCCCACTAAAACACTCTGCTGCTGGGGGACAGGACCGACTGTCTCTGCCCCCTGTAACTCAGCCTGTCGCTGGGGAATGGAGACTGGGCTTCCAATTCCCAATAAATCACATTACCGCTGGGGGACAGGACCGACTGTCTCTGCCCCCTGTAACTCAGCCTGCCGCTGGGGAATGGAGACTAGGCTCCCAATTGCCTGCAGGACCGGTGGAGAGACCTCGGTCCCATCTCCACTGGCCCCCTGGGGTTCTTCCCAGTAAACCTCCACAATATCTTCCCAGCTGAAGAGGTCTGGCTCTGGGTCTGTCACTCTGCTCTCCTGCTGAGCCTTCTCACTGGAGTGGAACAGCTGCTGGTAGCCCTGTTCCAGCTCCATCTCCCGGGTCACCAGGTGGACCAGGTCCTGCTCAATCTCATGAGTGTCGTCCCAGTCATTCCTGCTCTCCCTCCATTCCAAGAGATCACGGAACCGGGCTTGTGTAGGGCTCCCAAACTCCAGCTCTGAAAAAGTCTCCCATAACAAGCCAGGACCATCAAACTCCTCTCCCTCTGGCATGTCATGCTCAGCTGTCCTGGGTAGGTACTGTGCCCCATACCACCAGAGAGCACGGTAGGCATCTTCCAGCCACAGCTCCTGCCATGCTAGGTGTTCCAATTTCTTTACCCATTCCTCCCGGGGCTGCTCTCCCAGGAAGGGCATCCGCAGGGCTACTCGCTTCTGCAACTGCTGGTCTTCCGTGGGGAGTCTCTCGTCCCGCATATACTCCACAATACCCAGTGCCTGGTACCAGATGCCTTTGCGGACTGCATCTCGGTCATCCATGACACCCTCATCGTACTCCACTGCTGTTTCCATTCTGTTGCTCTTAGGGTCACTGTACTGGGACATGCATTGCCCCCAACTTGTAAATCCACAGAATGGTGTCTCCTGTAGCTGTCCCTCTGGCTGTGGGAACGATCCCACTGCTGCCACCAATGTAACGGATCTCCTGGCACCTCGACCGGGTACCTCCATGGATGGATGCTCCTAGCGCTTCCCGAGGACTCCAAGCACTCCACTCGACACCAATACCACCACAGGAACAAGGAACAGGAACAGCTCTTACAAGAGCTAGGAGTTATAGCTCGGGGAGTATACACGTATAGCAATCCCCACACACATGAGACGAGGCTCTATGTTGAAGGTAAAACAGGAACTCTTTATTGAACACACCAGCATTGACTTATATACACATTTTCGAACAAGGGTACCACCCCCGTGCACCTGGTTGGGAACTGAGGACATGACATAGCAGCCAATCCTTTACAGCTTTACAGTTTAAACACAAAAACTAAACCTATTCAACAAACACAATGGCATTGTCTGTGACGCAATTAACAAACACAATGGCATTGTCTTTGACGCAATTAACTAACACAATGGCATGGTCTGTGACGCAATTAACAAAATACAATTACCAAAACACATTGGGCTCTGCCTGTGATACAATTACCAAACATAATGGGCTAACTTAATCACTCACAGGCAGAAAACACAAATTTTTCCCAAAACACAGAAAACACCTCAAAACCCCACATATCCCCATAATGTATACATCCATGGATAGCTCTGATATGGGTGAACAACATATCCAAAAATCACCCAGATCCCAGCAAGGGTTCCCGAATTCCATGGAAGTCACATTTGGCCGACCAAAAGCATGACTTTCCTGCCCAAAACAGTTCCACAGATTTAGGCTGTGCGGCCGGTCTGTCTTCTCCTTCAAAGTTAGTATATGGGCCATAATCCTGAGGCAAGAGGCTGGCAAACAGGCCCCTCCAAAACCCAGTGGTGAGGTTAGTTTCGCCACAATATATAAATAATTTATTTTTTATTGCAGTTTTCCCTCTGTAACTGGGGTTGACATACAGTATTATCTCTAGTTACAGGGAGAATACAGTTCCCAGAGGGGTTGTACAAGGCTGTACAGCCTCAATACAGAGCTGATCTGACCCATCCCCAAGCAATCACACGATTGCTAGAACCAGAGCAGGAAGCAAGCAGCATTGCCGTTTTTTGATCTGTATACATAGTGCTCATTGGTTACTGGTTATACACAATGGGGAAGGCAGGGATGGTAAAAAACTGTCCCTGCTGTAACTATGGGGAGCCCTGCTGTCATTGACAGTGGGCACCCCACTCCCGCAGCTTCACGATTAGCGTACAGCTGGAAATTCAGCTTGGACATTCAGAAACATCTGCGCAGAAATAAGTTCTGAGCAGCTAGATGTTTATAGTTAACGGGTGGTTAAAAGATGAGAAAAAAGGGACCATTCAACAGGATGAAAAAATGTAGTATGAACCTAGCCTTAGGTCATATAAAAAAATAATAATAATTCCCCTGTTATCTGTTATGTTTATCTTCCCAATTGAGACGTAAAGTCAATTGGAATGCAGTAATGTCATATAAATGAAATAATTGTGCCATAAATAACCCAAGTCGCAGAACTGCAAAGAGTTAAATCGTGTAGACTCAAGAAGGTCATTTAAGGTTATGGATCTTACCATGACAGGCTATATGCAAGGCATGCTAGTTAAATAATTATATCATGTCAGCAACATTTCTGTTTATACACAAATCAGCCCTGTAAAACCGTGATTGAACGCATAGTGGAACAAACGCCAATTTTCATTTCGAATGTAAATCTACAGAAAGTTTCAAATTAAGTATTTCATCAAAATATTTTGCAGAATTCTACTCCTCAGTTTTCATACATCCCTCTAGGATTTTCAATTCTAATGTGCTTTTATGCTTTTACCATGTGTCTCTAGAATCTCTGAACCTATTACAGTACAGTCACTTAGCAAACTATATTTCTAATGCAGTCTTCATATTAGGCTTAAAATGTGGTTATGTTTAACCCAAATTACTTGGACTTTTAATACCAGGCATATGTGGCCTCTTCTTTGGCGTAGAAATCATACAATTGCAATCATTTTGGAGTTTTACAAGAAAGTACATCTGTCTGGCTATAAACGAACAAAATAAAAAAAAATGAGCATATAAAAAATACAGTTCGTAATAAAATGGGACAAAGGCAGGAACAAAAAAGCAGCAGTTTAGAGATATGTAGCTTTAGAAAAATACATGACGAGATGACTTTAATCAAATGAGTCATTAATTTGCTTTTAGAACATATTCACCATCTACTCTAGCTCATACTCTCATTATTGTTAAATTATAAGTCATATGGAAATGATTGAATGTACCGAACATATTAACATTAAGTCAGAACACACCAAATTCAAATCAAATTAGAACAAAAATTTAAGTTATGTTTAGGTTTCACAAAACTGACAGCCTTTTTGTAACTCTCAAGTATCAGCAATGGTAATGATTAAAAGTAAAATTGCCTGCAACTGAAAAATATAATATACATGTAAAGGCATATCTATACATATTTACATATCTACATACACAAAGATACAACCAACATACCATAACTTTTTGGGGAGGATTTGTATTTTTTACCCACTAAATCTCTCGATATAAATTCCAGATCAAATGCTAAAATGAATGGTTACATTAATTGGTAACTTAAGTCTTTGAAAACAATTTCTAAGGATCCGAAGTACCACAGGACCTCTGTGAAAGTTATTTCCAAACTGAAAAAACATAGAACAGTGGCAAATCATCATAGGAGTGGAAAGTCATCCAAATTTACCCCAAGGGTGCAGTGGCAATTCATCAAACAAGTCCAAAGTATTCCTCTTGTATGTAGCAGATTTTGTGTACTGAGCCTGTACTGCAGCACATGGAAACCATACTGCTCCCTAACCAGGGTCGTACTTGCACACCAGAAGATCCTCATGTGGGCCCCGGTACCATAGAGCAACACAAAGATCCAAGGTCTAGCCAAACATTTGGGGCAACCTATGGTGCCAGTTACTTGCCACTAGGTTCTATTTCTTTGAATAAAAACCTATTAGACTTTATTGATGATATGGGGGTTGGGCCTCAAGAATAATTTCCTCTGGTGGGTCCATGGAACCCCAGTCTGACAGGACTTAGGTGCATAAAAAGTTTACTAGAATATGATAAAACACATATACAAATGATAACATACAGAGTAAAGTAAGTAACAGTCACCAAAGCTGTGAAATGAGCCAGTTTCCCATTAACCAGTTCCCAATATTACAACTTTCCAATCACCATATGATACAAAGAGAGGTAGTGATAGCAAGACATATATTACCCTGATGATGTCCTCAATGGAGCCATGTCCTCACCCCCCCCCCCCATTTGCTGACAGAAAGCAGAGGTGGTGAACCCCACAGGAGGGCCCTGCTTCAAAGCCCCAACCCTGATTGTCATTTGATTCACCTTTTTGTCAGCCCACATGCAAATAGGCTCTTGCTCCACTAGATCTGCCATCTAGTGGAGCAAGAGCCATCATGGATGGTTGAAATCCATATTACCCTGATGATGTCCTCAATGGAGCCGAGTTCTTTATTAGATAGCTAAAGGTCTTCAGTTTGCACTAGGCATGTACTGTTACTTCAGACCTCAGGAATGCAGCCAGGTACCATTTACCACTAGCCAACTACATTAAAGGATTTAAAGGGGAAAGAACCACTTTCCACCTTGCTACACAGTATGAAAAGCTCTGTAAGCAGATAATGATGAACCATTCAATCTACACAGGAAAGCCTAACAAACTTTCTGACTTGTCAGTTCTTCTAAGAGGAGTGGGCAAAAAGTCCTAAAAGTAGATTTGAGTGGACACCTGGATATTCGGGTTTGACGGGTTCGGCCGAACTTCACAAAAAAGTTTAAGTTCGGGACCCGAACTTGACCCCGAACCCCATTGAAGTCAATGGGGACGCGAACTTTTGAGCACTAAAATGGCTCTAAAAAAGTCATGGAAAGGGCTAGAGGGCTGCAATTGCTGTGCAAACAAATGTGGACAGGGAAATGACTTAAAATAACATAAAATACGTAAAAGTAGAAAAATAAAAATCTTGATCTAGGAGGAGGAGGTCCATATGGAGTAGGAGGTTGAGGAGGTGGTGGATGTGGCGGTGTAGGTGGAAGCGGCGGTGGAGGAGGTAGCCAACACTGTTTTTTGGTTTTAATAAAAAAAAATTGTTTAAATTAGGGTACACCTCAAAACATTGGGAAATATAACTGTGATAACCCTCTTCAGCCGTGCTAAACAAACGTTCAGACAATACACTGGCTGCAGGACAGGCCAGCAGCTCCAAGGCGTAAAGGGCAAGCTCAGGCCATGTGCCCAATTTGGAGACTCAGAAGTTGAAGGGGGCAGACCCATCAGTCAGTACGTGTAGGCGTGTGCACACATACTGCTCAACCATGTTTCATGTCCCTGTGACGTCCACAATCCAATTGGATATCTGCTCTATCAACTTTCAATGTTCTTTTCTGCGCCTACCATAGTGATCATGGGTAGCGGGGAATTAGGGTTCCAGGCCGGAGAGGGAGCCTGAGAAAGGGATACCACATCCAAGGGAGGTCAATGGATGAAATAAAATGTGATCGAGTGGAAATGTGGGACAAATTATTGAAGCCGAAGCTTCAATTGCCCACTCCCGACTCAGGGAGGTAGTGACGATAAATAACAATACAGGATTCTTAAAATACCCTGTTATGATTAATAAAAAATTACAGGAAATGTCACTGGGGTATTTTGGATTTGGAAACGTTAGACAGGAGAGGCCCTGCTGCCGCTTTGTTGACTCTAGATAACTTCTGCCTGATCGCATGTGCCCGTGACGTCCACGATCCAATTGGATATCTTCTCTATCAACTTTCGATGTTCGTTACTGCGCCTACCATGTTGATCATGGTTAGTGGCGAATTAGAGTTCCACGCTGGAGAGGGAGCGTGAGAAAGGGATACCACATCCAAGGGAGGTCAATGGCTGAAATGTGATCGAGCGGAAATGTGGGACAAGTTGTTAAAGCGTAAGGATCGAATGAAAGGAGGTGGCGCGCATCAATTAAATACGAATTTTAGAAATTTAAGTCCCTGTCACCTATGCAGAGCAGGGGTTTTTCATCTGCAAAAATGGGTTAATGTCACACACCAATGGAACAGACGATTTTTAAAAATTTCGGTCCCTGTCAACTATGCAGAGCAGGGGTTTATTCATGGCAAAACTGTGTTAATGTCACCCAACAATTGAACAGACGATTTTACAAAAATTAGGTCCCTGTCACCTAAGCAGAGCAGGGGTTTGCATATGGAAAATTCGTAAAATGTCACCTGACAATGTAACAGATGATATTTTTGAAATTTATGTCCCTGTCACCTATGCAGAGCAGGGGTTTATTCATGGCAAAAATGGTAAAATGTCAAAATGCTTTTGCACCCTGCTCCCTCTTTTGCTGTGCTGGTGCCTCTTTGCGACCACCGCCTCTTCCTCCGAACTAGACAGGTCACTTGCATGACCTTGATTCCATGTGGGGTCTAGTAGCTCATCATCCTCCACATCATCTTCCACCCACTCTTTACCCCTGCCCTTCTTGTCGGTTTTCAGACTGCAGAAAGCCGCAGCAGTTGGCACCTGTGTTTTGTCATCATCAGATACGTGCTGCGGTGGTCTTCCAATGTCCTCATCCTGAAACAGAAGTGGTTGGGCATCAGTGCACTCAATCTCTTCCACTTCTGGTGCAGGGCTATGTGGATGGCCCACGGAAACCCTGTCAGCAGAGTCATCAAAAAGCATAACAGACTGCTGCATGACTTGGGGCTCAGACTGCTTGCCTGATTTGCAAGGGGGTGAGTTGAAAGACAGATGGCCATGGGCTGTAGGTGCCAAATCTGATCTTTCAGCAGGGAACTGGGTGGGAGACAATTCGAAGGAACTGTAGGCACTGTCAGCCCCCTAATCTACTATAGTCTGTACTGGTTCTGGCCTCACCATTCGTACTGTCCTAAATGCAGTGTAGGCCGCAAATGTACTTTCTAGCGCAAAAGATGAGCATTTGTCACCCAACAATGTAAAAGACGAATTAGTGAAATGTATTTCCTTATCCACTAGGTATAGCAGGGGTATATCACAGCCAAAAATTTGTGAATTTCACCCGACAATGTAACAGACAAATTAGTGAAATGTATTTCCTTGTCTACTAGGTAGAGCAGGGGTATATCACAGCCAAAAATTGGTGAATTTCACCCGACAATGTAACAGACAAATTAGTGAAATGTATTTCCCTGTCTACTAGGTAGAGCAGGGGTATATTACAGCCAAAAATTTGTGAATTTCACCCGACAATGTAACAGACAAGTTAGTGAAATGTATTTCCCTGTCTACTAGGTAGAGCAGGGGTATATCACAGCTAAAATTTTTGGATATGTAAGAGAACGGCATTATCGGCACTGGCCATGTTGGTGGAGTACTCGAAACAGCTCAACAAGGAACGAAGGTCTTGCATGGAGGCCAAGTCATTGGTGGAGAAGTGGTGCTGTTCCGCAGAGCGACTCACCTGTGCGTGCTGCAGCTAAAACTCCACTATCACCTGCTGCTGCTCGCACACTCTGGCCAGCATGTGCAAGGTGGAGTTCCACCTTGTGGGCACATCGCATATGAGGCAGTGAGCGGGAAGGTTACGCTGCAGCGCTGACAGGCGAGCAGCAGCAGGGTGAGAACGCCAAAAGTGCGCACAGACGGCCCGCACTTTCTGCAGCAGCTATGACATATCGGGGTAATTTTTAAGGAACCTCTGCACCACCAAATTCAGCACATGCGTCAGGCAAGGGATGTGCGTCAAACCGGCTAGGCCCAGAGCTGCTATGAGATTTTGCCCATTATCACACACCACCAGGCCGGGCTTGAGGCTCACTGGAACCAACCGCTCATCGGTCTGTTGTTTCATGCCCGTCCACAGCTCCTGCGCGGTGTGGGGTTTGTCCCCCAAACAGATATGCTTTAAAACTGCCTGCTGTCGTTTACCCCTGGCTGTGCTGAAGTTGGTGGTAGAGGTGTTACGCTGGCCAGATGAGGAGGCAGTAGAGGATGAGGAAGCGGAAAAGGAGGAGGAAGCAACAGGAGGCAAAGAGAAGCACCCTGCAATCCTCAGTGGTGGAAGGACATGCGCTAAACTGCTATCCGCCTTAGGCCCAGCCGCCACTGCATTTACCCAGTGTGCTGTTAGGGAGATATAACGTCCCTGACCGTGCTTACTGGTCCACGTATCCGTAGTTAGGTGGATCTTGCCACAGATGGCGTTGCACAGTGCACACCTGATTTTGTCCCCCACTTGGTTGTGCAGGGAAGGGATGGCTCGCCTGGAAAAGTAGTGGCGGCTGGGCAGGACGTACTGTGGGACAGCCACCGCCATAAGGCTTTAAAAATCTCAGTTTCAACCAGACGGAATGACAGCATTTCAAAGGCCAGTAATTTTGAAATGCTGGCATTCAGGTCCAGGGATTGCAGGTGGGTAGGGGGGTACTTCCACTTTTGCTCCAGTGTTTGGGAGATAGACAGCTGAACGCTTGGTGACCCAGGTGGTGGGGTTGCTGGCAGATCCTTTGTTTGTGGGGTGGCAGGTGCCACTGTCACTCCAGAGGGGGATGAAGAGGCCGAGACTGCAGCAGAAGAGGAAGCAGGAGGAGCCAGAGACCTTTCTTGGTTTTTGAGGTGTCTACTCCACTGCAGCTCGTGCTTTGCACTTAGATGCCTGGTCATGCAGGTTGTGCTCAGGCTGAGAACGTTTATGCCTCGCAACTCATGTCTTGTTGTCAGCACATTGTCTGAAGAACTGTCACCCCAGGGAACTCCTTGGAGCTGGCTTTGGTGTGCTCGGTCCCTTGGTGCGGTGGGCAGTAGCAGGCGTACTGTCTAGGGGACGGCCGCTCCGCTTTTGCACCCTGCTCTTTCTTCTGCTGTGCTGGTGGCTCTGTGCGACCACCGTCTCTTCCTCCGAACTACACAGGTCACTCAAATGACCTTGATTCCATGTGGGGTCGAGGACCTCATCGTCCTCCACATCATATTCCACCCAGTCTTCACCCCTGCCCTCCTTGTCGGTCTGCACACTGCAGAAAGCCACAGCAGTTGGCACCTGTGTTTCATCATCAACAAAGACGTGCTGCGGTGGTCCTCCCATGTACTCATCCTGAAACATAAGTGGTTGGGCATCGGTGCACTCAATCTCTTCCACTTCTGGGGCAGGGCTATGTGGATGGCCCTGGGAAACCCTGCTAGCAGAGTCATAAAAAAGCAGAAGAGACTGCTCCATGACTTGGGGCTCAGACTGCTTGGCTGATTTGCAAGGGGATGAGGTGAAAGACTGATGGCCATGGGCTGCAGGTGCCAACTCTGATCTTACAGCAGGAGACTGGGTGGGAGACAATGTGAAGGAACTGGAGGCACTGTCAGCCACCCAATCTATTATCGCCTGTACATGTTCTGGCCTCACCATTCGTAGAGCTGCATTCGGCCCTACCAAACAACGCTGAAGGTTCTGTCGCCTACTCGCACCTGAGGAAGGTGTTTCACTTGTGTGTGTAGCTGTCACAGATCGACCACATCCTCTCCCTGCAACAGGAGCTCCACCAGCTACACCACGACCGGGGCCACGTCCCTAATTTGACGCTCTCCTTATTCTTTGCATTCACCCACCAAACTAACAGCTGGTTTATGTCAGGCGACAATGTAACCGCCAATCGTCAACAATTAAGTTCACTGAGAGTAAGGCAGTTCCGGTGTCATAAAGAGGAAACATTTCTTGAGGTCACACAATAGTGTGACAGGTGAATTTTATACAATTACTTCACGGTCACAAATTTTTTAAATTTGTCAACCAACAATGCAACTGCAGTATTGACTGGTTGTATTTGACTGTGACAAATCCAGCAAAGGCCCCAGATGTAGGGTCTTGCAAAAATATATATTTTTTTTTAAACCCAGTATATAATTGCAGTATTTAAAGCTTGTATTTCACTGTCAGAAATGCAGCAAAGGCCCCAGATGTAGGGTCTTGCAAGAAATTGGTGTTTTTTTTTAAACCCAGAATATAATTGCAGTATTTAAAGCTTGTATTTCACTGTGAGAAATGCAGCAAAGCCCCAAGATGTAGGGTATTGCAAAAAATGGGTGTTTTTTTAAACCCAGAATATAACTGCAGTATTTAAAGCTTGTATTTCACTGTGACAAATGCAGCAAAGGCCCCCAGATGTAGGGTTTTGCGATAAATGGGTGTTTTTTTTAAAACCCAGAAAATAATTGCAGCATTTAAAGCTTGTATTTCACTGTGACAAATGCAGCAAAGGCCCCAAATGTAGGGTTTTACAAAAAAATTGTGTTTTTTTAAACACAGAATATAACTGCAGTATTTAAAGTTTGTATTTGACTGTCACAAATTCAGCAAAGGACCCAAATGTATTATGTTGCAAAAAATTAGTGGTTTTTTTTAAACCCAGAATATAATTGTAGTATTTAAAGCTTTTATTTCACGTAGACTAATGCAGCAAAGGCCCCAGATGTAGGGTTTTGCAAAAAATTTGTGTTTTTTAAACCCAGAATACAATTGCAGTATTTAAAGCTTGCATTTCACTGTTACAAATGCAGCAAAGGCCCCATATGTAGGGTCTTGCAAAAAATGGGTGTTTTTTTAAACCCAGAATATATTGTAGTATTTAACCCCTTAAGGACCGGGCTCATTTTCACCTTAAGGACCAGGCCATTTTTTGGAAATCTGACCATTGTCACTTTAAGTGCTAATAACTTTAAAACGCTTTGACTTATCCAGGCTGTTCTGAGATTGTTTTTTCGTCACATATTGTACTTCATGACACTGGTAAAAGGAAGTAAAAAAATTTTTTTTTTTTTTGCACAAAAAAATACCTAATTTACCAAAAATTTGGAAACATTTGCAAATTTCAAAGTTTCAGTTTCTCTACTTCTGTAATACATAGTAATACCCCAAAAAATTGTGATGACTTTACATTCCCCATATGTCTACTTCATGCTTGAATTGTTTTGGGAATGATATTTTATTTTTTTGGGGATGTTATAAGGCTTAGAAGTTTAGAAGCAAATCTTGAAATTTTTCCGAAATTTACAAAAACTCAATTTTTAGGGACCAGTTCAGGTTTGAAGTCACTTTGCGAGGCTTACATAATAGAAACCACCCAAAAATGACCCCATCTAAGAAACTACACCCCTCAAGATATTCAAAACTGATTTTGCATACATTGTTAACCCTTTAGGTGTTACACAAGAGTTATTGGCAAATGGGGAGGAAATTTGAGAATTTCATTTTTTTGTCTAATTTTCATTTTAACCCCATTTCTTCCACTATCAAAGCAAGGGTTAACAGCCAAACGAGACTGTATCTTTATTGCCCTGACTCTGGCCGTTTACAGAAACACCCAATATGTGCCGTAAACTACTGTACGGCCACACAGCGGGGCGTAGAGTGAAAGGTGCGCCGTTTGGTTTTTGGAAGGCTTATTTTTATGGACTGGTTTATTTACACCATGTCCCATTTGAAGCCCCCTGATGCACCCCTAGAGTAGAAACTCCCTAAAAGTGACCCCATCTAAGAAACTACACCCCTCAAGGTATTCAAAACTGATTTTGCATACATTGTTAACCCTTTAGGTGTTGGACAAGAGTTATTGGCAAATGGGGAGGAAATTTGAGAATTTCATTTTTTTGTCTAATTTTTCATTTGAACCCATTTTTTCCACTAACAAAGCAAGGGTTAACAGCCAAACAAGACTGTATCTTTATTGCCCTGACTCGGCCGTTTACAGAAACACCCAATATGTGGCCGTAAACTACTGTACGGCCACACAGCGGGGCGTAGAGTGAAAGGTGGTGGCCGTTTGGTTTTTGGAAGGCTGATTTTTATGGACTGGTTTTTTACACCATGTCCCATTTGAAGCCCCCTGATGCACCCCTAGAGTAGAAACTCCCTAAAAGTGACCCCATCTAAGAAAACTACAAAACCCCTCAAGGTATTCAAAACTGATTTTACATACGTCTTTAACCCTTTAGGTGTTGCACAAGAGTTATTGGCAAATGGAGATGAAATTTGAGAATTTCATTTTTTTTTGCCTATTTTCAATTTTAACCCATTTTTTCCACTAACAAAGCAAGGGTTAACAGCCAAACAAGACTGTATCTTTATTGCCCTGACTCTGCTGTTCACAGAAACACCCATATGTGGCCGTAAACTACTGTACGGGCACACGGCAGGGTGTAGAGTGAAAGGTGCGCCGTTTGGTTTTTGGAGGGCTAATTTTGCTGGACTGTTTTTTTGACACCATGTCCCATTTGAAGCCCCCCTGATGCACCCCTGGAGTAGAAACTCCATAAAAGTGACCCATCTAAGAAACTACACCCCTCAAGGTATTCAAAACTGATTTTACATACGTCTTCAACCTTTAGGTTTTGCACAAGAGTTATGGCAAATGGAGATGAAATTTGAGAATTCTTTTTTTTGCCTAATTTTCAATTTTAACCCATTTTTCCACTAACAAAGCAAGGGTTAACAGCCAAACAAGACTGTATCTTTATTGCCCTGACTCTGCTGTTCACAGAAACACCCCATATGTGGCCGTAAACTACTACACGGGCACACGGCAGGGCGTAGAGTGAAAGGTGCGCCGTTTGGTTTTTGGAGGGCTAATTTTGCTGGACTGTTTTTTGACACCATGTCCCATTGGAAGCCCCCCTGATGCACCCCTGGAGTAGAAACTCCATAAAAGTGACCCCATCTAAGAAACTACACCCCTCAAGGTATTCAAAACTGATTTTACATACGTCTTTAACCCTTTAGGTGTTGCACAAGAGTTATTGGCAAATGGAGATGAAATTTGAGAATTTCTTTTTTTTGCCTAATTTTCAATTTTAACCCATTTTTTCCACTAACAAAGCAAGGGTTAACAGCCAAACAAGACTGTATCTTTATTGCCCTGACTCTGCCGTTTACAGAAACACCCCATACGTGGCTGTAAACTGCTGTATGGTAGAATAAAACAACACCCGTCAAGGTATTCATCTAGGGGTGTAATGAGAATTTTTAGCTTTGTTATGGTTTTATTAGAATGCCAATTGAAATGTGGAGAAACGGGAAATTAGGAATTTTTACCAGCATACAGTTTCAAGGGGGTGTTTTATAAGAATGATCAAAGGGGGTTTAGTTAAAAGTCACAGAGGTGTGGTAGATTCTAAAGCATCTTTTATGCAAAGACCTGGCTTTGAGGGGCACGTCTCACAATGATGAATTGTGTCTTTCCTGATTCCATTTCTGGAGCATACCCGACACCTTTTTTGTGGCCTTCTCCGTGTCTCTGTGGGGGGAACTACCCCAGGGAAATGCTGTCCTCGTATTATTCTGCTCTCACTTCCTGTGGCCCTGCTCCCTTCCCTTTCCTGTTCCCCAAATAAAAAGTTCTTTATTACTTTTTTCTTGAAAGTGCAGGAATTTTCCTCTGTTTCCTGCACTTCTGTAAATTACAAAAGCATTATAGAGGGCAATTTGCGTCAGGTGCAATGCCAATTTTTTATACCATGCCCGAGTTTTGCGGAGGGCACTGTATGGTTGCAGTACCTGGTCTGACAGATCCACCCCTCCCATAAACTTATTATAGTCCTGGATGCACACAGGTTTGGGGACTGATTCTGTGGATCCACGTACTGGAACAGGGGTTGATCTGTCGGCATGTATGGTAGTAAGTACAAAGACGTCACGCTTGTCTTTGTACTTAACAAGCATCATGTTATCATTGCAAACTGCCCTGCTTTCCCTCACTCTTATCCTTTGATCTATAAAATTTTTAGGCAGATGTTTTTGGTTTCGTCTGATAGTACCGCATGCAACAGTGTCTCTGGAAAACAGGCATTTCAGTAGTGGGACACTTGTGTAGAAGTTGTCAAGGTACAAGTTGTACCCTTGACCTAGCAGGGGGTGAATCAAGTCCCATACTATTTTTCCTGCTATTCCAAGGAGAGGTGGGCACTCTGGGGGTTCAATTTTTGAATCTTTTCCCTCGTAAACTCTAAATTTATGTGTATAGCCACTTTGGCTTTCACATAGTTTGTAGAGTTGATGCCATATCTGGCCCGTTTGTTGGGCAGGTATGGCGAAAATGCAGTCTGCCCTTGAAGTGCACAAGGGATTCATCAATGGACAGATGCTTTTGGGGGGTGTAGACTTGGGCAAACTTGACATTATAATGATCTATAATGGGCCGAATTTTGTATAAACGATCGTATCCAGGATCATTAGGGGGTGGAGAATCGGCATTATTGTTATAATGTAGAAATTTCAGGAGACTTTCGAATCGGGTCCTGGACATAATGGTGCGGTATAGTGGTGTGTGATGTAGAAGGTCATTACTCCAATATGACCGTAGTGATGGTTTTTTAATTATCCCCATATTAAGTATTAGACCCCAAAAAATTTTCATCTCCAAAGGGGTCGTGGGAGTCCACTGAAGGGGTCTTGCATAGTATGAGTTCGGGTGGGCGGCTAAAAATTGATTGGCATAAATATTAGTTTGCTCCACTATCATGTCTATCAATTCATCAGAAAAAAAAAGGTGGAAAAAATCAGCTTCCGTGAAACCTGCAGTGTTCACATGAATGCCTGTAGTGGCCGTAAAGTCCGGCAACTGAGGTACAAAGTTAGTAGCAGAAGTCCAGCTGGGGTCATTTGTAGAAGCTGATGCGCTGCTAACTCTACTGCGTCTGTGAGAGGGTTCGTCAACTGAGGAATCAGATGAAGAGCTATACACAAGAAAAGATTCTTCTTCTCCACTGTCAGCGTCAGACTCTGAGGCAATTATTTCATAAGCCTCCTCAGCGCTGTACACCCGTTGAGACATTTTGTAAAATTTATATATATATATATATATATATATATTCAGAAAAAAATGGAAAAATAAAATTGTGGAGCTTTATATCACTGGTAGAAGATAGAGGTTCGGAGGTATGGGGGGGTTTGAAACAGAGTATTTATAATCGGGGACAAGTACGGACGTCCCCAATATTTTTTTATTATTTTTTTATTATTTTTTTTATTATTATTATTTTTATTTTTTTATTTTTTTTTATTTCAATAAACGTCTAACTTACCCTAAAACAAGAGCTCTAACCCTAATAACTCCCTAACTAACCCTAATGATTTGCCAAAAACAGGTATGGATGACAGGGACTGGGGTGCTGATGTACTGTCACTATTGGCAGACAGCACACAGGCACAGGGTCACAGGGGACTAATAAGTGGGGTGATGAAGGGCACAGGAGACAAATGAGGGGTGATGAGGATCACAGGGGACAGATGAGGGGCACTTTTGGTGTGTGTGTTTTATCACAGGTCTAACTGCACTGCCTCCAACTTCTCTGACTGAAATGACAGGATCGAAGGTGAGAGATAGCGTCCTGTACATAACTCATTGTGATTGGTCCTGACTGTGGACCAATCACAATGAATTATGTTCAGACAGCTATTTCTCGTCTCCGATCCTCTCATTTCAGCGACAGCCGGGTGCCAGAAGAGGAGGAGATGTGTGCGCGCATGCGCACACGCGTGAGATCGCTCTTTTGAACGAACGGGATCTGCGGCGGTGATCTGCGGCCGGGACCACTGCTGATCGGTCCCTGGCAGTCAAGGGGGAGATGTTTGGTCCCCGATACAGCACGGTAATATGCGCATCAGGTGCGCGATCTCGGCAGGGGAGCTTTTAAATGAACGCCGTGCATGTACGGCGTTCTGCGTTCTGGCACAGTTTTCCCCGCCGTACATGCACGGCGTTCTGCGCTAAGGGGTTAAAGCTTGTATTTTACTGTGACATATGCAGCAAAGGCCCCAGATGTAGGGTCTTGCAAAAAATGGGTGTTTTTTTAAACTTAGGGCTCTTTCACACTTGCGTTCTTTTCTTCCGGCATAGAGTTCCGTCGTCGGGGCTCTATGCCGGAAGAATCCTGATCAGTTTTATCCTAATGCATTCTGAATGGAGAGAAATCCGTTCAGGATGCATCAGGATGTCTTCAGTTCCGGACCGGAACGTTTTTTGGCCGGAGAAAATACCGCAGCATGCTGCGCTTTTTGCTCCGGCCAAAAATCCTGAACACTTGCAGCAAAGCCGGATCCGGAATTAATGCCCATTGAAAGGCATTAATCCGGATCCGGCCTTAAGCTAAATGTCGTTTCGGCGCATTGCCGGATCCGACGTTTAGCTTTTTCTGAATGGTTACCATGGCTGCCGGGACGCTAAAGTCCTGGCAGCCATGGTAAAGTGTAGTGGGGAGCGGGGGAGCAGTATACTTACCGTCCGTGCGGCTCCCCGGGCGCTCCAGAGTGACGTCAGGGCGCCCCACGCGCATGGATGACGTGATCACATGGACACGTCATCCATGCGCATGGGGCGCTCTGACGTCATTCTGGAGAGCCCCGGGAGCCGCACGGACTGTAAGTATACTGCTGCCCCGCTCCCCACTACTTCTATGGCAACCAGGACTTTAATAACGTCCTGGGTGCCATAGTAACACTGAACGCATTTGAAGACGGATCCGTCTTCAAATGCTTTCAGTTCACTTGCGTTTTTCCGGATCCGGCGTGTAATTCCGGCAAATGGAGTACACGCCGGATCCGGACAACGCAAGTGTGAAAGGGCCCTAAGAATATAATTGCAGCATTTTAAAGCTTGTATTTCACTGTGACAAATGCAGCAAAGGACCCAAATGTAGGGATTTGCAAAAAATGGGTGTTTTTTTAAACACAGAATATAACTGCAGTATTTAAAGTTTGTATTTGACTGTCACAAATTCAGCAAAGGACCCAAATGTATTATCTTGCAAAAAATTGGTTTTTTTTTAAACCCAGAACATAATTGCAGTATTTAAAGCTTTTATTTCACTGTGACTAATGCAGCAAAGGCCCCAAATGTAGGGTTTTGCAAAAAATTGCGTACCAGTACCGCATGGTTCCCGAGTCTTTAAGGACCCATGACGTACCGGTACATCATGCGTATTTCCGATCACCGCCGCCAGGCGGGCGGTGATCGGAACCCGGTGCCTGCTCAAATCATTGAGAAGGCACCTTGTCTAAATGCACGGAGGGGTCCCGTGACCCCCCCCCCCCGTGTCGGCGATCGCCGCAAACCACAGGTCAATTCAGACCTGCGGTTTGCGGCGGCGTGTGGCAGTGCCATCGGGTCCCCCCTACAGCCGCATGGGGACCCGATGGCACTGCCACACGCCGCCGCTGCCTTCCGGTGATGAGCCTGTGAGATCCAGCCCCCTGGATCTCACAGGCCGGAAGCTGTATGAGTAAAACTCACTGAATTACTCATACAGGCAATGAATTCCAATACAGAAGTATTGGAATGCATTGTAAAGGATTAGCCCCCCAAAAGTTCAAGTCCTAAAGTGGGACAAAAAATAAAGTGAAAAAAAAGTTGAAAAAATAAAGTTTCCCCCCCCCAAAAAATTAAAAGTTTCAAGTAAAAATAAGCAAAAACGTCATTTTTCCCAAATAAAGTTAAAAAAAATTGTAAAAGATAGGGGGAAAAAAAAAGTATACATATTAGGTATCGCCGTGTCCGTATCAACCGGCTCTATAAAAATATCACATGACCTAACCCCTCAAATGAACACCGTAAAAGAATTATAATAAAAACTGTGCTAAATAAAAAAAAATTTGTCACCTTACATCACAAAAAGTGTAATAGCAAGCGATCAAAAAGTCACACGCACCCCAAAATAGTGCCAATAAAACCATCATCTCATCCCGCAAAAATCATACCCTACCCAAGGTAATCGCCCATAAACTGAAAAAATTACGGCTCTCCGAATATGGAAACACTAAAACATGATTTTTTTTGCTTCAAAAAAGAAATCATTGTGTAAAACTTACATAAATAAAAAAAAAGTATACATATTAGGTATCGCCGCATCCGTGACAACCTGGTCTATAAAAATATCACATGATCTAACCTGTCAGATGAAAAATAAAAACGGTGCCAAAACAGCTATTTCTTGTTATTTTGCCTCACAAAAAGTGTAATATAGAGCAACCAAAAATCATATGTACCCTAAACTAGTACCAACAATACTGCCACCCTATCCCGTAGTTTCTAAAATGGGGTCACTTTTTTGGAGTTTCTACTCTAGGGGTGCATCAGGGGGGCATCAAATGGCACATGGTGTCAAAAAAACCAGTCCAGCAAAATCTGCCTTCCCAAAACCGTATGGCATTCCTTTCCTTCTGCGCCCTGCCGTGTGCCCGTACAGCGGTTTACGACCACATATGGGGTGTTTCTGTAAACTACAGAATCAGGGCCATAAATATTGAGTTTTGTTTGGCTGTTAACCCTTGCTTTGTTACTGGGAAAAATGGATTAAGATGGAAAATTTGCCAAAAAATGTAAATTCTGAAATTTCATCTCCATTTGCCAATAACTCTTGTGGAACACCTAAAGGGTTAACAACGTTTGTAAAATCAGTTTTGAATACTTGAGGGGTGTAGTTTCTTAGATGGGGTCACTTTTATGGAGTTTCTACTCTAGGGTTGCATCAGGGGGGCTTCAAATGGGACGTGGTGTAAAAAAAAACAGTCCAGCAAAATCTGCCTTCCCAAAACCTTATGGCATTCCTTTCCTTCTGCGCCCTGCTGTGTCCCCGTACAGCGGTTTACGACCACATATGGGGTGTTTCTGTAAACTACAGAATCAGGGCCATAAATATTGAGTTTGGTTTGGCTGTTAACCCTTGCTTTGTAACTGGAAAAAAATTATTAAAATGGAAAATCTGCCAAAAAAGTGAAATTTTGAAATTGTATCTCTATTTTACATTAATTCTTGTGGAACACCTAAAGGGTTAAAAAAAGTTTGTAAAATCAGTTTTGAATACCTTGAGGGGTGTAGTTCATAGAATAGGGTAATTTTTGGGTGGTTTCTATTATGTAAGCCTCGCAAAGTGACTTCAGACCTGAACTGGTCCCTAAAAAGTGGGTTTTTGAAGATTTCTGGAAAATTTCAAGATTTGCTTCTAAACTTCTAAGCCTTGTAACATCCCCAAAATATTTAATATCATTCCCAAAATGATCCAAACATGAAGTAGACATATGGGGAATGTAAAGTAATAACTATTTTTGGAGGTATTGCTATGTATTATAGAAGTAGAGAAATTGAAACTTGGAAATTTGCAATTTTTTACACATTTTTGGTAAATTTGGTATTTTTTTATAAATAAAAATTAATTTTTTAGACTTCATTTTACCAGTGTCATGAAGTACAATATGTGATGAAAAAACATTCTCAGAATGGCCTAGATAAGTCAAAGCGTTTTAAAGTTATCAGCAATTAAAGTGACACTGGTCAGATTTGCAAATAATTGCCAAGTCCTTAAGGGGAAATAGGGCTGACTCCTTAAGGGGTTAAACCCAGAATATAATTGCAGTATTTAAAGCTTGTATTTCACTGTGAGAAATGCAGCAAAGGCCCCAGATGTAGGGTCTTGCAAAAAATGGGTGTGTTTTTAAACCCTGAATATAACTGCAGTATTTTTTCTGTATATTTTGTCAGTGAGCTCAGGGCAGGGTAAAAAAAAATGGTGCACTGCACCCACAAAACAAAATTGCTGTACATCGCTGAGTTAACAAGCACTTCTGATAACAGATTCTTTCCTATTCTCTCCCTCACAGCAGCAGCATCCTATCCCTACATTAGTAAGAGCAGAGTGACGTGCAGCGCTACGTGACTCCAGCTTATATAGTGGCTGGGTCACAAGCTGCACTGGCCAATCACAGCCATGCCATTAGTAGGCATGGCTGTGATGGCTTCTAAGGGCACACGAGTTAAACACTTGTTGATTGGCTGCTCTGCCATTAACTCGCCGAACACCGAACTCGAACCTGAACTTTTACTGAAAAGTTCGGGTTCGGGTTCCGGGGTCCAAAAATCATAAAGTTCGGTACGAACCCGAACTTTACAGTTTGGGTTCGCTAAACCCTACCTAAAAGTTGTATTTAATCATCATTTTGCAGCATCCTTTTAGGATTTTCTATGACTCATGGCACTTTACAAAACAGTGGGCAGCATTTAGCATAGGTGCATGGCCTCCTCAGCCTGACATAATTATTATATCAGAACACTACACAAGCACATAGCTGGCTTACATTTCTATCTGTGGTGTATAAGCACAAATCACTGTAGTATTAATGCATATTATGTAGGTATATAATCTGTAAATCACTGAAATTTTAGACCTACTTAAAACTTAACTTTTATATAGGATATTCATAAAAATAAATCCCACAAAACTAAATATATGTTTCAGATGACTGCAGATAGTTATCTGTGGCGTAAAAGCAGCTCAAGATGCAACACACTTATTAAGAGGCATATTCTTTTTTATAAATTGGGCACATTTTACTCCAGTAAATTTCTAATTAAGTCTGGCATATGCAATGTCTCAGGAAATCTTAACTTTTAATTAACTTAACTTTAATGCTAAAGGAGTTCTCCAGCTTATGATTTTTTTTATTATTTAGAGTACCCCAAGCACTTTCCACATATACTTGTTTTGATGTCACCACTGTAATTCCTCTTTTCTCAGTATTATTGTACATTATTGCACCTGTACATAATGTTTACATCTGTTTTCCTCAGTTTGCTGCTGGGTTTGCTACTCAAATTCACCATTCATTGCTCTGTACTGTTTCACAGGGCTCGCTCCACCTAGCTAACATGGAGAGGGGAGGAGTAGGGGGCATGATTACTGCAGAGAGAACGGTGTGGTCAGTGGAGAATGCCTTTTGAAACATTACAGAGCAATGCATGCTGGGTTTGGTTGGCAAACCCAGAAGGAAGCAGAAGAAAACAGGAAATTCTGCTTGTGTAGGATTCAGTGATGCTGAAAGAAAGGGAATGAAAGTGTTGACATGAAAAACAGGTATATGGGATAAAAATAAGCAGTGTTTTGGATACTTTGAGCAGAATTTTTTTTTTTTTTACCAGAAAACCTCTTCAAGCCCTTGAGTTGAGTTGGTATATAAAAAAGACTACTAGAAGTAAGTTCACCAAAAGCAGCACTTTTGCATAAATGGCCACACATATTCTGCTACCCTCGACAGTGAACAGGAGATGCAGAACCTGTGCTCGCTCTCACTTGGCTGTTTCTGTCTTACCATAAACTATAATGGAAAGTGACTCTGCATGTGTAGCCAACTCTCTGCTGCAAAGGAAGGAAAGGGTTCTATGTCTTCATAGTGAATTTGACAGAAAAAAATGAATGAAATCAGTGGCATATGGAGGTACTGTAGGGCACCACAGACTTCTATGGCTGCAGTATTACTGTTTTATCAGTGGTTGTATATGCATTGCCTTAGTAACAAACTCTATATGGTCATCTTAATATATACAATTTAAAATAATATGCATCCACCAGTATTTGGTCCAAAAAAAGTAGTTTAAACACATGCAATGCAATACTTAATGGAACACATGTGGATCTAGCTGGACTTACCTTCAAAAATGAATTAGCAAACACAGAAAAGGCATCAAAAACAGCAAATGTAAATTAGATTATACAGAGCCTGCTTTATCAACAATTCTGGAAAATTTGTACTGTAAGGTGAGCACAAGCAACAAGGCCAGCAATTCAGCTACAAAATTGTTTCAAGGCAAATTCAGCTGTTCCGTTGCCAATAACAGTTTGATCCTATATTGTGTCTTGGAAGAATTCTACTAAGAAAAACAAAGTAACAGATGTACTAAATGGTTAGTGATTCATTACAAGAATCAGATTAAATGTTGCAGAAGTTAAAAAGCAGCAATTCGGTCAGTTTTCCCTTTAATCTTTTGTATAATATGCAAAAAAAAAGACAATATTGAGCTAGGAAACCTATTAACATTTCAACATAAAACTGACTTCTGACTATGAAAGGACACATGATATTTTTGGGTTATTACTTCCTTTGCAATACATTTCTTGCTTTCAATTTACCTAAACTGAAAATGTAATGACAACCTGACATCAGTTTTTATGATTTTCTTAGTGACCCATTAACCATAATGGTAAAAAAATAAAAAATAATCAGATCATAAAGTATACTTAAATTGCAATGAGGGAACTGAAAAGGAAGAATAAAACCTTTTATATACTTGACATCTGCATTATAAATGCGTTCCAGCAATGGGTGTGTCATGAACCCTCTATTTTTAAACAAAACCACACTATATAAACAAAAGTATTGAGACACACCCCTTATTCATTGAATTCAGATGTTTCATAAAGGTGCCTTTGCCACAGGTGTATAAAATCCAGCCCCTAGCCATGCAAGCTGCCTTTACTAACATTTGTGAAAGATTGACTTGTTCTAATGAGCTCTGATTTCCAGTGTGGTACTGTAACAGGATGCCCCATCACAAGTTAGGCTGCTTTCACATCGGCATTTATGTATGTTTTTCTGCTTAGTTATGGCAGCAGAAGAACAAAAAAAATGGAAGTGCTGGATTCGGTACTTAACTGATACGAACGGAACCCACATCCATATTCTATTCGGGTGAAGAATTTTTGACACAGAAAAAAATAGTTTATGCAGGAGTTTTCTCTCCGCTATTTTTTAAAATTTCTGTGACGGAAGCCCCGTATGGAGCCCCTAATGCAGATGTGAAAGATGGCTTAGACTAGTTTCACACTAGAGCTTTTATATTCCCTGCTGGAACAGCCTGCCAGATCTCTCTGCATTCTGGCATTGCCAGAAGCTACAGCGTTATTGTCCAGCTCCATTATACCCATAATTTCACCCAGGCAGCCCCCCTGATGTTAGCATCAGAGCATTTCGGGCTTCGCTGCTCTCTTTTGCCCTGCACAGGATCGAGCAGGGCAAGGGCTCTTTTATTTTCCATAACACACTGCCGGGCAGAGGCTTCCGCCCAGCAGTGTGTTCAGTGACGTCACCGGCTCTGATGGGCCGGCTTTATCGCTGCCCTAGCCATTTTACAACGCTAAAGCCCGCCCATCAGTGGCGGTGACGTCACCGGGCTTACTGCTTGGTGGAAGCCTCCGCTTGGCAGCCCTATGGAGAGCCAGGTTCCTCACCGGAACTCCAGAAAATGACTTTGCCCTGCTCGATTCAATGCAGGGGAAAGGAGAGCATTGGAGCATGAACTGATCCGATGCTCAAGTCAGGGGACTGCCTGAGTAAAAATGAGGGTATGTCCTGGTTCAGAGCTTTAACCCCTTTAACTATTAAGGGGACAGGTGAAGATAGGAGAATCGGCCAGACAGCAACGCTGTAGGTACCGGCAATGTCAGAATGCAGAGAGATCCAGCAGGCTGTTCCCTATAAAAGTGCTAGTGTGAAACTGGCCTTGCTCCATGAAACTTCTTCCCTCCTAGATATTCCAGAATAAACTGTGAGTGGTATTATGGCAGAATAGTAGCATTTAGGAACCACAGCTCAGCCACAAAATGGCAGACGACATAACGTTACAGAGCTGGGTCATCAAGTGCTGAGGCACATAGAGGGAGATGTATCAAAGACCGACTTTTTGCATTGGTCTTTGAACTCTCCTGTTCCTAACATATGACAAGGCATCCTCCAGCAGTCTGTGCACCATAATCAGAACTGCTCAGAACTGCTGTAAATTTCTGTCTTCATTTGTAGCAGAAAACTAGCAATAATGAAGATAAATGTGTCGGGCCCTCTGGCACTCCCCAACTGCTTATGAAAGTGGGGAGGGCTGCGTAAGAACACCACTTGTGACAACATTTGTTCAAATTAGTGTTTGAAAAGTTGCAAACACAGTGTTTGCAATTTTTTGGTTCCAAAAAAGTGCCTCAAAGAGATGATAAATCTCCCACACAGTAGATAAATTCACCTACACTGACTCGATAACTGCACAGTTTCAAACTTCCTCTAACTTTAACATCAGCAAAAAAACTGCGCCAGGAGCTTCATGGCATGGCTTTGCATGGTTGAGCAGATTCATGTACTGTAAGCCTTAAATCACCAAGCACAACTCCAAGAGTCGGATGGAGTGGTGTAATTGCTGGAGCAATGCAAACATGTCCTGGATTCAAGATGAGAAATGGTTGGGTATGGAGGCATGCAGCTTCTGTATGGTATCCTGCAGTACATTTGCCCACAGTTGTTGCAGCTGGGCCTGTAGATGCTGCACTCTGGTAGGGTGCCAAAGCTGGCATCCCAGCTGGTCCCACAAATGGTCAACTGGCGATAAATCTGGTGACTAGACAGGCCAAGGAAGTTTTGCCTTCTGGCGGAGACATTTTGGGAAACCCTTGCCATGTATTGCAGAGTATTATCCTGCTGAATAATAACAGTTGGAAGCCCTGCCATGAGAGGCAATCCATGTGGTAGCAGAATGTCCTGCACATATTGCCAAGCTGTTAGCATCGCTTGTATCACTACTAGGGGTGACCGATTGTCATATGCTATGGCTCTGCAGATCATCTCACCAGGAGTTGGGGCAGTGTGTCAAATGAAGGATTAAAGCGCTCACCACCAGGCCTCCATACGCAAAGCTGACTATTGTGGGATCCCAAATAGAACATAGAAGATACAGCTCATGTCCACAGCAGTCTAGGTTTCTCATTTACGACACCACTACAAATGAAAACAACGGCAGCTTTTTGCCAATGGCAGGACACGTAAGAGGCACCATGACATGAAATTTTCTTCTGCTAAGTGCCTGGAAATAGGCTAGTCAGAGACAGGGGTGTCTAATGAAGGTGCCACCTATGTCTGAATGGTAGACAACAAAAATGTGGGAGCTGCTTGTGCTTGTCACTGTGCTTGTCACTGCCTGCGGTATGTTGATCCGCCCTATGCCTGTACTGATGTTACGCGTGAAATGTGAAATAAAGAAAGCCATCTTTTTGGTGAGTGCCGCCTATGTGTTTTTCTTTTTTGGCACATTTGCAATATTTCTTAACAATGGACGTTAACAGTCTCTATACCTCTATCTCACATGAGAAGGGCATTGAAGCAGCCAAATCACTCTTAACATCACATTCCAAATTGTCTGTACTAGAACAGGAATTTTGCATACAGCTCTTGTCACTTGTTCTCCAGGAGAACTATTTTCTATTTGGTGACCAATACTATGTCCAGAAACACGGGACCACGATGGGGGCCAACATGGCACCGCCTTACGCTAATTCCTATATGACCGACTTTGAAATTTAATATGTATACATCCACCCGCTATACCGACACCATGAGAAAATTTGGCTACGATTTATAGACAACATTTTCCTTATATGGGAAGGGCCCAAATCTCTCTTAGAATCCATCTACAATCATCTTAACGGTACATATCCTGAATTAGGCTTCACTATTCACATTGACAATAAAGAAGTCAGTTTTCTTGACACATTGGTACAAAAGGACACCAAAGACCAGCTTCAATTCGATCTGTACACCAAACCAACCGATAGAAACAGCCGACTGCACTACTCTAGCTGTCATCCTAATACCACCAAAAGAGCAATTCCACAATCACAAATTACTACAGTAGAACGAATTGTCTCAGACCCTGTCACACGTACAATAAGAATTTCTGAAATGAGTAAAAAATTTACAAATAGGGGATATCCACCTCAACTGACTAAACAGAATACTAAACAGCCACCCACAAAACCTAAGATAGATGCTTCTCGCCTTCCCTGCATAACTACATACCGCCCTCTTATGCCCAAAATACATAGTGTAGTGCGACAAAACTGGTCCACTCTACAATGTGCCTATCCATCAGTAAAGGAATTTGCAAACCCTCCACACACACTTGTTATAAACGAGGTCCCAACATAATAGACAAACTTATCCGTGTGGACTTTGGAGGCATCCAAAAAATCCCCAAACAACGCTTTCTGACAAATACCAAATATGGAACCTTTCCATGCCTACATTGCGCTCAATGCTCCAATATCATAAAAGGTGACTTTATAACACAGCAACGCACAGGCAAACGGTTTCATATCAAGGATTTTTTTTACATGCGATTCATCTTTTGTTGTTTACTTGATCAATCGTCCGTGCGGCTTAGCCTACGTCGGTGAAACAACACAACATATCCACGATCAAATTTGTAAACACAAATCGACGATACGGACGAAACAACTTCTTCTACCATTACCAGCACACTTTGAGAAATGCAAACATCAAATCTCTCAACTTCGATTCCAAGTTATCGAACAGGTTTTTCAACCTAGACGTGGGGGAAACAGGATCTCCCTATTACAACAACGAGAATCATATTGGATCCATAAATTGCACACATTGGAACCAAGAGGTTTAAATAGAGAATGTGATTTCCATATATTATCGTGATTATAACTTGCTCTCTCTCTCTTTTTTAGGCTCGTTGATGGGGACTAGGCGAACATGGGTGAGAATCCCCCCCTTCCCCTTCTCCCCCTTCACCCCCTTTTTTTCCCTCTCACCCCATGCTAGCAGTTTTTCCCGAATCCTTGTCCACTAACCATTAATCACTAATCATTGATTATTGTTGATTGTTTTTTGTTTCTTGTTTTTTGTTTCTTGCCCATCATCTCCTGATATTTACTTTTTATATGGTATATACCCCTAAATCAAGTTACACTATACACTGCGTGCAGAATTATTAGGCAAATGAGTATTTTGACCACATCATCCTCTTTATGCATGTTGTCTTACTCCAAGCTGTATAGGCTCGAAAGCCTACTACCAATTAAGCATATTAGGTGATGTGCATCTCTGTAATGAGAAGGGGTGTGGTCTAATGACATCAACACCCTATATTAGGTGTGCATAATTATTAGGCAACTTCCTTTCCTTTGGCAAAATGGGTCAAAAGAAGGACTTGACAGGCTCAGAAAAGTCAAAAATAGTGAGATATCTTGCAGAGGGATGCAGCACTCTTAAAATTGCAAAGCTTCTGAAGCGTGATCATCGAACAATCAAGCGTTTCATTCAAAATAGTCAACAGGGTCGCAAGAAGCGTGTGGAAAAACCAAGGTGCAAAATAACTGCCCATGAACTGAGAAAAGTCAAGCGTGCAGCTGCCAAGATGGAGCCAGCCCTACTGCCAGTTTCTGGAAGACACCTTCTTCAAGCAGTGGTACAGGAAGAAGTCTGCATCCTTCAAGAAAAACATGATTTTCATGCAGGACAATGCTCCATCACACGCATCCAAGTACTCCACAGCGTGGCTGGCAAGAAAGGGTATAAAAGAAGAAAATCTAATGACATGGCCTCCTTGTTCACCTGATCTGAACCCCATTGAGAACCTGTGGTCCATCATCAAATGTGAGATTTACAAGGAGGGAAAACAGTACACCTCTCTGAAAAGTGTCTGGGAGGCTGTGGTTGCTGCTGCACGCAATGTTGATGGTGAACAGATCAAAACACTGACAGAATCCATGGATGGCAGGCTTTTGAGTGTCCTTGCAAAGAAAGGTGGCTATATTGGTCACTGATTTGTTTTTGTTTTGTTTTTGAATGTCAGAAATGTATATTTGTGAATGTTGAGATGTTATATTGGTTTCACTGGTAAAAATAAATAATTGAAATGGGTATATATTTGTTTTTTGTTAAGTTGCCTAATAATTATGCACAGTAATAGTCACCTGCACACACAGATATCCCCCTAAAATAGCTAAAACTAAAAACAAACTAAAAACTACTTCCAAAAATATTCAGCTTTGATATTAATGAGTTTTTTGGGTTCATTGAGAACATGGTTGTTGTTCAATAATAAAATTAATCCTCAAAAATACAACTTGCCTAATAATTCTGCACTCCCTGTATATTACAACATGGTGTTACTTCTCACTACACTTACAAATGACATCCTGTGACATTGTTATATTATTATATTGTGATACCTTTATTTTGATGGATAATCCTTCTATATCCATATCAATATCGTAATTAAACCTCTATAAATTTACTAATGTACTTGCGCTAAACCTCTTCCTTGATCTGGCAGATTGACAGCCTTCTTTATCCACTATCTACATACAGCACAGACGCCACTTCTAGAGTTCTTCTAGTCATGAATTCTATCTGGCCCCTCTCCTTCTACTTTCGACTTTCGCCTTCTTGCCCACACTCTACCTGAGTACCGAGCGCGCATGCGCACGCACTGCCGTAAATGTGATGACGCACTGCCGGCTCCTTCACTAGCCGCCGATGCCCTTCCTTACAGCCTCAGCACTTGCGCTTACCGCTCACAGGCTCCAGACGCACTGACGTCACTTTCATGTGCCCTGACTAAATCATCAGCCGCCGACAGTATTTATAACGCCCTGACCCACATGCATGCCACATCCAGCGTCTGCCTCACTACCTTGCCACCAGGTATTTCTACACATCATTTAAAGCTCCTATTAAGCACTTGGAATCTGTTTTATCTTTCTATGTCTTGTTCCTTTAGACCTATAATTATAGGCTCCTACTAATGAGATACCATGATACTACCTGTCCTACTGTAGATTACCATAACTAGTGTTCTTGCTTCCTAATCTCCACTCTGTGACTTTCCCCCGCCCCCTTTTTTCCTTCAAGTTACTTATGGGACATCCTTCCTTCAATTTCTCTTTTCTGCTCTTTTTCTTTATTTTTTTATTTTTCACAGATTATCGGATATAGTCGAATTTTTTGTGACCACATTGTATATATTATATATTTCTCTAGACCCCGCTGAGGAAGGTTGTATTAGACCGAAACGTCTGGGAATTATGTCTCATGTGGCTATATACTAATGATGTACAAATGATTTACTCTGGATGTATACAAATGATAATCTGCAAAAAGAATAAAATGTAAAAATTCGTTGCACAATTTTTTTTTGGAGTGCCGTGGATTAACTCTATACCACCATAGCATTCGACATGTAAGTATAACAAAGGGCATATACCGTAAGTATTTCACTCTCCTCAGCACCATTATCACTCTGTATATATGTACACTATGTGGCTTATCTACATTCTGCTGGGAATTGTTACATTTACTAATTTTGCTAATTAGCAATGAATGTTCCCTAAGGGTACATTCACATGGGACAGTTACTCTGTGAATTTGTTGCCATTTTACAGTACCAACAAAGTAGACAGGATTTTAAAAAATCTCATCCACTTGCTGTGAATAAATCTGTAGCATAAATTGACCTGCATATTTTAAATGCCAGTTTATGCTGGGGATATCCACTGTGGAGTTTACCCTTTGCAATGGATAGGGTACAATCTGTGATACATCTGCTGAAGAAATTTTGGTGCCGAATCCACAGTTGAAAATACACTGCACGGAAATTTGCTCTTTGTATTTGTACCCTTATAATGGACAGTTACAAATGTGCATTTATGAATGCATGCTGCAAATCTGACCGAGATGATGTGAGTACAGTACAAAAGACCTGATACAATAGACTGGTAAGAACTGACTATCATAAACACTATGATGCAGCCAGTTCTGGTCACGGGGGCTGCATTCGGTCTGAATAATGCAGACAACACACGGACCATTTCCCAGACTGAGCGCGGTCTTGTCAATCAGCTCTTTCAATGACAAACAAACATAATTATTTTTAGATGTGAATGATTAGTAGAACCTCACTGATTGCTTGAAGGAAGATATAAATAAAAAGTTCTCCGTTACGTTGTTCCTGTCACCTCCGTTGGCGCTGCAGATCCCCGTGCGAAGTGGGCTCAGTTCACAATCAGCGTCAAATATAAATGAAAGGTGATTGCGCTGCCAAGTTTCGCATCAACATTCGAAAGTTGCCGAACTATCGCAGTTATCTTGGGCACTACCAAGCATAAAAATCTCCTGCAGATTGGAAATCTTTGCCAGAAAAAAACTTCTGTGGAAGTCTAAATACATAGTGAAGTACCGCCAGATGTACTATATAAAAGGAGATTTATTATACTCACAAAATAAATGGTTAAACAAGCATTGAATAAAACGTATCCACGTTAGAAGACTCGCCCGATCTAGGTTTCGCCTGGTTTGCTTCGTCAGGGGCGAATGTCACACCCTTCAAGGGCTTGCTTTTTATATGGGCAGGAATTTGTAAAAACAGTTTTCATCCCCTACCTTATTATCATCATCCATAACACATATTATGATAAATAAAACAATTAAAACATATAGAACATGCATCTCTCTATAATATAAGTAATAAATATCCTCTTACTCCACTTAAATATAATATAACCTAATCTAAAACTCATATAATCCATACAGCGCTTTTTCTTTCATAAAAAGGTCACGTGGTAAGTTCCCACCAATGAACAATAACTATCAAGTGAAAAAAACACTCCCACCCTATTGACCAATTAAAAGTTACTATGTGGATGACGTTTAGCTTCATTGATCACATCCATTCATAATTTTGTCACCTGTTTAAACTTGGCCAATAGATGCTCTATACTTAGGTGACAAAAAATACGTTCTTAATATCGATACTATACTAACCTATTATGTAACTTCAATGGGAATCTAGATCCTTTATCATATTTACTTTTTTAAACTGACCTATTTTTTATTCATAAAATTCCCATAGAAGAATCCTCCAATGAAAAACTACTATGATGCTAGTTTGTCATTCATAACAAAACCACATGTTAGCTCCTACCCAATTGGAGACTACGAGAACCTTCCAGTTGGCTTAACCTACCTCTTTCATTCATAAAACAGTCACCTGTTGGGAGATGACCAATGGGAACTTTATAACTCCATGCTGCACACCAAAGGGGCAAAATGAGTGATACAAGGGAAGTATTTGTTACTTCTCCACGATACATGGTTTCAAATCATAATCAATGTTGAGTCCCTGTGGCTGCAATGTCCCCAACTTATAGATCCATTCTACCTCTCGGCGGTTAATATTTGCCACCGGATCTGCACCACGCCATTTATTATGTACTTTCTCAATCCCTGCAAATCTAAGCCCCATTGCATCTTTTCCATGTATTTTTAAAAAATGTCAGGCTACACTTTGGTTTTCTAGACCCTTTCTGATATTTCTGATGTGTTCTTGCAATCTTGTTTTTAGTTTCCGCATGGTCCGTCCGTCCCACGTACTGCAAGGACATTCCAAAAGTTAAATAACCCCCATTTGTTCACATGTCATTTCACCTTTAATTTTAAAGGATTGGATTGTATTTCTTGAATGTTTTTCATTCTATCATCTCGAATGCGGTTTCTGCAATGTGAACTGTTTTTTTTCTTTCTTTTTAACATTTGTAGGGATATAGCTGTGTACCAAATGATCCTGTATATTTGGAGCCTTTTTGTATACCACTTCTGGCTTCGCTGGAATAATGGCCCCCAATGTGGAGTCATTTTTTTTATACTGCCCAGTTCTTCCAAAGGGCATTTTTAATAGGACCTGCAATTGCATTAAACTGGGTGAAGAATGTAAACCTATAGTCTTTTTACTATCTTTTTTTCTTGTATTACTATTGTTATTTTCTGTATCACTCATTTCAACCCATTAACTGCATCTAATCAGATCTTTTTTATCATAACCTCTCTCTTTAAAGCAATTACATATAATTGCACTTTGTTCCCTGTAATCTTTTCTATCCGTGCAACTGCGGTGTATTCTCTTCAATTGTCCCTTGGGAATATTTTTTATTCATGGCCTATAATGGCAGCTTTTTATATCTATGTACGCATTAACATCTGTTTTAAAAAAAAAGTTTTTGTTTTAATAACTTCCCCCTCAACAAAAATAGTGAGATCTAAAAAGTTTACAGGTTCTGAACTGATCTCACTAGTAAAGGTCAAATTCCAGCTATTCATATTAATGCCAGCCAAAAATCTCTCCAGACCCTGATGTTCTCCCTTCCACATTATCAAACAGTCGTCGATATACCTTTTCCACAGGGTAAGTTTCCCACCCTGCTGTTTTTTGTAACACTGGTTCTATAATTTCATTCCCCAAGATGACATAAGAATATTAGCAAAACTGGGGGCGAATTTAGCCCCCATCGCTGTCCCAGTCTGCTGTAAATAATAGGTATTACAAAACCAAAAATAATTATGACTGAGACAGAAATCAAGGCACTTACAAATAAAATCTCCATGCACTTCGGACATAGCAGGATCAGTCTTAAGTCTCTCTTTTACTGCTTTAATCCCCAGATTTTTTGGGGATAATAGTATATAGCGAAGCTACACCAAGCGTAGCAAGCTACATATCTTCAGACCATGGACCAAGATTTTTAACAATTTCTATAACACTGCCAGTGTCTTTTAGATAGGAAGGAGATTGTATTATCATTACAAAGGTTATGATAAAAAAACATCTGACTCGATGCAGTAAATGGGTTGAAATGAGTGATACAGAAAATAACAATAGAAATACAAGAAAAAAAGATGATAAAGACTATAGGTTTACATTCTTTACTCAGTTTTAATGCAATTGCAGGTCCTATTATTGCTGAAGAACTGGACGGTATTAAAAAATGACCCCAAATTGGGGGCCATTATTCCCCCGATGCAAAACCTGGCAGCGCGATCACCTTTTATTTATATTTGCTTGAATGAAGAGACTCTGAATTTTCTCTTGAATAGTGCCACTCTAATCCAGGATCTTTGTGAAGAAAATGCTAAAGGGGTCTTCATCATTTTGTTCTTGTGACAGGTTGGCCTCCCACCATTAACCAACTTCTTGTGAAATGCCATCTCTTGCTCACATGAGAAGAGCCTTTTTGTCTAATGCCTAAACAGGGGTGGACTGGCAATAGACCCTGCAGATAAATTTCATGGTAGGCCGATGCCCGGGGCTTGGGCTCAAGCCCTTCTTACTGCTGCTGGGCAAGTACATAATGATCTAATGCTGTTAGTGGTAATTAACACTGGTAGCAGGTACCAGCGGTAGCTGCAGATGCCCTCCTGAATTCTATTGTATAGCTGTTCTTAGGGCAATGCCGTGGTTGAATACTGCAGAGGGCCATGTGAGCTCCATATCTGAGAGACAACTGGAAAAGGACAGAACATGCAGTTTTTGATGGCCACCACATAGGGACATTTTCTGGGGCAGTATCTAGTGCTGCACTGTGGCATTTAGTTGTGCCGGCATGGTATTTCATACGACATTACAGTATTGCTGCTCCTGCCTACTTGTGCCAGCCCTATCTACTTTTGTTGATACTGCTTACTAATAAGACACTGCTAACTACAACATTTTGGGATTTCTACTTAGTACAGTGGAAAAGCCAGGTACTGAGCTTGCGAAGAACAGATGCTCACTGTATGCATGTTGACTATTATTAGAGTGGAAAAGCAATTGAGAGAAAATATATTGTTTATGACAGCTGGAATCCCAGGGCTACCCAATGGTTTATGCATTTTACAAGACCTTCTACTGAAATCTTAATCTGAGTTTGCCAAGCCACATTTATGAAAACAAGAGTGGAATACTCCCGAGCCCTTGCATTCTTTTAACCCTTTTCTTCTCCCGCACTCATCCACAAAGAGAATACAAGAGGTTGCAGTAAATGCATTACAGTAACTTAATGGATGATGAAAAGCAGAATATCAATGGCTTGGAAGAGCCTGTGCTGTCTTTGATTTTCTGTCATTTATTGGAACCAGTGATCTGATAACAACATACATGTAACAAATGACAACCTTCAAAAGTAATAGAAATAGTAGTACATCAGATTTTATTTATAGAGAACTATATCATGAAAAAAGATTTTTTTTATTAAGGTCACAGCAAATTGTGTCCTATCAGCCACATCCAAAGGAAATGACTTAATGCACCTTTAATGATATATGAAGCAAAGAGTGACTTCTGTAAACTGCCATAAATGAGAAAATAAAAATAGATTTACTCTTTCTCTACACCCACACCCTTTCCTGCCCCACTGATAACTAACTAGTGCTCTTTGTAATATGATTCAGGTCTACTAGATTGTTCTAAAATGGGCTCTATTTTGGGACAATATTTGATTGGTTTCTACAACTTGTGAATAAGGATTTTTGAAGTGATTATGAATCATTGGGAAGATGGCAAATCTGAACTATGAGGGTAAAGGGTTGTAGTGAGCAGTTCTCATAGCATGGGTGGAAAACATGTCCAGGAAATAGCATAGTGACTGAGAAGGGGGCAAATTGGCGTCACCTCTCCTGGTGAAAGTTGCTTAATGGTCACATCAAAATCCACCAAATTTGAGCCATCAATTTTCTGAACTACAGTGCCTACAATTGACACCAGCACTGGAAATTTTGCAATTATATTATATAGCTTAAGGATGGTGGGCATTGACTCCCGTCAACTTTGCTGATCATCTATTGGATAGGGCCAGGGGTGAACTAGCCATAATTCCCATAGGAAAACTTCCCGGTGGGCCAATGCTCAAGGGGCCGCCTGAGCCCTCCTCACGGCCGGATACATAATGATCGGATGCTCTCAGCATTAATTAATGCTGGGAGCCTCAGGTACTTATGCACCTGGCCAGCGGTAGTAGCTGCTACCCTGAATTCAACTATATCACGTCCTCAGGACGGTGATGCAGTTGAATACTGTGACAAGGACAGCAATATTTTGTGCTGCACTGTGGTATTTGGTTCTGCTGGGATGGTGTTTTGTGCTACACTATGGTGTTATGGGCCCTGTCTACTTCTGTTGTCCCTTCCTACTTGTATTATCCCTGCCTACTTGTGTTAGCCCTGCCTACTTGTATTTCTCTGTTTGGACCTGCCTACAACATAAAGCCACTTTTGTTTTTTTCCCAGGGCCTTTTTAAAGGCTATGTACACCTTTGGAGGCATTTTTTTATGATTGCGGGCTAAAAAATTTCAATTGGTCTTTATTAAAAATATTGAGCCATTCTGTCACAAAAAGTTAACTGTTTGTCTAGCTATGTGACTATCACTTGCTCACTCACTTACTTTCACTTTGCATCGGTCATCTAATAACCCTTATCTCTAATTTACTAAGAGGTCATAAACATTTATTTAAACCACATTATTATCAGTAAGATAAGAATTGAGCTATAATGAGTGTCTATAATGTCAGAGAGCAGAGATAAGGAGCCCATCAGGTGCGCTGGCTGACGGAAAAGAGAGAAAATTCCAATCCTGTTACTAGAGCATCTCAGCCCTGTACAGAAAAAAAGGCTACATATTTTTTAATAAACACCAACTTAAAAAATTACTTTAGATCAAAATGAGTATGATGCAATAATACAAGATTGCTCCCAAAGGTGTACTGTACATAGCCTTTCTGCCATGTCATTCAGCCCCTCTACCTGACCTATCTATTACAGTTAATAGCACAACATTTTCTCCAGTCTGGCAGGTTCGCTGCCTGGGGATAACATTTAATTCTGCCCTGTCTATTAAGCCACACATCCAAACCCTCACCTCCACCTGCTGCTTTCAACTCAAGAACATCTCTCGTATTTGCTTCTTTCTCATCTCTACTGTCCGGTTAATCCACCTCTCCCCTTGTCTCTCCTCTGCCTCCCCCTTCTTCCAAACCTTTCATTGGCTCCCCATTAAAACAACTACCGTCCACAACCAGCCCCCCCCAGTCCTTACATCTCGGACCTGCTTTCTCGGTACATCCCCATACGTAATCTCCGATCCTCACAGGACCTACTTCTCTGTTATCCTCTCATCTGTTCTTCACATAATCGACTACAAGATTTCTCACGTGCCTCTCCCATGCTCAGGAACTCCCTACCTCAGCACATCATGTGCTCTCTCAACATCCAAGCATTCAAAGGTAACCTGAAAACTCATCTCTTTAGGAAAGTCTAACATCTGCAATAAGATTAAGCATGCTGCCAACACACAGTCAAATTTGCAGCATTTACCCCACCTACTGTGTTCTTCCCCTTCCCTGTAGATTGTAAGCTCTTGCTGGCAAGATCCTCTCCCCCTCTGTGCCAGTCTGTTAATAGTTCCTTGTTTATTGTACTTTAGATTATGTATTTGTAACCCCCTCTTGATTTACAGCTCCATGGAATTAATGGTTATTTTAAATAATAATAATAATAATAATAATAATAATAATAATAAAAAGGTCACATCATTAATCTGACTGCTGCTGTCCTTTCAAATAACTGGGGTGCCAGAAGTTGGACCAGATTGGATCAGTCCAAAGGGCCGCAATAAAACTTATATATATATATATATATAACATCTGAATATTAAGTATTTGCCATTAAGATCTATTTGTTGCCAGTTTGACTTCCAGGATTCCCAGAATCTCTCTTGTTCACCCTCCAGAACGGAAGAGACTATGCATAAATCATAGTTTAAGTGAGTTGTTGAAAATTTAATATTTCAGTACTTCCATAAACTACAGTGAAGATAGCTGTACTCATGTCTAGCTGCCTCTCCATCACATTTTACTCCTTTCTGAAGACCCACACAGTGGTCAGGAGAGCCCCATTCTGCTGAGTCACAGAGATGGTTACACAGTGCTGTATTGCCACTACATGCCACTTCCCTACTCTGTAACATAGGAAATGTTTGTGAACAGCCACCAGATGGAGATAAGCATATCTGTGACTAGATAGATGGGGCTACACAGAATGACATTATGGGCTGCAGGTTGTGCACCCCTGCTCTAGTGTCTTGAATCCCTCAATATACCAGTGGACACAAAGTGTCTTTATTGAGCAAGACATGTAGGTAGTATGTCCAAATGTTTCTCCAGACAATATAAAGCCCCACTATGGGATATCAGTAGATCCAATGAACGCGTAAAATGAGAAAGCAATTTTTTTTTCTCAAACGGTTTAACATAAATAAGGGAGTGTATGACTATAAATGTTTTTGATGCAGAATTTACATTTCATTACATGGATACAGTTTTCTTAATGTAACCTTTGACATTTTAAGCTCATCCATTTCCAGTCATCAGTTTAGAAGAAGTAACAAAACACCATAATCCATAGGTGTGGTTACAATATATTTTACCAGAAACATATTTAACCTAACACACCCTAGGAATTGTACGAAACGCTGTTTTGATTTATTACATCTAAAATTCTCACAATCAGAAATTGTCCTAATGGTTTTCATTTACAATTTCTGTACAGTTCAAATTAATGAGAAGAACCGAGTTGACCTTAGTAGCTCTTCAGACAAATGAAAGTGATGAACATATGAAAAGAAATGGCTATGATGATCGAAATTACATTTATAAATATAGTGACTCATAAAAATACACCTGAGGTTTCCATGGAAACTGCTGCTGCTATATGAAAAGCTCAGCTTGTTCCCCAGGTATAGTGCCACCTGTGATTCTGTATCTTTTCTTCACATCTATTAAAATAAAAATTACTCTGCAAAACAGCAATATCCTGAGGTTGGAGAAAGGAGTTTATAGTCTTCCCATAAAGCGTACAAGGAAATTGTTTGGTCCTTACAATATTTTATTAGCAAAGACTATCTCAAACAATCATTATGGTCTACATGGTCATCGATTAACAGCAGATTTGTACAAATGCATAAATACATTAGTAAATGTCCCTCTTTGTGTTTAATTTTAAATTTTCAAAGTTTTTTTATTTTTTTATTTTATTTAGCACTTGGGGATTTAGTTCCAGATCGGCGGGTAATCCAGCTTTGGGTTTGTTGTGGACTTTGACTTATTTATTTTACTTGCTTATATAGCGCCAACATATTCCACAACTCTCTACAGACATTATCGCTTACCGTCCCCTATGGAGCTCGCAGTCTAAATTTCCTATAAGTATGTCTTTGGAGTGTGGGAGAAAACCCACACAAACATGAGGAGACATGCAAACTCCATGTTGACGTTGTTCTACAATTAATCACTGGTCATGTATGGGGACCGCCATGTCATGTGACCCTGATGCGACTGCCAAGAGTTGATCTATTTTACACACTTAATCTCGTGCACCCCTACACGCAGGTCGCAGATCAACACAGCCTGTAATGCACCCCAACGGACTGTCACCATATATGATATTTAAATTAATATACAAATTAATTAGGGGGTCATACACACAGTAGCACTAGCCACACCTATAGCAGACACATGGTAACACAAACCACACGTATACATTTAAAATGGAGCTTACTGGGCTTGTTCCAAGCCACAAGACTAAAGATGTAGCTTCAATATAATAAAAATGTACAGTACTTATAAAATATTCAAAGAAATAGACAAACATGATAGACGTGCAGAAACAGTTCTAAATATTAAAGGGAGAAAAACATTTAAAAAAAATGTTTATACTTAGCGAATGGCTTGATAAGAGTCTATTTCTGCTCCCAGGGATAGGAGGAACGTGGAACACAACCCAATGTTGATCAGATCCCCATCAGATTGTGTCAAAGAAATGTCCAAATCCCTAGTTTTTATCCCAATTTGGTGGAGTGTGATGCTAAATGTAGTCTCTGGGAAGACAAACATTGCATACTCTAACTCTTTCACTCAGCTGGCAGATGTGAAATATCAATAAAGTATGTCTTACTGTCCGTTCTGACAGACATACAGGTACGAACATGTTTTCATAATGCACGTTTCATTATGCCGTTCATTTTAGTCCCAAATATGACCGGTGTAAGGGTCACAGAATGTGAGATTCTCATTATATGAGAATGCTAGCTGTCTCAGGTGGGGTGTTTAGACTTCCTGTGATGCCCATGTTGTACAAAACATGATGATTACAGTTATTAATATAAGCTTTGTACCGGGAATGAGCTAAAGCTCATTCATATTCTGGTATGAATTCTCAAAGATCTTGGACGCATGTTGGGAAGGGGCCACTTTATCTGCATTTCAGAGCAGGAAGCATCTTGCTTAGCAGTTCTAAAAGATCCAGTTTTTAGCAGTCAGGTTGTAATTGGATGACACAAGGAAATGTGTATTCCTGCTCCCAATAGCAGAGGTCCCAAGCTTATCATGCCAGATGCATAACTAATCTGATTCCAACAGAAATCTTTTCTGCCATGGTGGATCAACTTGGAAGATCAAAGGAGATGTATATCCCATGGCAGACTTCTCGGCACCTTTATGGACTAGTACAGTCAGGGTCAGTATCAACAATAAGATAAAAGAATCACCAGACATATTTATTTAAATCACACAAAAAATAATATAGACAATATCTCACAACATTTGCATAAAATCATGTACAGATATTAGAGACTATGAGGTAGGCCTCTATTTATCACACATGGTATCCATTTCATTTGAATCGGAGATCAGAGAATAAATAACCGAGCCGAATTTGCCAAAGCAAAAGTCACTTTACCTTAGCTCATAGAAAAGAGTCAGGAGTGGTGAACCCCTCTCTATAATGTATGTCTATTTTCTCTAACAGGTAATGAGACAACCACTTTAACTTGAATGTGACCTTGCTGGAATTCATAGTGAGCTACTCTATATATCTGTCATTTTCCTAATTCAATTTATAATAATGAGTAGTACAATTTACTGGAATAATGGGAAATTTGATGAAATCATCTGCTGAAACCCAAGACCGAAACTAAAATGTTTACAACTCAAGAGAAATCTTGTGGATAACAACCTTCCATGCCAACATCTGCAATTAGGTAAATGTTCACAATTTCCTATGGCTATTTACAATGTGCGTCCATGGAGGTAGATATAATTAAGGAAGGTTCATTATTCCAAACATGTCTATCAAATTGCAATAATCATATTTTCTGTCAGCAGGTATACTTCTAGAATCAGAAATAATAACATATGTATTATCCAGTAAATAATATATTTTCTAAACCTTAACCAGAGTCAGGATGACTGAAAGAATAGATTACTAAAATATTCCAGACTGAGACCTCATTGGCTTTCGGGCAAATTTGACCTTCTCATTCCCTTCTGATTTAGTCATATCATTGCACTTATGAGATGCTGAATGGAAAAATGAACTGCTTGCTGAACTACAATCGTCATCTTGATTCCTAACATATTAAGTAAATAAAGACAATCAAACCTTAATTGACTTTTTCAGTGGCTTTCAATGGCTTTTGTGACATGATAATGCACCATGATGTTATATCAAACTGAAGTTTAGAAGTACCTCATCTGTAATTCCTATTAGAACTTAATGTGGCTTATAGTGTACATTCTATGGTGGTTAATCGTAAATTCCCTATCTGGTCTCTCTTTATGTTAAATTGAATACTTTCTGGCAATTTTTTTTCTTTCAGTTTTTATATTTTTTGCTTTTAAAAAAAAAATCTTTTATACTCTTTTGGCCAGTGTTTCAAGTAAAATTCTCTACTAAGGGTCCATTCACACGTCCGTAGTATGGGTCCGCATCCGTTCCGCAAAATGCGGAATGGGTGTGGACCCATTTATTCTCTATGGGGCAGGAATGGATGCGGACAGCAGTCCGCTTCCGCATTTCCAGAGCGCGCCCCCGATCTTCCGGTCCGCGGCTTCGGAAAAAAATAGAACATGTCCTATTCTTGTCCGCAATTGCGGGCAAGAATAGGCAGTTCTATGGGGGTGCTGGCCGGGTGTATTGCTGATCCGCAATTTGCGGTTCTGCAATATACTGCAGACGTGTGAATGGACACTGTGTTAGCTCCATGTTGTCTTCCTTTGATGACTATCTTGCTCATATATTTGGTGACAGTCCCAATTTCACAGGCACATTCCTTATCACTACAACCTCTATTGCTATTTTACAGATTTTTTAGGCATATAATGTGCGGAAAGTTCTAACAGAGACTTGTGTTCATGGATTTTGGATGCATGTAAATCTATATATATATAAAGAAGGACATATATATGTGTGTATGTATTTTCCGTGATCACTCAAAAACGCAACCATCGATTTCAACGAAACTTGGTATACACATCCCTTGCTACCTGGAAAGAAATCTTGCAGCTCTCTAGGACGTACCGTTTCTGAGATATTCCCAAAAAATGACCTGCATTAGCAATAACAAGCTTGCAAGTCTTTCTCTTCATATCCCAACTGTCATACACATGGTCACATGTTCCTTATCAGCCAATAGGAGCTCGCAGGCCCTTAGTCTACACATACACACAGCTTTACTCCAGGTTTCCATAACTACCCAGCCATTTTTCTTCTCTGCTATAGGTCAGCTTTAAACGGAAAGGGCTCTGTGGATGACACTGTTAAGGGAGCGGAGTGCTGTGGAGGTCACAGTTCAGGGGGCAGGTAGGGTGGCAATTTAGACTTAAAAATCCCACCCCCAGGTCCCGCTAAGCCACGCCCAGATCCTATTAGGCCACCCCCCTCAACCAACGGGGATTGAAAGGTCAGCTCTAGGCTAGGACTACACAACGACATGTGTCGCGCGACAATAAGTCGCACGACACATAGGGCACTGCTACATGTGACAATTTTTATAATGATAGTCTATGGTGTTCCGCTGCGACATGCAACATGCTGCAACTGTGATGCGACAGTCGCAGAAAAATCCATCTTGGATGGAATCCATCTGTCGTGTCGCAGTCACAGCATTTCACATGAGACAAAATGTTGCGCGACACATATCATCGTGTAGCCCTAGCATTAAAGGGGCAGGGCGCTGTTGAGGTCACTGTGAAAGGGGCAGGCACTGTGGAGGTCACTGTTAAAGAGGCGTTCACTGTGGATGTTACTGTTGAGGGGGCAGGCTGCTGTGGAGGTCACTGTTAAAGGGGTGGACACTGTGGAGGTCACTGTTAAGGGGGCAGAGCCCACTATTAAAGGGGAAACTGCTGAGGAGGTCACTGTTAAGGCAGCAGGGTACTGTGAGGTCACTGGTAAGGCAACGGGGTACTGTGGAGGTCACTGTCAAAGGGGCGGGCACTGTGGAGGTCACTCTTAAAGAGGCATTTACTGTGGAGGTCACTGTTAAGGTGGCAGGCCGCTGTGGAGGTCACTGTTAAAGGGGTGGACACTGTGGAGATCACTGTTAAGGGGGCAGAGCCCACTATTAAAGGGGCAACTGCTGTGGAGGTCACTGTTAAGGCATCAGGGTACTGTGAGGTCACTGTTAAGGTAGCCGGGTACTGTGGAGGTTACTGTTAAGGGGCGGACCCCTGATGAGGTCACTGTCAAGGGAGTGGCATGCTGTGAAACTCACTGTTAAAGGGGCGGGCTGCTTTGAAGGTCAAAGTTAAGGGGATGGGCTGTTGTGGAGGTCCCATTTTAAAGTGGCTGGGCACTATGGGGGGGTCAGTGTTAACGGGTGGGGGAGGGGGTCAGTGTTAAGGGGTGGGGGACTGTGGAGCTCACTGTTAAAGGGGTGGGGTGCTGTAGAGGTCACTGTTATGGGGAATAATGTCAATATATTTTAAAGAAACACACAAACATTAAATATACTCGTCTGAAGCTGGGTCCTTCTGCTAGTGTAGAAAAAAATAAGGTAAATGGCCAGAACTAGCATTTTAATCATATGACTGTAAGGCTTCATACACATGACAAAGTTGAATGTACAGATGCTATATGGAAGCACATGATATCCTTGCTCCACCAAACTAAAACAGCAATTTATAGAAATGTCACCCTCTAAAAAGATTACTTCTGATATATATCCACTGCTACTTACCTCACATTTACATGATTAGCATCAACTCTGGACTGGACCCTTTTGATGTCATACACAACATATATTTGGGTACCACTGGCCAGCCAGACGTAGGGTTGTATATATTATCTTTGGTAAGGTTTTATAATTTTTTATAAATTTTGCCTTGTAAATAAATAAATAAATACATGGACCCGACAAAAATCCTAAAATTATTTATACCACAGAATGATGTTTTCTGATGTAAATTGCTGTGGAATCGGTGCCCATGATATGGGCACATATAACTGAAGCAACATATACTGTTCTCATCTGGCTTAAAGAATATCTCCTTAAGGCCACTTGCACACGTTGCGGAACACGTGTGATTTTTCTGCACGGTTTCCCATGCGGAAAAACCACAGCATATTACAGTACCAGCAAAGTGTATGAGATTACACTAATCTCATGTGCACTTTGCAGATTTTTCTGTGCGGAAATTGACCTGCAGTTTTCTAATTTAATGATATGTCATTATGTTTGTGGTTTTGGCTGATAATTTTACCCTTTCCAATGGAAGGGCAATATCTGCGGCAAAACCACATCAGATCAGCACCAAAAACAGCTGTTCAACATTGAGGATTTTTTTCAAAATTCTGGCCACCCTGGCCAACTCTTACTTACTTTATTTATTTATTTATTTATTTATTTAATGCAGTTATATAGCGCTAACATATTCCGCAGCGCTTTGCAGACATTAGTTATTTCCATCTTGACCATGAAAAGCAGAAATGGGAAAACCCCTTAAAAGAAATTTTCCATCACAGTAGGGGCACTGTTGTGCAAAAACTGAATGGGCCACAGTACTACACCAGTACTATGTCCAATAGTTACATAGTTAATACGGTTGAAAAAGAGATATGGGATGCAAATCCCAGAAGGGAGACTCAGATTTCTACTCGTTTTCATAAGCATTAATGTCATTTACTTTTAAGAATTCATCGAAACCCTTTTTAAAACTGTCCACTGTTCCTGCTGTGACCACGTCCTGAGGAAGTCTATTCCACAGATTCACAGTTCTTACAGTAATGAAGTTTTGACGCTTCCGGAGACTGAACTTTTTCCTCTCCGATCGGAGGCAGTGCCACCTTGTCTATTGAGCACATTTTTTACATAGAACAGTTTTTCACCGTATTTTTTGTATGGCCCATTTATATATTTGTATAGGTTAATCATGTCCCCCCTTAGACGTCTCTTCTCAAGACTAAATAAATGTAATTATTTTAATCTTTCAACATAACTAAGACCCTTCATGCCTCTTATCAGTTTAGTCGCTCTCCTCTGTACTTGTTCCAGCTGCAGTGAGTCCTTTCTATGGACTAGTGCCCAGAACTGCATATTCCAGATGAGGCCGCACCAGCGCTTTGTAAAGTGGTAGCATTACATCCCTGCCCCGCGAGTCCATGCCTCGTTTAATGCATGACAATATCCTGTAGCCTTAGAAGCAGCTGATTGACATTGTATGCTGTCATTTAATCTACCATCCACAAGGACACCCAAATCTCTCTATAAGTGACTCTCCCAGTGCTACATACCTAGGACATGTGAAGCACGGAGATTATTACTACCAAGATGCATAACTTTACATTTGTCCACATTGAACCTCATTTGCCAAGTTGATGCTCAATCACTTAGAGTGTTCAAGTCAGCTTGTAGTTTATGCACATCTTCCATAGACTGTACAGTTCTACATAGCTAAGTATTAGCTGCAAAAATAGATATGGTGCTATTAATCCAGTCCTCAATATCATTAATAAATAAATTAAATAATAAAGGGCCCAGCAATGATCCTTGGGGTACACCTCTTATACCCTAGTACCATTCTGAATAGGAATTATTGAACACAACTCTCTGGACATGGTCCTTCAACCAGTTTTTAATCCAATAAGAAACTATACTTTCCAAGGCTATAGGTCTATAATTACCTGTGGAGGACCTAGATCCTTTTTTGATCCTCGTTTTGTATTTTTGCTAATTTTATCTCCTTTTTTACAGATTTTGTTAAGCCCTTTCTAAACTTCAAAGGCTACATCTGACCCCACAGATTTGTATTTTTTAAATGCCCTTTTTTGTCATTTATTGCCCTTTTTACAGTAGCTGTAAGCCATGAAGGAATACATTTTTCAGTGCAATTATTCAATGCGGATTTAAAGCTCTCCCAATTATCCTCTGTATTATTATGTGACAGTAGCTGCTCCCAGTCTATGCCCTGAAATGCTGCCCTAAACCCAAATTCTGTGTTTTTGCTTTTGCTTCTTATAGTTTAGGGGGAATATATTTATATTGTGGTCACTATTACCTAGTGTTTCTCGAACAGTAACATTACCAACAAGCTCTGCATCATTAGAGATTACCAGATCCAACAGAGCATCGCCCCTAGTGGGAGCTTCTACAGACTGGCCCATAAAGTGGTCCAGTTGAGAAATTTTTTCCTTTTTGCGGTTGAGGCAGACAGATTCAGATCACTCCTCACAGAGAGGCACACACCACCACCTTTTCTATTGACCCTGTCTTTCCTAAATAATGTAAAACCCTCAATATTAACAGCCCAGTCATGCGAAGAGTCCAACCATGTCTCAGCCACACCAACTACATCTATGTGTTCTTCTAGTACAGGGGTACTCAACTGGCGGACCGCGGTCCAAATACGGACCGCGGCCGCCAGTTGCCCGGACCCCGGCCATCCTTCAGAGCGCTGCTGCTCTCCTGCACACTGTGCCGTGCAGGAGGAGGAGCTTACCGGCGCACTTCCACCTGTCCCACAGCGCAGTGAGACAGGGCTCCCTCCACATGTAGCGCTCCTCCTCCTCCTGCACACTCTGGCAGCTCTGCTCAATACAGCGGCGGGGCACAGGAGCTGATAGTTCTCAGCAGCGCAGGAGGAGTCTCTCCCTCCCCCCTGTGCTGCTGCCCCCGCCGCTGCCAATAAGAAGAGGCAGGAGGAGGGGAGGGGCTGTGGCCACTGCGCCACCAATGAAGAAAACCGACCTGTAATACAAATACAGGAGGCGGGTGCTGGAATCAAATAGCCGGCACCCGACCTCTGTGACAGGGAGCTGCGATCAGCTGCAGTTGAGTTAACCCTTCAGGTGCGGTACCTGAGGGGTTAATTGTAGCTGATCGCAGCCCCCTGTCACAAAGGTCGGGTGCCGGCTATTTGATTCCGGCACCCGCCTCCTGTATTTGTATGAGAAACGTTGGTGGCACAGTGCGCCCCCCCCCCCCCTAGTATAAGAAACATTGGTGGCGCAGTGCGCCCCCCCCCCCTAGTATAAGAAACATTGGTGGCGCAGTGCGCCCCCCCCCCTTCCCCATTATAATAAACATTGGTGGCTCAGTGGGAGGTGCCAATGAGGGTTAAAAATAATAAAAGAAAATTAACTCACCTCCTCCAGTTGATCGCGTAACTGCCGGTCTCCAGTTCTTACTTCTTTCTTCAGGACCTGTGGTGACGTCACTGAGCTCATCACATGGCCCATTACCATGGTGATGGATCATGTGATGAGCTCAGTGATGTCACCACAGGTCCTGAAGAAAGAAGTAAGAACTGGAGACCGGCAGCTACGCAATCAACAGGAGGAGGTGAGTAAATAATTTTTTAACCCTCATTGGCACTGCCCACTGCGCCACCAATGTTTATTATATTGGGGGGGGCGCACTGCGCCACCAATGTTTATTATACTGGGGTGATGGGGGGGCGCACTGCGCCACCAATGTTTATTATACTGGGGTGATGGGGGGGCACACTGCGCCACCAATGTTTATTATTTTGAGGGGGGGCGCACTGCGCCACCAATGTTTATTATATTGGGGGGCACACTGCGCCACCAATGTTTATTATATTGGGGGGCACACTGCGCCACCAATGTTTATTATATTGGGGGGCACACTGCGCCACGAATGTTTATTATATTGGGGGGCACACTGCGCCACAAATGTTTATTATATTGGGGGGCACACTGCGCCACCAATGTTTATTATATTGAGGCAGGGCGCACTGCGCCACCAATGTTTATTATACTGGGGTGATGGGGGGGCGCACTGCGCCACCAATGTTTATTATTTTGAGGGGGGGCACACTGCGCCACCAATGTTTATTATTTTGAGGGGGGCACACTGCGCCACCAATGTTTATTATTTTGAGGGGGGGCACACTGCGCCACCAATGTTTATTATATTGAGGGAGGGCGCACTGCGCCACCAATGTTTATTATACTGGGGTGATGGGGGGGCGCACTGCGCCACCAATGTTTATTATTTTGAGGGGGGGCGCACTGCGCCACCAATGTTTATTACACTGCGTGCAGAATTATTAGGCAAATGAGTATTTTGACCACATCATCCTCTTTATGCATGTTGTCTTACTCCAAGCTGTATAGGCTCGAAAGCCTACTACCAATTAAGCATATTAGGTGATGTGCATCTCTGTAATGAGAAGGGGTGTGGTCTAATGACATCAACACCCTATATTAGGTGTGCATAATTATTAGGCAACTTCCTTTCCTTTGGCAAAATGGGTCAAAAGAAGGACTTGACAGGCTCAGAAAAGTCAAAAATAGTGAGATATCTTGCAGAGGGATGCAGCACTCTTAAAATTGCAAAGCTTCTGAAGCGTGATTATCGAACAATCAAGCGTTTCATTCAAAATAGTCAACAGGGTCGCAAGAAGCGTGTGGAAAAACCAAGGCGCAAAATAACTGCCCATGAACTGAGAAAAGTCAAGCGTGCAGCTGCCAAGATGCCACTTGCCACCAGTTTGGCCATATTTCAGAGCTGCAACATCACTTGAGTGCCCAAAAGCACAAGGTGTGCAATACTCAGAGACATGGCCAAGGTAAGAAAGGCTGAAAGACGACCACCACTGAACAAGACACACAAGCTGAAACGTCAAGACTGGGCCAAGAAATATCTCAAGACTGATTTTTCTAAGGTTTTATGGACTGATGAAATGAGAGTGAGTCTTGATGGGCCAGATGGATGGGCCCGTGGCTGGATTGGTAAAGGGCAGAGAGCTCCAGTCTGACTCAGACGCCAGCAAGGTGGAGGTGGAGTACTGGTTTGGGCTGGTATCATCAAAGATTAGCTTATGGGGCCTTTTCGGGTTGAGGATGGAGTCAAGCTCAACTCCCAGTCCTACTGCCAGTTTCTGGAAGACACCTTCTTCAAGCAGTGGTACAGGAAGAAGTCTGCATCCTTCAAGAAAAACATGATTTTCATGCAGGACAATGTTCCATCACACGCGTCCAAGTACTCCACAGCGTGGCTGCCAAGAAAGGGTATAAAAGAAGAAAATCTAATGACATGGCCTCCTTGTTCACCTGATCTGAACCCCATTGAGAACCTGTGGTCCATCATCAAATGTGAGATTTACAAGGAGGGAAAACAGTACACCTCTCTGAACAGTGTCTGGGAGGCTGTGGTTGCTGCTGCACGCAATGTTGATGGTGAACAGATCAAAACACTGACTGAATCCATGGATGGCAGGCTTTTGAGTGTCCTTGCAAAGAAAGGTGGCTATATTGGTCACTGATTTGTTTTTTGTTTTGTTTTTGAATGTCAGAAATGTATATTTGTGAATGTTGAGATGTTATATTGGTTTCACTGGTAAAAATAAATAATTGAAATGGGTATATATTTGTTTTTTGTTAAGTTGCCTAATAATTATGCACAGTAATAGTCACCTGCACACACAGATATCCCCCTAAAATAGCTAAAGCTAAAAACAAACTAAAAACTACTTCCAAAAATATTCAGCTTTGATATTAATGAGTTTTTTGGGTTCATTGAGAACATGGTTGTTGTTCAATAATAAAATTAATCCTCAAAAATACAACTCGCCTAATAATTTTGCACTCCCTGTATATTGAGGGGGGGCGCACTGCGCCACCAATGTTTATTATATCGGGGTGATGGGGGGGGCGCACTGCGCCACCAATGTTTGTTATTTTGAGGGGGGGCGCACTGCGCCACCAATGTTTATTATATTGAGGGGGCCGCCAGACGAAAAAGTCGGACATGTAGTACTTTTAGTCTGGCGGCCTCTCACCGTGCTGCGCCGTAACTCTGCCCCCATCCCCATTATAGTCGATGGGCACAGAGCAGCGGCACGGCGAAGTAGTGGCAAGATGGATCTGACAGGGTGAGCAGCCTGTCGGATCCGTCCTGCTGCAAGTGTGAAAGTACCCTTACTAATGAGCGCTTCCATCATGGAACGCCCATTAGTACAGCCGTTACCTCCACCGCTACTTGTGCTAGTAAAAAAAAATATATATTACGGTACCTCCCCCTCCATTTGCTGACGCTGTGGAGAGCACTCCCTGCTGACTAGAAGCTCAGGACAGGACCTACAAGACTTCATCACGTTGGAGCACCGGTCCTGAGCTTGCAGTCAGCAGCGAATGTTCACCGCAGCCAGGTGAATGCAAATTATTTTTTATTTTTTGCAAAAGCAGAGGAGGGGGCACTAATGGGGGCAATACTCTTACTGGGGGCACTAATGGGGACATTATTCTTACTGGGGCACTAATGTGGCCATTACTAATTCTGGGACTTACCCGGGGCGCTCCACTATAACGTCAGAGCGCCCCACGCGCATGGATCACATGATCGCATGGCATCTTTACTGTTGGCGTTCAGCTCGGACCTTCACCTGACTGCAGACCCAGGTATGTGGACCTTTAATAAAACTAGTTGAGTACCCCTGTTCTAGTACCATAGTCTCCAGCTCGCCCATTTTGCTAGCTAGACTTTTTTTTGTTACATTGGTTGGTGTTTGTATGTAACAGGTTCTTGTTATCAACAGTTCTATTTTTCATAAATGTATAGTTCTGCCCAGTCCTCTCCCTACTTTCCTTGCTAACCCCAGTCCTCACTAAATCCCCACTGTCCCCTCCTATATCCCACTCTCTATCTACACTATCTACTTCCTTATTATATGAACCACCACCCTCCCCTCCCATAGTATTTTGATATTAATGGCCTCTCCTCAGGATCAATATCAGATTCACAGGGGACTGACAACCTGCACTCCTGCAGATTAACAGATTCGCTATAGTTCTGGTGCCTGAAGTCGTCATCAGAACTACACAGTGCTGTCAATTGTGTAGGGGACAGAACTGGTAACTGCAGCCATATGCCATCACTTTATATTATGGGAAAAACCCTCATATAAGGAATCTGATTGGCCATAAGATACAGTTTTTTATGTCAGATTTTACATGAATACCTGAAGGAAACTCAAAAGAACACAAAAGAATATATACACTTTGTGTTGTTGGTGGATTTCCATTTGCTACAAGATACTTGGTTTAGCTTTTCATTTGAGAACATCATGGATCTTCTAGAAACCTGTGTTATAATCATTTATATAAAACATATATCCATAGAATAATATGGCATCTTTGCAGAAACTTGCCTTTACACATGACACATCTCTTTCCTCAGATGACCCTTGAAGAAAGCTCATCATCTGTCTAACTTGTGACTAACCACTTAAGTATAGCACTCAAAATTACATAGATAATACATACGAAATACAAATGAAAATCCCTCCTAACCTAAAAGATCACCACATGTCTAGCAAGAGCTAAAAGCCATATGTGGGATTTTTATTAAAGGGAGATTGTATTAATGCAATATTCATGGAAAACATTTTATTTTTTATTTCAGCACTACTATGCCATAAAAAAATGTAAGAGGAGGTGTATTGAGTGTAATAGGAGAAACCATGACCAGCCACACTACTAGAATAGCATAGGGAAGGTATGGCGCTCTAATTAAGTCATAATAATGTAATGTCGTGATACAAATGTCAATGGAGTGTCCCTCTAACACTTACAGCTACAAGCATCATTTGCATATATCAATTGCCGACTAGTAGATATTCATTGTGAAATATTATCATTGAAAGTCTCAGGATTAAATATATAAGGCGGTGTTTTCTCATTGATATGTTCTCACTGATATCAATGCTTCATCTTTTGACTTGTAATAGGTCTGGTTTACATTTTTTTTTTTAAAGAATAGAAACAAAATGTGCCTCTCTGACAAAGATTGAAATAGCAATAAACAAGTAAAAAGCATGCTATAGTGTGCTGGAGATACTTTGTATGTCTCTTGTAGGTTTCTGAATAATACATAGCAGAGAGAATGTGCCTCAGCTATTGTATGTATTACAATAATCCAATAACTGTCTAACAACCAACCACAAATCAGCTTTGCCCTGTATATTCTCCTGTTATCTGTAGATTATATAAGACTATTGCCAACCATTTACCCATGATACCTGCAGTGGGCTGGGTTTACACACTGCATATGACATAAATGCAGCTGCACATGGCACCGTCTATTGTCTCTCCTGTGTCTTAGGCTTGTGCCTATGGCTCTACAACATTATTATTCTTATTATGTATTATTAAAGCGCCATTCATTCCATAGCGCTGTACATATGAGAAGAGGTATACATACATTATACAGACAATTGCACTAATCATAAACAAGACGGGTTACACACTGGTACAGAAGGAGAGAGCGCCCTGCCCGTGAAGGCTTACAATCTACATGGTATGGGAGAAGGACACGGTAGGTCCTTCTCCCATACCATCATATCAAACTGTGATCAACATCCTGATCACAGTTTGATACGAGCTATAAAATTGTAGCTTATAAGTGAGTAGGTAAGTCTATACCTCCGTATGTGATGCCTAGGCGTGGTATTATGGAACATGATGTAACCAGAGTTACTGCTTGCAAACAGTGATTTCTACTAACAATATGGCAGACAGAAACTGGATTGTTCTGTACAAAATAAATTAAAGTTTACTTGGGGAACATAAAAGTGCACAGGTTAGTGGATGGTGGGAATACAAAGATCCTCCTTACTACATAAATTCACTTCAGTTATTTGACTTATTCATTTAGGTCAGGGATAGAGTTAATGGCCTTCAAGCAAAAACAGTTCTTGACCACATATGGTGTTTGAGAAATGGACTACTATTGTCCAGTAGAATGGGACACATGTCTAAACAGGTATGTGCTGCTCCTTTATAACCCTGCAGTTGCACAAAAGTAGAAACATTGGTAATTTCATTCTTTGTCGATCTGAGGCATTAATGCAGTTACTGCATTTCAAAAATAACTTAGAAAATTCTCCAAGAATCGAGGCATGATAGCCTTCACAAACTGAAATCACTTGTAAAGAGACTTTTCTAAAATCCTACACTCCTGATGTGTCATTTAGACAGTACTTTCCATCAAAGGAGAGCCAGGTATTAAAGCATACTAAGTTTGTGAGAGTAACACTTGTAGCCAAAGACAGGAGACATGTTTATTTTCCCATTTTTGCCCTTCTAAACCAGGACTGTATAGTTGCCCCTGCTTTGAAACCTACCATACCACAGTAAACTATTGAAGCAAAAACCAGAATGAAAAAATAGAGATATAAGATCTAGAGAATAAATGATAACTTATCATACCTTTAATACTTTCCAATGTATGGGGGGGGGGGGTCTCCTATTATTGAAAGAAGATTCATTGGAAACACTGACAGGATCTTTCATTAGATTAGGTTTTACTAGGTTTTGCTATGGAATGCTGCTAAGCAAAGAAGCAGCTTTCCTCCATTTTCTTCCCACCTGACACAGCTTGATTGAAAGGTCTGTATCCGTTAAATTGGAAGTCACCTGTCTATGAGGCTGATCCAAGCAGGGTGAAGCCAGAGGGGAGCATCTTGCATACAATTATCTCTTTGCCTGCCAGCATTTCAGAGTAAATCCTAAATAATTGGAATGAGGAAGCCTGTAGGTGTTTCATGCTGCCCGTGGTTAGGGTAGCATGGTTCTTCTGCCAAGTTCCCGACTGTATCGTTCAGTAAAATGGTAATTTCTTTGTATCCTCACTATATCCCTAAATACCTTGCAACAGTATAATATTAAACAGTATCTCAACAGTAAGAAAACAAATTGGAAGAAGGATTCTGGAGACAAATAAAGGTCCTCTTTTCAGCTCTTCTTTATTGAATATTTCTTAAAACCGACATAGTCACTGTCCCCACGGCATGGTCGCTGACGCGTTTCGGGTGAGTACCCTTAGTCGTAGCACCATTCTGAATGTGACCCCACATTATAAAGGAATTGGAGTGCGCCTCTTCAGAAAATCCAAAGAGAAACCTCCGATCCCATAGGCTGCCACAACAGAAGCACACCTCTTCCCCAATTATTTGTACAATTGAAAACACACTGTGTGGATAGTCCTGGGGCAATTTAACCCCTAATCTCCATGCTGTTGGTTTCTATAGGAATAAACCGCACAGTGTGAATACATAATCCTTTCTATCTGTTAAAATAACATTATAAACAACCGGAATGGCCTGACAACTGCGGTAAATTGCAATCAGTTGTAAGCCGACAATAAAGCACGACTGAGTATTGGAACAGAAGTAAGCATATATAAAAATCACATTGTTGCAGCGATAAATGTTGCAGAAAATTCACTATAAATACGTAAATCTACATAGCTAGTGTTGTGAATTTAGTTGCTCTATATATGAGAAGCAACAAGAGAAACCAACACACTTGCTTCGGTATAATCTTATCACCCTTACTTTAATCAAGCAGATTCATATTATGTGTGGATCATATTGTTGAAAAATAAGCCGCTCTGTGTGATCAGTGTCCTGAGCAGTGTTCAGCCTGCACGCACGATCCTATGCGACATTCAGAATCCCACTCCTCCTGACTACTATAACCAGAATGAGTCATTATAATTGTCAAAAATTTCCCATTGAGCTCTGGGTAAATGCACATCTCCACTTAGATAAATATCAATCAGTGGTAGATGTACATAAGCTCTTTTCTCAGGTTAAGACCCGCTGGAATCCTAGACCCGAGTCTAAAGATCCAGTATGCCTCTCTGAGAAGAATTTTCTTTCGATGGTCACCGCCCCTTTTAGGTGCCGAAACTCTTTCAATGGCAAATGCTTGAAAAAATGTCACTTTGCGAGCATGTTTTTGAATGAAGTGCCTCGCTATATTAGAGATGTTAAGAATATTCGGGTTGCTAATATAATTCAAGTGTTCAAGGATGCGGCTCTTAAGCTTACGTGCCGTGCTGCCTATGTACATCAGATCGCAATGGGTACATCTGACGACATAGACAACACCCTCCGTATTGCAGTTAATATAACTGCGAATGGGAAATTTCGCTGTATGTGTTGAGTTATCAAAGGTTTGTGTGGGTAGAACGTAACTGCAGGTTTTGCAAGGGTTACTGCCACATTTAGTAAAACCCTGATAACCTAACCAGTTACTTTTAACATCTTTTTTGGTACGGCTAGCGGTGTAGAGAGACGGGGACAAGGAGCATGACAGGGTAGCAGCTCTTCTAGAGACTATTCTGCAACCTGTTTTCAATGCTTGATATAAAATATTATCGTCAAACAGTATAGGCAAACATTTTTTTATAGATGTGCTGATTGCATTGAATTCACTACTATACGTTAAGGATAAGGTAGGAATACTGTCACGCTCCTTCTCCCCGCAAGCTCCCACAGTGCCTGTAGAAGCCTTTCCAGTTCTCATATACTTAGGCTTACCAAATAACATTTCCTTTCTATCTTTGAGTGATGCTACTGTTCTACCCCTTTTAATCATCCAAGTGGGATAATTTCTTTCCTTTAGTCTCAAGGCTACCTTGTCCATCTCCTCCTCTAATTTATCCCTATCACTACAATTTCTTGCTGTGCGCATAAATTCTCCCACGGGGATTGCTCTAATAGTATGCATTGGATGGTGACTTTTTGCATTGAGAATTGAATTGCCAGACACTTCCTTTCTGTATGTGATGGTGTGCACCACCTCTCCTGGACACCCGCGGAGTGTCAAGTCCAAAAAGTTGGTATGGGACTCATAAGCTGAACAGGTGAATCGCAGATTATAGTCATTATTATTTAAATAAGCCTGGAGGTCTGGGACGGCAGACACACCGCCCGCCCACACCATAAGTATGTCGTCGATGTATCTGCCGTACCAGACCAAACCAGGCCCAAAGGGATTGTCTTGACTATATATGAATTTTTCTTCCCAATAGGACATAGTCAGATTGGCCAAGGACGGTGAGAACTTGGCTCCCATTGACACTCCGCGGGTCTGTAAGTAATGCACACCATCAAACACAAAATAATTGTGTGTCAACAAAAATTTCGTGACCTCACAAATAAAGTCTATATGGTCGCAACCAAGTCCTGTATATCGATGCAAGTGAAATTCCAATGCTAGTAGAGCAACCCCGTGGGGAATAGAGGGATAAAGAGAGACCACATCCGCTGTAATCCATCTATAATTTTCATTCCACTCAAATTTGTACATGGCTCGTAGCACATCTGAGGTATCTTTTAGAAACCCTGGGGTACGTCTGACCAGTGGCTGGAGAATATTGTCCAGCCAACTGCCCAGACGCTCCGTCAGGGAGCCTATACCAGAGACTATGGGACGAAGGGAGGGCGGCCGTATGTCCTTGTGGATTTTAGGCAATGCGTGCATTATGGGGGTGACTGGCACTTCCACATGTAGGTATCTATATTCACTGTCACCGAATATACCACTCTCCCTTCCTTTCGATAGCAGCGAAATATAGACAGCCATATATTCTTGTAGCGGGTCACGCAATAGTTTCTTATATGTGGAAGTGTCTGCCAACATCTCCCGCAATTGTTGGCCATAAATTATCTTATCCATAATAACAACCGCCCCCCCTTTGTCCGCCATTTTAATCACTATGGTGTCACATTGTTGTAATTGCTGAAGAGCAAGGGCTTGGGATGCATTGAGGTTATTATAATTATTATTTTTCTTACTTTCTAGTTCAATATTCCTCAATTCTTTTTCCAGGACCTCCTGGAAAACATCCATACTGCCTGTACGTGACATAACTGGATAAAATTTGGTGTTACGTGTGCTAAATTTGCCGGCCGGTTTCGGTAGGTCTCTAATTCCCTGTTCATCCTGAAGACCCTCAAGACAGCATAGAGCTAACTGTTCATTGAACAGGAGATCTTTATACGAGTTGTCTTCACAGAATTGTATGCTGTCCTGGGGGGGCTCAGGAGGAGATGGTATGTCATGGAAATGTCGGGATACAGTGATATTGCGCACAAATTTATTAATGTCTAATAGGGTGGAGAACATATCAAAATGACAAGTTGGTGCAAAATTAAGACCAAGTGAAAGTACATTTATCTGTTCACTGCTCAGGACAACACTAGATAAATTAACAACACTTAGCTGCCTACTACTCACTTCTGTTTCGTCTGCAGCCGAGTTGATCTTTGCTGCCGCTGGCCGGTGTCTCCGTCCCCCCCTGACTCTGCGTTTTTTGAGGCATTTTTCATATCATCCTTGTCTCTTACAATCTTTGACCTCTTATAGTATGAGGCAAAATTGCTAGCCTCCTCAGGTGCAGGGTGGAGGGCGGAGACATCGGGTCCCGGCTCCAGATCACTCGTCACATAGGAAGGTTCAGTCCCCTCTGCGTCAGAGGAAAAGCTGACTCTAGACACCCTTTTAGGTAATCTTTTGTAATTACGGTTTTTCTGGGGTTTTAGGATAGATTTGGGTGTAGAATAAACATTCTCCCTCCTTCCCCATTCATAGACCTGATTATGGGTGTAGTCATGCAAATCACGTTGATATTTAGAATGTTTATAGTCCATTATGGTATCTTCAAGTTTGGTAATGGATGTCTTTATGTCTTCGTCCATAACGGTATACTCCTTGCTGTTACTGTACTTGATTAGGGACTCTCTAGTAGATTGAATTTCCTGTTGTAAGGTTTGCAGTTTTATATTCTCAAAGTCTATAATGAGCTCCATAAGTTGCATCGAGCAGTCCGAGAGGATATTGTTCCATTTAAGTACAAAGTCTTCCGAGAACACCGTAGTCGGTACTTTTTTAATCCTTAGTCCCCGTGGGATCATATTCTTTTCCTTATATTTAGATAAGGTAGTACAGTCCCACCAAACACGGGTTTCTTGATTTAATAGTCGTTCCAAATTAAACATTGTGGTTTTCAGATTTACATCACCTGGGCCAGTCAGCTCCTCCACAGAAAAGACCGAATCCGCCTTGGATTGCCGGTCTAGCAGGGTGGAAAAGGCCATTGGAAGAAGTATGCACGTGTGAGACAGTGACTGTCAGTAAAAAATCGAGTTGTAGAGCCAGAGGTAAAAATGTCTTTTCGGGTAACCACAGGTGTAGCACGGAAATCAACACTTGGAAATATAGAAAAAACTTTTATCTAGCTCACCTTGGTATGGTATATAGTCCCGGCTCCAGAGGCCCTGGGGGAGTGTTCCCGTAACAGGCAGAAAACAAATTGGAAGAAGGATTCTGGAGACAAATAAAGGTCCTCTTTTCAGCTCTTCTTTATTGAATATTTCTTAAAACCAACATATTCACTGTCCCCACGGCATGGTCGCTGACGCGTTTCGGGTGAGTACCCTTAGTCGTAGCACCATTCTGAATGTGACCCCACATTATAAAGGAATTGGAGTGCGCCTCTTCAGAAAATCCAAAGAGAAACCTCCGATCCCATAGGCTGCCACAACAGAAGCACAGGTCTAGGATTCCAGCGGGTCTTAACCTGAGAAAAGAGCTTATGTACATCTACCACTGATTGATATTTATCTAAGTGGAGATGTGCATTTACCCAGAGCTCAATGGGAAATTTTTGACAATTATAATGACTCATTCTGGTTATAGTAGTCAGGAGGAGTGGGATTCTGAATGTCGCATAGGATTGTGCGTGCAGGCTGAACACTGCTCAGGACACTGATCACACAGAGCGGCTTATTTTTCAACAATATGATCCACACATAATATGAATCTGCTTGATTAAAGTAAGGGTGATAAGATTATACCGAAGCAAGTGTGTTGGTTTCTCTTGTTGCTTCTCATATATAGAGCAACTAAATTCACAACACTAGCTATGTAGATTTACGTATTTATAGTGAATTTTCTGCAACATTTATCGCTGCAACAATGTGATTTTTATATATGCTTACTTCTGTTCCAATACTCAGTCGTGCTTTATTGTCGGCTTACAACTGATTGCAATTTACCGCAGTTGTCAGGCCATTCCGGTTGTTTATAATGTTATTTTAACAGATAGAAAGGATTATGTATTCACACTGTGCGGTTTATTCCTATAGAAACCAACAGCATGGAGATTAGGGGTTAAATTGCCCCAGGACTATCCACACAGTGTGTTTTCAATTGTACAAATAATTGGGGAAGAGGTGTGCTTCTGTTGTGGCAGCCTATGGGATCGGAGGTTTCTCTTTGGATTTTCTGAAGAGGCGCACTCCAATTCCTTTATAATGTGGGGTCACATTCAGAATGGTGCTACGACTAAGGGTACTCACCCGAAACGCGTCAGCGACCATGCCGTGGGGACAGTGACTATGTCGGTTTTAAGAAATATTCAATAAAGAAGAGCTGAAAAGAGGACCTTTATTTGTCTCCAGAATCCTTCTTCCAATTTGTTTTCTGCCTGTTACGGGAACACTCCCCCAGGGCCTCTGGAGCCGGGACTATATACCATACCAAGGTGAGCTGGATAAAAGTTTTTTCTATATCTCAACAGTAACTTTGTAAGTTTGAAAATAGATGTTAGTTCATCAAGTTCAACCTATAATTCTATTGTGTTGATCCACAGGAAGGAAAAGCAGAAAAACTATACCTACAGATAAGTACCCTCTAAGGTCTTCTTTCCTAGGTGGAGTAATTTAGGGATAATGTTTATGAATTGACACCACAGAGCCTCAGCAAAGACAATCTGAGACTTGGAAATCAGCTACGGAAACAAAGTCATCCTTAGGCCAAAACAGACACCTTCCATTCTAGGCCATGCCAAGTGCCCAAAAATTATGCTCTGTGTAACATAAGGCTACTTTCACACTCGTGTTTTGGCTTTCCGTTTGTGAGATCCGTCATGGGCTCTCACAAGCGGTCCAAAACGGATCAGTTTTGCCCTAATGCATTTTGAATGGAAAAGGATCCGCTCAGAATGCATCAGTTTGCCTCCGATCAGTCTCCATTCTGCTCTGGAGGCGGACACCAAAATGTTGCCTGCAGCGTTTTGCTGTCCGCTTGATGAAACTGAGCCAATTTTCTGAACCCATTAGAAAAGGAATGAAAGACCCTTTGTATAAATGCTGCATTGACCATAAAACCACATTCATGACACATCTCTCCTTTTTCAATTTGTCCCTTGTGAGAGCATAAGATTTGGCTTTTATTCCAAATCAAAGAGATCTAACGTCACAGAGCTGGCCTAGTGTCCTCAGACAGATCCAAAAAACCCTCAAGGCTAAGAACTAAATGTTGATTTCATTAGAGGGTTCTGCTTTAGAATTTTACAATTTCTTTTTTTTTAACAGAACTGAAAACAATATTAAGTACACTTTTGTTAATAATAATTTAAGGGAATCTGTCACTATTTTTTGTGACCCTAACCAAGACATCATAATGAAAAATACTGTGAGCAAAATGCTGGGTAACTTTCTTTCAGTGCTGTTCAGTAAACAGCACTAGCTGATGAGTCCTGATATTCATAAAGTTCCAGCTCTCCTGCTCCTTCTGTCACTGATTTACGTATTTTTTCTTATAGCAATCAGTGGCAGAGGCCCAGGAGAGCTACAGTAGGACCCCATGAATATCAGGACTCATTGGCTTGTGCTATGTATTAAACATCTCCAGTGTTGGCGCTATTCAACACAAGATGTTGTCAAAACGACTGGGTCAATTAACCCCTTAAGGACCTTCGTCGTACATGTACGGCATTGGTGGACGTGACGTAAGGACCAGCGCCGTATATGTGCGGCGGGCTGATGGGGCGGATGCAGGAGCTGCGCCTGCACGATAAGCGGCACGGTCCCTGCAATCACTTACAGCCGGACCCCTGGTGAAGACACCGATGCTGGCGTATTAATCCCTTGTATGCCGCGGTCAAAGCTGGTCGTGGCATGCAGAGGGTTTGCGGAGGGTACGGGTGCCCTCCGCATCTCCATCGGGTCCCCGCGCTGCAGTGGCGGGGACCCGATGGCAGAAAAGGAAAGCCTGATGCCTTCCATAGGAGTCTGTGAGATCCAGCGCTTATGCTCCATTCAGACGTCCGTAGAATAGGTCCGAATCTGTTCCGCAATTATCCGGAATGGGTGAAGACCAATGAATTCTCTATGGGGCCAGAAGTGATGCGGAGAGCACGCTATGTGCTCTCCGCATCCACATTTCTGGAGCTCCGCCCCAATCTTCCGGTCCGCATATCCGCAAGAAAATAGAGCATGTCCTATTTTTGTCCGCAATTGTGAACAAGAATAGGCATTTCTATGGGGGTGCCGGCGATGTGTATTGCGGATCTGCAATGCACTACGCACGTCTGAATGGAGCCTTAGGCTGGCTCTCACAGGCAGGCTGTCAGCATAAAAGCTGACAGCCAATGCATTACAATACAGGTTACATTGTAATGCATTGCAGAGGGGATCAGACCCCAGAAGTTGAAGAGAGGGACAAAAATAAAAAGTAAAAAAAAGTGTTTTTCATAATAAAAAAAATAAAGTTTCAAGTAAAAAAAAAAGAAAAACAGACATATTGGGTATTGCCGCCTCCGCTCTATAAAAATATCACATGATTCACCCCCTCACATGAACGCCATAGAAAAAATAAAATAAAAACTGTGCTAAAACAACCATTTTTTGTCACCTTACATGACAAAAAGTGAAACACCAAGCGATCAAAAATGCCCCCCAAAATAGTACCAATCAAACCGTCACCTCATCCTGCAAAAAATGAGCCCCTACATAAAACAATCGGGCAAAATTTTTTAAAAACTATGGCTCTCAGAATATGGAGACACTAAAACATGATTTTTTTTTGTTTCAAAAATGCGTTTATTGTATTAAAAGTGACAAAAAAAGTTGACATATTAGGTATCGCCGTGTCCGTAAAAACCAGGTCTATTAAAATATCACATGACCTAACCCCTTAAGTGAACACCGTAAAAAAATAAAAAAATGGTGTAAAAAATTATTTTTTTGTCATCTTACATCACAAAAAGTGTGATACCAAGCAATCAAAAATTCATACGCACTCCAAAATAGTACCCATTAAACCGTCATCTTATCCCGCAAAAAAATGAGACCCTCCCTAAGACAATAGCACAAAAATGCTTTTATTGTGTAAAACTTAAATAAATGAAAAAAGTATACATATTAGGTATTGCCGCATCTGTAACAACCTGCTGTATAAAAATATTACATGACCTAACCCCTCAGGTGAACACCGTAAAAAAAAAAAAAAAAAACATTTTATGACACCTTACATCACAAAAAGTGTAATACCAAGTGATCAAAAAGTCATATGCACCCTAAATAGTACCATCTCACACCGAAAAAAATTAGCCCCTACATAAGACAGTCACCCAAAAAATAAAAAAAAATATTGCTTTCAGAATATGGAGACACTAAAAAATAAAAAAATTTCAAAATGCTTTATTATGTAAAACGGAAACAAACAAGCAAAAAAAGTAGTCATATTTGGTATTGTCACATCCATAACAACCTGCTCTATAAAAATAGCACATGATCTAACCTGTGCCTCACAAAAAGTGTAATATAGAGCAACCAAAAATAATACAGTCAGGTCCATAAATATTGGGACATCGACACAATTCTAAAATTTTTGGATCTATACACCACCACAATGGATTTGAAATGAAACAAACAAGATGTGCTTTACCTGCAGACTGTCAGCTTTAATTTGAGGTTATTTACATCCAAATCAGGTGAACGGTGTAGGAATTACAACAGTTTGCATATGTGCCTCACACTTGTTAAGGAACCAAAAGTAATAGGACAATTGGCTTCTCAGCTGTTCCATGGCCAGGTGTGTGCTATTTCCTCATTATCCCAATTACAATGAGCAGATAAAAGGTCCAGAGATAATTTCAAGTGTGCTATTTGCATTTGGAAACTGTTGCTGTCAACTCTCAAGATGAGATCCAAAGAGCTGTCACTATCAGTGAAGCAAGCCATCATTAGGCTGAAAAAACAAATCAAACCCATCAGAGATAGCAAAAACATTAGGCATGGCCAAAACAACTGTTTGGAACATTCTTAAAAAGAAGGAACGCATCGGTGAGCTCAGCAACACCAAAAGACCCAGAAGGCCACGGAAAACAACTGTGGTGGATGACTGAAGAATTCTTTCCCTGGTGAAGAAAACACCCTTCACAACAGTTGGCCAGATCAAGAACACTCTCCAGGAGGTAGGTGTATGTGTGTCAAAGTCAACAATCGAGAGAAGACTTCACTAGAGTGAATACAGAGGGTTCACCACAAGATGGAAACCATTGGTGAGCCTCAAAAACAGGAAGGCCAGATTAGAGTTTGCCAAACAACATCTAAAAAAGCCTTCACAGTTCTGGAACAACATCCTATGGACAGATGAGACCAAGATCAACTTGTACCAGAGTGATGGGAAGAGAAGAGTATGGAGAAGAAAAGGAACTGCTCATGATCCTAAGCATGCCACCTCATCTGTGAAGCATGGTGGTGGTAGTGTCATGGCGTGGGCATGTATGGCTGCCAATGGAACTGGTTCTCTTGTATTTATTGATGATGTGACTGCTGACAAAAGCAGCAGGATGAATTCTGAAGTGTTTCGGGCAATATTATCTGCTCATATTCAGCCAAATGCTTCAGAACTCATTGGACGGCGGTTCACAGTGCAGATGGACAATGACCCAAAGCATACTGCAAAAGCAACCAAAGAGTTTTTTAAGGGAAAGAAGTGGAATGTTATGCAATGGCTAAGTCAATCATCTGACTTGAATCCGATTGAGCATGCATTTCACTTGCTGAAGACAAAACTGAAGGGAAAATGCCCCAAGAACAAGCAGGAACTGAAGACAGTTGCAGTAGAGGCCTGGCAGAGCATCACCAGGGATAAAACTCAGCGTCTGGTGATGTCTATGCGTTCCAGACTTCAGGCTGTAATTGACTGCAAAGGATTTGCAACCAAGTATTAAAAAGTGAAAGTTTGATTTATGATTATTATTCTGTCCCATTACTTTTGGGACCTTAACAAGTGGGAGGCACATATGCAAACTGTTGTAATTCCTACACCGTTCACCTGATTTGGATGTAAATACCCTCAAATTAAAGCTGACAGTCTGCAGGTAAAGCACATCTTGTTAGTTTTATTTAAAATCCATTGTAGTGCTGTATAGGGCCAAAAATGTTAGAATTGTGTCGGTGTCCCAATATTTATGGACCTGACTGTATGTACCCGAAAATAGTACCAACAGAACTGCCACCTTACCCCGTAGTTTCCAAAATGGGGTCATTTTTATTTAGAGTTTCTACTCTAGGGGTGCATCAGGGGGTCTTCAAATGTGACATGGCAACTTAAAATTATCCCAGTGAAATCTGCCTTCCAAAAACCATATGACGTTCCTTTCTTTCTGCGCCCTGCCGTGTTTCTGTACAGCAGTTTATGACCAAATATGGGGTGTTTCTGTAAACTACAAAATCAGGGCAATAAATATTGTGGTTTTTTTTGCTGTTAACCCTTGCTTTGTTACCGGAAAAAAAGTGGATTAAAATGGAAAATCTGCCAAAAAAGTGAAATTCTGAAATTCCATCTCCATTTTTCTTTAATTCTTGTGGAACACCTAAAGGGTTAACAAAGTTAGTAAAATCAGTTTTGAATACCTTTAGGGGTGTAGTTTTTAAAATCGGGCCACTTATGGGTGGTTTCTATTATGTAAGCCCCACAAAGTGACTTCAGACCTGAACTGTTCCTTAAAAATTGGGTTTTGGAAATTTTCTTAAAAATTTTAAGATTTGCTTCTAAACTTCTAAGCCTTCTAACGTCCCCAAAAAATAAAATAGCATTCAGAAAATGATCCAAACATAAAGTAGACATATGGGATATGTAAAATAATAACTATTTTAAGAGGTATCACTATCTGTTTTAAAGGCAGAGAAATTGAAATTTTAAAAATTGCAATTTTTTTAAATTTTTTTATTTTGTAAATTTGGTATTTTTTTTATAAATAAAAATGAAATATTTTGACTCAAATTTACCACTGTCATGAAGTACAATATGTGACGAGAAAACAATCTCAGAATGGCTTGGATAAGTAAAAGCGTTTTGAAGTTATCACCACATAAAGTGACACATGTCAGATTTTCAAAAAATGGTCTGGTCCTTAAGGTGAAAAATGGCAGGGTCCTGAAGGGGTTAAAGAAAGTGACCCAGCATTTTGTTCTAGGATCTGTCACTAGTTTATGTTGCCCTTAGATCCACTTTAAGGCCCCTTTCACACGGGCGAGTATTCCGCGCGGATGCGATGCGTGAGGTGAACGCATTGCACCCGCACTGAATACCGACCCATTCATTTCTATGAGGCTGTTCAGATGAGCGGTGATTTTCACGCATCACTTGTGCGTTGCGTGAAAATCGCAGCATGCTCTATATTCTGCGTTTTTCACGCAACGCAGGCCCCATAGAAGTGAATGGGGTTGTGTGAAAATCGCAAGCATCCACAAGCAAGTGCGGATGCGGTGCGATTTTCACGCACGGTTGCTAGGAGATGATCGGGATGGAGACCCGATCATTATTATTTTCCCTTATAACATGGTTATAAGGGAAAATAATAGCATTCTGAATACAGAATGCATAGTAAAACAGCGCTGGAGGGGTTAAAAAAAATAAAAAAATTATTTAACTCACCTTAGTCCACTTGCTCGCGTAGCCCGGCATCTCCTTCTGTCTCCTTTGTTGAACAGGACCTGTGGTGAGCATTCTTTACAGGTCAAGGACCTTTTGATAACGTCACTCCGGTCATCACATGATCCATCACATGATCTTTTACCATGGTGATGGATCATGTGATGACCGGAGTGACATCATCAAAGGTCCTTGACCTGTAATGGACGCTCACCACAGGTCCTGTTCAGCAAAGGAGACAGAAGGAGATGGCGGCATCGCGATCAAGTGGACTAAGGTGAGTTAAATTATTTTTAATTTTTTTTAACCCCTCCAGCACTGTTTTACTAAGCATTCTGTATTCAGAATGCTATTATTTTCCCTTATAACCATGTTATAAGGGAAAATAATACAATCTACAGAACACCGATCCCAAGCCCGAACTTCTGTGAAGAAGTTCGGGTTTGGGTACCAAACATGCGCGATTTTTCTCACGCGAGTGCAAAACGCATTACAATGTTTTGCACTCGCGCGGAAAAATCGCAGGTGTTCCCGTAACGCACCCGCACATTTTCCCGCAATGCCCGTGTGAACCCAGCCTAAGGTTGCTGCTAAAAAAAAATGACTGATAGAAAATGAAGAAGAAACTGTTTAAATGGTAACCATTTCCTAAGTGACTTGTTAGATAGTAAAAACTGTGTAATACTGCCGCTGAAAAAGACCAGTCGAAATTGGTGGACAGTAAAATAAATTTTAGCTACCAGTGCCAGGAAGCTGCTGTCAAGGCAAATAAAATAATGGGATGCATACAAAAGGAGTGGCTGCACATGACAAGAGCATGTTTTTTGCCTCCTTACAAATCAATAGTCAAAACTAGTCAGCAGAACTATAGTGGGTATAGAGGTTGACCCTAAGTGATGTACTACCAATGGACAGTGCAGTCATCTGAAGACTCAGTCCTCATGTACACAACCGTATGTATTTTGTGGTCCGCAAAAAACACGGATGACGTCTGTGTACATTCTGTATTTTGCAGAATGGAACAGCTGGCCCCTAATAGAACAGTCCTATCGTTGTCCTTAAGGCTCCATTCAGACATCCATAGAATAGGTCCTAGGTCCTCATCCGTTCCGCAATTATGCGGAACGGGTGCGGACCCATTCATTCTCTATGGGGCCGAAAGAGATGCGGACAGCACATAGTGTGCTGTCCACATCCACATATCCGGAGCACGGCCCCGATCTTCCGGTCCACAAAAAAATAGAGCATGTCCTTTTATTGTCCGCAATTGGGTTGGTTATAAGCCACCTAATTTTACACAGAAAATATGCTATTAGGAAATACTGTAGATGAGGCATCAAATCATAATGAGGTGGTTTTTATGGGGGACTTCAACTACCCAGATATTGACTAGGAAACTGAAACTTGTGGATCTCAACTTTTTTGCCTTCCTCTGGATTAATTTGCAGGATAAAAGGCTGAACTTTTTTCAGTCTTACAAACTATGTTGCTATATAAAGGAAACAGGTTCTTGGCAATAACTAAAGACAATTACCTTTCCTAACTGGTTCAGGATCTAGGGACGGACTGGACTTCGTATTAACTAATTGACCTGACAGAACAACAGAAGTGCAAGTTAGGGACACCTGGGAAATAGTGACCAAATTATTATAAACTTCCAGTTGACATTCAATTGAATGTTTCTTCAGGGAGGCACAAAAACACGAGGAAATTAGCCTCACTAACTGGGACAATGTGCTCAAAAATAAAAGTACAGACACAAAATGGAGAGGTACATACATTATGGCAATGAAAGGATTAGGAACAGGAAATGTGGAAAAATAGAAATGTAAAGGGGACAATAAAGAACAAAAAAAAAAGCATTTAAATTACTAAAACAGGAAGTAGCCAAGAAGCACTAAAAAACTATAAAGAAAAAAATTGAATATGTAAAAGATAGATAAAGACACCCAAGCTGGAGACAGAGATGCTCATTGTTAAAGAGAGTAAAACTAACCCTAAAATGTTCTTCGAATATATAAATAGTAAAAAAGGTTAAACCTGAGAGATGAGGGAGAAGTACAGGATGATGAGGAAAAAGCAAATGTATTAAATATCTTTTCTCCACTGTATTCACTGAGGAAATGAAATACAGAGTGTCCAAGTAACCCCCCCCCCCCCCCCCATCAAATGTGGCCTGTCTTACCCAGGAAGAAGTTCCTCAGCGTCTAAAAAGATTAAGGGTTCTTTCACACTAGCGTTATTCTTTTCCGGTATTGAAATCAGTTTTGTCCTAATGCATTCTGAATGGAAAGCAATCCATTCAGTATGCATCCGTTCCGTCCCTTGTACAGTATTTGACCGGACAAAATACCGCAGCATGTTCCAGAAATTGCCGCATCGCCGGATCCGGTTTTCCTGTCTGGGATATAGGAGGAGCGGGTTTCTCTTTTGATCTTTGAAAAAAAATACCGGATCCGTTCTTGCGGATGATAACGGATGAGACGGATCTGGTATTTCACCGGATCCGTCTAACGGATCAGGAAAAAAGAGCTTTCCGTTTGTATACGGAAAACCTGTGCTTTCCCTTAGTGCTGGATGCAGTGTTTTTTTTACAAAAATAATAACTACTGATGTCCAGAGGACTAATATACACTTATTAATCCAGCACCTATTCCAAGTTACCTAATACTTAACTTTTATTTGTGTATTAGTAAAACGAATTGCTACCTTAACTATATCTTAAAATTGCAGTGCGTTACAGTCCTCACTTGTCTATTAGAGTGCTATAATGTTGTGCAGCATCCCCTTAATGTGGGATGCAGGACACTCCTAATCACCACTGATGCTGCTGGCTGCGCGCTGCCAGCATGCTCAACATTCAGTGTGCGATTCCCCTTATGCTGTTTGGGGCTGTAAACTGCACTGTATTAAAACTAGAGCCTCACGCTGCCCCCCGACATGTTTCGCCGTTACCGGCGTCTTCAGGGGTTAGGGCAGAGTGTGCGCGTGTCTCCTCCCGGATGGTTTATAAGACCTTTGTTGATGATGTCATCAATGTGTGTTTCACTTGTGGGCGTGATTGAAACCTCTGATGCGGCTCTGTTAGGTGTATTGCCGGACCTACTTCCTTCCGGTGACTCCTCCCATCCACATTTGACCCGTGATTCGCATGTCATCATCTCAACGCGCCGCGTCTGTGCTATGGGCCAGGGTTTCCCACTGCGCATGCCCGTGGACTTGGTTCGCGGCACCTAAGGTACAGCCTGCACTGCTCATGGCGCATGCTCAAGAACATAGAAAGTTAGTGGAGCCTGTTTAACTGCGCATGTCCGTCGGTTTCATACATCGGCGCTCCGCTTCCACCTACTATACTTGCCACGGCGCACGCTCAGGGACTTAGAATTATGTTGAGTCCACCCTATTGTTTTGGTTATGGTTGCGCTTGTCACGGTGGATGCTTGGGGACTTAATCATCGGCGTTATGGATCCTGCTTTGCTCATCTATCCTGGCCAATCTACTATGTAGGTCAAGACCCCTGTCGTTTTTTCTGCTATGGCCCTATATATTACCTTATATTCACACTCTCCTGGTGCTGATCCAATTCCCTTCTATGTTTTTAGCCCATCCTACATTGGCACTTCTCACCATACTCATCCCGATACTTTAACCTTCAGGATGGTGATATTGTGGCTCATATCCCAGTCATCAATGACATTCATCTATTGTTTTATATTTTATTTATTTAGTATGTGCTCATTGAGAAGTTCTGCCCAGTGGTAGTGGGTTCGCGTTTGATTATATAGTTTGCCAATCGCAGTCATTGTTCTACGGTCTGGTGGGTGGACGTTTATACTGGTGAGCTATGTGTTTCCCAGCCTCCATTGGGTTCGTCCCTCTACCCATACTCACCTCCTAACTTGTACACTAGATTCATAGTGTTGGTGGCCAATCACTATTTGGCCTCTCTCAAAGTCATGTTTTAGCCCATCAGTTACTCTAGGTTTTTACCTCCCTAGAGGCCCCCTTATTTTTGTTTAATACTATTATTTAATGATTTCTAGGTCTTCCATCCGGTGGGTTGCTCCATTCGCTTTTATATATTTTTCTTCTAACTTTGTACATGTATAATTTGGATTTTAATTTGTTTGTTTATCATTTTTTTCTAGGTCGGTTCCTATCTACAGGAAGGACGAATACGTGAACCCTTCGTTGAGGCCTTTAGGAGCCAGGCTGTCAAGCAGGTAAATCCACTTTGTCTCCTCCTGTTATATATAAAAGCGAATGGTCGGCTATTAGCTAATCTGCATCCAGCACTAAGGGAAAGCACAGGTTTTCCGTTTAAAAGAGGGATAACAATCCCATTATTTTCCCACTATTCAGGGGAATATCTACAGGAAGGCGAATAACACAGTCACCCACTTACCTGTACCTACCACCTAGATGGCAGGATTTCTCTCTAATCCAACTACGACGCAAATGTTTCTGGCTGAGGCAGGCAAGGTGTTCTCCACTGCCAGTTTACCAGTAGACTGTCTAGATGTTGTGCAGGCATTTCAAGAAATTAATAAAACATATAAGCGATATATCAGAGGAATTTGGGAAACAGCTAGTCTGGATACATTGCCGTTGCCGGAACTACCTGCCGAATTCTAACAACGCTAGTGTGAAAGAACCCTAAAATAGACAAATCACTGGGTCTAGATAGCATACACCCCCATATCCTAAGAGAATTAGGTTATGTATTAGACATACCATTATTTCTTATAAATACAGACTCTATAATGTTCTCAAACCGCAAGTTTGCGCGGGGCCCCATTCACTTTAATGGCAGGCGAACCTGGAAAACCTTCAGGTCATATTTGCAGCCACCAAATACTTACTAGAAGTGCACAAATAGTCCCACAACATGGACAGTGACATACTAGAGGGGGATCAATGACCAAAATTCCCACAAAAAATATGTATTTTAATCAGGGGCCATTTTTATGCATCTTAATGGGAAAATCTCAAAAATGTGCCCTGCTGGAGCCCTAAAAATTAGGCATTCGCCTGAAGTAAAAGAACAATTGATTATGTGGCTCGAGGTACATTATGCGGTCAATGGATAAAAATTTTACTGTAGCCCACTGGAGAACAGGCCCCAAACATCAAGTGATTATGTGGCTGGAGGTATATTAGACGGTCATTGGATAACAATTTTACTGCAGGCCAGTGGAGTACAGGCCCCAAACATTAGGCATTCACCGTACAGAAAAGAACAAGTGATTATGTGGCTAAAAGTACATTAGGAGGTCACCGTATAACAATTTTACTGTTGGCCAGTTAGATTACAGACCCCAAAAATTATGCATTCACCGTACAGAAAAGATCAAGTGATTATGTGGCTGGAGGTATATTAGACGGTCATTGGATATAAATTTTACTGCAGGCCAGTGGAGTACAGGCCCCAAACATTAGACATTCACCGGAGAGAAAAAAATCAAGTGATTATGTGGCTGGAGGTAAATTAGACGGTCATTGGATATCAATTTTACTGCAGGCCAGTGAAGTACAGGCCCAAACATTATGCATTCACCGTACAGAAAAGAACAAGTGATTATGTGGCTGGAGGTACATTAGGCGGTCACCATATAACAATTTTACTGTTGGCCAGTTAGATTACAGGCCCCAAAAATTATGTAGCTGTATTCTACTTTGCCCATATTGCAGGCTGATAGCCTAGAAGAGGCATGTATATTATATAGCTGGGTCCTACTTTGCCCAGATTGTAGGCTGTAAGCCCAGGAGAGGCATGTGTTAGAGTAGGCCACGTCTGATGGAAGCCACCTTGTCTTTCGGGAGATGGGCCTGACATATTTTGGATCAATTATATGCGCAAAGAGCTTCCAGCTGCTCTTGCAGTAAGTATAGCCACCAAACTGCTTATTTTTCATTAAGTATTTGCTTATATCTTTGTGCAATTGACTAGCAGTGTTCTGTTACTTGTAGTTCTACTAATCACATTGTGGAACAAAGACAAGACACCAGGCTCCAATTGGAAAAATAATGTGTGTGTCCCCTTTACTACTAGTTAGTAATCACTATCCCTGTCGAAAGCTCCTAGAATGCCTTGACAGGTGCAAACCTCCAGGAGCTGCTTGGAGTTTTGCTTGGAGTTTTGTCCTGGGTTTTCACTGACCTTGGCATTCTTTACTGTAAGAGTTGTGAGACTATGGAAATCTACCAGAGGAGGTGTAATGGTTGATTCTTTAAACAAGTTCAAGAGGGGCCTGGGTTGATTTTTTTCAAATTATAGTATTACCAGTGATAGGTACAAAATTTGTGGAGATAATTAATTTGTAAGTTACTCATGTCCGCCTTAGACGCCTCTTCTCAAGGCCAAATGAATTCAAATATTTTAATCTTTCCTCATAACTAAGACCCTGCATTCTCCTTATCAGTGTAGTCGCTCGCTCTACTTTTTTCAGCTCCAGGATATCCTTTCAATGTAGTGGTACCTAGAACTGAACTGCATATTCCAGATGAGACCACACCAACCAACTAACAGACAGTAGAAGAGAGTGAAGACAGAATAGAGTAATAAAGAACTACACCTACGGTTTTGTTCCTCTCTGTAAACATGGACAGCACTGGTCTGCATGGAAGCTGTAGGAAAATTAATAATTACTTGTGAAATTGTTTGCTGTTTTACATGAATTGGAGCAATACATATACTTTAAAGGGGTTGTCTCATCATGGACAATGGGGGCATATCGCTAGGATATGCCCTCATTGTCTATATCGAGAACGGAGCACAGCAAGGGAAAGAGGGCACACTGCACATGCGCAGCCACCCTCCATTAATTTTCTATGGGGATGGCGAAAATAGCCGAGAGCTGGCTCAGCTATTTCAGTCGGCCCTATAGAAATAAATGGGAGCGGGGGCCGCGCATGCGCGGTACGCTCCTATTCACTTCTATGGGGAGTCGGTTTTGTGGTGGCCAGACCGGAGTCCTCCAGCCACCACCTTGCGGGGCTTCGTTCTCGATATAGGACCCGCACCTATAAGACAATGGGGGCATAACCTAGCGATATTCCCCCATTGTCCATGAAGAGACAAACCCTTGAATGCTAATTGTATGGGACAACTGGATTGTCAGAATGGTGAAAATTATCTCTAATCTGGAAATCCCTTAATGAATCTATACACTATTTTGAATCCTATTTCATTGAGTATTCAGCAGTAGCACTCCATCTAGTGGATGAACAGAATGATCTGCTACATGTAAATTTCCAAAAAGTGATATCGAGCCAGATTTACGTGTTTGCAAAGATTTCTATTTACATGCAGAGATGTTTTTTAAGAATGCAAATAATTCCTTTATAACATAATTGTTTGACATTGTTAGGCTGGCCATATGGGCTTTCCAACAACAACAACAGTTTTTCGCATGTTTATTCTATTTTAATGGCAGCAATTATTATAGGTTATGTTTGCAAGAAGCGATTGTTAATAGATGTGTTTAAAATGAATCATATCATACAAACCAACGTACGTCACACAAGTGGTAATGAGTCTCATTTGTCAAACTATAAACATGCAGTAACAACAAAAAAAAAACATTATTGGCAAAATTCTGGTATATATTTTGTTAGGAAATGCAAGCAAAGCTCACATTTCTCTCATCCTTAGGCCTCTTTCACACGACCGTATGACTATTTCAGTGTTTTGCGGTCCGTTTTTCACGGATCCGTTGTTCCTTTTTTTGTTTCCATTGTGTTTCCGTTTCTGTTCCATTTTACCGTATGGCATATACAGTATACAGTGATTACATAGTAAAAATTGGGCTGGACATAACATTTTCAATAGATGGTTCCGCAAAAACGGAACGGATTCGGAAGACATACGGATGCATTTCCGTATGTGTTCCGTTTTTTTTTACGGACCCATTGACTTGAATGGAGCCACGGAACGTGATTTGCAGGCAATAATAGGACATGTTCTATCTTTCATCGGAACGGAAAAACTAAAGTACGGAAACGGAATGCATACATTCCGTTTTTTTTGCGGAACCATTGAAATGAATGGTTCCGTATACGGACCGTAAACGGAACGCAAAAAAACAGCCCGCAAAACGGGAAAAAAAAAACGGTAGTGTGAAAGAGGCCTTAATGATCCTCTATTTGTCAGATCAGTTCATTAACTGGATACCTCTGTTGGGGAAGTGCTGCAATTCATCACTGATCCATTTTGGATGAAAAAATATATATATATTTTTTAAAGTGCATAACATTGGACAAAGCTGCCTATACTTTTAAAAAAATGTCACGCTAGTCACGCACCTCTCGCGCTCTGGTGACATACTGTTACGTCATGGGTCGCTAAGGTTTTCCATTCCCAATCTCCATTTAGGACCTACTGAGAGGTGGACCCTAAGTGGGGGGATGGAGCCTAAATGGGGTTTGGAAATGGTTTAATAAGTAGCATTATTACTTTGGGGCCTCTTTCACACGAGCGTGGTGGATTGGCTCCGGATGTGTTGAGGGTGCGTTCAGTGATAATCACATGATTTTGCTTGCATGTGCTGTCCGTTTTGTATGAGATTACAATTTTTTCCCTGCGGATGGCATGCATTTTTAACATGTGTGAAAAAGAACTGAACCATCCTCTGGAGTCACCTGGTAACTGCAAACACATATAAATACCCCGAGCATGCATTTTTGTTGGTGGGAAAGCTACATTTTTGGTGGAGATTTGATTGTTTGGCTTGTTTGTGTGTTGGGTTTTTGGATTTTCCTTTGCAGGATGTCCACTTTCCCCTTATCAACTGACCATGTGTTCTTGCACTGGCTGGTCTTCCGTTGTTTTAGAGAGTGGCCAGAAATGATAGAGGAGGAACTGCGGAGGAACGGATGTGGGTACATCCTATCATTTCACAGTGGGCCTGCAAAGGTAAATTTGGTACTTTGTATTCTGACTAGAGATGAGCGAATCGAAGTTGACGAAGTGGAATTCGATCCGAATTTCAGGAAAAATTCAATTTGCACCAAATCTGAATTTCCTCACGCTTCGTGGTAACAAATCACATTTTTTCCTAAAATGGCTACTACACGTGTTAGGACATGGAGCAAAGAACTCTGTGAACGAGGGTTCACCCATAATGCCATGCATGAAGCCAATCAGCAGCCAGCCCCTGTGATGTCACAGCCCTATAAATAGCCTCGAGACGTCAGCAGGCGCTAGAGACAGTGGTAGAAAAGACTTTAAAACTTTTTTTGGCTGAATAGAAGTTCAGGGAAAGATCATTAGAAGTGTAGGGAAAGGATAGGGAGGGATTATTCCACACTATAAAAGGAGAACAGGGACCAATAGGGGAGTGTACAGCTTGGGTAATAGGAACAATACAATACTGCTGCTTTTAGGTTTGCAATATGATACCTCTGTAATTCCAGCAAACCTTGCTTGTTATTGGAGTGCCAGTGCTGTGTGATACAGCCATTAACAGGGTGTATTACTAGGAAATATTTGTATGTCTTATTAGCTGTTGTGCGGTGCAGTTATATGTTCTAAAGCATTTTTGGGGTGTATTAGTTGAAAAAAAGGACTTATTAGCTGTTCAGCGGTGCAGTTACGGTATATATTTTAAAGTCATTTTTGTGTTGTATTAGTGGGAAAAAAGGGCTTATTTGCTGTTGTGTGGTGAAAGTGACAAAATTACAGCCTTTTTGGGGGTGTATTAGTGGAAAAAAATGTATTATTAGCCATTCAGTGGTGCAGTTATGTTCTGAACATTTTTTGGGGGTGTATTAGTGGAAAAAAGGGCTTATTTGCCTTTCAGCAGTGCAGTTATATGTTCTAAAGCCATTTTTGTGATGTATTAGTGGAAAAAAAAAAGACTTGTTAGCCATTGTGCGGTGAAGTGAGAAAATTCCAGCATTTTTTAGGTGTATTAATGAAAAAAAAAAGTCTTATTAGCCGTTCAGCAGTGCAGTTATGTTTTAAAGCCTTTTTTGTGGTATATTAGTGAAAAAAGGGCTTATTTGATGTTGTGCAGTGAAGTGACAAAATTACAGCCTTTTTTGGGTGTATTACTGGAAAAAAAAAGTGTTATTAGCCTTTCAGTGGTGCAGTTATATGTTCTGAAATCTTTTTCGGGTGTATTAGCCTTTGCGCGGTGAAGTGACAAAATTGTAGCCTTTTTTGGGGTGTATTAATTTCCTATTTATATATTTATTTGATCTAACAATATGTCAGACAGAGAAGTGCACAGGCGAGGGGCAGAGTCCTAAATGTTTCTGGCGCAGGTACAAGACGCAGCAAAGTAAGGGGGCGTAGCAGCAGGGGTCGCAGCGAGAGGCCTGAGCTCCTGGTGTCATCTAGCAGTCGTGTCTTGACCAGCAACTCAGCGGTTCTTGAATGGTTGACTCGGTCATCCACTTCGTCCCAGTCAGCCCCAGCCAAGAGTCGGTGGGTTCCGCTGTCACAACGCTTATTTGGCATGGCCCGGGAGCAGGCACTGTGCCCCCACCTGTCCTGAACCTTCCTTTGTTGTTTTCAGTTCCCTCAGCCAGAGAAGTATTAAATGCTGTAGGCTCAGCTCCACTATACAGCAAGGACAAGCTACTAGAGGACAGTCAGCAGCTACTATCCAGCCAAGATCTGGAGGAGACATCCGCCGCTTCCTCCGGTAGGCTAGCAAGTAGTGATGAGGAAAGTGGCGTGGCTTCTGGCTCAGAGACTGTTGAGGAGGACATCAGTAACATGCAGACAGTACTTGATGATGATGTAGCCGATCGCAACTGGGAGCCAAGTGATGAAGGGGCTTCATCATCATCGGGAGAAGAGGGTGGCAGCTTGCGCGTGAGGCAGTGGCGGAGCCAGCAAGTCGGTAGCGTGGCTAGGAGTCAGAAGGGTGGCAGCAGCGGGAGGTCCGGAGCCAAACATGCCCGGGGTAGACCACCCGCTTTGCAGGAGCCTACCTGCCAAGAAGGTAGTGGTGAAGGGGTTCACGGAGGCAGCGGCTGTAGCAGTCACTCAGTGCGGAGTGTTTGGGGTAAAATCACCTACTCGGCAGTGTGGCAGCTTTTTGTTAAGCTGCTGGAGGAGGTGAACATGGCCATTTTCCGAATCTGTGGGCAGAAGGAGAAGCGTGGCCAGGGTGCCAATGTTGACACCACGGCCCTGCATCAACATATGCAGCGTCACCATAAAGTGGCCTGGGAGAACCGTGGCTCCGATGTAGTGGTCCAGCCTGCCGCAGCAACCGCTGCATCACCCAGTGGCCCGCACCCGATTTCAGGCAGTCAAGGCTCCACCACCTCAGCCGAAGGGAGCTGTCTGTCCTTCCTATCATCTACCGGTCCTGATGCTCCTGCTCCTCGTCCTCCTACTCCTCTTAAGTCATTTCGTCAGAAGTTGGTCACTGAAGCGATTACCAAGAGACAGCAATACATGTGTAGTCATCCTATGACGCAGAAGCTGAGCATGCTAGTGGCCAAGTTGCTGGTACTGCAGTCCCTCCCTTTCCAAGTGGTAGACATTTTGCCGAGCCGAGGTGGAGAGTCCCAAGTCGTCATTTCTTTATGAAAAAGGCAGTAGCAGCCCTGCACAAATATGTAGAACAGAAGGTGGGCCAGTCCTTGAGCCTGTCTGTGTCTGCCAAAGTGCACGGCAGTGCCGACGTGTGGAGCAGTAACTACGGTCAGGTACAATACATGTCCTTTACTGCCCACTGGGTGAATGTGGTTCCTGCACAGCCACACCAGCAACTTGGCCAAATGACGCTGCTTCCTCCTGCACGTCCGCCTCTTCCTCCTCATCCACCACCGTGTCCTCAGCCTCCACTGCAGGGACAATTCACAGTGCTCCTCCAGATGTGCAGGGCACGGCGGTGTCACGCTGTTCTACACCTCGTTTGCCTGGGCGAAAGGAGTCACACAGGGGAGGAACTGCTCCATGCCCTTCATCAAGAAATCGAATCCTGGCTTTCTCCACAACAACTGAAAATCAAAACCATTGTGACCGACAATGGGAAGAACATGGTGTCGGCGCTGCATCAAGGAGGGCTGAGCCATGCGCCCTGCATCATGCACGTGTTCAATCTGGTTGTCAAGTGGTTCCTGAAATCTTCCACCCATCTGCAATACATCCTAAAAATGGCCAGAAAACTTTGCATGCACTTTAGCCACTCGTACACCACCAACCACACCCTCCTTGAGCTGCAGCAGCAGAACGGCATCCCCTAACATAGGCTGATATGCAACGTTTCCACCCGTTGGAATTCCACCCTCCAAATGTTGGACCAACTATATGAACAGAGAAAGGCCATAAACAATTTCTTGATGATCCAAACGGACAGGAGTACTCCCCTGTGTAACTTCAATGTCAGCCAGTGGCAGCTCATGCATGACACCTGCCGTTTGCTCAGGCCCTTTGAGGATGCCACATTATTTGTCAGTCGCCAGGACTACGGGATGAACAACATCATTCCACTGCTTCACATCCTGGATAAACGGATGCTGGTAGATCTGGCTGGTCAGGGGACTGGAGATGTGGTGCCTACATCTCACGGCCACATGAGCCCTGTGGGGGCTGAACTGGAGGAGGAGGAGGACATGGGAGCACAAACAATGTGCTCCTCATGCTGCTGTTGCCACCTCCACACTATGTCATTGTGCCACTCTGGTCTCCTCATGTTGCTGCCAACTCACAACTCTGTCTCTGGGCCACTCTGTGGTCTCCTCATGTTTCTGCCGCCACCTCCACACTATGTCATCTTGTCAGTCTGTGGCCTCCTCATGCTGCTGCTGACACCTCCACTCTCTGTCATTGTGCCACTCTGTGGTCTCCTCATGCTGCTGTCACTTCACCACTCTGTGGTCTCCTCATGCTGCTGCCACATCACCACTCTGTGGTCTCCTTATGCTGCTGCTACCTCAAAACTATGTCACTGGGCCACTCTGTGGTCTCCTTATGCTTCTGCCACCTCACCACTATGTCACTAGGCCACTCTGTGGTCTCCTCATGATGCTATTATGTCAACACTATGTCACTGGGCTACTCTGTGGTCTACTGATGCTGCTGCTACCTCACCACCATTTCACTGGGCCACTTGGTGGTCTCCTCATGCTGCTGCCACCTTACCACTATGTCATTGGTCCACTCTGTGTACTTCTCATGCTGTTCCCACCCTCCCCACTCTGTGACTGGGCCAGTAGTGTCCCTGTTTGGCCTTGATGACATCATCATTTATTTGATCCTTTTCTGATCTGTCAGAAGGAAGGAAAAATGAGATGTAAAATGGATCCTGTCTATGTAGCAGTTGTAAGGCCTGTATGGTCCCATCAGAATTGGCTTATGATTTGGTAGCCAAAAGCAGGAGTGGTACAAAACACAAGAGACATGCAAATATTCCATTCATGTGTCATCTCTGTTTTGGATCCACTCCTGTTTATTTTTGGCTTTAGCAATACTGATGGATTACTGACCAAATCCTGACCGAGTGAAGGCGGATGCTCCACAGACAGCATCCGTTTTTTATTATTTATTGTTCTGACGGATCAGAGAAAGGGCAAAATAATCAGTGACGTCAACACAAACTTACTGCTGACACCCTCTCCACTCTGTCGGGGGGCTCTACTTGTATAAGTGTTTAATAAAACAGGTTCTGTAGACATCTACGTGGATTCAGCTGATGACTGTGTAAAAGGACTGTGCTTCTTCTTGGCGCTAACATCGACCTGTAAGACTGAGTTCATACTTGAGTTATTTGGTCAGTTTTGGCCCCATGACTGCCCAAATAAGTGAAGTGTGCAGTGATTCTAAGAGCGACGCCTGTCATCTGAATGTCATACTGACTCACAGTATTGTTTCACTATCACAGCTCTCTGCAGCCAGGAAATAGCTGTTTTTTAACGCGATTCGCCACGAATAAATTTGTATCGAAACAAATCTTTTCGGATAATTCGTTGAACCCTTTTGAGAAATTCACTCATCTCTAATTCTGACCTCTGTGTGCACCCTGTTAATTTCTTTAATTATTGCAGCATGTCGGTGGCTACCTTTTGATCGGCTGTTGGGGAGTTGCAGCCTGCCTTGACTTTCCAGGACACCAACATGCGGCGGATTGTGTCACCTGAAGAAAGTCTAATTATTACTTTAAGGTAAGACTATACCATATAGACTCATACATGAATGACGCACTGTTTGCCAATATATAGCTGTTTAGTCTATGGCCTGTGTATTCTGAACATTACCTGTTCTATGTATAAGTACGTAATAGTATTATACATGTATTATATCTTTTAAATTTACAGTGAGAAACTGTGTGTGCTTTTCCCCCAGCCACTTTTTATAGTGTAGTTTAGTGTACTACCAAGTAATTTCTTTGTCAGATGATATTAAAGTTCTGCGTTTTTTTTTTTTTTCTAATCCTGGCTGTAATGATGAGGATACGTCACCTGTGTGTATATGGTAATGGTCTGGAAGTTAATGTAGATAAACAGTTTTCCTTACTTTAAAGTGTATTTGAATTCCGACACGTGGAAGGTTGTAATTGCCAGATATTTTTTTTTTTTAAAACCTGGATGTTTATTTTTAGTTAGTTTTTGTATTTTTTTATTTAGGGACTCACAAGATAATGAGGACCCTTGACGTGGGTTGCGAGCTTACATATTTTGCTGACATACTGTTTTAAACACGGTATGCGAAATATGTACTAATACCTCATTACTATAATGTTCAGATTTTAAAACTATATGTATGCCAGTATCAGCATCATCATTAATAAAGTTAGTTGGCCTCATTAATAATTCCTCAACACATTACATGTGTCATGTCAATAAACTGTATCAGCATTGTGTTTACTATCATGTGCATAATGGACATTATACTCATTGTTATTTTGGTGGCAGATATGTATGCTAACTAAAAATATGTTAAACAAAGTTTAAAAATTGATTAATATTGTTTTTAAGAAATGTAATATTTGTGTGTAAATTTTTGAAAAATCATGTTTATATTGTAAGTGTCTTTTGGTTATATTAATGTATTTCAAACGCTGCAAAATATTCATCTGTTCAATGTGTTTGTCCTACATAATTATCATTATGCACTGTATTTGATAAAGAAAACGAACAATAAAATGCATGGAAGTAAAAATCTGTTTATTTATACAGAGAGTTGTCAACTTGACTTATTTTCTAAGGTAACAAATAAAATAAACAATAAATACAAAATAAAAATTACAAATTGAAAAACCGCCCAGGTGGCAATGGTGGACCCTGAAACTGAGTTCCATGGTAGTTTGTTTGTGATGTGGGCACTGAGTGTTGAGATGGGCCTGGTTGTGATGCAGAGGGGACAGGTTGGGCATATGAGTAGAGTTGAGCGGACACCTGGATGTTCGGGTTTGGCAGGTTCGGCCGATCTAGAAAAAAAAATTCGGGTTTCGGGACCCGAACTTGACCCAGAACCCGAACCCCATAGAAGTCAAGGGGGACCCGAACTTTTGAGCACTAAAATGGCTGTAAAAATGTCATGGAAAGAGCTAAAGGGCTGCAAAAGGCAGCAACATGTGCTTAAGAGCATGGCAAATGCTCTGCAAACAAATGTGGATAGGGAAATGAATTAAAAAACATAAAAGACCTTAAAAAAATAAAAATTAGGAATGATGTAGGAGGAAGAGGTTGAGAAGGCGGTGAATGGGTGGATGTGGCCGTGTAGGCTCACGTGGCGGTCTAGGTGGAAGCGGCGTCGAAGGAGGAATAGGTAGCCAACACAGATGTGTGTTATTTTGCATTTTTACATAGGGGTATCCCCCAAAATATTGGGACATATAAAAAAAAAAAAAAAAGGAATAAGTGCACTTGAGTACAAGGATGGATGGTTGAGGCTGTTAGAACTGTCTATTCTGCACAAGGTACAGACAAGTCCTGAGGGATCCAAGCCTGGTTCATTTTAATGAACGTGAGCTTGTCCCCGTTGGCTGTGGACAGGCGGCTGCGTCTGTCTGTAATGACGCCTCCTGCCGTGCTAAATACACGTTCAGAGAGTACACTGGCTGCAGGGCAGGCCAGCACCTCCAAGGCATACAGGGCAAGCTCTAGCCATGTGGACAATTTAGAGACCCAGAAGTTGAATGGGGCAGAACCATCAGTCAGTCTGTGTAGGCGTGTGCACAGGTACTGTTCCACCATGTTGTTCAAATGCTGCCTCCTGCTAACACGCTCCATATCAGCAGTTGGGGCCGGTTGTTGCGGCGAGGAGACAAAGCTTTTCCACATGTCGGCCATGCTAACCCTGCCTTCTGAGGTGCTGGCGCTGACACAGCTGCGTTGGCGACCTCTTCCGCCTCCCCTGCCTTCGCCTTGTGCTTCCACTTGTCCCCCGGCGTCAGTCAGGAATGCTCTCAGAAGCGCGTCTACCAGCGTGCGCCTGTAGTCGCGCATCTTCCGATCACGCTCCAGTGAGGGAATTAAGGGCAGCACATTGTCTTTGTAACGGGGATCCAGTAGGGTGGCCACCCAGTAGTCAGCACACGTTAAAATGTGGGTAACTCTGCTGTCGTTGCGCAGGCACTGCAGCATGTAGTCGCTCATGTGTGCTAGGCTGCCCAGAAGTAAGGACAAGCTGTCCTCTGTGGGAGGCGTATCGTCTGCGTCCTCCTTATCCCCCCAGCCACGCACCAGTGATGGGCCCGGGCTGCGTTGGATGCCACCCCGCTGTGAACATGCTTCATCCCCATCCTCCTCCTCCTCCTCATCCTTCTCCTCCTCGTCCTCCAGTAGTGGGCCCTGGCTGGCCAAATTTGTACCTGGCCTCTGCTGTTGCAAAAATCCTCTTTCTGAGCCACTTCTAAAAGACTGGCCTGAAAGTGTTAGAGATGACCCCTCTTCCTCCTCCTAGTCCTGGGCCACATCCTCTTCCATCATCGCCCTTAGTGTTTTCTCAAGGAGACATAGAAGTGGTATTGTAACGCTGATAACTGCGTCATTGCCACTGGCCATGTTGGTGGAGTACTCGGGGCAACAGGGCACCCAGGTCTTGCATGGAGGCCGAGTCATTGGTGGTGAAGTGGTGCTGTTCCGCAGTGCGACTCACCCATGCGTGCTGCAGCTGAAACTGCAGTTCCATCTGGTGGGCACGTCGCATCTGAGGCGGTGAGCGGGAAGGCCGAAGTTACGCTGTAGAGCAGACAGCCGAGCGGTGGCAGGATGAAAACGCCGAAAGCGCGCACAGACGGCCCGCACTTTACGCAGCAGCTCTGACATGTCGGGGTAGTTGTGAATGAATTTCTGCACCACCAAATTCAGCACATGCGCCAGGCAAGGGATGTGCGTAAAACCGGCTAGTCCCAGAGCTGCAACGAGATTTCGCCCATTATCGCACACCACCAGGCCGGGCTTGAGGCTCACTGGCAGAAACCACTCGTCGGTCTGTTGTTCTATACCCCGCCACAACTCCTGCGCGGTGTGGGGCCTGTCCCCCAAGCATATCAGTTTCAGAACGGCCTGCTGACGTTTACCCCTGGCTGTGCTGAAGTTGGTAGTGAAGGTCTGTCGCTGACCGGATGAGGAGGTGGTAGAAGAGGAGGAGGAAGCCGAGTAGGAAGAGGAGGCAACAGGAGGCAAAGAATGATGCCCTGCGATCCTTGGCGGCAGAAGGACATGTGCCAAACAGCTCTCCGCCTGGGGCCCAGCCACCACTAAAATTCACCCAGTGTGCAGTTAGGGAGATATAGCGTCCCTGGCCGTGCTTACTGGTCCATGTATCTGTGGTTAGGTGGACCTTGCCACAGATGGCTTTGCACAGTGCACACTTGATTTTATCCGATACTTGGTTGTGCAGGGAGGGCACAGCTCTCCTGGAGAAGTAGTGGTGGCTGGTAACGACGTACTGTGGGACAGCAAGCGACATGAGCTGTTTGAAGCTGTCCGTCTCCACCAGCCTGAATGACAGCATTTCAAAAGCCAGTAGTTTAGAAATGCTGGCATTCAGGGCCAGGGATCGAGGGTGGCTAGGTGGGAATTTATGCTTTCTATCAAAGGTTTGTGAGATGGAGAGCTGAACGCTTCTATGTGACATGGTGGAGATGCTTGGTGACGGAGGTGTGTTGTTGGTGGCACATCCTCTGTCTGCTGGGCGGCAGGTGCCAAAGTTCCTCCAGAGGTGGAGGAAGAGGCCGAGCAGGAGGGGCCTGAGCCCTTTCTTGGTTTTGAAGGTGCTTACTCCACTGCAACCCGTGTCTCGCATGTAGATGCCTGGTCATGCAGGTTGTGCTAAGGTTCAGAACGTTAATGCCTCGCTTCAGGCTCTGATGGCACAGCGTGCAAATCACTCGGGTCTTGTCGTCAGCACATTGTGTGAACAAGTGCCATGCCAGGGAACTCCTTGAAGCTGCCTTTGGTGTGCTTGGTCCCTGGTGACGATGGCCAGTAGCAGGTGAACTGTTTTGGCGACGGCTTCTTTGCTTTTGCACCCTGCTCCCGCTTTTGCTACGCTGTTGGCTCGGTCTCACCACTGCCTCTTCCTCCGAACTCTGAAAGTCAGTGGCACGACCTTCATTCCATGTGGGGTCTAGGACCTCATCGCCCCCTGCATCGTCTTCCACCCAGTCTTCCTCCCTGACCTCCTTTTCGGTCTGCACACTGCAGAAAGACGCAGCAGTTGGCACCTGTGTTTCATCATCATCAGAGACGTGCTGAGGTGGTATTCCCATGTCCTCATCAGGAAACATAAGTGGTTGTGCGTCAGTGCATTCTATGTCTTCCACCCCTGGGGAAGGGCTAGGTGGATGCCCTTGGGAAACCCTGTCAGCAGAGTCTTCAAACAGCATAAGAGACTGCTGCATGACTTGAGGCTCAGACAGGTTCCCCGATATGCACGGGGGTGATGTGACAGACTGATGGGCATGGGTTTCAGGCGCCACCTGTGTGCTTTCTGCAGAAGACTGGGTAGGAGATAATGTGAACGTGCTGGATCCACTGTCGGCCACCCAATTGACTAGCGTCTGTACTTGCTCAGGCCTTACCATCCTTAGAACGGCATTAGGCCCGACCAAATATCGCTGTCGATTCTGACGGCAACTGGGACCTGAGGTAGTAGGTTCAGTAGGACGTGTAGCTGTGGCAGAACGGCCATGTCCTCTCCCTGCACCAGAGGCTCCACCAACACCACCACCACAACCATGACCGCGTCCCTTATTAGATGTTTGCCTCATAGTTAGCGTTTACAAAGCAGAGTAAAAAGTGGTTAAGTCTGTTAAAAATAATTAACCGCCAATAAAAACCCTGATGTAGGGTATTGCACTCAATTTATTTATTTTTTAACTCTATATGACAGCGGTATTTGTGGCCTAAATTTCACAGTAACTTATGCACGTCTATCCCAGATGTGCAGTATATCAGAGGGTTTTTTCACTCCAGTAAGCACAAAGCCATATTTCTGGCCCAAATGTAACATTCACTTATGCACGTCTAATCCCAGATGTGCAGTATATCAGAGGGTTTTTTCACCCCAGTAACCAAAAAGCCGTATTTCTGGCCTAAATGTGACAGTCACTTATGCAAGTCTAATCCCAGATGTGCAGTATATTAGAGGGTTTTTTTACCCCAGTAACCAAAAAGCTGTATTTCTGGCCTAAATGTGACAGTCACTTATGCACGTCTAATCCCAGATGTGCAGTATATCAGAGGGTTTTTTCACCCCAGTAACCAAAAAGACGTATTTCTGGCCTAAATGTGACACTCACTTCTGCACGTCTAATCCTAGATGTGCACTATATGAAACAGATGTTTTTTTTTCACCCCACTAAACAAAAAGCTGTATTTCTGGCCTAAATGTGACAATCACTTATGCACGTCTAATCCCAGATGTGCACTATATGAAACAGATGTATTTTTTTCAACCCAGTAAGCACAAAGCCGTATTTCTGGCCTAAATGTGACACTCACTTATGCATGTCTAATCCCAGATGTGCACTATATGAAACAGATGTATTTTTTTCACCCCAGTAAGCAAAAAGCTGTATTTCTGGACTTGCAGACATGCAGATAGTCTGTGCTGGTGCACTATCGTTGCATAAAATGGCTGCCGATTATGTATTGATATTGACTAACTGAAGGAAAAAAAGTTCGTTTTCAGTAGTAGTTGGCTCAAGGCAGGCTTAAAAAAATTGTGCACTGCACCCACAAAACACATTTGCTGTAGATTGCTGAATAAAGAAGCAGTTCTGAATCTTCATAAGATTTCTCCCTGATCTCTCCCTCACAGCAGCTGCAGCCTCTCCCTACACTAATCCGAGCAGAGTGACGGGCGGCGCTACGTGACTCCAGCTTAAATAGAGGCTGGGTCACATGCTGCAGTTGGCCAATCACAGTCATGCCAATAGTAGGCATGGCTGTTATGGCCTTTTGGGGCAAGTAGTATGACGCTTGTTGATTGGCTGCTTTGCTGCCTTTCAAAAAGTGTCATAAAAATCGCCGAACACCGAACCCGAACTTTTACGTAAATGTTCAGGTTCAGGTCCGGGTGCCGAAAACCTTAAAGTTCGGTACGAACCCGATAGCTCAACATGATAGCTTTGCCCATATGGCCGACTTTGTGGGGTATAATGTTCCCTTGGAGGAGGGTATTGTGTCTGCCACTGGGAAACCGGAGGAGTTGGCATTCGCCTGGGGCCCGTCAGGTGCCCATGGGTGCGCCAATTTTCAAGTGCCCCAAATATTTCTGTGGGGTCTTTAGGAGTTGCTGCCTCCAGAATGATTCCTATAGTGGCTTGCGTTCGCAACAATCGTTCTGGAGGCGGGTTCCTCAAATGAGGCGTCAGAGTCCTGCCATACAGCTTGAAGTGGTCTTTCTGGCAGGCTCTAGACAAATAGTCTACGACCTGCGTATTAACCAATGCTGCGGCTGTAGGCATATGGTGTTTTCTGCGGCTTTGTAAGGTAAAAGTGGGGGGGAGAATCCACTCCTGAAGCTGCAGGGCAAGAGGCCACTGTGGTGCGAGGTCCTTCACCACTCTCTGGAGGAGGTTGGGAAGAGGGAATCTCCTCCTCGCATGAACTTGAGTGGAGTGGAGCACCCTCTTCTGTTTCCTCCTCAAGGTTGTCCTCCGTTCTTCACATTAATAATAACCGAACATGCCAATTAAAAGATGAGGAAACATTTTTTACAAAAATAGTAAAGTCACATATTTCTATCATCAACAAACAACATTTATCACATAGTACTGCATTCATTAACCAGCATATTACATATGTGGTCATGTAGCAACATTGAGTAAATTAGAAGTGTCATAGCTGGCCATAGCAATGAATCAGATTCTACTTGTAATGTTGGCCACCTACTTTAGAAAATTAAAGAAGGAATCTGCTTGGTTGCTATTGACAACTATGACATTTCTAATTTACAAATTGTTTATTAAATTACCAACATAGTTGACATACAGTGTATATTGATAAACATGTAGTGGTCATTGTTTAGAATTAACTTACGGACGCAGCTCCATGACATCACGCAGGAACATGAGATGTTGCCAAAACATGTAGGGCCTTTTCTTTGGTGGGCCAGACCCACTGAGGCCTTGGTGATGCATTACTTTGCGGAACTGGTCCCTGCAGCTCCGCAAACGATTCTTGACTTAAGGAAAATGTACCAAAAAAACATGCTAGGGAGGACAGCATGTGACATGTGCTATGCTAGGGAGGACAGAATATTACATGTGCTATGCTAGGGAGGACTGCATATGACATGAACTATGCTAGGTAGGACAACGCATGACATGTGCTATGCTAGAGAGGAAAGTGTATGACGTGCTATGCTAGGGAGGACAGCGTATGACATGTGCTATTCTAGGGAGGACAACGTATGACATGTGCTATGCTAGGGAGGACAACGTATAACATGTGCTATGCTAGGGAAGACAGCGTATGACATGTGCTATGCTAGGGAGGACAGCGTATGACATGTGCTATGCTAGGGAGGACAGCAAGGATTACACATGTATAGATTCACCACTTACCCAAACTCTGGCGACTCTGGGCTTTAGTTTTGGCCCATACACTTGCAAACAGCTCCTGGATCATTTCCAACCATGCGACATCTTTTTTGTAGTGGTCGTGCTATTCCTCAGACCTTGTGTCCCAAATGCAGGGCCTCTCCTGGACTAGGACAATCAGCTTCTCCACAACCATGGATTTTGGGGCCTTCGGCATTATGAAATTTGCTCTATGAGGGCAGGAACCTCGCCAAACAGACTTTCCTTACTCCACTACCTGGAGCTACACGCAGATAAACACTACTTCCTGTTGAAAATCCCTTCACTGTTGCTAAATTACTTGCGTTTAAAACGCAACGCATTGCATCCGGGTGCAATGCAATTTTCACGCAGCCCTTTTCACTTCTGTGGGGCCAGGGCTCCGTGAAAAACACAGAACATAGACCATGCTGAGTTTTTCAAACAGCGCAGAACTGATGCGTCCCCCCAAATCACAGAAATTCCCCCTCTGGGCAGCGAACAGGATCTACAGTATATGCATTATAATGATTACATCAAACTGTACAGGCTCTATATACACTATAATGACATCACACTGTACAGGATCTATATACATTATAATGATGACATCACACTGTTCAGGATCTATAGGCACTATAATGATGACATCACACTGTACAGGATCTATATCTCTTATATTATAAAAATGAGTTTCTGTCTGTCTGTCCCGATATCTGTCTGTCTGTCTGTTCTTATGCGCGACCAAACGACCTTCACCAAATTTGGCACACGGGTACATCAGGTGTCCGGGAAGGTTTTAGACAGGGTCTCAGCTCTCTAGTATGTACCATTCCTGAGATATTCCCAACATATGCCCTGCATTAGCCAATACAAGCCTGCAAGTCTTTCTCTTCATATCCCAACTGCCATTCACACGGTCACATGTCCCTTATCAGCCAATAGAAGCGTGCAGGCCATTAGTCTCCACATACATACAGTTTTACTCCAGTTTTCCATAACAACCCAGCCATTTTTCTTCACTGCGGTAGGTCAGTGCTAGGTTAGGGCTACAGGACAACAATAAGTCTCACGACACATAGGGCACAACTACGCTGCTACATGCATCCATCTTGGATGGATTTTTTGCGACTGTCGTGCCGCAGTCGCAGCATGTCGCAGTGCAACACCATAGCCTATAATTATAAAAATTGTTGAGACAAAATGTCGCGCTGCACATGTCGTCATGTAGCCTTAGAATTAAAGGGGCAGGGCGCTGTGAAGGCCACTGTTAAGGAGGCAGGGGCCACTATTAAAGGGGCAAATGCTGTGGAGGTCTCTGTTAAGGCAGCAGTGTACTGTGAGGTCACTGTTAAGGCAGCGGGGTGCTGTGGAGTTCACTGTTAAGGGGGGCAGGTACCTGAGGAAGTCACTGTCAAGGGAGTAGGGTGCTGTGAAATTCACTGTTAAAGGGGAAGGCTGCTGTGAAGGTCAAAATTAAGGGGATGGGCTGCTGTGGAGGTCACATTTTAAAGTGGCTGGGCACTGTGGGGGGAGTCAGTGTTAAGGGGTGGGGAACCGTGAAGTTCACTGTTAAAGGGGCGGGGTGCTATAGAGGTCAATGTTATGGGGGATACTGTCGATATCTTTTAACGACACACAGAAACATTAAAGGCAATAGATGAAATATACATGTGCGAAGCCGGGTCCTTCTGCTAGTCTTTAATATATATAAAAATGACTTTCTGTCTGTCTGTCTGAACGTCTGTCTGTTCTTTATGCGCGACTAAATGACTGGATCGATTTTCACTAAATTTGGCACACAGGTACATCAGGTGTCCAAGAAGGTTTTAGACCGGTCTCAGCTCTCTAGGTCATACCGTTCCTGAGATATTCCCAAAAAATTACCTGCATTAGCCAATAGAAGCCTGTAAGTCTTTCTCTTTATATCCCAACTGCCATAAACACGGTCACATGTCCCTTATCAGCCATTAGAAGCTAGCCGGCCTTAGTCTCAACATACACACAGTTTTAGTCCAGGTTTCCATAACAACCTAGACATTTTTTTTCACTGCTGTAGGTCAGTTTTAGGCTAGGGCTACACAACGACATGTGTCGTGCTGCCTAAAGTCTCACGACACATAGGGCACAACTACACTGCGACATTGATATCGCACCAATGTCGCGTGACAATTTTATAATGATAGTCTATGGTGTTGCACTACTACATGTAACATGCTGTGACTGCGATTTGACAGTCACACAAAAATCCATCTTGGATGGATTTTTTGCGACTGTCGTGTTGCAGTCGCAGCATGTCGCATGTCGCAGTGTGACACCATAGCCTATTATTATAAAAATTGTTGTGTGACATTGTTGCGACAAAATGTTGCTCGACACATGTCGTCATGTACCCTAGCCTTAAAGGGGCAGGGCGCTGTGGAGGTCACTGTTAAGGGGGCAAGGACCACTATTAAAGTGGCAGCTGCTGTGGAGGTCACTGTTAAGGGGGCAGGGGCCACTATTAAAGGGGCAGCTGCTGTCAGGCTCACTGTTACAGGGGCGTTCACTGCAGATGTTACTGTTAAGGGGGCAAGCCACTGTGGAGGTCACTATTAAAGGGGCGGGCACTGCAGAGGTCACTTTTAAAGGGGCAGGGTACTGTGAGGTCACTGTTAAGGGAACGAGGTACTGTGGCAGTCACTGTTAAAGGGACGGGTGCTGTGGAGGTCTCTTCTAAGGGGGCAGGGAACAGTGGAGGTCACAGATAAGAGAATGGTCCCCTATGGAGGTCAATGTTAAAGGGCTGGGTGCTTTATAGGTCACTGTTAAGGGGGGGCCCAGAGGAGGTCACTGTCAAGGGAGTGGGGTGCTGTGAAACTCACTGCTAAAGGGGCGGCCTGCTGTGAAGTTCAAAGATAAGGGGCTGGGCTGCTGTGAAGATCCCATTGTAAGGAGGTGGGGCACTGTGGGGGTGGGGGTCAGTGTTAAGGGGTAGGGGCTGTGGAGTTCACTGTTATGGGGGATACTGTCGATATCTTTTAACGACACACAGAAACATTAAATGCAATAGATCAAATATACCCGTTCAAAGCCAGGTCCTTCTGCTAGTACACTATAATGATATTAAATTGTACAGGATCTATATACCTTATAACAGGGACAGGCATGTCTTTAATAATGATTGGACCCTGGGCAAAAATTTACTTGGGCCCCCTGGATCCCACCTTCCCACACCCTTGCATGCAATCACGGCCTCCACCACAACACGCACAAAAAAAATCCACACACCTGGTAGAGTACAGTGAATGACTGTAAATACTTCCAGTGCACCCCAGCACCCCACAGTATGCAGTATAGCACCCTATAGTATACAGCAACCCACAGTATGAGGTATAGCACCCTATAGTATACAGCAACCGACAGCATGCAGTATAGCACCCCACAGTATACAGCACCCCAGTATACAGCACCCCACAGTATACAGTATACAGCACCCCACAGTATATAGTAGAGCAGTATAGCACCCCACAGTATACAGTATACAGTAGCTTACAGTATATTAGCATAACAGCCCTTGTCACCTTTTCCTGATGTAATCTTCACAAAAAAAGCTCCACAGTTAAGGCAAACTTCTCCTGCAGCAGCACTCCTGGTAGAAAGAAAGGACCTTTGATGACCTCATAGCCACGTGACCAGTAATATTGCTAGGTTACTGGTCACATGGTGATGATGTCATCTAAGGTCCTTTCTCCTAAGAGAATCACAGCTCACAGTTCGCTGCCTGGAGTGCCGGCGGGCATGGCATGGCAGCACCCCCCTGTGCAGCTGACAGCCTGACACCTGGGGCAGTGGCAAGCAGGGCTCAAGAGGCAGCTGCCTTGGGCCCCCCAGGAGCAACTGGGCCCGGGGCAGCTGCCCATTGTTAAAGACGGCCCTAATGATGATATCACACTGTAAATGATCTATATACACTATAACAATGACATCATACACTCTAAAGAATCTATATACAGCATAATGACAACCTCTCTGAGGGCTGGTAATAGTGGCCATATTGGTTTATATTCAGCTTTCCCAGAGGCAGATATAAATAAGAAACATGCTTTGGACATTGTATAACCCAGATGGGTATTTTCTGGATTTTACTTCTCTGTGTTGCAACATCTTTACTCATGCAGCAGTCATGTGGCTGCACATTAGAAATGGGCAGAACTCACTAAAATTCCGTAATAAAAAAATATATAATAAAATACGTGTCTGTACATACGTGCCAGTGTTCACTCAGAATTGCTCCGAACCTGTGTGCTGCGCAGCCTACAATAGAGCCAGGCTGAGGCACGTGTGCCCTAAAGATAGTACATGTACACACTCTGGTAGGCCACATGCTGGTGCAGTACTGCAGCCACTGCGGGCCTTCATCGGCCTGCGCAGTGCATAGTCTGCAAAAGAATGATTCAGAGAATCGTTCACTGAATGGCAATGGTGGGATGTGGAACAGCTTGCTTAACAGGGCCCTGGTGGTAGGGGCACCCCTTTGCAGTTTGACACCCAGAACAACCACCCCTCTGCCCCCTCCCCCCACACACACTACACCACTTTATATATCTTATCATGAGATAAGAGACACTTCCCCCAACTATCAAGGCATGAGACCCCCACCCAGGCTGCAGGGATGAGATGCAACTGCAGTCTCTGTGCCCTCTATAGCTCTACCCTGATAATGGAAAAATAGAAATGACTGTGTATTGCTTCTTTGTACATTTCTGGAAGTGGTGGTCATAGTAAGAATTTCTATTCAATTCAGTAATAAGGAAATGGAAAGTAGATTTCTAGAAAAGTTATTTTGGTGTGAAGTGAACTTTTTTTCTTCATTTTTGTAAGCCAACAGTAACACAAAGCTGTATGCTTTGGCTGAGCAATGACCCTCATACCATGCTGCCTGTACAGTAGGCCTCTCTGAAAAGCAAAATGTTATCCCTAGTGCCTACAGAAACACAGCTAATCGGAGAATCCCTGCTATGTGCCATTTGATGCTGTAGTGTTTTAGAGCCTAAATAAAGGCATCACAAAAGTACTAATTTATATACAAAACATCAGCAGCACATACAACTCCCACTTCTACAGAGCAAGCAATGTATATAAAGTATAGTTCATAAAGCTGCATAACATTACTTCTTAGCAGGGGCGGATTAAGTGTATCATAGGCCCCGAGTCGATTACCTGCATACTGTGGCACACCCCACAGTATGCAGTATATAGTACCTCACAAAATACAGTATACAGTATAATACCTCATAGTATGCAGTATATAGTACCTCACAGTATGCAGTATACAGGATAACACCTCACAGTATGCAGTATATAGTACCTCACAGAATACAGTATAATACCTCATAGTATGCAGTATATAGTACCTCACAAAAGCTAAATTTAGCCAACTAAGAGAGGCCATAGGCCTAACTAACTGGGACAAAGTCCTCAAAAATAAAAATACAGCCAAAAAATGGGATATCTTTAAAAACATCCTAAAATCTCATTGTGATAGGTACATACCGTATGGGAATAAAAGGTTAAGGAACAAAAAGAAACCAATGTGGATAAACAGAACTGTAAAGAAAGCAATAAATGACAAAAAGAAAGCATATAAAACCCTAAAACAGGAGGGTAGCACGGAAGCACTGAAAAACTATAAGGAAAAAAACAGAACATGTAAAAAACAAATAAAAGCGGCCAAACTAGAGACCGAGAGATTAATTGCCAAACAGAGTAAAACTAACCCTAAAATGTTCTTCAATTATATAAATGTTAAAAAGTATAAATCTGAAGGTGTCGGCCCTTTAAAGAGTAATGAGGGGGGAGTCGCAGAGAGCGACGAGGAGAAAGCAAAGCTGTTAAATATTTTTTTCTCCAATGTATTCACTGAGGAAAATAAACTGTCAGATGAAATGCTGAATGCTGAAATAAATTCGCCATTAAAAGTGTCCTGTCTGACCCAGGAAGAAGTACAACAGCGACTTAAAAAGATCAAAATAGACAAATCGCCAGGACCGGATGGCATACACCCCCGTATCCTAAGGGAATTAAGTAATGTCATAGCCAGACCCTTATTTCTGATATTTGCGGACTCTGTACTGACAGGGAATGTCCCACAGGATTGGCGCATGGCAAATGTGGTGCCAATATTCAAAAAGGGTCCAAAAACAGAGCCTGGAAACTATAGGCCGGTAAGTTTAACATCTGTTGTGGGTAAACTGTTTGAAGGTTTTCTGAGAGATGCTATGTTAGAGCATCTTATGGGAAATAAGCAAATAACGCCATATCAGCATGGCTTCGTGAGGGATCGGTCATGTCAAACTAATTTAATCAGTTTCTATGAGGAGGTAAGTACTAGACTTGACAGCGGCGAATCAATGGATGTCGTGTATCTGGACTTCTCCAAAGCATTTGACACTGTACCTCATAAAAGGTTAGTATATAAAATGAGAATGCTCGGACTCGGAGAAAACGTCTGTAAGTGGGTAAGTAACTGGCTCAATGATAGAAAACAGAGGGTGGTTATTAACGGTACATACTCAGATTGGGTCACTGTCACTAGTGGAGTACCTCAGGGGTCAGTATTGGGCCCTATTCTCTTCAATATATTTATTAATGATCTTGTAGAAGGCTTGCATAGTAAAATATCAATTTTCGCAGATGACACAAAACTGTGTAAAGTAATTAACACTGAAGAGGACAGTATACTACTACAGAGGGATCTGGATAGATTGGAGGCTTGGGCAGATAAGTGGCAGATGAGGTTTAACACTGAGAAATGTAAAGTTATGCACATGGGAAGGAATAATGCAAGTCACCCGTACATACTAAATGGTAAAACACTCGGTAACACTGACATGGAAAAGGATCTAGGAATTTTAATAAACAGCAAACTAAGCTGCAAAAAACAGTGTCAGGCAGCGGCTGCCAAGGCCAATAAGATAATGGGTTGCATCAAAAGGGGCATAGATGCCCGTGATGAGAACATATTCCTACTACTTTACAAATCACTGGTCAGACCACACATGGAGTACTGTGTACAGTTCTGGGCTCCTGTAAACAAGGCAGACATAGCAGAGCTGGAGAGGGTCCAGAGGAGGGCAACTAAAGTAATAACTGGAATGGGGCAACTACAGTACCCTGAAAGATTATCAAAATTAGGGTTATTCACGTTAGAAAAAAGACGACTGAGGGGAGATCTAATTACTATGTATAAATATATCAGGGGGCAGTACAGAGATCTATCCCATCAGCTATTTATCCCCAGGACTGTGACTGTGACGAGGGGACATCCTCTGCGTTTGGAGGAAAGAAGGTTTGTACACAAACATAGAAAAGGGTTCTTTACGGTAAGAGCAGTGAGACTATGGAACTCTCTGCCTGAGGAGGTGGTGATGGTGAGTACAATAAAGGAATTCAAGAGGGGCCTGGATGTATTTCTGGAGTGTAATAATATTACAGGCTATAGCTACTAGAGAGGGGTCGTTGATCCAGGGAGTTATTCTGATTGCCTGATTGGAGTCGGGAAGGAATTTTTTATTCCCCTAAAGTGAGGAAAATTGGCTTCTACCTCACAGGGTTTTTTTTTTTTGCCTTCCTCTGGATCAACTTGTAGGATGACAGGCCGAACTGGATGGACAAATGTCTTTTTTCGGCCTTATGTACTATGTTACTATGTTACTATGTTACTATGTTACAATATGCAGGATAACAACTCACAGTATGCAGTATACAGTATAACACCTCACAGTATACAGTATACAGGATAACACCTCACAGTATTCAGTATATAGTAAAACTTCCCACAGTATGCAGTATACAGTATAGCACCTCACAGTATGGAGTATACAGTATAACACCTCACAGTATGCAGTATATAGTACCTCACAGTATGCAGTATACAGTATAACACCTCACAGTATGCAGTATAACAACTCACAGTATGCAGTATATAGTATAACACCTCACAGTATACAGTATACAGGATAACACCTCACAGTATTCAGTATATAGTAAAACTTCCCACAGTATGCAGTATACAGTATAACACCTCACAGTATGGAGTATACAGTATAACACCTCACAGTATGGAGTATACAGTATAACACCTCACAGTATGCAGTATATAGTATAACACCCAAAGGTCATTGTCTCCTGATGTAATCTCCACATAAATCTACAGCAAACTTCACCTGCAGCAACACTCCTCCTGGATGTTGGTAGAAAGGACCTGTGATGACAACATTACCATATGACTAGTAAGAGCCATATGTTGCTGATCATGTGGCAATGATGTCATCACAGGTCCTTTCTCCTACCACGATTCAGCACCCCAAGTCAAATGAGGCAACAGTGGTTCAGGCTGTCTGCTCAAATTCAGTGAATGTGAAAGACAGCCTGGTCCCTGACACTCCTGAGGAAGTGAGGGAAGATCTCCTTTTTTTGTAATGGGCATTTTGGGGGGCGATGGGCCCCTCAGTGATATCAGGTCCAGGGCTAACATCCCAAATATCCCTGCTATAATTTGCCATTGCTTCTAAATGATGAAAATAGCTAAATTTCGTTCTTGCGATAAATGAATGGCAAAAAGCTACAGGCACCCGAATTGCAGCAGCAAGCTACAAAATATATAAAAAGTTTCCATATTACTCTGCAACCTTGACTGTTACATTTGTAACATCTCAGTAAATAGAGATCCAACATCTACTGCTTCAGCTCTTTCCTTTAGTTATTATACCATGGCTAATCTGTATACTGACCCTATTCAGTAGCACATAAAGTTTGTGTGATGCTGTACACATTCCACATGAATCCATGGGAAGGAAACTCACAGCAAGCTATTATCTGTGCAACATGCATCCATATTTAAGAAATCTGTCAGCAGCCTTGAGCATGCTGAACTGCTGACAGCTCTAGCTAAGGACTGGGGAGAGCTTTAGAAAACATACCTTTTGTAGAGCTTTTATTATTAGAAGCAGTATAAATATGAGGCTGCTTTACATCGTCTCCCATCTGCTGTCCTATCCAGCTATGAGAACACTACAGCTGTCACTTAGAGCAAAGGGACTGTGAAGTAGTGCAAAGGCAGAGAGCACTCCACAGTGAAGCTTCACCTCTAATGCATGTAAGGAGCGGATTTTGGTAGAATAAAAGCTCATATTCAAACTACTCCTGATAATAAAAGCTCCTGAAAAGTTCTCTCCAGCCCCTTCCTAGTGCTGTCAGAAGTTTAGCAGTCAAAACTGCTAACAAATTCCCTTTAAAGGGGCAATACTGTTTCAGCAAATACTTTTCTTTGTATAATGGAAAGTCATACAATTTTCCAATATACCTTTTATATCAAATCCTTATGGTTTGTAAGATCTTTGATCCTGTCATTCATTGGGGAACTTTATTGTTTAGTTCCTTCTGCATTGATCATGTAGTGGACACACTCACTTTAGTTACACTATAGTAACAGAGCTACCTTGTAACAAGTCATGCCCCTATGTGCCACTCACATGACTAATATGATTATTAGAAAATGCAGATGGTAGAAGAGGGATTAGAGAGATACAAAGTGCTGAAAAAAGTGTGGCGATCAAACATGTCTCTGCATGTGTTATAAATAGGGTGAGGGGAGTATAGTAGGTTGTTACCTGACACCTTTGGTAATGGCTTATCGTTCTGAGAACAAAATGATAGGGTATGTAGAAATTCAACTGCCCAATCTTTATCTCCCCTGACATCTGCCGTAGGGGGAGTCCAGAAGCCAACATACACATTATAAGGGTGCTTGGTCTTGCCTAAATTGGCGGTTTTGTCTGACATTAATCTAATGTGTATTACTAGCTTTACAGCATTTGGGCTACGGGTCTACATGGAATTTGTAGGTCTTCTGGTTTATGCCCATGTTTCTAGTAACATACTGATTTGAACTGGCTTCTTTGCCTATTGTATGTTAGAGACAGCTAAATCAGATCATTAAGTGACAAACTGAAAAAATGTTCTGAATGTCAATTTCTCATCATCATATACATATACAAATACTACGTATCAACTTGTTGCAGTCCATTAAATGCTAAGTTCGAGGGTCCCATAATATTTGTCATATTCATGAATGTATCATACTCCTTCCTATGACCTCTCTTCTCTTTAGTTGTAGACAATAAATACTATTTCTAAGATGATGCAGCAATTCATGTATTAGCACTCAATACATACAGACTAGTGTTAATCGCCAATATTCTAATTGCAAATTTTTATCGTGAATATTGGCATTTCGAGAATTTGCAAATATCTAGAATTTAGTGCTATATTTTCGTAATCGCGAATAATCTAGATTTTTTTTCATCAGTACTCATGATCCCTTACTGCTTCTTGCTTGTGGGCCAATGAGAAACCTGCAATATCTTTGACTTTAAGAGTAGTGTTGATTGCAAATTTTCGTATCGCGCATTTTCCGATTGCCGATTTTCGCAATCAAGAAAATAATGACTGGAGATCACGAATTCTCGAATTTGACGAATATTCACCCAAATATTCGTGAAATATCGCGAATTCGAATATTGCCCCTGCCGCTTATCACTGATACAGACATACAGTAAGTGTACTTCCTGAAATTAATTTCAGGTCCATTGGTCCAATTCTAACAATTTGGTCTGCAAAATGGATTTGGTTATAAATAAATTTGAACCAAATGAAAACTGTTCAGATTGCCCTAAAAAGTCTTGTATGACACTCTGAGGCCCCCTAGGACTGCATTCACCCCTGTCAAGCGCTTTTTAACGCCAAGACAGCACATTTATCTCTATGGGTAAACGTATGGTAGCCGGTGGTAACAAATAGCCTGTTATTTTTCAATTTAAACATGGTCCACAAATGATTCCTTTTCAGTAGCAAATGTCTTCTTCTCTGTCTTCTGTAAAATGGTGGCCGCCATTTTTAAGGGAGCCTTTTGAATCAAATCGCAGAAGATTCTGATGCAAATGGAATCTGAATTTTTGACAAATTGGAGATGAATTTGATTAGAATCAATTTTCTCCTCTTTAGTTATAATTCTTTATGGTTGACAAAGTGGGATGCAATTCTTATATGAGAAGCACACCTGATTCTCGTCAGCACGTTGTATATGTCAAATATACTTTCTTGTTGAACTGTGAATTTTTGCAATACTACAGATCCCCATAACCTTGCATGTACTGTTTCCTCAGGAAGCAACCTGTCAGTTAGTTCATCATTTATTTCCTGATGGGATCACTAATTGCCAGCAATTCATTTCTGTTGTTTGCGTTCATACCGCTCGGAGGCCTGACTTCCTGTCCACTAAGTTGTGTAGCAGCAGAAGCCATTGCGCACATATACTCACAGGCAGCAGGGTTATCGTCAGTGATTTCCTAAACACTCCTGTACATTTTCCACAATCCTGTGTATAACTGAGGTCATGGAAAGTGGGAATGGTCTTTGGGACATGAAAAGCATTGCGTGAGCTCAGGATTTCAGAGATTTTCCAGCAGTTTTACATTCCAGTCATGTAGAATATATTGCTAAAAGGAGCAATGTGCTTTATAGTTTTCATTTTATAGAAGCTGCACAAGTGTCTGAGAGATTTGTTATTGGAGGGTTAAAATGACCATGTCCCCCTATGTTAAAGGGGTTCTCCGGGCATTTGGACTAATTAGGACATGGTGCTAACCTGTGGAGGGAAGCTCTTTTACATCGGGCTTACCCTCCCGAGCTCCCCCAATGCCACCGTCTCCCAGGTCCTGACCAGATATGGTTGCTTCTTTTCCTGTTCGGCTGCATTATAGTCAATGTCTTTTTCAAAACTGTTGTAGCAAAGTTAAAAGAACACAATTCTATAGAATATTTAAATTGTATGCTTCAATATTTAAAGTGGTATTCCCAGGAAGGAGATCCCTTTTGAATAGAAGATAGTTGAGTGATCCAGTGATTGCCAGCTTCCCAACAAGCAGCTGTTATAGCTTAGTGAACCTGAGACTGGCACACATTAGAAATGAATGCCTAACCTGGTAATGAATGGATGTGCCACATGTGCCAAAGTAGCTTATAAAAGGGGTTCCCAATGGAGGGTTTCCCTCTATGACATCCCTATGGTCTAATAAGTCAAGTGGAAGCTGGTATTCCTCATTACATCCATAGCTACTAGAGTACATTTTAATTAAAAGAGATTGTACTGGACTGGACAACCAGATACTGACAATTCCCTGTATCTATATGTATTACTTATACAATGGTTTAATACTACAAAATGCCCTAATACATTGGGCACAAAACCTGTGGCCATTCTGTGCAGACCCCCAATCATCTGGTTTCACACATGGTTGTCTGTGTCTAGCGGCTACTAACATACATTTTCCATGACAGAGGAGTGGCCTGTAGGGCAGGAGCAGAGACAGGTAAGTGCTAATGGTGTACTGTGCAGCCATTTCCGAGACCCACATATACTGACAGAATGGAGGTCTCCTGATGCCTTTGTGGCACTCCAGTAGGGGTTTGTTCACATCTGCGTTGGAGGCTCAAAAACAGCATGCAGGGGAAAAAAATTCCGACGATAAAGTGGATTTCCAAATGGAAACTAAGTTCATCCTATTATAGACAATTGGCTTGGATTGGCTTCATCTGGATCAGTTATGTACTGAATCCAGCGCTTCCATTATTTTCGTTGTTCTACTCCTATAACAGAGCAGAACAATGGAAATCAATAGCCCAAGTGTGAAAGAGGCCTAAAGAGTAGACAAAGTGGAGAAGTGACCATTCATTTTAGTGTTTGAGACTAGTGAAATACTCGTCTGTTTCAGCAACTCACCTAAACTAAAATGGAAAGCGGCACTTTTTTGGAGTGTAAACAGGAGAGAAGGGAACCCCAGTTCTCCTGATAGGTAGGAGTCCTGAATTAGAATCAGCACATCTCCATGATTTATGGCATATACTTTCAGATGGTAATACCATTTTGAGGTTTATTGGTTCCCTTGGGATTGGTCCAATCTGACACATGGACCTTGCAATCGAAAATGTTGCTCTAATAAAATCTTGCTTGCTATGGCCACACATTGGGCTTTGTAAAAGGACTCTTGCACTTTTACATGGACTGGTGATCGAGAAGGAATGTTTGTACAAACATTTGTTCACCTGATCATTGTTGCATATAGACATGCCACAGATCACCCAACAAATGAGCAAACACTTGTTTCAAAGGTGATTGGACCTTTTATGCAATATTGTCTTCAGAATATCAAACCATGTAAGCAGTGGATGTGCTGCTGACAAATTAAAACTGTATGGGAATAAATGTTTGGATTAATGATCTTCATCCCCATACTAATTAAAGTTGCTTGTAACAGGCATTTGCACTGGGATGATTGTTAATAGGCAGAATATTTCTTGTCTGCTATCCATTTCATATGCATTATATGTTTCAAATATAAAATAGACTAAAAGATAAAAATACTGTATTTTTCATGAATGGAATGTTTTTTCCAGATTTCTCTAACTCCAGCATTGCATGACCTATACGAGATGTAGAGAAATAGTACCCCCGGACCTGACAAAGGCCTCTCATCCAACTAAGGCCTCATGCACACGGCCGTTGTTTTGGTCCGCATTCGAGCCGCCGTTTTGGCGGCTCAGATGCGGACCCATTCACTTCAATGGGGCCGCAAAAGATGCGGACAGCACTCCGTGTGCTGTCCGCATCCGTTGCTCCGTCACGCTAAAAAATATAACATGTCCTATTCTTATCCGCGCTTTGCGGACAAGAATAGGCATTTATATTGAAAGCTGTCCGTGCCGTTCCGCAAATTGCGGAACGCGCACGGACGCCATTCATGATTTGCGGACCCACGATTTGCGGACCACAAAACACACCACGGTCGTGTGCATGCGGCCTAAGTCAGTTCTCTCTTCTGTACACTGATGAGGGGCAATCACCCTGTAACAGTTGTCTGCAGATGAGAAATTGGCTTAGCTATAATACTGAGTTGTCCTAAAGCCTGTTTAAAAGATGACATTAGAGGCACTGCTGCTTTTTTTCTTTTTTTGAAACGAGAGATAATTTGTGTACCTTTTTCCCGGAGGAGCATTGCATGGCCTATAAGACTCCTTATGCCTACTAGGCACTTTCACATGGATAGGATCATCCTTTGTACTAATGGAATGTACTTACAGCATTTATCTACTCCAGGAGCCATACAGTCTTTGTCCCTAGCTTTTGAAGATGTCAGCTGTCTTTGGACAGGAACTAGTTGACACCTGGTCATCGTCATAACTGTTTGAAATGTTCTGGTCTATTAAATGTACATCATTGACCATGTACTTTGAACAAAGTGCCACAGTCGCTATTAGTCAATTCATACAACTAACTTTGTTCTTCTCTCCAACTCCCAACACTTGGTTATTTTCATTCCTATTGCCAAATACAGGCACACAATGCATGCCTATAGTATAAGCTCATCCCATCAAGATGCCTCTCAGGTCAAGGATACCGTCTCCTGCTCAGACACACAAGATAAACCACATGCTAATTCCTGACCTAGTACATGTGAGCCTTTTATCATCCTTGAGCTATTTTGGAGAAACAATAATCCTCTTGTTGATAGACTGTATCTTGCCTCCCTATTCCTAAAATGACTAATGTATTTTATGCTCCATGAAAATACATAATAAAATAATGCAAATATACATCACATAGTGATTGTGTTGTTTGGCTTACTCAGCATTAGTGTAAGTATAGTACTAAAACTACCACGTAAATAAAATACATTTCAGATTTCTGCTGGGTTTCAGATCTGTGGCTAAATTGAGCTGCAGAAATATCCTGATATAGCTGAGGTAAATTTAAAAACAGAATATCTGATCAGGAGTTTTGTTTTACATCATCTGACACATGATACAACCCTGTTACATAAGTCATTTGAACGCAATTCTTTACCAGTGTGCCACAGTACACTTACAGTGCTAGCTTGGTTCTTAGAAGTTACTTGCTGATCAAAATTTTCACCCTTAAGACCTGTGTTGGGACCCCTCTTTTGGGAATGCAGGAATTGTGAAATTTATGTAGTACATATGTTGTGAAGGAAACAAGATGAGTCGTAATGCAGTTTATTATTGGAAAAAGAGAAGATGGCCCATAAATGCATATATTGCTTGTTGAATTGAGAATGACCCTTCAAGATGCTGGTTTCTGTAAATAATATGAACATGGATCTGATGTACTATGGCTACCGCTGGTTAAGGTACCAAATAATGTGGGCATAAATGAGTGATGTGTACCACGCTACCTTATGTATATATGTAGTCATGTCCAAAAGGGCATTAAATGTGCATTTAAATATCACTTGTATTGTGCTCAAGTGGACCACCCATGTAGGGCTGGCCTTAGGTGTTCAGGCGCCCTGTGCGAGCTAATCTCGTGGCGCCCCCCACCCCGTTCACCTAAACATACACAAAGAGGAAAACAGTCTTTGTAACAAACAGTTTTCTTTAATTACAGATAATTTAAGTGCAAGTGCAAACAAGTACAATCATACCCAGTGTCACCCATGGCCAGTCACCTGCCCCCCTTAATCATACCCTGTCACCTTTGCCCAGTCCCTTGCCCCCCTTAATCATACCCAGTGTCACCCAGAGCCAGTCCCCTGCCCCCCTTAATCATACCCTGTCACCTTTACCCAGTCCCCTGCCCTTCTTAATCATACCCAGTGTCACCCTTACCCAGTTCCCTGCCCCCTTAATTAGACCCTGCCCCCCTTAAATTAAGGGTGACAGACACTAGGTATGATTAAGGGGGAAGGGCACTGGATAAGGGTGACACTGGGTATGACAAAGGGGCAGGGGACTGGCTTTAGTTGACACTGGGTATGATTAAGGGGGGCAGGGGACTGGCTATGGGTGACACTGGGTATGATTAAGGGGGGCAGGGTCTAATTGAGGGGGCAGGAGACTGGGCAAAGGTGACACTGGGTGTGATTAAGAAGGGCAGGGGACTGTGTAAAGGTGACAGGGTATGATTAAGGGGGGCAGGGGACTGGGTAAGGGTGACAGGGTATGATTAAGGGGGGCAGTGAACTGGCTCTGGGTGACACTGGGTATGATTAAGGGCCTTAATCATACCCAGTGTCACCCATAGCCAGTCCCCTGCCCCCCTTAATCATACCCTGTCACCTTTACCCAGTCCCCTGCCCTTCTTAATCATACCCAGTGTCACCCTTACCCAGTCCGCTGCCCCCCTTAATCATACCCAGTGACTGTCACGGTGTCACCCACCTTATCCAGTCCTCTGCCCCCTTAATCATACCCAGTGTCTGTCACCCTTATCCTTATCCAGTCCACTGCCCCCAGGCCCCATTTAAAGAAAGATATTTGGTTAAAAAAAAAAAAAAAGGAGTACCGCACCATACCTGTTACATCCAGTGACATCTCCTGTGATGTAGACTTTCCTCAGCATCTTCATTCGGAGATAGGACCGCCATGATAACTTCTTTCAGCCGCGTCTCATCTCTGTAGAGTTTCACAGAAAATTTTGGGGATTTCTCACTTTACTATCATCCTCAGACAACAGACCTCCCCTCCCCCGTAGTGCCCATAACTATAATGCCCTCTGTATAATTATAATATACACTGGCCCCTCTATATTATTATTATTATTATTATTATTTCCTCCTCTGTATTATTATTATTATTATTATTATTAATATTATAATGACCCCCTCTGTAGTATTATAGTAATAATTATGCCCCCCCCTCAGCCCCTCCAGCATACAGTCCCATGTAAGATACAACCTTCCCCCTGCCTTCAGCCCCTCTAGCATACAGTCCCATGTAAGACACATTACTTCCCTACCTTCAGCTCCTCCAGCATACAGTCCCATGTAAGGTAGATCACTCTCCTGCCTTCAGCCCCTTCAGCATACAGTCCCAAGTAAGGTACATCACTCTCCTGCCTTCAGCCCCTCCAGCATACAGTCCTATGTAAATAATATCACACTCTCTCTCTTTGCCGCCTGCCTTCAGCCCCTCCAGCATACAGTCCCATGTAAGATACATCACACCCCTGCCTTCCAGTCCTTCTTGCACAGTCCCATGTAAAATGCATCACTCATCCTGCCTTCAGCCCCTCCAGCATACAGTCCTATGTAAAATACATCACTCCCCCTGCCTTCAGCCCCTCCAGCATACAGTCCCATGTAAGATACATCACACCCCTGCCTTCCAGTCCTTCTTGCACAGTCCCATGTAAAATGCATCACTCATCCTGCCTTCAGCTCCTCCAGCATACAGTCCCATGTAAGATACAACGCCCCTCCAGCATACAGTCCCATGTAAGACACATCACTTCCCTGCCTTAGCCCCTCCAGCATACAGCCCTATGTAAAATAATATCACCCCCTTGCCTTCAGCCTCTCCAGCATACAGTCCCATGTAAATAATATCACCCCAACTACCCTCTCTTCAGACCCCTCTAACATACAGTCTCCAGTACAAAGATGATTCCTTCTCCCTTCAGCCCCTGCAAAAAGCCCCCCAAGTAAAAATAACAGTCACTATTCTCCTCCACATACTTACCTGCAAACTTTGCTCCTGCTCTGTAGAATCTCCTGCACATCGTTAGGCCCCACCCCCTGGATGACGAGACTCCGCCTCTTTCCCTGACATCATACCTCCTAGGATCAACTACATTCTAGACACTACGCTCGCTCTACTGCCTCATAGGCTTCAGGCGCTGAAGCCTATGAGGAAGAACGGAGGGGACTGGAGCCATAGGCTCCCATGATCCTCGTTTTAGTGTTTGCCCCCTGGCGCCCCCTGTTGCCATGGCGCCCTGTGCAGCCGAACAGCTCGCACACCCCAAAGGCCGGCCCTGCACCCATGTATAAGTCAAGCAGACTTGGTGCATATATTTATTATGTATATTGTAATGTATTTTTGTTGGTTAGTTTGTCTGACAACTGGTGGCAGGTGCCTAGGGTTATGCTGGAGTCAGCCTATCTGATGCAATTTGGAAGTACATAGTTACATAGCTGATACGGTTGAAAAAAGGCATAAGTCCATCAAGTTCAACCAAGGGAATGATCACCCTTGGAACCATGTTGAGGGATGTTTGTGATCCAGGATCTGTGTGTGTAGGACTTCTGGTCACATAATTATTCAGTGAAGTACTCCAGAATCGGGGACTTGCAAACTGTTCTTGTTATGTAATGTTATTTAAAATGTGAATGTCATGTAATGTATCAGAATATCTATGTATGGCTTAGTGGAAGTTAACAATCCTGACTCTGTAGGAAGTTAGAGGAGGAACTTAGATCCGCCCCTAGCTCAGTTAGTGGTGTGGTAGCCGAGGAAGTGAAATAAGATACATGTGCTCAATCTTCAGGAAACTAGGCCTGGTTTCCAGAGAATCATCTCTTTAATCCAAAAGTACTTCAGAAAGAGATAGAGAAAGAAAAGAACCAAGAAGGTCCAGAATCTGCAAGGTCAGGTACTGGAGTCAGTCAGTAAGGTATGTGCTGTTTAAGGCTGATAAAGACTTTACTGAAGTGAGAGGGACATTTCTAAAACAACCTTCACTTTTAGACATGGATCTGACCAACTGTATCCCAAATCTGTACTCCCCAGCTGAGAATTACAGCCACCATTGCAAGAATAAGGGTACTTTCACACTAGTGGCAGGGGACTCCGGCAGACTGGTCCGACGGATGAACAGTCTGTTGGATCCGTCCTGCCGCTAGTTCACATGTGCCCCCGGACTGCCGCTCCATCCCCATTGACTGTAATGGGGTGGGGGCAGAGTTTTGCATGCAGTACTTTTAGTCCGGCCGCCTCTCGGCGTGCGCTGCCATGCTGCCGCCGTAACTCCGCCCGCATTATAGTCAATGGGGACGGAGCCTCAGTTCGAGGGCACACGTGAACTAGCGGCAGGACGGATCTGACAGGCTGTTCACCCGCCAAAACAGCCTGCCGGAGTCCCCTGCTGCTAATATTGCCAGCCTTAGATTCTGCAGTGAGAGACTGTGGGAAGAGGCAGAAGGAGTGGTACACTCCCCATCCTGGACTTTATCCATACATTTCTACATGGGAAGATTTGCACTGTGAATTGTGTGGAACTGTGTTTGATACAGTTGGATATACTACAACTACAGCACCTACATCTAATGCTTTGCACCTATACAACACTCAAAATGCGAAGGGCACCCAACTACCATCAGGCAGGAGCCCCAACATCAAGGTGTGCCACCTATCAGTGCTCTGTCCATAGGGAGCATCAGTATGAGGATTTCCATTTTGAATGATTATTGCAGCAAGAGCCACCCCCACACCCATCATCCGCTCTGCTCCTCATGGGCTTTCAGCAATATTAGTGGTGTTTTCACATTTGAGCCAACAAATATGTCCACAGAAGAGGAGGGTACATAGGCATCAGGACTATCTAAGTGTATGTCCTGTCTTGTGTGCAAAGAAAAAGGGGGTTAGCCAGCACATCCCAATGCGCAAGTGCGCGCTGCCATGGCTAGAAACACAAAGAAAAAACGCAATGCAAAAGCACTCTGCAAACCAGATAAAGTACAATAATGCCACAGTAATAGAAAATATTCTGGTGCTAATGCTAAGCTTATTTAGTAAATTTGAGATTCTTGGCAAATACATTTTGTACAAAATTATTTGGGCCCGTCTGCCACATGTCAAGGCGACCATAACGGCCACCATAAAATTTAGGGAGTGCAGGTTCCACATGCATGCTGGGTCCACTCTGCTTTTTATCACTTTTGGTGCCAAAATGGCCTCTCCCTGCACTCCCTGGAAGCCTTTCGGGCTCAGCATGCATGTTGGTACCTGCATCCCCTAAATTTAATGGAGGCCATTTTGGCACCAAAAATGATAAAAAGCAGCGTGGACCCAGCATGCATGTGGAACCTGCACTCCCTGAATTTTATGGTGGCCTTTATGGCACATAACAGGTAGAATTTAGTGTTAGGTTCCCGTCTTACAGAGATCGCCTTGACGTGTGGCAGACGGGCCCAAATAATTTTGTACAAAATGTATTTGCCAAGAATATCAAATTTACAAAATAAGCGTAGCATTAGCACCAGGATATTTTCTATTACTATGGCAATATTGTACTTTATTTGGTTTGCAGAGTGCTGTTGCATTGTGTTTTTTTCTTTGTGTCCTGTCTTGTGTGCCTTCCCCTCCAGGAGAACTACTAGCATACTGTACCTCTCCACTATCCCAGAACCAGCAGGTCAGATTTCCTATTGTCCTAGAAGGTCTTCTGGAAGTTTCCCTATAATGAATGTCACATACAGTAAAATGTAACAACAAATATCAATACAAACTATTAAAGGCTCCTCCTGCTGTTAGATATTAACTGGTAGACTCCACGCCCCTGCAATATTTAGTTGCTCTCTACTTTCCAGGGTGTTTACCTCTTGGATACATTGCTTAGGTAAATTGCATTCACTATTGCACTCATACTCACTGTTTATAGAGCGATTCTATGACAATAGTAGGACAGTATAGGAAAACCAATGTAGACTTCAGGAAGTAAAATATCTATCTATGGCTAGTGGCATGACAAAATAGAAAAAATATATTGGTGATCTACACATGCCACATCATTTATCTCTTTTCATTTTTATGAAAGCTGGGAGGCATTCTGCTAGTAAGTGCTGCGTAACATACAGACCTGTCAAAGCAATACAGAATGAAGTGCAGAGTGGATTCTTATTGAAGTTACTCCCTACCAGTCAACTTGCAGAGTAAGGGCTCATGCCTACGACTGCGTGCTGTCTGGGCCCGTGCTGCGGACCGCAAATTGCAGTCCGCAATGCATGGGCACCGACCGTGGGGCAGCCGCATGCGGATCGCAGACCTATTCACTTGAATGGGGTCCGCGATCCGCACTGCAAAAAAGTAGTGCATGCACTACTTTTTTGCGGTGCGGAGGTATGGACAGAAAACCCGTAGTGCTTCCGTTGGCTTCCGATCCGTGCCTCTGTTCCGCATCTCCATGATTGTGGACCCATTCAAGTGAATGGGTCAGCGATCCGTGGTGTGGGGTGCACACCTGTATGCTGCCCACAATACGGCCACGGCCGGGCAACGGCCGTATGCATGAGCCCTAAATGTAAGTGGATCCTGAGCCTGTGACAGACAGCCTTAGGCTACATGCACACAGCCGTGGTTTTGGTCCGCATCCAAGCCGCAGTTTTTGCGGCTTGGATGCGGACCCATTCACTTCAATGGGTCCGCAAAAGATGCGGACAGCAGTCCGTGTGCTGTCCGCATCCGTTGCTCCGTTCCGTGGACCGCAAAAAAATATAACATGTCCTATTCTTGTCCGCACTTTGCGGACAAGAATAAGCAGTTATATTACAGGCTGTCCGTGCCGTTCCGCAAATTGCGGAACGCGCATGGACGCCATCCGTGTTTTGTGGATCCGCGATTTGCAAAACACACCACGGTCGTGTGCATATAGCCTTATTGTGAGTGACTGTCCAACACTACACTGTGAGCAAGAGAGGGAGTCTGTCACCTCCACAATCAGTTTCAAAGTAACCACCATGTAGGGTAGGTGCCCAAAAATAATTCTTGTGAAAATCTGCTCCTCTAATCCTGAGAAATGCTTCTCAATATTTTATGCAAGTAAGGATTTCAGTGCACTGTAAGTGGGGCCGATCAATTTGGTGCACCATTGCTCCACCAATAATGCCACCTAGTGCCTTCTGCTCATGTTTTATTTTCATATAAAAAGGGATGGCTATATTTCTGGGTACCTACTCTACATGGTAATATGCTTACTTTAAAACTGATTTTGGACTATATGCATTGGGGCAGGACATATCTCTGCATGGTCATTTTAAAATGTACATGCAGAGATCGCAGCTGAATGCTAACCACTGTCAGTAACAATAGGGTTCTAGTAAGTCTAGTAACTTTTTCACGTCCCTGCCTTCCCTACCGCTCTGTACACAGTTGCTTCCTAATCCAATTCCAGTGGTAATGTTACGCACGGGGGCCAGGAGCCTGCACAAGCTTCTGGGTCTTAGCAGACCCAGATCAGCTCTGCAGTGAGATTGTACAGCGCTATCAGCGGCAGTTACAGGAGAAATTAGCAATAAAAAGTAATGTTAAAAAATAATGTTAAATGTCCCCAAAAGGTCTTGTATGACATTATGGGGGGTACAAAGTAAAAAATAAAGATTAATAAAAAGTGTTTTATAAAAATTAAATAATAATAAACACCTTTCCTTTATCAAGCCATTTATTATTGTAAAAAAAAAAAAAGAAAGACATATTAGATATTGCCTCGTCTATATCGTCCGGCTCTATAAAAATGCACCTGTTCTGTGTTTAGAGCCGCACCTGGTTTTGGCTCAAAATCACTGATGGAAATCACTGACCGAACACTGACTGTGTAGATGAGGCTTTAAGCTACCATAAAACCATTACAAATTACTAACCAGATGGTATAAGATTTACTGTACACTCATGGTTTGTCAAATACCCAAACTTGCTGGAAATGCCACCGTGCCACAAACTCCTTCTCTCACATTTGGTGGGAGTGTCCTATCATAGCCCCCTTCTGGTCGACCATAGAACAGATTAGGGACATTTGTGGGATACCTCTGAAACTCACCTTGTCCTGTCAGGGATGTTCCCGCTACAGGTGGCAGGAGATCGGTGAGACTGGCAACACGTGGTTTGATCTGACATGTTTCCCGTTTGGATCAAATGACGTCTGTGTTGTTTCTGGTGCTCGCCACGCCTTCTTTCCCCAGGTGTGGCTATTATGGTCATTTAACCTTCTCTATTTATTCTTGTTTCTCCCACTGTGCTATGCGGTTTTTAGCTTCTGTTGGAGTTGTGGATAGCTGGCGTCTGTTCTTGGCTTGAGTTCCTGGTGCTGCCACTTGAAGTTAAGTGTTTTCTTTCCCTTTTGTATTTTGTTTGGGTTATTTTGTGTGTTGCATTTCCCTGTCATTTATATTAAGGCCTGAGGGAGACTTCTGTTCGTCCTTCCTTTTGATGGAACAGGTTGTCTCAGTCCTGACATTAGTACCAGGGTCCTATAGGGTGAGTTAGGACACTAGGTATTCCTGTGTATGAACTCACCTACCTCTGTGGTCTGTTCATACTGGTAGTTAGTCATGACTTTGATTAGGGTTTTACTAGGAGGTGTCCATCTCATTTCCCTAGTTTCCAGGCCTTATTCCCTCACCCCTTTCCCTCCTATGTTCGGTGTGGTGTTTCCCTCCTGACACCACCATTGCTCTGGTGTGCAATAACCCAATGCAACCCATTGTGAAAATGAAAAGTTTGTGGCTAAAGCAACATTTTATTGGAAGGATTGAAAATTTTCATTTTCACAGCCAATTGTTACTAAATTCTATGAAATGCCTGTGGGTTCAAAGCACTCACTACACCGTCCATAAATTCCTTAAGGGCTGTATTTTCCAAAATGTCTAAAACTCTGTCCTTCAAAAACAATATGGTGCTCCTTTCCTTCTAAGACCTGCGGTGTGCCCATACAATAATGTTTCTGTTTTTGCCATTAAGACATCTGTATAGCAGAACAAAATATAAATACCGGATCTGCGCTGATACTTTGGAACAACTGAACTGTCTGGTGTGAATTGTTTACAATCCGGGTGGACTCCTAAAAGGATTAGTGCCTCGGTTTACATCCTTTGTGTTTCCTTATATAGGGTCTTGATGGGTAAAATAGATGGAGGCTTCCACCTAGCAGTGAGCTCTGTGATGTCACCGGCACTAATGGGAGTGCTTTAGCGCTGCCCTAGCATGTAAAACGGCTAAGGCAGTGCTAAAGCCTGCCCATTAGTGTCACGCCGGTGACAGGTTTGAGAAGGTCTGAAAGAGTATCTGCACATTAGTTATCTGACAGCCTCTTGCGGTTTCACTTTGTCTGTGTGTTGCTGGTATGTCCACACCCCCTGTTCAGGTGTGGATCATGTGACCTTCACCTCCCCCTATTTAGTCTGACTTTACCCATCACTCCTTGCTCAGGATAGCATTATTTGGTTTTTGGAAGAGCTGGAGTGTGGTTCATGGTGAAGTCCTGTTCGTCCATCATCCATCAGCCTCAGAAGTTAAGTGTTCCGCTTGTTGTGTTTTGTATTCCCCCTCACCTTTGTTGTTTACTAGGCCTCAGCGAGACGCTGGTTCCTTCACCAGGGAAGGAGCAGGTTGTCTCTGCCCGGTCATTACTGTTAGGGCAACTGAGGGCCACCAGGGTTTTCTAGGTTCCTGTGTATGGGCATCTCTACCATCGAGAGGTGCCCATACGGATAGGAGTTAGGGCCAGGAGCAGGGTTTTATAGGAGGTATTGCTCCCTGTTCCTTGCTATCTGGCGTAGCAGCGACTGATATTGTACGGTGAGGGGTTTCCCCCACACCCCGCCGTGACATTATAACAAATAATGGCTCCGCAGTCTTGTTTCTTTCGAAAGAGGGTGCAGCATGTATTGCCTGCCATTTTCGGCATACATGCGCGTTCTCCGGAGGGAGAGCGTCATGGGGTTCACCGTTAACGGCGCGGTTGGTGGCTTTTTCCCCGCCACCTTGCTAACCGTTGTCTGTGTTGGTGTGTCCCCTCGTTCCGTTCTCAGTAGTTCCTTGCTCTTGGGCTGGTTGCTGACAGCATTCCTTTGGTGTACTGGCTGTGTGCTGGTTGGGAAAGCTTGCTGATTTCCGCCCAGAGTGTGAACTGTGTCTGAGATGGACGCTGTGTTCAGTATCCTTTCTCCTTACTGCTTGTTGGCTGGCTACCAGGGACCTAGTTGGTGGTCCTGGCATGCTGGCGGCAGTTTTGAGGGATGTGCTGACACAGTATTTGCACCTTTTTTTTTTATTATTCCCTGTTTTTTTTTGGGGAGGTTTTTGAGGGGAGGGAGTATCAAGGCTGTGTCATGGTCTGGTATCGTGGACCATGACACTTTTGCTGTGCATGCTTGTTGCTGGTGGCAACATGTTGTTTTTGCATGTTTTGACACTCCCCCTTTAAGTTGTGTGTCCCTTCCCATCCTGGTGTGCACGGGGTTAAGGTGTGTTTTCTAGGTGTGGTGGGTGTGACCTCAGGCCTCCTTATATGTTGGGGTTTGTGGAACCTGAGGTCAGTTTGATTTTGCTTGTCAGTCTGTGTAGGAGCTCTGCTCCCTGGCTGTATGTAAATGTCACGGATGTTGTAGGGGAGAACACCAAAGGACAACAAGAAGGAAGGGAAAAGACACTAGGCCTCACCGCTAGGGAAGGAAAAGGGTCACCACCTATAAAACCCTGCTCCTGGCCCTAACTCCTATCCGTATGGGCACCTCTCGATGATAGAGATGCCCATACACAGGAACCTAGAAAACCCTGGTGGCCCTCAGTTGCCCTAATAGTAATGACCGGGCAGAGACAACCTGCACCTTCCCTGGTGAAGCAACCAGCATCTCGCTGATGCCTAGTAAACAACAAAGGTGGGGGGGGAATACAAAACACAACAAGCGGAACACTTAACTTCTGAGGCTGATGGATGATGGACGAACAGGACTTCACCATGAACCACACTCCAGCTCTTCCAAAAACCAAATAAAGCTATCCAGAGCAAGGAGTGATGGGTAAAGTCAGACTAAATAGGGGGAGGTGAAGGTCACATGATCCACACCTGAACAGGGGGTGTGGACATACCAGCAACACACAGACAAAGTTAAACCAAAAGAGGCTGTCAGATAACTAATGTGCAGATACTCTTTCAGACCTTCTCAAACCTGTCACCGGCGTGACAATTAGTGCTGGGAATATTGCTAGGCGGAAGCCTCCGCCTAGCAGTGTAAAAATACAAACAGCCCTTGCCCTGCGCAATACAGCGCAGGGCAAGGGAGAGCACTAGCGCATGAAATGCTCTGATGCTCATATCAGACGTCCTGTCTGGGTGAAAATGGAGATATATCCGGGTTCAGCTCTGAACCTGGACAACCCCTTTAAGAAAGTACTGAATGAGTTTCATTTTTAGACCTGAAAGTATACCTGAGTTATGAAAAAAATTGCATAATGGCTGCACTTCTTTGTACAATCATAACTGTGAAGGAACAGTAACTGTATGTTTGAGCTTCGTTAATTCCCTGTTTCAGCTGCAGAGCTAGATGCATTTCACTCAGAAGCATCGGGGCGTATCCCTTCTATGCAAATCCCTTCTATGCAAGCCTTTCCCTTACTTCCCGCTATGTTTGTTAAGGATAAATCATACTTACAGAAAAGTAAGTGATGTTTAGAAGCTGTGTAGATGAAGTTCTTTTCTGTGGATATCAGCTAGCTCTGACACTCCCCCCACCTTCCTCTCTGCTATCTTCTTTCTTCTGAATCTCTGTTACCAGAGACGGATCTTGCCTGACAACAGGCAGTGGACTGTAATTTAGGTGTAAGTGAGACCCCTAGTGGCCATGACTTTACAGCTTCAGGTGGAGGCAGGAATATTTTTAAGTGAAGTCATTTAGAAATATGCTAGTTATCCCATTCTCTATTAAATCATACCTCTATTAAATGATATTAGGCCATGCCTCTAACTCAGCTCAAAACATAATTATGCACACCCAGTTTCCTTAATGCCCCCACATAGTAATTATTCCCACATTGTGCCAGCACACAGTAGTTATGCCCACATGTGCCCTTCACAGTAGTTATGCCCACATTGTGTGCCCTTCACAGTAGTTATGCCCATATTGTGAGCCCTTCAAAGCAGCTATGCCCACATGTGCCCCCCTCATAGTAGCATATGCCCAGATATGCCCCCTTCACAGTAGTTATGCCCAGATATGTGCCCACTTACAGTAGTTATGCCAGATATGTGCCCCCTCACAGTTGCTATGCCCAGATGTGACACCTTCATAGTTGCTATGCCCAGATATGTGCCCACTCACCATAGTTATGCCAGATATGTGCCCCCTCAAAGTACTTATGCCTAATATGTGCCCCCTCACAGTTGATATGCCCAGATATGTAACCGTCACAGTAGCTATGCCATATATGTGCCCACTCACAGTAGTTATGCCAGATATGTGCCCCTTCACAGTAGTTATGGCCAGATATGTGCCCCTTTCACAATAGTTGTGCCCATATATATACCCCCTCACAGTATTTATGGCAGATACAGTATGTGCCAACCTCACAGTAGTTATGTTATTACAGTATATGCAAATTCCAGGCGCGTTCCTCACTCCTAGCTGTGCATCGTCTTGGGGGACGGGCTGTTCTTGATGCCGATGTGCTGTGCAATATTCGGCACCTTCACGTGTGTGCACTGCCCCGGCTGGTGGCTAGCACATGATTGGGAAAGCCAACAGGTGTCTGCCAATGTAACCCTTGCTGGCTGACGTCACAGAGCTGGAGCGCCGAAATCTCGCGATGCGAGCACAGGGAATGAACATGATGCCAACACTGCACATGCGCTAGCTTGCGCATCGCGAGATTTCGGCGCTCCAGCTCTGTGACGTCAGCCAGCAAGGAGGAGATTCGGAGGACGCGGGGCGGTGCTGGGCTCCTTTCCGCTGGACTCATCTCCGGACACAGGACTCATATCAGGTTCATTTGCATATTGATCAAAACTGTTTTTTAACACATTAAAAGCACAGAGAGCTGTGGGGACTGGGTATTGCAGATGTGCTAGCGGCCATCTAGCAGCCCATGTCCCCAGCTCTATGCACAAAATCATGGTGACAGGTTCCCTTTAAGGAAGTGAGATTATTGAGAATTTATGATTTCTGAGATAATCTAAATTCTTAAGTTAAAAAGAGCTGCCTGCAGACTCAGAGTGGGGCCCAAGAGAAGCCATTGCAGGTCTGCAGGCAGAATTCAGATCATCAGACTCTCACTAATTACAGCACACGCCCTGCGCCCTGGCCTGTAGTGTCCACCATCAGACAGGGGAGGGAAGAAACCCTGTGGCCCCCAACACATTGGGGGGCACACTGACACTCTAGTTCTGGGGTTTCTTTTCTTCCCTCCCCTGTCTGATGGTGGACACTACAGGCCAGGGCGCAGGGCGTGTGCTGTAATTAGTGAGAGTCTGATCATCTGAAGTTAAAAAGAGATGCCAGCAGTGATAAGGAGGGCGCCCCTTGCTTCTTTTGGGGGGCACAATCTTATATGACAGACACAGACATAAATGTACTTTTACACTTGCGGCAGGACGGATGAATTAAAAGGTTCATATACTTATTTGTTTTTCCTCTGACTTTTCTATGCTCATGGCGGTGGGAGATCTAGGATGGGTGTTTGCGTGGGAGCTCTGGAAGGGGTGGTGGGAGGCCCGATAGATATGGGGGGGGGGGGGGGGCCCATAATTTTTTTTTGCTATGGGGCCCATGCATTTCTAGCTACGCCCCTGGTACAGTGAACTCATTGTCATGTTCAAGAAACCAATTTGAAATGATTCGAGCTTTGTGACATGGTGCATTATCCTGCTGGAAGTAGCCATCAGAGGATGGATACATGTTCTCATTCTGTTTAGGCCAAATTCGGACTCTACCATTTGAATGTCTCAACAGAAATCGAGACTGATCAGACCAGGCAACATTTTTCCAGTCTTCAACAGTCCAATTTTGGTGAGCTCGTGCAAATTGTAGCCTCTTTTTCCTATTTGTAGTGGAGATGTGGGGTCTTCTGCTGTTGTAGCCCATCCGCCTCAAGGTTGTGCGTGTTGTGGCTTCACAAATGCTTTGCTGCATACCTCGGTTGTAACGAGTGGTTATTTCAGTCAACGTTGCTCTTCTATCAGCTTGAATCAGTCGGCCCATTCTCCTCTGACCTCTAGCATCCACAAGGCATTTTTGCCCACAGGACTGCCGCATACTGGATGTTTTTCCCTTTTCACACCATTCTTTGTAAACCCTAGAAATGGTTGTGCGTGAAAATCCCAGTAACTGAGCAGATTGTGAAATACTCAGACCGGCCCGTCTGGCACCAAACAACCATGCCACGCTCAAAATTGCTTAAATCACCTTTCTTTCCCATTCTGACATTCATTTTGGAGTTCAGGAGATTGTCTTGACCAGGACCACACCCCTAAATGCATTGAAGCAACTGGCATGTGATTGGTTGACTAGATAATTGCATTAATGAGAAATAGAACAGGTGTTCCTAATAATTCTTTAGGAGAGTGTATATACACTGCTCCAAAAAATAAAGGGAACACAAAAATAACACATCCTAGATCTGAGTTAATTAAATATTCTTCTAAAATACTTTGTTCTTTACATAGTAGAATGTGCTGACAACAAAATCACACAAAAATAAAAAAATAGAAATCAAATTTTTCAACCCATGGCGGTCTGGATTTGGAGTCCCACTCAAAATTAAAGTGAAAAAACACACTACAGGCTGATCCAACTTTTATGTAATGTCCTTAAAACAAGTCAAAATGAGGCTTAGTAGTGTGTGTGGCCTCCACGTGCCTGTATGACCTCCCTACAACGCCTGTGCATGCCCCTGATGAGGTGGCGGACGGTCTCCTGAGGGATCTCCTCCCAGACCTGGACTAAAGCATCTGCCAACTCCTGGACAGTCTGTGGTGCAACATGACGTTGGTGGATAGAGCGAGACATGATGTCCCAGATGTGCTCAATTGGATTCAGGTCTGGGGAACGGGCGGGCCAGTCCATAGCATCAATGCCTTCATCTTGCAGGAACTGCTGACACACTCCAGCCACATGAGGTCTAGCATTGTTTTGCATTAGGAGGAACCCGGGGCCAACCGCACCAGCATATGGTCTCACAAGGGGTCTGAGGATCTCATCTCGGTACCTAATGGCAGTCAGGCTACCTCTGGCGAGCACATGGAGGGCTGTGCGGCCCTCCAAAGAAATGCCACCCCACACCGTTACTGACCTAATGCCAAACCGATCATGCTGGAGGATGTTGCAGGCAGCAGAACGTTCTCCACGGCGTCTCCAGACTCTGTCACGTCTGTCACATGTGCTCAGTGTGAACCTGCTTTCATCTGTGAAGAGCACAGGGCGCCAGTGGCGAATTTGCCAATCTTGGTGTTCTCTGGCAAATGCCAAACGTCCTGCACGGTATTGGGCTGTAAGCACAACCCCCACCTGTGGACGTCGGGCCCTCATATCACCCTCATGGAGTCTGTTTCTGACCGTTTGAGCAGACACATGCACATTTGTGGCCTGCTGGAGGTCATTTTGCAGGGCTCTGGCAGTGCTCCTCCTGTTCCTCCTTGCACAAAGGCGGAGGTAGCGGTCCTGCTGCTGGGTTGTTGCCCACCTACGGCCTCCTCCACATCTCCTAATGTACTGGCCTCTCTCCTGGTAGCGCCTCCATGCTCTGGACACTACGCTGACAGACACAGCAAACCTTCTTGCCACAGCTCGCATTGATGTGCCATCCTGGATAAGCTGCACTACCTGAGCCACTTGTGTGGGTTGTAGACTCCGTCTCATGCTACCACTAGAGTGAAAGCACCGCCAGCATTCAAAAGTGACCAAAACATCAGCCAGGAAGCATAGGAACTGAGAAGTGGTCTGTAGTCACCACCTGCAGAACCACTCCTTTATTGGGGGTGTCTTGCTAATTGCCTATAATTTCCACCTGTTGTCTATCCCATTTTCACAACAGCATGTGAAATTGATTGTCACTCAGTGTTGCTTCCTAAGTGGACAGTTTGATTTCACAGAAGTGTGATTGACTTGGAGTTACATTGTGTTGTTTAAGTGTTCCCTTTATTTTTTTGAGCAGTGTATATATATATATATATATATATATATATATAGTTTACAGTTTATAAAGGGGGATTATAGGCAGGTACCCCCACCTAGGAACCCAGCAGCGACAATCAAACTATTGGGCTGATAAGGCAGCGCGAGTGCTCATTACAAGTTTTATATTGTGACATCTACCAATATCTGGCATCGGGCATTTATGGTATATCCTGTGGATGGGCATCTTCTTAAAATTTGTCAGAAATTATTTAATGGGCTAAAGCAGTGACTTAATGAATATTCTTAGTGACAACATATATTGTATGGGAGGTTTATGTGTGGGTTCTTGGGAAATAGTTGCTTGCATCATATTCAGGGATGAGCGAACACCTGGATGTTCGGGTTCGCCGGGTTCTGCCAAACTTCGGCTCAAAGTTCGGGTTTAGGACCGAATTTGACCCCGAACCCGAAGGTAGCCAACACTGTTTTTGTTGTTTTATTTTTTTATGAATTTGGGAAGACCCCAAAACATTGGGAAATAAAAAAGAGAATCCAAAGAGAAAATGCGCAGGAGTTTAACAATGGCTGGGTGCAGCCGGTATACTTGTCTATTCAGCACAAGGTACGGACAAGTCCTGTGGGATCCTTGCCTGGTTCATTTTAATGAAATTGAGCTTGTCCACGTTGGCTGTGGACAGGCTGCTGCGCTTGTCTGTGATCACCCCCCCTGCCATGCTAAACACATGTTCAGACAATACACTGGCTGCAGGGCAGGCCAGCACCTCCAAGGAGTAAAAGGCAAGCTCAGGACATGTGCTCAATTTGGCGACCCAGAAGTTGAATGGGGCAGACCCATCAGTCAGTACGTCTATGCGTGTGCCCACGTACTGTTCCACCATGTTGCTGAAACGCTGCCTCCTGCTAAGACGTTCCGTATCAGCTGGTGGCGGGATTAAGGATGGCACATTGTCCTTGTAGCGGGGATCCAGCAGGGTGGCCACCCAGTAATCAGCACTGGTTAGAATGTGGGCAACTTAGGCGTTGTTGCGCAGGCACTGCAGCATGTAGTCGCTCATGTGTGCCAGGCTGCCCAGAGGCAACGACAAGCTGTCCTCTGTGGGAGGTGTATCGTCTGTGTCCTCTGTATCCCCCCAGCCACAATCCAGTAATACCCATGGGCAGCTTTTGGTGCCACCCTGCTGTGAACTAAGTTTGTCCTCCTCATCATCCTCCTCCTCCTCATCCTCCAGAACGGTGACCTAGCTGGACAGTTGTGTACCTGGCCTCTGTTGGTGCAGGAACCCACCCTCTGAGCCACTTGTGAATGACTGGCCTGATATCTGTGGAAATGATCCTTTTTCCTCCTATGCCACATCCTATTCCATCATCGTCCGAAGTGTTTTTGCAAGGAGACATAGAAGTGGGATAGTAACTTTGAGCACGGCGTCATCGGCACTGGCCATGTTGGTGGGGTACTCGAAACAGAGCAACACCGCACACACGTCCCGCATGGAGGTCCACTCATTGGTGGTGAAGTGATGCTGTTCCGCAGAGCGACTCACCCGTGCTTGCTGCAGCTGAAACTCCACTATCGCCTGCTGCTGCTTGCACGGCCTCTACAGCATGTGCAAGGTGGAGTTCCACCTTGTGGGAACGTCGCATATGAGGCGGTGAGCGGGAAGGCAGACGTTACGCTGCAGCGCGGACAGACGAGCAGCAGAAGGGTGAGAACGCTGAAAGCACGCACAGATGGCCCGCACTTTCTGCAGCAGCTCTGACATATCGGGGTAATTTTTCAGGAACCTCTGCACCATCAAATTCAGCACATGCGCCAGGCAAGGAATGTGCATCAAACTGGCTTGGCCCAGTGGTGGTGGCGGAAGGACATGCGCCAAACTGCTATCCGCCTCAAGCCCAGCCGCCACTGCATTTACCCAGTGTGCAGTTAGGGAGATATAACGTCCCTGCCCATGCTTACTGTTCCACGTATTGGTGGTTATGTGGACCTTGCCACAGATGGCGTTGCGCAGTGCACACCTAATTTTGTCCGCCACTTGGTTCTGTAGGGCAGGGATGGCTCGCTTGGAAAAGTAGTGGTGGCTGGGAACCATGTACTGTGGGACAGCTACTGCCATAAGGTTTTTAAAAGTCTCCGTCTCCACCAGACGGAATGACAGCATTTCAAAGGCCAGGAATTTTGAAATGCTGGCATTCAGGGCCAGGGATTGCGGGTGGGTAGAGGGCACTTCCTCTTTCTCTCCAGTGTTTGGGAGATGGACAGCTGAACGCTTCCATGGGACAGTGTGGAGATGCTTGGTGACGTGACAGAGGTGGTGGCGTTGCTGCCACATCCTCTGTTTGCGGGGTGGCAGGTGCCACTGTCACTCCAGAGGGGAGGTAGGAGGCCGAGATTGCAGCAGAAGAGGGAGCAGGAGGAGCTTGAGATATTTCGTGATTTTTTAGGTGTTTACTCCACTGCTCGTGCTTTTAGATGCCTGGACATGCAGGTGGTGCTCAGGTTTAGAACATTTATGCCTCGCTTCAGGCTCTGATTGCACAGCGTGCAAACCACTTGCGTCTTGTCATCAGCACATTGTCTGAGGGAACTCCTTGGAGCTGCCTTTGGTGTGCTCAGTCCCTGGGCGTGGTGGGCAGTAGCAGGCGTACTGGCTAGGGGACGGCCACTTTGCTTTTGTACCCTGCTCCCTCTTCCTCTGAACTGCACATGTCACTCGCATGACCTTGATTCCATGTTGGGTCTAGGACCTCATCATCCTCCACATCATCTTCCACTTACTCTTTACCCCTGCCCTCCTTGTCGGTGGTCCTCCCATGTCCACATCCTGAAACATAAGTGGTTGGGCATCGGTGCACTCAATCTCTTCCACTTCTGGGGCAGGGCTATGTGGACGGCCCACGGAAACCCTGCCAGCAGTGTCATCAAAAAGCATAAGAGACTGCTGCATGACTTGGGGCTCAGACTGCTTGACTGATTTGCAAGGTGGTGAGGTGAAAGACAATGCCCATGGGCTGCAGGTGCCAACTCTGCGCTTTCAGCAGGGGACCGGGTGGGAGACAATGTGAAGGAACTGGAGGCACTATCAGCAACCCAATCTACTACCGCCTTTACTTACTAACTACTAACGCTGAATGTTCTGTCGCCTACGTGCACCTGAGTAAGGTGTTTCATTTGGGCGTGTACGTGGCACAGATCGACCATGTCCTCTCCCTGCAAATGGAGCTCCACCAACACCAGCAGCACCACGACCAGGGCCACGTCTGTTATTTGATGCTCTCCTCATTCTTTGAGGTCACCCACCGAACTAACAGACAGATTAACTTCAGTTGCAAGAAAAAGTATGTGAACCCTTTGGAATGATATGGATTTCTGCACAAATTGGTCATAAAATGTAATCTGATCTTCATCTAAGTCACAACAATCACAGTCTGCTTAAACTAATAACACACAAAGAATTAAATGTTACCATGTTTTTATTGAACACACCATGTAAACATTCACAGTGCAGGTGGAAAAAGTATGGAGTGGAGTGAGGTGTCAGCCAACTGGAGTCCAATCAATGAGATGAGATTGGAGGTGTTGGTTACAGCTGCCCTGCCTTATAAAAAACACACACCAGTTCTGGGTTTGCTTTTCACAAGAAGCATTGCCTGATGTGAATGATGCCTTGCACAAAAGAGCTCTCAGAAGACCTACGATTAAGAATTGTTGACTTGCATAAAGCTGGAAAGGGTTATAAAAGTATCTCCAAAAGCCTTGCTGTTCATCATCAGTCCATGGTAAGACAAATTGTCTATAAATGGAGAAAGTTCAGCACTGCTGCTACTCTCCGTAGGAGTGGCCGTTCTGTAAAGATGACTGCAAGAGCACAGCGCGGACTGCTTAATGAGGTGAAGAAGAATCCTAGAGTGTCAGATAAAGACTTACAAAAGTCTCTGGCATATGCTAACATCCCTGTTAGCGAATCTACGACACGTAAAACACTAAGCAAGAATGAATTTCATGGGAGGATACCACAGAGGAAGCCACTGCTGTCCAAAAAAAACATTGCTGCACGTTTACAGTTTGCCCAAGAACACCTGGATGTTCCACAGCAGTACTGGCAAAATATTCTGTGGATGTAGTGTCCCACTAGATTGGCGTGGGCACTACACAAGGGTCAATTGGTGTGCGCGTTACTCCTACTCACAAGGGACAGTAATGTTATATTTAAGTGTGCATTTAATGTATTTTCTAATGTGTTTTTATAAGCAATGTTCCCCTGTATGATGCAATAGCAGGCCTAGTTGGGTGTAGCTAGACATCCCAGACACTAGAGGGAGATAGGGAGCCCCTAGTATAAATGTCCAGGCCCAGACAGGGAGAGGGAGTTCAGAGTCAGGAGTCTGCAGAGACAAGTTAGAAGGCACCAGCCAGTGATATGCTGAGGGCCTCCTCCTGACATGCAGCTAGACAGCCCAGGCTTCTAGTTGTTACCAGGGGGCTAGTAGAGGGATCCTAGCCTACCTGCGGAGCAAGTGAGCCTCAGTTAGCTCAGAAGATTACCCCAGTGGTAGGAATGGACCTCCTGGGAGAAACCTGCAGCTTCCCAACCAAGCAAGGATAATACAAGTCAGATAAGTAACCTGATGGGCAGAGGATCTATAAAGTAAAGAGCAAGGGTCAATACTGGAGAGAGGATTTATATACCAAGGATTAAAGCCAGTATTTAGGCATCCGGCCCTTGGGATCCAGCCAGCTAGAATAGAGCAGCATTGCACTGCAAAGCATTAACCGTTGTGTCCTCCAAGTATCTTGCATGATTACTACCTGCCACCATCTAAAGTCTACCTGCTTGTGAAGTATTGTTCAAGGGACTGCATTATCATCACTATCAACTATAACTGTATGTACAAAGTTGGACTGTGTTCATCAAGTAAAGAAACGTTTGGTTTATCCACTGAGTACTCAGTTATTCCTCCTATAAATCGGTGTGCCACCGTTACAGGCACTGGCGTCACAAATCCAAAAGGGACCTTGCCCCAGGCACTTAAAATACCTGTAACATCCAGGGCACCTCACACAACATCAGGCCTGGTCCCCACATACCGAGTGTGCCCCAGAGGAACTGTGTCTACCTCTCTTTCACTGCTGCATGCCTGCCCAGGGTTCTCCAAATACAGTGAGCAACCCTCGATTGCCCATAACCGTGATCTCACTTCGCTATACCCTGCAGGTCTGGCGTGCTGCATGGACAGATGAAACCAAAGTTGAGTTGTTTGAAAGAAACACACAACATTATGTGTGTAGAAAAAGAGGCACAGCACACCAACATCAAAACCTCATCCCAACTGTGAAGTATGGTGGTGGGGGCATCATGGTTTGGGGCTGCTTTGCTGCATCAGGGCCTGGACGGATCATCGAAGGAAAAATTAATTCCCAAGATTGCAGGAGAACTTAAGGCCATCTGTCCACCAGCTGTAGCTCAACAGAAGATGGATGTTGCAACAGGAGAACGACCCAAAGCATAATAGTAAATTAACAACAGAATGGCTTAAACAGAAGAAAATACTCCTTCTGGAGTGGCCCAATCAGAGTCCTGACCTCAACCCGATTGAGATGCTGTGGAATGACCTCAAGAAAACGATTCACACCAGACATACTAAGAATATTGCTGAACTGAAACAATTACTCCTGACCGTTGTGCACGTCTGATTTGCAATTACAGGAAACGTTTGGTTGAAGTTATTGCTGCCAAAGGACGTTCAACCAGTTATTAAATCCAAGGGTTCACATACGTTTTCCACCTGCACTGTAGATGTTTACATGGTGTGTTCAATAAAAACATGGTAACATTTAATTCTTTGTCTGTTATTAGTTTAAGCAGACTGTGATTGTCTATTGTTGTGACTTAGATGAAAATCAGATCACATTTTATGACCAATTTGTGCAGAAATCCATATCATTCCAAAGGGTTCACATACTTTTTCTTGCAACTGTATATTAATTTCCCTGTCATGTATGCAATGCAGGTGTACATTACACATAAATTGGGTATATTTCACCCACCGAACTAACAGACGGATTAACTATATTTATTTCCCTGTCAGGTATTCAGTGTAGGTGTATCTCGCCACAAGAATGGGAATATGTCACCCACCAATCTAAGGCCTCTTTCACACTTGCGTTGTTGGGATCCGGCATGCACTTCCGTTGCCGGAGGTGCCCGCCGGATCCGGAAAAACGCAAGTGTACTGAAAGCATTTGAAGACGGAACAGTCTTCCAAATGCTTTCAATGTTACTATGGCACCCAGGACGCTATTAAAGTCCTGGTTGCCATAGTAGGAGTGGGGAGCAGGGGAGCAGTAATACTTACAGTCCGTGCGGCTCCCGGGGCGCTCCAGAATGACGTCAGAGCGCCCCATGCGCATGGATGACGTGATCCATGCGATCACGTGATCCATGCGCTTGGGGCGCCCTGACGTCACTCTGGAGCTCCCGGGGAGCCGCACGGACGGTAAGTATGCTGCTCCCCCGCTCCCCGCTACACTTTACCATGGCTGTCAGGACTTTAGCGTCCCAGCAGCCATGGTAACCACTCTGAAAAAGCTAAATGTCGGCTCCGGCAATGCGCCGAAACAACGTTTAGCTTAACCACCTCAGCCCCCAGTGCTTAAACACCCTGAAAGACCAGGCCACTTTTTACACTTCTGACCTACACTACTTTCACCATTTATTGCTCGGTCATGCAACTTACCACCCAAATCAATTTTACCTCCTTTTCTTCTCACTAATAGAGCTTTCATTTGGTGGTATTTCATTGCTGCTGACATTTTTACTTTTTTTGTTATTAATCGAAATTTAACGATTTTTTTGCAAAAAAATGACATTTTTCACTTTCAGTTGTAAAATTTTGCAAAAAAAATGACATCCATATATAAATTTTGCTCTAAATTTATTGTTCTACATGTCTTTGATAAAAAAAAAATGTTTGGGTAAAAAAAAAATGGTTTGGGTAAAAGTTATAGCGTTTACAAACTATGGTACAAAAATGTGAATTTCCGCTTTTTGAAGCAGCTCTGACTTTCTGAGCACCTGTCATGTTTCCTGAGGTTCTACAATGCCCAGACAGTACAAACACCCCACAAATGACCCCATTTCGGAAAGTACACACCCTAAGGTATTCGCTGATGGGCATAGTGAGTTCATAGAACTTTTTATTTTTTGTCACAAGTTAGCGGAAAATGATGATTTTTTTATTTTTTTTTCTTACAAAGTCTCATATTCCACTAACTTGTGACAAAAAATAAAAACTTCCATGAACTCACTATGCCCATCACGAAATACCTTGGGGTCTCTTCTTTCCAAAATGGGGTCACTTGTGGGGTAGTTATACTGCCCTGGCATTCTAGGGGCCCAAATGTGTGGTAAGGAGTTTGAAATCAAATTCTGTAAAAACTGACCAGTGAAATCCGAAAGGTGCTCTTTGGAATGTGGGCCCCTTTGCCCACCTAGGCTGCAAAAATCTCCGTATTCAGTAGAAGTTGGGGAATGTGTTTTGGGGTGTCATTTTACATATACCCATGCTGGGTGAGATAAATATCTTGGTCAAATGCCAACTTTGTATAAAAAAATGGGAAAAGTTGTCTTTTGCCAAGATATTTCTCTCACCCAGCATGGGTATATGTAAAAAGACACCCCAAAACACATTCCCCAACTTCTCCTGAATACGGAGATACCAGATGTGTGACACTTTTTTGCAGCCTAGGTGGGCAAAGGGGCCCATATTCCAAAGAGCACCTTTCGGATTTCACTCGTCATTTTTTACAGAATTTGATTTCAAACTCCTTACCACACATTTGGGCCCCTAGAATGCCAGGGCAGTATAACTACCCCACAAGTGACCCCATTTTGGAAAGAAGAGACCCCAAGGTATTCGCTGATTGGGCATAGTGAGTTCATGGAAGTTTTTATTTTTTGTCACAAGTTAGTGGAATATGAGACTTTGTATGAAAAAAAAAAAAAAATATAAAAAAAATCATCATTTTCCACTAACTTGTGACAAAAAATAAAAAATTCTAGGAACTCGCCATGCCCCTCACGGAATACCTTGGGGTGTCTTCTTTCCAAAATGGGGTCACTTGTGGGGTAGTTATACTGCCCTGGCATTTTCCAGGGGCCCTAATGTGTGGTAAGTAGGTAAATGACCAGTGAAATCCAAAAGGTGCTCTTTGGAATATGGGCCCCTTTGCCCACCTAGGCTGCAAAAAAGTGCTACACATGTGGTATCTCCGTACTCAGGAGAAGTTGGGGAATGTGTTTTGGGGTGTCTTTTTACATATACCCATGCTGGGTGAGAGAAATATCTTGGCAAAAGACAACTTTTCCCATTTTTTTATACAAAGTTGGCATTTGACCAAGATATTTATCTCACCCAGCATGGGTATATGTAAAATGACACCTCAAAACACATTCCCCACCTTCTCCTGAGTACGGAGATACCAGATGTGTGACACTTTTTTGCAGCCTAGGTGGGCAAAGGGGCCCATATTCCAAAGAGCACCTTTCGGATTTCACTCGTCATTTTTTACAGAATTTGATTTCAAACTCCTTACCACACATTTGGGCCCCTAAAATACCAGGGCATTATACCTACCCCACAAGTGACCCCATTTTGGAAAGAATAGACCCCAAGGTATTCGCTGATGGGCATAGTGAGTTCATGGAAGTTTTTATTTTTTGTCACAAGTTAGTGGAATATGAGACTTTGTATGAAAAAAAAAAAAAAAAAAAAATCATCATTTTCCACTAACTTTTGACAAAAAATAAAAAATTCTAGGAACTCGCCATGCCCCTCACGGAATACCTTGGGGTGTCTTCTTTCCAAAATGGGGTCACTTGTGGGGTAGTTATACTGCCCTGGCATTTTCCAGGGGCCCTAATGTGTGGTAAGTAGGTAAATGACCAGTGAAATCCGAAAGGTGCTCTTTGGAATATGGGCCCCTTTGCCCACCTAGGCTGCAAAAAAGTGTCACACATCTGGTATCTCCGTACTCGGAAGAAGTTGGGGAATGTGTTTTGGGGTGTCTTTTTACATATACCCATGCTGGGTGAGAGAAATATCTTGGCAAAAGACAACTTTTCCCATTTTTTTTATACAAAGTTGGCATTTGACCAAGATATTTATCTCACCCAGCATGGGTATATGTAAAATGACACCCCAAAACACATTCCCCAACTTCTCCTGAGTACGGCGATACCAGATGTGTGACACTTTTTTGCAGCCTAGATGCGCAAAGGGGCCCAAATTCCTTTTAGGAGGGCATTTTTAGACATTTGGATACCAGACTTCTTCTCACGCTTTGGGGCCCATAGAATGCCAGGGCAGTATAAATACCCCACATGTGACCCCATTTTGGAAAGAAGACACCCCAAGGTATTCAATGAGGGGCATGGCGAGTTCATAGAAATTTTTTTTTTTTGGCACAAGTTAGCGGAAATTGATATTTTTTATTTTTTTCTCACAGTCTCCCGTTCCGCTAACTTGGGACAAAAATTTCAATCTTTCATGGACTCAATATGCCCCTCACGGAATACCTGGGGGTGTCTTCTTTCCGAAATGGGGTCACATGTGGGGTATTTATACTGCCCTGGCATTCTAGGGGCCCTAAAGCGTGAGAAGAAGTCTGGAATATAAATGTCTAAAAAATTTTACTCATTTGGATTCCGTGAGGGGTATGGTGAGTTCATGTGAGATTTAATTTTTTGTCACAAGTTAGTGGAATATGAGACTTTGTAAGAAAAAAAAATAATAATTCCGCTAACTTGGGCCAAAAAAATGTCTGAATGGAGCCTTACAGGGGGGTGATCAATGACAGGGGGGTGATCAATGACAGGGGGTTGATCAATGACAGGGGGGTGATCAATGACAGGGGGGTGATCAATGACAGGGGGGTGATCAATGACAGGGGGGGTGATCAATGACAGGGGTGGTGATCAATGACAGGGGGGTGATCAATGACAGGGGGGTGATCAATGACAGGGGGGTGATCAATGACAGGGGGGGGTGATCAATGACAGGGGGGTGATCAATGACAGGGGGGTGATCAGGGAGTCTATATGGGGTGATAACCACAGTCATTGATCACGCCCGTGTAAGGCTTCATTCAGACGTCCGGATGCGTTTTGCGGATCCGATCCATCTATCAGTGGATCCGTAAAAATCATGCGGACGTCTGAATGGAGCTTTACAGGGGGGTGATCAATGACAGGGGGGTAATCAATGACAGGGGGGTGATCAGGGAGTCTATATGGGGTGATCACCACAGTCATTGATCATGCCCCTGTAAGGCTTCATTCAGACGTCCGGATGCGTTTTGCGGATCCGATCCATCTATCAGTGGATCCGTAAAAATCATGCGGACGTCTGAATGGAGCTTTACAGGGGGGTAATCAATGACAGGGGGGTGATCAGGGAGTCTATATGGGGTGATAACCACAGTCATTGATCATGCCCCTGTAAGGCTTCATTCAGACGTCCGGATGCGTTTTGCGGATCCGATCCATCTATCAGTGGATCCGTAAAAATCATGCGGACGTCTGAATGGAGCTTTACAGGGGGGTGATCAATGACAGGGGGGTAATCAATGACAGGGGGGTGATCAGGGAGTCTATATGGGGTGATCACCACAGTCATTGATCATGCCCCTGTAAGGCTTCATTCAGACGTCCGGATGCGTTTTGCGGATCCGATCCATCTATCAGTGGATCCGTAAAAATCATGCGGACGTCTGAATGGAGCTTTACAGGGGGGTAATCAATGACAGGGGGGTGATCAGGGAGTCTATATGGGGTGATAACCACAGTCATTGATCATGCCCCTGTAAGGCTTCATTCAGACGTCCGGATGCGTTTTGCGGATCCGATCCATCTATCAGTGGATCCGTAAAAATCATGCGGACGTCTGAATGGAGCTTTACAGGGGGGTAATCAATGACAGGGGGGTGATCAATGACAGGGGGGTGATCAGGGAGTCTATATGGGGTGATAACCACAGTCATTGATCATGCCCCTGTAAGGCTTCATTCAGACGTCCGGATGCGTTTTGCGGATCCGATCCATCTATCAGTGGATCCGTAAAAATCATGCGGACATCTGAATGGAGCTTTACAGGGGGTGATCAGGGAGTCTATATGGGGTGATCACCACAGTCATTGATCATGCCCCTGTAAGGCTTCATTCAGACGTCCGGATGCGTTTTGCGGATCCGATCCATCTATCAGTGGATCCGTAAGAATCATGCGGACGTCTGAATGGAGCTTTACAGGGGGGTAATCAATGACAGGGGGGTGATCAATGACAGGGGGGTGATCAGGGAGTCTATATGGGGTGATAACCACAGTCATTGATCATGCCCCTGTAAGGCTTCATTCAGACGTCCGGATGCGTTTTGCGGATCCGATCCATCTATCAGTGGATCCGTAAAAATCATGCGGACATCTGAATGGAGCTTTACAGGGGGTTGATCAATGACAGGGGGGTAATCAATGACAGGGGGGTGATCAGGGAGTCTATATGGGGTGATCAGGGGTGATCAGGGGCTAATAAGGGGTTAATAAGTGACGGGGGGGGGTGTAGTGTAGTGTAGTGTAGTGGTGCTTGGTGGGACTTTACTGAGCTACCTGTGTCCTCTGGTGGTCGATCCAAACAAATGGGACCACCAGAGGACCAGGTAGCAGGTATATTAGACGCTGTTATCAAAACAGCGTCTAATATACCTGTTAGGGGTTAAAAAAAACACATCTCCAGCCTGCCAGCGAACGATCGCCGCTGGCAGGCTGGAGATCAACTCTCTTACCTTCCGTTCCTGTGAGCGCGCGCGCCTGTGTGCGCGCGTTCACAGGAAATCTCGCGTCTCGCGAGATGACGCGTATATGCGTCCACTCGGAATGAATCAACCACCTCCAGGACGCGTCTGTGCGTACAGCGGTCCGGAGGTGGTTAAGGCCGGATCCGGATCAATGCCTTCCAATGGGCATTAATTCCGGATCCGGCCTTGCGGCAAGTGTTCCGGATTTTTGGCCGGAGCAAAAAGCGCAGCATGCTGCGGTATTTTCTCCGGCCAACAAACGTTCCGTTCCGGAACCGAAGACATCCTGATGCATCCTGAACGGATTTCTCTCCATTCAGAATGCATTAGGATAATCCTGATCAGGATTCTTCCGGCATAGAGCCCCGACGACGGAACTCTATGCCGGAAGACAATAACGCAAGTGTGAAAGAGCCCTAACAGACGGATTAACTACATTAATTTCCCTGTCACGTATGCAATGCAGGTGTACCACACCAAAAATGGGAATATGTCACCCACCGAACTAACAGACAGATTGACTATTATATTTTTGTGTCGGGATACAAAGGTGGTGGATTGCACCCACAAAAAAATCGCTATAGGTAACCCACAGAATTAACAGCCAGATTAATTATTATATTTCTTTGTCAGCGGTGCAAAGCTGGTGTATTGCACCCACAAAAAATTCACTATAGGTCACCAACAGAACAAATAGCTAGATGAGATTCCTAACACTGTCCCTCACTTCAGCTGCCTGCTTCCTGTCCCTGCACTACTCAGAGCTGATGGGTGGTGCTACACGTGATCCAGCTTGTATAGAGGCTGGGTCACATGGTGCCCACAGCTTAAAAGCTTATTGATTGGCTGCCCTGCAGCCTTTCAACAAGCTTTATTAAATAAGTATATGTTATGAGACTGGCACTCCCTCGCATGGAAATAGAGCAATGATAGTAGTCCTGTTACACAATATTTAATTTGGCACAATATGTTAAAATACAACGTTACAATACAATGTTAAAATACTTGACAGTCGCTGCAGCAGAAACCCAATGACAATATCAATCCCTAAAAATACCTAAAATCTAAAACTTCAATAAAAACTAAAAAAAATTCTAAAAAGAAGGGAACCATATATCCTGGATGTGAAAAAATATCGCAAGCCAAAAGTGTCAGTCTATTCCTTATAATAGTATTGGCATTTCTTTCTTATATGCAATATAGCATAAAAATCCATGCAAGGCACTTTTGCAAATATTCGGAATTGTCCGATATAAATATTCGATAAAGTATCCAATCGGACACAAAGTTTTTACTCACAGGTGAATGTCAATTATCCTGCAGTCCCAATATTCGATTTTTTTTATTTTTACTCACTGTATTTTTTCGTATTCCCGTGGTTCTCGATGTTTAGCGTCCCACTTGGTTCGTTCGTCACTGGTCTCTCTCGATCGTTATCCACAAATCTCGGATCTGGTCATACAATCAGAGTGTAATAACGCGAGAGGTAAGCTTATACTTGTACTGACCAGTTTGAATGGCTGAAATTCCAGGTCTTTATCTTTGGAGCGCTCCGATTCTTTTTGTATATGTCCAGATATTAATATACGAACTTTCAGTGGGGGTCTCTTGTTGGGGATGAATTGTAAGGGGAGTGAGCAGTTTGTTTATACTACTTTTTCCATTGTTATCACTCACTGGGACAAACTCAGCTCCTCCACTTACAAAATATGGACGTATGGAGCTTGTAACGGTCGCGTACACACACACACAGGGGGAGGGAAGTGACCACTGCGCTCCACCCTTACCCCTGGCCCTGCCTACTTGCCTCGCGAGTCCTAATGACAGGGGACAACTGGACGGCAATCCCTAACTTAGGATATGTGCAGGGAAGACAGACAAGACAAAATACGGAACATGAACGGAACGGGTCAGAACCAAGAGAGCTACGCAGTACAACGGATTAAGCAAAGAATGGTCAGGAGAAGCCGGGGTCAAATACCAGGAGAGTAGCGAAGTACAAGAGGAGTCCTAAGAGAGTAGTCAGGTGGGAGCCGAGGTCACAATACCAGGATGTATGCGCAGTACAGGAGGAGCAGGCAGAGGATCGTCAGGGAACAGGATCAGGTAAATATTCAGTAGTCCAACAAATAGCCAGGAGCCTAGAAATTAACAGGCAACCTGTAGCCAGCAGGCTGCCTGTATTTATAGTGGGGAGTGAGGGTCATGTGACGTGGCCAGCATCACATGACCAACAGACCAACCAGTCGAGCACCGAGTGATCAGCTCGGCGCTCAAGGCAGACTAGGAGCAGGGAGCCACCCAGCTAGTAAAGCCGCCCTGGGAATGAGGTCAAACACAGAACCTCATTCCAAAAGCTAAGCAACAGTTCTGCGGGCAATGGGGGACCGAGTGCACCTTCGGAACCCCGTGACAGTACCCCCCCTTTTACGAGGGGCCACCGGACCCAAGACTTCAGGCGATGGCTTTTCAGGGTGTTCTAAATGAAATTTACGAACCAGTCTAGGAGCATGAACCTCCCTGGCAGGTACCCAAGATCTCTCTTCAGGTCCATACCCCTTCCAGTGAATCAGATACTGCAAGGAGTTACGCACCTTCCTGACATCCACTATTTTAGACACAACATACTCGACAGCATCATTAACAAGAACCGGCGGAGGCGAGGCTTTCGATGGTACTACCGGTTCAAAATATTTTTTAAGTAGAGATTTATGGAACACATTATGAATGTGGAATGACTCGGGCAGCTCCAACCTAAATGATACCGGGTTAATCACCTCCGTGATCTTATATGGACCAATAAAACGAGGAGCAAATTTTCTAGAAGCTACCTTGAGAGATAGATTCTTGGAGGACAACCATACTTTATCCCCAACCTGAAAGTTCACCCCCCCTTGAACGTCTCCTATCGGCCTTGAGTTTTTGAAACTTTGAGCCTTTTCTAGGTTCGATTGAACCCGGGCCCAAACTGTGCACAGTTCGGAGGAGAGTTTATCAGCTTCAGGGTTAGAGGAGGAGACGGACGACCCAGAATGAAAACGGGGATGAAAAACATGGTTACAAAAGAAAGGGGGGACCCCAGCAGAAGAATTGACACGGTTATTCAGAGCAAATTCAGCCAACGGAAGGAATTTGACCCATAATTGCTGGTCATCAGCAACATACAACCTCAGGAATTGTTCCACAGACTGATTAAGGCGTTCAGTCTGCCCATTACTCTCAGGATGGTAGGCGGAAGAAAAAGACAACGAAATTTTACATCTTTGACAGAAGGCCCTCCAGAATTTGGACACAAACTGCACACCCCTGTCTGAAACAATATTTTCCGGGATGCCATGTAAACGAACAACCTCTCTCACAAAAATAGACGCCAGGGTTTTAGCATTCGGAAGTTTAGACAGGGGAATGAAATGAACCATCTTGCTAAACCTATCGACCACTACCCAAACCACAGTCTTACCCTCCGCCAGCGGTAGGTCAGTTATAAAGTCCATCGAGATATGGGACCAGGGTCTACTGGGAATGGGTAGGGGTCATAGGTTACCAGCAGGGCGAGTCCTAGGTGTCTTAGACCTGGCACAAACCTCACAGGCTGACACGTAGGACTTGACATCCCTGGTCAGAGTGGGCCACCAATAAGATCTAGAAACCAGATCCTTAGTGCCCTCAACACCCGGATGTCCACAAAAGGCAGAATCGTGACACTCCCCCAACAGCTGGAGACGAAATTGTACGGGAACAAACAACTTATCTGTTGGGGTGGATGCCGGTGCCAGATGTTGTTCAGCCTTAATGCGAGCCGAGATATCCTGGGTTAGAGCTGCTAAGAAGATGTTTGTTGGTAGGATGGATTCAGGCGGCGTCTCAGTGGGTTGAAAAGCATGGAAGCTCCGAGATAGTGCGTCTGCTTTCACATTTTTACTTCCCGGCCTGAACGTAATGGAGAAATCAAAACGGGTAAAAAACAGAGCCCATCGGGCTTGTCAGGGATTCAACCTCTTAGCTGACTCGAGAAACATTAGGTTTTTATGATCAGTGACAACAGTTACTCGATGCCTTGCCCCCTCCAAAAAATGCCTCCACTCCTCAAATGCCCATTTAATAGCCAGCAGCTCCCTATTCCCTATGTCGTAGTTTCTCTCTGTGGGAGAGAATTTCCTGGAGAAGAAGGCACACGGTCTTAGGTAAGTGAGGCTAGCAGGACCTTGTGAAAGGACTGCTCCTGCGCCATCCTCGGACGCATCCACCTCCACAATAAAAGGTTTCTCCTGATCAGGCTGGATCAGAATGGGAGCGCTACTAAATGTCTTTTTTAAGGTTTCAAATGAAGAGATGGCCTTGGTAGATCAATTCTCCAAATCCGCCCCTTTCTTCGTAAGGTCGGTCAATGGCTTAGCAATTACAGAAAAATTCATGATAATTTTACGATAGTAATTAGCGAAACCCAAAAACCGTTGTAAAGCCTTTAAGGATGAAGGCCTTACCCATTCCTTAATTGCTAAAACCTTACCAGGATCCATCTTAAAGGTGTGAGGAGTCAAAACATGCCCTAGAAACAGTATCTCCTGTACACCAAAGACACATTTCTCTTGCTTAGCGGATAGCTGGTTCTCCCTCAACACCTCTAATACTTGTTTGACATGAGACACATGAGATTCGAAATCTGGAGAGAATATCAAAATGTCGTCAAGATAGACAATAATAAATTTACCTAAGAACTCCCTGAGAATATCGTTCATTAAGTTTTGGAACACAGCTGGGGCATTGCTGAGTCCAAAAGGCATCACCTGATATTCAAAGTGTCCTATCGGAGTATTGAACGCTGTCTTCCATTCGTCTCCCTCCTTGATTCGGATTAGATTGTATGCCCCTTTCAGGTCAATCTTGGAAAACCAGGTTGCCCCCAGAACCTGGTTAAATAAATCCGGAATCAATGGGAGAGAGTATCTATTTTGGACAGTGATCTTATTCAATCTCCGGTAATCAATACAAGGGCTAAGACCACCATCCTTCTTTTTAACAAAGAAAAACCCTGCTCCCATAGGAGAGACTGAAGGTCTAATATGCCCTTTAGCAAGGCTCTCCTTAATATAATCTTCCATAGCCTTGCGTTCGGGCCCTAAAAGATTATAAATTCGCCCTTTAGGAAATTCGGCACCGTCTATTAGCTCTATGGAGCAATCATAAGGTCTATGGGGGGGTAGAACCTCTGGAGTAGGGGATGAGAATACATCAGAAAATTCTTTAATAACTGAGGGTAATGTATTAGACCTTACTGAAACCCCAGCCTGGACCATGGACAAGCATGAGTCACACTTAGGTCCCCATTTCACCAACTCTCCTTTGGACCAATCAATTGTGGGGTTATGTAAACTGAGCCAAGGCAACCCTAGTACCACCTCAACCGGTAGGTTCTCCAGGACTAAAAGAGAACATCTCTCGGAGTGGCACACACCCACGGTCAGAGAAATTTCAGAGGTACATGACCTCACCGTACCACCCATCAGGGGAGTAGCATCAATAGCCATGACATGGATAGGTGTAGGTAAAGCAAACATTGGAATACCCAATTTACTAGCAAATTCAAAGTAAATAAAGCTGGCCGCTGAACCGGAATCAATAAAGGCCTTACCCGGCCACTTATTAACCCCCAGAGAAATTGTTATGGGTACTAAAAGCTTATATTTAGAAAAATCAGGGTGTACCTGGTCTTTAGGTTGTCTTGCCTTAGGAGATTTGTCAGAGAGGACCCTCTTAGGACACTTGTTGATCCAATGGCCAGGATCTCTGCATGGGTTCCTCGGTGGAGGCCTCAGTGTTGTCCCTGGAAAAGGCCTCTGGCTGGAACACCATCTGAGAACAGAACTGTCGTTCTTGTCGTCTCTCTCTAACTCGTCAGTCAAGTCGGACAACTAGGGTCATCATCTCCTCTAAGGTCTCTGGAATTTGATAACTGACTAATAGATCTTTTAAATTATCAGACAGACCAGACCTAAACTGACTCTTCAGGGCTGGTTCATTTCATCCTGAGGGGACACACCACCGTCTGAATTGGGTGCAATACTCCTCTGCAGGGAGATGGCCCTGAACCAGTGCCCTAAGAGCCGTCTTGGCTACCAGGGCCCTGTCTGGTTCGTCATAGAGGGTACCCAGGGCCTGAAAAAAACCCTCCACAGAAGTCAGACAACTGGCCCCAGGAGGTAACGAGAATGCCCAGGCCTGGGGATCACCCTGTAGAAGAGAAATGATAATCCCCACGCGTTGGCTCTCGGGACCGGAGGACATGGGGCGCAAACGGAAGTAGAGTTTGCAACTCTCCTTAAAGGAGAGAAACCTCTTCCGGTCTCCAGAAAAGGGTTCTGGGAGCTTGATCTGGGGTTCAAAATGTGGACTGGAGGGCAGAGGAGTGGAAGAACCTTGCCCTAACTCAAAAGAACGGAGTTTCTCTCCTAGCTCCTGCACCACCTGTGTCAAACTAGAGACATGGTCAGTCAGGGTAGTAAGCGGATTCATGATACAGTGGTTATTGGGCCTGTTAATCTGTAACGGTCACGTCCACACACACACAGGGGGAAGGATAGTGACCACTGCGCTCCACCCTCACCCCTGGCCCTGCCTACTTGCCTCACGAGTCCTGATGACAGGGGACAACTGGACGACAGTCCCTAACTTAGGATATGTGCAGGGAAGACAGACAAGACAAAATACGGAACATGAACGGACCGGGTCAAAACCAAGAGAGCTACGCAGTACAAAGGATTAAGCAAAGAATGGTCAGGAGAAGCCGGGGTCAAATACCAGGAGAGCAGAGAAGTACAAGAGGAGTCCTAAGAGAGTAGTCAGGTGGGAGTCGAGGTCACAATACCAGGACGGATGCGCAGTACAGGAGGAGCAGGCAAAAGGATGGTCAGGGAACAGGATCAGGTAAGTATTCAGCAGTCCAACAAATAGCCAGGAACCTAGAAATTAACAGGCAACCTGTAGCCAGCAGGCTGCCTGTATTTATAGTGGGGAGTGAGGGTCATGTGACGTGGCCAGCGTCACATGACCGACAGACCAACCAGTCGAGCATCGAGTGATCAGCTCGGCGCTCAAGGCAGATAAGGAGCAGGGAGCCACCCAGCTAGTAAAGCCGCCCTGGGAATGAGGTCAAACACAGATCCTCATTCCCAAAGCTAAGCAACAGGTCTGCGGGCAATGGGGGACCGAGTGCACCTTCGGAACCCCGTGACATCTTATCTTGATATAAATGTGTTGTGGCATTCCTCTATTATTCCTTCTTGTTCTATTCAATTATTATTCCTGTTAGAAGTTAATGAATACATTGCCAAAAGTCTGCAAATAAAGTTCCAGCTAGGCGTTACTAGTTGTGTGTCTGTCCCTGCACAGTCTGACACTATACAGTGCTTCCAGTGGCAGACTGCAGGGACACATCCCCATCTGGTTACACTACATAGTAACATAGTATATAAGGCCGGAAAAAGACATTTGTCCATCCAGTTCGGCCTGTTATCCTGCAAGTTGATCCACTTAAGGGGGAAAAATTTCCTTCCCGACTCCAATCAGGGAATCAGAACAACTCCCTGGATCAACGACCCCTCTCCAGAAATACATCCAGGCCCCTCTTGAATTCCTTTATTGTACTCACCATCACCACCTCCTCAGGCAGAGAGTTCCATAGTCTCACTGCTCTTACCGTAAAGAATCCTCTTCTATGTTTGTGTACAAACCTTCTTTCCTTCAGACGCAGAGGATGTCCCCTCGTCACAGTCACAGTCCTGGGGATAAATAGATGATGGGATAGATCTCTGTACTGACCCCTGATATATTTATACATAGTTATTAGATCTTCCCTCAGTCGTCTTTTTTCTAAAGTGAATAACCCTAATGTTGACAATCTTTCAGGGTACTGTAGTCCCCCCATTCCAGTTATTACTTTAGTTGCCCTCCTCTGAACCCTCTCCAGCTCTGCTATGGTTGCTTTGTTCACAGGAGCCCAGAACTGTACACAGTACTCCATGTGTGGTGTGACTAGTGATTTGTAAAGTGGTAGGACTATGTTCTCATCACGGGCATCTATGCCCCTTTTGATGCAACCCATTATCTTATTGGCCTTGGCAGCAGCTGCCTGACACTGGTTTTTACAGCTTAGTTTGCTGTTCACTAAAATTCCTAGGTCCTTTTCCATGTCAGTGTCACCCAGCGTTTTACCATTTAGTATGTACAGGTGACTTGCATTATTCCTTTCCATGTGCATAACCTTACATTTGTCAGTGTTAAACCTCATCTGGCACTTACGGTATCTGCCCAAGCCTCCAATCTATTCAGATCCATCTGTAGCAGTATACTGTCCTCTTCAGTGTTAATTACTTTACACAGTTTAGTGTCATCTGCGAAAATTGTTCTTTACTATGCAAGTCTTCTACCAGATCATTAATAAATATATTGAAGAGAATAGGGCCCAATACTGACCCCTGAGGTACTCCACTAGTGACAGTGACCCAATCTGAGTATGTACCGTTAATAACCACCCTCTGTTTTCTATCATTGAGCCAGTTACTTACCCACATACAGACGTTTTCTCCCAGTCCGAGCATTCTCATTTTATATACTAACCTTTTATGTGGTACAGTGTCAAATGCTTTGGAGAAGTCCAGATATACTACATCCATTGATTCGCCGCTGTCAAGTCTAGAACTTACCTCTTCATAGAAACTGATTAAATTAGTTTGACATGACCGATCTCTCACGAAGCCATGCTGATATGGCGTTATTTGCTTATTTTCATTGAGGTGCTTCAAGATAGCATCTCTTAGAAAACCTTCAAACAGTTTACCCACAACAGATGTTAAACTTACCGGCCTATAGATTCCGGGCTCTGTTTTTAGACCCTTTTTGAATATTGGCACTATATTTACTATGCGTCAATCCTGTGGAACACTCCCTGTCAGTATAGAGTCCTTAAATATCAGAAATAAGGGTCTGGCTATGACATTAATTATTAATTCTCTTAGGAAACGGGAGTGTATGCCATCCGGTCCTGACGATTTGTCTATTTTAATCTTTTTAAGACGCCGCTGTACTTCTTCCTGGGTCAGACAGGGCACTTTTAATGGGGAATTAACTTTTACATTCTGCATTTCATCTGACAGTTTATTTTCTTCAGTGAATACAGTGGAGAGAAAAAATATTTAATAGATTTGCTTTCTCCTCATCGCTCTCTGCAACTTCCCCCTCATTACTCTGTAGAGCGCCGACACCTTCAGGTTTATACTTTTTACCATTTATATAATTGAAAAACATTTTAGGGTTAGTTTTGCTCTCTTTGGCAATTAATCTCTCGGTCTCTAGTTTGGCTGCTTTTTTATGTTTTTTACATATTCAATTTTTTTCCTTATAGTTTTTCAGTGCTTCCTCGCTACCCTCCTGTTTTAGTGATGTAAATGCTTTCTTTTTTTCATTTATTGCTTTCTTTACAGTTCTATCTATCCACATTGTTTTTTTATTTATTGTTCCTTAACCTTTTATTCCCATAAGGTATGTACCTCTCACAATTAGATTTTAGGATGCTTTTACAAATATCCCATTTTGTGGCTGTATTTTATATTTTTGATTACTTTGTCCCAGTTAGTGAGGCTAATGGCCTCTCTTAGTTGGCTAAATTTAGCTTTTTTGAAGTTTGATATTTTTGTTCCTCCCTGAAGAAAAACTCTTTTGAATGATAATTGAAAGGTTATTAGTTTATGGTCACTATTTCCCAGGTGTCCCCCAACCTGCACATCTTTTGTTCTGTCAGGTCTATTGGTTAATACTAAGTCCAGTATGGCCGTCCCTCTAGTCGGGTCCTGAACCAGTTGGGAAAGGTAATTGTCTTTGGTTATTGCCAAGAACCTGTTTCCCTTATGAGATATGCAAGTTTCAGTTTCCCAGTCTATATCTGGGTAGTTGAAGTCCCCCATAATAACCACCTCATTATGATTTCCCGCCTCGTCTATCTCGTTTAGTAGTAGATTTTTTTGTAGAATGTAGTATATTAGGTGGTTTATAATAAACTCCTATTAGTATTGTATTATTGTTTTTGCCTCCATGTACTGTATTTATAACCACAGTGATTTCACATGTTCATGTCCCTCACTTATTGTCACGGCGGGGAGTGGGGAAACCCCCCACCGTGCAGTGTCAAAGGGTAAAAGGGGATCAGCCTAGCCAAAAGGAGTGGCTGCAATAACTTGAGACAGGGCAATGTCTAGTAAACATGACACCAAACACAACCAGACATGTAACACCAAACTAGACATTCAAACACCCTGCACATAACCCACTAAATACAAATAGGGACAGGAAGGGAAGGAGACACCGGGATGACATAGAACATCTATGACTACAAGGGTTGCCCTGACTGGACAGATGGAACAAGCCAGGAACTGTGAACCACCAGCATACACCAAGGCTGGAGGAACCCAAAGCTTCAGGCATCCAGCAGAGGCTAAAAAGCCCAAGCAGCCACACACACACAAACCCAGTGTTCACAAAACACTAGGAAGGGAGTTAACCCTTCCAACACCAGACAAGGGAAGGAAGCCACTTAAAGGAGAAGTGCACACACAAGCATACCAAACCACATGTTACCACCGGCAACAGCATGCGTGGCAACCATGTCCCGGCAATCACCCAGAAGGCCGAGACACTGCCACTGCATGCTCTCACAGCAACACGTTGCCGTGGTCAACCGCAAGTGTGGCAACAGTGTCACAGCGCAAACCAAAGGCCGTGACACTTATATCTTCCGGGAGTGTGGGCTTTAGACACTCATCTGGATCTTCACTGTAGCATGCTGGCAATTCATTTATAAACTTCTAGCAGGAACAATAAAGGAATGGTACCACATAGACATATAAGAAAAGATGTTCCAGAATTATTATTACATGAGTAATGCAAGTACCATTACTAAAATAGACCTGCCAGGAGAGGTGACGGGTCCTCTAGACATAGTATTTTACTACTGCAGAATATTTGTTGTTCCAAATGCTAGAACAAAAGTTAGGAACTTTACTCCTGTCTAACCTGTCATAGAACTTAATCTACTCGTTATGTAAGGGAAGTAAAGGTATTCTTATAACCTTCATGCAGCTTGACATATTAGTTAATCCAGGAGACCATCTGGGCACTAGCTGGAGGACACTTGAACAAGTAGTTGGATCTTGAGTCGTGAAGCAAACCCAGTAGAAGACTTGTTTCTTGTTACCAAATACCTTTCATTAGATATAATGGCTCGTTTTGTCCGGGGAGCAATCATTAGGAGAAAAAAAAATGGCCACCATCCTATTAGTATACACAAAACCTATCCTGATTACATAGGAAGACAAGTTAAAGAGCTGCGGCATCTTCCTCTCTTAATTGTCAGGGATTATGATCCTGAATAAAGTTTAATATGATCTTCAGATGAATCTCTGTAGGAATGGAGTTCATTACGAGACATGAAGTGCAGAGAGGATAGTGGGGGTGTAGATAACGAGCAGCAGCACTTGTATGCAGTCTCCATTATCACAGACTGTCCTGTCTGTCCTCTCTGTACAGTCGTGGCCAAAAGTTTTGAGAATGACACAAATATTAGTTTTCACTAAGTTTGCTGCTAAACTGCTTTTAGATCTTTGTTTCAGTTGTTTCTGTGATGTGGTAAAATATAATTACACGCACTTCATACGTTTCAAAGGCTTTTATCGACAATTACATGACATTTATGCAAAGAGTCAGTATTTGCAGTGTTGGCCCTTCTTTTTCAGGACCTCTGCAATTCGACTGGGCATGCTCTCAATCAACTTCTGGGCCAATTCCTGACTGATAGCAACCCATTCTTTCATAATCACTTCTTGGAGTTTGTCAGAATTAGTGAGTTTTTGTTTGTCCACCCGCCTCTTGAGGATTGACCACAAGTTCTCAATGGGATTAAGATCTGGGGAGTTTCCAGGCCATGGACCCAAAATGTCAACGTTTTGGTCCCCGAACCACTTAGTTGTCACTTTTGCCTTATGGCACGGTGCTCCATCGTGCTGGAAAATGCATTGTTCTTCACCAAACTGTTGTTGGATTGTTGGAAGAAGTTGTTGTTGGAGGGTGTTTTGGTACCATTCTTTATTCATGGCTGTGTTTTTGGGCAAAATTGTGAGTGAGCCCACTCCCTTGGATGAGAAGCAACCCCACACATGAATGGTCTCAGAATGCTTTACTGTTGGCATGACACAGGACTGATGGTAGCGCTCACCTTTTCTTCTCCGGATAAGCCTTTTTCCAGATGCCCCAAACAATCGGAAAGAGGCTTCATCAGAGAATATGACTTTGCCCCAGTCCTCAGCAGTCCATTCACCATACTTTCTGCAGAAGATCAATCTGTCCCTGATGTTTTTTTTGGAGAGAAGTGGCTTCTTTGCTGCCCTTCTTGACACCAGGCCATCTTCCAAAAGTCTTCGCCTCACTGTGCATGCAGATGCGCTCACACCTGCCTGCTGCCATTCCTGAGCAAGCTCTGCACTGGTGGCACTCCGATCCCGCAGCTGAATCCTCTTTAGGAGACGATCCTGGCGCTTGCTGGACTTTCTTGGACGCCCTGAAGCCTTCTTAACAAGAATTGAACCTCTTTCCTTGAAGTTCTTGATGATCCTATAAATTGTTGATTGAGGTGCAATCTTAGTAGCCACAATATCCTTGCCTGTGAAGCCATTTTTATGCAACGCAATGATGGCTGCACGCATTTCTTTGCAGGTCACCATGGTTAACAATGGAAGAACAATGATTTCAAGCATCACCCTCCTTTTAACATGTCAAGTCTGCCATTTTAACCCAATCAGCCTGACGTAATGATCTCCAGCATTGTGCTCGTCAACATTCTCACCTGAGTTAACAAGACAATTACTGAAATGATATCAGCAGGTCCTTTAATGACAGCAATGAAATGCAGTGGAAAGGTTTTTTTTGGGATTAAGTTAATTTTCATGGCAAAGAAGGACTATGCAATTCATCTGATCACTCTTCATAACATTCTGGAGTATATGCAAATTGCTATTATAAAAACTTAAGCAGCAACTTTTCCAATTTCCAATATTTATGTAATTCTCAAAACTTTTGGCCACCACTGTACTTCATGTCTCCTCATGAACTGCATTCCTGCAGAGATTCAGCTGAAGATCTCATCATCTGTATTCAGAATCAGAATCCCTGACAAGCAGAGTAGAGAGGAGGATGAGGCAGCTCTTTACTTCAGTGTTGTGAAGTAACTTGTCCTCCTGTGTGATTAGGACAGATTTTGTGTGTACTTATTTCTCCTAATTATTGCTCCCTAGACAAAATGAACCATTAGAGCTAAAGAAATGTATTTGGGAATATATTATATAGTAAAATAATATTTAAGTATTTTCATTTCCTTAATTTCCGGAGAACCCCTTTAAGGAACAGTGAGTTTCTCACACAATATGTACCGTTTTCATGGATCTAATGTCTGTTCTTGATCTATTCTGCCTAACTTTAGGACATTAGTAATAAATATGCCCCTTTGTACCTTTGAACAATAAAGCAGCTTTCAATTATATGTCTGGGAGATTTTAGGAAAGATTTGTTAAAATGTTTTAAAGAAAAACTGGCTTTGTTGGTCATAACCAACCACAGGACAACTGTTATTTCTTTTATTGCTCTTGGAAAATGAAAACTGTACTTCCCAAGTCCCCTACCAGTTTCTCCACTTCCTACTCTTTTCCAATATAGACATGTGACTGCTGCAGCTAACCATTGGCTGAAGCAGTGGTGGTGAGTTTTCCTTTTAGACCTATTTAATTGTACACCACAAGGAGAAGGTTTTTAGTTTTCCCCCTCCTCGATTTAAAAAAAAGAAAGAAAATAATGGGTGTTTTTGTTACCTTGTATTTGTTGTTAAATACATTATAATTTTAGTTAATAATTAATAAAAAAATATATGCTACACAGAGTTTTGTACTATTAGCTTCAGAGAATTAGGGCAATAAAATGCATGGTAGCTTTGTTAGGCTACTTTCACACTTGCGTTCGGAGCGGATCCGTCTGGTGTCTGCACAGACGGATCCGCTCCTATAATGCAAATGATGGGATCCGTTCAGAACGGATCCGTCTGCATTATCTTTCAGATAAAATTCTAAGTCTGAAAGTTAGTCAGACGGATCCGTCCAGACTTTGCATTGAAAGTCAATGGGGGACGGATCCGTTTGAAATTGCACCATATTGTGTCAACTTCAAACGGATCCGTACCCATTGACTTACATTGTAAGTCTGGACGGATCCGTTTGGCTCCGCACGGCCAGACGGACACCCGAACGCTGAAAGCTGCGTTCGGGTGTCCGCCTGCTGAGTGGAATGGAGGTCAAACGGTGCCAGACTGAGGCATTCTGAGCGGATCCGCATCCACTCAGAATGCATTGGGGCCGTACGGATCCGTTCGGGACCGCTTGTGAGAGCCTTCAAACGGAACTCACAAGCGGCAACCCCGAACACTAGTGTGAAAGTAGCCTTACTGTAATATCAATAAAAGTTTTGGTTAAAGGGGTTCTTTACAGAGGTCCCTGCTTGTGAACTTCCGCATTGACTGGGGTCATGTGTGTCGCTGTGGCCAATGGCTGACCACAGCAGTGACTTGTCCTCCAAACAGCACATAACCTAGTGCCATACCACTTGGTGGATATGACCATTGTGGTCAGTCATTGTTAGAAGTGGCACACATGACCCTGGTCCTTGTTTGAAGTTGACAAGTGGAGACTCGAATGTAAGGAACTGGAACTGAGCTGTGTGGAGGATGGAAGACACAATTTTTTTTCTAAAGGTGGAGAACCCCTTTATTGCACCTCCAAAAGGTGGAGACACTATGTAAGACTACAAGAACCAAAGGGTAAGTAAGTATGCTTCCCTCCACAGGTCCCGGGTCTCTTGGAGGGAAGCATACTGTACATGATTGTTGTCATGTGTGCCGCCGTAGCCAATCACTGACTGCAGCAGTAATGTGGCCCCTATGGGGCACGTAACCAAGTGATTTTCTACATGGGGGACACATCACCATTGTGGTCAGTCATTGGCTATAGCACCACATCTGACCCTTCTTCATCCTGAAAGTTGACAAGCAGGGACCTGAGTGCACAAATGTAAGGAGTTGGAACTGAGTTGCATGGAAAGGGAGATCCAAATTGTGTTCAATATGTGGAAAACTCCTTCAAGGCCCCTCCAAAAGGGGCAGACAGTATTTAAGAATACAAGAACTAAAGAGGCTTAAAAGAAAAAGAATACAAGTGGTGACATTCTTAAAGTTACCTTTTGCGTATTAGCAAGGACATCCAAAGAAGTTATTTATTTTCCCAAGTAAGGAGTGAAGAACTACAGTCGGCCGAAAGTCATGTGCACAAAGGGCCGGTGTAAGTTTTGCTTTGTGCTGTCAAAGAGAAGATTTCCTTTAATGGGCTAACTTTACAGCCAGGAAATAGACGTTTTCATCTGGATAGTGTCAGTTTCTTGGCGCAGGGAATCCAAATATTAGCAAATACCGTAGTTATTTTTTTCTACTTTTCCTCTCAGATACTTAGAATTATTTCTCCTTTACTCCAAGAAACACATATTTCTCCGCAAGGATCATAAATATTTGAGAAGAGCAAAATTTGTGACAATTATACCTACAAGGCTATTCTTTCCAGGCAGCCCAGTTAACCTCTTATTGCTTTATATAACCATATACTGTACTACAAAAGTACTACTAATACTACTACTACTTTATAAATTAGTGTGTGATCCAGAAATATTATTGCTAGAGATGAGCGAATCGAAGCTGACAAAGTGGAATTCGATCCGAATTTCAGGAAAAATTTGATTCGCACCGAAGCCGAATTTCCTCATGCTTCGTGGTAATGAATTGCATTTTTTCCTACATTTTTTTTCCATAATGCCACGCATGCAGCCAATCAGCAGCCAGCCCTGTGATGTCACAGCCCTATAAATAGCCTCAGGCATCTTGGATTCTGCCATTACCAGCAGGCGCTAGGGACAGTGTTAGAAAAAACGTCATTGTGCTAAAAAAAACTATTTTCAAATGCAGGGAAAGATTATTCAAGGTGTAGGGAAAGGATAGGGAGGAATCATTCCACAACATTTATGTTGAACAGGGTTCAGTCGGGGAGGTTACAGCCCTTTTTGTCGTGTATTAGTGGCAAAAGTAAAATATATTTGCCGTTCAGCGGTGCATTTATATGTTCTAAAGCCCTTTTTGTCGTGTAATAGTGGAAAAAGAAGAAATATATTTGCCGGTTAGCGTTGCATTTATCTGTTCTAAAGCCTTTTGTGGCGTGCATTAGTGGAAAAAGAAAAAATATATTTGCCGATCGGCGGTGCAGTTATATGTTTTAAAGCCTTTTGTGGTGTGTATTAGTGGAAATAGAAAAAATATATTTGCCGATCAGCAGTCAGTTATTTGTTCTAAAGCCTTTTGTGGCATGTATTAGTGGAAAATATATATATATTTACCGGTCAGCGGTGCAGTTATATGTTTTAAAGCCTTTTGTGGCGTGTATTAGTGGAAAAAGAAAAAATATATTTGCTGGTCAGCGGTGCAGTTATCTGTTCTAAAGCCTTTTGTGACGTGTATTAGTGGAAAAATAAAAAATATATTTGCCGATCAGTGGTGCAGTTATCTTTTAAGGCCTTTTGTGGCGTATATTAGTGGGAAAAGAAAAAAAAAATTGCCGATCAGCGGTGCAGTTATCTGTTCTAAAGCCTTTTGTGGCGAGTATTAGTGGAAAAAATATATATATTTGCTGATCAGTGGTGCAGTTATATGTTTTAAAGCCTTTTGTGGTGTGTATTAGTGGAAAAAGAAAATATATATTTGCTGGTCAGAGGTGCAGTTATCTGTTCTAAAGCCTTTTGTGACGTGTATTAGTGGAAATAGAAAAAATATATTTGCCGATCAGCAGTCAGTTATTTGTTCTAAAGCCTTTTGTGGCGAGTATTAGTGGAAAAATAAAAAATATATTTGCTGATCGGTGGTGCAGTTATATGTTTTAAAGCCTTTTGTGGTGTGTATTAGTGGAAATAGAAAAAATATATTTGCCAATCAGCAGTGCAGTTATCTGTTCTAAAGCATTTTGTGATGTGTATTAGTGGAAGTAGAAAAAGTATATTTGCTGATCAGCGGTGCAGTTATATGTTTTAAAGCCTTTTGTGGCGTTTATTAGTGGAAAAAGAAAAAATATATTTGCTGGTCAGTGGTGCAGTTATATGTTTTAAAGCCTTTAGTGGCATGTATTAGTGGAAAAATATATATATAGTTGCCAATCAGCGGTGCAGTTATATGTTCTAAAGCCTTTTGCGGTGTGTATTAGTGGAAAAAGAAAAAATTTATTTGTCAATCAGCGGTGCAGTTATCTGTTCTAAAGCCTTTCGTGGCGTGTATTAGTGGAAAAAGAAAAAATATATTTGCTGTTCAGTGGAGCAGTTAAATGTTTTAAATATTTCTACGTCTTATTTGCCCTTGTGCGGTGCAATTATATGTTCTAAAGCATTTTTTGGCTTGTATTAGTGGGGAAAAAAGGGCTCATTAGAAGTTGTGTGGTAAAAATGCTAAAATTACAGCCCTTTTTGTCGTGTATTAGTGGCAAAAGTAAAATATATTTGCCGTTCAGCGGTGCATTTATATGTTCTAAAGCCCTTTTTGTCGTGTAATACAGGGAGTGCAGAATTATTAGGCAAGTCTTATTTTTGAGGATTAATTTTATTATTGAACAACAACCATGTTCTCAATGAACCCAAAAAACTCATTAATATCAAAGCTGAATATTTTTGGAAGTAGTTTTTAGTTTGTTTTTAGTTTTAGCTATTTTAGGGGGATATCTGTGTGTGCAGGTGACTATTGCTGTGCATAATTATTAGGCAACTTAACAAAAAACAAATATATACCCATTTCAATTGTTTATTTTTATCAGTGAAACCAATATAATATCTCAACATTCACAAATATACATTTCTGACATTCAAAAACAAAACAAAAACAAATCAGTGACCAATATAGCCACCTTTCTTTGCAAGGACACTCAAAAGCCTGCCATCCATGGATTCTGTCAGTGTTTTGATCTGTTCACCATCAACATTGCGTGCAGCAGCAACCACAGCCTCCCAGACACTGTTCAGAGAGGTGTACTGTTTTCCCTCCTTGTAAATCTCACATTTGATGATGGACCACAGGTTCTCAATGGGGTTCAGATCAGGTGAACAAGGAGGCCATGTCATTAGATTTTCTTCTTTTATACCCTTTCTTGCCAGCCACGCTGTGGAGTACTTGGACGCGTGTGATGGAGCATTGTCCTGCATGAAAATCATGTTTTTCTTGAAGGATGCAGACTTCTTCCTGTACCACTGCTTGAAGAAGGTGTCTTCCAGAAACTGGCAGTAGGACTGGGAGTTGAGCTTGACTCCATCCTCAACCCGAAAAGGCCCCACAAGCTCATCTTTGATGATACCAGCCCAAACCAGTACTCCACCTCCACCTTGCTGGCGTCTGAGTCGGACTGGAGCTCTCTGCCCTTTACCAATCCAGTCACGGGCCCATCCATCTGGCCCATCAAGACTCACTCTCATTTCATCAGTCCATAAAACCTTAGAAAAATCAGTCTTGAGATATTTCTTGGCCCAGTCTTGACGTTTCAGCTTGTGTGTCTTGTTCAGTGGTGGTGGTCTTTCAGCCTTTCTTACCTTGGCCATGTCTCTGAGTATTGCACACCTTGTGCTTTTGGGCACTCCAGTGATGTTGCAGCTCTGAAATATGGCCAAACTGGTGGCAAGTGGCATCTTGGCAGCTGCACGCTTGACTTTTCTCAGTTCATGGGCAGTTATTTTGCGCCTTGGTTTTTCCACACGCTTCTTGCGACCCTGTTGACTATTTTGAATGAAACGCTTGATTGTTCGATGATCACGCTTCAGAAGTTTTGCAATTTTAAGAGTGCTGCATCCCTCTGCAAGATATCACACTATTTTTGACTTTTCTGAGCCTGTCAAGTCCTTCTTTTGACCCATTTTGCCAAAGGAAAGGAAGTTGCCTAATAATTATGCACACCTAATATAGGGTGTTGATGTCATTAGACCACACCCCTTCTCATTACAGAGATGCACATCACCTAATATGCTTAATTGGTAGTAGGCTTTCGAGCCTATACAGCTTGGAGTAAGACAACATGCATAAAGAGGATGATGTGGTCAAAATACTCATTTGCCTAATAATTCTGCACTCCCTGTAGTAGAAAAAGAAAATATATATTTGCCGATCAGCGGTGCAGTTACATGTTCTAAAGCCCTTTTTGTCGTGTAATAGTGGAAAAAGAAAAAATATATTTGCCGGTTAGCGGTGCAGTTATCTGTTCTAAAGCCTTTTGTGGCGTGTATTAGTGGAAAAAGAAAAAATATATTTGCGATCGGCGGTGCAGTTATATGTTTTAAAGCCTTTTGTGGCGTGTATTAGTGGAAAAAGAAAAAATATAATTTCTGGTCAGTGGTGCAGTTATATGTTTTAAAGCCTTTAGTGGCATGTATTAGTGGAAAAAAATATATACAGTACAGACCAAAAGTTTGGACACACCTTTTCATTCAAAGAGTTTTCTTTATTTTCATGACTATGAAGGCATCAAAACTATGAATTAACACATGTGGAATTATATACATAACAAACAAGTGTGAAACAACTGAAAATATGTCATATTCTAGGTTCTTCAAAGTAGCCACCTTTTGCTTTGATTACTGCTTTGCACACTCTTGGCATTCTCTTGATGAGCTTCAAGAGGTAGTCCCCTGAAATGGTCTTCCAACAGTCTTGAAGGAGTTCCCAGAGATGCTTAGCACTTGTTGGCCCTTTTGCCTTCACTCTGCGGTCCAGCTCACCCCAAACCATCTCGATTGGGTTCAGGTCCGGTGACTATGGTGGCCAGGTCATCTGGCGCAGCACCCCATCACTCTCCTTCATGGTCAAATAGCCCTTACTTTCAAAGTTTTCCCAATTTTTAGGCTGACTGACTGACCTTCATTTCTTAAAGTAATGATGGCCACTAGTTTTTCTTTACTTAGCTGCTTTTTTCTTGCCATAATACAAATTCTAACAGTCTATTCAGTAGGACTATGAGCTGTGTATCCACCTGACTTCTCCTCAACGCAACTGATGGTCCCAACCCCATTTATAAGGCAAGAAATCCCACTTATTAAACCTGACAGTGAAAACCATTTCAGGGGACTACCTCTTGAAGCTCATCAAGAGAATGCCAAGAGTGTGCAAAGCAGTAATCAAAGCAAAATGTGGCTACTTTGAAGAACCTAGAATATGACATATTTTCAGTTGTTTCACACTTGTTTGTTATGTATATAATTCCATATGTGTTAATTCATAGTTTTGATGCCTTCAGTGTGAATCTACAATTTTCATAGTCATGAAAATAAAGAAAACTATTCGAATGAGAAGGTGTGTCCAAACTTTTGGTCTGTACTGTATATTTGCCGATCAGCGGTGCAGTTATATGTTCTAAAGCCTTTTGTGTGGTGTATAAGTGGAAAACAATAAGGGCCTATTTGCCGTTCAGCAGTGCAGTTATATGTTCTAAAGCCCTTTTTGGCATGTATTAGTGGCACAAAAAAGGATTTGCCGTTGTATGGTGAAGTGAGAAAATTACAGCTCTTTTTGCCATGTATTAGTTGTAAAAAAAAAAGGCTTATTAGCTGTTGTGTGCTGAAGTGATAAAATTACAGACTTTTTTGGGGTGTTTTAATTTCCTTTTTTTTTATTTGATCTAACAGTATGTCAGACAGAGAATTGCCAAGATCTGCACAGGGGAGTGGCAAATGTTTCTGGCGCAGGCAGAGGTCGCAGCAAAGTAAGGGGGCGTGGCAGCAAGGGTCGCAGCGAAAGGCGTTAGGTGTCATCTAGCTGTCTTGTCTTGATCAGCAAACCAGCGGTTCTTTAATGGTTGACTCGGTAATCCACTTCGTCCCAAGTGAGATCAGACGCCCCCAGCCAAGAGTCGGTTGGTTCCTCTGACACGGCGCTTAGTTGGCATGGCCCAAAAGCAGGCCCTGTGCCCCAACCTGTCCTGAACCTTCCACTGTCATTTTCAGTTCCCTCAGCGTGAGAAGCATTATATGCCGTAGGCTCGGCTCCACTTTTCAGCGAGGATGAGCTACTAGAGGACAGTCAGCAGCTACTGCCCAGCCAAGATCTAGAGGAGACATCCGTCGCTTCCTCCGGTAGGTGGGCAAGTAGTGATGAGGAGAGTGGCGTGGGAGCTGGTGTTAAGAGCAGTCAGGCTCCTCAGCCAGAGACGGTTGAGGAGGACATCAGTGACGTGCAGACAGTACTCGATGATGATGATGATGTAGCTGATCGCACTTGGGAGCCTACCTGCCCGAGAAATAGTGGTGCATGGGTTCACAGAGGCAGCGGCGGTAGCAGTCAGTCAGTGCGTAGTGTTGGGGGTAAAATCACCTACTCGGCAGTGTGGCAGTTTTTTTCTTAAGCTGCCGGAGGAGGTGAACATGGCCATATGTAGAATCTGTGGGCAGAAGGTGAAGTGTGGCCAGGGTGCGGCCCTGCGTCAACATATGCAGCATCACTATAAAGTGTCCTGGGAGAACCGTGGCTTCCATGTGGTGGTCCAGCCTGCTGCATCACCCAGTGGCACGCACCCGGTTTCAGCCAGTCAAGGCTCCACCACCTCAGCCTAAAGGAGCTGTCTGTCCTTTCCATCATCTGCTGGTCCTGATGCTCCTGCTCCTCGCCCTCCTACTCCTTGTCAGTCATTCCGTCAGCAATCACCGAAGCAATTGCCAAGAGACAACAGTATGCGTGTATGCGTGCACTCATACAATGGTGAAGAAGCTGAACATGCTCCTGTCCAAGTTGCTGGTGCTGCAGTCCCTCCCTTTCCAAGTGGTGGACTCTGCACCTTTCAGAGAACTGATGGCTTGTATCGAGCAGAGGTGGAGAGTCCCAAGCCAAAAGGCAGTACCAGCCCTGCAAACACATGTAGAACAGAAGGTGGACCAGTCCTTGAGCCTGTTGGTGTCTACCAAAGTTCATGGCATCGCTGACATGTGGAGCTGTAACTATGTTCAGGGACAATACATGTCCTTTACAGTCCACTGGGTGAATGTGGTTCCTGTACAGCCACACCAGCAACTTGGCCAGGTGATGCCGCTTCCGCCTCCACGCTCTCATGCCGTTGGTCCTATGACAATATCCGCCTCTGCCTCCTCATCCTTCACTGTGTCCTCAGCCTCCACTGCAGGGATAATTCACAGTGCCCTCCAGCATACCACATGTGCAGGGCATGGCGGGGTCATGCTTTTCTGCACCTCGTTTGCCTGGGCGAACCGAGTCACACAGGGGAAAAACTGTTCCGTGTCCATCAAGAAATCGAATCCTGGCTTTCTCCGTGACAACTGAAAGTCGGAACCATGGTGACTGACAACGGGAAGAACATGGTGTCGGCGCTGCATCAAGGAGGGCTGAGCCATGCGCCCTGCATGGCACATGTGTTCAATCTGGTTGTAAAGCAGTTCCTGAAGTCTTCCACCCATCTTTAAGACATCCTAAAAATGGCCAGGAAACTTTGCATGCACTTCAGCCACACGTACACCACAAAGCACACCCTCCTAGAGCTCTAGCGGCCGAACGGCATCCCCCAACATAGGCTGATATGTGACGTTTCCACCCATTGGAATTTCACCCTACATATGTTGGACTGACTATACAAACAGAGAAAGGCCATAAACGATTTCTTGATGATCCAAGTGGACAGGAGTCTTCCCCTGTGTAATTTCCATGTCAGTCAGTGGCAGCTCATGCATGACACCTGCCGTTTGCTCTGGCCCTTTGAGGAGGCCTTGTTATTTGTCAGTCGCCAGGACTAGGGGATTAACAATGTCATTCCACTGCTTCATGTCCTGGAACAGATGCTGGTAAATCTGGCTGGTCAGGGGACTGGAGAGGTAGTGCCTAGATCTCACGGCCACATGAGCCCTGTGGGGGCTGAACTGGAGGAGGAGGAGAAGGATATTGGAGAACAAGCAATGTGTAGTGAAATGGGTGGTTTTTAGTTGACAGGAGAGGAGGAGCAGGAGCAGCCAGAGGTGCTACAGGGCGATGAGCAAGAGGAGGCAGAGGACCCAGACACACAGTGGCAGTATGCACTGGAGAAGGAGGCAGGGAGTCCCTCAGAGTCACTTGCACAAATCGCCTGATGCATGCTCAATTGCTTTCGTAGTGACAGACAAATTGTCACTATTTGGCAGAGGGATGACTTCTGGCTCTCCACCTTGTTGGACCCTCGTTACCGGTCCGAAATGGGGGCCTATTTTACACCTGCTGAGAGGGAGGACAAACTGAACTACTATAGAGACATCCTATGTAGTCAGTTGGCCGCTGCCTATCTGCGCCATCATCCATCCTCTCGCAGGTCTGATCGGGGGAGCCCTCTGCACTCACGTTCCACTGCCATGGCTGCTGGGGAGGGGTGGGGTGGCAGGAGCAGTACTAGCTCCATCAGCAGCAGCCTGAGTCTAGAGTCCCCGATGAGCAGCTTTCTTCACCCGTCTAGTGAAGAAATTACTCACCATCAGCTAGACGTAGAGCAGAACCTGAACCATCAGGTGGTGGCATATTTGGAGTGCACCGTGCCAGCTGTCATTGAAGATCCGCAGGACTACTGGGCACCGAAACTGGATTTGTGGCCGCAACTGGCAGAGTTTGCGAATATTTTGAATATAGTGCTATATATTCGTATTTACGAATTTGCTAATTGCAAATTTATTGCGAATGTCAACACTTAGCAACAAATAGGAAACTTGCCTATCCCTTAGTGTTCATTGTGAATATTCTAATCGCAAATTTTTATTACGAATATATTACATTGTCGATTTTCACAATCAAATAAATAATGAATGGAGATCACAAATTCCCGAATTCGGCCAAAAATTCGCGAAACATTGCAAATTCGAATATTGCCTATGCCGCTCATCACTAGTGTTTAGTGCGGTGGGGGACATAGTTACTCCAAGGAGAACTCGCCTGTCTACCCAAAATGTGGAGAGACTGACCTTTGTCAATATGAATAAGGCGTGGATCTGCCAGGATTTCCACCCACCAATGCCTGATGCATCAGACTAGATCATCCATGGTGCCACACCAACACTTTGAGAAAAGAGACCGGTTTCTTCTGGCTGCCTGCCTGATACCACACATCTAATGCCAAGTGCTCCGTCTTTCACAGCTGGTACTGGTATTGCCACCCACCTCCACACTATGTCACCTTGCCACTCTGTGGTCTCCTGATGCTGCTGCCACCTCCACACTCTGTCACCGGGTCACTCTGTGGTCTCCTCATGCTGCTGCCACTATATCACCTTGCTACTCTGTGGTCTCCTGGTGCTGTTGTCACCTCCACACTATGTCACCTTGCCAATCTATGGTCTGCTGATGCTGCTGCTGCCATCTCCACACTGTCATTGTGCCACTCTGTGGCATCCTCCTGATGCTGCTGCTGCCGCCACCTCCACACTCTGTCATTGTGCCACTCTGTGGCCCCCTGATGCTGCCTCCACCTCCACACTCTGTCATTGTGCCACTCTGTGGCCTCCCCCTAGTGCTGTAGCCACCTCCAGACTGTCATTGGGCCACTCTGTGGTCTCCTCATCCTGCTTCCACCTCATCACTATGTCATAGGACCACTGCTGTTCCCACCCTCCCCATTTCATGACTGGGCCACAATTTTGCCTTTCGGCCTGGTCAACATCAGCATTTATTTGACCTTTCTTCTGATCTGTCAGAAGTAAGGAAAAATGAGACGCACAACAGATCCTGTCTGTGTAGCAACTGTAAGGCCTGTATGGTCCTATCAGAATTGGCTTGTGATTTGGTAGCCAAAAGCAGGAGTGGGTACAAAACACAGAAGACATGCAAATATTCCATTCACGTGTCATTTCTGTTTTGGATCCACTCCTGTTTTTTTGGGCATTAGCAATACTGATGGAATACTGACCAAATGCTGACTGAGTGAAGGCAGATGCTCAACAGACAGGATCCGTTTTTTGTGGGTTATTGTTCTGACGGATCAGAGGAAGGGCAAAATAATCTGTGACGTGAACATAAACTTACTGCTTACACCCTCTCCCTCTGTCGGGAAACTCTACTTGTATAAGCATTTAATAGAACAGATTCTGTAGGCATCTATGTGGAATCAGCTGACGACGGTGTAAAAGGAGTGCGCTTCTTCTTGGCGCTAACATTGACCTGTAAGGCTGAGTTCATACTTGAGTTATTTAGTCAGTTTTGGCCCCGTGACTGCCCAAATAAGTGAAGTGTGCAGTGATTCTAAGAGTGACGCCTGTGATCTGCATATCATACTGACTCACAGTATAATTTCCCTACCATAGCAGACTCCCTATGCGTGTTACTTCAAGGCACAGTTTTCTACACCACTATAAAGGCTCTCTGCAGCCAGGAAATATCCGATTTTTAACGCGATTCACCACAAATTAACCGCCTCACGTCCGCCCATAGGATATAAACGTCCTATGGGTGGACGTCTATTTCTGACAGCACGTTTTAAAACGTCCTGTCAGAAATAGCAGCTGCACGCTAATCGTGCAGCTGCTGATCGGGTTGCCCGCTGTCAGTGACAGCAGGGCAACCCTAAGACAAGGCAGGGACAGTGCCCAGGTGTCCCTGCCTTCACGATCGCTGCAGACACAGCGCTCACCGAGCGCTGTGTCTGCAGAGCAGGAAGCGCTGTGCGCTTCCTGTTCCGGCCCGGCGGTCATGTGACCGCCGTGACCGGAGTGTGCAGGAGCTGTGTGAGGTCTCTCAGAGACCTCGATCAGCCCTGCTGTGAGGCTGTACAGCGCAGGATTGCTGCTGTACAGCCTCTATAGGGGTGCATTTGTCCTGTAACTGGGGCTACTATCTCAGCCCCAGTTACAGGAGAAATCAACTGTGAAAAAAAAAAGAAAAAGTGAAGCAAATGTCCCCCAGGGGTCTTGTATGACCTTATGGGGGACGAAAAGTGTAAAAAAAAATAAAAAAAATAAAGGGTTGAAAAAATAAAATAAAATAAAGTTTCACATGTAAAAAAAAAAAATGTTCCCAAGTTAGGAATAAAAAAAAAAAAATTAAAATAGAAAAAATAAAGTAAAATAGACATATTTAGTATTGCCGCGTCCGTAAAAACCAGCTCTATAAAAATATCACATTACCTAACCCCTCAGATGAACACCGTAAAAAATAAATAAAAAAAACTGTGTCAAAACAAGCAATTTTTGTCACCTTGCATCACAAAAGGTGCAACACCAAGTGATCAAAAACGCGTATGTCCCACAAAATGGTACCAATAAAACCGTCACCTCATCCCGCAAAAAATGAGCCCCTACATAAGAAAATCTCTCAAAAAATAAAAAAACTATAGCTCTTAGAACATGGAGACACTAAAACATAATTTTTTTGGTTTCAAAAATGCTATTATTGTGTTAAAGTGAAACAAATAAAAAAATGTATACATATTAGGTATTGCCGCATCCGTAAAAACCAGCTCTATAAAAATATCACATGACCTAACCGCTCGGGTGAACACCGTAAAAAAAAAAAAAAAAAACTGTGTCAAAACAAGCAATTTTTGTCACCTTGCATCACAAAAGGTGCAACACCAAGTGATCAAAAACGCGTATGTCCCACAAAATGGTACCAATAAAACCGTCACCTCATCCCGCAAAAAATGAGCCCCTACATAAGAAAATCACTCAAAAAATAAAAAAAACTATAGCTCTCAGAACATGGACACATTAAAACATAATTTTTTGGTTTCAAAAATGCTATTATTGTGTAAAACTTTAATAAATGAGAAAAAGTATACATATTAGGTATCGCCACGTCCGTAACAATCTGCTCTATAAAAATGTCACTTGACTGAACCCCTAAGGTGAACGCTGTAAAAATAAATAAATAGAAACTGTGCTAAAACAACCAATTTTTTGGTCACCTTGCCCCATAAAGTGTTATATTGAATGATCAAAAAATCATATGTACCCAAAAATAGTACTAATAAAACTGGCACCTTATCCCCTAGTTTCCAAAATGGGGTCACTTCTTGGGAGTTTCTACTGTAAGGGTGCATCAGGGGGCTTCAAATGGGACATGGCATCTAAAAACCATGTGGAGTTCCTTTCCTTCTGCACCCTGCCGTGTGCCCATACAGCAGTTTACGACCACATGTGGGGTGTTTCTGTAAACCACAGAATCTGGGTAATAAATATTGAGTTTTGTTTGGCTGTTAACGATCGATGTGTTAGAGAAAAAAATTGATTAAAATGGAAAATCTGCCAAAAAAGTGAAATTTAAAAATTTGATCTCCATTTTCCTTTAATTCTTGTGGAACGCCTAAAGGGTTAACAAAGTTTGTAAAATCGGTTTTGAATACCTTGAGGGGTGTAGTTTCTACAATGGGGTCATTTATGGGGGTATCCACTATGTAGGCCCCACAAAGTGACTTCAGACCTGAACTGGTCCTTATAAAGTGGGTTTTGGCAATTTTCTTAAAAATTTGAAGAATTGCTTCTAAACTTCTAAGCCTTCTAACGTCCTAAAAAAATAAAATGACATTTCCAAAATGATGCCAACATAAAGTAGACATATGGGGAATGTTAAATAATAAATATTTTATGAGGTATCACTTTCTGTTTTAAAAGCAGAGAAATTGAAATTTAGAAAATAGCGATTTTTTAAAATTTTTGGGTAAATTTGGGATTTTTTCATAAATAAAGGTGAAATATTTTGACTCAAATTTATGACTATCATGAAGTACAATGTGTCACGAGAAAACAATCTCTGAATGACTTGGATAAATAAAGGCGTTCCAAAGTTATTACCACATAAAGTGAGATATGTCCGTTTTGCAAAATTTGGCCTGGTCAGGAAGGGGGCAAAGGGCCCAGATGGGAAGTGGTTAATTCGGATCAAACAGAATTTTTTTTTTAAATTCGGCGAACCGGACTAATCAAATTTTTTAAAAATTTGCTCATCTCTAATAATTGCCAAACCAATCAGTTTAGGTTGGCATTGGGTTAATTCAATGTAGTTTAATATTAGTGTCTAGCTGAGAACAGTTCATCATTCATGTTTACATGTACCATACTGATGATTCTGTGTTAGTTTACATAGTGGCCTTGATGATATTTGTAGGATATCTGACGGATATAAAAAAATATATATATCAAATTGCATCTTGGGGTGGGATTAGTTTGAAGAGCAGTAATACCCAACGTATTTTTAAATGTATATTAAGATGTAAGAGCTTTCTCTTATTAATAGGAAAGTGTTACATAATTCATTTTTGTTTCAATAATTAAATGTACTATAAATCTGAGGCATAGAATTAATATTTTTACTGTTAAATGGTCACACTAACTTTTCACACTTTACATACATCAATAGTACAAGAGACCACAAGAAACTTTGTAATATGTCTTATCAGTGAGAAATGTATATTTCTCATGTTATCAGCTGTTAACCTCTTGCCCTTGCTAATTGCTTTTCACATCAAAGAATGCCTTAATCCCATCCAAGATGAACCAGCTCTACAGTATGATCATATTACATGCAAAGATTTGAGATATAAAGTGCTTTATTCACAACCATGCAGGTCTATACATTTCTGTAATGCCCTCCATTATCCTGGGGCTGCCACTGAGTGCATAAGAGTAGGTTAGGAAGCAGATTCTCCTTTACTTTCTGTGTGCAGTGGATGGCACCCACCATGTCTGAGAGAACTACAAACTAGTCATTTACTAAGCACAGAGAAAAACTGCTAAAAATGTCATATGCAAGTCATATAAATAGTATTATTTCTAATGTACACACACTGCATTATTGATTAATGAAAAGTTTCTTGAAAGGTTAGTGATGCTTTAATTTTAAATGGTGCAGCTATGTATCTGTTAAGTTTCCAGTATTAAGTTTTCTGGAGGCCGCCATATTGGTGGCACACACTTCCTTCCTCTGTTGGCGGGTCAGATAGACCTGGAAAGTGTGTGTGCTTTATGGCAGTTGCAATGAAGGGGATTTAATTAACTGATAACATGTCATGGACTATTACAGTCTGCTGGAAGCAATGTAACTCATCCACTACTTCAGACCCAAGGGAAGATAGGGGAGATGCATAAAAAAATCCTTATGGTTCTACTGTGCTGGCTTATATAGGCTCCCAACAGTACAATAATGTAGTTGTTAAATTTCCAACTGTAAGGGAATACTATGATGATGTCCGGAACCAGAGTCAGCAAACTGACAAACTGCTACCAGTCTTCTTTAACACTCCCGTTGGTAGAAAGCTAAGGCTACCCCATGTTCTTTACTAGAGCCTGCTGCAAGGCCGGACTTGCATGCAAAGGACTCAAGTTACATATGTGGAGTAAAGTAGCAGAAAACTGGTGTGAGCTCACTAGAAGCTATCTACCAGAATGACCAGGGTGCAAAGAGTAGTAGATCAGCAGGGTCAGAACCAGGAGAGATGTATAGAGCCAAAACAGTGGAAGAGGGGATTAATCCAGTGTAACGGATCTCCTGGCATCCCAACCAGGTACCTCTGTTGATGGATGCTCCTAGTGCTTCCTGAGGGCTCCAAGCACTCCACTTGACACCGTAATTACTGCCAACCCGACGAACCGCCACAGCTTGGTTGAGGTCTTCCAGCCACCCTGGGCCCAAGACCAGGATTCAACTTCCAGTGGGTAAAACCCTGTTGTAATCCCAGGGGAGTATAATTCCGATAGCAATCCCCAGAGTAAATATAGCTGTTCCCCCACACATGAGATGACACTATGTTGAGGGTAAAACAGGAACTCCCTTTATTGAAGATCAACTCAGTATATATACAGTTCAAGAAGTCTAACAACATAAATCAATCAACCATGAACAACATGCAAACAGACATCTTCACCCCCTCCATAATGAATGAATAGGGAGAGAAGAGACACATGTGATGGGATTATCTCCTGAGTGTATTATAGGGTGATATACTCATCTAGGAGTCGATTGCTCCTTAAGTCAGCTATCTTAATCCCATCACTAACACAATCAGTGGGAGTCTCAGTGCAGAGTTAACCCCAAAAGGTCTGAGGGGGTCTCCATAGTTCAGGGTCCATAGTCCATAGGAAGGAGGCTAGCCCTCAGGCTGCTCCAGCAGCCCCAGTGACGGTTCAGTCCGTCACATCCAGAAACTAGCCACAGTCAGAATTCCAGGAGAATCAGTAAAAGCCAATTCAGCAGATGAGGGGGTTAATACATTAAACAAGCCAAAGTCGGTATACGGAGGGTAAACGAGCAGGGGAAAAGTTCAAACATACAAACAGAGCCAGGACAATCACAATCACAGACAGTTGGCAATGATTGTGTAGAATACTTTACACCCCTGCCTATCTCTGGAATTGGATGTTGAGCCAGGAACCTCATTGGCTAAATTTTTTGCCTCACTGATAGGTCAACCATCTGGGGCTTGACTGTTCAGCAACACAGTACCTTGGGCGGGTAAACTCCTGGAACCTACCCACTGTCCTAGTCTGCACAGCAAAGCTGACAAGTGAGCAGCAGAAAACAGTGTCAGCCTATTGTGTTTGATCTAGTAGCCAGGAATATTCACATAAAAAAATTACTTAGAAATAAATTTATAGTTAGTCATCCTTAAAATAATATGCCATTTTCTAATGATACCTTCTCTTTAAACTCTTTAGTCTTTCCCAAATATATAGAATCTGAAAATCTGTCATAAAATGAAAGTGGTTGTCCAACCCCAATAAAAAAATTTGCAGGTTTAAATAACTAGGCTTAAATAACAAAGAGAGAACTGCCTTACACTCCTGTGCTGATACTTGTCTGGCCCCTTGTCTCTGTTCACCTGGTTCCAGTGATGACATGTCGATACAATGTGTATTCTTTAACAAATTATTGGCTGCAGTGGTAACATTAGGAGTGTCAAAACATCACTGCTACAGCCAGTGATAGAATGCAGCAGTCATGTGTAGACACACAACATCATTGTGCATGGATCTAAGCCGCAGACAATTCCTTCTTGACCCCTCTTCACCCCTAATGGGCATGTGAACATCAGAACTGGAAGGAGTCCTGGTCTGATGAATCACATTTCTTTTAAATTAGGCGGTTGTCCATTATGTTTGTGTGTCGACTGGACATAAGATAGTACCAAGATATGTTATAGAAAAAAGGCAAGCCAGAATGTACAACAGTGCAATGCTCTGGGCAATGCTCTGCTGAGAAAACTTTGCTCCTGGTATTCATGTGGATGTTACTTATTACATGTAACAACAACTTACACAGTGTTGCAGACCATAGCACTGTTACTGCTTAATGGCAGTGGGCTCTATCAGCAGGATAATGCACGGTGAAACATTTAGTAATGGTTAGAGGAACATGTCAAATTGTTCAAGGTGTTGACTTGGAATTCAAAATTCCCAGATCTCAAACTGATTGAACATCTGTGGGATGTGCAGGAAACAGAAGTCCAATTAATGGAGGCCTCATGGCTTAGCTTATAGGGCTTAAAGGATCTGCTGCTAACGTCTTGGTGCCAAACACCACAGGACGCCTTCTGGGGTCCTGTTTGATCCATGCCTTGATGAGTTGGAGGTGAAAAAATGTGGATGCCATAGACATAGACTGTATATCTGCCAAAATGTTGCCTCCCCTTGCGATGAGGGAAAGATGCCACTTGATAGAGAGTTCTTGACCTGCCTTACAGATGGTGCATCCTTAGACTTAGATAAATCACCTTTGTAAAAAATGATGTTTAAACCAAATGAATCTACAACTAACTGCTTACACACTTTAAGCTGTTTGTATAATCTCTCAGCGTGTTTCTGTTTCAAACTGCCTCCCAACCACGGCTTTTTAAGACCTGTCCTAACTTAGCCTTACAAAAACCTTTATGCATAAACACCAAATGGTCAGAAATCACTCACAAAGAAATATTTACATCCCCTCCAAGTAAATATACAGTAATTCAGGCTGAAAGGCACGTTGTACTACTGCTTATGCAATGAAGTAGACTGTAACCAGTAAATCCCAGAAAACAAACGGTTCATGCTGATCGACAGATAGGGAATGAATTACTATTGTGTATAATAGAGTTAAGTAGTCACTGACGTTAATTTAGAACAAATGTGCAAAACATGCATGACACATCTTTCTTTGAATTGTAAGCTACACACCAGTAAGATCTGAGCACACTTTGCCTAAATTCTCTGCTATACAGCATGGGATAGCCGCCCATTAATTTAAAAGGGTTGTGCATGTTGGTGGTGGTGGTGGTGGTGGGGGCAACCCTCACCATTCTTGGGAAGATCTGCAAGCCAGTGATTGGCTGCAGCAGTGTAAAACTGAAAGTTTACATGCTGGGACCCGAGCGGAGCAGCAGAGGCCAGAGAGGGCAGTAGACGGGAGCCAGTATAGCAAACCCCCGGATACATGTACAACCCCTTTAACGTAAGATAAAAGAAACAGCCAAATACATAATTTTTCTATTATTTTCTTAGGTTATCACTTAGCCATGCATAAACTATCTTCAGGATAGACCATCACTAGATGATTGTCAGGAGTCCGAACCCCACACCCCTGCCGATCAGCTGTGCGACAAAAGCTCTGTATACTGTGTAGTGGACTGAGCTCATCACTGCAGCTCTGCTCCCACTGACTTCAGATTGCTAGTGATGGCCAACCGCACCCCAGAATGCAAGCACATGTGCCTTCTCCCAGACCACCAGTCAAAGATCCCCCACTACAGTCCTAACCAGAGATGCCGCCATTACTGCCGCAAATTACCCTAAAGGATGTGCTAAGTAAATGCTTATGTTTCATCTTCCCTTCCCTGGAATGGAAGAGCTGATATAGCATGCCATGAGTAACAATGGGTTGCATTCTTCAGAAAGGTTTGCACTCCCAAACTTTGCCATATCCACACACTCCATTAAATAAGATGATGTAGAAAGCTCATCTCCCCCCCCTCCCTGCACAGTAAACTCTGCAAAGGTCAAAAGCAAGACTTTCCCAAGAAGGTCAATGAGTCATCTTCAGACTACTGTTTTTTATGGCCATTGTGGCTGCTATAAAGCATACCTCAGTACTGCTGTTAACAAAGCAGAGCAATAGGTCATGCCAGAGGACTTCCCCCATGATCATGTACAGAAAATAAAACATAAAGATCTACAATCAGAATATAAAATATATACTAACTTAGGCTAATTTCACATTTGTGATTTCCTTTGCGATTTTGAGATCTGGGAGAGGAAAACTCTTTAGTTTTCTCCCCATTCATTGTCAATGGCGACAAAACTGAACAAACTGGAATGAAATGCATCAGAATGTCTGGTTTGCAAAACTGAACAAGCCGGATCTGGCACTAAAAACAATGTAAGTCAATGGTTCCGGATCCGTTTTTTTCAGACAGGTTTGTTCACTTTCGATTTAATGCAACAGCATCGGAACGGAATGGATGCAGCCGCTTGTATTAAATCAAACTAAAGCTTTTTCTCCAGTTTTGAGATCCTATGCCGAATCTCAAAACTGTAAAGGAAATCTCATATGTGAAAGTACCTTACTTTTATCGTATAAGCTTTTTATCACATTGACTTCTTGCAACGTTTCCTGATCAGAAATAAAATGAAAACCCAGAAAGGATGAAGCTTACCGGATAACGGGTGTCAATTATCTGGAAATTAGGTGATGCCTAATATGCCTAATATTTGCACCACTATTCTGCTATAAAATCTGTCTGTGAGTAACAGGTCTTTTATTATTTTACAGAATCCCTCCCTCAGCCAAATGTTTTCTGATCGGAAACCCCTTTAGGTTTAGAAATAAAACAGTGATTTGTACATGGGTTGAGTCTCCTTTTAAATTATTTCAAATATTTTTGTATGGAGGTTGTCCTGGACAATTCAGAGAGAACCCACCTCTGGTGTTTGATGTCTGTTCTTTATGTTTGATTCCCTTCTTGTGTCTGTCTTGTGTGTGAAGTATAAAGGGGTTTGAACAGAGCCATTCACCAATCAGAGTTGTGTTTGCAGGCTGAACCGGTAGCCAATCAGGCTTTGAGGCTAATTTAGCGGGTAGGAGACAGCAAGAAACAGTTGAGGTTGACAAATACAGTGGAGAGGATATAGATGTTGATAACCTGTATAGCTTGGCCTTGACTAAAGAGCACTAACCCACATGCCTTGCCACATCTTGTTAACATGTCTTGTAATCAGAGATAGCCAGTACACCGAGTGCCCTCAAAGAGAGACATATAACATGACAGACTGAAACCATTAAATTGTTGACTCTCACAGAGTGACAGTTCAGTTTCCCAAAGTAATTGCCAAGCTCTGTTCCTCAAGTCTCTATAACTGAAAGGTCTTCTGCCCATTTGTGCCTGTGGCTGCAAATCCTGTGTGTCCACCTCATTACCACACGAGGGTGGAACCCCAGAATAGGATAAAGGCCACTCACAGGACTAGTCTTCAAAAAAAATTTATAGGCTAAATCTTTCAAACAAGATATATATCTTTTTTTTCTTGTGCTGTTGGTTATTTCCCATCCAGACAAGAATCTCAATCCAACATTCTGCTAGATTCCATTTATCAGAGAGCAGTGCATTGTGGGATTTCAGATGACAGTTATTCAGTTATTAGAGCTAAACTGTCACTTGAATGTCTGTAATGTTTAGAAACCAACAGCATTTTCACTTTCACTTTGGGTATCAATGATTAAGAAAATGACATAAAACTGTACAAGAGATGTAAAGTAAAGTAATAACAAAGTTAATCAAATTTTTCTGTACATTTTAACTGTGATATGTTTTTCGGAAAGGGGGATTTTCTTTAAAGATATAAATAATCCTTTAACTTAAGACCCTAAGTGATGTTATGATGGTCACAATAAAAGGGACAATGGTGGCACCTGGCCAGTTCCTGTACACTTATCATTCAATTGAGTCTAGACGTGAAAATATGGAAGTATTGTGTTAAAGTGGCAGTTAATTCTATGCTAAAAGGCCATGTATTTTTAGCAAGCCTTATCTTATTTGAGACAGAAAATATTTTCTTCCTTATGTCTTAGCATATTTGAACAAATGTTAATTAGCAAATTACAGTATAAATTTTAAAAACTGGAAAATGTCTAAATAGCTCAACCAATCTCCAATTTCCTTTATTTCTAAATATATATGTGGTAAATATAATTTATAGCAAGCGAATATATAGAAATATAATAAATATATAACAAGTGAAAGAAAGTAATGTCTCTTTAAGCATTGTCTGGCCTGAGAGCTGACAACACTTATGGTCCTAACATGTGGCCAATAAAAAGAAAACACTCACCTGTCTGTGGTTCTGGCGTGCCTGTGCAGCTGCCCCATACAGTACCTGGCTGCTTCCAGTCTATGCAAGACTAAGAAGTGGCTTGGGAACAGGGTAGCCGGGAACGGGGCAGCATTGTGGGCATGGTGGGACAATGGACAAGTATATTTTTTTATGGGCAACACATTAGGACCATACGGGTTGTCAGCTCCTAAGCCAGACTACCCATTTAAGTACCTACTGCGGAAACATTAGTGACCACCACTATGGGCAATGTTTCTATAGTAGTTGTCACGCAGCTTGTGTTGCTCGATAAATAGAGCCAAGACAAAGTAGAAAAAAAAACTTGCCTTAATACCATGACACTATTTAGGGTAAAAACTGTAGAATATTTTTCATGGGACAACCCCTTTAAGTGAGATCTCATTGGGAAAGCCTTTCTGGCGGTCATGGAGTAAGACACTTGATCTGTATTAGTGTCTATGTCTGTGGGGACATTTCCACGAACACTTCAAGGGACCCCAAAAGTTTAAAGGATTCTGTATTAAAAAAGAAAAAGAGGGCACGTGAGGTTATCTTTTTTTTTTTGTAACCTTCACCTGCTCTGGATTTATTACAGTGGCTCAGGCTGGATGATAAATCTGGTGCAGGGATGAACACTTTTTTAGCAGTAAAACCACAATACCCCCATTTTTGTGGTACATACAACTTTTTGATCACCGTTTAAAAAAAAAAATTGGGGGGAAAAGGTGATTAAAAATGGTGAATGACGTTTTTCATTTTTCTTCCGTTACAGCATTATAGTATTCACCAGACAGGAATTTTTTTAAATGTTGAAATAGTTCAGACTTTTTTTTTATCGTTGATATATTTTCATATGTAACATTGGCAAAGGGGGATTATTTAGAGTTTTAATATTTTTTTTATTTCATTTTTTTACTTTTTTCACTTATTTTTTTATTAACTATTAGACCTCTTAGGGGGCTAGTACACTGGATCTTTTGACCCCTTCTCCTATTCACCATAATAGAAATCTATTAGGGTGAACAGGACTTTTACACTGTCCCTGCTGAGCTATGCCTTGTGCATGGAGACTGCCATGACACTTCAGAAGCGCCCAGGCTGCCATGGCAACCGATTGGATCCCCGCGATTTTACTGCTGGGGGCTCCGATCGGAAGGCAGAGGGAACTGCATCCCACTGCCTTCACTCACAGGTGCCGTGATCAGTGTTTATGGCGGAACCTGAGGGGTTAAATGACGGGGTCTGTCATTGCGGACGGGTGCCTGCTGTATCATACAGCCACCACACGCCTCGTATGCAGTAGGCAGAGGCCCGCTCTATACATCCCCTGCACCATCATGAAGTACCGATATGTCACAGTGGTTGAAAGGGTTAAAGGGGTAGTCCGGTTTTATTAGAAGACCGGACAACACATGCAATCTACCTGCAATTAAGAATAGATTGTTACTTATATCACAGATCCCACTCTGTTAGGGGAAGTTCACATCAACGTTTCACTTTCTGTTTTAGCAATCCATTCAAATGTGATTAAAACGGAAAATAATGGAATTGCTAAAATGAAAAGTAAAACGGAACACTTTAAATGCATTCCATTTTGATACGTCCTCATAGAGTTCAATAGAAGAAAACAAAAAGCAGCAATCTGTCAGGTTTCCATTATTTTGGAAATGAGTAGGTATAATGTGATGGAAACATGAATCCAGCCAGCAAAGGAGGCAATATGGACAATCACAATACATTAGTAAGTGCCTTGTATTAACTTTCTCTACATGATAAATTCTATTTTTGGAAGTGAGACAAACCAATTAAAGTGTTAAATGGAGCAGTCCACCAGGTATTTGCCTGGTAAAGCAGCTACTTGGTCCAGCCCTGCATCAGAAAATTCCCTCTGTCTACTTATATTGGTAGTTGTAAAGAAATCAATACCGTGATATGACTCATTAAGAGTTTTTTTTTATCATTGCAAAGTGAATTTGCAAAAATTAAGCAGCAACAAAAATGATATCAGCATGCCATTTGTTTGAAAGTAGTGTTTAGAGGGTCCACTATATAAATAGAGAGCCTCAGCTTAAAGGGAATCAGTCACCTGGAAATTCAGGGTTAAACCAGGTATTATCTGGCTGGCCACCTCACCAGGGGATAAAGGCATCAGAGGAAGAACCCGCAACTATGAGACATTTATGGCATTTCAGTATTCGCATGCTTCAAATGCTAGTTCCCAATAATTAGCCTATGTAAATGTGCTGCCAATCACCTGAGAAATAAGCAAGACGCTTGGGATCCATCATTTATGCGGCACATAATATCATTATTTAACAGAAGCATACTGCCCTGAGCAAACTGTATTGAGGATGAACAATCGTAGTAATTACTCATGATCACTCATCCCCATACAGAGGGGATGATTGCTGCAAATAAATGGAGCGTAATTGAGGTAAGAATCTAGAATGAACGGTTGATTCTTAATCATTTCCCTGTGTCTATATACTTTTCACAATGATCATCGAAGTCAGGCAATTAGAGACGCTATCCTGGTATGATTCTACACTATCATTAATTATTAAGAACATCTCAAAAGCTAGGAACCATATGTGTTGAGCTAAGAAAGCCTGCTCACCAGGTGTGTCTATTATGTACAGCATATTAAAGAAACTATCTACAAAAACTATGTCCAGAAAACTTCAACCGTAATATTGAGACAAGGTGTAACAGAAAGTAAAAAAAATGTGTGACAGTGACAATCCTCCAGTGTAGTTCTCACACTTTACCTACCATGCTGTGAAGCTTTTGCGTTGCCTTTTACTTCTCTTTTAAGTGACAATGACCCATGCAGTTCTGCTGACCAAGTTGAGGATCTCCCACCTCTGTTCATGGTTCCAATGATGAGGCTGCAGAAGTACAATGTCATATAACCATGTAGTTCGAGGTGTGTAGTGCATAGGTGCTGCTTCTTTTCTGTCAAGCTGGCTATCATGTGACTAGGGGACATGGTTCTGCCCTTGGGAAATTAAATCCAGGTATAAAAGGTTTCAGTTACAGCAGGAACATAATGAGGTTCATATGCCATATGTGTCCTGTAAACGAGAGTGTCATAGGATGAGTGTGCTCCTTACAACTACAATTTCCAACATTTACAGTTGAAACCAGAAGTCTACATACACTATATAAAAAAAACACACATGCATGTTTTTCTCAATATCTGACATGAAATTAGAATAAACCTTTCCTGTTTTTGGTCAATTAGGATTACCATAATTATCATTATTATTTGCCAAATGCCAGAATAATGAGAGCGAGAGAATGTTTTATTTATTTGTTTTATTTGTTTATTTGTTTTATTGCATTTTTATTACCTTCTGCAATGTCAAAAGTTTACATACACTAAGATCACTATGCCTTAAAACGAGTCTGGACTGCCCATATGATGATGTCCTGTGTTTAGAAGCTTCTGTTAGGTTTGTTGGCAACATCTGGGTTAATTACGGTAGATGTTTTTAAATGCACACCTGAAACACACTGCTTCTTTGTGTAGCATCATGGGAAAGTCTAAAGAATTCAGCCAAGATATCAGGAAGAGAATTGTGGACTTGCACAAGTCTGGCTCAACCTTGGTTGCAATTTCAAGGTACCTGAATGTTTCTCATTCATCTGTGCAAACAATTATATGCAAGTACAAACAAGATGGGAATGTTCAGCCATCATACCGCTGAGGAAGGAGAATGGTTCTGTATCCCAGAGATGAACGTGCTTTGGTCCGACATGTGTATATCAACCCAAGAACGAAAGCAAAGACCTTGTGAAGATGATGGCGGAAGCTGGTAAGATTGTGTCAATATCCACAGGAAATGAGTACTGTATCAACATGGGCTGAAAGGCCACTCTGCCAGAAAGAAACCATTACTCCAAAAGAAACATAAAAAAGCCAGATTATGTTTGCAAATGCACACTGGAACAAAGACCTACATTTTTGGAGACATGTCCTGTGGTCTGACTAAACTAAAATGGAACTTTTTGGCCATAATGACCATTGTTACGTTTGGAGGAAAAAGAGAGAAGCTTGGAAGCCTAAGAAAACCATCCTAACACAGGGATGGCAGCATCATGTTGTGAGGTTGTTTTGCTGCAGGAGGGACTGGTGCACTTCACAAAATAGCTGACATCATGAGGAAAGAAGATTATGTGGATATACTGAAGCAACATCTCAAGACATCAGCCAGGAATTTAAAGCTTGGGCGGAAATGGGTCTTCCAAATGGACAATGACCCGAAGCATACTGCCAAACTGGTTACAAAGTGGATTAAGGATAACAAAGTCAATGTTTTGGAGTGGCCATCACAAAGCTCTGATCTCAATCCTGTTGAAAATTTATGGGCAAAGATGAAAAGGCAGGTGTGAGCAAGGCGACCAACAAACATGGCCCAGTTACACCAGTTTTGTTAGGAGGAATGGGCCCAAATTCCGACCAACTATTGTGAGAAGCTTGTGGAAGGATATCCAAAACGTTTGACCCAAGTTATAGTTTAAGGGCAATGGTATCAAATATTAATGAAATGTATGTAAACTTTTAACTTTGCAGAAAGTAATAAAAATGCCTGAAAACATTCTCTTTCTTTCTCTCTCTCTCTCTCTCTCTCTCTCTCTCATTATTCTGGCATTTGGCAAATAATAATAATTATGGTAATCCTAATTGACCAAAAACAGGAAAGGTTTATTCTGATTTCATGTCAGATATTGAGAAAAACATGCATATGTGTCTTTTTATATAGTGAATGTAAACTGGTTTCAACTGTATCTTGCTATTGCTGTGTACAGTGCAGATTGACATAGAGTGTGGCTTTAACACTGGAAATTAATTGAATGGATTTTTGTTAATCTGTACTTGGCAGTGTTTTATTTTATTGCTATTTTTTTTTTAAATGTGTTTAAACCCTCCTAAATGAAAGGACAGATAGCTACTTCAAAGGTAAAGACAAGCAGGGAGGTTAATGTAAGGCTGGATAGAGACTGGCATAATGCAGGTGTGTTTCAACGCCTAGATCATATCTGCAGTGTCAAGATGACCTGTGGTCATATTGATCCAAACATAGATCGCTATATAAACCTATGATTATGTAAGTTTTCTCAGTGGAACTGTGGGGGGTTTGGGCCATGAAGTTGCAATGTGAACAATAGAAAAATGTTATTGTAAGTAGCCTGATCTCGAAAAAGACAGGCCACATCCACATAGATGTAATACAAGTGCATTTCAGGCAGGGGTGTACACCAGAATTTTTTTAAATCTAGATGGGCATTAAAAAAATGTATTATTAAACTTTCGCTGGAAACACAGAATTGTGCAGGATACACTTCCCTCCATGGCTCCTACAAGAGAAGGATGAGCGGGGGGGGGGGGGGGGTGACTATATTTTTTATTGTGGAGAAAGGTTCATAGTCTCCTTTTTCACCAAACACTGACAGCCACATCCTTTACTCTCAGGACCTGCTGTACTAGCCTGCCCTACCAGTACTGTTTGGGGAGAGAACTCTTGCTAACAGCAGTACTAGTCAGCAACTGCATCATAGCAGATGTGGTATAGCAGACGTGGATGGCCAGGTAACCTGAATAATGAGGTGGCATCTGAGCAAGGTTTAAATAACCTAGCTAGATGGTGTAAACAGAGCTTGCCAGGAGGAAGGACAGAGCAGGCTGAAGAAGGGGAGTGAGGCAGTGCATGGCACTGGATCCTGGATAGTTAACATGTGCTATATCCATCCTCTAAATAATACTAGTACCATGTAATACCACTATACACTGGCTAAATAATACATCAGAACCATAACCATATATTACCTTCACATAATGTCTGAATAATACCACCACACTGCAACTGACTAAAAATAATTATAGTAAGACTGCACCATATAGTGACTATATAGTAGTAGATACGCTACACTCTATAGTTCATGTAATGCCCTGGAGCAAAGGTACTGTGGAGTCTGGACTTTTGTGGACATTTGCCCCTATTGTTGCTATGCAATGCCATCAACTCCCTACTTTATTGCACTTTGAAGGGTTAACTATAATTTATGCCATTGTATGCACTTATACTGCATTCGATATGCTTATTGCAATATATTCAGTTAATTTGCAGTGTTATTGCACTGCACAGTGGAAAGGGTTAATGCAAAAACAGCTAATACTAAAAGACTTTGGGACTTTCCAGTCTGTACACTGAGAAGCTAGTAATTTTTCACTTCTGTCATAAGGGACTGTGAAGAGTTGAGTTTTGGAAAGAAGGAAACAGTAAACTTTTGCCTGTCTGGTCTAGCTCTGTTTACTTGTATTGAGGCATAGTGCAAGTCTATGGCTGCCATGAACTGCAAACATTGTTTCTGTTAGGGCCAGTTCAACATAGAGTTTTTGGCATTGATTTTGTAGCGTTTCTGCCTCAAAATCAGCTCCAAAAAATGCCTCCCATTCAATTTTTTTCTTACACATATCAAAAAGAAGCAGCATACTACACTGCGTGCAGAATTATTAGGCAAATGAGTATTTTGACCACATCATCCTCTTTATGCATGTTGTCTTACTCCAAGCTGTATAGGCTCGAAAGCCTACTACCAATTAAGCCTATTAGGTGATGTGCATCTCTGTAATGAGAAGGGGTGTGGTCTAATGACATCAACACCCTATATTAGGTGTGCATAATTATTAGGCAACTTCCTTTCCTTTGGCAAAATGGGTCAAAAGAAGGACTTGACAGGCTCAGAAAAGTCAAAAATAGTGAGATATCTTGCAGAGGGATGCAGCACTCTTAAAATTGCAAAGCTTCTGAAGCGTGATCATCGAACAATCAAGCGTTTCATTCAAAATAGTCAACAGGGTCGCAAGAAGCGTGTGGAAAAACCAAGGCGCAAAATAACTGCCCATGAACTGAGAAAAGTCAAGCGTGCAGCTGCCAAGATGCCACTTGCCACCAGTTTGGCCATATTTCAGAGCTGCAACATCACTGGAGTGCCCAAAAGCACAAGGTGTGCAATACTCAGAGACATGGCCAAGGTAAGAAAGGCTGAAAGACGACCACCACTGAACAAGACACACAAGCTGAAACGTCAAGACTGGGCCAAGAAATATCTCAAGACTGATTTTTCTAAGGTTTTATGGACTGATGAAATGAGAGTGAGTCTTGATGGGCCAGATGGATGGGCCCGTGGCTGGATTGGTAAAGGGCAGAGAGCTACAGTCCGACGCCAGCAAGGTGGAGGTGGAGTACTGGTTTGGGCTGGTATCATCAAAGATGAGCTTGTGGGGCCTTTTCGGGTTGAGGATGGAGTCAAGCTCAACTCCCAGTCCTACTGGCAGTTTCTGGAAGACACCTTCTTCAAGCAGTGGTACAGGAAGAAGTCTGCATCCTTCAAGAAAAACATGATTTTCATGCAGGACAATGCTCCATCACACGCGTCCAAGTACTCCACAGCGTGGCTGGCAAGAAAGGGTATAAAAGAAGAAAATCTAATGACATGGCCTCCTTGTTCACCTGATCTGAACCCCATTGAGAACCTGTGGTCCATCATCAAATGTGAGATTTACAAGGAGGGAAAACAGTACACCTCTCTGAACAGTGTCTGGGAGGCTGTGGTTGCTGCTGCACGCAATGTTGATGGTGAACAGATCAAAACACTGACAGAATCCATGGATGGCAGGCTTTTGAGTGTCCTTGCAAAGAAAGGTGGCTATATTGGTCACTGATTTGTTTTTGTTTTGTTTTTGCATGTCAGAAATGTATATTTGTGAATGTTGAGATGTTATATTGGTTTCACTGGTAAAAATAAATAATTGAAATGGGTATATACTTGTTTTTTGTTAAGTTGCCTAATAATTATGCCCAGTAATAGTCACCTGCACACACAGATATCCCCCTAAAATAGCTAAAACTAAAAACAAACTAAAAACTACTTCCAAAAATATTCAGCTTTAATATTAATGAGTTTTTTGGGTTCATTGAGAACATGGTTGTTGTTCAATAATAAAATTAATCCTCAAAAATACAACTTGCCTAATAATTCTGCACTCCCTGTATATCTTGGGGCAGAATCAGCATTGAATTTCCCATTAAACTGAAGCTGAAAAAAAAAAGCTCCAAATAAGTCCATGCATTTTTTGTGCATTTTCTGAGCTTTTTTTCGCGCAGATCTGCTTCAAAAGCCTTAAGCAGAAAATTTATCTTTGTAATTATGTAAATACCCATTGGTTTAAAAAAGACATAAAAAATGCGTCAAAAAACGGACTGAAAAAAACGCACATATTCTGCATTGATTCCGTGTGTGTTTTTATAATCAAATGTGTGTACTGGCCCTTAGGCTGTGCTTCTCCAGCTTCATCACTCACATTAGAAGATTCCGGATCAGTTAGAAACTGTAGAAAATTAGAGCAGTCAGAGTCCGTAAGGGTAAATGCACACGTTCAGGATTTATGTGCAGACAATCCGCACTGAAATGTGCAGGTATTCGCAGGGAAATCTGTGAGGTCAATCAGCATCAATTGGTGCGGATTTACATGCGGATTTGATGCAGATTTTTCCCCATTGAAGTGAATAGAGAAAATCCAGCCAGGAAAAATAAAATAAATTGACATGCCGAGGATTTTAAAATCCGCACCTTAGGTCAAAATCCGCAAGGAAAAAAAATTGCTTTGTGTGCATGAGAATTTTAAATGATCATAGAATACAATGTACATGACCTACAGTGCAGATTTGCTGCACGCAAATCCGCATGTAATCCTGATCGTGTGCATTTAGCCTAAGAGTCTGCAGATCAGTGTTTAGTAGGAGAGACTCTGCCAGACTGTATGAGTGACCAGAAGAAGATTCTGAAATGGGGATACCCTGTTCAATGACTAAGACACAGACCCTAGGCCACCAGCCCTTTGTCCAGGGTATCAGCCTTCTGAGAGAGAGAGAGAGAGAGAGAGAGAGAGAGAGAGAGAAATAGCTAACTCAGGCCTTTGGCTGCTGCCAAGGCCAATAAGATAATGGGTTGCATCAAAAGGGGCATAGATTCCCGTGATATGAACATAGTCCTACCACTTTACAAATCGCTAGTCAGACCACACATGGAGTACTGTGTATAGTTCTGGGCTCCTGTAAACAAGGCAGACATAGCAGAGCTGGAGAGGGTCCAGAGGAGGGCAACTAAAGTAATAACTGGAATGGGGCAACTACAGTACCCTGAAAGATTATCAAAATTAGGGTCATTCACTTTAGAAAAAAGACAACTCAGGAGAGATCTAATAACTATGTATAAATATATCAGGGGTCAGTACAGAGATCTCTCCCATCATCTATTTATCCCCAGAACTGTGACTGAGACGAGGGGACATCCTCTGCGTCTGGAGGAAAGAAGGTTTGTACACAAACATAGAAGAGGATTCTTTACGGTAAGAGCATTGAGACTATGGAACTCTCTGCCTGAGGAGGTGGTGATAGTGAGTTCACTTAAAGAGTTCAAGAGGGGCTTGGATGTATTTCTGGAGTGTAATAATATTACAGGCTATGGCTACTAGAGAGGGGTCGTTGATCCAGGGAGTTATCTGTTTGCCAGAATGGAGTCGGGAAGGATTTTTTTGTCCTAAAGTGGGGAAAATTGGTTTCTACCTCACAAATTTTTTTTTGCCTTCCTCTGGATCAACTTTCAGGATAACAGGCCGAACTGGATGGACGGATGTCTTTATTGGAGTACTGCAAGTACTGTTTTACTCATATGCATGAGCTCTGCATTTTTATATATTTACTGTTGCTGGAATTAATAATAATTGATGACATATATGGAATGATATGATGTTTATTTTACAATAAATGTGTTAGTATTATTGTGGTGATAATAAATGGTATTTGTATGCAAAAGTACTGTGAGCCAGCCGTTTATTAGATTATTCATTTGGATGTCTTTTTTCAGCCTTATAAACTATGTTACCATGTTACTATGTTTTCCTCAGCACTGAACCTTCTTCTGCCAGGGAAGAGACTGGAGAAGCCAGCTCAGTGCATTCCCTGTATTGTTTTGCACTTGAGTTCCTCCAGTAAAGAAGCACACTGGTTTACTGCAAACCCTGACTCTCTTAACTCATTTGCCGTTTTTCCATCCACATGGTGACTCCTCGACAATGTCCGGGGAATCCACTGTAGTGTTGGGGCCACCTCAAACCTAGTCACTGCATTCATGTAAGGCCCCTTTCAGATGAGCGAGTGTCACTCGCTCGTCTGAAAGGGGCCTAAGTGAAAGGGGCCTAAGTGAAAAGTGTAAGTTAAATCCTGATTGAAATCAATCATTTTCTTGTTTATACTTCAACAAGCCAGAACCTCCATGATGTTTCCCAGCCACAACTTGTCTCTACAGAGCTCTACAGAGCTTGCTGCCCAGATATCCTTAGAGCCTCAATTTTTCAACGCTACACAATCTTCAAATTCTGACGCCCCATTTAACAGTATCATTCTGCTCCTTCCCCCAATACTGTGCCTGGTGCTACCACATACTACCAAATAAATATTGCACCATACAGTAATAGTGCCTTTCCGTGTTCCCCCCACAGTAATAGTGCCCCCTTTTGTTTCCCACACAGTTCTGGCACAGTAATACTGCCCCTTTATTCCCCACACAGTAATAATGTGCCGTTTGTTTCCCACATAGTAATAGTGCCCTATCACAGTAATAGTGTCTCCACACAATAACTGAGCCCCATTATGTCCTTTCTCACAGTAACAGTGCCCTCCTTACTGCATCTACACAGGGAAAGTGCTGCCTTAGTGCTCCCACACAATGAAAGTGCCCATGAAAAATACTAAAATAAATACTCTCCTTAGTTCCAATGATGAACAGAGCAGCTTGTTACGTGGCAACCTGTGCCCACCTCTGCCCCTGCTACTTCAGACCGGCACCACTCCACTCACTCTGTGTCTGTCGCAGGTCTGGCACTCTGGCACTGGACCCAGGTGTTGGTGTCCTGTAAGTATTTTGGTTTTAAACAATAGTGGTTCTAAAGGTTAGGCCTAAAAAGGAAAATGGTATATGGAAGCCCATTATTTCAGGCCGGTTTTACACCTGTGGCAGGAGTTGTGGCTGGCTGCTCCGGCAGAAAACAACCTGCTGGAGCGCTCTGAATCTGGCATTGCAGATGTTTACCGGAATGCTTGTCCAGCAGAATCCCATAGTCATTGGGGCCATTGGCATTCTGGTAATGTCTGGCAATGCCAGATTCAGAGAAATGCGGCAGGCTGTTTTCTGGCCAAACTCCTGCCGCAAGTGTGAAACAGGCCTAAATGGTGTTGGAAGTCACAATTATGAGCAAATTGCTTAAAAATTCTATTTGGCTTGTCATGAGTAAATGGAGGAGGTAAGTATGATTTTTTTGTTTGTTTTTTCAGATTACATCGATTTGCTAACATGAAGCACGAGGAAATTCGGCTTCACGGCAAATCGAATTTATCCTGAAATTCGGATTGAATTCCACTTTGTTGGATTAGATTAGCTCAACTTTAGTCACTTTCTCTTTTGACAAGGATTAATACAATTTTATTACACCTATAAAAAATGGGCTGCAAAGGGTAAAGTGCATGTGCCAATATACAACTAGCAATAACGATCAAAGTAGTACACTGCAATCATGTATTAAAAATAAATACCATCTTTATTGAAACAACATTATGTAAAAACACATATAATCAAAGGAAAAATCTTCAAGGTGAGTGTCTAATAGGTTAGAATCTCAAATTGCAAGGAATGGACACAAAATACTAAAAATACAAGTTACATACATAAAAAATAACTAGGTCTAACCAATAAATAGACATTATACAGATCCAAATGTGACTCACATGGATACCCCAACATGGGTTTCTCATTGCTTCCTCAGGGCATTCTCCTGAATAAATCAAGAAAACCAGTTATACATCAATAAAATGGTTTAGTATGAACAATGAGTCCAGGATAAGAAGAAAAAAAAGAGCAAAAAAAAAAGAAGAAACAATACCTATGTCCAACCGTAACGAACATCTCCTACTTTAGTGAGGAAGATGAACTCAGAATCTGTAAAACTCCCTGTGGCATGGCACCAAAAACACTGGTTCATTAGAACCCGTAACAAGAGTAATATACCCTATAGATAACCTGGTGAACCATTTCCATGTAACGGCTAGATGGGAGGTATTTAATGCTGTGTTTGATAGTAAGAAGTAACATGGAAGTGGTCTGGCTGGGGATATCAGCTATCCATTTATTAAAGACTGTAATTCAGTGGGAAATTTAAAAAGTTAAAGAAGAACGCCCGCAAAAATTTGTATTCTCTGAACGGCTAGAAAGGTACATGATGTAATCTGTAGTGAAGGTAATGTACTATAATCTCCCTTCTGATCCTCAGCTGTATCATGTGACCACCAATCAGACTTCCCCAATAACACAGCATCTTACACATGCTTTATGAGAAGTGTTATCTAAACTAAATGCGTTAAGCAAACACCTTCAATTGCTTTTCAATGGCTTTTGTTTCAAGATAACACGATGAGTTAATAAATTTGAGTTAAGAGTTTGTGTGTAAACCCTGCTACGTCTTGTGTGGACAGGAAGTCAGTTTCTCTATGTATTCCTATGGAAGCCTCACTATCAGTCTCATAGGAATGAATAGAAAAGTAGCGGATTTCCTGTCCTGTGTCAGTTGGAGATCAGAGAGTTGGTCACATGACACAGCTAAGGATCAGAAGGGAGGCTATAACTCAAAAAATATACAGTCACTGATGAGAAGATAACATTCAATACAGATTACATCATGCACCTTTCTAACAGGTTAGAGAATAAACATTTTTGTGGGAGTGCTACTTTAAACATGTAACTTCTCAGATATGTTGGGTGGGATAGCGCCTAATGTAGAGCTGTATTCCACTCATTTGGCAAGAGAAGAGGAAGTATCTTAGATATATCTGTGAGCTTGTAAATTAGGGAAGAATGTTATTTGAAGAAGGGAAATGTAGTTTGGAGATCAGGGAAAGGATTTTACGGTATGTGATTCCATGTCCACAAGTTGTTTTAAGCATTGTACACCCCTTGTCGCCAAATAACAAAAGCCTTATAGTGATAACCATTTTGGAAGTCCGGTTTGTCAGTTAGGGAGAGAAACAGGGAGTAGTTAGGGTGAAACATTCCATTGCAAAAGTCACATCTTTTGCCAAGACTGCCAAGTCCTCATTAAGATCACATTATTTCTATTTGATTCCAAAATCTTGTCATAGGAGAGATGTAGAAAATTAGGGTGGGCTACTCTAGGGACAAATTGTTAAATAAAAAGATATTAGAAAGTCAAGCCATCAATATATGCTTCAAGACAGCTATTTTGTATGACCAAGTGTACGAACAATTCAGACTCCCATTGATGCTAGGTTGCTGTAGGATATGGTAAAGGATCCTATGGCCCTTCCTTGTAAATGATCTATACAGGTAATAATTAATACTCTTTTTAGATGGCACATAAAATATGTAAAATGTTTTTATTTAAGAAAACTGAAATTGACACCTCCTGTTCTGTACAGATCATTTCTCACCATTCCTCTCATTATCTTCACAGGTAGGATTACAATGAATGAGATTCACCATTCACAATAAGTGATGAACACAGCTCACCTCCTCCCCTCCATGTGAATATTGTACAGTATAGCTCTGAATAATGTTAACAGCAGTTCAGGCAAGATGGATATACCTAAAATTATGTGCACAAAATAGAAAAAATACATAAAAAACTGAAATAAACAGTTCCAAAAAAGTTGTGACACTGAGTAAAATGTAAATAAATGTAAATAAAAGCAGAATGCAATGATTTGCAAGTCTCATAGACCCATATTTTATTCACAACAGATCATATTATTTTATTCACTATAGATCATGGAACACATATCAGATGCTGGCGCTCCCATAGGGAATGAATAAAGCGGCAGAGCACATACACGACCTGCCACTTCACCAAAATTGGAGAACAAGACTCCTCTTCACGGGATTGGTGGGGGTCCCAGCATTTAGACCCCAACATTCAGCTAGTTATCCCCTATTCTATGGATAGAGGATAACTTATAAACTTGGCGCAACCCCTTTAACTTGCCTTTGGGGATTGCACGGTGAACTGTGTTCACAGACAATGCTTTCTGGAAGGTTTCTGAGCCCATGCAGGGATTTCTAGTACAGAATCATAATGCTGCCTGGGGGCCGTAGATCACGAGCATCCCATATTGACTGTTAGCCTTGACGCTAGCACACATGATTTCTCCAGATTCTCTGAGTCTTGTGATGATATTATGTACTGTAGATGGTGGGATATTCAAAGTCTTCGCAATACTTTGAGGAACATTTTTCTGAAATTGTTCCAAAATTTTTAGAAGTTTTTTGGAGATTGGTGAACCTGTCTCTGCTCATCCTTACTTCTGAGAGACTCTGCCTTTTAAACGTGTTCTTTTTATACCCAGTCATGTGACATAGTAGCAAATTGCTCCCAACTTTTTTGAGATGCGTTAACACCATCAAGATCTAATAGAGTGATTTTTTTTAATGAAATGGTAAAATGACTAATTTTCAACATTAGATATGTGTTCCATGATCTGTTATGAATAAAAATATGGGTCTATGAGATTTGCAAATCATTGCATTCTGTTTTTATTTACATTTATTTAAATTTTACATGGCATCACAACTTTGTTTGATTGGGTAATGTAAAACATTACAAAAAAGGAATATTTAGCCATACGTGGTTTTAATGAATTAAAAAATACAGGTCATACATTCAGACTATTACACTTCAACATCTTTTATCTTTATTCTACAAAATGGGTAAGGGCTTGTACATACGCCCTGGCTCTGATGGCTTTGTGTTATGGACAGTGGATGTAGACACAATGTGCCAGCCCTCCAGTTTGACTTTGGGCTAGTCCAAAGAGCATTCTCCTGGAAGTCCCCTGGCTTCCACCCCTTAAAGTGGTATTCCCATCACATACAATGGGGGCATATCGCTAGGATATGCCCCCATTGTCTGATAGGTGCGTGTCCCACCTCTGGGACCCACACCTACAACGAGAACGGAGCGGGAAGAGCTGTGGCTGGAGGACCCCGGTTTTCCCGGGGTCCGTCCACCACCAAGCGCTGCTCCCTGCTGCTCCCTACTGCTCCTATACAAGTGAATGGGAAGGCACAGCGCACACGCGGCCCCTACTCCCATTCATTTCTATGGGGCAGACGGCTATTTTTGGTGGCCCCATTAAAATGAATGGAGGGCGGCTGCGCATGCGCAGTGCACCCATCATTCATTTCCCTGCTCCTTTCTTGTTGTAGGTGTCACTGTGGGGAGTGGTGGAAACCCCCCACCATACAATGGGGAGCGGGTGGGGTAGCAACTAGGCCAGGGACCGGGAAAGGGGAGCAGGTCACCTCCTATGCTTCCCTATTCCTCGCCCTGACTCCTAACCGTATGAGCGGAACTGGATGGTAGGACAGCTCATACCCAGGTACTGCAGTGATATGCAAAATAACCGTGGAGCCCCAGTTATGGGTCTTCAACACAGTGAAAGCCAGATATCCCTCAAAGGAAGGAAAACCGAGCAAAGGGGTGTCCCCATTACAGAGATGACCAAATCCACCATATACCATCATACCCAGAGACCTCAGACCTGAGTCGCCCTGAAAATCCCTCAAACAGAGAAAGGGCTGAGACGACCTGTTCATCCCAGGCAAGGATGAACAGGAGTCTCCATGGCCAAGCTGCAAGGAAAGGGACAGGCAGTGCACAGCTACAAAAAATGGCAGGTAAGAGCCCGAAACAACACTCACGTAACTGCCGCGGCAACAATGACAACCGGAGCCCCATGCAGTCAGGATGCATGGTGGCCCCAGCAGAGCTGCACACTGACAAGTGGTTCCCCCTCCGGGGAACCCTGACACCCCCTTTCAGAGGCGACAACAGATAGACATGGGGATGTCTAGAAAATAAGCTGGACAACAAACACCACCAGACATGTAACAACAACTAGACATCAAACACCAACCCATAAAAACAACACTACACATAGAGACATAATAGGAAGGGAAGGAGACACGGGGAAACATCGGGGTGACATTGATGTCCCACTAGGTGGCCCGCACACTGGAAGATGACAAATCCAGCCCAAGAGCATAACTCCAGCACACACCAATTCTGGAGTACAACTGACTCCTGGCCTCCAGCCACAGGTATAAGAAGCCCCTAGTGACCACACCCAGAAAGGTGGTTAACCCCTCACGCACCAGCCAGGGAAGATACAGGAGAAACAGGAGCAGATAACACACATGCCAATCACCACACATTGCCCCTGGCAACGGCATGCATGGCAATGTGTCACGGCACACCACACCGAGACTGTGACACTGCCGTGACAGTAGGTGCAGGTCCCAGAGGTGGGACCCGCACCTATCAGACAATTGTATGTGAAGGTAAAACCCCTTTAACCCCTATACACGGATATGGTCTTTGCTGCAGGGGATCCACCAGACCGCTACCTCTTGGAATAGTCCCAATGTGGTTGGCTGCTGAGCTATGGACGCTAGAGACACTGGTGTGAAGCACAGAGGGATGAGGCAATACTCATAATCAGAAAGCAGGCACAGGTCAAGACAGGCACAGTTCACGTGAATCCGTGAAACAAATCCAAGGTTAGGGCAGGCAGCAAAGGGTCAGTATAGTAAACAAGCAGAGGTTAAGTCAGGAAGTGGAGGGTCAGAATCAGTACACAGGCCGAGTTCATTACACGTGCAGACATACAGGAACAGCACTCCTTCACTTAGAACTAGCAAGCTACACAATCTAAAGTTCAGGTACCCTCCCACTGGGGAAGTTGCCTTAAATAACTTGACACAGCCAGCCACAGACTGAGGAAGAATTAAGGCATACGTCCGCCTGCCCTCTAAAATCCAGAATGCCCACGTTCGCTCTCTACCGGGCAGGGAAAACAAACTGGGCAGGAAAGTGCAGCCTGCAGGAGGAGAGTGAGATTCTGGTGGCCGTGTCCACTGTGGGTAAGGACGAGGAGGGGCAGCAGGTCTGGGCCGCCGGACATGACAGGAAGAGTAAGGTAGTGCCTGCACCTAATAGGGAGAGGGTCAGATTCCATATAAATTTTACAGAAAAATAATTGTGCCACGTTCCATAAGATGCTGTATTATAAAGATATTATTGTATATTATTGGTATATAACACCCCTGCTTCAGTTTTATTTTGGGGGGGGGGGCAACTGGTTAATCACACCATTAGAAATTATTTCTTCAAATAGTGTTTTTCACTCTGTGTAGATGCGATAACGCAGCAAAACCGCAGACAAATGCTGCACTACCTAAATGCACTATATAGAAAGTATATTATTGGTTAATCACACCAGTAGAAATGATTTGCTCCGATAGCGTTTGGCACTCTGTGTGGCTGCAGTATCGCAGCAGAACCGCACACAACTGCTGCACAATACAATTGCACTATAATATACTTTCTATGTTAGAAAGTATATTATAAGTATATTACACCCCTCAGTATGTCACACCTATCGATAACACACCTATACCAGTCCTTAAAAGGACTTTTATTAGCTAGCGATTTGTGTCCCTAACAGTCTGTCCCTGCTCCAGCAACCTCTCCGTACACTTGCAAAAGACTGAATGTAAAATGGAGGCCAGATCAGGTTTATTTATAAGGTAGGGGGTATGTCCATGTGCTGAAACGTCTCAATTGGCTGTCCTGTACCACCTAATGGATGTGTCATGGGTCAAAGTTCTTCACAATGTAAAAGAATATGGCAAATGGAATATTCGGCGAACAGCGAACGAGCAAAGTTCGCCTCAAAACGACCGCCGGGCGAACCACAAGGCCATCTCTACTCCTACACTCATAAAGCCTATGCACAAGTGAAAGGGCTGTCAAAAATTACAAGGAACAGGCACTACAATACACCCTTTATTACACATAAATGAGGGCATCATACACACCCTTGAAAAATTATGATTGATGGCCTGCTGGTGACCCTCAAAAACTATTGGAGCAAGGACCTGCTGATCTGACCACCATCTAAAACATTAGGGGTGAGGGTCTGCTGCTGAGCTGACCATCTAAAACATTAGGGGTGAGGGTCTGCTGCTGAGCTGACCCTCTAAAACATTAGGGGCGAGTGCCTGCTGCTGATCTGACCATCTAAAACATTAGGGGCGAGGGCCTGCTGGTGACCCTCAAAAACATTATAGGCGAGGGCCTGCTGGTGACCCTCAAAAACATTAGGAGCAAGGGCCTGCTGATGACCCTCTTAAACATTAAGAACAAGGGCCTACTGGTGACCCTCTAAAACATTATGGGCGAGGGCCTGCTGGTGACCCTCAAAAACATTATGGGTGAGGGCCTGCTGGTGACCCTCTAAAACATTATGGGTGAGGGCCTGCTGCTGAGCTGACCCTCTAAAACATTAGGAGCGAGGGCAGCCTAATAAGCATGTTGATATGATGGAGGAGGAGGACGACGAGAAAAGGGAGATTGAACCATAAACCCTTTTTAGTGGTGGAAGGGGTGCATGGGAATACAGTGTATTCAATACACCATAAAAGCCACATTTAGAGTGCCTTTATGTTCAGCCGCTTTCCTCTGGTGGAATTGAGAAGTCAGGGGCAATCCAAGCCTTGTTCATTTTTATTAGAGTCAACTGGTCTGCATTTTCAGTTGACAGGCGGATGCGCTCTTCTGTTATTATGCCCCCGGTACGCTCTGACAAAACGCTGGCGTCAGGGCAGGCCAGCACCTCTAAGGCATAGAGCACCAGTTCGTGCCACGTGTCCACCTTGGACACCCAATAGTTGTAAGGCACAGAGGGATCACTGAGGACGCTGACACGGTCTGCTACGTACTCCTTCACCATCTTCCCAAATTTTTCCCTCCTTGTGACACTAGGCCGCGCATCAGGGTGAGGGTACTGGCGGGGTGTCATAAAACTGTCCCAGGCCTTGGAGAGTGTTGCCCTGCTTCTGTTGGAACTGCTGTGTGTTACCCTTGTCTCCCCTCCTCGGTTGGCCAAGGAACTAGGTACTCTGCAACCAGCGTTGTCAGCTGGAAATTTTTGGAGCAATTTTTCCACAAGGACCTTCTGGTATTGCACCAATTTGCTCGTTCTCTCCACCACAGGAATGGGAGATGAGAAGTTCTCTTTGTAGTGGGGGTCGAGAAGAACAACCAGTAATCGGTGTTGGCCAAAATGCGTACAACGCGAGGGTCACGGGAAAGGCAGCCTAACATAAAGTCAGCCATGTGTGCCAGAGTCCCAACAGACAAGACTTCGCTGTCCTCATCAGGAGGATGACTACCCTCTGTAGCGGAGTCAACCGTCGCCTGCTCCTCCTTCTCCTCATCATCATCCAATTCGCGCTGAGAAGACAAACTGAGGGTTGTCTGGCTATCACCCTGTGTACTGTCTTCCCCCATTTCCACCTCTTCCACATGGAAAGCATCCGCCTTAATTGTGAGCAGCGAGCGTTTGAGTAGACAGTGAAGTGGAATGGTTTTATTCCTCAAAGTTGCGTAAAACCTCCCAGAGGTCAGACATCAATGCCCACTCGTTGCTTGTGAAGAGCGGAAGCTGACTGGAAAGGCAACGACCATGTTGCAGCTGGTATTCCACTACTGCCCTCTGCTGCTCACAAAGCCTGGCCAACATGTGGAACGCGTTGCCAGACCGGCGGAAACTGTCGATGACTTGCAGAAATGGGCACACACGCGGCGCACCTTCACCAGTAGCTCAGGCAAATTGGGGTAGGTTTTGAGACACCGCTGAACTATTAGGTTGAACACGTGGGCTAGGCATGGAAAGTGTGTGAGCTTGCCAAGCTCCAAAACCGCCACCAAGTTACGACCATTATCAGACACAACCATGCCTGGTTGTATGTTGAGTGGCGAGAGCCAAAGCTCAGTCTGGTCCCTTATCCCCTGCCACAGCTCTGCGGCAGTGTGCTGTTTGTCACCTAAGCAGATCAGTTTAAGCAAGGCCTGTTACCGCTTCCCCACTGCAGTGCTACACTGCTTCCAGCTACTGACTGATGTCTGACTGGTGCTGCAAGATTATAATTCAGAGGTGGAAATGGAGGAGGAGGCGGAGGAGGAGAAGGGGGGAGTTGCAGCCACGAACGTAGGTGGTGGCATAAACCCTGATGGAAGTAGGGCCCGCAATCCTTGGCGTCAGTAGCACCTGTGCAATCCCAGGGTATGACTCGCTCCCGGCCTCCACAATGTTCACTCAGTGTGCTGTTAGGGAAATGTAGCGTCCCTGGCCAAAAGCACTTGTCCATATGTCAGTCTTTAAATGGACCTTGTCAATAACTGCGCTGGTCAGGGCATGATTGATGTTATGGGACACATGCTGGTGTAAGGCTGGGACTGCGCACCGTAAAAAATATTGGCGGCTGGGGACAGAGTAACGCGGGACGGCCACCGCCATCAGGCTGCGGAGAGCCTCAGTGTCCACAAGCCTAAATGGAAACATTTCCAGGTCCAGCAATTTGGAAAGGTGCGCATTTAGTGCTATTTCCTGTGGGTGGGTGGCTGGGTATTTGTGCTTTTGTTCAAAGGCCTGGGGTATAGACATCTGTACGCTGCACTGGGACACAGAAGTGGATGTGCTAGCTGATGGTGCTTGCGAAGGTCCAGGTGCATGGCGGGAGGCATTCGGGCCTGCGTCTTGGACAGGGTATTGGTCAGCACATAACACAGGGAAGGGGAGGCAGTGGTGTGACCCGCAGACACTGATTGTGGACCCAGGCATTTGGCTCACCTATTAGGGTGCTTTGATGCCAGAAGTTGCTAGTGTTCATGCCCCTGCTCATGTTGTTACGGCACAGGTTGCAATTGACAATTCTTTTATCGTCTGTGCTTTCCTCAAAAAAGCGCCAGACTGCGGAACACCTACATCTTGGCAAGGGAGATTGCCGCAAGGGGGTGCTCGAGGTAACAATTGCGGGCCTGTTTGGTGTGGCCCGCCTTCTCTCTCTTGCCACCCCACTGCCTCTTCCAGCCTGTTGCAGTGCTGCGGATGCCTCCCCTTCTGTACTGCTATCCTCGCTCGGCTTGCCACCTTCCCAGGTTGGGTCAGTGACTTAATCGTCCACCACCTCCTCTTCCACTTCCTCACTTATTATCCTCCTGACTTGTTGACTTAACAACAACCTCAGTTATTGACAATTGTGTCTCATCCTCATCATCAACCTCTTGAGACACTAATTGCGTTTGACTTATTGGCAACTGTCTCATTATCATCATCCACCTCGTGAAACACTAATTGCCATTCCCCACCGTCATCTTCTTGTGACTGTGGATGCTCAAGAGTTTGGGAATCAGAGCACAATATCTTCTCATGTCCCTCTTCAAGCAGGCTTGTCGAGAGGCCCAAATCAAGGAATGGCGATGAAAAGAGCTCCTCAGAATATTCGAGTGTGGGATCACTTGTTTGCCAAGACTCTCCATGGTGGGAGGAAGGAGGATCAGGGTGAGGATTCTGTTGACTAAACTCTTGGCTACTGAGCCTGGTCTTTGTTGAAGACAGGGTGGTGCTTAACCGACTGGAAGCATTATCTGCTGCAATCCAACCAACCACCTGGTTGCACTGGTCTGAGTTTGAGAGTGGTTTCCTGCGCCGCCCTGAAAACTAGGACATAAAGTTAGGCATCGTGGATGAGTGTGTTTCTTGTAAACTGGCAGCAGGCACAGTTTCAACGCGCCTAGGGCCACAGTCTCTGCGTGCACCATCAGCAGCACGGCCACTTCCCCATCCCTTACTGCTCGCCTTGCGCATATTAAATGGTATATATGCTTGCAAGTATGTAACACGTACAGTAGAGCAGGTTTTGTAAGTGTATGCGCAAATAAAGTACACTAAATGTCACAGATAATTTTAGGATGCGCAAACGTTATACAGGAGGTATAGTAATGTCGCTGTCACCAGCGGTTAATAAAAAATTACACTGAATTAATATAACTGATATTTCGGATATGCAAACATTATACAGGAGATGTAGCGCACGTAATGTAACTGTCCGCCGCGGACACCATCTACGGAAAAAGTACACTGGATATCACAGACATTTTTAGGCTGCGCACACGTTACACAGGAGATGTAGCGCAGATAATGTCGCTGTCACCAGCGGCGAAAAAAATTACATTGAATGTCACTGATATTTCGGATGCTCTAACGTTATACAGGAGATGTAGTGCAGGTAATGTCGCTTCCACCAGCAGCAAAAAAATTAGACTGAATGTCATTGATATTTTGGATACGCAAACGTTATACAGGAGATGTAACACATTTAATGTAACTGTCCGCAGCGGATACCATCTACGGAAAAATACACTGGATGTCACAGATATTTGGGCTGTGCACACGTTACACAGGAGATGTAGCGCAGATAATGTCGCTGTCTGCAGTGGCCAAACAATTGCAAGCTATTTAGCGCAGGTTGCGCTAATAATTATATTGCTGCCAGATACAACAATAGTCCCTAAAAGGACTTCTGGGTCTCTCTTACAATTCCACGCAATTTAGCGCAGGTTGCGCTAATAATTATATTGCTGCCAGATACAATAGTCCTTAAAAGGTCTTTTGGGTCTCTAACAAGTTTTTTCAATAAAATATTACTATTTCACTCCCTACACTGTCTGCCCTTCTTCAGCACAGCTCTCCCTGACTAAGACAGAGCCAAACACGTGTCATCGGGTGCTATATAGCACCTGATGACGCGTTCCGGCCAGCCAATCACTGTAATGTCAGTAGCCAACATGGCTACGGCATTACAGTGAATGGCAGTACTCACCTGCACGTTTATTGGCTGCGTAGCAGCCAACAAACGTGCGGGGTGTAGACTCAAGTATCGCTTTGCTCGGCACATCGCGGTGTTCGGCTGAACACTGCGTGTGCTCGAGCACGATGCTCGAGCCGAACTGGTGTTCGGCCAAGCATGCTCACCCAACACTACTCTTATCCTCTCCTGACATGTGCAATGAGTTGAGGTGTTTAAAGACTTGGCTTCATTAACTCACTTTGCATGTCAGGAGAGATGAAAGGAAACCAGTCAAGAATATACGGCACATGCTCTAGATTTCAGGCACGTGCAGTACTCCAGAGGACCACTGCAAGGGTTAATTATTGCTAAAATGGTTAATGTCATTTATTTAATGCACTGTGTATCCCACATGACTGAATATAGGCATAGGAATAATTAATCTGGCAACCTCTTAGCGTAGTTGCCAGGGTTATGTGCTGGTCTCACCCCTGTCTGGTTAGTCTGGTTAGTCAGCATGACTCTGTCTGTGTCGCAGATGCTTATGAATGTGGCTGAAGCCTGTATGAAGGAAGAGAATCCATTCTCCAGGGAGACACCATTTATGTGGAGTGCAGAAGCTTTCACAGAAAAAGCAACTGTGCTAGGAGACTAAGGGCTCATGCACACGACCATGTGCTGGCCGGGCCTGTGCTGCGGACCACAAATTGTGGTCTGCAATGCACAGGCACTGACTATAGTGGCGACGCATGCGGATCACGGACCCATTCACTTCAATGGGGTCCGCGATCCGCATCCGATGGTCTGCACTGCAAAAAAGTAGTGCATGCACTACATCTCACGGATTGCAGACCCATTCAAGTGAATGGGTTCACATCCATGATGCGGGGTGCACACGGCCGGTGCCCGTGTATTGCGGACCTGCTGTATGCGGGCCGCAATATGGCCACGGCTGGGCTACGGCCATGTGCATGAGCCCTAACCCTGAGATAAAGCAGAAAAGATTTCCACAGACTGTTTAGGATTGAGCTTGAGTGTGTGCAGGGTCAGTAAAGATAACTTTGAACTTTACGTGGTATTTGGGAAGATTGCAAAGTGTTTAGAGAGAAAATCAGGGAGTTCTACCACCATCACAGCTGTTGCTCATATGCAGCCATTGGCAAAAGTAAGCTCTGTGTTATACCTCAGAACTGTAGCTTTTGCTGCTATCTGTACTGCAACTCCCATTATCCTCGGTAAGAGACTATTTATGGTTATCACTAAACTGGGCCTGGTCTTTGCCTCCATTATCTGCAGGATGTGCACCTGCCGTCCTGCCTTTTACCCTGCCAACTGATCACCATAAAGGGCACCCCAACTGCCACCAGATGACAGTCCCCAAAAGGCCAAGAGTATGTCCCGAGAAAGGAAAGGATATGCCACCTGGAACCGAACCCGAGTTCGGAAAAAGTTTTTTTCACAGTACAAATTAATTTATGAAGTTATTACCCGAAGTCTCGCAAGAGCCAATACATTCTAATACTGTACGGAGCTCCTGCTCCGTACAGTATTGGAACAAAGTTTTATGCAAATCGACTTTGGATGCTTCATCCGAAGTCGATTCGCTCATCCCTAGTCTCTGCACACGCAGGGGATGATGTTCAGTACGCAAGGGGATGTCAATCAAAGTGAGATGGGCGGGCTTATGGCAGTGACTCTTCCAGTGAAATGAGACTTAAAATGGCAAAGCATAGAGTTTTGAAAAAGACAGCAATGATTTTGCTGTGATATGATCTACAGTACCGTATAAATAGTTGAATATGGCAAACTTTGCAGAGATTTCCTTTAACCTTTTCAGGACATTTTTCACCTTAAGGACCAGGCCGTTTTTTTGGACATTTGACATGTGTCAGTTTATGTGTTAATAACTTTGGAGAGCTTTTACTTATGCAAGCCATTCTGAGATTGTTGTCTCGTGACACATTGTACTTCATGATAGTGGTAAATTTTAGTCAATATTTTTCTTTTCTTTTATCTCAAATTTACCAAAAAATTGGAAAAGTTCACAACTTTGCAAATTTTAATTTCTCTGCTTTTAACCACATTGCCCGAATGTCTAGGGCGGAATCAAGGAGAATTTTCGAATTCGGAAGCCTGGCACCAGCCGGACTTAACGCCGAACTCGAAATCTTCGGATTCCTCTAATGGGTTGGATGCCTTCGGATCATGGGTGGTACCAGTCTGGCTGATTATCAGCACTGTGACCGCTCCTGGTCGGTAGGCTCCCAACCCAGAACCCAGATACATCATGAGTGGCCACCGATTTATGATACTGGAGATTATACCCCTCTGGCCACTACTATATACTGGAGTAATGAAATTTATGGGGCAGGGATTGTATCCCAGATTCTATAATAAGGGTACCATCTGTTTAGTCTCTATTATGCATCTCTCAAATTTATTCATATGGATATCTTATATATGTTTTTAAATAATATTTTATATTTTTATAAAAAAAAAAAAAAAAAGAAATTGGTTTTATATATTATGTATTTATATTTGACTTTTTTGTATAAAAATATTGAGTGATGTATATTATGATTACCCACTTACACTATATAGGCTAATTCTGCCAGTGACCTTATATCCCCCTGGTCACCCCAGGTGATATAAGAGAACTTGGCCATGGGATCATTCTGTACATGACTATTTTATTAATAATAATAAATATATATATGCTACTAGGATGCATGACTTTCTAATATGTATATGTATTTGAAAGAAGAATTTGATAAATGTGAGAACGCAATCATCTTTTACAAAAGTAACTTATCAAAAAACCCTAGGGATAAGCTAAAACAAATGGGGAGTAAAAAAACGCAAAAAACGCATGAACTTATAAAAAAACGCAGAGGAAACGCAATGAAAACGCAATATGATAAAAAGTGTTCCAGATCCACAGGATCCACTTCAGGGTTAACAAAGAGCCCATCTGATAGCCAGAGGGATAAAAGCCGGGCAGCCAGACAGTCCTTACTAAAGCCACTGAGGAAGAAGGTAGCCTAACCTTCGAAACGCGTCTGGCGTGGAAAGATAAAAGTATTGGACCCTGGCAACGAACCGGCAAAATTAGAGAAAGCGCTTTCACTGAACAAACAAGCTCCAGATCTATTGGCCATAGTCTGGTAACCTACGGACAACATAACACAGCCGATGCCATTAAACTAGCTGCTTGGGCGATGAGAGAAACGACCATTGCAAATAGAAGTGCAGACTGTGAACTAACTATGGCGCAAACAGAGAGAGACCTGTGACCTGCTACAGGACCTCTACAAAGCGGACTATATAGAACCGGGATATAACAGTAAGACAGTCTCGTAATCTGCGCCTATAAGGTAAGCGTGCCTTGCACTCACACTACAGACTGGACACTACCAAGCGTGAGTACTATTGCACCGCTTGATACCATAGAGAGTAACGAATATCACCGAATATTTGGCACTGCAGTCCTCTGTTAGTTGATTGAGATCAGCCCATAGTGGCAAATTGAAACTATTGCAATCGCAATATTTGAATACAAAGTTACATCCACATGTAAGCGGCTACAGATTCAATAGCATTCTGCCGCCAACATCGCTGAACCTCTGCTGTTTGTGGGCAATATAAGAAATTTTGCAGCAAATGAACACTCACTTATTATTTTAAACACAGCAATACAACGTAATTTGATTTATTCTATAGGATTTTCATTTATGTTGAATAATTATCTACACATGGATTCGGATCACAAGTGACAGTTTTTTGGGATTTTTCCTGGATTCCTTTTTCACTTTCATTATATCGGCACTTTGACATTATTTAGAACTGTTTTTTATTAATAGCATATTGGGTATTTGTGTTTTCTCACATTTTGTATAGGTATTATATGCATTGATTATATTTGCCCAGCTAACACTCTATTCCAGCGGGAGTCTCCATGCTTATGCAGATTGGACGGACCTGACTAGGTTCATCATTAGCAGCTCCATTCAACCTGCAATAGCCTATTGTGTATCCTTAGTGGCCACTATTAGTTTTATTTTATTTTTATTGTATATTTTTATTGTGTAGTGACAGGCCTGTATTTTATAGTGAAGATATCAATTGATTGTCCTTACATATATCCCTGAGTGGGAACAATCCAATATATCTATATCAATTTTATGTATGTATTACTAACACTGTGATTACATTAAATTTAATCTGTTGGTTCCGGATATTAGAGTGTCCATCTTTCTTTTTGATTTAAAACTCAATATTACCCTGATTCTGGAGTTTACAGAAACACCCCATTTGTGATTGTAAACTGCTGTATGGGCACACGGTATGGGCACACGGCAAGGAAAGGAATGCCATGTGGTTTTTGGAGGGCAGATTTAACTGTCACATTTGAAGACCCCCTGATGCACCCCTAAAGTAGAAACTCTACTCTAGAAAATAGTACCAGCAGTTTTGTTGGTACTATTTTCAGGTACATATGATTTTTGGTTGCTCTATATTACACTTTTTGTGAGGCAAGGTAACAAGAAATAGCTGCTTTTATTTTTTGTTTTTTACAATGTTCATGACAGGTTAGATGTTTCCATATTATGAAAGCCATAGTTTTTTTTTTTTTTGCCCGATAATTTTATGTTGGGGCTAATTTTTTGTGGGATAAGGTGACTGTTTAATTGGTACTATTTGGGGGGGCATATGCCTTTTTGATCGCTTGGTGTTACACTTTTTGTGATGTAAGGTGAAAAAAAAATGGTTGTTTTAGCACAGTTTTTATTTTATTTTTTCTACGGAGTTAAGAGCCAGTTGTTACGGATGCAGCAATACCCAAAATGTCTGTTTTTCAATTATGTTTTCCATTTTTTTTACAATTTTATGTGTTATATGTTGAGAAAGGGGCTTTTTTTAAACTTTATTTCTTACACTTTTTATTTTTTTTTACTTTTTATTTTTGTCCCACTCCGAGACTTCAACTTCTGGGATCTGATCCCCTCTGCAATGCATTACAATACATCCAGTATTGTAATGCATTGCCTGTCAGCTTTTATGCTGACAGCCTGCCTGTGAGACCCAGCTTAAGGGGTTGGATCTCACAGGGTCCGTAGAAGGCAATCCCCGATGCCTACGGAAGGCATCGGGCTATCTTCTCTGCCATCGGGTCCCCGTCATTGCAGCACGGGGACCCAATGGAGATGCAGCGGGAACCCGTATCCTCCTCAAACCTTCTGCATGCCGCGGTCAGCTTTGATACGCCGGCATTGGTGTTTTCACCCATGCCGGTGTATGCAGCAGGGGCCAGGCTGTCAGTGACTGCTCCATGCTCCTGATTGGGCGGGCGCAGCTCCTGCACCCGCCCAATCATCCTGCCGTACATGTACAGCGCTGATCCTTAATTCACGTCCACCAGCGCCGTACATGGGTTAAATGAATGGTCCCCAACCGCCGGGCCGCAGCCCAGGACCGGGCCCTGGAAGATTGTTTGCCGGGCCGCAGCAATCAGGGCCATCTTTAACGCGGTACTAATGAAGCGCTTCCATTGTGGAAGCGCTTCATTAGTAATGGAGGACCAGGAAGCAGTGAAGGATCTGTAATCACCGCTTCCTCGTCCTCGGCTTGGCTGTCGGCCGTGCAGGGCTGCGCACAGCATGAGGGCGCACTGTGACCTCACACTGTGCGCTGCGCCCACGATACACAGCTGATAGCAGGATGAAGAGGATCGCGATGGTGAGGAGCAGTGGCATCCAGGAGCAGGAGAGGTAAGTGTTTTTTTTTGTTTTTTTATTTACACTGATGGCTGTGAGCTGATGGCTGACATGAGGGCTGATGGCTGGCTGACATGGTGGGCTGATGGCTGGCTGACATGGGGGCTGATGGCTGGCTGACATGGGGGATGATGGCTGGCTGATGTGGGGCTGATGGCTGGCTGACATGGGGCTGATGGCTGGCTGACATGGGGGATGATGGCTGGCTGATATGGGGCTGATGGCTGGCTGACATGGGGCTGATGGCTGGCTGACATAGGCTAACAACAATCTCTGAGGTTTTCCTCATGAATATTTGTGTCTGTCACCAAGACTGCCTTTCCCTTTCCTCTGCTCTGCGGGAGTGAATAAAATTGCTGCCCTGCCTGCAGTCTGACTGCTGGGATACTCATGATGTACCTGTGGGACTACAAATCCCAGTTGTACAGTACAATGACATTGCTGATAAACACAGAGGAGAGAACTCCTCCAGTCTTTGTCAGCCTTGTGTTTGCAGGGTGAGGATGGAGGGAAGATCCTGTGCACAGCATTTATATCTCTGCAGCTACTCAGTACCTGAGGCTGAGCCTACAACCCTGAGTCTGTGCTGCTGATGGTAGATGGGGTTAAACTGCTGAAGAATCCAGTGGGAGGGGAGACACAGGGCAGACAGCAGATCGGGCAGTGCAGGGAGTGTGGCTTGTCACTCCAACCAGCACAGTCGTCACAGTGACGTTCCATGCACAGAGGCAGACCTGCTCCTCCTGCTCCCTCAGGCTTGTGCATGTCATCAGAGCAGGGAAAGAAGCTGACATCACAGGTCATGTGATGCTTAGCTAACTAGGAGAACAGGGCCACTGTAGATGTTAATCCCGACATGTGCTGTTTCATACAACAGGCACCTGTGGCTAATGTCTGCGATTGGCGGTAATGCCGATCGCGGACCTTTAACCTCTCAGAAGCCATGCTCAAACTTGAAATACCAGAAGCGCGAACCCTGTGTGGTGATTGGAGGAGCTGGATCATGTATGAAGCAGCCCCTGTCATCGAGATTGACAGGAGGCTGCTGCATAGTAGTTTCTATGGAGCCCCTGCCTGTGGCTAATGCATTGGAGTCTATGAGAATAGCAATCTAATGATTCCATGTGGGAACTATAAAAAAGTGTAAAAAAAAAAAAGTTTTTAAAAATAAATAAATATATATAAAAATTCTAATCACACCCCAAAATGAAAAATAAAATAAAAAATACACATCATGGGTAACTCTGTGTGCAAAAACACCCGTACTATCAATACTGTACATAAAAATATTTATCCGATGCAGAAAAAGCAAAATGAAAAGAAGCTATAAAAAATGGCTGATTCATAGTATTTTGGTCGCTTCTCCTCCCACAAGAAATTAAATAAAAAGTGATCAAAAGTCATACCCACCCCAGAATGGTATCAATGAAAAGTACAGATTCCCCTGCAAAAAGTGAGCTCCGCATATATAACTGCAAAAAAGTTATAGGGGTCAGAAAATGGTGACAAATAAAAAAAAAAAAAAGATTTTTTTTCAGTATCAAAACGCAAGAAAAACTATACATATTGCTATTGCCTGGAAAATGAAGTGCACAAGTAAGTTTTGCCGCATAGTGAACGCCGTAAAAAACAAACAAACATAAAACTGTGGCAGATTAGCGTTTTTTCCCAATTCCACCCTATTTGGAATTTATTTCTCACTTCCCACTACATCCTATTCAATATTATATAATGGCATCAGAAAGTACAACTTATCTCGCAAAAAACAAGCCCTTATATGACAATATAAAAATAAAAATGTTATGGCTCTGGGAAGACAGGGAATGAAAAACAAAACTGTAAAAACGTAAAATCGCCTCATCAGGAAAGGGTTAAGTGAATTGAAAACCCCTTAAATTTGGTTAGTTAAAAACAATGAACAAAAAATAACCTGAACAACCCCTTTAATGCAAATTTAAACTATTATATCCATTAACTTGAATGTATTTAATTTTGTCCCCTTATGTAAACAGAGCAGAGTTTGAGCATATTCAGTGCTACTTTATTCACCTGTACAGAACTGCTAGAGTTAGCAGCGTGCTGTATTCAAATATCTGTGGCAGTCTCATAGATAATGAATAGACTGGCAGCATGCATACATAGCACTGCTCCATTACCAGGGGTAGAAAAAGGACCCCTGATCTTATCCAAGTGGAGAGACTCCTACTGATTAGACACTTATTTCCTGTAGCTTAGGCCTCTTGTACACGACCGTATGTATTTTGCGATCCGCAAAAAATACAGATGACGTCCGTGTGCATTCCGTAACAGCTGGCTCCTAATAGAACAGTACTATCTTTGTTCGTTATGTGGACAATAATATGACAAGTTCTATCTTTTAGCAGAATGGATATACGGAAATACGGAAACGGAATGCACATGTACCTTCCGTTTTTTTTTTTGCTGACCCATTGAAATAAATGGTTCTGCATACGGTCCGCAAAAAATTTAATGGACACGGAAAGAAAATACGTTCGTGTGCAAGAGGCCTTATTCTGTGGAACCCCTTTAAGCAAATCCAGACAGCAAGTCATGGCAAAATCATATTGAATGTGGTTCCAGTACACGTTCCAGTACGGTACATTCACAGTTCAGACCTTAACATCAAAAGAAACTAATGTTGATGTATCCTACTAAGGACCATGAACTGTCAACTATGTGTGTGACAGCCACAATTCATCTTAAAGGAGACTGTCTGCCAAAATACATTTTCTATTTCATTTTCCATTAGTAATTCATCTTCATCCGTCCACTGCAAAACTAATGGCCGTATGTTGATAATATGACCATGGTGTCTTTTCGTTCATGGTGACATCAGCTTATCATCTTCATCCAGCTGTATACATGCATTCATGCTAGACCCATTGGATGAAGAAGTCACGGCTGCTGGATGTGATGTCCTCATAGATGTCACTACTCTACAGGGAGTGCAGAATTATTAGGCAAGTTGTATTTTTGAGGATTAATTTTATTATTGAACAACAACCATGTTCTCAATGAACCCAAAAAACTCATTAATATCAAAGCTGAATATTTTTGGAAGTAGTTTTTAGTTTGTTTTTAGTTTTAGCTATTTTAGGGGGATATCTGTGTGTGCAGGTGACTATTACTGTGCATAATTATTAGGCAACTTAACAAAAAACAAATATATACCCATTACAATTATTTATTTTTACCAGTGAAACCAATATAACATCTCAACATTCACAAATATACATTTCTGACATTCAAAAACAAAACAAAAACAAATCAGTGACCAATATAGCCACCTTTCTTTGCAAGGACACTCAAAAGCCTGCCATCCATGGATTCTGTCAGTGTTTTGATCTGTTCACCATCAACATTGCGTGCAGCAGCAACCACAGCCTCCCAGACACTGTTCAGAGAGGTGTACTGTTTTCCCTCCTTGTAAATCTCACATTTGATGATGGACCACAGTTTCTCAATGGGGTTCAGATCAGGTGAACAAGGAGGCCATGTCATTAGATTTTCTTCTTTTATACCCTTTCTTGCCAGCCACGCTGTGGAGTACTTGGACGCGTGTGATGGAGCATTGTCCTGCATGAAAATCATGTTTTTCTTGAAGGATGCAGACTTCTTCCTGTACCACTGCTTGAAGAAGGTGTCTTCCAGAAACTGGCAGTAGGACTGGGAGTTGAGCTTGACTCCATCCTCAACCCGAAAAGGCCCCACAAGCTCATCTTTGATGATACCAGCCCAAACCAGTACTCCACCTCCACCTTGCTGGCGTCTGAGTCGGACTGGAGCTCTCTGCCCTTTACCAATCCAGCCACGGGCCCATCCATCTGGCCCATCAAGACTCACTCTCATTTCATCAGTCCATAAAACCTTAGAAAAATCAGTCTTGAGATATTTCTTGGCCCAGTCTTGACGTTTCAGCTTGTGTGTCTTGTTCAGTGGTGGTCGTCTTTCAGCCTTTCTTACCTTGGCCATGTCTCTGAGTATTGCACACCTTGTGCTTTTGGGCACTCCAGTGATGTTGCAGCTCTGAAATATGGCCAAACTGGTGGCAAGTGGCATCTTGGCAGCTGCACGCTTGACTTTTCTCAGTTCATGGGCAGTTATTTTGCGCCTTGGTTTTTCCACACGCTTCTTGCGACCCTGTTGACTATTTTGAATGAAACGCTTGATTGTTCGATAATCACGCTTCAGAAGCTTTGCAATTTTAAGAGTGCTGCATCCCTCTGCAAGATATCTCACTATTTTTGACTTTTCTGAGCCTGTCAAGTCCTTCTTTTGACCCATTTTGCCAAAGGAAAGGAAGTTGCCTAATAATTATGCACACCTAATATAGGGTGTTGATGTCATTAGACCACACCCCTTATCATTACAGAGATGCACATCACCTAATATGCTTAATTGGTAGTAGGCTTTCGAGCCTATACAGCTTGGAGTAAGACAACATGCATAAAGAGGATGATGTGGTCAAAATACTCATTTGCCTAATAATTCTGCACGCAGTGTATAACTACACTGAGCAAAAATATAAACGCAACACTTTCTGTTCTGCTCCCATTTCGCATGGGCTGAACTCAAAGATATGAATCATTTTCTACATACACAAAAGACCCATTACTCTCAAATATTGTTCACAAATCTGTCAGGTGTGGCATATCAAGGTGCTGATTAGACAGCATGAATATTGCACAGGTGTGCCTTAGACTGCCCACAATAAAAGGCCACTATGAAATGTGCACAGTTTTGCCTTACTGGGGGGGGGCAGGAAACCATTCGGTATCTGGTGTGGCCACTATTTGCCTCATGCAGTGCAACACATCTCCGTCGCATAGAGTTGATTAGGTTGTTAGGTTGTTGATTGTGGCCTGTGGAATGTTGGTCCACTCCTCTTCAATAGTTGTGCGACGTTGCAGAATATTGGCAGGAACTGGAACACACTGTCGTATACGCCGATCCAGAGCATCCTAAACATGCTCAATGGGTGACATGTCCGGTGAGTATGCTGGCCATGCAAGAACTGGGATGTTTTCAGCTTCCAGGAATTGTGTACAGATCCTTGCAATATGGGGCCGTGCATTATCATGCTGCAACATGGGGTGATCGTCGTGGATGAATGGCACAACAATGGGCCTCAGGATCTCGTCACGGTATCTCTGTGCATTCAAAATGCCATCAATAAAATGCACCTGTGTTCGTTGTTCATAACATACGCCTGCCCATACTGTGGCGAAACCAACCTCGCCACTGGGTTTTGGAGGGGCCTGGCTGCTGGCCTCTTGCCCCAGGATTATGGGCCCCCTCATCAGCCAGGCCTCATTTGTTTACAAAGAACTTGAACTAACTTGAACTCCTGGTCTAATTCGTGCCATTTTGGGATGTTAAATGTCTGTGTATTGAAAAGGGTTGTGACATTGTATGTTTAAATGGGGATTTCTGTTCTGTTGTCCCCACATATGTATTGGTGATTTCCCTTTGTCTTGAGAGATAATTGGATTACTCCTCGGGTGTCTCCAGGGCAGAGAGGAGGAAACCATGATGCATTGTGGGGATATATTGTCTCTGTGTATCCTGAATTGCTACATATCTGTCCTGTGTCACAGTCTCCCTTCTGGTCCACTAGGGGCGTGAACGATTGGTTGCTGTACTTACATTGTAAGTGTTGTAACATATTGATTGGTTGTATTTCAAAACCCTGTGGGCAGACCTGTATTTGCAACAACTGTAATAAAAACCAGGCTGGGTGTGCCAGCACCTCAGACCACTGCTTGACCCTCAACACGGAGCCTTGTCTCGTTATTGGGGGGATCCACTGTCTGCTGTTAGAGACTGATTGCCAGGAGTGTAAGCTGATTCCTGTTCGTCTGCTAGCAGCTATTCGTGAGGTTCCAGTTTGGAGTGCTATTTTGTATCCAGTTCGGGAGTTTGGTGTTCTGCAGTAGCTGTGCCTGTCTCTCAGAAAGGGGCATATCGCCTAAACTGATTTTAACCCCTTGTCTGCTGAAACGGTCCGTTACATTGGTGGCAAGCGGCGGGATCGTTCCTACAGCCAGAAGGACAGCTACAGGAGACACCATTTCTGTGGATTCTACAATTTAATGGCAACGCATGTCCCAGTACAGCGACCCTAAAAGCAACAGGATGGAACCAGCAGGAGGAGGACCTGGATGGCCGGGATGCATTAAGGAAAGGCATCTGGTACCAGGCCCTGGATAATGTACAATCCCAGCAGGGTGAGAGTCTCCCCAGTGAAGAGCAGCGGTTGCAGAAGCAAGTGGCCCTGCGGATGCCCTTCCTGGGAGAGCAGCTCCTGGAGGAATGGGTGAAGAAACTAGAGCACCGGGTATGGCAGGAGCTATGGCTAAAGGATGCCTACCAGGCGCTTTGGTGGTATATGGCACAGTATATACCCTGGACAGCCGAACATGACAAGCCAGAGGGAGAGGAGTTTGATGGTCCTGGCTTGTTATGGGAGTCCTTTGCAGAGCTTGACTTCGGAAGCCCTGCACGGTCCAGACTTCAGGACATTTTCTATGAGAGAGAGAGGCTAGGCATGAGTGGGATGACCCCCATGAGGTAGAGCAAGACCTGGCTCACCTAGCAACCCTGGAGTGGGAACTGGAGCAGGACTACCGAGATCTCTTCCACTCCATTGGGAAGGCTCAGCAGGACAGTAAGGTGACAGACCCAGATCCAGACCCATTTAACTGGGCAGATATTGTAGAGTGTTACTGGGAAGGACCCCAGGTGGCCGGTAGAGATGGGACCGAGGTCTCTCCACCGGTCCTGCAGGGAATTGGGAGCCCAGTCTCCATTCCCCAGCGGCAGTGTGAAATGCAGGGAGAGGAGAGCAGCGTCCTCCCTCCCCAGCGGCAGGCTGAGTTACAGGGGGCAGAGGTAGTTGTTCCTGCCCCCCAGCAGCAACATGATTTTTTGGGAATTGGGAGCCCAGTCTCCATTCCCCAGCGGCCGTGTGATGTACAGGGAATTGGGAGCCCAGTCTCCATTCCCCAGCGGCCGAGTGATGTACAGGGAATTGGGAGCCCAGTCTCCATTCCCCAGCGGCCGAGTGATGTACAGGGAATTGGGAGCCCAGTCTCCATTCCCCAGCGGCAGTGTGATTTATTGGGAATTGGGAGCCCAGTCTCCATTCCCCAGCGGCAGGCGGAGTTACAGGGGGCAGAGACAGTCGGTCCTGTCCCCCAGCGGCAGAGTGTCCAGCAGGGAATAGAGAGCCCAGTCTCCTTTCCCCAGCAGCAGGACACTGTATTGGGAGCGGAGACGGTCGGTCGCCCTCCCCAGCGGCTGGAAGTATGTATGGGAGAGGAGAAGTTACCCCCTCTCCCCAGCAGCAGCTTAACGCACCAGGGGGAGACAGTAAGCCCCACAACAGTGCAGATGGAACCGTGGTCTCTGCACTTACAGCACAGGGGGTAGAGTCGGTCTCCCCCTCCAACAACCAGGCTCCAACCAGGCTTCTTCCATGGTAACGCTGGCACCAGGGCAGAGTACCGCTGATACCTGCCCACAAAGCAACCTCCACTCCAAGCCAGGGAGCAACACAGAGACCGGGAGTACCAGCTACCAACATAACCTTGGTGGACTCACTGGACAGAGACAGGCTACCAAATTCAACAGGTCCAGTATTGGGTTGTGGGTGGACTGCCAGACTAACTCAGGTACTGACCGTGAGGTCAGGTACCTGGTTAGTCTTCCCTGGGAGGGGGAGATGTGTGGCGAAACCAACCTCGCCACTGGGTTTGGAGGGGCCTGGCTGCTGGCCTCTTGCCCCAGGATTATGGGCCCCCTCATCAGCCAGGCCTCATTTGTTCACAAAGGACTTGAACTAACTTGAACTCCTGGTCTAATTCGTGCCATTTTGGGATGTTAAATGTCTGTGTATTGAAAAGGGTTGTGACATTGTATGTTTAAATGGTGATTTCTGTTCTGTTGTCCCCACATGTGTATTGGTGATTTCCCTTTGTCTTGAGAGATAATTGGATTACTCCTCGGGTGTCTCCAGGGCAGAGAGGAGGAAACCATGATGCATTGTGGGGATGTATTGTCTCTGTGTATCCTGAATTGCTAACTATCTGTCCTGTGTCGCAGTCTCCCTTCTGGTCCCCTAGGGGCGTGAACGATTGGTTGCTGTACTTACATTGTATGTGTTGTAACATATTGATTGGTTGTATTTCAAAACCCTGTGGGCGGACCTGTATTTGCAACAACTGTAATAAAAACCAGGCTGGGTGTGCCAGCACTTCAGACCACTGCTTGACCCTCAACACGGAGCCTTGTCTCGTTATTGGGGGGATCCACTGTATGCTGTTAGAGACTGATTGCCAGGAGTGTAAGCTGATTCCTGTTCGTCTGCTAGCAGCTATTCATGAGGTTCCAGTTTGGAGTGCTATTTTGTATCCAGTTCGGGAGTTTGGTGTTCTGCAGTAGCTGTGCCTGTCTCTCAGAAAGGGGCCTATCGCCTAAACGGATTGTAACCCCTTGTCTGCTGAAACGGTCCGTTACACATACCATAACCCCATCGCCACCATAGGCCACTTGATCCACAACGTTGACGTCAGCAAACCGCTCACCCACTAAACGCCACACATGCTGTCTGCCATCTGCCCTGAACAGTGAAAACCAGGACTTATCCGCAAACAGAACGCCTCTCCAACGTGCCAGACGCCATCGAATGGGAGCATTTGCCCACTCAAGTCGGTTATGACAACGAACTGCAGTCTAGTGATGGACGAACATCGGCCGGGACAGTTCGCAAACGCGATTGTGCGAACGCGATCATATGTTCGCGAACCGCAAGTTCGCGGCGGGCCCCATTCACTTTAATGGCAGGCGAACCTGAAAAACCTTCAGCTCATATTTGCAGCCACCAAATACTTAGTAGAAGTGCACAAATAGTCCCACAACATGGACAGTGACATACTAGAGGGGGATCAATGACAAAAATTCCAACAAAAAATATGTATCTTAATCAGGTGACATTTTTATGCGTCTTAAAGGAAAATTGTCTGAAATGTGCCCTGTTGGAGCCTAGAAAAAAATTATTTTAAGCCAGGGGAGTGCGGGCCTTAAAAATTAGGCATTCACCTGACATAAAATAAATTCTGATTATGTGGCTCCAGGTACATTATGCGGGCCCGCAATACACGGGCACTGGCCATGTGCATTCTGCATCACGGATCGCGGACCCATTCACATGAATGGATCCGCAATCATGGAGATGCAGAACGGAGGCACGAGTCAGAACCCCACAGGAGCATTACGCAGTGCTTCCGTGGTGTTTCTGGCTGTGCCTCCGCACCACAAAAAAGTAGCGCATGCACTAATTTTTTGCGGTGCGGACCGTCGGATGCGGATCACTTCAATTGGGTCTGTGATCCGCACGTGGCTGCCACACGGTCTGCGCCCGTGCATTGCGGACCGCAATTTGTGGCCCGCAGCATGGGCACGGAGCCCTAACGTTCGTGTGCATGTAGCCTTAAAGAACTACAAATATAAAATTGGAATGAAAATGTGGCTAACGAAATCCCCCCTCTAGCACAGGCCGGACTTAAGGCTGCAAGACTGGGGGTAGGCCTGGCATGACAGGCGTTTGGAGGGAGTGAGTTGGGAGGCTTAGGGTTAAGGGGTATTGCAAGGATGGGGGGTGGGGGACGTTAGGGGAGGAGTGTAGGGGTTAAAAAGGGCAGCGGGAGGCGGGATCAGGGTCATCTCGTGTAGGACAACAGTCTTGCAGCAGCCCCTGTCCTGCTGCTGCGTTACCTCTTTAGTGACTGACCTTTTTTCCCGAAGATGTCTTCTGTTGATGCTTTGCTGGCGCAGCTCCGGGCGGCAGCTGAGAGCAAGGGACCCGAATGGCTCCAGGCGACGGTTCAAGGCTTGCTTCCGGGGTCAGGGGATTCGGCCTCCACAGCCCTCCTTATTCGCCGGCCGCGGAGCACCAGGCCTCCGGCGCGCCTAAGTCCGGAGGAGACCCCGAGGGTCCGGCGCCGGGTACGGAGCCCCACCAGGGACCCTCCGGCACGCGCCACAGGTAAGAGCAGTAGAGTCGGGCGGTCGCGTGCGGGAGGAATCCGGTCTTACGGCGGGGCCCTAGGCAGGAGAGACCTGACATCTCCTCCCCTGAATCAGGCGACGTGGGAGCGGGACCAGGATCGGCAGGTGGGCCAGGGCGGGCTCACCTGGCATGCCGTGGGAGTGAAGTCCGGGATCCATCTGGGGGACGGCGTGGTCAAGATGGCGGCCGGGAGCAGGATTCTCTGATCGGGCAGCGCGGAGCTGGCTCAGCATCAACGTCTTCTGGGGAAATGGCGGCCTCCAGTGGTCGAGCTGCAGTATTGCAGGGTCCAGTGTCAGTTTCAGCCAGGGAAATGGCGGCCTCTAGTGGGCGAGCTGCAGAACTCCAGGCTCTGGGATCTCAAGCAGCAAGAGTGAGCACTGGTAGTGCTGAAGATTGGAGATTGTCCAGAGGGGAGATCAGCGCCGGTCAAGATCCACAACATCACGTGGAATCACAGCGTCCACGCAGCCAGGTGAGATTCAAGGGGAATCAGCATTAGCGGTGGCTTGTATTGGGGGGGGTCCTGGGGTCGGGGGGGCCCACAGGGGTCTGTTGCGGGGGGGTTAGAGGCATTGTTAGGGGGGTTGAGGGATTTAGTGAAGGGGTTGGTAAATGTGGGGCCAGGGACAGGGTCACCGGTGGCGGCCTGGGGTATACAAGGGGCAGGGTCCGGGGGTCAGGGGCAGACGGCTGGGTCTGTTGGGCCGAGGGACGGCGGGATCGCGGGCGCAGGCAGTGGTGGGTCATTGGGGGTTCCAGTGGCAGGTCCGGCGGACAAGGCCGGTGGTAGAGATAAGGAAGCGAATACGGAAAAGGATGGGGTGGAACCACGGTTGGACGATGGGGCGAGAGGGGAGGTGTACGTTTGTTTTGAAGGGCCGCTGGGGGCTCACCTTAAGTCAGGGTTGAAGGAAAAAATATGGAAAGGGGATTACGTGGAAATATTCTCATTGCTCCCGCTAGAACGGTTTAATTTGGATAGAGATAGGAGGGAGGATAAGAAGAAGGAGGACGAGGACAAGCGGCGATGCCGTTTGATTCCGCAGACTTTCTCAAACTGGATGCAGGCGTTCGTGATCCTGGCCAGTGTCATTGGGGAAAAGGCGCCGGAAAATTGTTCCGCGCTTTTCTGTTACCTGGATGCAATAGGAGAGGCTTATCGGACATATGGGGGGATGGGATGGTTGCGGTACGATAAGCAATTTAGACAACGAAAAGCGGCTCGGTCCACCATCCGGTGGGACCATAAGGACATCGGATTGTAGATGAGGGTGATGGCTCCGGTCGGGAAGGGCAGTCCTTTCCAGGGGGAGCCGGGGGTTCTGGGCAAGCGGAGCGCTCGGCGGCCTCGCAAAAGGGTTTATACTTCCTGTTCAATGAAGGGGGATGTAAGTAGGGGACAAGTGCAAGTTCAAGCACGAATGTTCCTCATGTGGAGGGAGTCATGGAGCACAGCGGTGCTTCAGGGGTCGAAAAGGGAAGGGTTGGAGCGATTCGGCTGGAAAAGGGGCAGACGCCCATCCGGGTAACCGAGATGGCGCCCTTCCTAAATAGGTATCCGAATGTGGCAGCGGCGGGTTTTTTGTTGTCTGGTTTTGAAGAAGGTTTTCGTATCCCGTTCGTGGAGGGGGAAATTTTGCAAGAGTCTAAGAACTTGAGGTCGGCGAAGGAGCTTCCAGGGGTGGTGACGGAAAAATAAAAAAAAGGTGGCATTGGGTCGCATGGCAGGCCCCTTCAAGGATCTGCCGATGCCGGATTTGCGGGTATCGCCGTTGGGGGTTGTACCGAAGAGGGTACCTAATAAGTTTCGCCTTATACATCACCTATCATTTCCGAAGGGAGGTTCGGTTAATGACGGTATCGCGCCGGAGTTGTGTTCGGTGGTGTATACGTCGTTTGATGAGGCGGTTCGTTGGGTTCGGTTTTATGGGCAAGGGGCTTTGCTGTCGAAAGTAGATATTGAGGCGGCGTTCCGTCTTCTACCGGTTCATCTGGATTGTCAGCACTTGTTGGGTTGTTTTTGGGACGGGGGTTTTTTCGTGGATCGCTATTTGCCCATGGGTTGTTCGGTTTCATGTTCCTATTTTGAGAAGTTTAGTACATTTTTGGAATGGGTGGCGAGGGAATGGTCGGGTTGGGGTTCCATTATCTATTATTTGGACGATTTTTTGTTTATTGGGCCGCCGGGGTCGAAGGGGTGCTCGGTGATGCTGCATTCGTTCGAAGTTATGGCATGAGTGTTTGGGGTTCCTTTGGTGTCAGAAAAGATGGAGGGTCCTGCGACTGCTCTGAGTTTTCTAGGGATAGTCATTGATACTGTGGCTATGGAATGTCGGTTGCCGGACGACAAGGTTGAGGATCTGCGAGGGGTGCTCACGGCAGCCTGTGGGCGGAAGAAGCTGCGTCTGCGGGAATTGCAGTCCTTGCTGGGAAAACTCAACTTTGCCTGTCGGATTATGCCCATGGGGCGGATTTTTTGTAGAAGGTTGGCACAGGCGACAGCAGGAGTTCAGGCCCCTCATCACTTTGTACGGCTTACCCGTGAACTCCGGGGGGACTTGTGGGTGTGGGCTTCCTTTTTGAAACGGTATAATGGCCGGTCTTTGTGGATGGCGGACGGGGTGTTGGCAGCAGATCTTGACCTTTTTACAGATGCGGCTGGGGGGGTGCGGGTTTGGGGCGTACTTACAAGGTCGTTGGTGTGTAGGGGAGTGGCCTATGCAATGGCAGGAGGAGAGCTGGGTGAAAAATCTGGTGTTGCTGGAACTCTTTCCCATTGTGGTAGCGGTGTCCATTTGGGGGGAACATTTCAGGAACAGGAAGGTGCGATTCCACTGTGATAATTTGGGGGTTGTGGAGGCCATTAACCGTGTTTCGGCCTCGTCACCGCCAGTTGTCTGTTTGCTTCAACATTTGGTTTTGAGTTGCTTGTCGTTGAATGCTTGGATTGTAGCGTCCCATGTACCAGGGGTGAGTAACTCAATTGCGGATGCTTTGTCTCGTTTTCAGTGGGAGCGTTTCCGGGTGCTGGCAGCAGAAGCGGACGTGCAAGGAACGAGTTTCCCGCAGGAACTGTGGAAGCTGCCATTTGGTCGGCTGGCGACTTGGTGAGGGGATCCCTGTCGGGGGGGAGTTGGGCGGCGTACGACAGGGCTTGGGGATTATGGGAGGAATGGAGGGAGCGTTTTCAGGGGTGTGGGTTGGAGGAAGGGGCTATGATGTTGCTTTTTGTGGGGCACTGCAGAGAGGAGGGATGGTCAGTGTCCAGAATGAGTAAGTTTATGGCAGGGGTGGCTTTTGTTTGTAAGGGTCGGGATATAGTGGATGTGACTAAATTATTCTGGGTATTGCAGGCTTTGAAGGGTTGGAGGAGGCGGGCACCGGGTGGGGATCGGCGCAGGCCGGTTTCCTTCGAGTTTTTAGGGGAGATGTTGGAGCAGTTGGAAAAGGTCTGTGTATCAGTGAGTGAAGTTAGGCTGTTTAAGTTGGCTTTTTCGTTGGCTTTCTTTGGTGCGTTGAGCATTGGAGAATTGGTTAGCCTGAGTAAGTGCAGAGCAGGGGGACTGCAGGGTGAGGATGTGGTTTTATTTCAGGACAGGGTGGAGTTTGTTATTCGGCTGGCGAAAACGGATCAGTTGGGCCGGGGTTGTCGGGTGGTTTTATATCAGGTGGCGGGGTCGGATGCGTGCCCAGTTCAGTGTCTTAGGAATTTTTGGGGGCAGGAGGTTGGGGGGAGCGGACCGTTGTTGGTGCATGATGACGGGTCCTTCCTTTCTAGATTCCAGTTTATAGCGGTATTTCGAGCATGTTTAAAAGGGCTGGGCAGGGACCCAGCGTTGTTTGGGGGGCATTCATTCCGGATCGGTGCTGCCACCGAGGCGGCTAGGAGAGGATCGAGTGAAGAGGCCATTCGCGGCATTGGGCGTTGGGAGTCGCTGCGGTTCCAGTCCTATGTTAGGCCGGCGTTGTTATAACGGGGGGGGGGGGAGGGTGTTAGTGTTGTTGGGCTAACGTAGGGGGTAACGATTTGGGGGGGCGCCCTTTTCGTGAGCTTACGAGGGACATAAAGTTCGATTTGCTGCGTTTGTGGGCTCAGTGTCCTGGTATGGTTACGGTTTGGTCGGATATGGTGCCGCGTAAGCAGTGGAGAGACGCTAGGTCGGTAGAGAGGTTGAACAAAGCCCGGATAAAGGTTAATAGGGCAGTGGGCCGGTTTGTGGTGAGGAATGGCGGTGTTGCAGTCCGGCATAGGGAGCTGGAGGCGGGAGAGGGGGCTTTTTGGAGGGCAGATGGGGTTCATTTAAACGCAGTGGGTATCGACCTGTGGTGTTCAGGAATACAGGATGGAATTGAGGTGGCTCTGCGGGTGTGGTGGGACGCAAGGAGGTGAGGCGTCACCCCCTTGGGTCGTGGCGTGGGTGGGTCCTTGGAGTTGGTGGTTATGGTGGCTCTGGCGTGGTGGGGAGGGAGCCAAAGGGGCTCTGGACTCCCCAGGTATTGGATGTTGGGGTGTTGACTGATGGCGCCCTGGCTGTGACTGACCAGTTTGGTGATCTCATCAAATGGCCGCAGAAGTCTGCATGCGTCACAGCCACTGGCTCGGTGAAAAAAACACAAGCTCTCCAGAACCAGTCCTGCCGCAGAGTTTGTACAGGTAGTCGTTAACTGCATGTTTCTGCTGGAGCAGCCTATCAAGCATATACAAGGTGGAGTTCCAGTGTGTCGAACAGTCACAAATCAGACATCTGACGGGCAGGTGGTGTCGCCGCTGAACGTCAGCACGGCGAGCCATGGCCGTGTAAGATCTTCTAAAATGGGCAGAGATTTTCCTGGCCTGCCGCAGGACAGCATGGCAACGTCTTACCTGGCACGTCAAATAGGTTCTGGGGAGCTTGGGGGTGCAGCGGAAGAGGCGGTAGCAGTGGAAAAGGAGGAGTCAGCTGAGGAGGAGACGGAGGATGGAGTAGGAGGAGAAGAAGAAGAGGCAGGCCTGCATGCAATCCGTGGCGGTAACACCAAATTCACACAGGTGCCACGGGTTGCATGCTTGACGGCCGTCAGAAGGTTCACCCAGTGGGCAGTAAAAGTTATGCACCTTCCCTGCCCGTGTTTGCTAGACCACGTGTCTGTGGTCAGATGTATCTTGGCACCGACACTGTGTGCCAGTGATACATTCACTTGCCGCTAAACATGGCCATATAGCTCCGGGATGCCCTTCTGGGAGAAATATTTCTTTCTGGGGACCTTCCACTGCGGTGTGCCAATGGCCACAAATTTTCTAAAGGCCACCAGTTTATATGGCATGATACCACAATAAAGAAAAAGAGTGCTAAACACACCGGTATGAGAAAATACAAATGAATTTTATTCAATATCCATAAAAAACATACATGATACATATTATAAGACAATAAATGAGCAGGGACAACCACAATCCTGCATCACACTGCTACCTGCCCCATCCATTGGACGGACGTAAATGGATCTCCATATATGTGATATATAAATAATCAATTATCCCAAAGGATATAATACCAGGAGCATGGAGAATCTATAGCAAAGGTGCGCTTGCCTCAATACACCGGTGTGCATGAATACCAAAATAGCAGACACAAGATCCGAAAATATAAGGTAAAGCAGGTGTATGGGGCTACATACCAACAGAGCAGGGACAGGTATCAGGGCAATGGCGCTCCTCAACGCGCGTTTCGCGTATAGTTTGCTTCCTCAGGAGGAGTTAAAGACCAGAGAGGGAGAGAACACTAATAAGGCGCCGACAACCAATCCTGTGTCTATAAGAGCGTCATGTGATTCTCTGTGAAGTTCCACGTCATCACGGCGGCGCATGACCAATCAGCGTCCGCTGCGTCATATTACTTCCGCCCTACCCCTGAGGCCAGTGGAGGAGAGGGCGGTCGCGCATTCTATGATGCCGATCGCCATCGCCACCAACGCCCTGCACAAGAGAGAGAGGGCGGAAGGAGACGCTCGGACCCAATGGTCATGCGCACAGATGCCACAGAATAAAGAGTCGATGAGGCTCAATCAAAAGTGCATACGGATCTAGTCCTAATGTATATATAATTATAATGTTTTCTACATGAATACGTGGAAGTCCCATATTTTACCCATAGTACGGTGAACATTTCAATTTGAAACAAAGTGTTATTTTCATAAATATATAATAGTTACAGTGATCATGACATTAAATCAAAAAATCAACAATTCATTCGACATGATTATATAAAAGATAAAAAGTAAATAAATACCCATAGTGACCAGTGTGTATTCAAATGTGACTATATTACTTCCGCCCTTCCTCTGAGGCCAGTGGGGGAGAGGGCGGTCGCACATTCTATGATGTCGATCGCCATCGCCACCACCGCCCTACATAGGAGAGAGAGGGCGGAAGGAAAACGCCCAGACCTGAAGGTCATGCGCACAAGTGTCCCAGAGAATAGGGAATAAATAAAACTCAATCATAAGTATATATGAATCTAATCGTAGTGTATACATACAATGATATTTTATACATGGATACGTGAAAGTGCCATAATTTACACACGATAGGATGAACATACTGATTGAAACATAGTGTCATTTTCATAAATGTACCATTGGTACAGTGATCATGGCACTACCTCATACAATCAAAAGTTCATCCAACATGATGTAATAAAACATAAAAATTAAGAACCAGTGATATCCAAATGTGACAGGATTATGGAAGATGGCATATCCTCCATGAATACATTTATATAAATAAATATACACACATTAAAGTGCATAGTGCGGTGAAACCATACGAATAACACATTGCTTTGCAACACGAAGCCCCGTATTAGGCACGTCACAATTATCAGGGACCACCACATACGAAAACACGGACTGATCCATTCAATGGTGGCAGAATTCATAACATCGGAATTTCACAAAAAGACGGACATTCAGGACAAATCGGCAGACTAAAGAGTAGAAACAACACATCATTATACATATATATGCATCAACTAAGACCCCGTAGTAAAAAATGGGCCAAATCTCCCATTACCCCTAAAATAATGACACTATTTAGAGAAAGGAGCCAAAGCCAAAGCTCTCATTTAATCCTTTTGGGGTCAGGGTTTTGAGCCTGAAAATCCACCTAGTCTCAATCTGGGCCAGGATTTTACTGTAATTGCCCCCCCTGATCCCCAAATGCACTTTGTCTATGCCTCTGAATCGCAAACCCCTAGGATTGCTCTGATGGAATATTTTAAAATGCTTTGGGAGGGTTTTTAAATCACTCAGATTTAAAACATCTACCGCCTTTTCAATATCCCTCACATGTTCCCTTATTCTTTTCCGGAATTCCCTTGTTGTTAAGCCAATATATATTTTGTTGCAGGGACAGACTGCATAATAGATAATCCCGGTGGTCATGCAAGAAATGTACTCACGAATTTCATACGTTTGGGTGTGGTCTGAATTGGTAAAGTTGGTTGATCTATCTAGATTGGCACATGCCTTACATCCCCCACAAGGATATGATCCTTTTACCATGGTGGATTGTCCTAGTTTGGTCTCAGGGATGTAGTGACTACGCACCAACAAATCTTTAAGATTTTTTCTTAAAGATTTGTTGGTGCGTAGTCACTACATCCCTGAGACCAAACTAGGACAATCCACCATGGTAAAAGGATCATATCCTTGTGGGGGATGTAAGGCATGTGCCAATCTAGATAGATCAACCAACTTTACCAATTCAGACCACACCCAAACGTATGAAATTCGTGAGTACATTTCTTGCATGACCACCGGGATTATCTATTATGCAGTCTGTCCCTGCAACAAAATATATATTGGCTTAACAACAAGGGAATTCCGGAAAAGAATAAGGGAACATGTGAGGGATATTGAAAAGGCGGTAGATGTTTTAAATCTGAGTGATTTAAAAACCCTCCCAAAGCATTTTAAAATATTCCATCAGAGCAATCCTAGGGGTTTGCGATTCAGAGGCATAGACAAAGTGCATTTGGGGATCAGGGGGGGCAATTACAGTAAAATCCTGGCCCAGATTGAGACTAGGTGGATTTTCAGGCTCAAAACCCTGACCCCAAAAGGATTAAATGAGAGCTTTGGCTTTGGCTCCTTTCTCTAAATAGTGTCATTATTTTAGGGGTAATGGGAGATTTGGCCCATTTTTTACTACGGGGTCTTAGTTGATGCATATATATGTATAATGATGTGTTGTTTCTACTCTTTAGTCTGCCGATTTGTCCTGAATGTCCGTCTCTTTGTGAAATTCCGATGTTATGAATTCTGCCACCATTGAATGGATCAGTCCGTGTTTTCGTATGTGGTGGTCCCTGATAATTGTGACGTGCCTAATACGGGGCTTCGTGTTGCAAAGCAATGTGTTATTCGTATGGTTTCACCGCACTATGCACTTTAATGTGTGTATATTTATTTATATAAATGTATTCATGGAGGATATGCCATCTTCCATAATCCTGTCACATTTGGATATCACTGGTTCTTAATTTTTATGTTTTATTACATCATGTTGGATGAACTTTTGATTGTATGAGGTAGTGCCATGATCACTGTACCAATGGTACATTTATGAAAATGACACTATGTTTCAATCAGTATGTTCATCCTATCGTGTGTAAATTATGGCACTTTCACGTATCCATGTATAAAATATCATTGTATGTATACACTACGATTAGATTCATATATACTTATGATTGAGTTTTATTTATTCCCTATTCTCTGGGACACTTGTGCGCATGACCTTCAGGTCTGGGCGTTTTCCTTCCGCCCTCTCTCTCCTATGTAGGGCGGTGGTGGCGATGGCGATCGACATCATAGAATGTGCGACCGCCCTCTCCCCCACTGGCCTCAGAGGAAGGGCGGAAGTAATATAGTCACATTTGAATACACACTGGTCACTATGGGTATTTATTTACTTTTTATCTTTTATATAATCATGTCGAATGAATTGTTGATTTTTTGATTTAATGTCATGATCACTGTAACTATTATATATTTATGAAAATAACACTTTGTTTCAAATTGAAATGTTCACCGTACTATGGGTAAAATATGGGACTTCCACGTATTCATGTAGAAAACATTATAATTATATATACATTAGGACTAGATCCGTATGCACTTTTGATTGAGCCTCATCGACTCTTTATTCTGTGGCATCTGTGCGCATGACCATTGGGTCCGAGCGTCTCCTTCCGCCCTCTCTCTCTTGTGCAGGGCGTTGGTGGCGATGGCGATCGGCATCATAGAATGCGCGACCGCCCTCTCCTCCACTGGCCTCAGGGGTAGGGCGGAAGTAATATGACGCAGCGGACGCTGATTGGTCATGCGCCGCCGTGATGACGTGGAACTTCACAGAGAATCACATGACGCTCTTATAGACACAGGATTGGTTGTCGGCGCCTTATTAGTGTTCTCTCCCTCTCTGGTCTTTAACTCCTCCTGAGGAAGCAAACTATACGCGAAACGCGCGTTGAGGAGCGCCATTGCCCTGATACCTGTCCCTGCTCTGTTGGTATGTAGCCCCATACACCTGCTTTACCTTATATTTTCGGATCTTGTGTCTGCTATTTTGGTATTCATGCACACCGGTGTATTGAGGCAAGCGCACCTTTGCTATAGATTCTCCATGCTCCTGGTATTATATCCTTTGGGATAATTGATTATTTATATATCACATATATGGAGATCCATTTACGTCCGTCCAATGGATGGGGCAGGTAGCAGTGTGATGCAGGATTGTGGTTGTCCCTGCTCATTTATTGTCTTATAATATGTATCATGTATGTTTTTTATGGATATTGAATAAAATTCATTTGTATTTTCTCATACCGGTGTGTTTAGCACTCTTTTTCTTTATTGTGGTATCATGTAATTGCGGGAGTGTACCGTTTATTTTCAAGACCGCAGGTGATTTAACAGTTTATATGGCAGTAGTTGGCGGGCTAGCAGTTCCGACAAGCCAGCGGCCAGCCGCTGGGAAAGAGGGTTATCCGGCGTCATCATCTTTTTACGCTCGAACATTTGGGCCACGGAAGCCTGCCTTTTGCCAGATGAACTCGATGACGGCACGGTGGAAGGTGGAGGACAAATGGGAGGAGAGAGGAGAAGGAGAAGAGGCAGGACGTGGAGCGCCGGGAGTGTAACATTGTGGGTTCTGACGGTGTTGCTCCCACTGGGCTCGGTGATGGGAGGCCAGGTGCCTTCTTAAGGCGGTCGTCCCTAGGTGAGTGTTGGGCTTACCGCGACTTATGCGTTGACAGCACAGGCTGCAGATGGCAACACTATTGTCAGCAGCGGACACATTAAAAAAAAGTCCACACTGCGGAGCCATGTGCCGGTGTCCTGGGAGCGCCAGATGTGACCGTGCATGGTGGATAGCTCATTCCAGATACATTACCAGTCTGCTTTTTGCCTCCTGTGCACTGTAAGTTCTGCCTGCTTCTCCTCCTGCCCCTCCCTATCTGCTGCTCCGTCTCTCCCTCTGAACTCCCCTTCTCTTCCTCTCTTGTCGGCACCCACGTGACGTCCATCGACACGTCATCATTGTCACCTTCACCGCCACTGACATTAGAGATCTCGGAGTAGGCAGCAACAGCGGGGACCACCCTACTTGGGCTGATCTGGGTACTGTCGTCAGACTGCTGGGTGGCGACCGTTGATACCTCCTCTTCCTGATCCGATGCCAAGAATGGCTGCGCATCGGTAAGGTCTCGGAATGGATGGAAAAATAATTCCTTTGACTCGAGCGGAGGGGATATGGTGGTGGTGTCTTTGGGGGTGCACACAGCAGAGAGTGAAGAGGGTGCAGATAGAGAGGATGAGAAGGGTGCAGAAGTGGAAGATTGAGTGAGCCACTCAACCAACTCTTTGACGTAATCGCTCGCACCTTCTGCAACTTCCCACTTAGGCTCCGGCCTGGTGCATCTGCCTGACCCCTACCACTCCTGCGGAATGGCCTGCCTCTTCCTCTGCCTGTCATTTTCAAAATGACTTGTGACAAAAGTCCTTATAGAAGAGCAGTATTTGTGGAAGAAGATATATCACACCCCTGCCTTAATCACTTTTTTGGGGGGGGCAACTATTATATCACACCAGTAGAAATTATTTGCTCTAATAGCGTTTGTCAGTCTGTGTAGCTGCGGTTATGCAGCAAAACAGCAAACAAATGCTGCACTACCCAAATGCACTATATAGAAAGTATATTATTGTTATATAACACCCCTGCCTCAATCGTTTTTGTTTTTTTTGGGAGGGGGGGCAACTGGTATATCACACCAGTTGAAATTATTTGTTCCAAGAGCGTTTGCCCCTCTGTATAGCTGCAGTATCACAGCAGAAACACACACTACTGCTTCACAGTACAAATGCACTGTAATATACTTTGGAGACGGCTTATGGTAGAAAAATTAACATTCATTGCACGGGCAACAGCTCTGGTAGACATTCCTGCAGTCAGCATGCCAATTGCACGCTCCCTCAAACGTTGCGGCATTGTGCTGTGTGATCAAACTACACATTTCAGAGTGGTCTTTTATTGTGGGCAGTCTAAAGCACACCTGTGCAATATTCATGCTGTCTAATCAGCACCTTCATATGCCACACCTGTGAGGTGGGATGGATTATCTCGGCAAAGGAGAAGTGCTCACTAACACAGATTTAGACAGATTAGTGAACAATATTTGAGAGTAATGGGTCTTTTGTGTATGTAGAAAATGTTTCAGATCTTTGAGTTCAGCTCATGCAAAATAGGCGCAAAACCGAAAGTGTTGCGTTTATATTTTTGCTCAGTGTATATAGGTTCTATGTGTGCACAAGGTTTGAAGTAGGGGTAGATGGAGGTTTAATTTGTTAATGGCACAACTTTGCTATTTGTCTTCTTCTTCTTCCTACATGGCATGTAATGTGCTGTAATTTAATGTGTCCAAGAATCCAGGCAACCACAATTGAATCACTGCGGTTACAACATTAGACTCTGGGTTTTTCAGTCCTGTGCCTTCCTTGGCATGAAAACATTTGCTGGTTTTCTACTTTGAGAAAGGTAATAATACCTTCACATAGGAGGACCCTTGAGGCATTCCAGAACCGCAATGGTATTTGCAGAACAGACTAGAGCATAGAAGGAAGTTGACAAGCATAAAGTACCTCTCCAAGCCTTGCAGAACATAGGAGACCACACTATATGCCAGGAGGATAAGGACAATACAGTATTGTTATTAATGTTGTATTATAACATTAATATATATTATGTCTAGCAATGTAGCAGATGTGTCTGAGAATTTCTATAGGTTAAGCTATATATCCAGAACGGATGACCACAGTGCACAAAATCACAGATCACAACTTTTATGATAAGGTCTTACAACATTTCCAAGTGTGAATATGTAATACACCAGAGTTAGGGGCATTACTATTTTGAACTTGGGTTACTGCATTTTATATATATTAAAGTGAATGTAATGATATGTAATGCACTTGGTTTACCAGTAGATGGAGTATGGTTGGCAATGTTTGGTAATAGGAATGGAACTTACAATTCCATTCCTCTCCTCTTGATAGGATTGGGATTGTCCGACTTCCTGCCAAGAGTGGGGCCTAGCTAGGGAGAATCAGTCTAAAGATGGAGCCATGAGATCCCCAGAGGCAGCCCATCTGTGAGGACAACTGCTCCAGAGAGCCTCCAGGGTCCTACGCCACAAAAGAATAGTAAGCTATGGCATATTAGTCAGCAGAGTGATCAAGCATCTGGACTATCAAGGCACTGCTGCCAAAAGTGGTTGGAAACATGTTAAGACACCATCACGAGTGTCAGAACAGGCTTAGCTAGAAGCCTGCATCATTCAGCTGACACCTACAATCACAGGTGCCAGAGTAAAGCTGTAGAGAAAAGAATCTACAAAGGTAGACAGCGTCAGCTAGAAAGTTTCTGAGTGTCATCTTTGCCACATTGCCAGCCACCATACTGCATCATCTGGGAGGAGAGCAAGTGAACTTTGTACTAGCTGCTGATGAATATGCTGCAATCCATTTTAGCACTCAGTAAAAGATGTTATTTTTTCAGTCATCTCTTCCTGGTCCCTTCCATTATCATCACTTTCACTGCATCGAACTCCAGGGAGCAACAGCCTGAGGTAGGACGCCATGACACAACACTAAATCAGGGCCACAACCACTCTCCATTGGCTCCCATGGGGGCTCGCTGCAAATGTAAATGCAATTCTAAACATAAAATAAAATCTTGTAATCTATTACAATAGATGTTTCTAGCACCAAAACATAAAGGCCTATATTGAATAAGGGCCCTTTTACATGGGCAGAGAATTGTGCTAAGTGGCAACAAAAAATTGTAACGAAAGTGAACATTTAAACTGAATGGGGTAAAAATTATCATGATAACAATTGCTCATCCCCTTTCACTTCCCATCAGATCATGTGAAACTTTCACTTTGGATCAGGCCCTTTAAAGAAACACAGATTGACGATTGATTTGTAAATCATATATATTCCGGCACTCCTCTGTAAGTAGTGAAAGAATGTGCCTTTATTCACACATGTCACAGCAGCGACGTTTCAGTCCTCTCACAGAACCTTCCTCGAGCCAAGTGAATTACAAAGGGCAAAGTGCAAAAATTTATACACAGCATAATTAATTAGTCACCAATCAGTAAAACCTATAAGTGCATAACCTTTCATATCTCCCTCATTTAGAGTGTTAATCTCCAGATTTATAATGCATATAACAATGATTAAAAATCGCTACTCTTATTGTGCCAGGATTCTATAATGTCATTGTGTCCATGATACATCAATATACATAATTCATATGCTCATATATAAAATATAAAGTGCATAGTGCTCACATTAAAACTATTAAGAAACGCTTGGCCACAGAAATATAATGGAGCTGAATACATTAAGGCATACCAGAAGCTGAACGTCAGTCCATGCGCTACACAGCGGGCACATGTGAGATTCCTCACTTCATTGCGCATGTGCCGCCCTCAAATGTGTCCAACGGCAACGAGCGCCATCTTTGTTAAGGGCAATTTAATGGGCAAACAAATAAACTTTATTTTACATAGATGCCAGGCACTCGTTTTTTGAATAACAAGATACCGGGACCACTTATGGCCACCGTCCTTCATCTATTCTTATGTACCGAGCTGCACTCTCCCAACAATGGGGGCAGCTAAATATATACTACAGCTGAAGGGTGCATCTACCAGATTAACCCCTCACAGGTTTTACTAATATTATTATAACTATGCCCAAATGGCCCTAACATAAATTCATCATGTTCAGCCCCTGTATAGCCCAATAGCGTCCCTCTTCTGTGCCTTTTATCTTTATTACTACAAGATAATAATAATCTTAATAAAATATTGATATTACTATAGATTCGACTATAAATATTTACACCAAAAGGTACAGTACCTACAATTCATTTGCTCTAATAGCTGGATGATAGAGGTTCAAAAAGGGTATATGGAGAGGGGCACCTCAACTCATCATACCCACCGTGACCCTAAAATCACTATTTAGGCCCTTTGGTTTTAATGAATCAAGATGGAAAATCCACCTTAATTCCCTTTTCTTTAGGTTAGACAATCTGTCACCTCATCTTTTTGGCATTTTGATATGGTCCAAAATCATGAACCTCAATTCACTTTCCTTATGATTCTTATCCACAAAATGTTTTGACACTGGTAAATCCCTTCTCTTGCTTCTAATGGTCTGCCTGTGATTATTTAACATGTCACAGGTCATCTCCCCTACATACAATATTCTACAGGAAAACCATAGTACATATACAGTTGCAAGAAAAAGTATGTGAACCCTTTGGAATGATATGGATTTCTGCACTAATTGGTCATAAAATGTGATCTGATCTTCATCTAGGTCACAACAATAGACAATCACAGTCTGCTTAAACTAATAACACACAAAGAGTTAAATGTTACCATGTTTTTATTGAACACACATGTAAACATTCACAGTGCAGGTGGAAAAAGTATGTGAACCCTTGGATTTAATAACTGGTTGAATCTCCTTTGGCAGCAATATCTTCAACCAAACGTTTTCTGTAGTTGCAGGTCCGACGTGCACAACGGTCAGGAGTAATTCTTGACCATTCCTTTTTACAGAACTGTTTCAGTTCAGCAATATTATTGGGATGTCTGGTGTGAATCGCTTTCTTGAGGTCATGCACAGCATCTCAATCGGGTTGAGGTCAGGACTCTGACTGGGCCACTCCAGAAGGCGTATTTTCTTCTGTTTAAGCCATTCTGTTGTTGATTTACTTCTATGCTTTGGGTCGTTGTCCTGTTGCAACACCCATCTTCTATTGAGCTTCAGCTGGTGGACAGATGGCCTTAAGTTCTCCTGCAAAATGTATTGATAAACTTGGGAATTCCTTTTTCCTTCGATGATAGCAATCCGTAAGTCTTTAGCTGACACTCTAGGATTCTTCTTCACCTCATTGAGCAGTCTACGTTGTGCTCTTGCAGTCATCTTTACAGGAAGGCCACTCCTAGGGAGAGTAGCAGCAGTGCTGAACTTTCTCCATTTATAGATAATTTGTCTTACTGTGGACTGATGAACAGCAAGGCTTTCGGAGATACTTTTATAACCCTTTCCAGCAGGGCAGCTGTAACCAACACCTCCAATCTCATCTCATTGATTGGACTCCAGTTGGCTGACACCTCACTCCAATTAGCTGTCACGGCTGAGAATGGGGGAAATCCTCAGCCGTGCGGTGTTGTAGATAAAGGTAGCTGCTAGGCCAGGACGACAGGAACAGGGAGCAGGTCACCTCCTAACGCGTCCCTAATTCTGACCCTGACTCCTAACTGTATGAGCCAACCCTGATGGTAGGAGGGCTCATACTCTGGAACCTGGGGTCCCTACTAGCCCTGAGGAAAACCCTGGACTAGGAGCAGGGTAAGACGACCTGTTCCTCCTAGGCACGGAGGAACAGGAGTCTCACTGGCCAAGCTGCAAGGAGAAGGGAAACATATACAGACATATGGCAATGGCAGGTAGTGACACTAGTACCACACCTACCTGCCACAGAAACAGAGACTGGAACCCGAGCACAAGTGCTAATGTCCACACCAAACACAAAAGGACACAGCACACACACAAAGCACACAGGAACCCAGACAACCATAAGCTGCAATAAACATAGAGACACCACTAGACATATAATAACAACAGAACAACAATGTCTAAACATATCTTATGACCACAAAGGTGGCCCTTACTGGACAGATGGTATATGAGACCAGGAGGATGACTCCAGCAAACACCATGGCTGGAGTACCCCTCAGCTACTGGCATCCAGCAGGAGCTAAATAGCCCAAGTAGCCACACCCACACACAGACACACCCAGTGTTCACTCACTAGCAAGGGAATTAACCCTTCCAACACCAGGCAAGGGAAAAAGGCAGTTAAAGGGGAAGTGTACACACAAACATCACACTCCATCTGTTACCGCCGGCAACGGCATGCGAGGCAACAATGTCCTGGGAAACAGCCACAAGGCCGAGACACTGCCACCACATGCACACAACACCACATGTTGCCACGGGCAACCGCAAGTGAAGGAAAGTGTCACAAAACACACCATAGGCCGTGACATTAGCCCTTGGAGATGTCATTAGTCTAGGGGTTCACATACTTTTTCCACCTGCACTGTGAATGTTTACATGGTGTGTTCAATAAAAACATGGTAACATTTAATTCTTTGTGTGTTATTAGTTTAAGCAGACTGTGATTGTCTATTGTTGTTACTTAGATGAAGATCAGATCACATTATATGACCAATTTGTGCAGAAATCCATATCATTCCAAAGGGATCACTTACTTTTTCTTGCAACTGTACAACCAACTCTCATTGGTTTCTGGATGTATAAAGACTGATCCCTTTGTCATTAGTTTACAATTCACACATCCCAGACACGGAAAACAACCTGTATGCTTCGGCTTGAGGAATGTCTGCCTCATACCTCCACCCTCAGGTACTTCAGATTTAACTAATCTTTCCCTAATGCTTCTAGATCTTTTGTATGTCACCATTGGGAGATCCTTGAAGGCAGCTATCCGGGGATAGCTGTTCCTCAATATACCCCAGTGTTTCCTCACAATTTGTTCAATAGATGGACTTAATTCATTATATATACAGTAGACACTAGAGATAATCTGTCACTTTTCCATTTCGTGTTAAGTTTTAGAAGATCCTCTCTGGGTATTTGTTTAGCCTTCATTCTATGTCTATGTATTCAATTCCTAGGGTACCCTCTAGATACAAAAGAGTTCTCCATTTTTTGTAAGGTTTGTTTGGCATGATCCTCCACATCCACTATTCTCTTATCGGAGATCTGATTGGGGGTCATTCACGTTGGGGTCTGAGCTGAGGGCTGATTGAGGGTCTGATCTGAGGTCTTATTGGGGTCTTATTAACATTGGGGGCCTGATTGGTGCTGTCAGCTGAGGTCTGATTAACATTTGGGGTCTGATTGGTGGTCTGACCTGAGGTCTAATGAGAAATATTTTTTTTCTTATTGTCCTCCTCTAAAACCTAGGTGCGTCTTATAGGGCGAAAAATATGGTATAAATATATACCGGTGTATATATATATATATATATAATATAAATTCCAGGTAGTTTTAGTGCATACGTAGTACATTTTTATACTACCGTTTTTTGCATGCACGCAAAACATCTGCTTGCATGTGAGTGACGATCAGTACCGCACATTTTGCTGATCATATGTTTGCTTAGTTTTCAACACAGAGTTTTTTTTGTGTAGAAAAGACTACTGTAACTGGGAGCCGGCGATGCACTCTTTCTCTCCATGGTGACAAGGGGGTGGAGAGGACCCGGGCGCGCACGTCTCCTCAGTATGGCCAGCATCCTCCATCTCCTAGACAAAAAGCAGGTGGGGAACTGAGCGCCGATGCTAATGAGTCGGCGCTCAGGTGTACAGAGATGCTGGACATGGGTCATGTGACGCTGGCCACGTCACGTGACCCATCAAGAGGATCTATTTAAACAGGTAACCTGCTGGCCACAGGTTGCCTGTGATTTGTCTTATTACCTCACTAGCGTATCCTGCATGTGTGACTTCAGTTTGTTTGACTTCGGCTGTATCCGACTTCGACCTTGTGTTACCCCTTGTACTGACGTGATATCTTGGCTCCTGACTTCGGCTTGTATTGACTTCGATCTTGTATTACCCCATTTGTGCCTGCGTTATCTCCTGGCTGTTGATCTCAGCTCCATTGACTCTATTGCTATTTTGTGCTGGCCTGGGAAGCTCTCGCTTCTGTTTTGTCTTTCTTTGAATATTGTTTTCCCCCTGTGTTGCTTTTCCCTTTCCATAGGCCCCTGCACATACGTAATCTAGGGACTGCTGCCCAGTTGTACCCCGTCGGTTAGGACGGACCATGCAAGTATGTAGGGAGGTGTGGGTGGAGTTAGGGCCTCACTTATCCCTACCTGTTTTGTGACAACTACTTTTTTCTTTTTTTTTGTTACTAAATGTATATCTTAATTTTCTTTTCTTTTCTAAGTTTTAGAATTTTATTTTAAATTTATTACAGCCCCCTCATTTGTAAAAGCACTACACCCCCTCCCTCCGTGAATAAATAAATTATACACACTTTACACATGTTGAATCACACACTTTACACAACCCAATAAAAATGTCGATCCCAAAGATGGTATTCACCTGAGAAGGCATGCACCATTATTGCCTCTGATACGGCTAACGGGGGAGAAGAGGATCACCCATTCCTCTTGCACTCTTCCTCCTCCTCCTCCTCCTCATCATCCAGCAAAGAGGGACCCTCAAGAAGGTGCCTCAGGACAGAAGCTGAGGAAGGCCCTCAGAGTGATCCATTTGGACCCCATTCCCTAAGGATTACCAGCTTCAAATTCCTGAGTTTGTGGGCAGCTCAGTAATCCAGTTTGACACTGCAGGCTTTACAGAAATTGAATTTTTCAAAATTATTTTCTCTGATTTTGTAAATTTAATGGTAGCCCTTTGTCTTGGCCAAAATTCCACATCGTTATTTGTTCAACACCAGATGTGGAACCCAGTACATACTGGAGAGATGACATTTTGGGCCTTGTAAGTAGTGTTGATCGCGAATATTCTAATCGCGAATTTTTATCACGAATATCGGCACTTCGAGAATTCGTGAAGATATAGAATATAGTGCTATATATTCGTAATCGCAAATATTCTAGTTTTTTTTTTAAATCAGTAACCTCCCTTATTGCTTGTGGGCCAATGAGAAGGCTGCAATGTCTTTGTCAGAGCTTAGCAACATCCCTAGCAACCAATAGGAAAGTTTCCTACCCCTTTACTATATAGGAAACTCCCCAGCAGCCATTTTCAGTTTTTTTGCAGTTCTGAGAGAGAGCAGTGACATTGATGTGCTCTGTGCTTTGCTGAGTCATTTACATTGCTGAGTCAAGTACATTAGATAGTTAGTTATCTCATATACAGAATATAATACAGATAGTTATTGGGAGATAGTCAGTGTAGGTTAGATAGTGATATAGTATAGCTGATAGGTTCCAGTGCAGGGTGTTAGGTAGTGTGATAGGAATTACTGTACTGTGCATTTTCTCCAGTCTCAGGAAACTTCTAGCAGCTTGAAAAATTTCAGTACCTCTGAGTAGTGTTGATCACGAATACTCGAATTTCGAATTTTTATCGCGAATATACGTAATTCAAAAATTCGCGAATATTTAGAATAGTGATATATATTTGTAATTTCGAATATTCGAGATTTTTTTTTATTGCGAATTTTCGTAATGCAAATTTTTCAATTGCCGAGTAAAAACATGATTCCTCCCTGCTTCTTGCTTGTGGGCCAATGACTCATTGGCCCACAAGCAAGAAGCAGGGAGGAATCATGACTTTAAATGGGAAAAATGATGAATATTCAAAAAAAACTAATATATAGCACTATATCCAATATATTTGTTTTTCTGAATATTCTTAATATTCTGAAACAAGAATATATAGCAATATAGCGAATGTTAAAAAAATTTTTTTAGAGCAATTTAGCTAATATAGTGCTATAATCTTCTTCGTCTAATAGTTGTAATTTTTTTCTAATCTGAAGTTCAGATTGGAAAAAAATGTCAACTATTGAAAAAAAGATTTTAGCACTATATTAGCTAAATTGCTCTATATTCGTTTTTTTTTTATATTCGCACTATAGCACTATATCGAACATATTTTTTTTCCGAATATTGCCTGTATTGCTATATATTCTTGTTTTAGAATATTACGAATATTCGAAAAAACAAATATATTCGATATAGTGCTATGACTCATTGGCCCACAAGCAAGAAGCAGGGAGGAATCATGTTTTTGCTCGTTAATTGAAAAATTCATGATAAAAATTTGCATTACGGAAATTCGCATATTACGCTATCATTACCTTGTCGATTTTCCGAGTCGTAGAATATATCGAATATATCGAAAAATCGTAGAATATAACGAATATTCAAATTTGCGAATATTTGCCGAATATTCTACAAAATATTCGCGAGATAGCGCGAATTCGAATATGACTACTGCAGCTCATCACTAGTGCTCTGCTAGTCCACATAGGATATACTGTATAGTGAATGATGTTGCCTAAGGGTTGGTAGTTTAATGGATGTTTTCCAAAAGCAATATAGGAAATAACTATACAATATATTAAATATACATAGCAGAATATAAATAAACCTGAATAAAATAATAGAACATTAAAAAACACAGAAATGATATGGGGCCGAACCCCTCAGCCAGCCTATTGGTGGTATAAAGTCGTGAACATCTGGCACAGTGAGGGATGTAGACAAGCATGTTGGGTTCCAAGGTGAAGCATATAAAAGCATGTAGCCTGGCATGGCCTCCACATTGGAGCGCATCAGTGACATGCGCAGTTGTATTGAAACGCGTTCCAATATGCAATGCATTGGAATGTATGGTGCAGCACTGTGCAAAAATTTTTGTAGAATACTGTAGAAGTAGAAGACTATGCAGGGAACACACCCATTTGACAAGGGGAATGGCAACACATAGTTCTCAGTGTAATCATAAATTAATAGTAGGAATAATAGAGGAATTGCACAACTACAGTTATAAGAAAAGATTTTCGAGAATTGTTATTACATGGGGAATGCAAGTAGTTAGATAGTACTAACAAAAACAGGAGAGGGGACAGATTTTATTTAAGTAAACTTACTGTAAAAAGTATTGTACATAATGAGAGCAAGATCAACCCAGTTAATATGTAGTAAAATGGTTCAATCATACTGTATGGTGCCTAGTCAGAGCATATGGGAGAAACCAATGCATTCCATTTAGAGCCATTGTGTTGGAACCTCTACCATCCTACACACAGGCAGCTAGGCGCTTAAAAATACACTTCCATAGTCACCTAGAAAAATAGATGTTCATATTTATCCTGAGACGTGTCAGAAACGTGATAGATGTGCATTCCTGGGATACATCACCATGGAGCACAATAAATACAAACTAAAAGAAGCCAAATATAGTCCCCTCTGAGTATTTTCACCATGAGTAGGTTTTTTTCTGCATGGCTAAACAGGACTACCTCTTGCTGAAGAGCATATATTTTTCAGCAGATGCCCTATTAAATTTTCAAGGAATTTCTTCTGGGATTGACACATTTTCATAATTCATAAAACTACATTATGGATAGCAAAGCAGTTAAGAGGATCTCTTAGCTTCTGTTTTTAGGGTCAACAGTGAACTGTAAGCTTGTACAATAAAATAAGGTGCTATTCATCAAACCCAATCCAAAAATGGCATATTTGCATTTAAATACATTTTTTATTCAATACAAACTAAAGAGAAGAGTAGAATTCAGCATCCAGGGATTTCAAGAACCACAGATTACTACATGGCAAAGAACAGAGAATAAAAATTAAATCAATTTACCTAAAATACAAAAAACAACCGTACATTCAAGTCCTTGGTTTGTCCTCTTAATCAAGTTGTTAAAAACCAGACCTTTTGAAACAGCTGATCATGGTGGTATAAGAATCTCATAAATCATAGCATAGGTCCTCAATATTCTACTTCTGGAATACTCTTTTAATCCATTGGTGACTGCCAGTATACATGGTTTTCCATGAAAAAAAGCTTTTAATCGGAAAAAATTGCACAAATAAAACCCCCTCAACATATTTGGTATCACCGTGTCCATAACCTGAACCACACATTTACCTTGTCATTTATCACATACAGAGAATGCCATAAAAAAAAAAAGAACCAATGCCAGAATTGCTATTTTTTATGTGCCCAAAATGATACCAATGTAAGCTACAAGTTGTCCTACAAAAATGAAGCCCACACACAGCTGCATAGAATGAAAAATAAAAAAGTTATGGGTCTTGGGATGCGGCGATGCAAAAGCATTTTCTTTTCTTTTTTAAAAGGTTTTGTATTGTGCAAAAGTAATCAAATGTAAAAAAAATAAAAATACATGCATTTGGTATTGTTGTAATTGTACTGACCCATAGAATAAAGTTATAATGTTATTTATGCTGAAAAATAAAAACCTGCTAAATTTATAACGTAAAAACTCTGTGGCAGTATTCCAACCCCTCCAAAAAATAAAATAAAAAACGATTTAATAAAAGTTACCGGTATTTAGTGAGTTGGCCCGCAAAAAATAGAGTTAGAAAGGTAAAGCTCTCTGACTGTGATGAAAAAAAATAAAAATAAATTGACAGGCTGGTCATTAAGGGGTTAAGTTTTGTTTTCTAGACGGGTGGGCTCCATTACAATTCTAAATGTGTTTTTACTTGGGTTTTTCTCACTCCAGATATGAATAAAATCTGCATAACAGAATTTAATTTTATACTGTATTTCTCGCCCCATAAGACGCACTCCCCCCCACCAAAGTGGGGGGAAATTGACAGTACGTCTTATGGGGCGAATGCTGCCATTTTTACATTGCTAACACTTATACATCGTCAGCTGTGATGGGAGGGAGGAGGGGCCCGGTGCAGTCACTGTACTCTTACACCAGGCCCCACCGCTCACAGCAGTATTCATATGTAAACTGTAATCCTTAACCTCTTCTTAACTTAAGTTACAGTAGCGCTATCCCGTGTACTACTACTTACTGTCAAGCTCCCGTAGCAGGCAGAGCGTCTGGCAGCTGTAACGTCACTCACTAACGTCATGCGCCTGCTCCGCCTCCTTCATTAATGAAGCGGGCGGAGCCGGCGCGTGACGTGAGTGAGTGACGCTACGCTGCCGGCCGCTCTGCCTGCTTCACAATAAAAACAAAAAAAAATCTTCAAAGTTGTGGGCATGTTCTGTAAATTAAATGATGCAAATCCTCAAACAGTCCATGTTAATTGCAGGTTGTGAGGCACCAAAACACAAAAAAGTCAAGGGGGTGAATACTTTTGCAAGGCACTGTAGATCAGGTTCAGCAACCTTCGACACTCTAGCTGCTGTGAAACTACAACTCGCATCATGCAAACATGCTCAGCTGTTCTAACTCCCATAGAAGTGTATTAGGGCTGTTTCACACGAGCGGATGCCGTGCGTGACATCCGCTCCGTGAATGACAGCCAAGACCCGATGCAGACTGCAGAAGCACGGAGCATTAACATGACTGATAATGCTCCGAGCCTCTCTGTGATCTCTTTACTACGAAATCACAGTGAGATAAAGTTGTCACTGTCATTTCGTAGTAAAGAGATCACAGAGAGGCACGGAGCATTATCAGTCATGTTAATGCTCCGTGCTTCTGCTGTCCGCATGGGGTCTTGGCTGTCATTCACGCAGCGGATGTCACGCACGGCATCCGCTCGTGTGAAACAGCCCTTAAGCATTCTGGGAGTTGTAGTTTTTTAACAGGTGGAGTGCCGGAGGTTGCTGATCCCTGTTATAGGGATTCTATCTTGATTATTGGGATTACATATGTAAGAGAAATGTATTTATTAATTTATGTTTAACACTATTGCTAAACTTTTAATTTCTTCCCACTAAAACAGGGCAGTCTTTATAATTACCCTCTATACATGGCGCCTCTTTCCTGTCTGCGACCGCATGTTTATCTTTATACTTCGTCCTACCTGTTATCGTCGGTACCTCAAGCGGCACTAGTCTGATGAAGGCACGGATGTGCCGAAACGTTACTGACCTTGCCGTAGCAACCACCACTGTGTACTAAATAAAACGAAAATTGCACTTTATACAATTTCGGCTGGAGTCTTTGTATCTACTAAAACAGGGCATTATCCCGTGAAGAATAAAACAACACGTGCATGTCCTTGAAGATTGAAGCGGAAACAAATATTTTCTTCTTTTTGTATTTTATGTATCTTGTACTGTAGTTAGCTCATTGGACTATGTGGCCATGGCAAATTTATATGTCATGGAGAAGCTTTGTGTCTGTCACTGTCCCGCCATCTGGAGAGGGCACGGGCACTACATCACTGACCCTGCTGCTGCCTGGTGGCAAGCCCTGCTGGCCCTCATCTGCAGTCGGGCTGTCCAATGGAGTCCTGTGTCCCCTGCGTTTGGCTGCTAGGCCTCTTCCTCTGTCCTGTAGGGTACGTGTGCACTTCCTGGCTCTTAAAGGGCCAGTGCACTATTACACCAATCTTCACCAGCCAATGGCTGAACATCTGGGGGTGCTTAAGGTGCCTTTCCCAAGGGAGAGGTGCCTGAGCAATAAGTTGTCTAGCATACTAGTTCCCTGCGTAAGTGTTTGGTGTTCTGTTGGTTTGGCCTTGTACCAACCACTGCCCTTTCCTGACTCTGATCTTCTGTTGCCTAACCTGACCTGTGCCTGATTACCTCATTGACCCTTTGCTGCCTGCCCTGACTTCAAACTTGTTTTACAGATTTGTAAAAACTCTTAAATGCAGCCTGCCTGGGACTACAGTTTTGCCTTATCTCTAAGTGCTCCGAACTAGTGTCTCTGGCCCTTGTGGGTCAGCTTTCAACCACACTGAGCTACTTTAGTGGTAGCGGCCTGGTGAGTCTCCTGCAGAAAAGTCCAGATCCATGTATAGGGGTTAAAAGTTAAATACCGGGGGACTGTCAGGATAACGCCTTCAGGATTAGCCTAGAGATGAGCAAACTTGTCGAGGTTCAGTTCAGTTTAAGTTCGCCAATTCTCTTAAAAAGTTTGGTTCGGACCTGAATTGGTATGGCCAAACGAGATTGGCTCCAATTGCCCTGGGAATTGGTATATAACACCCTCTAGTCACCTAGGAAGCAGAATTTTTAGGAAACAGTGATAAATCTTTTCATTCATTTTTTTAGGATTTTTTTCCTCCCACGCCCCTAAGCTCATGAACACAATGACAGCAATAGCAAATCATGTCTGCGTGACATTGATATACATAGCTATGTTTTAACACATGTTTGATAGCGTTACAAACAGTGTGTTTAAAAACACACCATGCCGTGGCATGTGTTATGCATTTTCACGTTCCAAAGCTTCCACAAACTGTCCCTTATCGGGGGTAGATGGTGTTTAAACACACACTGTGTTATTGGATAACAAAATTTAAAAAAACTGTGACTTGTTGGGGACCAAGCGTCCAAAAATGATGTCTTGATGGGATCAGAATGGCTGTCTAAATGACATGTACAAGTATTACTTGTAAGAAGAAAAAGTGGCTCGTTGTGAATAAGTCTATAAAAATTCTCCCTTTTAGTTGGGAGAAGCAGCAGTACAGTGTGGATGTGGAAAAGGTAGGGTGGTAGAAGCACGTGAATACAATAGTAGCGGCAGCAGAAGCAAAATAGCATGAAACATGCAAGGCAGTAGGTCTGTCTATGGATGGCAGTGGTAGGAGTAATAGTGGTAGCAGTGGCAGATGTGTTAATAGTGATGGCAGTAGGGGATTAGTAGTGAGGAGTAGCAGCTGAGTAGGTGGTTGCAGTAGCAGACATATGGTACATGTTTGCAGACAGGCAGCAGCATGATGGAGGCAGCAGCAGCCATACAGAACAGGATGGTAGGCAGGCAGCAACAATGGCATGAAGGTGGCAGTGGCATGATGGAGGCAGCAGAGGCCATACAGAACATGTTGGTAGGCAACAGTGGCATTATGGTGACAGTGACATGATGGAGGCAACCTGTGAGGAATATGGATTAATATTTACTTTCAGCCATGTTCGCACACCAACCATCTGCTGTAAGGTAGCAGAGATAGTGAGCTCCACAGGGGGGCCCTGCTTCAAAGCCAGCCAGATGGCAGAGAGCCTCTAGCAGCCCACCTTTGTTTACATTTCTCACCTCCATTCAGCCAGCCAGGAACCCAGCTAATGGAACAGGAAAAACTTCCCTGCAGGGGGTCTAGGCCATTCCCCAGTTCAATGAACATTATCAGACATCATGGAACCGGCAGTTCATAAGGAATTATGAATCTCCCGTCCATCACAGACATAAACCAGATACACATTTCTGTCCCCGTGGCCACGATAAACAGGCCTGTGGTCATAGCTTGGTGGTGGGATGCCAGGGAGGGGAGATATACATATCTCCCGATAGAAACCAAATAACGGTACCATGCTTGGAATCTACTGGTAGCCGGAACCCAGACGGATCCATTGGTCCCAGAACCACCTCCCTGCGACATTCTGGTCTGGAGCCAGGAGCCATAATCGGTTTTGTGGCTCATGTGCTGCAAGCCCAGCAGAAGGGGAGTGGACCCCTTTAAGAGGCCAGGAGGGGCCGGCTACAGGTTAAAAGGCTTGTGCCAGCAAGCGGGCGTGTATTTCTCTGAAGGGAGGTCACATCGTGCCATGTGTTTAGAGGGACCTGCAACCAGCTGACATCACTGCTTCCCATTAGAGATGTCCCGAATAGTTCACCGGTGAATAGTTCCCGGCGAATATAGCTTGTTCGTGTTCGCCGCGGCGGGCGAACATATAAACTTGACCCTGTACCTCACAGTCAGCAGACACATTCCAGCCAATCAGCAGCAGACCCTCCCACCTCCTGGACAGCATCCATTTTAGATTCATTCGGAAGCTGCATTCTTAGTGAGAGGAGGGACAGTGTAGCTGCTGCTGATTTAATAGGGAAATCGATAGCTAGGCAAGTGTATTCAGTGTCCACTGCAGTCCTGAAGGACTCATCTGATCTCTGCTGTAAGGACAGCACCCCAAAAAGCCAGTTTTAGGGCTAGAACATCAGTCTGCTTTTTTTTTTTTTTCCTGTGTAATCAAATTGCAGTTGCCTGCCTGCCAGCGTGTGTGTCAGGCTCACAGCCCTGCAAGTGCATAGTGTCACCAGCGCAACTCATATCTGGTGACACATTCGATTCTATTTAAATAAAAAAAACTATTTTGGCTGAATAAATAGCAGTCAGTTACACACGTGTTGGTGTGTTTAAGGCCCAATGCAGTGCATAATGTCACTTCAGCGCCATTCATATCTGGTGTCACATTCGATTCCATTTAAAGAAAAACAGAAAATTTTGGCTGAATAAATAGCAGTCAGTTACACACGTGTTTGTGTGTTTAAGGCCCAGTGCAGTGCATAGTGTCACTTCAGCGCCATTCATATCTGGTGTCACATTCGATTCCATTTAAAGAAAAAAAACTATTTTGACTGAATAAATAGCAGTCAGTTACACACGTGTTTGTGTGTTTAAGGCCCAGTGCAGTGCATAGTGTCACTTCAGCGCAACTCATATCTTGTGTCACAGTAGCTTGCACGCATAGTACAACTTAAAGAGGACCTTTCACTAGAATAAAACATCTAAACTAACTATACAGACATGGAGAGCGGCGCCCAGGGATCTCCCTGCACTTACTGTTATACCTGGGTGCCGCTCCGTTCGCCCGGTATAGCCTCCGGTATCTTCATAGTTAGGCTCCACCCAGGGGAACCTGCCGGCGTCTCATTCTCCCATGCTGTAGCGCTGGCCAATCGCAACGCTCAGCTCACAGCCTGAGAGGCTTTTTTTTCTCTCAGGCTATGAGCTGAGCGCTGCGATTGGCCAGCGCTACAGCATAGGAGAAGGAGACCCCGGCAGGTTCCCCTGGGTGGAGCCTAACTATGAAGATACCGGAGGCTATACCGGGAGAACGGAGCGGCGCCCAGGTATAACAGTAAGTGCAGGGGGATCCCTGGACGCCGCTCTCCATGTCTGTATAGTTAGTTTAGATGTTTTATTCTAGTAAAAGGTCCTCTTTAACTAATCTAAAAAAAATGACAGGCAGAGGCAGGCCACCCCGCAGAGGCCGTCGTGGTCATGGTGCTGTGATTCCCTATGGCCCTAGACTAATGCCCAGTGTTCAGAGGCCACGTACCCTGAACTCGAAAAGTTCTGAGGACATAGTTGACTGGCTAACACAGGACACCCAATCTTCTACAGCTTCCGCTCAGAACCTTGACGCACCATCCTCCTCCAGCTCAGCTTTGGGCACCTCTCAAGTTACCACTCGCCCGCCTGCCGCCACCACCAACACTAGCACCACAGCCGCTTCACTTGATCTATCAGAGGAGTTATTTACACATCTGTTGGAAGAAATGAGTGATGCGCAACCATTATTGCCAGAGGATGTAGATAACAGGGATATGTCTCAGTCAGGCAGCATTACACACATGCACGTACGGTGTGATGATGATGATGTTGTACCCGCTGCTGCTTCCTTTGCTGAGTTGTCAGATACAAGTGAAGCGGTTGATGATGACTATGTGTCCGTGAATGTCACGTGGGTGCCCGCTCGAAGAGAAGAAGAACAGGGGGAAAGTTCTGATGGGGAGACAGAGAGGAGGAGGAGACGAGTTGGAAGCAGGGGGAGGTTGTCGCAAGGAGCTAGTGGCACAGTCAGACAGCATGCATCGGCACCCGGGGTCAGCCAGACAGCACGCCAATCAACGCATGCTGTTGCCACCACCAGAATGCCGTCATTGCAGAGCTCAGCAGTGTGGCATTTTTTTTGTGTGTCTGCCTCTGACAACAGCAATGCCATTTGCAACCTGTGCCAAAAGAAACTGAGTCGTGGGAAGTTCAACACCCACCTAGGTACAACTGCTTTGCGAAGGCACATAATCGCACATCACAAACGCCTATGGGATCAACACATGAGTACAAGCAGCACACAAACTCAAAGCCGCCATCCTCCTCCTGGTCCAGCATCTTCAGCCACATCAACCACTGCTGTCCTCCTTGCCCTTCTCTCAACCATCCGCCACTCCATCTCTCGCCTTGAGCAGTTCCTGCTCATCTGCCCACAGTCAGGTGTCTGTCAAGGAAATGTTTGAGCGTAAGAAGCCAATGTCACAAAGTCACCCCCTTGCCCGGCGTCTGACAGCTGGCTTGTCTGAACTCTTAGCCCGCCAGCTTTTACCATACAAGCTGGTGGAGTCTGAGTCGTTCCAGGGGGACGTAACAGGGATTAAACTGATAAGAATAGAACAACATAACACACCACAACTATCTGGCGGCACATTAGATTGCACACGCAGTGCCCCAAATTTGAAGTAGGAGGACCGACCAAGCATCTTTTTCCATCTCCCCATTCCTAAAATCGATGCCATATACACGTTCCCTGATAGGGGACGTAACAGGGATTAAGCTGATAAGAATATAACAACATAACACACCACAACTATCTGGTGGCACATTAGATTGCACGCACAGTGCCCCAAAAGCACATTATTCCAAACAATTTAGGAATGTTAGGTGATTTATGCCCTTTATGGATTAAAACCCGACTCTGCATCAACTATGTAATTTTCCATGGGAGTTTTGCCATGGATCGCCCTCCGGCATGCCACAGTCCAGGTGTTAGTCCCCTTGAAACAACTTTTCCATCACTATTGTGGCCAGAAAGAGTCCCTGTGGGTTTTAAAATTTGCCTGCCCATTGAAGTCAATGGCGGTTCGCCCGGTTCGCCCGTTCGCGAACATTTGCAAAAATTTACGTTCGCCCCTTCGCGAACGGAAAATTTTATGTTCACGACATCTCTACTTCCCATGTGACCACAGCTAAGAACTCATCACAACTCAAAGGATTCCTATACCTGGTAAACTGACTTTTGTTCTGCTTAACTCTGTTTGTACCACGCCATCTGTACTTTTAACCTCAGACCGATGTATATATTCTTTATGTGTATATTGTGTTACGTCTAGTGCGCCCTTAAGGCAATTAAAAATATAATGTAATCTTGTGCTGTACTTGTATCTCGATCACGAATCCCCACATCCGTGTTTCGGCCTAGTAATACTCTACCGCGGGTTGGGTTCTTACCTTATATAATCCTGTTAGCGGACCGGGCTTATATCAAACAAGAAACTGGTGGCAGTATACCCGGGCTGAGAACGCGCTGTTTCACTTGGGCAGTGAAAAGGCTCTTTCAGCTTGTTGCCTCTCTGTGCCCGTGTGAACAGGAGGAATCTGTGGACACTGTGCCAAGCTGACCTTACCCGCTCCTCCAGGAGAGTGTAATGTCACGCCCTGGTAACCAGTGACCATACCGTATCTCGCTGGCTCTACGTAGTTGACGTCCGACGTCAGTCGGGGTACGGTATTCGTCACACAACCTTAGCAGCAGCCATCCGAAACATGATGGTAGGCAGGCAACATGATTCCAGAGGAGTGTGAAAATTCTCCTTAATCCAGGCTTGGTTCATTTTGACAAAAGGGATGTTTGGAACACTGGCGGAGGACAACTTGGTTTGCTTAGGTGTCACCATGCCCCCTGCGGCGCTAAAAAACATCTCCAAGATGACACTGAAGGCTGAGCAAGAAAGCAGAAAGAGTGCGTAACTTGCCACTGTTCCACTCTGCCTGCTCAGAAATCCATGGGGCCTGGGAACAGGATATGCACGAGATAGGCCAGAGTGTAGGTAGGCCTGAACCTGGGTGTTGAAGAGGGAGGTCTCGGCTTGAGAATAGTCTGAGCCTGGTATGACACGTGAAAAAAATGCTCCATCATGTTGAAGAGACTGAACTGGCTGCTGCTACTGGTGCTGTGGCTTCTGCTGCTTTTGGCAGCAGGAGGTGGGTGACTCTGCAAGGGGCGGAGAGGGGACTCTCTCATCGACACGGTGGCAGCAGGTGTCTGCCAAAAGCAGTGAAAAGCTGTGTACACAGTGTTTCCTTGTAATAACGTAATTTGTCCTCCCTTTCGGAGATGGGTAAACATTCCCCCTTTTTGCTTTGCTAACAAGGGTCTAAAAGCATTGCTATCTAGTCATCAGACTGCTTGATCCCAGTGATACGCCTATCACTACCCCCTACCCCATAAGCAAGCGAGCATACAGATGGCCATTCTGGTCAGCATACCCGAGAAGCCACTTCTTTCCAACTTCACCTCCCACTGAAATTACTGGGTGTCTTGGCCGGTGTCACCGTCATCATCATCAGTATCCTCCTCCTCCGACTTTTCCTCCAGTGGCAGCTCCTCATTCTTATCCTCCTCCTCCTCCATGGGAGTTTTTCCTTTTGGGTCCTCAATAACAGGGTGGACACTGGACAGCAAGATGCTTTATTTGTTCTTCCTCCACCGCCCCCTGCTGCATGAGCATCAGCATCTGCACGATGAACAGCATGAGCTGCGACTGCTCGACCTGGAAACAACACATGCTCCCTGCTGAGGATGTCTGGTGCATGGCAAAAAATCATTCATGGCCTTCCGCTGCTCGTACAGATGCTCTTGCATGTGCAATGTTGAATTCCAGTGAGTTAGGATATTGCGAATTAAGCAGTGTAGAGGCAGACCGTTCTGTTGCTGCATGTCCAGGAGAGTGTTCCTCGCCATGTAAAAATGCTGAAATGAGACAATAATCTCCTGGACATTGCTAGCAAGCCAGTGTACTTTTCTAAAAAGTGTTGGACCACTAGGTTGATGACGTGTGCCATGCAGGGAGCGTGTGTTATTTCCCCCAAGTTCAGGGCGGCCACAATGTTGCACTTATTGTTGCTGACCACCTTGACCAAATCTAGTTGGCGGGGTGACAGCCAGCGGGATGTTTGCTGCTTGATGTACAGTACAGACCAAAAGTTTGGACACACCTTCTCATTCAAAGAGTTTTCTTTATTTTCATGACTATGAAGGCATCAAAACTATGAATTAACACATGTGGAATTATATACATAACAAACAAGTGTGAAACAACTGAAAATATGTCATATTCTAGGTTCTTCAAAGTAGCCACCATTTGCTTTGATTATTGCTTTGCACACTCTTGGCATTCTCTTGATGAGCTTCAAGAGGTAGTCCCCTGAAATGGTCTTCCAACAGTCTTAAAGGAGTTCCCAGAGATGCTTAGCACTTGTTGGCCCTTTTGCCTTCACTCTGCAGTCCAGCTCACCCCAAACCATCTCGATTGGGTTCAGGTTCGGTGACTGTGGAGGCCAGGTCATCTGGCGCAGCACCCCATCACTCTCCTTCATGGTCAAATAGCCCTTACTTTCAAAGTTTTCCCAATTTTTTGGCTGACTGACTGACCTTCATTTCTTAAAGTAATGATGGCCACTCGTTTTTCTTTACTTAGCTGCTTTTTTCTTGCCATAATACAAATTCTAACCGTCTATTCAGTAGGACTATCAGCTGTGTATCCACCTGACTTCTCCTCAACGCAACTGATGGTCCCAACCCCATTTATAAGGCAAGAAATCCCACTTATTAAACCTGACAGGGCACACCTGTGAAGTGAAAACCATTTCAGGGGACTACCTCTTGAAGCTCATCAAGAGAATGCCATCATAGTTTTGATGCCTTCAGTGTGAATCTACAATTTTCATAGTCATGAAAATAAAGAAAACTCTTTGAATGAGAAGGTGCAGGCTCGGACTGGCTCACCGGGAAGCCGGTGAAATGCCCGGTGGGCCCCTTGCCTGTCTGCTTATACTACAGCCAGAGCCACCAGCAGGGCAGTTACTATAAATTCAGGCACCTGGCTGTTATCAGGTGCTGGACTGCCACACATATCATTTTACTTTGGTGAAAGGACAGCACAATACTTTGCAGCGCTTGTTCCTTTCTCCAAAGTAAACTTCACCGACCCGACATGAGCGGACAGCTCCCCCCCCTCCTCTCTGCAGTGTGATATTCCATCATGTGTGAGGAGGGGGCGGAGCCGGAGGAGCCGAGGCAGCAGCAGGAGGTAATGGAGACGCTGCTCTCTCTGAGTCACTGTGCCTCCAGTATAAAGTTCTCTTCTCTCACTGGTCCCACTACTCCACACAGCAGCACTGGGGTAAGTTACTGTGGGAGGGAACTGGGAAGTTAGGAGAATCCTGAAGCTGCTGCCCCTGCACATCTTGTGTCCCCCTGTTGTTCCAGCCCCTCACAGACCTTTCCCACCAACTATCTCACCTATACTTTATACAGGGCAAGAAGTTATGTCTCCCAGTGTCCCCCTCTTCCCTCTCATCAGTGGCATTTCACACTTTCCCAGCCCCTCACCCCCACATAATATGTAATGTCTCTGGAGCAGTGGCGTACACACAATCCATGGGGCCCCGGTGCAAAACTGAACCATGGGCCCCCCCCCCCCCCAACCTCCCTCCACCAGCAGCAGGGTTAGGCTACTTTCACACTTGCGTTAGGAGCGGATCCGTCTGGTGTCTGCACAGACGGATCCTCACCTATAATGCAAACGCTTGTATCCGTTCAGAACGGATCCGTTTGCATTACCACGAACAAAAAAACAAGATAATGCAAACTGATCCGTCCTGACTTACACTAAAAGTCAATGGGAGACGGATCCGTTTTCAATTGCACCATATTGTGTCAGTGAAAACGGATCCGTCCCCATTGACTTACATTGTAAGTCAGGACGAATCCGTTTGGCTCCGCATCGCCAGGCGGACACCAAAACGAATCTGCACAGACGGATCCGCACCTATAATGCAAACGCTTGTATCCGTTCAGAACAGATCCGTTTGGCTGCAAGCAGTGCTTTGGTGTCGGCCTCCAGAGCGGAATGGAGGCCGAACGGAGGCAAACTGATGCATTCTGAACGGATCCTTATCCATTCAGAATGCATTGGGGCTGAACTGATCCGTTTTGGACCGCTGAGCCCTGAAACAGATCTCACAGGCGGACCCAGAAACGCCAGTGTGAAAGTAGCCTAGCTCTGCTATATTTCTGTAGCCTGCAACCTCTGACTGCCCAGTTGGGCTGAAACTACTACACCCAGCATATCCTCGCAGTAATAGTAAATGGATATTGGTGCAATTCTGAGCTACTAGTCTATATAATACAATACTATAATACTGGGCAGTCAGAGGTTGCAGGCTACAGAAATATAGCAGAGTTAGTTATAAAGCCAGCCCCCATCAGACCCTACTCTGAGTCTACTCTGAACTCACTGACCATAAATCTGGTGAGCAATTATGAAGACTTTTTTTTTTTTTTTTTTACAAATCTTATCTTCACTTCCGGACCGGCACCGGCTTCTTCACGCTCTCCCGAAAGCTTTTCCGGCGCCTTCTCCCTGCTGCGTCTCGGCGTTGTTGTGCGCCTGCGCAGCCTAGGGAAACGTCATGTCCGGTGCGGCCGCCCAACAGGAAATGACTAGGCACGCCGCACCCGCACGGGGAGGAGAATCAGGGGGAGGAGACTCACTCAAGGAGGGTAGGGCTGGCCTGGCACTGCAGCGCAGAAACGCAACACTGGGCGGCAGGCCCCAGGTCGGCCGCCTGGGTTAAGGCTGTTTCACACGAGCGAGTCCATTGCGGGAATCACGCTCCGTGTGTGAGTGTGATCCTTCGCTCTGGACTTGCAGGAGCGCACGGCATTATCATGATTTATAATGCTATGTGTCTCTGCATGGCCTTTTTTCCACAGAATCATACTGACAGCTTTATGTCGCTATGTCCAGAGCGGAGGTTCACACTCACACACGGAGCGTGAATCCCGCAATGGACTCGCTCGTGTGAAACAGCCCTTATACAGGCAGGCACAGCACTACTGCAGGGCGGGGCCAGGGGTCCACAGGCAACTGCGACCCCTGTATGTACGCCCCTGCTCTGGAGGTTATATCAGTACTGGAGCGTTATAAGAGGAGCGGCTGATATCAGTCACATATAATGTAATGTCTCTGGAGGTTACCGTATTTTTTGCCCCATAAGACGCACTTTCCCCCCCCAAAAAATGGGGAGAAAATGCCCCTGCGTCTTATGGGGCGAATGCTGAAATTTTTACATCGCAGACTGCGATGTATGCGAGAGCGGGGAGGGACTGGGAGGAGGAGCTGGGGGCCGGCAATTGCGGCGGGGCCGGTGCAGTCACTGTACTCCGGCCCCGCCGCTCCAGTGCTGCAATATTCAAATATAAAATGTCTCATTCAATTAAAAGTGATTAAACATGCCCCCCCCACTTTTAATATTACCATACACCCTAACAGCTTCTGTAGAATGCAGGCCGGGCGGCCGGCAGCATAACTCCCTGATGTCACGTGCCTGCGCCACCTACTTTATGAATCAAGCAGGCGGCGCAGGCACGTGACGTCAGTGAGTGACGCGCTGGCCGCCCGGCCTGCCTGCCTGCCTGCATTGTACAGAAGCTGTTAGGGTGTACGGTAATATTAGGAGTGAGGGGGCATGTTTAATCACTTTTAATTGAATGAGACATTTTATATTTATATACTGCAGCACTGGAGCGGTGGGGGGGGGGGTAATCTGTGGATGACAGTTTTATGGGGGACATCTGTGGATGGCACTGTTAAGGGGTTGGGGGTCTGTGGATGGCACTGTTATGGGGTGGGGGGGTCTGTGATGGCACATATATAACAGTGCCATCCACAGATCCCCCATAACAGGGCCATCCACAGATCCCCCATAACAGTGCCATCCACAGATCCCCCCCATAACAGTGCCATCCACAGATACCCCCCATAACAATGCCATCCACAGATACCCCCCATAACAGTGCCATCCACAGATACCCCCCATAACAGTGTCCGTCACAGATACCCCCCATAACAGTGTCCGTCACTGATACCCCCCATAACAGTGCTTCATCCACAGATACCCCCATAACAGTGCGTCATCTACAGATACCCCCATAAGGCCTCATGCACACGACCGTTGTTGTGTTCCGTTCCGCAAAATGGGGTTCCGTTGTTCCGTGATCCGTTTTTGTTTCCGTGTGTCTTTTTTTATTTTTGGAGGATCACCAGACATGAAGGAAAGTAAAAAAAAAATCTAAGTCAAGTTTGCCATGCAAATGATAGGAAAAAAACGGACGCGGACACGCGGACGTGGATTACAGTCTTGTGTGCTTTCGCGTTTTTTCACGGTCCCATTGACTTGAATGGGTCCGCAAACCGTTTTCCGTGGAAAAAATAGGACAGGTTATATTTTTTGGACGGACTGGAACCACGGATCACGGACGCGGATGACAAACGGTGCATTAGCCGAGTTTTCAACAAACCCATTGAAAGTCAATGGGTCCGCAGAAAATCACGAATAACGGAACAACGGACACGGAATAAAACAACAGTCGTGTGCATGAGGCCTAACCGTGCATCATCCACAGATCCCCCATAACCGTGCATCATCCACAGATCCCCCATAACAGTGCCATCCCCAGATCCCCCCCATAAGTGTCCTTCACAGATCCCCCCCATAACAGTGTCCTTCACAGATCCCCAGTAATAGTGCCATCCACAGACCACCATTAGTTCCAAACCCACCAAAAGCACACCTTTTGGTTAAAAATCTTTTTTTTCTTATTTTCCTCCCCAAAAACCTAGGTGCGTCTTATGGGCCGGTGCGTCTTATGGGCCGAAAAATACGGTATATCAGTACTAGAGCGTTATAAGAGGAGTGGCTGATATCAGTCACATGTGATGTAATGTCTCTGGATGTTATATCAGCGCTGGAGTGTTATAAGAGGAGCGGCTGATATCAGTCACATATGACTGTGGATAGGTCATCAGTATCTGATTGGTGGGGGCCTGACACCCGGGACTAGGGATCGACCGATATTGATTTTTTTTTAGAGCTGATAACCTGTGAACTTTCAGGCCGATAGCCGATAATTTATACCAATATTTTGTGCATTTTTTATGTTTGAAAAAAATAAATAAATTCCTACACAAATCTGCTGTTAAATGAAGAGATGCCATTATATATCTAAGATTAAATATTTATACTTAATATTTTGGTGTTATTTTTATTTAATAACTATTTCCCCCTTAGGGGCTAGAACCTGGATCCCTTGTCCTATTCACCCTAATAGAGCTCTATTAGGGTGAATAGGACCTCACACGCTCCCTGTGCATAGTACACATGTCAGCAGGGAGCTGACTATGGCAGCCAGGGCGTCAGTAGCGTCCTGGCTGCCATGGTAACCGATCAGAGCCCCGCAATTACACTGCTTGGGCTCTGATCAGAAGCTGCCACTGCCACCAATGAAGATAACTTGCCCATTAATTAAAATATAGCGACACCTGACCTCCTATGAGAGGTAGCTGCGATCCGCGGCAGTTAACCCCTCAGGTGCAGCTATATGATTCACCCGCCTCCTATATTTGAATTAATAACTGAGTTAACATCAGCCCCTCCCCTCCTCCTCCCCTCTTGCCTCTCACTGGTGGCAGCAGCGGCACAGGGGGGAGGGACCGCTTCCTTCTACCCTGTGCTGCTGAGGGAACATTGATTGCGTTGATAGCAGCGTGATCCATGTTCGCGATTCGTTATCGGCATATCGGCAAGGTTAGATGCTGATACCGATAACTTTGAAAATCCTGAATATCGGCCGATAATATCGGTAAATCCGATAATCGGTCGATCCCTACCTGGGACCACTGCCGATCAGCTGTTTGAGAAGGCACCGGGCTCCTGTGAGCGCTGTGCCCTTCTCTGTGATTTTTCTGGGCCATGTGTTCATTGATCAAGTGGCCTAGGAGCAGCTCAGCCCCATAGAAGTGAAAGGGGCTGAACATGATACCAAGCACAGCCGCTATAGGATGTACGGCGCTGACCTTGGTGAGCTGTGAGGAGGCCGGGGCACTACTGCCAGCACTTCAATAAACTTATCCTTCTGAATATGCAGGAAACATTTCCTTCACTTTGGATATTGTTTAGGCTGGGGGACTGGGTGGTTCATCTAGGACATGGAATGTCCACGTGTGACTGCTGTCCACACTACTGTAAATAACAGATACAGTTATCAACTAAATGAGTTGCTTAAAGGGAGTCTGTCATCACAGTTTCACCTTTTTAACCCTTCCCATAGCTTTCGAGCAGCATTACAGTTGATAAAAACGTTACCTTTATTATAAGCAATCGTGGACTTATAAAACGGGCAAAAATCATCTTAGTAGGATATGCAAATGAGGGCTCGCAAGTGCCCAGGGGCGGCGTCAACCTCGTAGGTGCCGAGATCCCGCGCCTGCGCACTGAGTCCATCGGCCGGCGCATGCGCACTGTGATGTCATTTCCTGGTACGGCATCACAGTAATTAATGCGCATGCGCCGGCTAACGGACTCAGTGCGCAGGCGCGGGATCTCGGCAAAAGAAGAAGTAAGAAGATGGGCGGGCAGAGGGAAAGGATGGGCGGGGGGAACCGACGATAAGGCAGAGCTGCCTGGGCACCTACGAGGTTGACGCCGCCCCTGGGCACTTGCGAGCCCTCATTTGCATATCCTACTAAGATGATTTTTGCCAGTTTTATAGGTCCACGATTGCTTATAAAGGTAACGTTTTTATCAACTGTAGTGCTGCTCGAAAGCTATGGGAAGGGTTAAAAAGGTGAAACTGTGATGACAGACTCCCTTTAAAGAGAAACTATTTGCTATAGTGCAGTGCACAATACTGTTCTGTTTAGCATACTGTTACTGTATTGTGTGCTAAAATGCATACATTCATGTGTGCGAGACTGAAAAATGAACAAGTTATATCTCCAGCTCTAGGGTGGGCCCCCAAAATCAATTCCACTAGTGGGCCCTAGGCACCCCAGTCCGACACTGAGAAGGTGTGTCCAAACTTTTGGTCTGTACTGTACATTAGCAACTGCTCGCCTGTGTGGCAACTCTTACCCAGGCTTTAACACCGCAAGGCTACTCTAGACTTGACACATGTGATAGGAAGGAAGGGGAGTGGGAACAATGCTGTGCCCTGCCGCTGTTGGGGATGGGAGCTTGTCCATAGAGGAGGAGGTGGAGGAGTTGGATAAGTGCAATTGTGGGGAGGATCAAAAGTACCTGTCAATGTTGCAGGGGTGCTGCCCCAGCACTGCTGCAAAAAACATTGGCCCAGTGATTGACATATACTGTCCCTGCTTGTAAAAGCTTTTCTAGGTGTCCACCGTGGTGTGCACCCTGCCGCACGACATCAATCACAAGGAGTGGCCCTCATACTCCACCACATATGAGTACAAGGCACTACTAAATGGTATGGCAGTGACTGCACCATTTAAATGCGCACAGCTTATTTTAATCCTGCAGATCTTCCACATAGCTGTGGTTTTGTGTGTTGGCCTTGTGGACAAAAAAAGCCATACTTTTTGTGCCTGCCCTCCCAGAATTAGTGGCATCACTAGTTCCCGAGCTGGCCACAATATAAGCAGATCTGTCCATGCCAGTTCTTTAGGAGGTTTTGGCCCTACATTGCCTCTATTCTAAATTTCCACCGCGGCCACCAACCTTCTCCTCAGATTTCACCTCCTCCATTCCAGCACCCTGATCCGGCTGCCAGATCCTGCCCAACACACCATCATTGGAGTCCTCTCCCTCCCTGCAACTTTTATTAGACTGATATATCATGGTGGGTTCCTTGGCTCCCCTCCCAGTTCCCTGCTCTGTATTTTCCCTGACTGCCATTGTCACAGCCCTCGCCGCCAATACTGTGGCTACGGGTGCCACTATTACCACCACCAACACAGAGGAGGAGTGAGCCATCCACAATCTCATCCTCTTTCTCCTCAATGATAATGTTGCACCTTTCTAAAACCAGGGACAACTGCAGCCTACTACTAATACTACTACTCCGGGCTGGATAGTTGGTGCTGCTACTACCCACATTCTGGCTATGGGAGAACATTGGGTCTTTTGTATGGAACTCTTCCTTGTTCCTGACATTTTTGGGCCAAATGTACACAGTCAGACAAAGTGTGGAATGGTTTGCAAGTCTGTTTTCTGGAACTTAAAGGTGTTCTCTCACTTCAGCAAACTGCATATATAATATAGAGAAAGTTTCCATGGTTATGACCAACCTGCAATCTAGCAACAGTGGTTGTGCTTCCACACTGTAGGAAAAAGTGTCGGCCTATGTGCACTCCCATTGCCCCAACCTCCAGAGAGGCTGGAGCTTTTTCCTATAGTGTGTAAGCATGGATTGCAGGGTGGTTGTAACCACTAAAATGAGAAGTCTATGATGTGATGGAAAAATAAATGAAGCAAAGGAGGCAATATGTGCCTTGTATTAACTTTCTCCACATGATAAATATCATTTGTCGAAGTGAAACAACCCCTTTAAAGTCAAAGAGGTGCAATAAAATGTCCTTCTTTGTTCGCAACACACTGAAGACACTGCAACTGACATCTGACTTTAGAAATAATGCAGTATTGGTGCCACTAACAGATTTGGGCCTAATGTCTTCTGTGTGTTCAAATATGCAGATTCAGAGAAAAAAACTTTCTCTAGTGTAAAATGCAAGTTGTCAACCTATTAGGAGATTATTTTACATCACCCCAAAACTGTCTGGAGATGACCTGACACGGATTTCGGACTAGTACTCTCTGTATTGTAAGACACATGTGTAGTGTCCCACTACGTAAGGGTGGGCACTACACAAGGGTCAATTGGGTCACGTTGTTCTCCACCTCCTGTGGAACATGGTTATTGTATTTTATATTGCATTTTAATGTGAATTGTCATGTTATTTATGTTATCTCCTGTGTACCAGGCCTGTTAGGGGTGTAGTTTCCTCCTCCTAGACAGTAGAGGGAGCTAGGGAACCCCCTAGTATAAATAGCCAGGTCCAGACCAGAGAGTGTGTGTGTAGTCAGAAGCCAAGAGTGACTTCAGCCAGAAAAGAGCTGAGAACCAGCCTCTGACATGTAGCTAGATAGCCCAGGCTCCTAGCTTGCCACCAGGAGAAGAGTCTGCCTCCTGAGAAACTAAGTTCCTATAAAAGTACAGTGCAGAGCCAAGTTTATTCCAGCCAAACAGAGAGCTGAAGGGCAGAAGGTTATATTTAAAGCAAGGAGACATATACGAGAGGAAATTTTCCCTAACCAAGGATAAAGCCAGCAATAGGGCATATGGGCCTTGGAGAAAGACAGACAGGATCCTGAGGAAAAGTGCAGCCTGATCTGTAAGTGTTTAACCCTCTGAGTATCTTGCAAAGAACATTTGCCTGCCATTTGATGTAAAGCCTGCCTGTCACCACCTTTTACATGTGGAACTGACCAAAGACTGTAAATAGTAAAATTGTTCAGTAAAAGGAAGTTTTGGTTCACTGCAACGTGTGTTCCTCAATTATTACTACAAGAAATCGGTGTGCCACCGTTATCGGCACTGGCGTCACGAACTTTAAGGGATCTTGCCACAGGCACACTAAACCTACAACACCTAGGGCACCTCACCTACCACCTGGCCTGGTCCCTATACACAGAGAGTGTCCCAGAGGATCCATGTGCCAACCTCTCCATCACTGCTGTAAGCCTGCCCAGGGTATCTAAAAACTGTGAGTACCAAGAGCAACCCTCGTTCTGCCTATTAACCGTGACCTCACATTCGCTCACCCTGCAGGGCTGCATACTGCATATTTTGGCGTCATGAACAGGATACGGAATATTCCTACGCCATAGTGGAATTTAAACTGTGTGCCATTATTGCCTATGAAGGGATAAATGCCCTATCCGTTTATTTGAAAAAGTTGGGCCAAAGAACTGTGAAAAAGTTGCGGTGTGAAACTGTGCATTGTTGACAGCATTGTGCTTAAAGATGGCCGCCTAAGCTGACTGATTTATTGCTGTGCCATCTCTGTATTGTATTGGCGGGAAGAATTTGGCGCCTTCTGCTGAAGAGAGCGGGAAAGAATGTATTTTAGCGCCACTGCCTTATCAGCTTATTTGCATGTCTGCCAAGATGGACTCCGCCTCCTCATGTTGGAGTACCTAGGGGGCGGCCTCCCGGAGCAGTGGGAGGTCTTGGGCGAAATACTGAGAGCCGCCCTGTCGTCCACCAGAGAAGGATCGAGCATGTTGGAGAGAGAGGATTGCTCTAATCTAATGGCTTCACCTACCGCCAGGACTGCAGAGCCTGCAATGTTCGAGGAGGAAGAAGCACCACCGGCCTATACTCCGGGACCGGAGAGGCCACCCTGCTTTCCACCGCGGTTGCAGCCCGAGCCGTGCCTTGGCTCGTGGAAGGGATTTGCCCGGCCCAAGTGCGCAATGGTCTTTGCTGATGGCTGAGATACGAGCCGTGGCAATACAAAAGACTACCTGAAAGAAAATATATTTCGAGGAACTGGCAAAAACTGTCTACGAGCTCCACGCGAACACTCAACCCCGCCTGGAAAGAAGAATGGGGGTAGTGGTGGCATTCGACAAGAGTCGGGGGTTCGGATTCATTAAAGACCACTCCACAGGCCGAGACCTTTTTGTAAACCGGAGGTCTGTAAAGCGCAGCTACCTGCCGGAGCATCTGCACAACCTCCGCGAAGGAGAAGAGGTGGAGTTTACCCCCACTGAGGGCCTGAGAGGGCCGTACGCCACGGCAGTAGCCCATCCCAAACCGGGACCAGAGGACTGGGAAGAACCTGAAGAGCCCACCAGTCCGGGATGCGAACAAGAGAGACCTGTGGAGCCTGTCCACAACACGTACCAAGAGAGGGGTTCCTTCACCGGCCCCAATATCTTTTGGCAACCCACAGTGCTGGAGAAATGGGTGAGCCCTTATTCCTCACCTGAGTTGCCCCGCAGGGAAAAGACTCAGGCGGAGTTGGAAAATTTGTAAAAATTCCATGAAGCCCTTGATGCCCTGCGGCGAGGAAAAAGTTCAGACCCAGCGCCTGAACCTGCTGCGACTGTGCTGGATACCTGCCGTGGAGCAGCGCCCGAGCGACTGGAGGATCAGATTGCCAGGTTAGAGATCCACCTTCATGGCCTGCGCCAACTTGTCGCGTCCAGAGTGGCACCGATACCACCGGATGATTGTGATCCCCCAATGAACTTCGATGTCCCCGAGCCTGCAATAAAAGTCCCCGTCGCCACCAGCTCGGCGACCTCCGTAGCTGTGCCCGCCGTTGCGGCACCTGAGAAACTTTGCTATGCAAGGAGTCGGGTCCGTCGCTTGAAGCCGGCGCCACCCAGACCCATGGAGCCTCCTGTAGCGTTAACCCCCAGGCTTGCGGAGCCTATACCAGTGACAGGCCCATTTATTCTGCAATTGCCTGACAATACTATTTTGTGGGCCCAGCCATGCATGGATCCCCGTTCCAGGCCAAAACTCAGAGCAGAGCCAGGATGTACCACATCTGATGACCAGTATGAACTGGATACATACATGTAAGTAGGCCTGCTAGGCCATGTTTTTGCTGATGGACCCATATACAGTGACTTCAGGACAGGAGTCCTATGTTTTGGCCAAAAGAGCTGCTGCCAGTTACCCAAGGCCCAGTGGTAGTTGAAAAACCACTGAGAATAACAAGTGCTCTACTGCTCTATTGTTTACCAGGACATCCTGCCTGCTTCAAAGTGCCAAATCCAAGTTGTGCCTGCTTTTTCTGGGGTTTTTTGTGCACCTTTTCCCTTTTTAACCCCCTTTTCAGGTTGATCAGGGATATTACAGCACAACTTTTATCTACCAGGACTTGCCAGGGGAAAATATCCCTGAAATGTAGAGGTCTGTGTTGTGACTTTTTATGTGCAATCTTAATTCAAGAACTGTGCCCAGAGATGACCATAATGCATGTGGGCCTCTGAGATGCTATTTTTTGGGACTATTGTATTTTATTATTATGGACTATCCTGGTTATTCCTGATAAGCTGTACCAGGTCAGCGCCCCTGTTCCCTATACTATCCTGAGTGAAGAGAACGACGCCCCTTTTCACCGCACTTGTTCCTTTGCCAGCGGAGCTGCCTGATATTTTCATTGCAGATGTAGATGTGTGTGCCTGCTTTGCATTTTTGTCTTTCAGGAGACAGTTTCCAGCTGGGAGGACCCCTTGTGTTGCGCCAAGGACGGGCAACTTCAAAGCAACGGGGTATGTAGTGTCCCACTACGTAAGGGTGGGCACTACACAAGGGTCAATTGGGTCACGTTGTTCTCCACCTCCTGTGGAACATGGTTATTGTATTTTATATTGCATTTTAATGTGAATTGTCATGTTATTTATGTTATCTCCTGTGTACCAGGCCTGTTAGGGGTGTAGTTTCCTCCTCCTAGACAGTAGAGGGAGCTAGGGAACCCCCTAGTATAAATAGCCAGGTCCAGACCAGAGAGTAGGTGTGTGTAGTCAGAAGCCTAGAGTGACTTCAGCCAGAAAAGAGCTGAGAAGCAGCCTCTGACATGCAGCTAGATAGCCCAGGCTCCTAGCTTGCCACCAGGAGAAGAGTCTGCCTCCTGAGAAACTAAGTTCCTATAAAAGTACAGTGCAGAGCCAAGTTTATTCCAGCCAAACAGAGAGCTGAAGGGCAGAAGGATATATTTAAAGCAAGGAGATATATACGAGAGGAAGTTTTCCCTAACCAAGGATAAAGCCAGCGATAGGGCATACGGGCCTTGGAGAAAGACAGACAGGATCCTGAGGAAAAGTGCAGCCTGATCTGTAAGTGTTTAACCCTCTGAGTATCTTGCAAAGAACATTTGCCTGCCATTTAATGTAAAGCCTGCCTGTCACTACCTTTTACATGTGGAACTGACCAAAGACTGTAAATAGTAAAATTGTTCAGTAAAAGGAAGTTTTGGTTCACTGCAACGTGTGTTCCTCAATTATTACTACAAGAAATCGGTGTGCCACCGTTACCGGCACTTTAAGGGATCTTGCCACAGGCACACTAAACCTACAACACCTAGGGCACCTCACCTACCACCTGCCCTGGTCCCTATACACAGAGAGTTCCCCAGAGGATCCATGTGCCAACCTCTCCATCACTGCTGTACGCCTGCCCAGGGTATCTAAAAACTGTGAGTACCAAGAGCAACCCTCGTTCTGCCTATTAACCGTGACCTCACATTCGCTCACCCTGCAGGGCTGCGTACTGCACATCTATATGCTATTTTCCAAAACCCAAAATAAATAAATTTGAACTGTCTGGAGATGCCCAGGCACACATTTTGGACTAGTAGTTCACATTTTCACCCCTACACTCTGTATTGTAAGACACACGTATATATCGCTATAAAAAAAAAAAATACTGTGTGGAGAAGCTCTCATTTCGGCCTTGTATTTCATATCACTCAGAGTTTTAAACCGTTACCCTCTGTATTGTAAGACACATGTATATGCTATTTTCCCAAAGCAAAAAAAAATTAAAAAACAAATTTGAACTGTGTGGAGATGGCCTGACACGGATTTTGAACTAGAACTTCATGTTTTCACTTAGGCTACTTTCACACTAGCGTTCGGAGCGGATCCGTCTGATGTTTCATCAGACGGATCCGCTCCGATAATGCAGACGTTCGCATCCGTTCAGAACAGATCCGTCTGCATTATTACTTAGAAAATTTTCTAAGTCTGAAAGTAGCCTGAGCGGATCCGTTCAGACTTTACATTGAAAGTCAATGGGGGACGGATCGCTTGAAGATTGAGCCATATGGTGTCATCTTCAAGCGGATCCGTCCCCATTGACTTCGATTATAAGTCTGGACGGATCCGCTCGCCTCCGCACGGCCAGGCGGACACCCGAACGCTGCAAGCAGCGTTCAGGTGTCCGCTCACTGAGCGGAGCGGAGGCTGAGCGCTGGCAGACGGATGCATTCTCAGCGGATCCGCCTCCACTGAGAATGCATTGGGGCCAGACGGATGCGTTCGGGGCCGCTCGTGAGCCCCTTCAAAAGGAGCGCACGAGCGGACACCCGAACGCTAGTGTGAAAGTAGCCTTAGAGATTTAAACCACTACCCTCTGTATTGTAAGACACACGTATATTGCTATTAAGTTTGAAGTGTCTGGAGATGCACAGACACAGATTTTGGACTAGTTGTTTACATTTTCACTCAGAGATTTAAACCGCTAAGGCTACTTTCACACTTGCGTTTTGAGTTCCGCTTGTGAGATCTGTTTGAGGGCTCTCACAAGCGGCCCCGAACTGATCCGTTCATCCCCAATGCATTCTGAATGGATAGGGATCCGTTCAGAATGCATCAGTTTGTCTCCGTTCCGCCTCCATTCCGCTCTGGAGGCGGACACCAAAATGCAGCTTGCAGCGTTTTGGTGTCCGCCTGGCCGTGCGGAGCCAAACAGATCCGTCCTGATTTACAATGCAAGTCAATGGGGACGGATCGGTTTGACGTTGACACAAAATTGTGCAATTGCAAACGGATCCGTCCCCCATTGACTTTCAATGTAAAGTCAGGAGTCCCTATTAATATATGATCGGATTGGAGTTTTCTCCAATCCGATGGTATATTTTAACTTGAAGCATCCCCATCACCATGGGAAGGCCTCTATGTTAGAATATACCATCGGATTTGAGTTAGATCGTGAAAACTCAGATCCGACAGTATAGTCTAACACAGAGGCGTTCGCATGGTGATGGGGACGCTTCAAGTTAGAATATACTAAGAACTGTGTACATAACTGCCCCCTGCTGCCTGGTAGCACCTGATTTCTTACAGGGGGCTGTGATCCGCACAATTAACCCCTCAGGTGCCGCACACTTCCAGACACACCCAGCATCAGATCTTCACTTCTCACTCTCTTCCCTTCCCTTTCCCTATTCTATACAATTGTTCTTCTTTCTAACCTTTTATTTCAATGTCCCTGACAGTAGAATAGAAGCTTGATTGTGAAAGTACACTGTCCCTAAGATTGTTTTCTGTCAAACACTGCAAGACTCCTCATTCACAGCCCTCATTTGAAGCCCAACACAGAATGAAATTTTGCTCTTTCTGCAAGGGCACCTCCTTGCCTGCTGCGGTACTGATTGGCTCATGCAGGCTGTCTGTCAGCCTGTGAGCCAATTAAGGCAAGGCCATACCCCCCACTTCCTCTTAGAGTCATGTGAGCATCCTTTTTCCTCCCTCATGCTCTTGACCACCAATATGTGCAGTAAAATGGCACTGCGCTCCGTTTTACTGGATTTGCCTGAAAGGAACCTGAAAAGCTTCGGGTTCATCTGCCAGGTAAAATTTTGGGAAGCTCGTAATAAACCCGGCTCTTTACAAACTGATTCGCTCATCTCTAGTTTTGTCCAGAGTAAAACAGCTTGCTTGACACAGGGGATCCATACCCACTTAATGTTGCAACATGCCATTTTAAAAAGTATGTGGTAATTAGCTGTATGACTGGTGGCATTGATTCCCCTCCTTACATTTATATATTGGACTAAAGTAATTGATCTAATCCAGACAGCACACACATAGCTTAAAGGGGTTTTCCTGTATTTTACCACTGAATACCTATCCTGAGGATAGGTCACCAGTATCTGATCGGTTGGGGTCCAACTGCTGATCAGCATTTTAAGAAGGCACGAGGACTCGTGTGCGCTGCAGCCTTCTCCATGCTTACCTACCACATCGCCATACATTGTATAGCGCCTGTACTTGGCTGTATGCAATAACTCCAAATATAACTCCACATATGCTTTCTTATGTTTTTCATTAAAGGGGTTGTTCCCCGAAAAATATTCTACAGCTTTCATATCAGAACCTGATTCTGGATTCCTTTGTAATTGCATGCAATTAAAAGTTTAGAACTTTATTCAATAAAATGTATCTGTATAGACCCACCTAATATATATATATTTTTTTTTACTTATTTCTTTGTTTGGCTCGGTGGGATGGTGCACATGCTCAGTTTCATCCTTCAGCTGCCTCCTGAGCTCTGATAGGTAGAGCCGAGACACGCCCCCCCCCCCCTTCCCCTGAGCTGCAGCAGAAAAGACCCTCCCCTTGATCTGTCAGCTTGATATGAACCTAGCAGAGCAATGAATGGGGAGATCTCTGGATCCAAGTGAGGTACAGAGCTGGTTCAAGTTTTGTTAGAAAGAAGTTGTTATGTACTATATGGTCTCTGATTTTCACCTGTCACCAAAAAATGCTATGCAATCTGACAGGACCATGTTATAGAGCAGGAGTTGCTGAGCAGATTGCTCTATATAGGAGGGAGGAGTAATCAGTGATTGATAGCATTGTGTGTATAAGTATGCATACAGAGATAGCTGTCAGTCACTGATATCACCTCCCTCCTGTACTGATAGCTCTTCGCAGGTCTGCAGGTCTAAATATAAAAATTATGAGTTTTACTGAATCTTTTCCCACAAAACTATAAATCAATCTTCTCTGCTCCTCCTGCTCAATAACATGCTGCCTGTGGACTGCGCTGCCTTTTTTAATGACAGGTCCTCCTTAAGTAATATCTTCTTTCCTGGCCTCTATGTGGAGTGTACAGTTTGTAATGGTCCTATGGACAGATACTTTCATCTCTGCTGTGGATCTTTGGCACTGATTCAGTGTTATTGTTGGTGTCTTTGTTGAATCTTTTATGAATTACCTCCCTGCCCAGATTGGGAGTTTTGTGGGCAGCCTTCTCTCGTCATGTTTGGAGTTGTGTCATATTCTTTCTATTTTGTTATAACTAGAGTTGAGCGAACACCTGGATGTTCGGGTTCGACGAGTTCGGCCGAACTTTCGAAAAATGTTCGGGTTCGGGATCCGAACTCGACCCGAACTTCATCCCGAACCCGAACCCCATAGAAGTCAATGGGGACCCGAACTTTTGGGCACTAAAAAGGCTGTAAAACACACCCGGAAAGGGCTAGAGGGCTGCAAAAGGCAGCAAAATGTAGTTAAATCCCCTGCAAACAAATGTAGATAGGGAAATGATGAGTTAACATAAAATAATAAAAATTAAACAATATTAATTGGAGTGAGGTCCCATAGCACAGAATCAGGCTTCAAGTCACCCACCAATGGAGAAGGTCACTTACTATTATTTTGACCACAGCACCCAGACAAAGGAGAGAGGTCCCACAGCAGAGAACCAGGCATCATATCACCCACCACAGGAGTAGGCCACCATTAGTTACTTTGACCCCTACACCCAGACGGAGGAGAGAGGTTACACAGCAGAGAATCAGGCATTTAGATCACCCACCACAGGAGTAGGCCACCATTGAATCAGACCCCGGCAACCATGTCAGATGGCACAAGCATAAGCTTTATATCAATCAGCACAGGAGAAGGCGACTTTGACAGACTTTGACCCCTACACCCGGACGGAGGAGAGAGGTTTCAAAGCAGAGAATCAGGCATTTAGATCACCCACCACAGGAGTAGGCCCCAATTTAATGGGACCCCCGGCAAACATGTCAGATGGCACAACCATCAGCTTCATATCAATCAGCACAGGAGAAGGCGACTTTGAAAGACTTTGACCCCTACACCCAGACGGAGGAGAGAGGTTTCACAGCAGAGAATCAGGCATTTAGATCACCCACCACAGGAGTAGGCCCCCATTGAATCAGACCCTGGCAACCATGTCAGATGGCACAACCATCAGCTTTATATCAATCAGCACAGGAGAAGGCGACTTTGAAAGACTTTGACCCCTACACCCAGATGGAGGAGAGAGGTTTCACAGCAGAGAATCAGGCATCATATCAACCACCACAGGAGAAGCCACCATTTAGTTACTTTGACCCCTGCACCCAGGAAGAGGAGAGAGGCACCACAGCACATATTCTGGCATCATATCAGCCACCACAGGAGAAGCCACCATTGAGTTACTTTGACCCCCGCACCCAGGAAGAGGAGGAAGCCACCATTGAGTTACTTTGACCCCCGCACCCAGGAAGAGGAGAGAGGCACCACAGCACATATTCTGGCATCATATCAGCCACCACAGGAGAAGCCACCATTGAGTTACTTTGACCCCCGCACCCAGGAAGAGGAGAGAGGCACCACAGCACATATTCTGGCATCATATCAGCCACCACAGGAGAAGCCACCATTGAGTTACTTTGACCCCCGCACCCAGGAAGAGGAGAGGAGGCACCACAGCACATATTCTGGCATCATATCAGCCACCACAGGAGAAGCCACCATTGAGTTACTTTGACCCCTGCACCCAGGAAGAGGAGAGAGGCCCCACAGCACATATTCTGGCATCATATCAGCCACCACAGGAGAAGCCACCATTTAGTTACTTTGACCCCTTCACCCAAACAGAGGAGAGAGGTTCCACATCAGAGAATCAGGCATCATATCAACCACCACAGGAGTAGGCCACAATTTAATGGGACCCCGGCAACCATGTCAGATGGCACAACCATCAGCTTCATATCAATCAGCACAGGAGAAGGCGACTTTGAAAGACTTTGACCCCTACACCCAGATGGAGGAGAGAGGTTTCACAGCAGAGAATCAGGCATCATATCAACCACCACAGGAGAAGCCACCATTTAGTTACTTTGACCCCTGCACCCAGGAAGAGGAGAGAGGCACCACAGCACATATTCTGGCATCATATCAGCCACCACAGGAGAAGCCACCATTGAGTTACTTTGACCCCCGCACCCAGGAAGAGGAGAGAGGCACCACAGCACATATTCTGGCATCATATCAGCCACCACAGGAGAAGCCACCATTGAGTTACTTTGACCCCCGCACCCAGGAAGAGGAGAGAGGCACCACAGCACATATTCTGGCATCATATCAGCCACCACAGGAGAAGCCACCATTGAGTTACTTTGACCCCTGCACCCAGGAAGAGGAGAGAGGCCCCACAGCACATATTCTGGCATCATATCAGCCACCACAGGAGAAGCCACCATTTAGTTACTTTGACCCCTTCACCCAAACAGAGGAGAGAGGTTCCACATCAGAGAATCAGGCATCATATCAACCACCACAGGAGTAGGCCACAATTTAATGGGACCCCGGCAGCCATGTCAGATGGCACAACCATCAGCTTCATATCAATCAGCACAGGAGAAGGCGACTTTGAAAGACTTTGACCCCTACACCCAGACGGAGGAGAGAGGTTTCACAGCAGAGAATCAGGCATTTAGATCACCCACCACAGGAGTAGGCCCCCATTGAATCAGACCCTGGCAACCATGTCAGATGGCACAACCATCAGCTTTATATCAATCAGCACAGGAGAAGGCGACTTTGAAAGACTTTGACCCCTACACCCAGATGGAGGAGAGAGGTTTCACAGCAGAGAATCAGGCATCATATCAACCACCACAGGAGAAGCCACCATTTAGTTACTTTGACCCCTGCACCCAGGAAGAGGAGAGAGGCACCACAGCACATATTCTGGCATCATATCAGCCACCACAGGAGAAGCCACCATTGAGTTACTTTGACCCCCGCACCCAGGAAGAGGAGAGAGGCACCACAGCACATATTCTGGCATCATATCAGCCACCACAGGAGAAGCCACCATTGAGTTACTTTGACCCCCGCACCCAGGAAGAGGAGAGAGGCACCACAGCACATATTCTGGCATCATATCAGCCACCACAGGAGAAGCCACCATTGAGTTACTTTGACCCCTGCACCCAGGAAGAGGAGAGAGGCCCCACAGCACATATTCTGGCATCATATCAGCCACCACAGGAGAAGCCACCATTTAGTTACTTTGACCCCTGCACCCAGGAAGAGGAGAGAGGCACCACAGCACATATTCTGGCATCATATCAGCCACCACAGGAGAAGCCACCATTGAGTTACTTTGACCCTGCACCCAGGAAGAGGAGAGAGGCACCACAGCACATATTCTGGCATCATATCAGCCACCACAGGAGAAGCCACCATTGAGTTACTTTGACCCCTGCACCCAGGAAGAGGAGAGAGGCCCCACAGCACATATTCTGGCATCATATCACACACCACAGGAGAAGGCCTCTTTCAGTGATTTAGGCCTTTGGACCCAGACAGAGGAGAGAGGTCAGAGATTAGCTTCATATCCCCCAGCACAGCAGAAGACCGCTTTATTTGACTTAGGCCTCAGCACCCAGACAGAAGACAGAGGTAGCATGGCAGAGGTTATGGCTTCATGTCACCCGTTAGTTTAACCGGCCACTTTCATCTGGTTAGGGCCCCGGCGCCCAGGACAGAGAAGAGTTTCATTCAACTGTGGGTTTCATAAAATTTGTATCAAATAAAGAAGTGGCCCGTAGCACAACAAGACATGTTTTAGGCAGTTAATAAGGACTACTCTGCACAAGGGAGGGACAGGTCCTGTGGATCCATGCCTGGTTCATCTTTATGAAGGTCAGCTTGTCCACGTTGGCTGTGGACAGGCGGCTGCGCTTGTCAGTAATGACGCACCCTGCCGTGCTGAATACGCGTTCAGATAAAACGCTGGCCGCCGGGCAGGAAAGCACCTCCAAGGCATAACATGCTAACTCTGGCCACGTGGACAATTTCGAAACCCAGTAGTTGAATGGGGCCGAACCATCCGTCAGGATGTGGAGGGGTGTGCAGACATACTGTTCAACCATGTTAGTGAAATGCTGCCTCCTGCTAACACGTTCCGTATCAGGTGTCGGTGCAGATAGCTGTGGCGTGGAGACAAAACTTTTCACATTTCTGCCATGCTAACCCTGCCCTCAGATGAGCTGGCCGTGACACAGCTGCGTTGGCGACCTCTTGCCACTCCTCTGCCTTCACCTTCCACCTGTTCCCCTGTGACATGTGGGAATGCTCTCAAGAGCGCCTCTATCAGCGTGCGCTTGTACTCGCGCATCTTACGGTCGCGCTCCAGTTCAGGAATTAAAGTGGGCACATTGTCTTTATACCGGGGATCCAGCAGGGTGGCCACCCAGTAGTCTGCACACGTTAAAACGTGGGCAACTCTGCTGTCGTTGCACAGGCATTGGAGCATATATTCGCTCATGTGGGCCAGGCTACCCATGGGTAAGGACAAGCTGTCCTCTGTGGGAGGCGTATCGTCATCGTCCACCGTATCCCCCCAGCCACGCACCAGTGATGGGCCTGGGCTGCCACCCCGCTGTGAACTTGCGTCATCCTCGTCCCCCTCCACCTCCTCCTCCTCCTCGTCCTCCAGTACAGTGCCTTGGCTGGCGACTTGTGAACCTGTCCTCTGCTGCTTAAACAAACCTCCCTCTGAGCCACTTCGAACAGACTGGCCCGAAAGTGTTAGAAACGAGCCCTCATCCTCCTCCACCTGGGCCACCTCCTCTAACATCATTGCCCTAAGTGTTTTCTCAAGGAGACATAGAAGTGGTATTGTAACGCTGATAACAGTGTCATCGCCACTGGCCATGTTGGTGGAGTACTCGAAACAGCGCAGCAGGGCACACAGGTCTCGCATGGAGGCCCAATCATTGGTGGTGAAGTGGTGCTGTTCGGCAGTACGACTGACGCGAGCGTGCTGCAGCTGAAACTCCACTATGGCCTGCTGCTGCTCGCACAGTCTCTCCAGCATGTGCAAGGTGGAGTTCCACCGGGTGGGCACGTCGCATATGAGGCGGTGAGCGGGAAGGCCGAAGTTCCGCTGTAGCGCAGACAGGCGAGCAGCGGCAGGATGTGAACGGCGGAAGCGCGCACAGACGGCCCGCACTTTATGCAGCAGCTCTGACATGTTGGGGTAGTGGTGAATGAACCTCTGCACCACCAATTTCAGCACATGCGCCAGGCAAGGGATGTGCGTCAAACCGGCTAGTCCCAGAGCTGCCACGAGATTTCGCCCATTATCGCATACCACCAGGCCTGGCTTGAGGCCCACCGGCAGAAACACTCGTCGGTCTGTTGTTCAATACCCCGCCACACCTCCTGTGCGGTGTGGGGCCTGTCCCCCAAACATATGAGTTTCAGAATGGCCTGCTGACGTTTACCCGGGCTGTGCTGAAGTTGGTGGTGAAGGTGTGTGGGCTGACCGGATGAGCTGGTGGAAGCAGTGGAGGAGGAAGCCGAGTAGGGAGGAGGAGGCTACAGGAGGCAGAGAATGATGCCCCTCGATCCTAGGGGGCGAAGGACGTGCGCCAAGGAACTGTCCGCCGGGGGGCCCAGCCGCCACTACATTCATCCAGTGTGCAGTTAGTGAGATATAGCGTCCCTGTCCGTGCTTACTGGTCCACGTATCTGTGGTTAGGTGGACCTTGCCACAAATGGCGTTGCGCAGTGCACACTTGATTTTATCGGACACTTGCATGTGCAGGGAAGGCACGGCTGTCTTGGAGAAGTAGTGGCGGCTGGGAACCACATACTGCGGGACAGCCATGCCATCAGCTTTTTGAAGCTGTCTGTGTCCACCAGCCGGAATGACAGCATTTCAAAGGCCAGCAGTTTAGAAATGCTGGCGTTCAGGCCAAGGGCTCGAGGGTGACTCGGGGGGAATTTGCGCTTCCTCTCTAAGGTTTGAGATATTGAGAGCTGAACGCTGCTGTGTGATATAGTGGAGACGCTAGTTGACGGTGGCGGTGGTGGTGGTGTCGGTGGCACATCCTCTGTTTGCTGCTCGGCAGGTGGCAACATTCCTCTCGAGGCGGAAGCCGAGGCAGCAGCGGTAGAGGGAGCAGGGGGAGCCTCAGCGAGTGCCTGGTTTTTAAGGTGTGTACCCCACTGCAGTTCATGCTTTGCATGTAGATGCCTGGTCATGCAGGTTGTGCTGAGGTTCAGAACGTTAATGCCTCGCCTCAGGCTCTGATGGCAGAGCGTGCAAGTCACTCGGGTCTTGTCGGTAGGACATTGTTTAAAGAAGTGCCATGCCAGGGAACTCTTTGAAGCTGCCTTTGTGGGGCTGGGTCCCTGTTGGCGATGTCCAGTAGCAGGCGAACTCTGGGGGCGGCGGCTCGTCTGCTTTGGCCCCCTGCTCCCTCTTTGGCTTCGCTGTTGTCTCGGTCTCACCACTACCTCTTCCTCTGAACTGTGAAAGTCATCGCCACGACCTTCAGTCCATGTGGGGTCTAAGACCTCATCGTCCTCTGCATCGTCTTCCACCCAGTCTCCCTCCCTGACCTCCTCCTGTTCAGTCTGCACACTGCAAAAAGACGCGGCAGTGGGCACCTGTGTTTCGTCATCATCAGAGAGTCGGTGACTCTGCTGTGGTGTTATTCCCATGTCCTCTTCATCTGGAGACATAAGTGGTTGTGCGTCAGTGCATGGTATGTCTTCCTCCACTGGGGAAGGGCTAGGTGGACGCCCCTGGGAAACCCTGGAAGCAGAGTCTTCAAACAGAAGAAGAGACTGCTGCATAACTTGTGGCTCAGACCGTTTCCCCTGATATGCTTGGGGGTGATGTGACAGACTGATGGGCTTGGTTTTCAGGTGCCACCTGTGCGCTTTCCGCAGAAGACTGGGTGGAAGACATGTGGTGAACGTGCTGGAAGCACTGTCGGCCACCCAATCGATTAATGCCTGTACCTGCTCAGGCCTTACCATCCTAAGAGCGGCATTGTGCCCCACGAGATATTGCGGTACATTCTGCCGGCTAGTTGAGGGGAGTTCGTTCCCTACTGTGTGTGCGTAGGGGCCGAACGGCCACGTCCTCTACCAGCAACAGAGGCTCCACGGACACCACCACGACCGCGTCCTCGTCCCTTAATAGTATTTTTCTTCATTGTTGCGATTCAACTCGCACCACAATGAAATATATTATTTTTTATAAGCAAAATCCCTCACTGGAATACTTTCAGTCTTTTGACTGTATGGATTACAGATGAAATGACTGTTAATGTGGAGTACCGCTTTCTTTGACAGATTCTAGTATGGGTACATATATGTTTTCCCAACCCCAGCACATTAGTTTGCTAATTCCAGATGTATGAAACGCAGGCCTAACAGTATACTAGTATATTGAACGCCAGATAAACTAACTTGGCCTTTTTTAAATAAAAAAAATTCCCTCACTGGAATACTTTCAGTCTTTTGACTGTATGGATTACAGATGGAATGACTGTTATATGTGAGTACCGCTTTCTTTGACAGATTCTAGTATGGGTACATATATGTTTTCCCAACCCCAGCAAATTAGTTTGCTAATTCCAGATGTATGAAACGCAGGCCTAACTGTATCTAGTATATTGAACGCCAGATAAACTAACTTGGCCTTTTTTAAATAAAAAAAATTCCCTCACTGGAATACTTTCAGTCTTTTGACTGTATGGATTACAGATGGAATGACTGTTATATGTGAGAACCCGCTTTCTTGACAGATTCTAGTATGGGTACATATATGTTTTCCCAACCCCAGCAAATTAGTTTTGCTAATTCCAGATGTATGAAACGCAGGCCTAACTGTATCTAGTATATTGAACGCCAGATAAACTAACTTGGCCTTTTTTAAAATAAAAAAAATTCCCTCACTGAATACTTTCAGTCTTTTGACTGTATGGATTACAGATGGAATGACTGTTATATGTGAGTACCCGCTTTCTTTGACAGATTCTAGTATGGGTACATATATGTTTTCCCAACCCCAGCACATTAGTTTGCTAATTCCAGATGTATGAAACGCAGGCCTAACTGTATCTAGTATATTGAACGCCAGATAAACTAACTTGGCCTTTTTTAATAAAAAAAAAATTCCCTCACTGGAATACTTTCAGTCTTTTGACTGTATGGATTACAGATGAAATGACTGTTATATGTGAGTACCCGCTTTCTTTGACAGATTCTAGTATGGGTACATATATGTTTTCCCAACCCCAGCACATTAGTTTGCTAATTCCAGATGTAATGAAACGCAGGCCTAACTGTATCTAGTATATTGAACGCCAGATAAACTAACTTGGCCTTTTTTAAATAAAAAAAATTCCCTCACTGGAATACTTTCAGTCTTTTGACTGTATGGATTACAGATGGAATGACTGTTATATGTGAGTACCGCTTTCTTGACAGATTCTAGTATGGGTACATATATGTTTTCCCAACCCCAGCAAATTAGTTTGCTAATTCCAGATGTATGAAACGCAGGCCTAACTGTATCTAGTATATTGAACGGCCAGATAAACTAACTTGGCCTTTTTTAAATAAAAAAAATTCCCTCACTGGAATACTTTCAGTCTTTTGACTGTATGGATTACAGATGGAATGACTGTTATATGTGAGTACCGCTTTCTTTGACAGATTCTAGTATGGGTACATATATGTTTTCCCAACCCCCAGCAAATTAGTTTGCTAATTCCAGATGTATGAAACGCAGGCCTAACTGTATCTAGTAAATTGAACGCCAGATAAACTAACTTGGCCTTTTTTAAATAAAAAAAATTCCCTCATGGAATACTTTCAGTCTTTTGACTGTATGGATTACAGATGGAATGACTGTTATATGTGAGTACCGCTTTCTTTGACAGATTCTAGTATGGGTACATATATGTTTTCCCAACCCCAGCAAATTAGTTTGCTAATTCCAGATGTATGAAACGCAGGCCTAACTGTATCTAGTATATTGAACGCCAGATAAACTAACTTGGCCTTTTTAAATAAAAAAAAAATTCCCTCACTGGAATACTTCAGTCTTTTGACTGTAGGATTACAGATGGAATGACTGTTATATGTGAGTACCGCTTTCTTTGACAGATTCTAGTATGGGTACATATATGTTTTCCCAACCCCAGCACATTAGTTTGCTAATTCCAGATGTATGAAACGCAGGCCTAACTGTATCTAGTATATTGAACGACAGATAAACTAACTTGGCCTTTTTTAAATAAAAAAAATTCCCTCACTGGAATACTTTCAGTCTTTTGACTGTATGGATTACAGATGGAATGACTGTTATATGTGAGTACCGCTTTCTTTGACAGATTCTAGTATGGGTACATATATGTTTTCCCAACCCCAGCAAATTAGTTTGCTAATTCCAGATGTATGAAACGCAGGCCTAACTGTATCTAGTATATTGAACGCCAGATAAACTAACTTGGCCTTTTTTTAAATAAAAAAAATTCCCTCACTGGAATACTTTATGGCTTTTCACTGTATGGATTACAGGTGGACTGGTATTAGTAGGGGTGACACAAGCACACCCAAGTCCCTGATGTAGGATTTCTATGGCACAGACCACTATTACAAGTGATTAATGGACGTTGGGAGAGATTGTGCTGCAGCACTAGTCCCAAGATAGCCGCCGCCTATCAGCCCAGTAACATGTGCCACAAAATGGTCTGCACAACCTTTAAAAAAAAAATAGCCTTGGACTGTGCTGCTAAATCGCTATTGGTCTGAATCCCAGGTGTAGATGTCTGACTTGTTTGAGCTTTGGAATGCACACTGTGGCAGCTTCTGCTGCAGCACTACAAGTCGCAAAATGGCGGCCGGCGGTCAGCCCGGGTACATGTGATGGAAAAATCACTCTGGCCACTCTAAAAATAGCCAATCCCTATCAAAAAAGCAGCTCAGCTGCAGTTGTTCAGATGAATCACAGGTGGAGGAGAGAAATTTGCTTCCAGTTATTCAATTATCCCTGCCTATTCTCGCCCTAGCATCAGCTGCGTCTAACCCTGTTCTATTCACATCGGGAGTGAGCACGTTCCCGACGTGCGCACAAGCTTATAAGAGGCTTGAGTCACATGCTGCACTTGGCCAATCACAGCCTTGCCAATAGTAGGCATGGCTGCGATGGCATCTTAGGGCAAGTAGTATGATGCATGTTGATTGGCTGCTTTGCAGCCTTTCAAAATGCGCCAAAATACATGCCGAACGACGAACCCAGAACCCGAACTTTTACGAAAAAGTTCGGGTTCGGGTCCGTGTCACGAACACCCCAAAATTCGGTACGGACCCGAACTATGCTCGAACTGTTCGCTCAACACTAGTTATAACAGTTAATGGTGCTCCATGGGATGTTCAAAGTTTGGGATTTCTTTTTAATAATCCATCCCTGATTTATATCTGTCCATAACATTGACCTGTTTGGAGAGCTCCTTGGTCTTCATGTTGTGTGCTTAGCTGTGTTGCAGAAATCACAGATCTGACCAGTTAACTGTCAGTAAAGTCAGGATGTCAACCAGATGTAAAGAATTAGTGATGTCACAGCAGAAACAAAAACTTACCACATAAAACCTAACCTTTATTGGTATCCATAAACAGGAAAATAAATTAAAAAATGTAACCCCAGTAAAAACCCTACAGTGTCCCTACCCTGGCCATATCTGAGAGTGAAACTGCGATCCCATTGTCTTCTTAGCTTTTTCTCTATTATCTGATACCACTGGGGTCCAAGATGGCAGGGGGTTGCCAGATATAAGTTCAGAAATTTTCCAACAAATGTTTACCAGTCAGTCCCGACAGTGATGTATAAGTACTGTATTTTAGTCAGTCACTGGTGTGTCGGTACGTACTATTCATAGGGCATCATAGGGAAAAATATATACATAGTCCAGCATAAAGTCCTCAGATGTCTAGACAGCAGTAGGATTCAAAGCTATTTAGACATCAACAGAGCAGCATGGTGGCTCAGTGGTTGGCACTAGTGCCTTGCAGCGCTGGGGTCCTAGGTTTGAAACCCACCAAGAACATCATCTGCATGGAGTTTGTATAGTCTCCCTTTGTTTGTGTGGGTTTCCTCCAACACTCTAAAGACATACTGATAGATTGTGAGCCCTGTTACAATAAATAAACAGGTAAATTGGGTCTACATGTCTACCGAATAGCATAGATTCACAGCTGTTTAGACATCAACAAGTCCAACGCATTTCTTCCCAGATTGTCAATGCTCTGGGTTTCAGACAGTGAAAGGTGTGACCGCAAGATAATCCTTAAACTTTTCAGTTATAGCCCATAACCAAAGCTCCAGTTTGAAAGAAGGCTATAATACTGGTCATTCCGCTCCGGCTTTCATAGAGACCTGCTAGCGTAATCGATGACCCTTTCAGTTCTGCCTAAACCTTTCTTCCTGGCATTAGTATAGAGGCAGAATGGTAGGCCATAGTTAGGGTAACCCAGGACTGGTGGCACTGTAAGTTTTTCTTTTAACAGTCGAAAAGTGACCTCTCTCTCTCTTCAATTCACTCTTACTGGTATTCTAGCATTCTGACCGGCTATAGGATGACCCTTTAAAAAGCTCCTGAATAGGCTCCACAATTTCAGCGAAGTGCAGGATAATTCTCCGGTAGTAACCTGCAACTCTTAGAAAGCTTCTTGACTTCTTTGACTGTCTTAGGGAGCTGGCCAGCTTCGTATCGCAGCTATTTTATCAGGGTCCGGTTTCACGCCCTCTACAATCATGACATGTCCCAGATATTTCACATGGCGCTTCAATAAGTGGCACTTTGAAGGCTTTACTTTCAATCCATATTGGGCCAGAGTCTGGAACAGCTCAACCAGGTGCTGCAGATGCTCTTCGTAGGTCTTGGAGTTGACAATCACATCATCAAGAGTCTCTGAAATGTCCTAGGGCATTGCAGAGCCCGAATGGCATGTAGTTAAACTCAAACAGACCCATCGGGGTAGTGAAAGACATTTTCTCTTTATTTTCAGGTGCCATAGATTCTTGCCAATAGCAACTGGTTAGATCCAAGTTTGAGAAATAAGCAGCAGATCCCAGAACTGCCAGAGACTCCACAATTTGTGGCAGGGGGTATGCATCCTTGTGTGTAATGTTGTTGATCTTGTGGTAATGCACACAGAAATGGATGGCTCCATCCTTCTTTTTCACCAGGACCCGAGGCTGTGAATATCCTGGATGATGTTAGCTGTCTTCATATCCTGAACTATCTTCTTAACCTGCTGGTACATGGCAGGAGGCACTACCTTGTATCTCTCTTTGATGGGAGGATGAGTGCCGGTTGGAATGGTGTGCTGTATTAGATGAGTTTGACCATAGTACAGGTAGTGTTTGCTGAAGACTTGGTGGGTTTCCTTGCTATGCCCAGCAAGCCTTTGATCTGTTCGGAAGAGGTTGTGGCAGCTCCAATATGTAGTTAGGCCCACCAGGGCTCCTCAGGAGGGTCTTTTGCTGCATCTGTTGTTTGGAGTGATTTTTGTGCAGCAGCAGTAGGGGGATCCAGGATATCCTGCTGACTGACGTGATATACACAGGCCACTGGGTAGTATTCCTTTAATTCCACAGCTTGATCACTTAGATTGACCAAGCGTATGGGTACCTTTCTTTATGACACGGTGACCAAGCTCCTAGAGGCTAGGACAAGGGGATGATCTACTAGATGCAGGGGTTTCACGAGGGCAGGCCTTGTAGCATATCAGGGTCTTTGCTCCAGGATGGAGTTTGATAGGTTGAGCATCCCTGATGTGGACTCGGCAGATTTCGCCCTGTTGGTTGCTGAATTTTTGTTGGTCTGGTGTATGGCATGTTGTGTTACCCGGGGCGTGGTTGGTAGAGTTTTCTTCAAGGCTTCCAGTACCTCAGTGTAACAGTGGACAAGGGCATTCATCTCCAGGACCACGGGACAATTGTCATTTTCTGGGACCTGGATACTCCTTGTCGTGGGGGCTCGTTATTCCCAATTTGTAAGGTAGGCTCCTAATAGCCTTGTATAGGTACTGGTTGGCCGTTTGTAGCTATGATGTGGAGCCACAACATTTTTCGAATGCTCATTGGCAGATGGTAGTCACTTGAGATACTGTATCAATCAAAGCAGAAAACATCACTCCGTTGATTCCAACTTTAACCACAGTGCGAGCGCCCACGTATCTAGGCATAAAGGCTGGATCTTTGGAACCTAGTATTCTTCCTCCTGGGGGCGGTCCTTGGCCTCAGGGGGATACCCGTTTAACTGCCAACAGTCCTTTTCGGTGTGTCCATACTTATGACAATACCAGCATACAAGGTTCCTGGTGTCTCGATACCTGGGATCTCGAGAATACAACCTACCAGTCGGCCGACATTGATCTTCTCGTGGACCAGGTGTAGGATGGCTCTTGGTGTGGGAGTCCCTCTCTCGGCCTTTAGCTGCTGTTCCAGTTGCTCCAACTGCTTCCTCGTCCTCTTCACATTCTCAGCTAGGAGTATCCGGGTGCTGAGCTGACAGCATCTCCAGCAGACGTTTGAGGGATTCGTCCAGGACACATTCAATAAACAGTTCTCTGAGGGTTTGATCCTGTCCCTCAGCTTCACAAAGATCTATGTGGATAACAGCCCGCAGAGCTTCTTGCAGTGACAGGGCAATGTCTCTCAAAGTCTCCTTTGATTTCTGTCACTTTCCAAAGGAGCACCTCTTAAGCTTGGAGGCAGTCCTAGTCTCAAATGTGGTACTGAATCGGTCTAGAATCTGCTCAGCTGTTCTTTGTTATGGCCGAGGCAAGGACTTGACCTCCCGGAGCGCATCTCCTGTAACTGGCCAATTATGATTTCTACTTTCTGGTCCTGAGATACTGGTTATAGCCAGGGAACTCCTTGGAGCTGGCTTTGGTGTGCTCAGTCCCTGGGTGCGGTGGGCAGTAGCAGGCATACTGGCTAGGGGACGGCCACTCTGCTTTTGCACCCTGCTCCCTCTTTTGCTTTGCGGCTGGCGCTGTGTGACCACCACCTCTTCCACCGAACTGCACACGTTACTCGCATGACCTTGATTCCATGTGGGGTCTAGGACCTCATCATCCTCCACATCATCTTCCACCCACTCTTCACCCGTGCCCTCCTTGCCGTTCTGCACACTGCAGAAAGCCGCAGCAGTTGGCACCTGTGTTTTGTCATCATCAGAGACGTGCTGCAGTGGATCTCCTTCAGTGACCGGGTCTGCAGGGGCAACATGTGAGGCACGATGGGCCGATGGGGGTAGTAGTTGTTTTACTCATGGTTAACAGAGCCTCCCTGCGCCAGCGTGCAGTGAAGGGAAGGACAACACCAGTTCCTTCGGGACACACTCTGTTGTCCAGGGATTCCCGCCAGATGGTGGTTGAGGTACCCTTGGTGGAATGGGTTTTTAGGTGCCTTGGAGGCAGGGTCCCTGGTGTTTGTGACACCAGCACCGTTAAGTGCAAAGGAGGTGGTAGAAAGGATGAGGAGTCAATTGTTGTAAACAACAGAACTTTTACTTAATCAATTGTCTCCAGGTAGTCAGTACAGTTCATTTATATGGCATAAAGATATGACTCAGATATTGGTTTAGCTGTAATCCTTATAACAGGCTTGGCAATTGTAACTTGAGGAGTTTTCCTTCTCCCTATATCTGTCTATACTTTGTCCACACTCTAGCACTCAGGTACTGAATATAATAACGCTTACTGGTCAGTAGCAATCCACAGGGCGGCTACCAAATGGCAGGCATCAGTCTTCTGCTCCATTCTTTGGAATGGATGGTTACTGAAGAATTACAGTCCACTATGTCCATAGAGGCATGTGGTAAAGGATAATTTTGCGCATTTATCATCCGGATGTGTCCATGTACTTTTAGGTTCCTTCAGGTCACTGGTGATTGTGAAGTCCATTGGCTAATTTAGCTCTAACCTCCACTAGCCTTTCTCTATATCCAGACGTAGACTCACTGGTCTGTTCTATGCTGCTATAATACTGTTCTCCATGCTCCCTTAGCTTGATCAGGGCCAAGGGGCTAACATAACAGCTACATTGTGGACTGTGTCTATTCTGTTCCTCCATTAACTCACTTGCTTCTACTCTCCTGATCTCTACTTCTTCCTTCTCTCTGGTATTAGTTAACCCCAGGATATATATATATAAGTGGCCACCTAGGGGCGAATAGATGTAATGACACTCTCCTCTAAAACAGCCTGTTAATAGGAATTACAGGTGTATACAGTAATACATTTGATAAGATATACAAAAGTTTGAAGTGCCCACGACCCTTACTGAGTGGCACACTGCACTCCCATGTCCACATCCTGAAACATAAGTGGTTGGGCATCAGTGCACTCAATCTCTTCCACTTCTAGGGCAGGGCTAGGTGGATGGCCCACGGAAACCCTGCCAGCAGAGTCATCAAAAATCATAAGAGACTGCTGCATGACTTGGGGCTCAGACTGCTTGGCTGATTTGCAAGGGAGTGAAGTGAAAGACAGATGCCCATGGGCTGCAGGTGCCAACTCTGTGCTTTCAGCAGGGGACCGGGTGGGAGACAATGTGAAGGAACTGGAGGCACTGTCAGCAACCCAATCTACTACCGCCTCTACTTGTTCTGGCCTCACCATTTGTACACCGGTATTCGGGCCTACAAAATAATGCTGAACGTTCTGTCACCTACGTGCACCTGAGGAAGGTGTTTCATTTGGGAGTGTAGCTGTGTAAGAGGCAGCCCTGAATCAACCAGCAGCATTTCCAGCACGTATATCTATGCAGACTGTCATGTTTCCCTCCGGCCACCAGAGGCCACTGTGACTAAACAGGAACCTGAGTTGTGCTGGCCAGAGGCTTAGAAAGAGTTAAGAAGTTTTTCCCGGGCTGTTCCAGAAGTTGCTGGGGGCCTTGCTGAGATAACAGGGAGAGATGGACTGCTGAGAGATAACAGAAAAAGACTGGAGCAGCAGGAGGCTATATTAGCTGAGATTTTCCTGACAGCTGTGGAGCTGCACACAGAGGACTTCACTGTGTGTTCCAGAAGAAGTGGGTGCAAGCTCACCTCTTTGCTGTTTAGCTTATTCTGTGTCTATGCAAAATCTCATTACCACTGTTGTTGTTTTATGTTCACCTGTTCATACCATTCCTGTCATTGACCCATTGTGCCGCTGGTGCGGTGGTACTGTATTGTTACTCAGGTTTTCCGGCAGTTTCATTTTGCTCCTTAATAAAGCCGGCTTTTGCTTCAGTCTCCTTGTCCGCTGTACTGTACTTGAATCCTGCTGTGCGGTCTCTCCCTCCTCTGACCGCTACAGCTGGCACAGATCGACCATGTCCTCTCTTTGCAACAGGAGCGCCACCAACACCAGCAGCACCACAACCAGGGCCACGTCCCTTATTTGATGCTTTCCTCATTCTTTAAGGTCACCCACTGAAGTAACAGACAGATTAACTATATTAATTTTCCTGTCACGTATGCAGTGCAGGTGTACCTCACACCTAAAATGGGTATATGTCACCCACCAATATAACAGACAGATTAACTATACTAATTTCCCTGTCACGTATGCAGTGCAGGTGTACCTCATACCAAAATGGGTATATGTCACCCATCGAACTAACAGACAGATTAACTATATTAATTTCCCTGTCACGGATGCAGTGCAGGTGTACTTCACACCAAAAATGGGTATATGTCACCCACCTATCTAACAGGCGGATTTGCTATATTAATTTTCCTGTCACGGATGCAGTGCAGCTGTACCTCACACCAAAAATGGGTATATGTCACCCATCGATCTAAAAGACAGATTAACTATTTTATTTTTGTGTCAGGGGTACAAAGATGGTACATTGCACCCACAAAATAAATCGTTATAAGTCACCCACAGAATAAATAGCCAGATGTGATTTCTAACACTCTCCCTTCAGCTGTCTGCTTCCTGTCCCTGCACTACTCAGAGCTGATGGGCGGTGCTACACGTGATCCAGCTTGTATAGAGGCTGGGTCACATGATGCACCGGCCAACCACAGCCATGCCATTACTAGGCATGGCTGTGATGGCTTCTAAGTGCCCACAGCTTAAAAGCTTGTTGATTGGCTACCCTGCAGCCTTTCAACAAGCTTTAATAAATGCCCGAACACCGAACTCGAACCCAAACTTTTGCTGCAAAGTTCGGGTTCAGGTCCAGGTACCCGAACTCACAAAATTCGGTATGGACCCGAACTTTGCAGTTCGGGTTCACTCAACGCTAGTCACATCCAGTGCCTCCAGGTGACGTCTTTTTCAATGTAGACCATCTATGTCATCATCTTCTCCATTTGGTCCGGACAACTTCTTCCAGCCGCTCCTCTTCTCTGCAGAGTGCAACACAAAGACATCTTAGCTTCCTCACATTTCTATCATCATCTCCCAACCTGGAGCCCCTACAGTGTTATCCTGCTGCTCGCTGTGCCCCCCCCCCCCCCCAATATCCCCAAATATTATCCTGAAGAAAAATGAGTGCCCACCAGAGTAATAGTGCTCATCATAGTTCAACCAATAGTAATTCCCTTCTAGAGTGCCCTCATTAGTAATACTGCCCACCTACAGTGCCCCCAATAACACTATTTCCCTCCCTTCGCCATACAGTCCCATGTAATAAACACCCCTCTCTATCTACAGCCCCCTTCAAAATACAGTCCCATGTAAATAACATCACCTCCTCCCCAGCCACCTTCAACATACAGTCCTTCTCAATCACTGCCTGTTTTACTGGTCACATGACCTGTGATGTCACCACAGGTCCTTCAGATCTTCCACTGCTTTAGATTCAATTGTATTGCCGTCCTGAGGACGGCAATATCGTTGTATTTAGCTGGCAGGCAGGACATTTGGGGCCTGGTACAAAACATCAGGGGCCCAGACCCCGAATGTTTTAACCTAGCAATGCCCTTGAGTCTGGGTGATTATCATCTCCTTCCAACTCTCAATTTTAGACCCTAGACTGAATATATTTCTTGAAATCTCTCCGTTGGTAGGAAGCAGGACTAACTCACTTCCGGCCAAAAGAGGGGAGAATGGAATGGTAAGTACCATTCTATCTAAAGCTCTCTCTCTCTGCCAGATACCCTGCCACGTGCTGATGAACAAGGCACAGTACATGAACATAACAGTTACATAGCAATACTATTAATGCATGGTGTAGGAGGTCCTGGAATAAATACACAGATGACATTATTGGTTAGCCATTAGAGACAGTAGCAGGGTTGATAGTGCCCGCTCTGGGGCACTACAAATGTACAATATTCCGCACATGTATCTACATACATAGACACTACTCTAGTTCGACAGTTCGCGAAGGCTCGGCTCATATGATTGTCCCATCCTTGGGTGTATAAACACGCTGCCTGTGGCAATAAACCTGCAGGCCTTGCAATTGCTGCAACAGAAGGTCTACCTTGCCCTCCTGTTTAACCAGTTGTCTCTCTTTGTTGGGGCCTCAAAGTGGCTCTTAACTAACTGATCACTTAGGTTCCTTTCTCTCCCAGTATTTAGTAATAATATTTTGCACAGTCTCGGCCTGAGTATCTTATGTGGCTATGATTCTTAAAGTCCCATCAGAATCATTCTCTCTGGTCTTCCCGATTAGTAGTGCATTTCTAGACTGTCTAGATGCATGTTGATGTGAGGATTTAATCACATCTTCCTGGATTCAGTTCCTGGATTCAGTGGTAAATGACATGTCATTAGAGCAGTTCGTCATACTCGAAGGAACTGCCCTTTTGGTATTCCCCTCCTTAAGGGAAGCGGATGGAAACTCTTCCATTGTAACAGACTTTTACTTGCTGTTTCCTTACGGAATAGCGCAAACAGAAAAAGATTGATGGTGCACTGGTGTGGTGCACCAATTGATACCTTCTGGCGCAAAAACACGACCTCGGTGGATAGATAAGGGGGTCTTTTATTGATGATAGACAACGCGTTTCGGAGTTGGTACACTCCTTTTTCAAGTCTAGGAAATCACAGGTTTAAAGGGGTGGAGGTTTTTTGGTACAGAATAAAAGTAAAAGAAATTATATAAAAAATGTATACACGTGTTAAAAATGGATTAGGAGTAGATGTGCACGTAGGAATCTGTGCACATATACAAGTCAAATAAAACAAAGAGCAAGAGCACTAAAATGCGTCGTTTTGGAGAAATTAAAATTGTCCACACATAGATGATAACACAAATGAGAACGGGTAAAAAGTTGATAGTATAGTAAATTATATTATGACGTGAAATTAAAATAAAATAAAATGCATGGAGAAATGTGTGTATATGGGGGGATGCATGCAAACACACATGCAAGCGCATGCGTGGCCGCATGTGTAATTAAATATAGGGCTGGGAGCCACTGATGGAAATAAAAAAATTAATTAATTAAAATAGGCTGGAGTGCCATAGATATGGTGGTATATATCATATATAAATCAATAACGATGGTTATCATAAACAATACCACAAATGTGATGGTATAGCTGATAGTGGCTTCATTAATAGTGGTCGGATCGCTGTGTATACACATCAATAAGATGTATCCTAGTTTGGCATGGAGTCTGGAAATCTATACGTGCATAATAACAATAGTAACAAGCATGTACATATACAAACAGATGTGCCCACACCTGCACAGGCATAATGGACACAGGAGATATAAGCATGTACACAGATGTGCCCACATCACAACCATGTATAGTGAAAAGCATGGCCAGGGCAACCAAATGAGACTGGGATTGCCGGTCCCACATTGATTCAAACAATAGGAAGGAAAAATAACCAATGGATGAATAAATAGCTGAATAAGTCATAATACAATAGCCTGAATGGATGGGGGAGATGCAGCGGTTGATGTACAGATGGTTCAAACCACTGTAGGATACAGACAGTGCCGACCGGAACGGCACAACTGGGGAGTGAGCCTAAAATGATTTGAATTAACAAGGTGGGCATGAGGAGATGTGGAGCACATGGCTGCTGTTCTTACCTGTCGGGTCCGTGCTGGGGCTTGGAGCGCGGCCTTGCACGCCTGCTGAAGGCGCGCTCAGAAGAGCAGGAGGGAGGGGGCGGAGTTTGGGATTGACAGCTGTTCAGTCTGTCGGCCCGGAGCTGTCTTTGTGAACAGCGCATGCGCCGAGCGCTGTGTGGGATGTTGGCTCTCTAAGCCACAGGGAAGGGATCGCTCTCAGGGAACATACCAAAAAGGGGTGATAGCTAGATGGGGGAAATGAAAGGGGGGGGGGAGTGGTGTGGGGTGGTTTGGAGGCTAAGGGCTGGTTGGGTGATGTGACTGAGAGTGTTGGGCAGTGGTGGACTGGATGATAAGGGAAATATATGATTGGATGGACATGTAAGTGTGAATACTGGTGGGGTGGGCACAATTGGAATGGGGGAGCATTTATATTGCCCTGATATATAGATAACTGGTGTAGGGGTGATTATACAACATAGAGGGACTGGTAGGGGGCTGAGCCAGTGGGATGGAACTGGTGTATGGGTACGTGGGTATATATGGGTGATTGGGGGTAAGGGATGATGGCAGGAGGGCTGTGTGCTGAAGGGAAATGATCCTATGTAAAGGGTATGTCGACAAGAGGTATGAGGTGGATGGCAAGTGCAGCTGGGGAAATTGGTGGTAGAGGACGTGTAGTGTGGTGATGGTAGGGGCTACGGGTGATGTGAAGTGATTGGAGCATAGCTGATAAGGCAGTGGGCTGATAAGGAAAAATGCATGACCCAGAGCTAGTGGTTGGGAGAGGACTGGTCAAAAACAGTTACTCTCCAGTGATTCGTTTAAACCGTAAGGTTCTATGGTTTGCATTTGAAAATCCAAAACATTTCTTTCCGTCTCAATTTCTGGAATCTGTTTGAGTGGGTAACCGGAATTTGTTCAATTGGAGTTATGGAGAGGTTTGTTGGGTCTTTATTGTGGACCTGGAGGAAATGTCTGGACACACCATGTTTGGTGTAACCATTTGAAATATTCCAACGGTGGTTATTGATCCTTTCTCTCAATGCTTGGGTGGTGCGGCCTATGTATTGTAGTCCGCATGAGCATTCTAATAGATAGATGACATAGCTTGAGGAGCAATTTAAGAAGGATTTTATCTCAAATTGCTCTCCTGTAGAGTTGCTTGAAAATTTTGAGATCCGAGAGGAAATATTCAAGCAACATTTGCAACGGCAGTGTCCACATTTATAACTTCCGAGTAGTTGGGGGAAGAAAGAGATCGGATTTGTTGTGTTCTTTTTGCAGTCCCGTAGACGGCTTGGAGCAATAATATTTTTAAGCGTTTGGGCCCTCCTGAATGTTAGTTGGGGTTTTTGTTGAATGTGTTTTTTCAAAAAAGGATCCGCCTGTAAGATATGCCAGTGTTTATTGAGGGTATTCCGCAAGGTATTGTGATTGGTATTATATGTCGTAATGAAAGCAGATTTGAATTTTTCTGCGGCTTTTGAGTCACCTGGTTTGGTTGAGCATGAAGTGAGACACTCTGTTTTGGTGTACCCCTCAGCTCGCTGGTATGCTGCCTCTATAATTTCCCTAGGGTACCCTTTCTTTTGGAATCTTTTTTTGATTACTTGGCTCTGGTTTCTGAAATCTTCATCCTTAGTACAATTTCTGCGTATGCGCTTAAACTGACTGAATGGAATGTTGTTTTTCCATTTTTTGTGATGGGAACTCTGGTAGTCCAAATAACTGTTTCCGTCAACTTTTTTGAAAAAAGTTTTGGTCTTAATGACGTTTCCTTCTGAGGATATGACCAAATCTAGATATTCTACGGCCGTCTTTGAGTAATTTGCGGTAAAGGTGAGGTTGAATGTATTGTTGTTTAGATGAGACGTGAAACTGGCAGCGTCTTCCATATTTCCATCCCAAATTAGTAACAGGTCGTCGATGTATCTCCTATAGAAGATCAGTCGCTTGTGCCAAGGGTGTTTGTTATAAATATATTGGGTCTCAAATAGACCCATATATAGATTTGCGTAGCTCGGCGCGAAACGCATGCCCATCGCGGTCCCTTTCGTTTGCTTGAATATTTTATTTTCGAAGGTGAAAATGTTGTGGCTCAGAATGAAATCTATACCATCCAGAATGAATTGACTTTGTAGGTCTGGTAGAGTTTCATCCTGTTGGAGAAAAAGCTGTATTGTAACAGACTTTTACTTGCTGTTTCCTTACGGAATAGGTTAGTCTGCATGCTATTATCAAGTCCTCTAAAGATGCGCACGTCCAGGAAGGCCAGAGAGTTTTTGTCATTTTCAAAGGTGAATTTTAATCCTAGGTCATTTTTGTTCAAATGGTTAACAAACTCCTCGAAGGATCGCTTGCTTCCAGGCCAGATTATAAAAATATCATCAATATATCTGGTCCAAAAGACCAGATATTGAGTCCATTCAGAGGAGACCTATTTATCCTCCCAACAGGAGGATTCGCTAATCAGGGTAAGATTAGCTGTGTTGCAGACTTTCAGAAAAGGGGGTCTTATTCAACTAATTATCTGACTTCAGAAGTTAATCGGTTGTACCAGGCCTTATTTAGGTCTTTCCCAGAAAAGGGGATGAATATACAGTACAGACCAAAAGTTTGGACACACCTTCTCATTCAAAGAGTTTTCTTTATTTTCATGACTATGAAAATTGTAGATTCACACTGAAGGCATCAAAACTATGAATTAACACATGTGGAATTATATACATAACAAACAAGTATGAAACAACTGAAAATATGTTATATTCTAGGTTCTTCAAAGTAGCCACCTTTTGCTTTGATTACTGCTTTGCACACTCTTGGCATTCTCTTGATGAGCTTCAAGAAGTAGTCCCCTGAAATGGTTTTCACTTCACAGGTGTGCCCTGTCAGGTTTAATAAGTGGGATTTCTTACCCTATAAATGGGGTTGGGACCATCAGTTGCGTTGAGGAGAAGTCAGGTGGATACACAGCTGATAGTCCTACTGAATAGACTGTTAGAATTTGTATTATGGCAAGAAAAAATCAGCTAAGTAAAGAAAAACAAGTGGCCATCATTACTTTAAGAAATGAAGGTCAGTCAGTCAACCGAAAAATTGGGAAAACTTTGAAAGTAAGGGCTATTTGACCATGAAGGAGAGTGATGGGGTGCTGCGCCAGATGACCTGGCCTCCACAGTCACCGGACCTGAACCCAATCGAGATGGTTTGGGGTGAGCTGGAACGCAGAGTGAAGGCAAAAGGGCCAACAAGTGCTAAGCATCTCTGGGAACTCCTTCAAGACTGTTGGAAGACCATTTCAGGGGACTACCTCTTGAAGCTCATCAAGAGAATGCCAAGAGTGTGCAAAGCAGTAATCAATGCAAAAGGTGGCTACTTTGAAGAACCTAGAATATGACATATTTTCAGTTGTTTCACACTTGTTTGTTATGTATATAATTCAACATGTATTAATTCATAGTTTTGATGCCTTCATAGTCATGAAAATAAAGAAAACTCTTTGAATGAGAAGGTGTGTCCAAACTTTTGGTCTGTACTGTATATGTATTCACAATATGCATTTTTAATTTTTAGTTATTTTTTTACACAAGATATTCTTTTCATTCCACTGTAACAATCAGGAATATTTTCTTAGGTCCATTACATAAAATCTAAATTAAAATCGATTTTATTTCCAGGTTGTAATGCAGTAAAACAGAAAAATCAACAAAGGTGGGAGTGAATACTTTCACAAGGCATTGTATAAGCCATAATATCAAACAAACAAGCAGACAAGAAATGTTTAGGTTTCTTGCATGAAATGTTATTCAAATAACTAGGACAATGATATTAAAATGTGAAAATGCTTTTAAATGCCCCCCATTGTGTGAACCATTTTCACTCAGTCCTCGTGTAATTATAGCAATTAAAAACAGAGACTGTGCCTGCATAATTTTTTCTGACATCTTGTCCAAAAAATCATGCATACTGAGGAGGCAGTGGATCTGGCAGAAAAATACAGAAATACTGAATATGTTTTCCATAGCCTTACACAATTTGTTTTTGATTGGGTAGGGTTAGTGTTGAGTGAATGTAAGCTAAAGGAATTGAATTCAATCCAAATTTCAGGTAAAATTCGATTTGACATGAAGCCAAATTTCCTGGCGCTTGGTGGTAAGGAATCAATTTTTTCAGGGGATAAAAAAAATAAAAAATACACCTCATGCATTTGCTCGTGGAGGTGCTGTTGCGGCCATCTTGGAGAATACGCACCAAATCTCGCGCACGCTGACGTGTGAGATTTGGTGCGTTTTTTTTCAATCAACATGGCTTGAGGTGAGTATGTATTATTATGTTTTTTAACCCCTGAAATGCCTGAATGTGCGATGAGCATTGAATGCGGCATCTGAGGGTTCAGTTACGAGGAGCAGCGCAATCGCCGTTCCCCGTCATTGCACCAGCTACATACAATAGAATGCGTAATTCGGAACAGAATAAATTTCTTTGTAAACTGCTGCAACGCAGCCGAATCAAATTTTTTATAACTTCGCTTATCACTAGGTACGGTTTTAGAGAATGAAAAATGTCACAAGGGAAATACAGTATACTAAAGAAAGTTTATCACAATACAAGCAGAGAAGCAAGAAGTTATCATGATGATTAATGGTGGCTTAATGTGTCTTTAAGCAGTATAAATGTTCTAGTATGTTACAGTGGTTCACCAGCGGGATAACATTTCTTACAAAAGGGGCAGAATGGGTTGTAAAAAAGCAATATTTACCTCACCGCTGATGTTTCAATGCTTACCAGTTCCCCACTGGTCTCTGCTTCCTGGTCCCTGGGTCGAACTGGCCCACCAGAGTACCAAAAAATCCTCCAGTAGGCCCACGCTCTAATACCATGATGGGCCCCAAAGATCTCAGAGAAAAAACAAAAACATTACACTGCCTTTGGAGCTAATTATTTGCCACTGGGATCTTTTCCTTTGATTCAAAACCTAATAAACTTTTTGGATGGGCCTCAGGAATAATTTCTTCTGGTGGGCCCCAGGAACCCCAGTCCAGCAATGCCTGGACCCTTTTGAAAGATAGACGATGGCAGGAAATACCTGCTCAGTCAATCAATGGCCACAACGTTGATCCACATGACGTATGTTTCAAATTTTGTGAAGTATCATAGGAAAAAAATAAGACGTCTTGATACACATGGGGACTATTTAATGCATGGCTGTCATGAGGAGTATATTAGAAGTCAGTGTCCATCCACAGTTGCAGAAATAAATAAATATAATACAATAGGCTACAATGCCTTCGATAACTCTCATATTGATGAATCTTCCAGTTTGCATTACACACCAAGATGGTTGGCTAAAATCCAGTCCCCCTAACTAGCTCACAGCTCTTTATATGTTTCCACTTTCAACTTGGCGAGCTTAAGTACAGAAAACTGTTTATAAATGTCTTGCTTTCTACAGCCACTAATCAGAAGCAGATGTTCTACCACCATAAACAGGGGCCTGTTGAGACGGTAGAAACTCCTGATGTCTTCAATTAGTTTTGATAGGCATAGATATATATTAAATTTTGCTTAACTGATGTTGATTTTGTTAGACACTGGCCATTAAAAATGTGCAAAAAAGTTGAATCATAACAAACACTCAGAAGATATGCACATATTCTAAAAACCTTTGTATCAGTGTAAGAGACATTATACACCTAGCACTCACTGGCAGCTTAAGCAGCCATTATTCTAAAGCATATAAGAAAGAACTCTTACAGGTTACGAACACCACAGGGGCAATTTTATATGACTGCATTTTACTCATTTGGGGTTAAAAATCTTTTTCTTTTTTTTTTCAATTGGTCTATTAAAAACGTTCATCAGTTTTTGTCATAAAGGGTTAAGTTTTAGCCTAGCTGTGAGCGGCTTACTTTTACATTGATCTGTCAACTGAAGGCTACAGGTATGTATAGCCCTTGCCTCTGAAATACCAACAGCTCATAAACACAAGCCATATTCTTATCAGTAAGATAAGAATTGAGCTATAATGAGTGTTTATCAGCCCTCAGGAGATCAGAGCTAAGGCTTCATATGAGCAGTCAGCTGAATTCCCTCAGCAAATATGTGGCCACAGGATGAGAAAGGCGCTCATAGGGTGAATAGGTAAAGATGAAACAGCGTTCTTTAATTTAAGGTGAATATGTGCTGAATTCCCTGAGCCTGATAATAGAGAATCTTAACCCCGTACAGAGAGAGGTGTTGATATTTTTTTTTTAATAAAGACCTATTTAAAAAAAATAGATTTTTAGCTCAAAATGAGTACAATGTAATAATAAACCAGGCAAAGGAATCTAAGGAATCTATAAGTTCATTATGATTAATCTCAAAGTCTCTACCCCTGAAGTGTTCTCCATTGGCAACAGCTGATGTGTAGTTGAATAGACAACCAGGATGCAGTGGCAAGAAAGAAGACAGAGTTCATGGTCAGACATGCATTGGTTGCGACAGGTGGAGTACACATAGTGTACAAGTGTTAGCCAGGCAGAGTTCAGGGCAGGTGGCATACAAGTAAACAAGGTAATATACACAAGCAGGGTCGATAACAGAAATCACAAGAAACAACAGTTAGTAGACAGCAGGAGCAAAAAGGACCTTATTTCTCAGGTCCTGGGAGATGGGCCCTTAAATGGGTTGTTCACCCCTGGGGATGTTTTCTACAGATATCAATGACTGGCTGCAGAAGTCACATGTCATCTATGTTTCATATCACTGGGTCACGTGGAGCATGGTTCACACATCACCGCTGAAACCAGTCATTGGTTGCAGAAGCCACGTGAACCACATCAAACCTGATGTTGACAAGGGGAGAACAGGTACTTGCAGAGCCAGCAGGGCAGTAATGAAGCTGGAACCCAGAGGCAAGAATCAGGTAAGTATGATTACCACCACGGATCTGGCCACTCTGGGGGGTCTGAAGAAAAGGTCTCCATGTGTGAACATCCCCTTTTAGAAGGTTGTCACTTCAGGGCATTGGTGGAGAGCAGTACTGGTTCATGCTGGCTACTTAAGAGATTAGGTATCACTGCGTGCACACATGAGCATAGGACCAAGCAGTAGAGTTTCAAAAGTAAGCAGTGACATGGCTCAGGGGGGGATGCTCAGCAGGAGCATCCAGTAGAGGATGCTCAAAGGGTAATGTCGCAAAGAGAGTGAGCACTGTGTTTTGTCTTTTCTTTCTCTCTGGTAGCTTACTTACTTGCAATGTACAATTCATTTATCCTTGTTGCAAGGGACCTCATTTCACCATACATTGAGCGGCCAATATAAGTACAAAGAACTGCAGTTTGAAGCATGGCAGAGGATGGTGCAGCAGCCTGAACCACTGAAAGAGAGATGTATCTATAAAACAACCACTGACCTACCACAAAGGGTCCTCTTACACTGGCTAATGCTGGACAGAAAACAAGTAGCAAATCGAGATATACAAGTGGATCAGTGCTTGACTTTTACGTGGCCAGATTCAAAATAAAAGTCGGGATGAATAATTATTATTACGATCATTTGCCCGATTCACCTTGTATACTGTCAGCAGGACATCCTGTGTGTACACAGGGCAATGTGCTGCCGACAATTGAGAATTTTTAGCATGAAAGATGCGTTCATCAAACAAATTAGTGTTTTGCTCTTTTGTTGGGTAATAGGTAACACCTTTACATCGGTTATCGGGAATGAGTGTTCATAGGAACATTCACTCCTGATACTTGGCCCAATCCTCTGCTGGTTCTTAGACTACCATGCTTCATTTGCAAACAGAGCGGTGATGTGATGCCTGTGCGATATTTAAAGTGCTGGCTTGATGACATTCAAAGCAGAGGGAGGTGGAAAGAAAGCAAAGAGGGCAGGATAGGGGCTCCATTCAAATGGGAGCAGCCTGGCTTTGTTGTTGGGTTGTTTTATGCTGATTTGCATATTAATATAAAGATATTTTTGGGGGGCAATAAAGATCATGAAAAGCACACAAAGGTTTATCTGGGATAGGGCATATGTGACCTACAGGGCACCAGGAACAGTTTAAAATGGAAAGACATGGTGACAGACTTTCTTTTAATATCCTGATAGAACTATACAATTGTGCTTTCTTCCATTGTCATTGACTACTGCAAACCCTCAAATTGCAATATTTATTTGTTCCAGGATGATGAATGTAAGTAAAAACTATTTCAACTTGAGATGATTACTATATGGAAAACTAGTAACTGGCTCTGAAACCCCCAAAATGTCAAGTACATTTTTTTAAAATGAGCATTTTATAATAATAAGCAGAAAACGAATACAGATAAAGTTAGTACTTACATATACTAATCAAAAAGGGGCTGCAACCTAAGAATCACTTTATATGTAAAGGACAGAAAGTTTCTTCAGGATCCTGTACAGAACAGATATGGAGTCATTTATCAAACTGGTGTAAAGTAGAACTGGCTTAGTTGCCCATAGAAACCAATCAGATTTTACCTTTTATTTTCCAAAGGAGCTGTCAAAAAAGAAAGGGGGAATCTGATTGGTTGCTGTGGGTAACTAAGCCAGTTCGACTTTACACCAGTTTGATAAATTACCTCAATAGTGTACCAGAAATCTAACATGGAGATGCATTCACTGGGTGTCTGAAAGAGCAGCTCATCCAGGAACAGGTAAAGAGAAGTACACAAAGCAATGCTAGACCGCCAATCAATAGAGGCATTTCAATAATATAGTAAAATGACAATGCGTATTGGCTGGTTTTTCCAACCAATCACTTGTGCTGTGGACTGCTTACGGCATTGTATGTTGAATGTGCTTTCAAAATACAATAACCCAGGGACCTAAAGAATAAAATTCTATTTAAGCTATATGTAGTACCCTGGTGCAAGGGTGTTTTGCAGTCTGGACAATTGTGGACATTTGCCCCTATTGCTGCTATGCAAAGCCATCAACTCACTACTTTGGTGCATTTGAGGCTTTAACTTGCACTATGATTTGTGTCGTTATTTGCACTTATACTGTTTTATATAGTTGAATTGCATTTTATATTATATATCTTGTTCATTTGCACTGTTATTGCACTGAATTGTGGAAAATGTTAATACACAACATCTGGGAATAGGCAAACAACTCTGTTTAAACCTAAAAATTTCCAGCGTGTTCATTGAGAAGCTAGTCAGTTTCCACTGCTGTCATAAGGGACTAAGCAGAGCTGAGTCTTGGAGCAAAAAGCCAGACACAGTGAACTTTTGGTTTAGTTCCGTCAGACTGTTATTTTCAACAAAAAATGGCTTGTTCATTCCCATTGACTTGTATTGAGACCCAATACATATATATGACAGCCTTGATCTGAAACATTGTTTCTGTTAGGCTGTGCTTCTCCAGTTTCACGCCCTCCCACCACTAGAAGGTTTTTGATCAGCTAGAAACTGTATAAAATTAAAGCAGTCATAGCCCGTAGTTATCTGCAGATAGGGACCAGGGTTCAGTAGGAGACACTCTGCTGGACTGCACGAGTGCCCAGATGAAGATGCCGAGACAGGGATACTATGTGTCACCAGCACCTTGGTCAGGGTATCAGCCTTCTGAAAGAGAGAGAGGGACAGCTTGCTCAGGCCTTTACTCAGCACAAAACCTTCTTCTGCCAGGGAAGAGACTGGAGAAGCCAGCTCAGTATATTGCCTGTATTGTTTTGCATTTGAGTTCCTCCAATAAAAGAAGCACAATGGTTCACTGCAAACCCTAACTCTCTGGACTTATTTCCCATTGGGGTGCACCATGCCTTACCATCCACTCTATGTAGCTGCAACACACCTGAACAGTGCCCAGTGTAGTGTTGGGAGCTACCTCAAACTCGGCCACTGCATATATATGTTGACATATGATATGACCACAAAAATACATACATTACAATATGAAACTGTTCTTGTCTGTATTACATGTAAATAACAGTGAGAAGTGAGTACAGTACAGATACTTCTAGTAACACACTTAGTACAGCTACCATTTTACCCAACCCCCTACCCAAGTTATCTATAATTATGTTATCTATCCTGATTGCAAATATCTGTATTATGTAAATTACATTAATCTTATTGCCCACCACATCATTAGTGTGTTTCATTCAGTTGTTATCACATATTTTTCTACAGAATCCAAACTTAAGAAGAAATCACACAGTTTAAATAGAGAAGCATCTTGTGTCATCTTCTCATGACCTTGGCTTCCTGTATTAGACCATTTCCCAATTTCTAAGTCATATAAAATAATTAATGTTATCAAAGGGGCCTTCTGCCAAAAGTATCAGTCTGCTGCATTTCCATTCTCAACCCATCCAACTGCTTTTCACCCTTTTCTGTAGAGTTGCAGCCACTGAACACAAGCAAAGCATTAAAAAATGTAACCCTAGGTCATATTCCAACATGGACTTAATTAGCAAAGTATAATAATAGAACGAAGGCAGAACTTTCCCATAGGAAAACGTCTGGAGCATTCTGGGATTGGTGACTGTACCTTTGGCATTTGAAGGATGCTTGACATTGTGGCTTGGTTTCATCATTTTATAAAGTCTGGAAATCACATGGAATGTCTCTCATGTGTTTCTTTAGGGAACAGGCATTCTAAATGAATATAATAGAATATATATATATATATATATATATATATATTTATTTATTTATTTTTTTGACGAGCTATTGAAAACAGAGAAATAAATATTTTGGAATATCGAAGTCGAAGTGGAATTCGATCCGAATTACAGGAAAAATTTGATTCACACCGAAGCCGAATTTCCTCACTCTTCATGGTAACGAATCACATTTTTTCTTAAAATGGCTGCTGCATGTGTGAGGACATGGAGCAAGGAACTCTGGGAAGGCGGGATCACCCATAATGCCATGTATTGAGGCAATCAGCAGCCAGCCAGCCCTGTGATGTCACAGCCTTATAAATAGCATCAGCCATTTATCAGCATACTTAGTGCAGGGGGAGACGTTAGGGACAGTGCAGGCGCTAGGGACAGTGATAGGAAAGATTTGATTGTGGTGAAAAAACTATTTATAAGTGCAGAGAAAGGATAGATCATTCCACAGCATTTATGTAGAACAGGGTTCGGTAGGGGAGGTTACAGACTGGGTAATAGGAACAATCCTATTAAACCTTGCTGCACTGACTAGGGATGCAAATTGCCATTATACAGCTCTGTCATTCCAGCAAACCATTCTTGTTATTGGGGTGCAAGTGCTGTTTTATACAGCCATTAACAGGTTTTATTACAAGGAAATATTTCTACAGTGCGTCTTATTTGCCCTTATTTGCCCTTGTGCAGTTATATGTTGTAAAGCCCTTTTTGCCGTGTATTAGTGGCAAAAGAAAACTATATTTTCCCTTATGCGGTGCAGTTATATATTCTAAAGCCCTGTTTGCCGAGTATTAGTGGCAAAATAAAAATATATTCGTCGTTCAGCGTTGCACTTATATGTTGAAAAGACTTTTGTGTAGTGTAAGGCCCCTTTCACACGAGTAAGTTTTCTGCGCGGGTGCAATGCGTGACGTGAACGCATAGCACACGCACTAAATCCTGAGCTATTCATTTCAATGGGTCTGTGTACATAAGGCTGCGTTCACACGGGCGAGATTTCCGCGCGGGTGCAATGCGGTAGGTGAACGTATTGCACCCGCACTGAATCCCGACCCATTCATTTCAATGGGGCTGTTCAGATGAGCAGTGATTTTCACGCATCACTTGTGCGTTGCGTGAAAATCGCAGCATGCTCTATATTCTGCGTTTTTCACGCAACGCAGGCCCCATAGAAGTGAATGGGGTTGCGTGAAAATCGCAAGCATCCGCAAGCAAGTGCAGATGCGGTGCGATTTTCACGCATGGTTGCTAGGTGACAGTCTATTCACTGTATTATTTTCCCTTATAACATGGTTATAAGGGAAAATAATAGCATTCTGAAAACAGAATGCTTAGTAGGTGATCAATTGAGGGTTAAAAAAAAAAAATAATTAACTCACCTTCTCCTCTTGATCGCGTAGTTACCGGTCTCTTCTTTACTTCTTTAATGATGAGCTATGGGCTAAAGGACCTGTGGTGACGTCAGATCACATGCTCCAATCACATGGTCCAACACGGTGTGCTGTCCGCGTTTTTTGCAGACCCATTGAAATGAATGGGTCCGCATCCTATCCGCAAAAAAAACGGATCGGACACAGAAACAAAATACGGTCGTGTGCATGAGGCCTAAGGCTGAGTTCATACTTGAGTTATTTGTTCAGTTTTGGCCCTGTGACTGCCAAATAAGTGAAGTGTGCAGTGATTCTAAGAGCGACACCTGTCGTCTGCATGTCATACGGACTCACAGTATTATTTCACTACCAAAGCAGACTCCCTATGCGTGTTAGTGCAAGGCAGTGTTTTACACCACTATAAAGGCTCTCTGCAGCCAGACCGTATTTAAACGTAATTCACCGCAAATAAATTTAGATCGAACCAAATTTTTTCCAAAATATTAGGGGAACTGGCGAATAGAATTTTTTAAAAATTCGCTCATCTCTAGTAATGAGAAATGCTTCCTCCTGAGAAGAATGTACAATTGGTTCCTAAGTAATTGGTAAATACACTGCTCAAAAAAATAAAGGGAACACAAAAATAACACATTCTAGATCTGAGTTAATTAAATATTCTTCTGAAATACTTTGTTCTTTACATAGTTGAATGTGCTGACAACAAAATCACACAAAAATAAAAAAATGCAAATCACATTTTTCAACCCATGGAGGTCTGGATTTGGAGTCACACTCAAAATTAAAGTGGAAAAACACACTACAGGCTGATCCAACTTTGATGTAATGTCCTTAAAACAAGTCAAAATGAGGCTCAGTAGTGTGTGTGGCCTCCACGTGCCTGTATGACCTCCCTACAACGCCTGTGCATGCTCCTGATGAGGTGGCAGATGGTCTCCTGAGGGATCTCCTCCCAGACCTGGACTAAAGCATCTGCCAACTCCTGGACAGTCTGTGGTGCAACGTGACGTTGGTGGTTAGAGCGAGACATGATGTCCCAGATGTGCTCAATTGGATTCAGGTCTGGGGAACGGGCTGGCCAGTCCATAGCATCAATGCCTTCATCTTGCAGGAACTGCTGACACACTCCAGCCACATGAGGTCTAGCATTGTCTTGCATTAGGAGGTACCCAGGGCCAACCGCACCAGCATATGGTCTCACAAGGGGTCTGAGGATCTCATCTCGGTACCTAATGGCAGTCAGGCTACCTCTGGCGAGCACATGGAGGGCTGTGCGGCCCTCCAAAGAAATGCCACCCCACACCATTACTGACCCAATGCCAAACCGGTCATGCTGGAGGATGTTGCAGGCAGCAGAACGTTCTCCACAGCGTCTCCAGACTCTGTCACATGTGCTCAGTGTGAACCTGCTTTCATCTGTGAAGAGCACAGGGCGCCAGTGGCGAATTTGCCAATCTTGGTGTTCTCTGGCAAATGCCAAACGTCCTGCACGGTGTTGGGCTGTAAGCACAACCCCCACCTGTGGACGTCGGGCCCTCATATCACCCTCATGGAGTCTGTTTCTGACCGTTTGAGCAGACACATGCACATTTGTGGCCTGCTGGAGGTCATTTTGCAGGGCTCTGGCACTGCTCCTCCTGTTACTCCCTGCACAAAGGCAGAGGTAGCGGTCCTGTTGCTAGGTTGTTGCCCTCCTACGGCCTCCTCCACGTCTCCTGATGTACTGGCCTGTCTCCTGGTAGCGCCTCCATGCTCTGGACACTACGCTGACAGACACAGGAAACCTTCTTGCCACAGCTCGCATTGATATGCCATCCTGGATAAGCTGCACTACCTGAGCCACTTGTGTGGGTTGTAGACTCCGTCTCATGCTACCACTAGAGTGAAAGCACCGGCAGCATTCAAAAGTGACCAAAACATCAGCCAGGAAGCATAGGAACTGAGAAGTGGTCTGTGGTCACCACCTGCAGAACCACTCCTTTATTGGGGGTGTCTTGCTAATTGCCTATAATTTCCACCTGTTGTCTATCCCATTTGCACAACAGCATGTGAAATTGATTGTCACTCAGTGTTGCTTCCTAAGTGGACAGTTTGATTTCACAGAAGTGTGATTGACTTGGAGTTACATTGTGTTGTTTAAGTGTTCCCTTTATTTTTTTGAGCAGTGTACCGTATATTACTATGTATGTAGAATTACTGTATATATATATACTTTTCCTATATGCATGTTTATCTATAAGTTTCTAAAGAGCATTTGCGAATCTATTGGATCCATGCTCCAGCTGTAGATATGAGTTATCTATCATGGCAATATTAACTATTGCTACAGTGGTTCTCTCTGGTTGTATGGGCAATTGTTCACTAAATATAATAAAAAAATATATATTTTCCCTGAAGTGTATTAGAAGGGATAAAAATTTATTGCAAGTCCCCTGATGAACTGATACAAAACATATCAGGGAAACGCATCAGGATATAGCTTGTTACATCATGAATACAGTATTATATATACCAATTTTCTGGGCATACTGATATACATGGAGTGTGTGTGAAACTATCATTCATTGATGAAATATCGTTATTAATTTTGTTTTTTATGTATATCTAAACCACTGACGTTTGACACCTGACAGTTATATAGTGGGTCTCTATAGGTGGTGATATCTATCCCTTGTCTTGTGCACTAAAAGTGCAAAAGAAAGTGCCAGGTGTACAATATTTGTGTGTGTGTGTATGTACAGTCGTGGCCAAAAGTTTTGAGAATTACATAAATATTGGAAATTGGAAAAGTTGCTGCTTAAGTTTTTATAATAGCAATTTGCATATACTTCAGAATATTATAAAGAATGATCAGATGAATTGCATAGTCCTTCTTTGCCATGAAAATTTACTTAATCCCAAAAAAAACTTTCCACTGCATTCCATTGCTGTCATTAAAGGACCTGCTGAGATCATTTCAGTAATCGTCTTGTTAACTTAGGTGAGAATGTTGACGAGCACAAGGCTGGAGATCATTATGTCAGGCTGATTGGGTTAAAATGGCAGACTTGACATGTTAAAAGGAGGGTAATGCTTGAAATCATTGTTCTTCCATTGTTAACCTTGGTGACCTGCAAAGAAACGTGTCCAGCCATCATTGCGTTGCATAAAAATGGCTTCACAGGCAAGGATATTGTGGCTACTAAGATTGCACCTCAATCAACAATTTATAGGATCATCAAGAACTTCAAGGAAAGAGGTTCAATTCTTGTTAAGAAGGCTTCAGGGCGTCCAAGAAAGACCAGCAAGCGCCAGGATCGTCTCCTAAAGAGGATTCAGCTGCGAGATCGGAGTGCCACCAGTGCAGAGCTTGCTCAGGAATGGCAGCAGGCAGGTGTGAGCGCATCTGCACGCACACTGAGGCGAAGACTTTTGGAAGATGGCCTGGTGTCAAGAAGGGCAGCAAAGAAGCCACTTCTCTCCAAAAAAAACATCAGGGACAGATTGATCTTCTGCAGAAAGTATGGTGAATGGACTGCTGAGGACTGGGGCAAAGTCATATTCTCCGATGAAGCCTCTTTCCGATTGTTTGGGGCATCTGGAAAAAGGCTTGTCCGGAGAAGAAAAGGTGAGCGCTACCATCAGTCCTGTGTCATGCCAACAGTAAAGCATCCTGAGACCATTCATGAGTGGGGTTGCTTCTCATCCAAGGGAGTGGGCTCACTCACAATTTTGCCCAAAAACACAGCCATGAATAAAGAATGGTACCAAAACACCCTCCAACAGCAACTTCTTCCAACAATCCAACAACAGTTTGGTGTAGAACAATGCATTTTCCAGCACGATGGAGCACCGTGCCATAAAGCAAAAGTGATAACTAAGTGGCTCGGGGACCAAAACGTTGACATTTTGGGTCCATGGCCTGGATACTCCCCAGATCTTAATCCCATTGAGAACTTGTGGTCAATACTCATGAGGCGAGTGGACAAACAAAAACCCACTAATTCTGACAAACTTCAAGAAGTGATTATGAAAGATTGGGTTGCTATCAGTCAGGAATTGGCCCAGAAGTTGATTGAGAGCATGCCCAGTCGAATTGCAGAGGTCCTGAAAAAGAAGGGCCAACACTGCAAATACTGACTCTTTGCATAAATGTCATGTAATTGTCGATAAAAGCCTTTGAAACGTATGAAATGTGTGTAATTATATTTCACTACATCACAGAAACAACTGAAACAAAGATCTAAAAGCAGTTTAGCAGCAAACTTTGTGAAAACTAATATTTTTGTCATTTTTGTCATTCTCAAAACTTTTGGCCACGACTGTATATATATATATATATATATATATATATACTCATCAAATAACGAGGCAGCACTTCCAGCTTTTGGTGGTAGGGTGGTAGGGTGACGACCCCAAAACTTTATTCCCAGCAACGTTTCGGCCTACTCAATGAGGCCTTTGTCAAGCTATATATATATATATATATACTGTATATATAAAGAAGGGATTACAGCACTCCAACTGCAATTGTGAAAATTGTGGATTTATTCTCAAGTGTCCATAAGCATTCGAAGCTCCAGCTCCGACCTGGATCTTTTTTTAAGCATGCTCATAAAAGTGTGCCAATATAAAACACTCATAAAACTATGCTAATCTCTTGTTGCCTCCTTAACATGTAAAGTAATTTTTTTTTATTTTTACAATTTGCTGTTTACAGATTACTAGGAATACAAGCGCATCTACCTATACAAGCCATTATCCCATCACTCCAAGCACCACGGGAGGGAGCAGTGTTACATAATTACATATATTATAACCTAAAAGGCTGCAGGAAAATATTGGTTATACTTCAGCGCAAGGCAGAGAGTTCCATTAGGAGAACCTCCTTTCAGGCACCAAGCTAAATAATGGATTGGGGTAATTACACTGTGTGCATGGCTCATTGAAAGGCCTATTTTTAGTCCTTGAACACAAGCAGCATGCAGGAGAGTTGCTTAGGAAACCATCAGACATCCAGTAATGGTCACACAGATAGATCTATTAATCCGATGAAGCATTGGCATAGCACACAAAAAGTAAAAATGTCAAAATGAGGACACAGAAAGGGCATTTGTAGAAGTTAAGTTTGTGTAGATTTTATAGTTAAATAAAAGCACACAAATTTGTACAAAAGATCATAAAGAAACTATTTGGATTGGCCAGTTTGATCATTTGAGATTTTGTACACATTATCCTACGTGCATATGTATCGAAGGCATTGCTGGTGTGTGCATTAGGTGATCCTTCAATATAATGTTTGTGTAACATGCAAAATGCAAGAGGTGCAAATTGCCAGCAGGATCCTCATTTTTTATAGGGGTATTCCCACAAACCACAGCATAAATGATGACTGGAGGCCTCACCGCAGTAACACTCACAGATCACTAGAACAGAAGTCCTGACTCCTGAGCCCCACTTGTTCCTTTGTATATGGATGAAGTTGTGGTTGAACATGCCTTCTGTTGCCTCATTCAAAGTCTACAGGAGTGAAGGAGATAACTGAGGTTAATGCTTATCTAACTTTGTCAGTCCCATAGACTATGAATGACGTGGCTAGTGATGAGCGAAGTATTGCAAAATTCAATTCAGCTACTTTGCCGAATTTCACAAACAAATTTGCTTTGTGATTAATTACTTCACAAAGCGCATTTCTTTGTAAGTAGCAGGTGTAATGATGGGGAACGGTGATTGCACCGCACCTCCCCATCATTGAACCTTTCAGATGCCGTGTTCATTACTGATCGCGGCATCTGAGATGAAAAATTTGAGCTTTCAGGGGTTAATCGGTTTATTTTTATTTTTTTACTGCCATTTCAGGGAAAATTGATTTATTACCATGAAGCACCAGGAAATTCGGCTTCACGGGGAATTGAATTTTTCCTGAAATTCGGATCGAAGTACACTTTGGATACTTAAATTCGCTCAACCCTAGATGTGGCACTGCACATGCTCCAATCGAACTCCTCATAATTGCAGTTATGAAGTGAAGAGGAAAGGAAGACCTAGTAACATAGTACATGAGGCCAAAAAAAGACATTTGTCCATCCAGGTCGGCCTGTCATCCTGCAAGTTGATCCAGAGGAAGGCAAAAAAAAACAACTGTGAAGTAGAAGCCAATTTTCCCCACTTTAGGGGAATAAAAAATTCCTTCCCGACTCCAATCAGGCAATCAGAATAGACTTGTGACCAATGTTTTAGCCATCATGAGGGCTCCAACGTCAGGGCTCCGAGCAACTATCTTGTGGTTAGGTAATAAATGTCCATTGTAGGAGTAACCCTTGAATCACTTGATAACTTAGATGTTATTTCAGGAGATACAACATACAAAACAGTGTGATTTCCCTTATAATTTACAGATCTCATGGACCTTAGACATGTGATATTTATATATTCTCCTGAGACTAGAGCTGGCTCCATGGTACATGCACTCATACAAACAAAATAGAGCCCAATATATTTCCTGAGATAAGTAATGTGTAAAGGGAATTGTTGTGTGAATTCAATAGAATTGTAAGTGGTATGCCCTTTTAATGTTCTGGCATATTGCTAGAATATAACAATATGATCATGGCGGTTGGACAACTAGGATCTCTGCTGATTTGGAGAACATAGAGATGGATTGGAGGGTCCTTTAGCATTACTCCTTCACTGTGGCATTTTTAGACACCAGCTGGGCAGAAAACTGCAAAACAGTTCTATTCATGTGAAGTGGGCAGCACCCTGCACAGCAAATGGACAGGAGCATCACTCTGTTGAGAAAATCATTGAAGGGGGTGAAGGGCCCAGGGATGGACTGGGAAACTAAAAAGGCCCTGGAAAAAAAAAAAAGTAGCCCCACGTTGTAGGCGGGTCCAAATTGACAGAAGGCAGGGACAAAACACGTAGGCAGGGACAACAGAATTAGCGGGGGCAACATTGTAGTTCAGAACAATATACCAACCCAGCAGAACCTAATACCACAGTACAGCTAAAAATACTGCTGCCCTCGCCACAGTATCATCGTCCTATGGCAATACAGCTGAATTCAGGAGGGCACCTGCAGTCACTGGCCAGGTGCATAAGTGCCTGATGTCCTATATAATGCTGAGAGTATCAGATCTGTACCTTGCTGGCGGCCAGGAGGAGGGCTCAGGTGGCCCCCTGGGTATCGGCCCACTGGGAAATTTCCCTGTCAGGTCTATGGCCAGTCCACCCCCGGCAGTGCCTGATCATCATCGCAACTCCTTTATTCTTAGGATCAATTGTACACTTGGAAGATTTGCTTTGCTCTGCTTTTTACTTGGAAAACCTGCTCAAAATTATATACACCTATAATCAGATAAACCTTCTTCAACTCATATAAACTTAAATCATATAAAGCTTAGCTTCTGCCACTGTATCAAATGCTTCTCTCAGATAGGGCAGCAATCTGACAGGTTTGCTTTAAGAATATCGACAAACACTATTGTGACATCAACACAGCATGGCACGACCAAATAATAATAACAAACACCATTGTAGTGTCATAGAACTCTAGATATAAATGAAGCCATAGTGTATTTTGACATTATTAGAATAGGACATAGCACTGGAAAATTCGCAAATACTATTGCGACATCAACTCAATAAAACAAAGCATGTAACTAAATGCATTGTCATTATGCATAGGAATAAAGACACATACTATTATGACATCTTCACTATAAAGACATCCATTTTAATATCATCCCATTGGATAACAGCCTATAAATGAGAACAGAGTCTAAATGAGAACAGAGTTGTAAAATAATCATCAAAATAAAATTTAGAATACAAATGAAGACACGTCATTGTGACATTATCATTAGTGTTGAGAGAATCGAAGTGAGATGAATTGACTTTGATCCGAATTACAGGAAAAATTTGATTAGTCACAAAGCCGAATTTCCTTGCGCCTCATGGTAACAAATACATTTTTCCTGAAATGGTGGTCCATAAAAAAAAAATATATATATATAAATATATATATATATATATATACCTCATCCATTTGTTCGCGGAGAGGCCGTCGCGGCCAACTTGATTGAAGAAACTGCTCGAAATCTCCGGTGCGGTGACATGATGTCACCACTGAACCCCTGAAAGACCTCAATGTTACTGTCAGATGCTGCGATCAGTGATGAAAGCGGCAACTGAGGGATTCAGTGACAGGGGACAGTGTGATCGCCGATCTCTGTCATTACGCCCGCTACATACAATGGAATTCGATTTGTGACAAAGTAATTCATAATGAATCGAATTTATTTTTGAAATTTGGTGAGTTCACATCACCATTATCGATTCCGTTATTGTTTTCCGTTATAACATGGTTATAACGGAAAAATAACATGGTTATAACAGAAAATAACGGAATCCATAAGACGGAAGTCAAAATGGAAGCCTTTAAGAGGCATTCTGTTTTAATCCTTCATAATACAAGTCTATGGGCAGCATAACGGATCCGTCCTGGTTTCCATTATGGAGTCTAGTCCTGCATAACGGAAACCAGAACAGATCTGTTATGCTGTCCATAGACTTCTATTATGAGCACTCTGGCTATATTTCTCAATACAGCCAATTTTGGTATCAACTTTAAACTTTTATTTCTAAAAGCCATAAACTTTTTATTTTTCCATCAGTATAGCTACATGAGGGCTTGTCTTTCATAGGATTTGTTCAAATTTTTTTTATAGCGGTAATGTACCAAAAATAATATAATGTATTTCAAAAATTGTAACTCTTTTGTGTAAAGGGATGAAAGAAAACAATTCTGCCATTTTCGCCCTTTTTTTCACCGTGCAGTAAAAATGGAATATCTTTATTCCTTGGTTTGGTATTATTATGGTGATACCCAATTTATATAGTTTGTGTTATGTTTTAGTCAATCAAAAAATAAATAAAATAAATACCTCTGTTGCCACATTTTGAGACCTATAATGTTTTTTCATCCATGTTGGTGTGTTTTTTTTTGTGGGGCAGCTATAGCTTTTCGTAGCACTAAATAGACACTGAACCAGCAATTGAGAGACATTCGTGGCATGATGCAGGCCACAGCATGCAGCACACACATTTATACTGCTCAAAGAAATTTAACCCCCCCCCCCCTCAAAAAACAAACAAAACAACAACCTCAAAATCTCCTCAAAAATGCACCATCATGTTGAGGAGACTGAAATGGCTTCTGCTGCTCGTGGCAGCAGAAGGGGGGTGACTCTGCAGGGGGCAGAGGGGGCCTCCCTCTCAGACACATTGGCACCAGGCGTCTGCTTGCTGTAAGTTGTCACAGGCTGCATACTCAGTGTTTACTGGTAGTAACGTAATTTGTCTTCCCCTTCCCCGATTTTGCCTTGGTAGTGAGGGTCTAAAAGCATTGCTATCCAGTAATAATCAGACTGCTTGATGTAAAGTCACTGCATAAGCAAGTGAGCATATAGCTGGCCATTCTGGACAACTGAGGCTTGATGCTCAATTTCAACTTAACACACACATGTAGATTGATGCCACACTGTGGGTATTGCTGCAGTAATCATGTATATATGCTGCTTAATTAAATTGACCCCCCCACCCCCAAAAAATAAAATAAATGAAATTGCAACCATTTTGATACAATCAGCTACAGGTCCTGTCTCCCTTTTCCCTGTCTGTCAGCTGCCATGGTTCTTTCTATTGTACACAACAGACACAATTCTTCTTTGGAATCCTACCCTTTCCCTCCACTCTCCATGGCAATAAGCTTAATTGATTTCTGACTGTCCCTGATTGATTTCTCACTGTCCCTGACTACCTAAAATCGTTTTCCTGGCAGATTCCGTAACACACAACCATCCTCATTCACAACCCAGCACAGAATGGAATTCTGCTCGTTCTGCTAGGGCACCTTTGATCAAACTTTTGCTCAAACTTGTGTTGGGCCCATCTACCAAGCGTCAAGGTGGCTTCCGCAGACAGGTCCCTATCACTAATATCACTTATCAAAGTCCACATTTTCAAGGCAGTGTAGGAACCAGCTACATTTGTACTTTGCTCAGAAGCCCCAGGCATATGGGCGTTTGCTCAGTCTAAAAGAGGCACTACCCTCAATAAATTCTACAAGAAAATTTAGAGTGGCACATTCTTATTCATAGTCATAGGTGCATATCCATAAAGCAAACATGAATAATAAAAAAAATAATGGCTGCACACACATAAGCAGTAAAACTGAGAAATGGGCATCATTCTAAATTCAAGTGGTGTTATACCTACTATACAGTGAGGAACAGAAGTATTTGAACACCTTGCGATTTTGCAAGTTCAGAAATCATGGAGGGGTCTGAAATTCACATTGTAGGTGCATTCCCACTCTGAAAGAGAGAATTGGAAAAGAAATGACAGGAAATCACATTGTATGATTTTTAAAGAATTTATTTGTATAGCACTGCTGAACATAAGTATTTGAACACCTGAGAAAATCTTTGTTTTCAATTATAGAGGTCAAACATTTCCTGTAGTTCTTGACCAGGTTTGCACACACTGCAACAGGGATTTTGGCCCACTCCTCCACACAGATCTCCTCTAGATCTGTCAGGTTTCAAGCTGTCGCTGAGCAACACTACCATCAATAAATACTACAAGAAAATTTAGACTGGCACATTCTTATTCATAGTCATAGGTGCATATCCATAAAGCAAACATGGTTGATAAAAAAAAATAATAGCTGCACACACATATAAGCAGTAAAGCTGAGAAATGGGGATCATTCTAAATTAAAGTGGTGTTATATGATCCCTATTTCTCAGCTTTACTGCTTATATGTGTGTGCAGCCATTATTTTTTTTATCAACCATGTTTGCTTTATGGATATGCACCTATGACTATGAATAAGAATGTGCCAGTCTAAATTTTCTTGTAGCATTTATTGAGGGTAGCACCTCTTTTAGACTGAGCAAACACCCATCTGCCTTGGGCTTCTGAGCAAAGTACAAATGTAGCTGGTTCCTTCACTGCCCTGAAAATGTCGACTTGGATAAGTCCAAGAGAGGCGGTATATTAGTGATAGGGACCCGTCTGCGGAAGCCACCTTGACGCTTGGTAGATGGGCCCGACACAAGTTTGATCAAAATGTGGGCTAAGAGCTTCCATTGATCTATTTACAGTAGGTATAACACCACTTGAATTTAGAATGATCCCCATTTCTCAGCTTTACTGCTTATATGTGTTTGCAGCCATTATTTTTTTATCAACCATGTTTGCTTTATGGATATGCACATACGACTATGAATAGGAATGTGGGCTAAGAGCTTCCATTGATTCGTTTATAGTAGGTATAACACCACTTGAATTTAGAATGATCCCCATCAAAAAAAATAGCAAAGTTGGTTTGTGCTCGGATCGGCTCATGCTGAGAGGGTACCCTACCTAAGCCTATACTCCACCCCCCCAACCTAGAAGCAGCAGAGTTATGCCGGAACTGCTTATCGAAGGGTAGCCTAAAGGGGGCTACCCCAATGATGAGACCTGAAAGAAGGGAGGGCTCCTGGGTGGGTTGAAATCGTTCGAACCGACAAGTGGGGGGAGGAGGGCCAGGTTTAAATAGTGAACGCCCCGCCTCCCCTCACACAAATACGGCACTCTTAATTGCCTACCACTTGTGCTCGGATCGGCTCATGCTGAGAGGGTACCCTACCTAAGCCTATACTCCACCCCCCCAACCTAGAAGCAGCAGAGTTATGCCGGAACTGCTTATCGAAGGGTAGCCTAAAGGGGCCAAAAGAACCATGCATAGGAGTTTGAAAACTAGATAACAGAAACTACAGACAAAAACTCGAAAGCCAATGATATTTCGTATAAGGATCCGGGATATTACGCATGGAACACGTGGAACTGCGACGACCCAAATGTTTGATGACATGTACTGGCACCTTATGCATGGACGCCGCTGCTGCCGTGCCCATGCGGAAGGAATGTCCTGTGATCCAGCGAGGACCGACCCCTGAACCTGTCAACTAACCTGAATGTACGTAAGAAAGGCCGCGGTGGTTAGCCGGGCATTGCCTAGTTCGAGTACGGGAGAACATGCCGCTTGGACTAAATACTACGCAGCCAAGCCTTCAAGGCCTGCCCGGACACCATCTGCTGTCCGTGGGAAAGTATCTGACCGCCACTGATTGCCCCGGCCGTGACGTCTTGGACGAGGCCAAGGTGAGGACATAGATGGACCCGCGCCGGATGAGCTGACCTTTCCGCAAGCACCCAGCCAGCGTATTGGTGCCCATGAGCTCGCCTGACCTGAGGAATCCATGGAAAGCCAGGTACAAGGCTGTTTCTACCAGAGCGCTAACCTGCGGCCCGAACGGTTTGCCCCTGCAGTTTGCCTGTCACGGCCTGAACAAGCTACCGGTAAATGGCTGACGCCCATGTCGTTTCACAACAGACATCTTGCGCAATCCCTTCAACGCCGCTTTGATCGGGTGGGCGGAGAAGAGTGACGGTAGGTCCGGATGTAGCCTGTACCAATGGTGCTGAATACCTGCCATGTATAGTTAACAATGCTATAGGACAGGTTTAATTGAGAGTGGCAAAAACCCCGACAAAGCCCAATAGGTGAGTGATAGGTCCCCGGCCAGCAGCCGGGTAGGTGTTCTCATATCTCTGAAACAGGCGCCAAGCTGTCTTGTAAGCCCTCAGAGTGTTACTGGCCAAGGAATTGGCCATCAGTCTCTTAGCTACGGTGAGATGGGAGACTAGTCCCAGCGCAGCTGGGCCTGGTGAGGAATTATTATTATTATTTTATTTATTTTTTACCTCCATGCGTGAGAGACTCTAATGGCGGAGTCCTGTGTGTAAACCTAAAGCGGAGAAGCCATGCGCGAGAGACTAATGGAGCCATGCGTGAGAGACTAATGGCGGAGTCATATGTGTAAAACTAAAACGGAGAAGCTCTGCGTGAGGGACTCTAATGGTGGAGTCATATGTGTAACCTAAAACGGAGAAGCCATGCGTGCGAGACTCTAATGGCGGAGTCATATGTGTAACCTAAAACGGAGAAGCCATGCGTGAGAGACTCTAATGGCGGAGTCATATGTGTAAACCTAAAACGGAGTAGCCATGCGTGAGAGATTCTAATGGCGGAGTCATATGTGCCAACCTAAAACGGAGAAGCCAGGCGTGAGAGACTCTAATGGCGGAGTCATATGTGTAAACCTAAAACGGAGAAGCCATGCGTGAGAGACTAATGGCGGAGTCATATGTGTAACCTAAAACGGAGAAGCCATGCGTGAGAGACTCTAATGGCGGAGTCATATGTGTAAACTAAAACGGAGAAGCCATGCGTGAGAGACTCTAATGGCGGAGTCATATGTGTAAAACTAAAACGGAGAAGCCATGCGCGCGAGACTCTAATGGCGGAGTCATATGTGTAACCTAAAACGGAGAAGCCATGCGTGAGAGACTCTAATGGCGGAGTCATATGTGTAAACCTAAAACGGAGAAGCCATGCGTGCGAGACTCTAATGGCGGAGTCATATGTGCCAACCTAAAACGGAGAAGCCAGGCGTGAGAGACTCTAATGGCGGAGTCATATGTGTAAACCTAAAACGGAGAAGCCATGCGTGAGAGACTAATGGCGGAGTCATATGTGTAACCGAAAACGGAGAAGCCATGCGTGAGAGACTCTCTAATGGCGGAGTCATATGTGTAAACTAAAACGGAGAAGCCATGCGTGCGAGACTCTAATGGCGGAGTCATATGTGTAACCTAAAACGGAGAAGCCATGCGTGAGAGACTCTAATGGCGGAGTCATATGTGTAAAACTAAAACGGAGAAGCCATGCGTGCGAGACTCTAATGGCGGAGTCATATGTGTAACCTAAAACGGAGAAGCCATGCGTGAGAGACTCTAATGGCGGAGTCATATGTGTAAACCTAAAACGGAGAAGCCATGCGTGCGAGACTCTAATGGCGGAGTCATATGTGTAAACCTAAAACGGAGAAGCCATGTCTGAGAGACTCTAATGGCGGAGTCATATGTGCCAACCTAAAACGGAGAAGCCATGCGTGAGAGACTAATGGCGGAGTCGTATGTGTAAAACTCACACGGAGAAGCCATGCGTGAGAGACTCTAATGGCGGAGTCATATGTGTAACCTAAAACGGAGAAGCCATGCGTGAGAGATTCTAATGGCAGATCCGTATGTGTAAACCTAAAACGGAGAAGCCATGCATGAGAGACTCTAATGGCGGATCCGTATGTGTAAAACTAACACGGAGAAGCCATGCGTGAGAGACTCAAAAATGTATTTTTTTTATTTTTTATTTATTTATTTATTTATTGACTATCAACCACTTAAGCAGCTCCCGTATGGGCACAGCTCTGAGTACGAGCATGAAGAGCATGGTATAACGCAGATCACCTGCACGGACTAACATCCTGTGCCTAAATAACCCCCTTGGAACCTTATGTACGGCCGGCAGCAGGAAGCCAGCCACCGCCTATGATCTGCTCCCCCTGACCGAGCCTAGTACTCCTTCCCCTGATCCCTGCCTACCTAACAGCACGGCGGCCCGTGCCAGACTTTATTGAAGATGAGGAGCCTTACCCCCCAGCCACGTGGGGAGCTCACGCTGCTCCCTGGCAGAATGCACCAGTGCGGGGGAGCCCCCCTCCTCAGCTAGGGCCGACCCACCGCCGGCTGGACACTCGTACCACGTGGGGAGCAGCGCCACTCCCTGGCAATGTGCACCGGATCAGAGGGAGCCCTTCCTTTACCCTGGGCCCCGGCCCCCGCTGGTTTGAAGAGTGTGCCGCGTGAGGAGCCGCACAGCTCCCTGGCATTGTGTGCCGGTGCGGGAGTGCCCCCCCTCACCTAGGGGCTGGTTATTGTGACTGGAACCCGCTGGGAGACTGAAGCCTAACTGGACCTACCTGTGACCGTGAAGGCTGACCTCCCAGGCCGTGGCTGACCCACGTGCGTAGTCGTGACGCAACTACCCGTAGATGCCCACCCAGTGCCTGTAGTTAACGGGAGTGCGACCGAGTCTGTGGATGTGACCGACTACCCCCTGTAGTCGTGAGGGGACCCTACATCGAGAGTAGCGGTAACGGACCATCGCCTGTAGATGTGGTAGTATTACCTCATGAGTCTGTTGACATGAGACTAATGCCTGCAGTCGTGGCTGGTCTTAATAATGAGTCTGTAGTCGTAACGGATTTGTGCCTGCAGTCGTGGCAGGGCTTTAGAGCGGGTCTGTAGTCGTGACAGACTGATGCCTGCAGTCGTGGCAGGACTTTATAACGAGTCTGTAGTCGTGACAGACTGATGCCTGCAGTCGTGGCAGGGCTTTATAACGGGTCTGTAGTCGTGACAGACTGATGCCTGCAGTCGTGGCAGGACTTTATAACGAGTCTGTAGTCGTGACAGACTGATGCCTGCAGTCGTGGCAGGGCTTTATAACGGGTCTGTAGTCGTGACAGACTGTTGCCTGCAGTCGTGGCAGGGCTTTAGAGCGGGTCTGTAGTCGTGACAGACTGATGCCTGCAGTCGTGGCAGGGCTTTATAAGGAGTCTGTAGTCGTGACAGACCTGGCAAAGCAACATTCCTATCTATACCATTATATATATATATATATATATATAAATAATTTTTTTTTTTTTTTTTTTTACCCCCACCAAAGGCCACGACTGTAGGCGCCACCCTGTAAGAGATGCGCCAGAGGCCTGGACATAATAGTCCACCATCCCCCGTCCCCCAAGCCTATGCAGGAGAAAAGAGGGGGTTGGCCCCCGCATGCACCACCCCTGACTCACCTGGCGGCCATGACAGCCACGAACCCCACAGTATCGTAAGTTAGCCCACCACCTGTGGACCTGAATAACCAAGGACAGACGTGTGAGTGAGCGCACGCCGGCTGGGCGACCCTTCACTCATGCCACCGCTCCCTAGCTAACCACCGGATTATTGTGACTGCGCCCGAACCAACCCCCTGACTGACCGTATGGGCTTACGGGCGGCCCGGCTGCGTGCGCAAAGTGACGTGGCCAGCCCCCCTCCTTGAAGCCCTCTTTATATTTGATCCTTGAACATATTCCAAATTTATTTAAAAAATTTTTTTTTTTTTTTTTTTATACTCCTGCCTTAGTACCTAGCCACTGTGCCTGAGCAGAGGAGCCCTGCACCTGGACTGCAGTACCAGTATGGGCCTGTAGGTGTCGCCCTCTATCAAGCCAGGACCTGCTGGAGCGCAGCAAGCCAGTGATTCCCTTCTAGGTTAGAATTAACCATTGAAATCCTAACTTGTTATACAGTGCACATGTCTGAGTATCTGCTTATCTCGTCTTGCCTGAGTTTGGCGCAGTAAAGAAGACGAGTTTATTCTGCAGCGGATTCCTAGACATGAATAAGCATGTCCACCTTCACTGCCTCGCTAATTGTAATTACCAGGAGAACGTGCATCAGGATCGGCTGTGAGGGATTTGCGCTCCGCCATGTGGAACATTGCATCCCGTGCCCACCGCTATCGACTATTTGTACAGGGAAAGCCGCGGCGTATTAATCGCCTATAGGTTTCGGCTTCCGCCCCCTGATCCTGCAGCTGGACCTCCGCTTACTGATTGCAGCTAATGAATAGATCCCTGTGTGCGCGGACAGCGTTTTCCTCTACGGTGGAACGAATGTTTATGTTCTGATAAGGGAGTGAGTGATATATAACGCTGCGTCGTGGAGCCGACGGCCGGCGTGACCGATGCTCAGGGTATGCGAGCAGACGTTGTGACCCGTCGCTGCTGAGCCACAGGTGAGGGGTGCCCGCCTGGGGGACGCTGCATGTGGGAGCGGGGGTGCTTAGCGCAGGGCCTGGAGCGGATCGGGGTGCCTGTCTCGGGGTGCCGGAAGCGATCAGGAGTGCGGGCAGTCTCCAGCGCAGCTGGGGACCGGCGGCACGCTCGGCAGCCCCACATGTTATACATAGCGAGACGGGTGTGCAAGTCACCCTGCCTACCTAATCACCGTAGCGACGAGCCCGACGCAGCCGATCCCCCGATCCTCCAGTGACGCACGCCCTTCTCTGGCACCAACCCACAAGCCGATTCGAAATCGTTCGAACCGACAAGTGGGGGGAGGAGGGCCAGGTTTAAATAGTGAACGCCCCGCCTCCCCTCACACAAATACGGCACTCTTAATTGCCTACCACTTAGCCCGAACTGATTTGCTGATCCTTAATTTGTAGGTTTTTAAAATATTTTTTGCATTTTTATTAAACTTCTTAACATTTCTTAGTCCTTCGAAGGGGACTTGAACACGTGATCACTTGTGTAATACATTGCCATACTTCTGTAATTTTTTTCAGCTATTTTTTAATGCAGTTAAAAAACGATAGCCCTAATGAGTTCAGGTGGATTTAGGCCCCCTGCACACGATCAGGATTGCGTGCGGATTTTCCGCGCGGATTTGCGTGCGGAAAATCCGCACCGTAGGTCATGTCCATTGTATTCTATGAGAATTTGAAATTCTCAATGCACACGATGCGGATTTTTTCCGCGCGGATTTTGACCTGCGGTGCGGATTTTAAAATCCGCGACATGTCAATTAATTTTTTTTTTCCTGACCGGATTTTCTTCATTCACTTAGTGAAATCCGCATGCGGAAAATCCGCACCGAATCCGCACCAAATCCGCACGCAAATCCGTATGCAAATCCGCACCAATTAATGCGGATTGACCGCACAGATTTGCCTGCGAACACCTGCGGATTTCAGTGCGGATTCTCCGCACATGAATCCTGAACGTGTGCATGTACCCTTAGGAGCTAAACCCTCCACCCATCTTGTCTGTCTGAAAAGTGTCCAAACAGGGTGATTATTAGGCCTGTATCACATTTGATACAAACAGATCCGGCAGGCTGTTCTGGCCAGGAACAATTTGTTGGATCCTTGAATACCAAGCGCTGCCAAGTGCTGCTGAGATACCATCCAGCCCCATTCACTATAATGGGGACCAGCGGAGATTCAATGCTACCTAGCAAATAGGCCTAAAAGCAGCCAGACAAAAAATCCTGCGTACCGGATCTGTTTACCGCAAATGTGAAACCATGCTAGCCTGGGCCTTATCAGCCAGTCTTGAGTGGGACTCGCAGACTCCTCCCTCCTCCCATTGCTAGCATGGTTACATGCTGGAGGTAACTGGTGAGTTGTTTGTGAGTCTGCCTCATGCTCCTGTATTTTGCCCACTGACTCCTGGTATTGCCCACATAGGCACAGGTAGGTGAGTGTTAGGTCCCGAGCTACTTGAGAAACCTTGGCGCGGTGCTCGGGCTCAGACATGTCTTACACCGTAGGACATGTTGGCTAATCTCTCAATTTTAAAATCAGCTTCAGGGTTTAGTAAGACCGCAGAGTACACCTGTCTTTGCTATTATTTTGTTATATTGTTATATTGATTATCACATCCACATAATTGCTATCTTATGTAGGATGTCTATTGTGGTACTTGTGGTTCGCCGCGGGCATCCTCCATTGTATGAATTTTGCTGGGGATTGTCATTAGCAACGGGCCACAAGTGCAGGATTTGCTCCCCTATATATATGCACAACTGCATGTGGGTTTGAGCACTTCCTGCTTGTTTAATACCACGCCATTCTTTTCCGTTTGTATAAATTGTCCAACTGCTATACTATACAACATCAAAATATTGCAAAAACAAAACTAATTTACAAAAATATGTCCATATTTTACTGTCAGTAAAAGAAGGGCATGCAGATTGTAAAAATCATGTTTAGTTGAGCAAATATGCTACGTTAAGAGAAGTGGGGCCCAATGTAGTAACAGTAAATCAATGTAAATAGAAAGAATGTCTGTTCTAACTCAGTTTAGTCTAGTGAGAAATGTTAGGTTACAGAGTAGTAACATCAGCTTCATGGGGCCCCACCATGAGGATTTATTAAAAAAAATTACTGTAAAAGCAATATGACATTTCTAGTAAGACATTATTACATTTCAGAAATTGAGAACATTATACTATTTCTGGTTACCACATGTTGTAGTTAGGTACAGAAAAGAGATACAGTTTTTCCCCCCAGATGTTTCTTTGGGTGTCATGAAGATCATGCTTTGAAAAATATCCTGAAATACTAATATCCACTTCTTTCATTTCGGAGGGCTCCGGAAAACCCCAAAACCTTGGCAGAATTGTATTTTTTTTTTATTTAACCCCACAAAGAGTATTTAGTGCATTTTCCAATGGTAGACATGGTAAATTGAATAATGCCCTCGTATCGCTATATGAATAGAAAATGTAAAAAAAGTTATGGATATTGGAACATTGGGAGGAAAAAAACTAAAATTGGCCCATTCTATATGTTCTGAAAACAATACAAACAATGAAGAACTTTCAAAAACAGACTGAGAATAAGTATAAAAATGTACACATTAAAATTGTAAATGGCTCTGTTTTGTCAAATGAAAAACTACTGAAAGAACTGAATTTTATTTTTTTAACACTGTAGGCATGAATCCCTTTTTAAAAAAAGAATGATTTCCATATTCCAAGCGTAAAATTTAAAACTATACAAATATATACTATGGACCGGATGATATTTGGCTTTAAACATGTATTACAGTTAATACCAGATGGGTACATGGCTGCAGGATTATTGCCATAAGGGACAGGAGCCTGAAAACTAGTAGTTGCCATATAATATGTTAGTCAAACAGGGTCTGTTGCTGGTATGGGGATTGGCTAGTTAGGTGCGTGGCTGTCACGAGGGTGTCGAGGACCACGCCTGACTCCGTTATACCCGGGGTCAGGAAGTCGCAGCGGTTGGCTGCACGCTCTATTTAAGATAGGGCTGTTTTCCTTATGGTAGCTTTCTGGGTTTGCTTAGCAAACCCTTTTGGCTCACTCAGGGATCCGTAGCTCCTTCTCCTCAGCTGTTCCTTGTCCAGCACTCCCAGACCTCCTTATATTTCTCTCTCACACTTCTCTGGTTGCCAGAGATAGAGCTTCCTGCCTGGACATCTATTCTGACCTTCTGGAGCTGTGTTGCTGCGTTCGCTGGTAGTTGGTCCAGTACGCTACCCTCCAGATCCCTGTTGGACCTTTTTGGTTTATTGTGGTCGCCCACCTGGGTGTATGTGTTTGTATGTTTCGTCTGTCCTCTCCCTGGTGTTTCCCTCTTAGTGATAGTGGTGTGGACTAGCGATCCCACCGGCCTGTTCACTATCCAGGGCTCATATTAGGGAAAGCCAGGGTTTAGGCACGCGATCGCCGCACGGGTGAGGAACCCGTCTAGGGACGTCAGGGCAGTCAGGTGCCAGCCGCAAGGTGAGTTAGGGGTCACCACCTTTCCCTCTCCCTTGGGCAGGGCTTTCCCTGTTTTCCTCCCTGTGCGTGTCGTCGGTCATTACATTATCTCTGGCCATTATTTTGTGTAGGTAAAAAAAAAAAAAATTTTTTACCTACTTAGAATCCAGTATGGATCAAATTGCTGCTCTGTCCAAACAATTTCATGGCCTGTCTTTGGAGGTGGTAGGATTGAAGGCGTCGGTCCTCCAGCAACAGCAGCAATTACAACTGACTGCAAGCCCAGCGGTTGCTACTGGTAACCAGGTTGTTGCGGAACCCAAGGTCCCTCTCCCTGACAGATTTTCTGGGGGAAGGGACAAGTTTTTGACATTCCGTGAGGCCTGTAAGTTATATTTTAAACTGCGCCCTTACTCCTCTGGTAATGAAGATCAGCGGGTGGGGGTTGTTATTTCCCTGCTGCAGGGGGATCCGCAGTCCTGGGCGTTCTCTTTACCTACTGATTCCCAGGCTCTTCGGTCAGTGGATGAGTTTTTTGGGGCCTTGGGTCTCATATATGATGACCCTGACCGAGTCGCCCTGGCTGAATCAAGATTACGGAGACTCTTACAAGGAGAGCGGCCGGTAGAGGAGTATTGCTCTGAATTCCGTAGGTGGGCTACGGATACCCAATGGAACGACCCGGCTCTCAGGAGTCAGTTCTGCTCTGGGTTATCCGAAAGGGTTAAGGATGCGCTTGCATTATATGAGACCCCCTTTTCCCTTGATGCGGTTATGTCCCTTTCTATCCGAATAGATAGACGCCTTAGGGTAGGTTGAAAAAACCGGAGCAATTGGTAACCCCTCCCAAGCAGCAGTTAGTCTGTACGGACTTAGACGAGCCTATGCAGCTAGGAGGAACTACTCGTCAGGTCCGTCCTCCTGAGGCTCGCCGTAGGCGTGGGGTTTGTTTTTTTTGTGGGGAGAGGGGTCATTTCATTAATGTCTGTCCTTCTTTCCTCAGAAACAAAAGACCGTCGGAAAAACTACTAACCCCAGGCTGTGTGGAGGATGTCAGCCGGGGGGTATACGTTTCCTCCATACGTACATCGCAATTTGTGTTGCCAGCGGTTATTATTTTTGGTGATAAGACGGAGACTATTTCTTTCTTTCTAGACAGTGGAGCAGGGGTGTTTCTTTGGATAGGACCGCGCTACCTCTGGAATCACAGAGAATCCACAATCGAAGCCAGCAAGATATTCACAAGCATGGGGAAGCAAACAGGCCAGTCAAAACCTCTCCTCCTCTCCTTTCCAGGCTTCTATGGAACACCAAAATTGCAACGTATTTTTGAGGCTTATTTATTTATTTTTATAAAAAGTGGAGCAGGGGTAAATTTGATAGATGCCCATTTTGCCCGCACTTTGGGTTTGTCTCTCTGTACTTTACAGAGACCCATTCCCATATTCGCTATTGATTCTGCTCCCCTGTCTCAGAGAAACCTCACGCACATGGTTCATAATTTACACCTTCGGGTAGGGGACCACCATAACGAGATGCTTTCAGGTTATGTTCTGGAGGGGCTTCCCACTCCGGTAGTGCTGGGTCTTCCCTGGTTGGTAGCGCACAATCCAGTGGTGGATTGGCAGGCCAGGGAGATATTGGAGTGGAGTGAGCAGTGCAGAGAAAATTGCTTAAATAGCAATTGCTTAGTCGCCTCCATAACTACCCTACCTACATTTATTTCGGACTTTGAGGATGTTTTTTCTGAAAAGGGTTGTCAGAAGTTACCACCTCATCGTCCTTATGATTGCCCGGTTAACCTTATTCCCGGCGCAAAATTACCCAAGACCAGGTTATATAATCTTTCAGGTCCAGAGAGACAAGCCATGAAAGATTATATCTCCGAGAGCTTGGCTAAGGGACACATCAGACCCTCTTCTTCACCCGTGGCTGCAGGGTTTTTCTTCGTTAAAAAGAAAGATGGGGGCCTGCGTCCTTGCTTAGATTTTCGCGAATTAAATCAGATAACCATCCGAGACCCATACCCTCTTCCTCTCATTCCTGACCTGTTTAATCAGATTGCGGGTGCTAGGTGGTTCTCCAAACTTGATCTTAGGGGTGCCTACAATCTGATTTGTATTAAGGAGGGGGATGAGTGGAAGACAGCGTTTAACACCCCTGAGGGGCATTATGAAAATCTAGTTATGCCTTTCGGTCTGACCAATGCTCCTGCCGTCTTTCAACATTTCGTTAATGACATTTTTAGTCATCTAATCGGCAGGTTTGTGGTAATATACCTAGATGATATTTTAATTTATTCGTCCGATCTGAAAACACATGAGGTGCATGTCAGACAAGTACTGCAGGTCCTACGGACGAATGAATTATATGCTAAAATTGAAAAATGTGTCTTCGCCGTTCAGGAGATACAATTCCTGGGTTATTTTTTATCTGCGTCAGGTTTCCGTATGGATCCTAGGAAGGTCCAGGCAATTTTAGATTGGGATCTTCCTGAGAACCTCAAAGCACTACAACGGTTCTTGGGCTTCGCGAATTTCTATAGGAAATTCATTAAAAATTATTCACTTATTGTAAAACCGCTTACTGACATGACTAGGAAGGGGACTGATTTTTCTAAATGGTCTGACGCCGCTAAAGTTGCTTTTTCCTCTCTAAAAGAGAGGTTTACCTCAGCACCTGTACTGGTCCAACCTGATGTCTCTCAGCCTTTTATTGTTGAAGTCGATGCGTCAGAGGTGGGAGTGGGGGCGGTGCTGTCTCAGGGTCCGTCTCCTGGCAAATGGCGTCCTTGTGCTTTCTTTTCTAAAAAACTATCTGCAGCAGAAAAGAACTACGATATTGGCAATAGGGAACTATTAGCTATTAAACTTGCGTTTGAGGAGTGGCGTCATTTCTTAGAGGGGGCAGTCCACCCCGTCACTGTAATTACGGACCACAAAAATCTTCTGTACCTCGAATCAGCTAAGCGTCTCACCCCTAGACAGGCTAGGTGGTCGCTATTTTTTACCAGGTTTAACTTTGTGATTACCTATCGTCCTGGGGCAAAGAACACCAAGGCTGATGCACTATCTCGTTGTTTCCCTGGAGGGGGTAATGTGATCCGGTACCCATTCTTCAAAGAGGAGTGTTTGTTTCTGCGGTACACTCTGTTTTGGAGGGGAAGGTGTTAGAGGCCCAGGGGGACGCCCCGGTCTCTTGCCCCTCAGAGAAATTGTTTGTACCGTTGAACTTACGTTTCGAATTATTAAAGGAACATCATAATTCGGCACTTGCTGGGCACCCGGGTAGTAAAGCAACCTTGGAACTATTGTCTCGTCGTTTTTGGTGGCCAAGGTTGCGTCAGGATGTATTGGATTTTGTGTCTTCTTGTTCTACCTGTGCGCGCGCAAAAGTTTCACATACACGTCCTGCAGATTCTCTATTACCACTCGTCATTCCCAATAGACCGTGGACACATCTGTCAATGGATTTTATCACTGACTTACCTTTGTCTGCGGGTAAAACAGTTATTTTGGTAGTAGTGGACAGGTTTAGCAAAATGGTACACTTCATTGCGTTACCCGCACTACCTAATGCTAAGACTCTTGCTCAGGTATTCGTCAGTGAAATCGTGAAGCTTCACGGGGTCCCCTCCGATGTTGTTTCGGATCGGGGTACCCAGTTTATTTCTAAATTTTGGAAAGCTTTTTGTTCTCGTTTGGGGGTACACTTGTCCTTTTCCTCTGCTTTCCATCCTCAGTCGAATGGACAGACTGAGCGTACCAACCAAAACCTTGAGACATATCTAAGATGTTTTGTGTCTGAAAACCAAGAGTTGTGGTCATCATATTTACCGTTAGCTGAGTTTGCCATAAATAATCGTCGTCAGGAATCCACTGGCAAGTCACCATTTCTTGGTGCATATGGTTTTCATCCCCAATTCTGTACTTTCAAAGAGGGGGGGTCTTCTGGGGTTCCCGAAGAGGAACGGTTTTCGTCATCTCTTTCATCGGTATGGCAGAAGGTGCAAGCTAACTTGAAAAATATGGGAGGTAAATACAAATGCATGGCTGATAAGAGACGGTCGCCAGGTCTGGACCTAGGAGTGAATGACTATGTGTGGTTGTCTACTAGGAATATTAAATTGAAGGTTCCCTCTTGGAAACTGGGTCCTAGGTTTATTGGCCCTTACAAAATTGTAGCCATCATCAACCCCGTGGCTTTTCGCCTGGAGTTACCTCAGACTTTTAAAATTCATAATGTTTTTCATAAGTCGTTACTCAAAAAATATGTTCCACCTCTAGAACCATCACCGCTGCCACCCCCTCCTGTTGTCGTGGATGGTAACCTAGAATTTCAGATATCCAAAATTGTTAATTCTCGTCGGGTCCGCCGCTCTCTTCAATATCTGGTGCATTGGAGAGGTTACGGTCCCGAGGAAAGAATGTGGGTTCCTGCGTCTGAGGTAAACGCCGACAGGTTAGTTCGGGTTTTTCATGCCTCTCATCCTGGGAGACCTGGTCCTGAGTGTCCGGAGGCCCCTCGTAGAGAGGGGGGTACTGTCACGAGGGTGTCGAGGACCACACCTGACTCCGTTATACCCGGGGTCAGGAAGTCGCAGCGGTTGGCTGCACGCTCTATTTAAGATAGGGCTGTTTTCCTTATGGTAGCTTTCTGGGTTTGCTTAGCAAACCCTTTTGGCTCACTCAGGGATCCGTAGCTCCTTCTCCTCAGCTGTTCCTTGTCCAGCACTCCCAGACCTCCTTATATTTCTCTCTCACACTTCTCTGGTTGCCAGAGATAGAGCTTCCTGCCTGGACATCTATTCTGACCTTCTGGAGCTGTGTTGCTGCGTTCGCTGGTAGTTGGTCCAGTACACTACCCTCCAGATCCCTGTTGGACCTTTTTGGTTTATTGTGGTCGCCCACCTGGGTGTATGTGTTTGTATGTTTTGTCTGTCCTCTCCCTGGTGTTTCCCTCTTAGTGATAGTGGTGTGGACTAGCGATCCCACCGGCCTGTTCACTATCCAGGGCTCATATTAGGGAAAGCCAGGGTTTAGGCACGCGATCGCCGCACGGGTGAGGAACCCGTCTAGGGACGTCAGGGCAGTCAGGTGCCAGCCGCAAGGTGAGTTAGGGGTCACCACCTTTCCCTCTCCCTTGGGCAGGGCTTTCCCTGTTTTCCTCCCTGTGCGTGTCGTCGGTCATTACAGTGGCACAATATAAAAATTATTGCTATTGTGGCCTGCAATCTCCTGAAAATGCCCCTTTGTATGAGAATTACATAAAGGGGTTATATGGGGCCAATAGTTCACCACTATATACATTTTACCTAATAATTAAAGTTATACTTACCTTTAACGTTTTCATCCTGAAACTACATATGAAGAGTACCTTGTGGTGCAGCAGGTGACTGGTTATATCCAACAAACTGTTAAAAGGAGAGACACAAGAAGAAAGCCCCCAGGCAACTGTCTGTTGGCCACAGTGTACAGTAACTGTACCAATAATGTAACGGATTAACTATGAATGTTGCAGCAATTGATACACGTGGTGATATATTAGACTGTCCTTAAATACTGAGGCACAGTAATTCTATATAAAACATAAGAGATTAACAAGGAATGTGTCAGCAGTGCAAAAAGATGCAGGAAGCGATATATTAGACCGTTCTTTAATACTGAGGCACAGTAATTCTATATATCAATTAAAAAAATAACAGGGATAGTGTCAGCAGTTGAATTACATGCATGCGCCGATATATTAGACCCCTCTTTAATACTAAAGTACAATAATTCTATATATAAAATGAAAGATTAACTCTGAATGTGTCAGCAGTTGGACTAGATGCATGCGGCGATATATTAGACCACCCTTTAAAGGTAGTCTGTCACCTAATTTTCACCGATATAACTAACAGCACTGCCCCTCAGAAGATTGAAAACACATACCAAACATACCTATATGTGTACTTTATGTCTTTATTTCATGTCCAGGAAAAGCACTTTTATTCTGCTGGAAAACAGCTCCTAAGTGCCTGGCTTTGATGCTCCAAGTTCCCTAAGCAAACCAGAATGAAGACATGCGGGCTGCTTAGCTGCTCATATCTTGGGATTGGTAGCAGCTAGAAATATAGGCCTGACCATGTTTGAAAACTGTCATTCCAAGCTTCCAAACAATATCATAATCACAGCATTATGTCAACTATATTGAAAGATATAGCTGTTAAAATTCAAGTCAGGAGTGAAAGCTGTTTTTACTTTCACTTTCAGCTGGGCACTTGGGAGCCGTTTTTCAGCAAAATAAAACCACTTTTTATGGACATGGAATAAAGACAATCTTCTGTGGGGCAATGCTGTTAGTTATATTGATGAAAATGAGGTGACAGACTTCCTTTAATACTGAGGCACAGTAATTATATAAAATAAGAGATTAACTGCAAATGTGTCAGCAGTTCAAAAAGATGCAAACGGCAATATATTAGATTGCTCTTTAATTCTGAGTCATAGTAATTCTATACATAAACAGATTAACTGTGGCAGCAGGTGAACAAGATGCAAACAGGGATTACACTCAGCCTGCACTGTCCCTCCAGTCATCCTATGCTCTCCCTAGAGTGTGTAAAAACTCTCCCTACGATCTCCCTACACTGTCCCTGCACTCTCCCTATCAAATATTTTTCAATTGCAATCCTTCTGCAACACTGTCTCTAGTGTATAAGCGCTTGTCACGTCTCTTCCTAAGCTCAAATCACCATGAAATGACAGAGACCGTGCGGATGAGGCATTTTATAAGGCTGTTACATCACGGGGGATGGCTACCTGCTGATTGGTTAGCAGGATGGCATTATGGGTCATATCGCATTCCCGGGATTCGTACTTTCATTTTGTAACATGTGCAGTAGCCATGTTAGAAAAAATCTGATTCATTACCACGAAGAGTGAGGAAATTCTGTTTTGCGACAAATCAGGTTTTTCCTAAACTTCGAATTGAATTCCGCTTTGGATGCGATTCGCTCAACACTAGTCATGGTCATTAGTGACATCTAGTGAGCTTGACAAAGAAGAGGGCTTCCTCAGTCTGCCCATCGGCATTCCATTACATAATTATGAAGGGGAGGAAGGAGAGCACCAAAAGAAAATTCTGCACAGGAGGCCATCTAACCCTCTGTACCAGTATATTACTCAGTAAGCTCATGTTTTAGTGTACTTGCTTGTTTTTTTGTTTTTTTCAGTCACTATGTGGTGGTAATAAGTGGTCATGATATGACAATTGTGGTAAAGTGTACGGTAAAGTCTTGAAAGGGGTGTATATCCCACCCAGGTTCATCAACTGGGTGAGGTAAGTAAAACCCAGGAAGATGGTGCTGGCTTCAGCAAACATAGTTGCTGGAGCTATTTTTGTTAAAGTTCATGGGCTGGATTTTATTTGGACTGGGAAGGTAGGTTTGGTAGTGGGACCTCCGCAGTATGATTAAATGGCTACAAGAGCTTTGATTGATAGGAGGGCTCCTGTTGTAACAGCCAGGATCACAGAAACCTCTGATCTCAGCCATTTAATTTCTTAGATGTCATGGTCAGTAGTGGCATCTAATCTATCATGATCATGAAAGGGAAGGAGGGGCACCAAAAGAAAATTTTGCACAGGGTGTCACCTAACCTTCTGTACCAGACTATTACTCTCATGTTTACTCTCATAAGCTCATGTTTTACTATACTTACTTGTTACTTGTTTTTATTTAAACCCCTCTGTATTTTATATGTACAGCACCTTCAAAGAAGAGAACGGGACGAGGCCTGCTGATTCCCCAAGCAGGGGGAAAGCTAGACACACAACCTCTCCCCAGGAGGGGTAGGCTGGAACTGACTTCTGCAGGCTCGTCCAGGAGGGACGAGGGCCTGCTGATTCCCCATACAGGGGCTACTCTGAACTGACTAAACTCCTCCCTCTCTAGAGAGGGCTGGAATGGAACTAGAAGGTTCTTCTCCAGGGAAACTAGCTCTGCCAAGATTGCCGCCATCTGCTGGTGAACCAGGCACATTACACTTTAACAGTAGTTTATAAGGAAATATATATACAGTCGTGGCCAAAAGTTTTGAGAATGACACAAATATTAGTTTTCACAAAGTTTGCTGCTAAACTGCTTTTAGATCTTTGTTTCAGTTGTTTCTGTGATGTAGTGAAATATAATTACACGCACTTCATACGTTTCAAAGGCTTTTATCGACAATTACATGACATTTATGCAAAGAGTCAGTATTTGCAGTGTTGGCCCTTCTTTTTAGGACCTCTGCAATTCGACTGGGCATGCTCTCAATCAACTTCTGGGCCAATTCCTGACTGATAGCAACCCATTCTTTCATAATCACTTCTTGGGGTTTGTCAGAATTAGTGGGTTTTTGTTTGTCCACCCGCCTCTTGAGGATTGACCACAAGTTCTCAATGGGATTACGATCTGGGGAGTTTCCAGGCCATGGGCCCAAAATGTCAACGTTTTGGTCCCCGAGCCACTTAGTTATCACTTTTGCCTTATGGCATGGTGCTCCATCGTGCTGGAAATTGCATTGTTCTTCACCAAACTGTTGTTGGATTGTTGGAAGAAGTTGCTGTTGGAGGGTATTTTGGTACTATTCTTTATTCATGGCTGCGTTTTTGGGCAAAATTGTGAGTGAGCCCACTCCATTGGATGAGAAGCAACCCCACACATGAATGGTCTCAGGATGCTTTACTGTTGGCATGACACAGGACTGATGGTAGCACTCACCTTTTCTTCTCCGGACAAGCCTTTTTCCAGATGCCCCAAACAATCGGAAAGAGGCTTCATCGGAGAATATGAATTTGCCCCAGTCCTCAGCAGTCCATTCACCATACTTTCTGCAGAAGATCAATCTGTCCCTGATGTTTTTTTTGGAGAGAAGTGGCTTCTTTGCTGCCCTTCTTGACACCAGGCCATCTTCCAAAAGTCTTCGCCTCACTGTGCGTGCAGATGCGCTCACACCTGCCTGCTGCCATTCCTGAGCAACCTCTGCACGGGTGGCACTCCGATCCCGCAGCTGAATCCTCTTTAGGAGACGATCCTGGTGCTTGCTGGACTTTCTTGGACGCCCTGAAGCCTTCTTAACAAGAATTGAACCTCTTTCCTTGAAGTTCTTGATGATCCTATAAATTGTTGATTGAGGTGCAGTCTTAGTAGCCACAATATCCTTGCCTGTGAAGCCATTTTTATGCAACGCAATGATGGCTGCACGCGTTTCTTTGCAGGTCATTATGGTTAACAATGGAAGAACAATGATTTCAAGCATCACCCTCCTTTTAACATGTCAAGTCTGCCATTTTAACCCAATCAGCCTGACATAATGATCTCCAGACTTGTGCTCGTCAACATTCTCACCTGAGTTAACAAGACGATTACTGAAATGATCTCAGGAGGTCCTTTAATGACAGCAATGAAATGCAGTGGAAAGGTTTTTTTGGGATTAAGTTAATTTTCATGGCAAAGAAGGACTATGCAATTCATCTGATCACTCTTCATAACATTCTGGAGTATATGCAAATTGCTATTATAAAAACTTAAACAGCAACTTTTCCAATTTCCAATATTTATATAATTCTCAAAACTTTTGGCCACGACTGTACACACTTTGTAGGACATGGAAATAAATACATATGATGACACATGATGCACTAATAAAGATAGTGGGGGGCCCAAAAGAGGTGGTAATGCCACAGGGGTATTACAATATTGGATCCTAAGAAATCATTTGGTAGGGGCTCTGCAAAGATACATCTCTATAACATCTCTTATCAATCTGTAATCATAAGACATTCATTCACATAAGGGTAAATTATCCCGGTTTTCATGGGATAGGCCAACGATCTTATGTGTATAGTCGTGTGCCGACTCTCCCTAACAGCTCATATTATGTGAAAGAATGTTTTGGGATCATTGGGTATATTGATTTTTTTTAGTGGGAGATAAACCAGAGTCAGAGGTGTCTGGTAGTAGTTTACTACACGTTTCCCATTGAGAACACATGCATTTACAACCTAGTTACAACAAGTTAGTATGTGTATGGGGGAGTCAGGTAAACCAAGAAAAGAAATACCGCATGCAAGGGCGGCACCTCTTAAAAAAATATATAATTTATTCAAGAAACACAAAGTCAAAACATTTAAAATGAATTGTATACAATTACATACCTATGTGTGGACTGCAAATTTGTCCAACACATAAACCTACAGACACCACATGCCAGATGTAAACATGTATGTACCGCATTGAATAGTAAAAAGACAAATAAGCAACAAAATTATGCACCAGATACTTATCTTAATATGAAGATAGGCAGACATGATGTGTAGGTAAGGGAAGTCCCCACGCATATCGCCAGTCAGTGCTGGCTTCCTCAGGGGTCCATGTTCCAAGATCAATGTGTCCCATATATATATACATACATGATTGAAAAAGAATAGGCATTAACTGTGGACACTCAATAATGAAAGGAAAGGAGGAGGGACAGGAAGAAGTGCGTCAAAACTACCTTAAACTCCTCGTTGCAGGACCCATATGCGCAGATGATGGCACCAAGTGAGATGGTATAGCGTGGCAGAAATCCATCTGCGCATGCGCAAAATGGCGCTGGACCGGAAGCCCGCCTGTGATGCGTTCCAAACACCGGAAACAGCATCGCTGACTGCGAGTATCGGTGTGCGCCCACGCCTTACCCAGGGAAGCGTGTCACGATGCACTTCATATACCGGAAGTACACATATTACAATAAGAATATATGAGAGCATGTAAAAATGTGTAAGAGATGTAATTAACATAATTTGACATGTTTATAAAAACGTGCATCAATTTATTTTACTAAATGAATAATATATTTACATTATAAATAAATCCCCAAAATACATAAGCAGAAAAATCGATGCAAAAGCATTATCAATAAGTATAACTAAAATAATACTAAATCTATAGTTGATAAACAAATCAAAAATATGATTATAGCAACTAATACATGATTCATCACAGATTATACATCAATCATTGATTGCCTTATAGAAACAATAATTCCCAAAGACACAAAATGACACAAAATTACTAAAAAATTAAATTAATATAATTAATTATTTTATAATTACCATTCTACACCAAACCATATATGCACATATATAGGTATGGATACCCGCAATAACCATTGTGCAGAATACCCCACTTTAATAATGCATCGTAAATTTTAAAAACATTTCTTAAACACCCTGTGATAATGAATAATAAATACATAATAAATCCCAATTGATATAGAATTAAAACATGATTAAAACATGAAACATGATATATGGGGAAGTCAGGAAGAACAGCAATAGAAGATGTATGGCTACTTTTAGAGTTATTTACGGTACATTTCGATCATATACTTCATAAGGGGGTCAACTAATAAATTAAATGGATGTTTTGGTTTAAAAAAATAATAATTTTCAAATACCATCTTAGGACATTCTGAGTTAATGTAGTGAGGTCTCCTTTTCAGGACCTTTACCTACAATATTAGTCAACACACTGTGTATAAAGACCATCTGTCACACTGGAGGACTTAACATGACATGAAATTAAAAACTTGCTGTTGAGTTCCTCTGAAAAATGACAGCAATTTGCTGCAATCCCAGCTGTGGGACTCCCTGTCATATGTTTACCATTGTGAACCCTTCTGTAACGGTTTAGACTAAGAGATGAGCAAATTTCTTGACATTCATTCAGGGTCCGATTCTAACTAATCTGTCATCAGTTTCAGTTTGGGCACAAATAAATTCAACAAAATCACAGAAATATAGTGGCAAATATGGGGAACTGCTCAAACCCCAAACACTTTAGCGTGTTTCTCATTGGGGGAGCAGCCCCACCGCATGTGGACCGCAGCAAATGACCATCCCCAGCAAAAAATGCGTACAATGGAGGATGCCGGCGCGGTCCACATGCACCACAAAGGCATCCTACACAAAACTGAGTATTGTGCGGATGAAAATATAATTACCGTATATGCCGGCGTATAAGACGACTGGGCGTATAAGACGACCCCCAACTTTTACACTGAAAATATAGAGTTTGGGATATACTCGCCGTATAAGACTACCCCTTTTTCAACACACAGCAGTACATTACTGCATCCCACCACCATCCCTAGATACCACTGCCATCCCTGCATCCCACCACCATCCCTAGGTACCACCGCCATCCCATGGTATCACCACCATCCCTGCATCCCACCACCTTCCTTGTCCTCCCTCCCTGCCTCCCAGACCCTAAACATGTGCCACCTATACCCTGAACATGTTTTTGTTATGTTATTCTTCATATTCACATTCACATATGCACATCTGCGCCGCACTTAGATACGCCGCACGGAGAACTCGCACATGCGCAGGAGCGAGATGCGAGCGGCCGTGAGGATCCCGTGTATCCACGCTCACCGCATGAAATCTCGCACATGCGTAGGAGCGAGATGCGAGCGGCCGGGAGGATGGCGGTACAAGGAGCATACAAGGTACAGAGCAGGGGGGAGGCATACAAGGTACAGAGCAGGGGGCGGAATACAAGGTACAGCGCAGGGGGGGCATATGCCGTGGGTTACATCGCAGCTCTCAGCTGCTGGGGATACAAGGCAATAGCCCGGGCTCTCTCTGTTGATAATTCGGGCGTCCCGGCACTGCAGCGCCCGCCATACCCGGCGTATAAGACGACCCCCGACTTTTGAGAAGATTTTCATGTGTTAAAAAGTAGTCTTATACGCAGGAATATACAGTATATAAATCACAGAAAAAAATGCACCAAACGGATATGCACTGCCTATACTAGCTAGTCAGACAAGCAGATATTAAAAGCTGAGACTTTTGCCAATATATTCCTGTCAGGAAAATATCGGAGCCCATCATGCACCACGTCACGGTCTCTCAGTGCATGATGGGCTCCGATGTGTTCCTGACAGGAATATATTGGCAAAAGTCTCAGCTTTTAATATCTGCTTGCATGACTAGGTAGTATAGTCAGTGGCATATCCGTTTGGTGCATTTTTTTTCTGTGATTTATATGATTATATTTTCATCCGCACAATGCTCCGTTTTGTGTAGGATGCCTTTGTGGTGCATGTGGACTGCACCGACATCCTCCACCGTATGCATTTTTTTGCTGGGGATGGTCGTTTGCTGCGGTCCACATGCAGTGGGACTGCTCCCCCAATGAGAAACACGCTACAGTGTTTGGGGTTTGAGCAGTTCCCCCATATTTGCCACTATATGTCTGTGATTTTGTTTTATATGTAGTGTATGTGCCTTTACCTGGCATTTAAACATTCTTTTGCACCTGGTAGCCTCCATCACATGGTCTGATATGGGTGTGGCTTACAGTCTTGCTTTGTTCACATTGCACTAGTTGTCCTGCTATGCGGTTGTGTGGAAGCTTGGCTGTGAGCTGGATTTCATCACCTTCAGACCGTGTTCACACCATAGTTAGCGTAGTGGTAGGACAAATAAATTCAAGCCAAATCGAAAGTACTCAGATCATCCTGAAAAGTTGTATAACACCCTGAGGTCTCCTAGGACTATACTCACCCCTTTCAAGCTCTTTAACACCAAGACAGCATTAGTAATGACAAAGTGAGTGATTTATATGGCTATGGGTAAACGTATGGTGGCTGGTGGTCAAAAACAGCCTGTTTAATAACAGACTGCGCTTACAGATTTTATTTTTAATTTAAAACATGGTCCACTATTTATCCCTTTTCGATGCCAGATGCCTTCTTCTCTGTCTTCTGACCTGTAAACCGGTGGGTGCCATTTTGAGAGATTCAAAAGTCGGATTGAAAAAGATTCTAATGGAATCTGAATTTTTGGGAAGTTTGAGATAAATTCTATTCATTTACAATTGATTGGCTCATCTCTACTTAGAATGCTATTTTATATGTTTTAATTGGCATATTTTATTGTAGAACATTGCCGTTTTCCTTGCAGTTTTCAGAGATGTAAACCTATTTGTGGATATTGCACTGATACAAATATGTGCGCCTTCTCATCCATTGTTACAGTAAGTGCTACCTCCGTGCTGGCAACAGAATGTAAACAAGCTGCGAATATTAAACAACCTTGGGCTGCAGACTTATCAGAGATGGTGTGAAGGCAGCACCCATTGAAATGCTTACTAGAAAGCTGGCACCTGAAATCGAAAGACAGGAAAGGGGCACATAGGAAGAAAAAGGTTTCAAGATTACTTTATCTATAAAGTACAGAGTTACTGAGCCATGGGAAAGCAGCAAAGACGTCTTGCAAGTGTCTGCTGGTATTTTAGCTAACTTCTGGTGAATACGGTGTTCATGGATGATAACAATGGACAAGATGAGATATTTTTAGCATGAGAACATTTTACAGAGAGGGAGGACAAAGGCGTTGTGTGCAGATCTCCAATAAACTCAGACAGGAGGCAGTCATGGTGAACATGGATGAATGGATTACACATATTTATGCAATACTAGCAATGAAATATTTTTCTACCCAAACATTTATCTTACATACTCTATATAAACATATGTTATGTACACCATCTACGTCTAAGTGATTCATGAACATAGTAAATGAGCTATTAATTCATAGCGGGTACTTTTATAGTTTTGCAAGGCAGTTCAGATCTTTGTGTTGGCAACTTCTTCAGTGAAGGCCATCTCTTCATAAATAAAACAAAGTGTAAGAATTTGTATGGTACATTCCTTCTCTAGAAAATCTGGGTAGAGATTTTATTATCCAGGCAAGAATTAAAATACAGAGCATAACTGAAGCAGTAGCACATATTTTTAAAGGGAACCTGTCACCATGTTTATACATATAAAAGTAAAGGTACCTCCAAACTTGTCTTCGAATACTCTTTAAAGCGATGCGTCCATAATTTTATCAGCACCCCCCGTTCCTAATATTTGGCCCCCAGAACGCTTTCCCGCCGTAATCCTCATTAGCATTATGCTTTCGATTTCATCCGAACGTCATAGCCTATTCCCCGCCCCCTATTCATATAATCTTCAGTAGATCTCGTTCTTTCTTCTTAAATCTCGCGCATGCTCTCACCTCTCTTTTCTTTCCACCAATAAAATAGCTTGTTTTATGTATCCTCGACCTCACGCCACAACGTCCTAGAAAGTTCTGAACAATCCTGTGCCCCAGCCATAGTAGATCCAGCGCTAGAGTTCCTACCTCACAGGATCCACTGACTACTATTGTGCACAATTTCACAGGTATTAACTATCTATATTTAATCATGTCCCACATATTTGCAATTTTTCTTACCTTTCCAATCCCGCAGCCTTCCGCCTGGGATATTTGTCACCCCGTCTGTAAGCCGTAGCGTCCAGGCAAGAGCAGGGGGCTGCTGGTGTCCAAAGTTACCTCTGTGGCTGGCGTGGAGGAGACGCGGGACAATGTTTCTTCCTCCGGTATAACTCCTGTGGAGTACAGGCCGGAGGAGGGAGCGGAGACCGGGGCCCTGTGAGCGCTCATGGCAGCACGCAAGATCAGCCTGCAGCAGGAGCCCGTAGTCTGCAGGTCATCCAGGCCAAGCAGGTAAAGCGGCACGTCAGGCAGCAGCTGGCCGGGCTGGTGGAGGTTCGGTTGCGCTGCCTGGGTCCCCGCAAACGGAACTGGCCTGGTTGGCTAGCATATCCTCACCCCGGAGGGGCGGGAGAGGAGCGAGGAGGAGCCGCGGCCAACCATGGAGTGAGTGCTGCACGTGTGCCCGCCGGGGATGCACCTCCGTATACTGGGCACACAATGATGACACCTCCCCTCCGACAGGACTAAGGTAAGCGCGGGCTGGATGTGGTGGATCATTTTGCTGCAGCTGTACTCCTAGACGCACAAGCAGCTGTATCAGTATGATATTTATTGCTCTAAAGGTGTCATGGCAATGTTGAAGGAATGCATGTCAAATGTGCTGTTCACACTGCAGCTACGGGGGCCTATGTCAGCCCATAGAAGTCAATGGGGCCGTGTAATAGAAGGGGTTATCCTATGAAGTCCTTATCACATGGCCACAGGACATAGCCTCTGCCAGCCCACTAGAATACCACCCCCTCCTTTATACTGGGGACACACTACTGACCCCACCCTGTATACTGAGCACACACTGCTGACCCCCCCACCCTGTATACTAGGCACACACTGCTGACCTCCCCCTGTATACTGACACTGTGCAGGGTATATACTGTACACACCGATGACTCCTGTATGTGGACACTGTGCAGGGTAGCCCCCATACGGTATAACATCTCCTTGTGGCTGGCCCCATACGGTATAACGTCTCCTTGTGGCTGGCCCCATACAGTATATAATATCTCCTTGCGGCAGCCCCCATACACTATATAATGTCTCCGTTGGAATTGCCCCCATATGGTATAACGTCTCCTTCTGACTGCCACATACAGTATAATGTCTCATTTTGGCAGCCCCCCAATATGGTATAATGTCTCCTTGTGGCTGCCCCCATATGGTATAATGACTCCATATGGCTGCCCCCATACGATATAATGATTCCTTTTGGCTGCCCCACATGCGGTATAACGTCTCCTTGTGGCTGCCCCCCATACGGTATAATGTCTCCTTGTGGCTGGCCATATACAGTATATTGTCTCCTTCTGGCTGCCCCATACAGTGTAATGTCTCCTTGCGGCTGCCCCCATACAGTATATAATATCTCCTTGCGGCAGCCCCCATACAGTATATAATGTCTCTGTGGGATTGCCCCCATACGGTATAATGACTCCATATGGCTGCCCCCCATACGGTATATCGTCTCCTTGTGGCTGGCCCCATACGGTATAATGTCTCCTTCTGGCCACCCCATACAGTATAATGTCTCCTTGCGGCTGCCCCCATACAGTATATAATGTCTGCTTGTGGCTTGCCTCATACGGTATAATGTCTCCTTCTGTCTGCCCCATACAGTATATAACGTCTCCTGGCTGCCCCATACAGTATATAATATCTACTTACGGCTTCCCCCATACAGTATATAATGTCTCCTTGCGGCAGCCCCCATACAGTATATAATATCTCCGTGGGATTGCCCCCATACAGTATATAATGGCTGCTTGTGGCTGGCCCCAAATGGTTTAACGTCTCCTTTTGGCTGCCCCCTATACGGTATAATGTATCCTTTCATTACATTTTATTTAAAATGGGTATTTATCACAATAAATTTCTTAATATCGTTATTGTGTGAATATTTTTTATATCGTTCAACCCTAACCAGAGTGGGGCCCGTTCTGTCCACAGGCAGCAGCAATGGAGATGAGCGCTTCCATTGTGGAAGCGCTCATCTCCATATTCATCTGTATTGCCATCCTCAGGACAGCGATACAGATAAATGGTGCGGAGGAGCAGGGGAGAGGCGTCTGCCTTGCCCGTTCCTCTGATAGGCTATACAGGGAGTGCAGAATTATTAGGCAAGTTGTATTTTTGAGGATTAATTTTATTATTGAACAACAACCATGTTCTCAATGAACCCAAAAAACTCATTAATATCAAAGCTGAATATTTTTGGAAGTAGTTTTTAGTTTGTTTTTAGTTTTAGCTATTTTAGGGGGATATCTGTGTGTGCAGGTGACTATTACTGTGCATAATTATTAGGCAACTTAACAAAAAACAAATATATAGCCATTTCAATTATTTTTTTTTTACCAGTGAAACCAATATAACATCTCAACATTCACAAATATACATTTCTGACATTCAAAAACAAAACAAAAACAAATCAGTGACCAATATAGCCACCTTTCTTTGCAAGGACACTCAAAAGCCTGCCATCCATGGATTCTGTCAGTGTTTTGATCTGTTCACCATCAACATTGCGTGCAGCAGCAACCACAGCCTCCCAGACACTGTTCAGAGAGGTGTACTGTTTTCCCTCCTTGTAAATCTCACATTTGATGATGGACCACAGGTTCTCAATGGGGTTCAGATCAGGTGAACAAGGAGGCCATGTCATTAGATTTTCTTCTTTTATACCCTTTCTTGCCAGCCACGCTGTGGAGTACTTGGACGCGTGTGATGGAGCATTGTCCTGCATGAAAATCATGTTTTTCTTGAAGGATGCAGACTTCTTCCTGTACCACTGCTTGAAGAAGGCGTCTTCCAGAAACTGGCAGTAGGACTGGGAGTTGAGCTTGACTCCATCCTCAACCTGAAAAGGCCCCACAAGCTCATCTTTGATGATACCAGCTCAAACCAGTACTCCACCTCCACCTTGCTGGCATCTGAGTCGGACTGCAGCTCTCTGCCCTTTACCAATCCAGCCACGGGCCCATCCATTTGGCCCATCAAGACTCACTCTCATTTCATCAGTCCATAAAACCTTAGAAAAATCAGTCTTGAGATATTTCTTGGCTCAGTCTTGACATTTCAGCTTGTGTGTCTTGTTCAGTGGTGGTCGTCTTTCAGCCTTTCTTACCTTGGCCATGTCTCTGAGTATTGCACACCTTGTGCTTTTGGGCACTCCAGTGATGTTGCAGCACTGAAATATGGCCAAACTGGTGGCAAGTGGCAGCTTGGCAGCTGCACGCTTGACTTTTCTCAGTTCATGGGCAGTTATTTTGCGCCTTGGTTTTTCCACACGCTTCTTGCGACCCTGTTGACTATTTTGAATGAAACGCTTGATTGTTCGATGATCACGCTTCAGAAGCTTTGCAATTTTAAGAGTGCTGCATCCCTCTGCAAGATATCTCACTATTTTTGACTTTTCTGAGCCTGTCAAGTCCTTCTTTTGACCCATTTTGCCAAAGGAAAGGATAATTATGCACACCTAATATAGGGTGTTGATGTCATTAGACCACACCCCTTCTCATTACAGAAATGCACATCACCTAATATGCGTAATTGGTAGTAGGCTTTCGAGCCTATACAGCTTGGAGTAAGACAACATGCATAAAGATGATGATGTGGTCAAAATACTCATTTGCCTAATAATTCTGCACGCAGTGTATACTGGCACAATATTGGGGTCACTATGGAGAAAAGGGGAAGCACTATGGGGGCCCTATATACTTTCACAATATGGGGGGCACTATGGGGTACCAGTATTTTTTGTGTATATCGACACATGCTGCCGTGTACTGGTTCTGCATGTAGACTCTCCAAAAACAATTGTTGCACCATTAGGCTAGTTTCACACGTCAGTATTTCTGAACAGCAGGAGCGGACGGCATAGGTGGTCGATATGACTCTGTGCTTTCCTTTACGCCGTAGTACTGTAAAACACTATTGTGATCTAAACCAGTGTATTACTGTCCTCAAGCGGTGGAAGGTAGCGTACATGGTCAAAGCAACCACTGATGCTGTATGCTCCTGCAGTACAGCACTAATCCTGGCCGCATTATTACGGACTGCTCACTTCTGGCTTATCAGGAAAACCAATCATTCTTCACTCTGTCCTTTTTCATGAGACAGTGTTTTGAACGTTGTGATTGACTGACTGTATCCGGTATGTATTTATTATACATATTAAAAAATTGCTATTTTGGTTTATAAACGATTGACATTGCTCACATTTTAGTTAACATTGGCTAAAGATTAAATTTTTAAATTATGTTTACCAAATCATAAAATTTATATTTATTTTGAACAGCTCATAGCGGATTACATAATAGGTTTGGATAATTTAGACCAATAATTGGTAAGTGTTGAAATATTTTTTATTTATTTTATTAAGAAAATATATATTTTATTTTTTTTTTAAAGAAAATTTTTATATATATGTATGTTAGACCAAATACTGATAAGATTGAAACAAATTAAATATTTTTAAAGATATTTAAAAATATATAAATATTAGAAGAAATATATATATATATATAGAATTTTTTTATTCATTTTTTTTCTTTTAACAGCTCATAGCGGATTACATTATTGGTTTGTATCATTTAAGGCTACTTTCACACTAGCGTTCGGGGTTCCGCTTGTGAGCTCCGTTTGAAAGCTCTCACAAGCGGCCCCGAACGGATCCGTAGATCCAATGCATTCTGAGTGGATGTGGATCCGCTCAGAATGCATCAGGATGGCTCCGCTTGGCCTCCGTTCCGCTCAGCAGGCGGACATCCGAACGCAGCTTGCACCGTTCGGGTGTCCGCCTGGCCGTGCGGAGGCAAACGGATCCGTCCAGACCTACAATGTAAGTCAATGGGGACGGATCCGTTTGAAGTTGACACAATATGGTGCAATTTCAAACGGATCCGTCCCCCGTTGACTTTCAATGTAAAGTCTGGACGGATCCGTCTGAATAACTTTCACACTTAAAATTTTTTCTGAACTATAATGCAGATGGATCCGTTCTGAACGGATCCCAACGTCTGCATTATAGGAGCGGATCCGTCTGTGCAGACACCAGACGGATCCGCTCTGAACGCAAGTGTGAAAGTAGCCTTAGGCCTAAATATTGTAAGTAGGAAACTAATTTTAATATATAATTTATTTTTTTTATAAAAAAATTAAAAATTTATATAAATAATTTTTATTTTATTTTAAATATATATATATATATATATATATATATACACTGCTCAAAAAAATAAAGGGAACACTTAAACAACACAATGTAACTCCAAGTCAATCACACTTCTGTGAAATCAAACTGTCCACTTAGGAAGCAACACTGAGTGACCATCAATTTCACATGCTGTTGTGCAAATGGGATAGACAACAGGTGGAAATTATAGGCAATTAGCAAGACACCCCCAATAAAGGAGTGGTTCTGCAGGTGGTGACCTGACCACTTCTCAGTTCCTATGCTTCCTGGCTGATGTTTTGGTCACTTTTGAATGCTGGCGGTGCTTTCACTCTAGTGGTAGCATGAGACGGAGTCTACAACCCACACAAGTGGCTCAGGTAGTGCAGCTTATCCAGGATGGCACATCAATGCGAGCTGTGGCAAGAAGGTTTGCTGTGTCTGTCAGCGTAGTGTCCAGAGCATGGAGGCGCTACCAGGAGACAGGCCAGTACATCAGGAGACGTGGAGGAGGCCGTAGGAGGGCAACAACCCAGCAGCAGGACCGCTACCTCCGCCTTTGTGCAAGGAGGAACAGGAGGAGCACTGCCAGAGCCCTGCAAAATGACCTCCAGCAGGCCACAAATGTGCATGTGTCTGCTCAAACGGTCAGAAACAGACTCCATGAGGGTGATATGAGGGCCCGAAATCCACAGGTGGGGGTTGTGCTTACAGCCCAACACCGTGCAGGACGTTTGGCATTTGCCAGAAAACACCAAGATTGGCAAATTCGCCACTGGCGCCCTGTGCTCTTCACAGATGAAAGCAGGTGCACACTGAGCACATGTGACAGACGTGACAGAGTCTGGAGACGCCGTGGAGAACGTTCTGCTGCCTGCAACATCCTCCAGCATGACCGGTTTGGCATTGGGTCAGTAATGGTGTGGGGTGGCATTTGTTTGGAGGGTCGCACAGCCCTCCATGTGCTCACCAGAGGTAGCCTGACTGCCATTAGGTACCGAGATGAGATCCTCAGACCCCTTGTGAGACCATATGCTGGTGCGGTTGGCCCTGGGTTCCTCCTAATGCAAGACAATGCTAGACCTCATGTGGCTGGAGTGTGTCAGCAGTTCCTGCAAGACGAAGGCATTGATGCTATGGACTGGCCCGCCCGTTCCCCAGACCTGAATCCAATTGAGCACATCTGGGACATCACGTCTCGCTCTATCCACCAACGTCACGTTGCACCACAGACTGTCCAGGAGTTGGCAGATGCTTTAGTCCAGGTCTGGGAGGAGATCCCTCAGGAGACCGTCTGCCACCTCATCAGGAGCATGCACAGGCATTGTAGGGAGGTCATACAGGCACGTGGAGTCCACACACACTACTGAGCCTCATTTTGACTTGTTTTAAGGACATTACATCAAAGTTGGATCAGCCTGTAGTGTGTTTTTCCACTTTAATTTTGAGGGTGACTCCAAATCCAGACCTCCATGGGTTAAAAAATTTGATTTCCATTTTTTTTTTTTCTGGGATTTTGTTGTCAGCACATTCAACTATGTAAAGAACAAAGTATTTCAGAAGAATATTTAATTAATTCAGATCTAGGATGTGTTATTTTTGTGTTCCCTTTATTTTTTTGAGCAGTGTATATTAAAATTTAAAGTTTTTTATTTTTACTTTTAACAGTTCATAATGGACAAAATTATTGGTTTGTATCCATTAGACCGATAACTGGTAAGTAATAAAAATTTTATAAAATATATATTAATTAAATATTTAGGTATCATAAACATGAATTATATAAAGTTTCACTATGTGTTTTGTAATAAAATTATGCACATAGTTCCACTCTTAGGCATCTCGTTATTACATAAATTGAATAAAAATCATATTTTGAGCATCTTATTTATCAATATTAGCTAACGAAATATTTGAATATTTAATAGTATACAATTTTATACCGAACCGATTTCATTTTTAATAATATTGTACTTTTTTTTTTTTTCAGGTAAAAAAAATGCCTTTGTGTGTTATAAAAAATTGTCTAAGCAAGACAGGAAAGAAAGATCAGGCTGAATCGATTCGTCTACATCCCTTCCCAGCAGATCCAAATTGAATTAAAATATGGCTAATACAAACCGGCCAAATATTTGACAACCTAGAACAAATTATTAAAACCATTTCTGAAGATAACAAGTCTAAAAAATACAGAATGTGCTCATTACATTTCTGTGAGGAAAGTTACAAGGCGACCAAAGTAGGAAAAACTTTGAAAAAGGAAGCTATACCTACGTTATTCTCTACAGCGCAAGAAGGTGGAATTTTAATAGAAGAAGACTTGAAGAAAAAGAAGAGACAAAAAAGAAAAAGAAAAATGTGACAGCTTCAAATGATAAATCCAGCCCGCCAAACACAGAAGTTCAGGATAGTTATATGGATAACTCGGTTGATGGAAAAGTATCTGTTTCTACTCAAACGGATTTCTACTTAGAAAACTCTGTAGTCATTCCAACCCAAACTCACGACCAAATTTATCATACAATTCAATCACCTGAAAGTGCTTTTCGTTCAGCAACAAAGAATTACAATCGTCATTCCGGTAAGCAAATTACAAGTACACCAATACAGGTAGTTATATCAGATTTCGAATCACCGTTGAAGAAAAAACAAATATTGGATAAAGACCATGAAGATTTATTTTTGCCAGCCGAGAACAATGATCCTTTGTCGCCGTTGACAAATTTGTTGGTTCCTTTAGAAGATTATTCTTTGATTTCTTTGGATGAACCAACATTTGATGAAAATGATGAAGATTATCAACCTGAAGAACTAAGTTTTAACAATTCAGATTTTGACGGTTTTTCATCGATAATGTAGAACAAAGAACAACAAAAAAAGCCAGTGATAATAGAATTAACATAAGCAGAAATTGTGCAAGAAAGGAAATTCATTGTCTTTGAATCCTGCTTGGATATCTTGTAAGTTCATTTTCTAAATCTATTGAGGGATCCTCCGTAAGGATCAAAGCTAAGTGTTACCTAGAACATCCATTTACAGTCTTTGAATCGCAGCCCAGAATTTCTCGATACAGCTCTGGAAACATATTGTTAGCCTCCTCTATTTTATTAAGTGGCTTAAATTTCCAAAAAGTAAAAAAATTTCTTTACATTTTTGGTATGGTAAGTATTTCCGAAAAATCTTACTACAGATATCAATCAAAATTTCTTTTTCCAGAATTAGATCTGGCCTGTATTGAAGAACAATCACGAAACTTTGAAGAGTTAAAAAATACTCCCCTTTGCATTTCTGGAGATGGGCAATGTGACAGCCCAGGACACAACGCCAAATATTGTACCTACACTGTCATGGACAATATGACAGAGAAGATTATAGATTTTGAAGTTGTTCAGCGATCAGTGTTCTTCCTCAGTAGCGATGGAGAAATATGCCTTTGAAATTACCATGGATAGATTGCTTTCAAGGGGATACAAAATTTGTGTATTTGCCTCGGATAGACACGTCGGAATACGAAAAAAAATGCGACAAGATTACTCCAATATTAATCACCAATTTGATGTCTGGCACTATACCAAATCTCTAAGGAAAAAACTCACTGCAGCCAGCAAACAGAAGTTCTGCAAGGAAATTACACCTTGGATCCATAAGATTGTTTTACATTTCTGGTGGTCAATCCAAACCTGCGGGGACGACGTAGAAAATTTGAAAGAAAGATGGATCTCTCTATTACACCATGTAACGGACATACATGAATGGGACAGTGATATATATAATCATTGTAGCCACGGTACATTGTCAATGGATAAAGAAGAAGAAAAAGTTCTTTGATTAAATCCCGAACATCAACCCTTTTTAAGCATTCAAAAATTGTAAGTAACCAAACCCTTTTGGATGATTTGAAACATCTTGTAAATAATTGTCATACCGGAAAATTAGAAAACTTTCACAGCTTGGTATTAAAATATAGGACGAAGAGGATTCACTTCATGATAGATGCGATGGAGGCAAGAACAAAGTTGGCTGCCCTCACCCACAATTATAACATAGGAAGAGAACTAGCCACCGTGAAATTTCCAAAAAGAAATACAGAACCTAAGGGCACCGTCAGAACAAAGCTATTTCTTCCAAAAACCAAAAGCAGGTGGTCGGTAAAAAATGTTTAGGAAAAAATGGATGTAAAGTATCTAGAAGACTTGACAATAACAGTATTATATTTAGTGAACCAGAAAATACAATCACAATGGACTTCACGAAACACTGACTCTACCACCCAATATTGCAAATATGGAGTGTCCAAACAAAGATGAAATCAAAAACAAACACATTATGCAATTCAGGAATTTATCAAGAGCTGTTGACAATTGAGTGTTATTAGTACTAACAGAAAATTATATACTTCTTCAGATAGTTTCATGTTCTTAGACTTTTAAAATTAGTATTTTATTATGTTGGTGTTATATCATTAATTTTGTTGAACGTTGGTTAGCTTTCAACATATGAATGTTTTAATCCACAGAGTATAATCTTTACTTAAAAAGCTGAAATAGCTCACCAATTTGTTTCTGTATATTTCAGAGTTCAAACTTCCATGATTGTCGACTATTTTGCTTCAAGTTCATGAAAGGTAAATCCAAATGATCATTTATAATTTGTATAATTATTGTGCTCAAATTAGTGACTCCAATATTGATGTGGTTAAATATAGTAATTATATAACTGATTAAAGTTGTTAATGTGAATGAGATGTTTAAAATAATGTTTTCTTTATTTTACAGATTAACTACACATCCCGGAAGATTATTCTTGAAAATATTGATTCAAATTTTTTTACGTTGAATACTTAAAATACACACAACAGTTAATTAACATTTATAATGAAAAATTTTTTTTATTAGAAAAGAAATCTTCTAATTAAATGTTAGTGATTTGTAACGCAAGGAATTTGAAATTTATAAAAAACAATTAAAGGCATTATGTCATCATATTTTACCACATAAAGTACACCATATGTACATGTCTGTCCCGAAGAGTAGATAGATGCTTTAGATGCTATTATTATGTTCCATAGTGGCTCTATTTATTAACAAATTAGAATTTTGTAATATGTAAATGACTCACATAACGTGCCCAAGGGGAGGTCCTTTAATACAGGGTGTATTAAAGGACCTCCCCTTGGGCACCTTATGCGATTCATTTACATATAAAAACAACAAATTTATGAATTAATATAGCCACAATTGGAGATAATAATGGCATCTAAAGCATCTACTATTATTCTGGACGGACATGTACATATGCTTTACTAGAGTAAAATCCGATAACAGAATGCCTTTACATAGTTCAAACTTAAATTTGGCATAGTAAACATAATGATCTATGTTCAAAATAAATTTAAAATAATTTAGCCTAAACAATAACTACATCAATTATCAAACAACACTTCTCATTGTACTCCAATTATCAAAAAATATTACATACATCAAATAAAAAGTAACTAAAAAAAATAATAAACAATAATACTTTTAACACATTCTTTGGTCTGTTAAAAGGAACCTGTCATCAATTATGCTGCCCATACTAACGGCATAATAAAGTAGAGACAGGCGATTTGATTTCAGCGGTCTGTCATTTATAAGTTAAAAGTAAGTGGTTGCCAAGAACAAACATCACGATCATTGCAGACTGGGTCTGGAAAATAGTCACGGCCACCTGAGAAGATTCATAGTTATTAAAGATATTTCAGGCTCTCCCGCCCACCTGCTGATGACTGACAGTCTTCTACCTAGTTTTCTCCCTTTCTCTCTAGGAGAGAAATGTCAATCATCAGCAGATGGGCGGGAGAGCAGGAGATGATGAATAACCATGACTCTTCTCAGGTAGATTTGACTCTTTTCAAGGCCTGGGCTGTAATGATTATGATGCTGATTGTCAGCAACCACTTACTTTTAGTTCATGAGTGACACACCGCTGAAATCAGCATTTATGTCACTATTTTATTCTGTCCTCAGTGCGATAAGCATAACATTGATGACTGGTTCCCTTTAATTCAATTTTATTTTAGAATAGATGGTTTTCAAGAAGAATAATTATTATCATCACAGTTCAAACATTTTAAAGAGATTATGTTATCTGATTGTACCCACTGAACTAAAGCGTATGTAACAACCCCAAATTTGACACCCATTGTTAGTCATTGACATATTAAAAAAATCATCTTGACGGACACTAACATACGCTTTACTTGAATGTGTAAAATCAAATTACAGAATCCCTTTCATCCAGATTTTAATCCTAACTTAGAAGAGTGTAGGTTGATATAAATATCTAGTTCGATAGTCAATCGACTGTGGAAATTAATTTCTCTTCTAGAAAGTAAATTATAAGAAATGTACACTCACCTAAAGAATTATTAGGAACACCTGTTCTATTTCTCATTAATGCAATTATCTAGTCAACCAATCACATGGCAGTTGCTTCAATGCATTTAGGGGTGTGGTCCTGGTCAAGACAATCTCCTGAACTCCAAACTGAATGTCAGAATGGGAAAGAAAGGTGATTTAAGCAATTTTGAGCGTGGCATGGTTGTTGGTGCCAGACGGGCCGGTCTGAGTATTTCACAATCTGCTCAGTTACTGGGATTTTCACGCACAACCATTTCTAGGGTTTACAAAGAATGGCGTGAAAAGGGAAAAACATCCAGTATGCGGCAGTCCTGTGGGCAAAAATGCCTTGTGGATGCTAGAGGTCAGAGGAGAATGGTCCGACTGATTCAAGCTGATAGAAGAGCAACGTTGACTGAAATAACCACTCGTTACAACCGAGGTATGCAGCAAAGCATTTGTGAAGCCACAACACGCACAACCTTGAGGCGGATGGGCTACAACAGCAGAAGACCCCACCAGGTACCACTCATCTCCACTACAAATAGGAAAAAGAGACTAAAATTTGCACGAGCTCACCAAAATTGGACTGTTGAAGACTGGAAAAATGGTTTCTTGAACATGACAATGAGTTCACTGTACTAAAATGGCCCCCACAGTCACCAGATCTCAACCCAATAGAGCATCTTTGGGATGTGGTGGAGCAGGAGCTTCGTGCCCTGGATGTGCATCCCTCAAATCTCCATCAACTGCAAGATGCTATCCTATCAATATGGGCCAACATTTCTAAAGAATGCTATCAGCACCTTGTTGAATCAATGCCACGTAGAATTAAGGCAGTTCTGAAGGCAAAAGGGGGTCCAACACCGTATTAGTATGGTGTTCCTAATAATTCTTTAGGTGAGTGTATGTAAAATATTGTCCATCAATAGCAGTTGCACATTAAAGACGAATGCACACGGCCGTGAGCGGTCCGTGGTATCCCGGCCTGAAATCCTGCTGACAGCAGGAGCAAACGGCGTCATCGGTTGCTATGACTCCATGCGCTTCATGCCGCCGCTGGACTACAGTAATACACTCATATGATCTATACGAGTGTATTACTGTAGTGCAGCGGCGGCATGAAGCGCACAGCGTCATAGCAACCAATGACGCCGTGCGCTCCTGTTGTCAGCAGGATTTCAGGCCGGGATACCACGGACCGCTCACGGGCATGTTCCACGGCCGTGTGCATTCGGCCTAAGAACTTGAATTAAGCAATGAACAGGACTTTTCTATGTTTGCGGATACTTTTCCAGGGTCAGTCTGAAATTATTATAATGTTTCTTATAGGCAAATAATTAATTAAAATATAGGAATTAACAAACTGTAATATCTACTCAACAATCAACATTATTCACCCTTTATTATTGCCGGCAGAATGAACACAACCACATAGAATAAAACAGGAAACTTGTATAATGTTAAGACTCAAAAAACAAATCTGATTACAATTAGCATAGGAGTGTAAAATTTAGTCATTACAATATCAATGTCAATCCCCTACTCATTAACGGAGAAAGTGGCACACCTTAATGGGAACCTGTCATCAACTTTATGCTGACCGTACTTAGGGAAGTATAAAGTAGTGACAGAAATGCTGATTTCAGCGGTGTGTCACTCATCGGATAAAAGATAGTGGTTGCTGATAACCAGCATCATAATCATTGCAGCCCGGGCCTTGAAAAGAGTCAAATCTACCTGAGAAGAATCATGGTTATTCATAATCTCCTGCTCTCCCCGCCCATCTGCTGATCATTGACAGTTGTCTCCTAGAGATAAAAGGTGAAAACTAGGAATTCATGAAAACCATGACTCTTCTCAAGTGGCCAGGACTGTTTACAATGCCTGTGCAGCAATGATTGTGAAGTTGGTTTTTGAAAGCACTTAATTTTAGCTGATGTTTGACACACCGCTGAAATCAGCATTTCTGTAACTAATTTATACTGCCCTCAGTACGGTCAGCATAAAGTTGATGACAGGTTCCCTTTAAATGCGTTAATTCAATTTAGTTTTTGATACATTGTTCAAAGTTTCACAAATAAAGTTGTATTTATCAATATTTTTTTGTTAAAAAATCGTGTTTTCCATTGAAATACCGTGGGATGCAAAAGTTTGGGCAACCTTGTTAATCGTCATGATTTTCCTGTATAAATCGTTGGTTGTTACGATAAAAAATGTCAGTTAAATATATCATATAGGAGACACACAGTGATATTTTAGAAATGAAATGAAGTTTATTGGATTTACAGAAAGTGTGCTATAATTGTTTAAACAAAATTTGGCAGGTGCATAAATTTGGGCACTGTTGTCATTTTATTGATTCCAAAACCTTTAGAACTAATTATTGGAACTCAAATTGGCTTGGTAAGCTCAGTGACCCCTGACCTACATACACAGGTGAATCCAATTATGAGAAAGAGTATTTAAGAGGGTCAATTGTAAGTTTCCCTCCTCTTTTAATTTTCTCTGAAGAGTAGCAACATGGGGGTCTCAAAACAACCCTCAAATGACCTGAAGACAAAGATTGTTCACCATCATGGTTTAGGGGAAGGATACAGAAAGCTGTCTCAGAGATTTCAGCTGTCTGTTTCCACAGTTAGGAACATATTGAGGAAATGGAAGACCACAGGCTCAGTTCAAGTTAAGGCTCGAAGTGGCAGACCACGAAAAATCTCGGATAGACAAAAGCGACAAATGGTGAGAACAGTCAGAGTCAACCCACAGACCAGCACCAAAGACCTACAACATCATCTTGCTGCAGATGGAGTCACTGTGCATCGTTCAACCATTCGGTGCACTTTACACAAGGAGATGCTGTATGCGAGAGTGATGCAGAGGAAGCCATTTCTCCGCCCACAGCACAAAAAGTGCCGCTTGAGGTGGGATAAAGCACATTTGGACAAGCCAGCTTCATTTTGGAATAAGGTGCTGTGGACTGATGAAACTAAAATTGAGTTATTTAGCCATAACAAGGGGCGTTATGCATGGAGGAAAAAGAACATAGCATTCCAAGAAAAACACCTGCTACCTACAGTAAAATATGGTGGTGGTTCCATCATGCTGTGGGGCTGTGTGGCCAGTGCAGGGACTGGGAATCTTGTCAAAGTTGAGGGACGCATGGATTCCACTCAATATCAGCAGATTCTGGAGACCAATGTCGAGGAATCAGTGACAAAGCTGAACCTGCGCCGGGGCTGGATCTTTCAACAAGACAACGACCCTAAACACTGCTCAAAATCCACTAAGGCATTTATGCAGAGGAACAAGTACAACGTTCTGGAATGGCCATCTCAGTCCCCAGACCTAAATATAATTGAAAATCTGTGGTGTGACTTAAAGAGAGCTAAAGATGTTTTGTAAAGAGGAATGGTCCAAAATACCTTCAACCAGAATCCAGACTCTCATTGGAACCTACAGGAAGCGTTTAGAGGCTGTAATTTCTGCAAAATGAGGATCTACTAAATATTGATTTCATTTATTTTTTGTGGTGCCCAAATTTATTCACCTGCCTAATTTTGTTTAAACAATTATAGCACACTTTCTGTAAATCCAATAAACTTCATTTCACTTCTCAAATATCACTGTGTGTGTCTCCTATATGATATATTTAACTGACATTTTTTATCGTAACAACCAACGATTTATACAGGGAAAATCATGACGATTAACAAGGTTGCCCAAACTTTCGCATGCCACTGTTACAATGGAATTTTACCTATTAGGCTTCTTTCACACCTGTGTTTTGGATTCCGTCATGGAGACGTACAAAAAAATGTTGTTTGAAGCGTTTTGATGTAGGTCTGACCAAAATGACCAAAACATATCAGTTTTTAATTAATATGTAAGTAAATGGTTACGTTTCACTTTTCACTGACACAATGTGGTGCATTTGCAAACTGATCCATTACACATTGACTTTCAAAGTAATTGAAAACTGACCAATGTTGAGATTGAAATTTTTTTAAAAAGGTAATGCAAACGGATGCATTCTGAACGGATACAAACTATTGCATTATAGTTGCGGATACGTCTATGTAAATAGCAGACGGATCAGCACCTAACACAGTTGTTAAAGTAGCCTTAGACATCTTGAAAGTTACTTACTTGAAAGTTAGTACTGTTTTGGGTACTTTGACACTAGTTGCAGGGATATCTGACAGGCTCTTGTGTCAGAAATAATAGCATATCTTTCACTAGTTTAGCTGTAGTGCTGATGAGTTGCGTCTTTGGCAAGTAATGGGGATAGTTATATGGACAAAAAGTTGTTAGACAAAGGATAGCCAACTCACAAGAGAAAGCAGAAGGTTAAAATCAACAGTCTTTTTAAAGGTGTCGTGCATGTTCAAAGCAGTACAAACAAACCTCCATTTCCATCCTTGCAACCCCTCTAACAAGAGCATCAAAGCAGTTTATGCACGATGCTATCCTTTGCCCTGTGCAAGATCGCGCAGGGCAAAGGCTATTTTGTTAACCATAACACACTGCTTGGCGGAAGCTTCCATACGGCAGTGTGTTATGTGACGTCAACGACTCTGATGGTCGGTCTTATGCGCTGCCCTCGCCATTTTACTTGATAGAGCGCCACTAAAGCCCAGGCATCAGTGCAGTTTACAAAACCGGTATTTCTGGCAGCTCCAGTGAGAGCACGGTACGTGAACGTAACTCAAAAAAAATTCCTTTGCCCTGCACAATGTAGCGCCGTCCAAAGGAGAGCCTCAGAGCATAGACTGCTCCAATACTCTTGTCACAGTGGCTGCTGGGGTGAAAACGGAGGTGGAGTGCCATTTTTTGGACCACCGACTATATGATATTTATTCACTATCCTGAGTATAGAGAATCAACAAATATGGGGGCAGCCGCAAGGAGACATTATATACCGTATAGGGGGCAGCCACAAGGAGACGTTATACCGTGTGTGGGGCAGCCAGAAGGAGACATTATACTGTATGGGGGCAGCCAGAAGGAGACGTTATACTGTATGTGGCAGCCAGTAGGAGACGTTATACTGTATGGGGGCAGCCGCAAGGAGACATTATATACCGTATAGGGGGCAGCCACAAGGAGACGTTATACCGTATGTGGGGCAGCCAGAAGGAGACATTATACCGTATGGGGGCAGCCAGAAGGAGACGTTATACTGTATGTGGCAGCCAGAAGGAGACGTTATACTGTATGGGGGCAGCCGCAAGGAGACATTATATACCGTATGGGGGGGAGCCACAAGGAGACGTTATACCGTATGTGGGGCAGCCAGAAGGAGACATTATACCGTATGGGTGCAGCTAGAAGGAGGCGTTATACTTAGTGTTGAGCGAACAGTTCGAGCATAGTTCGGGTCCGTACCGAATTTTGGGGTGTTCGTGACACGGACCCGAACCCGAACTTTTTCGTAAAAGTTCGGGTTCGGGTTCGTCGTTCGGCATGTATTTTGGCGCATTTTGAAAGGCTGCAAAGCAGCCAATCAACATGCATCATACTACTTGCCCTAAGATGCCATCGCAGCCATGCCTACTATTGGCAAGGCTGTGATTGGCCAAGTGCAGCATGTGACTCAGCCTCTTATAAGCTTGTGCGCACGTCGGGACGTGCTCACTCCCGATGTGAATAGAACAGGGTTAGACGCAGCTGATGCTAGGGCGAGAATAGGCAGGGATAATTGAATAACTGGAAGCAAATTTCTCTCCTCCACCTGTGATTCATCTGAACAACTGCAGCTGAGCTGCTTTTTTGATAGGGATTGGCTATTTTTAGAGTGGCCAGAGTGATTTTTCCATCCACATGTACCCGGGCTGACCGCCGGCCGCCATTTTGCGACTTGTAGTGCTGCAGCAGAAGCTGCCACAGTGTGCATTCCAAAGCTCCAAACAAGTCAGACATCTACACCTGGGATTCAGACCAATAGCGATTTAGCAGCACAGTCCAAGGCTATTTTTTTTAAAGGTTGTGCAGACCATTTTGTGGTACATGTTACTGGGCTGATAGGCGGCGGCTATCTTGGGACTAGTGCTGCAGCACAATCTCTCCCAACGTCCATTAATCACTTGTAATAGTGGTCTGTGCCATAGAAATCCTACATCAGGGACTTGGGTGTGCTTGTGTCACCCCTACTAATACCAGTCCACCTGTAATCCATACAGTGAAAAGCCATAAAGTATTCCAGTGAGGGAATTTTTATTTTATTTAAAAAAGGCCAAGTTAGTTTATCTGGCGTTCAATATACTAGATACAGTTAGGCCTGCGTTTCATACATCTGGAATTAGCAAACTAATGTGCTGGGGTTGGGAAAACATATATGTACCCATACTAGAATCTGTCAAAGAAAGCGGTACTCACATATAACAGTCATTCCATCTGTAATCCATACAGTCAAAAGACTGAAAGTATTCCAGTGAGGGAATTTTTTTTATTTAAAAAAGGCCAAGTTAGTTTATCTGGCGTTCAATATACTAGATACAGTTAGGCCTGCGTTTCATACATCTGGAATTAGCAAACTAATGTGCTGGGGTTGGGAAAACATATATGTACCCATACTAGAATCTGTCAAAGAAAGCGGTACTCACATATAACAGTCATTCCATCTGTAATCCATACAGTCAAAAGACTGAAAGTATTCCAGTGAGGGAATTTTTTTTTATTTAAAAAAGGCCAAGTTAGTTTATCTGGCGTTCAATATACTAGATACAGTTAGGCCTGCGTTTCATACATCTGGAATTAGCAAACTAATGTGCTGGGGTTGGGAAAACATATATGTACCCATACTAGAATCTGTCAAAGAAAGCGGTACTCACATATAACAGTCATTCCATCTGTAATCCATACAGTCAAAAGACTGAAAGTATTCCAGTGAGGGAATTTTTTTTATTTAAAAAAGGCCAAGTTAGTTTATCTGGCGTTCAATATACTAGATACAGTTAGGCCTGCGTTTCATACATCTGGAATTAGCAAACTAATGTGCTGGGGTTGGGAAAACATATATGTACCCATACTAGAATCTGTCAAAGAAAGCGGTACTCACATATAACAGTCATTCCATCTGTAATCCATACAGTCAAAAGACTGAAAGTATTCCAGTGAGGGAATTTTTTTTATTTAAAAAAGGCCAAGTTAGTTTATCTGGCGTTCAATATACTAGATACAGTTACGCCTGCGTTTCATACATCTGGAATTAGCAAACTAATTTGCTGGGGTTGGGAAAACATATATGTACCCATACTAGAATCTGTCAAAGAAAGCGGTACTCACATATAACAGTCATTCCATCTGTAATCCATACAGTCAAAAGACTGAAAGTATTCCAGTGAGGGAATTTTTTTTATTTAAAAAAGGCCAAGTTAGTTTATCTGGCGTTCAATATACTAGATACAGTTAGGCCTGCGTTTCATACATCTGGAATTAGCAAACTAATGTGCTGGGGTTGGGAAAACATATATGTACCCATACTAGAATCTGTCAAAGAAAGCGGTACTCACATATAACAGTCATTCCATCTGTAATCCATACAGTCAAAAGACTGAAAGTATTCCAGTGAGGGAATTTTTTTTATTTATAAAAGGCCAAGTTAGTTTATCTGGCGTTCAATATACTAGATACAGTTAGGCCTGCGTTTCATACATCTGGAATTAGCAAACTAATTTGCTGGGGTTGGGAAAACATATATGTACCCATACTAGAATCTGTCAAAGAAAGCGGTACTCACATATAACAGTCATTCCATCTGTAATCCATACAGTCAAAAGACTGAAAGTATTCCAGTGAGGGAATTTTTTTTATTTAAAAAAGGCCAAGTTAGTTTATCTGGCGTTCAATATACTAGATACAGTTAGGCCTGCGTTTCATACATCTGGAATTAGCAAACTAATGTGCTGGGGTTGGGAAAACATATATGTACCCATACTAGAATCTGTCAAAGAAAGCGGTACTCACATATAACAGTCATTCCATCTGTAATCCATACAGTCAAAAGACTGAAAGTATTCCAGTGAGGGAATTTTTTTTATTTAAAAAAGGCCAAGTTAGTTTATCTGGCGTTCAATATACTAGATACAGTTAGGCCTGCGTTTCATACATCTGGAATTAGCAAACTAATTTGCTGGGGTTGGGAAAACATATATGTACCCATACTAGAATCTGTCAAAGAAAGCGGTACTCACATATAACAGTCATTCCATCTGTAATCCATACAGTCAAAAGACTGAAAGTATTCCAGTGAGGGAATTTTTTTTATTTAAAAAAGGCCAAGTTAGTTTATCTGGCGTTCAATATACTAGATACAGTTAGGCCTGCGTTTCATACATCTGGAATTAGCAAACTAATGTGCTGGGGTTGGGAAAACATATATGTACCCATACTAGAATCTGTCAAAGAAAGCGGTACTCACATATAACAGTCATTCCATCTGTAATCCATACAGTCAAAAGACTAAAAGTATTCCAGTGAGGGAATTTTTTTTATTTAAAAAAGGCCAAGTTAGTTTATCTGGCGTTGAATATACTAGATACAGTTAGGCCTGCGTTTCATACATCTGGAATTAGCAAACTAATTTGCTGGGGTTGGGAAAACATATATGTACCCATACTAGAATCTGTCAAAGAAAGCGGTACTCACATATAACAGTCATTCCATCTGTAATCCATACAGTCAAAAGACTGAAAGTATTCCAGTGAGGGAATTTTTTTTATTTAAAAAAGGCCAAGTTAGTTTATCTGGCGTTCAATATACTAGATACAGTTAGGCCTGCGTTTCATACATCTGGAATTAGCAAACTAATTTGCTGGGGTTGGGAAAACATATATGTACCCATACTAGAATCTGTCAAAGAAAGCGGTACTCACATATAACAGTCATTCCATCTGTAATCCATACAGTCAAAAGACTGAAAGTATTCCAGTGAGGGAATTTTTTTTTATTTAAAAAAGGCCAAGTTAGTTTATCTGGCGTTCAATATACTAGATACAGTTAGGCCTGCGTTTCATACATCTGGAATTAGCAAACTAATGTGCTGGGGTTGGGAAAACATATATGTACCCATACTAGAATCTGTCAAAGAAAGCGGTACTCACATATAACAGTCATTCCATCTGTAATCCATACAGTCAAAAGACTGAAAGTATTCCAGTGAGGGAATTTTTTTTATTTAAAAAAGGCCAAGTTAGTTTATCTGGCGTTCAATATACTAGATACAGTTAGGCCTGCGTTTCATACATCTGGAATTAGCAAACTAATGTGCTGGGGTTGGGAAAACATATATGTACCCATACTAGAATCTGTCAAAGAAAGCGGTACTCACATATAACAGTCATTCCATCTGTAATCCATACAGTCAAAAGACTGAAAGTATTCCAGTGAGGGAATTTTTTTTATTTAAAAAAGGCCAAGTTAGTTTATCTGGCGTTCAATATACTAGATACAGTTAGGCCTGCGTTTCATACATCTGGAATTAGCAAACTAATGTGCTGGGGTTGGGAAAACATATATGTACCCATACTAGAATCTGTCAAAGAAAGCGGTACTCACATATAACAGTCATTCCATCTGTAATCCATACAGTCAAAAGACTGAAAGTATTCCAGTGAGGGAATTTTTTTTATTTAAAAAAGGCCAAGTTAGTTTATCTGGCGTTCAATATACTAGATACAGTTAGGCCTGCGTTTCATACATCTGGAATTAGCAAACTAATTTGCTGGGGTTGGGAAAAAATATATGTACCCATACTAGAATCTGTCAAAGAAAGCGGTACTCACATATAACAGTCATTCCATCTGTAATCCATACAATCAAAAGACTGAAAGTATTCCAGTGAGGGAATTTTTTTTATTTAAAAAAGGCCAAGTTAGTTTATCTGGCGTTCAATATACTAGATACAGTTAGGCCTGCGTTTCATACATCTGGAATTAGCAAACTAATTTGCTGGGGTTGGGAAAACATATATGTACCCATACTAGAATCTGTCAAAGAAAGCGGTACTCACATATAACAGTCATTCCATCTGTAATCCATACAGTCAAAAGACTGAAAGTATTCCAGTGAGGGAATTTTTTTTTATTTAAAAAAGGCCAAGTTAGTTTATCTGGCGTTCAATATACTAGATACAGTTAGGCCTGCGTTTCATACATCTGGAATTAGCAAACTAATGTGCTGGGGTTGGGAAAACATATATGTACCCATACTAGAATCTGTCAAAGAAAGCGGTACTCACATATAACAGTCATTCCATCTGTAATCCATACAGTCAAAAGACTGAAAGTATTCCAGTGAGGGAATTTTTTTTATTTAAAAAAGGCCAAGTTAGTTTATCTGGCGTTCAATATACTAGATACAGTTAGGCCTGCGTTTCATACATCTGGAATTAGCAAACTAATGTGCTGGGGTTGGGAAAACATATATGTACCCATACTAGAATCTGTCAAAGAAAGCGGTACTCACATATAACAGTCATTCCATCTGTAATCCATACAGTCAAAAGACTGAAAGTATTCCAGTGAGGGAATTTTTTTTATTTAAAAAAGGCCAAGTTAGTTTATCTGGCGTTCAATATACTAGATACAGTTAGGCCTGCGTTTCATACATCTGGAATTAGCAAACTAATGTGCTGGGGTTGGGAAAACATATATGTACCCATACTAGAATCTGTCAAAAAAAGCGGTACTCACATATAACAGTCATTCCATCTGTAATCCATACAGTCAAAAGACTGAAAGTATTCCAGTGAGGGAATTTTTATTATTTAAAAAAGGCCAAGTTAGTTTATCTGGCGTTCAATATACTAGATACAGTTAGGCCTGCGTTTCATACATCTGGAATTAGCAAACTAATTTGCTGGGGTTGGGAAAACATATATGTACCCATACTAGAATCTGTCAAAGAAAGCGGTACTCACATATAACAGTCATTCCATCTGTAATCCATACAGTCAAAAGACTGAAAGTATTCCAGTGAGGGAATTTTTTTTATTTAAAAAAGGCCAAGTTAGTTTATCTGGCGTTCAATATACTAGATACAGTTAGGCCTGCGTTTCATACATCTGGAATTAGCAAACTAATGTGCTGGGGTTGGGAAAACATATATGTACCCATACTAGAATCTGTCAAAGAAAGCGGTACTCACATATAACAGTCATTCCATCTGTAATCCATACAGTCAAAAGACTGAAAGTATTCCAGTGAGGGAATTTTTTTTATTTAAAAAAGGCCAAGTTAGTTTATCTGGCGTTCAATATACTAGATACAGTTAGGCCTGCGTTTCATACATCTGGAATTAGCAAACTAATTTGCTGGGGTTGGGAAAACATATATGTACCCATACTAGAATCTGTCAAAGAAAGCGATACTCACATATAACAGTCATTCCATCTGTAATCCATACAGTCAAAAGACTGAAAGTATTCCAGTGAGGGAATTTTTTTTATTTAAAAAAGGCCAAGTTAGTTTATCTGGCGTTCAATATACTAGATACAGTTAGGCCTGCGTTTCATACATCTGGAATTAGCAAACTAATGTGCTGGGGTTGGGAAAACATATATGTATCCATACTAAAATCTGTCAAAGAAAGCGGTACTCACATATAACAGTCATTCCATCTGTAATCCATACAGTCAAAAGACTGAAAGTATTCCAGTGAGGGAATTTTTTTTATTTAAAAAAGGCCAAGTTACTTTATCTGGCGTTCAATATACTAGATACAGTTAGGCCTGCGTTTCATACATCTGGAATTAGCAAACTAATTTGCTGGGGTTGGGAAAACATATATGTACCCATACTAGAATCTGTCAAAGAAAGCGGTACTCACATATAACAGTCATTCCATCTGTAATCCATACAGTCAAAAGACTGAAAGTATTCCAGTGAGGGAATTTTTTTTATTTAAAAAAGGCCAAGTTAGTTTATCTGGCGTTCAATATACTAGATACAGTTAGGCCTGCGTTTCATACATCTGGAATTAGCAAACTAATGTGCTGGGGTTGGGAAAACATATATGTACCCATACTAGAATCTGTCAAAGAAAGCGGTACTCACATATAACAGTCATTCCATCTGTAATCCATACAGTCAAAAGACTGAAAGTATTCCAGTGAGGGAATTTTTTTTATTTAAAAAAGGCCAAGTTAGTTTATCTGGCGTTCAATATACTAGATACAGTTAGGCCTGCGTTTCATACATCTGGAATTAGCAAACTAATTTGCTGGGGTTGGGAAAACATATATGTACCCATACTAGAATCTGTCAAAGAAAGCGGTACTCACATATAACAGTCATTCCATCTGTAATCCATACAGTCAAAAGACTGAAAGTATTCCAGTGAGGGAATTTTTTTTATTTAAAAAAGGCCAAGTTAGTTTATCTGGCGTTCAATATACTAGATACAGTTAGGCCTGCGTTTCATACATCTGGAATTAGCAAACTAATGTGCTGGGGTTGGGAAAACATATATGTACCCATACTAGAATCTGTCAAAGAAAGCGGTACTCACATATAACAGTCATTCCATCTGTAATCCATACAGTCAAAAGACTGAAAGTATTCCAGTGAGGGAATTTTTTTTATTTAAAAAAGGCCAAGTTAGTTTATCTGGCGTTCAATATACTAGATACAGTTAGGCCTGCGTTTCATACATCTGGAATTAGCAAACTAATGTGCTGGGGTTGGGAAAACATATATGTACCCATACTAGAATCTGTCAAAGAAAGCGGTACTCACATATAACAGTCATTCCATCTGTAATCCATACAGTCAAAAGACTGAAAGTATTCCAGTGAGGGAATTTTTTTTATTTAAAAAAGGCCAAGTTAGTTTATATGGCGTTCAATATACTAGATACAGTTAGGCCTGCGTTCCATACATCTGGAATTAGCAAACTAATGTGCTGGGGTTGGGAAAACATATATGTACCCATACTAGAATCTGTCAAAGAAAGCGGTACTCACATATAACAGTCATTCCATCTGTAATCCATACAGTCAAAAGACTGAAAGTATTCCAGTGAGGGAATTTTTTTTATTTAAAAAAGGCCAAGTTAGTTTATCTGGCGTTCAATATACTAGATACAGTTAGGCCTGCGTTTCATACATCTGGAATTAGCAAACTAATGTGCTGGGGTTGGGAAAACATATATGTACCCATACTAGAATCTGTCAAAGAAAGCGGTACTCACATATAACAGTCATTCCATCTGTAATCCATACAGTCAAAAGACTGAAAGTATTCCAGTGAGGGAATTTTTTTTATTTAAAAAAGGCCAAGTTAGTTTATCTGGCGTTCAATATACTAGATACAGTTAGGCCTGCGTTTCATACATCTGGAATTAGCAAACTAATTTGCTGGGGTTGGGAAAACATATATGTACCCATACTAGAATCTGTCAAAGAAAGCGGTACTCACATATAACAGTCATTCCATCTGTAATCCATACAATCAAAAGACTGAAAGTATTCCAGTGAGGGAATTTTTTTTATTTAAAAAAGGCCAAGTTAGTTTATCTGGCGTTCAATATACTAGATACAGTTAGGCCTGCGTTTCATACATCTGGAATTAGCAAACTAATTTGCTGGGGTTGGGAAAACATATATGTACCCATACTAGAATCTGTCAAAGAAAGCGGTACTCACATATAACAGTCATTCCATCTGTAATCCATACAGTCAAAAGACTGAAAGTATTCCAGTGAGGGAATTTTTTTTTATTTAAAAAAGGCCAAGTTAGTTTATCTGGCGTTCAATATACTAGATACAGTTAGGCCTGCGTTTCATACATCTGGAATTAGCAAACTAATGTGCTGGGGTTGGGAAAACATATATGTACTCATACTAGAATCTGTCAAAGAAAGCGGTACTCACATATAACAGTCATTCCATCTGTAATCCATACAGTCAAAAGACTGAAAGTATTCCAGTGAGGGAATTTTTTTTATTTAAAAAAGGCCAAGTTAGTTTATCTGGCGTTCAATATACTAGATACAGTTAGGCCTGCGTTTCATACATCTGGAATTAGCAAACTAATGTGCTGGGGTTGGGAAAACATATATGTACCCATACTAGAATCTGTCAAAGAAAGCGGTACTCACATATAACAGTCATTCCATCTGTAATCCATACAGTCAAAAGACTGAAAGTATTCCAGTGAGGGAATTTTTTTTATTTAAAAAAGGCCAAGTTAGTTTATCTGGCGTTCAATATACTAGATACAGTTAGGCCTGCGTTTCATACATCTGGAATTAGCAAACTAATGTGCTGGGGTTGGGAAAACATATATGTACCCATACTAGAATCTGTCAAAGAAAGCGGTACTCACATATAACAGTCATTCCATCTGTAATCCATACAGTCAAAAGACTGAAAGTATTCCAGTGAGGGAATTTTTTTTATTTAAAAAAGGCCAAGTTAGTTTATCTGGCGTTCAATATACTAGATACAGTTAGGCCTGCGTTTCATACATCTGGAATTAGCAAACTAATGTGCTGGGGTTGGGAAAACATATATGTACCCATACTAGAATCTGTCAAAAAAAGCGGTACTCACATATAACAGTCATTCCATCTGTAATCCATACAGTCAAAAGACTGAAAGTATTCCAGTGAGGGATTTTTTTTTATTTAAAAAAGGCCAAGTTAGTTTATCTGGCGTTCAATATACTAGATACAGTTAGGCCTGCGTTTCATACATCTGGAATTAGCAAACTAATGTGCTGGGGTTGGGAAAACATATATGTACCCATACTAGAATCTGTCAAAGAAAGCGGTACTCACATATAACAGTCATTCCATCTGTAATCCATACAGTCAAAAGACTGAAAGTATTCCAGTGAGGGAATTTTTTTTATTTAAAAAAGGCCAAGTTAGTTTATCTGGCGTTCAATATACTAGATACAGTTAGGCCTGCGTTTCATACATCTGGAATTAGCAAACTAATTTGCTGGGGTTGGGAAAACATATATGTACCCATACTAGAATCTGTCAAAGAAAGCGGTACTCACATATAACAGTCATTCCATCTGTAATCCATACAGTCAAAAGACTGAAAGTATTCCAGTGAGGGAATTTTTTTTATTTAAAAAAAGCCAAGTTAGTTTATCTGGCGTTCAATATACTAGATACAGTTAGGCCTGCGTTTCATACATCTGGAATTAGCAAACTAATGTGCTGGGGTTGGGAAAACATATATGTACCCATACTAGAATCTGTCAAAGAAAGCGGTACTCACATATAACAGTCATTCCATCTGTAATCCATACAGTCAAAAGACTGAAAGTATTCCAGTGAGGGAATTTTTTTTATTTAAAAAAGGCCAAGTTAGTTTATCTGGCGTTCAATATACTAGATACAGTTAGGCCTGCGTTTCATACATCTGGAATTAGCAAACTAATTTGCTGGGGTTGGGAAAACATATATGTACCCATACTAGAATCTGTCAAAGAAAGCGGTACTCACATATAACAGTCATTCCATCTGTAATCCATACAGTCAAAAGACTGAAAGTATTCCAGTGAGGGAATTTTTTTTATTTAAAAAAGGCCAAGTTAGTTTATCTGGCGTTCAATATACTAGATACAGTTAGGCCTGCGTTTCATACATCTGGAATTAGCAAACTAATGTGCTGGGGTTGGGAAAACATATATGTACCCATACTAGAATCTGTCAAAGAAAGCGGTACTCACATATAACAGTCATTCCATCTGTAATCCATACAGTCAAAAGACTGAAAGTATTCCAGTGAGGGAATTTTTTTTATTTAAAAAAGGCCAAGTTAGTTTATCTGGCGTTCAATATACTAGATACAGTTAGGCCTGCGTTTCATACATCTGGAATTAGCAAACTAATGTGCTGGGGTTGGGAAAACATATATGTACCCATACTAGAATCTGTCAAAGAAAGCGGTACTCACATATAACAGTCATTCCATCTGTAATCCATACAGTCAAAAGACTGAAAGTATTCCAGTGAGGGAATTTTTTTTATTTAAAAAAGGCCAAGTTAGTTTATCTGGCGTTCAATATACTAGATACAGTTAGGCCTGCGTTTCATACATCTGGAATTAGCAAACTAATTTGCTGGGGTTGGGAAAACATATATGTACCCATACTAGAATCTGTCAAAGAAAGCGGTACTCACATATAACAGTCATTCCATCTGTAATCCATACAGTCAAAAGACTGAAAGTATTCCAGTGAGGGAATTTTTTTTATTTAAAAAAGGCCAAGTTAGTTTATCTGGCGTTCAATATACTAGATACAGTTAGGCCTGCGTTTCATACATCTGGAATTAGCAAACTAATTTGCTGGGGTTGGGAAAACATATATGTACCCATACTAGAATCTGTCAAAGAAAGCGGTACTCACATATAACAGTCATTCCATCTGTAATCCATACAGTCAAAAGACTGAAAGTATTCCAGTGAGGGAATTTTTTTTTTATTTAAAAAAGGCCAAGTTAGTTTATCTGGCGTTCAATATACTAGATACAGTTAGGCCTGCGTTTCATACATCTGGAATTAGCAAACTAATGTGCTGGGGTTGGGAAAACATATATGTACCCATACTAGAATCTGTCAAAGAAAGCGGTACTCACATATAACAGTCATTCCATCTGTAATCCATACAGTCAAAAGACTGAAAGTATTCCAGTGAGGGAATTTTTTTTATTTAAAAAAGGCCAAATTAGTTTATCTGGCGTTCAATATAATAGATACAGTTAGGCCTGCGTTTCATACATCTGGAATTAGCAAACTAATGTGCTGGGGTTGGGAAAACATATATGTACCCATACTAGAATCTGTCAAAGAAAGCGGTACTCACATATAACAGTCATTCCATCTGTAATCCATACAGTCAAAAGACTGAAAGTATTCCAGTGAGGGAATTTTTTTTATTTAAAAAAGGCCAAGTTAGTTTATCTGGCGTTCAATATACTAGATACAGTTAGGCCTGCGTTTCATACATCTGGAATTAGCAAACTAATTTGCTGGGGTTGGGAAAACATATATGTACCCATACTAGAATCTGTCAAAGAAAGCGGTACTCACATATAACAGTCATTCCATCTGTAATCCATACAGTCAAAAGACTGAAAGTATTCCAGTGAGGGAATTTTTTTTATTTAAAAAAGGCCAAGTTAGTTTATCTGGCGTTCAATATACTAGATACAGTTAGGCCTGCGTTTCATACATCTGGAATTAGCAAATTAGTTTGCTGGGGTTGGGAAAACATATATGTACCCATACTAGAATCTGTCAAAGAAAGCGGTACTCACATATAACAGTCATTCCATCTGTAATCCATACAGTCAAAAGACTGAAAGTATTCCAGTGAGGGAATTTTTTTTTATTTAAAAAAGGCCAAGTTAGTTTATCTGGCGTTCAATATACTAGATACAGTTAGGCCTGCGTTTCATACATCTGGAATTAGCAAACTAATGTGCTGGGGTTGGGAAAACATATATGTACCCATACTAGAATCTGTCAAAGAAAGCGGTACTCACATATAACAGTCATTCCATCTGTAATCCATACAGTCAAAAGACTGAAAGTATTCCAGTGAGGGAATTTTTTTTATTTAAAAAAGGCCAAGTTAGTTTATCTGGCGTTCAATATACTAGATACAGTTAGGCCTGCGTTTCATACATCTGGAATTAGCAAACTAATGTGCTGGGGTTGGGAAAACATATATGTACCCATACTAGAATCTGTCAAAGAAAGCGGTACTCACATATAACAGTCATTCCATCTGTAATCCATACAGTCAAAAGACTGAAAGTATTCCAGTGAGGGAATTTTTTTTATTTAAAAAAGGCCAAGTTAGTTTATCTGGCGTTCAATATACTAGATACAGTTAGGCCTGCGTTTCATACATCTGGAATTAGCAAACTAATGTGCTGGGGTTGGGAAAACATATATGTACCCATACTAGAATCTGTCAAAGAAAGCAGTACTCACATATAACAGTCATTCCATCTGTAATCCATACAGTCAAAAGACTGAAAGTATTCCAGTGAGGGAATTTTTTTTATTTAAAAAAGGCCAAGTTAGTTTATCTGGCGTTCAATATACTAGATACAGTTAGGCCTGCGTTTCATACATCTGGAATTAGCAAACTAATTTGCTGGGGTTGGGAAAACATATATGTACCCATACTAGAATCTGTCAAAGAAAGCGGTACTCACATATAACAGTCATTCCATCTGTAATCCATACAGTCAAAAGACTGAAAGTATTCCAGTGAGGGAATTTTTTTTATTTAAAAAAGGCCAAGTTAGTTTATCTGGCGTTCAATATACTAGATACAGTTAGGCCTGCGTTTCATACATCTGGAATTAGCAAACTAATGTGCTGGGGTTGGGAAAACATATATGTACCCATTCTAGAATCTGTCAAAGAAAGCGGTACTCACATATAACAGTCATTCCATCTGTAATCCATACAGTCAAAAGACTGAAAGTATTCCAGTGAGGGAATTTTTTTTATTTAAAAAAGGCCAAGTTAGTTTATCTGGCGTTCAATATACTAGATACAGTTAGGCCTGCGTTTCATACATCTGGAATTAGCAAACTAATTTGCTGGGGTTGGGAAAACATATATGTACCCATACTAGAATCTGTCAAAGAAAGCGGTACTCACATATAACAGTCATTCCATCTGTAATCCATACAGTCAAAAGACTGAAAGTATTCCAGTGAGGGAATTTTTTTTATTTAAAAAAGGCCAAGTTAGTTTATCTGGCGTTCAATATACTAGATACAGTTAGGCCTGCGTTTCATACATCTGGAATTAGCAAACTAATGTGCTGGGGTTGGGAAAACATATATGTACCCATACTAGAATCTGTCAAAGAAAGCGGTACTCACATATAACAGTCATTCCATCTGTAATCCATACAGTCAAAAGACTGAAAGTATTCCAGTGAGGGAATTTTTTTTATTTAAAAAAGGCCAAGTTAGTTTATCTGGCGTTCAATATACTAGATACAGTTAGGCCTGCGTTTCATACATCTGGAATTAGCAAACTAATGTGCTGGGGTTGGGAAAACATATATGTACCCATACTAGAATCTGTCAAAGAAAGCGGTACTCACATATAACAGTCATTCCATCTGTAATCCATACAGTCAAAAGACTGAAAGTATTCCAGTGAGGGAATTTTTTTTATTTAAAAAAGGCCAAGTTAGTTTATCTGGCGTTCAATATACTAGATACAGTTAGGCCTGCGTTTCATACATCTGGAATTAGCAAACTAATTTGCTGGGGTTGGGAAAACATATATGTACCCATACTAGAATCTGTCAAAGAAAGCGGTACTCACATATAACAGTCATTCCATCTTTTGCACCTGTTATACCTCCTTCACAGGGTCTGATATCGGTGTGGCTCACAGTATGGTCTTGTTCACATTGCACCAGTATCCTTGCTGGGCAGTTGTGTGGAAGCTTTGCTGTGAGCTGGATTCCATCACCCTCAGACCCTGTTCACACCATAGTCAGAGTAGTGGTAGGAACCCTTTGCCATGCTGAGTGACCGTGACGTGGTGCATGAAGGGCTCCGATATTTTCCTGACCGGAACATATTGGCGAAAGTCTCAGCTTTTTAATACCTGCATTTATGACTTCCCAGTATAGTCAGTAGCTTATTTGTTTGGTGCATTTTCTCTTGGTGTCTCATATGATGCTTTGCTACATTCCCTGTAGCTTGTCCTTGTGGTGCATGTGGACCGCGCCGACGTCCTCCATTGTATGCATATTTTGCTGGGGATAGTCGATAATTGCGGTCCACATGCGGCTGGGCTGCTCCCCCAATCTAGACACGCCACCGTGTCAGGGGCTGAGCAGCTCCTCCAAAATTGCCACTATTTTTTTGGTGTTTCTGTTTTGTTTGATTTGTAGTGTGTGTGCCTTTACCTGGCATTCTAACACTCTTTTGCACCTGTTATACCTCCTTCACAGGGTCTGATATGGGTGTGGCTCACAGTATGGTCTTGTTCACATTGCACCAGTATCCTTGCTGGGCAGTTGTGTGGAAGCTTTGCTGTGAGCTGGATTCCATCACCCTCAGACCCTGTTCACACCATAGTCAGAGTAGTGGTAGGAACCCTTTGCCATGCTGAGTGACCGTGACGTGGTGCATGAAGGGCTCCGATATTTTCCTGACCGGAACATATTGGCGAAAGTCTCAGCTTTTTAATACCTGCATTTATGACTTCCCAGTATAGTCAGTAGCTTATTTGTTTGGTGCATTTTCTCTTGGTGTCTCATATGATGCTTTGCTACATTCCCTGTAGCTTGTCCTTGTGGTGCATGTGGACCGCGCCGACGTCCTCCATTGTATGCATATTTTGCTGGGGATAGTCGATAATTGCGGTCCACATGCGGCTGGGCTGCTCCCCCAATCTAGACACGCCACCGTGTCAGGGGCTGAGCAGCTCCTCCAAAATTGCCACTATTTTTTTGGTGTTTCTGTTTTGTTTGATTTGTAGTGTGTGTGCCTTTACCTGGCATTCTAACACTCTTTTGCACCTGTTATACCTCCTTCACAGGGTCTGATATGGGTGTGGCTCACAGTATGGTCTTGTTCACATTGCACCAGTATCCTTGCTGGGCAGTTGTGTGGAAGCTTTGCTGTGAGCTGGATTCCATCACCCTCAGACCCTGTTCACACCATAGTCAGAGTAGTGGTAGGAACCCTTTGCCATGCTGAGTGACCGTGACGTGGTGCATGAAGGGCTCCGATATTTTCCTGACCGGAACATATTGGCGAAAGTCTCAGCTTTTTAATACCTGCATTTATGACTTCCCAGTATAGTCAGTAGCTTATTTGTTTGGTGCATTTTCTCTTGGTGTCCCATACTAGAATCTGTCAAAGAAAGCGGTACTCACATATAACAGTCATTCCATCTGTAATCCATACAGTCAAAAGACTGAAAGTATTCCAGTGAGGGAATTTTTTTTATTTAAAAAAGGCCAAGTTAGTTTATCTGGCGTTCAATATACTAGATACAGTTAGGCCTGCGTTTCATACATCTGGAATTAGCAAACTAATGTGCTGGGGTTGGGAAAACATATATGTACCCATACTAGAATCTGTCAAAGAAAGCGGTACTCACATATAACAGTCATTCCATCTGTAATCCATACAGTCAAAAGACTGAAAGTATTCCAGTGAGGGGATTTTGCTTATAAAAAATAATATATTTCATTGTGGTGCGAGTTGAATCGCAACAATGAAGAAAAATACTATTAAGGGACGAGGACGCGGTCGTGGTGGTGTCCGTGGAGCCTCTGTTGCTGGTAGAGGACGTGGCCGTTCGGCCCCAGGCGCACACAGTAGGGAACGAACTCCCTCAACTAGCCGGCAGAATGTACCGCAATATCTCGTGGGGCACAATGCCGCTCTTAGGATGGTAAGGCCTGAGCAGGTACAGGCATTAATCGATTGGGTGGCCGACAGTGCTTCCAGCACGTTCACCACATGGTCTTCCACCCAGTCTTCTGCGGAAAGCGCACAGGTGGCACCTGAAAACCAAGCCCATCAGTCTGTCACATCACCCCCAAGCATATCAGGGAAACGGTCTGAGCCACAAGTTATGCAGCAGTCTCTTCTTCTGTTTGAAGACTCTGCTTCCAGGGTTTCCCAGGGGCGTCCACCTAGCCCTTCCCCAGTGGAGGAAGACATACCATGCACTGACGCACAACCACTTATGTCTCCAGATGAAGAGGACATGGGAATACCACCACAGCAGAGTCACCGACTCTCTGATGATGACGAAACACAGGTGCCCACTGCCGCGTCTTTTTGCAGTGTGCAGACTGAACAGGAGGAGGTCAGGGAGGGAGACTGGGTGGAAGACGATGCAGAGGACGATGAGGTCTTAGAGCCCACATGGACTGAAGGTCGTGGCGATGACTTTCACAGTTCAGAGGAAGAGGTAGTGGTGAGACCGAGACAACAGCGAAGCCAAAGAGGGAGCAGGGGGCCAAAGCAGACGAGCCGCCGCCCCCAGAGTTCGCCTGCTACTGGACATCGCCAACAGGGACCCAGCCCCACAAAGGCAGCTTCAAAGAGTTCCCTGGCATGGCACTTCTTTAAACAATGTCCTACCGACAAGACCCGAGTGACTTGCACGCTCTGCCATCAGAGCCTGAGGCGAGGCATTAACGTTCTGAACCTCAGCACAACCTGCATGACCAGGCATCTACATGCAAAGCATGAACTGCAGTGGGGTACACACCTTAAAAACCAGGCACTCGCTGAGGCTCCCCCTGCTCCCTCTACCGCTGCTGCCTCGGCTTCCGCCTCGAGAGGAATGTTGCCACCTGCCGAGCAGCAAACAGAGGATGTGCCACCGACACCACCACCACCGCCACCGTCAACTAGCGTCTCCACTATATCACACAGCAGCGTTCAGCTCTCAATATCTCAAACCTTAGAGAGGAAGCGCAAATTCCCCCCGAGTCACCCTCGAGCCCTTGGCCTGAACGCCAGCATTTCTAAACTGCTGGCCTTTGAAATGCTGTCATTCCGGCTGGTGGACACAGACAGCTTCAAAAAGCTGATGGCCATGGCTGTCCCGCAGTATGTGGTTCCCAGCCGCCACTACTTCTCCAAGACAGCCGTGCCTTCCCTGCACATGCAAGTGTCCGATAAAATCAAGTGTGCACTGCGCAACGCCATTTGTGGCAAGGTCCACCTAACCACAGATACGTGGACCAGTAAGCACGGCCAGGGACGCTATATCTCACTAACTGCACACTGGATGAATGTAGTGGCGGCTGGGCCCCCGGCGGACAGTTCCTTGGCGCACGTCCTTCCGCCCCCTAGGATCGCAGGGCATCATTCTCTGCCTCCTGTAGCCTCCTCCTCCTACTCGGCTTCCTCCTCCACTGCTTCCACCAGCTCATCCGGTCAGCCACACACCTTCACCACCAACTTCAGCACAGCCCGGGGTAAACGTCAGCAGGCCATTCTGAAACTCATATGTTTGGGGGACAGGCCCCACACCGCACAGGAGTTGTGGCGGGGTATTGAACAACAGACCGACGAGTGGTTTCTGCCGGTGGGCCTCAAGCCAGGCCTGGTGGTATGCGATAATGGGCGAAATCTCGTGGCAGCTCTGGGACTAGCCGGTTTGACGCACATCCCTTGCCTGGCGCATGTGCTGAACTTGGTGGTGCAGAGGTTCATTCACCACTACCCCAACATGTCAGAGCTGCTGCATAAAGTGCGGGCCGTCTGTGCGCGCTTCCGCCGTTCACATCCTGCCGCTGCTCGCCTGTCTGCGCTACAGCGGAACTTCGGCCTTCCCGCTCACCGCCTCATATGCGACGTGCCCACCCGGTGGAACTCCACCTTGCACATGCTGGAGAGACTGTGCGAGCAGCAGCAGGCCATAGTGGAGTTTCAGCTGCAGCACGCTCGCGTCAGTCGTACTGCCGAACAGCACCACTTCACCACCAATGATTGGGCCTCCATGCGAGACCTGTGTGCCCTGCTGCGCTGTTTCGAGTACTCCACCAACATGGCCAGTGGCGATGACACTGTTATCAGCGTTACAATACCACTTCTATGTCTCCTTGAGAAAACACTTAGGGCAATGATGTTAGAGGAGGTGGCCCAGGTGGAGGAGGATGAGGGCTCGTTTCTAACACTTTCGGGCCAGTCTGTTCGAAGTGGCTCAGAGGGAGGTTTGTTTAAGCAGCAGAGGACAGGTTCACAATTCGCCAGCCAAGGCACTGTACTGGAGGACGAGGAGGAGGAGGAGGTGGAGGGGGACGAGGATGACGCAAGTTCACAGCGGGGTGGCAGCCCAGGCCCATCACTGGTGCGTGGCTGGGGGGATACGGTGGACGATGACGATACGCCTCCCACAGAGGACAGCTTGTCCTTACCCATGGGTAGCCTGGCCCACATGAGCGAATATATGCTCCAATGCCTGCGCAACGACAGCAGAGTTGCCCACGTTTTAACGTGTGCAGACTACTGGGTGGCCACCCTGCTGGATCCCCGGTATAAAGACAATGTGCCCACTTTAATTCCTGAACTGGAGCGCGACCGTAAGATGCGCGAGTACAAGCGCACGCTGATAGAGGCGCTCTTGAGAGCATTCCCACATGTCACAGGGGAACAGGTGGAAGGTGAAGGCAGAGGAGTGGCAAGAGGTCGCCAACGCAGCTGTGTCACGGCCAGCTCATCTGAGGGCAGGGTTAGCATGGCAGAAATGTGGAAAAGTTTTGTCTCCACGCCACAGCTATCTGCACCGACACCTGATACGGAACGTGTTAGCAGGAGGCAGCATTTCACTAACATGGTTGAACAGTATGTCTGCACACCCCTCCACATCCTGACGGATGGTTCGGCCCCATTCAACTACTGGGTTTCGAAATTGTCCACGTGGCCAGAGTTAGCATGTTATGCCTTGGAGGTGCTTTCCTGCCCGGCGGCCAGCGTTTTATCTGAACGCGTATTCAGCACGGCAGGGTGCGTCATTACTGACAAGCGCAGCCGCCTGTCCACAGCCAACGTGGACAAGCTGACCTTCATAAAGATGAACCAGGCATGGATCCCACAGGACCTGTCCCTCCCTTGTGCAGAGTAGTCCTTATTAACTGCCTAAAACATGTCTTGTTGTGCTACGGGCCACTTCTTTATTTGATACAAATTTTATGAAACCCACAGTTGAATGAAACTCTTCTCTGTCTGGGCGCCGGGGCCTAACCAGATGAAAGTGGCCGGTTAAACTAACGGGTGACATGAAGCCATAACCTCTGCCATGCTACCTCTGTCTTCTGTCTGGGTGCTGAGGCCTAAGTCAAATAAAGCGGTCTTCTGCTGTGCTGGGGGATATGAAGCTAATCTCTGACCTCTCTCCTCTGTCTGGGTCCAAAGGCCTAAATCACTGAAAGAGGCCTTCTCCTGTGGTGTGTGATATGATGCCAGAATATGTGCTGTGGGGCCTCTCTCCTCTTCCTGGGTGCAGGGGTCAAATAAACTAAATTGTGGCCTACTCCTGTGGTGGCTGATATGATGCCAGAATATGTGCTGTGGTGCCTCTCTCCTCTTCCTGGGTGCAGGGGTCAAAGTAACTAAATGGTGGCTTCTCCTGTGGTGGCTGATATGATGCCAGAATATGTGCTGTGGGGCCTCTCTCCTCTTCCTGGGTGCAGGGGTCAAAGTAACTCAATGGTGGCTTCTCCTGTGGTGGCTGATATGATGCCAGAATATGTGCTGTGGTGCCTCTCTCCTCTGTCTGGGTCCAAAGGCCTAAATCACTGAAAGAGGCCTTCTCCTGTGGTGTGTGATATGATGCCTGAATATGTGCTGTGGTGCCTCTCTCCTCTTCCTGGGTGCGGGGGTCAAAGTAACTCAATGGTGGCTTCTCCTGTGGTGGCTGATATGATGCCAGAATATGTGCTGTGGGGCCTCTCTCCTCTTCCTGGGTGCAGGGGTCAAAGTAACTCAATGGTGGCTTCTCCTGTGGTGGCTGATATGATGCCAGAATATGTGCTGTGGTGCCTCTCTCCTCTTCCTGGGTGCAGGGGTCAAAGTAACTAAATGGTGGCTTCTCCTGTGGTGGCTGATATGATGCCAGAATATGTGCTGTGGGGCCTCTCTCCTCTTCCTGGGTGCAGGGGTCAAAGTAACTAAATGGTGGCTTTTCCTGTGGTGGCTGATATGATGCCAGAATATGTGCTGTGGGGCCTCTCTCCTCTTCCTGGGTGCAGGGGTCAAAGTAACTCAATGGTGGCTTCTCCTGTGGTGGTTAGTATGATGCCAGAATATGTGCTGTGGGGCCTCTCTCCTCTTCCTGGGTGCAGGGGTCAAAGTAACTCAATCGTGGCTTCTCCTGTGGTGGCTGATATGATGCCAGAATATGTGCTGTGGTGCCTCTCTCCTCTTCCTGGGTGCAGGGGTCAAAGTAACTAAATGGTGGCTTCTCCTGTGGTGGCTGATATGATGCCAGAATATGTGCTGTGGTGCCTCTCTCCTCTTCCTGGGTGCAGGGGTCAAAGTAACTAAATGGTGGCTTCTCCTGTGGTGGCTGATATGATGCCAGAATATGTGCTGTGGTGCCTCTCTCCTCTTCCTGGGTGCGGGGGTCAAAGTAACTCAATGGTGGCTTCTCCTGTGGTGGCTGATATGATGCCAGAATATGTGCTGTGGGGCCTCTCTCCTCTTCCTGGGTGCAGGGGTCAAAGTAACTCAATGGTGGCTTCTCCTGTGCTGATTGATATAAAGCTGATGGTTGTGCCATCTGACATGGTTGCCAGGGTCTGATTCAATGGGGGCCTACTCCTGTGGTGGGTGATCTAAATGCCTGATTCTCTGCTGTGAAACCTCTCTCCTCCGTCTGGGTGTAGGGGTCAAAGTCTTTCAAAGTCACCTTCTCCTGTGCTGATTGATATGAAGCTGATGGTTGTGCCATCTGACATGGTTGCCGGGGTCCCATTAAATTGTGGCCTACTCCTGTGGTGGTTGATATGATGCCTGATTCTCTGATGTGGAACCTCTCTCCTCTGTTTGGGTAAAGGGGTCAAAGTAACTAAATGGTGGCTTCTCCTGTGGTGGCTGATATGATGCCAGAATATGTGCTGTGGGGCCTCTCTCCTCTTCCTGGGTGCAGGGGTCAAAGTAACTCAATGGTGGCTTCTCCTGTGGTGGCTGATATGATGCCAGAATATGTGCTGTGGTGCCTCTCTCCTCTTCCTGGGTGCGGGGGTCAAAGTAACTCAATGGTGGCTTCTCCTGTGGTGGCTGATATGATGCCAGAATATGTGCTGTGGTGCCTCTCTCCTCTTCCTGGGTGCGGGGGTCAAAGTAACTCAATGGTGGCTTCTCCTGTGGTGGCTGATATGATGCCAGAATATGTGCTGTGGTGCCTCTCTCCTCTTCCTGGGTGCAGGGGTCAAAGTAACTAAATGGTGGCTTCTCCTGTGGTGGTTGATATGATGCCTGATTCTCTGCTGTGAAACCTCTCTCCTCCATCTGGGTGTAGGGGTCAAAGTCTTTCAAAGTCGCCTTCTCCTGTGCTGATTGATATAAAGCTGATGGTTGTGCCATCTGACATGGTTGCCAGGGTCTGATTCAATGGGGGCCTACTCCTGTGGTGGGTGATCTAAATGCCTGATTCTCTGCTGTGAAACCTCTCTCCTCCGTCTGGGTGTAGGGGTCAAAGTCTGTCAAAGTCGCCTTCTCCTGTGCTGATTGATATAAAGCTTATACTTGTGCCATCTGACATGGTTGCCGGGGTCTAATTCAATGGTGGCCTACTCCTGTGGTAGGTGATCTAAATGCCTGATTCTCTGCTGTGTAACCTCTCTCCTCCGTCTGGGTGTAGGGGTCAAAGTAACTAAATGGTGGCCTACTCCTGTGGTGGGTGATATGATGCCTTGTTCTCTGCTGTGGGACCTCTCTCCTTTGTCTGGGTGCTGTGGTCAAAATAATAGTAAGTGACCTTCTCCATTGGTGGGTGACTTGAAGCCTGATTCTGTGCTATGGGACCTCACTCCAATTAATATTGTTTAATTTTTATTTATTTTATGTTAACTCATCATTTCCCTATCTACATTTGTTTGCAGGGGATTTAACTACATTTTGCTGCCTTTTGCAGCCCTCTAGCCCTTTCCGGGTGTGTTTTACAGCCTTTTTAGTGCCCAAAAGTTCGGGTCCCCATTGACTTCTATGGGGTTCGGGTTCGGGATGAAGTTCGGGTCGAGTTCGGATCCCGAACCCGAACATTTTTCGAAACATCCAGGTGTTCGCTCAACTCTAGTTATACTGTATGTGGCAGCCAGAAGGAGATGTTATACTGTATGGGGGCAGCCGCAAGGAGACATTATATACCGTATAGGGGGCAGCCACAAGGAAACGTTATACTGTATGGGGGCTACCCTGCACGGTGTCCGTATGAAGGAGTCATCGGTGTGTACAGTATATACCCTGCACAGTGTCAGTATACAGGGGGAGGCACAAATAGTAGATAGAAGCAGCACTGTGCGGTCTCTCAACGATGTGTATATTCAATGCAACAGCCTCACCGTTGGCCCTTGATCCATCAAGCCATGCGATAAACAAAGAAACAAAGTGGCTCCGGCAGCATCTCACATCATCCAATATTCTTTATTTCGACCTCAAGACAATAATAACAGCAACGTTTCGGCTGAAAGTCAGCCTTTGTCAAGCCTAATGACATCAATGACAATAGGCATATATATACCCCCCGCATAAAACACACGCCCCTTCGGATCATCAATACAAATCAACACTTGAAAACACGTGCATCCACAGATTACCTTGCACCTGGTTAGAAACCCGCCATGGCCGAGTTGTTCAAGTCGGCGTTGTCCCATGTGAAGTGCGCAGCCGCGCGTCGATGCACTTGCCTAACCGGATGTGTCAATCGTCTCCATAGTAACTGACGTCGCTCATACCTTGGGCCAATCAGCCCTCTCTAACTACTAATGACATCCTTGTTCGCGCGTCGAGTCCACAGACGTCATCCGAATGCGCACATTGTGCGTCGGTCAAACGTATCACGTGGACGCTCACATCTGGTATCAATACAACGCAAGCGTCAGTGGCATGGTAACGAAGACGCATCCGTTGGGAAACATCCTATACCAATAGGCAGTTAGATTTGCATCCCTGTGAGTGAAATACACATGAGACAATTCCGATCAATTACAATATGGAATTCACATCCCCGGCATGGTCATGTAATCTGCAGGGGATACCGCAGTCCATCACATACCTTAACTCCCAGTGCAATGGGAAAAAAAGGTTCACAATGCGACATGCACGATAAGCATCAATAACAAACATCATGGATGTAAATAATGAAACACATATACATAAAATCTAAACATATTGATAAATCTAGTGTATGATTGCCCCATGGGTAGGGGATAGATCCATAAGAAGTATTTTACACATATTCTAAAAACACGATGTCCCTATACCTAAAGGACATACTAGCTGCTCATACTAGTCAATGGACGTGACATTGAATTCTATGTTTAGGCCATAGGGTTGTAGAGACCTGAGGGTATGTATCCATTTAAGCTCCTTTCTCCTCAGGATTCCCTTTCTGTCACCCCCTCCCCCGTCTCAAGTATCCTACGCTATCGATAGCACGAAATCTCAATTGATTAATAGAATGATTGCATTCTAGGACTTCCGGTTCCGGCGCCGCCATGTGAGGACGCAGCGCTCAGAGCTCCTGCATACCGCCGAACATTATTGTCATTTTGGAGCGCAGGGAACTGCTTTTCAGCCCTAAAGGACGTCCGACTGACACCACTTACCTGCATCTAGGAGCCGATGGAAAGATATCTCCTCCGGAGCGGGCAGAAGATCACAGGTGCGCAGCTAGCAGCCTCACAGAGCGCGGCAAAAATGGCGGACACTCAGCCACTAGTATTCAGGGAGGAGGGCTCTCAGAGTACCCAGGGAGAGGGGTCCCCTCTAGGTGGCACGGCCACAATAGATTATAAACAACTAGCCATTGAAGTGGCAATGCGTATAATGCCGGACATCCAGAAAACACTGGAAACGACAATACTGGCCTCTTTTAACTCCCTGAGGGAAGAGGTAAATCAGACCAGCATACAAGTTGGGGCCCTGGAGAAAGAGCTGCGGTCTTTGCAGCAGCAAGCGGGGGACACTGAGTCTATATTGAAATCCCAGCAGCACGACTTGGAATACCTGCGGTTTAAGGTGGATGACCTGGAAAACAGGTCACGCCGCAACAACCTGAGGGTGGTTGGGCTGCCTGAGTCCATTAAACAACTGGACCTTTTAGATATATGTGAGAAAGAACTGCCAGAGGCCCTGGGCCTAAAGTTTTTCTGTCGAGTAGAGAGGGCCCACAGGATTGGTCCGGAAAGAGGCGCCACTAGGGATTCTAATTCGGAGTCTCCCCGCAGTGGGGATGGGAGACCTCGCCAAGTTATTTTTAGACTGTTGGATTTCAATGATAAGGTGGCTTTACTCCGCAGTTTTCGTAGAAGGCGACACCAGATAACCATAAGGGGCCACAAAATTTTATTGTTTGAGGACTTCTCGGCTGAGGTGGCGAAGAAACGCAAGGCCTTTAGCCCGGTCTGCACTGCACTCTACCAAAGGGACATCAGATTTCAGCTTCTTTTTCCGGCGGTTCTAAAGATTCACAGAGCACAAGGAGGGACTATCACTTTTAGATCTCCCACTGAGGCAGAGGAGGCCTTGGATGAGATTATTGATTCAGAGCAGCATGATATACCACTCTCTCCCCAACGGTCTACCTTGAAGGACTCATTGGTTCCAGCTGTGCGACGAGGGAATGACCGTTCGCGCAATGGCCAGGAAAGACCCTCCAGAAGAGGACGTTGACATTCCTCAATTCTAAATGTGGTTGAAACTCAACCCTTAGGGGTAGAATCTTGTTAATGCTGCTAAGCTGTTCCAGATTAAGAATGTTTTATTATCCTGCTTTATGCTCCATACTAGGGCCGTTATTGTTCAGTTGTACAGATTGCAATTGTTTAGGCTAGGTATGTGAGAGTTCTGCCATGGCGGAAAAAAGGAAAGTCTATAACTAGATTTAGTGACGGCGGACACCACCTAGCCGTACCCGGTCCAGTGGACTGGTACCTGCTGCCACACACCTAGGCAGTTCTATTTGGTTGTACTTATATTGATTTTTGCTTGTGTTTTCTGTTCTCTTTCCCTCCCCCCCTTTTTCCTTCCCTCCTCCCTTCTTCCTTGGCTTTCTCTGTCTGGGGATCCGTACATACCGGAACTGAAATGAAAATTATATCCTGGAATGTCAAGGGCTTACGCTCCCCGCAGAAGCGGTCAAAGATTTTACGTCACCTAAAGCGTTTTCAACCTGATGTAGTCCTCCTGCAAGAGACGCATCTGGAAGATAAAGATTTCTTCCGTATGAAAAAATTTTGGGTGGGTTCAGTGGTTGGATCCTCAGCCAGGGAGCGCAAAGCTGGAGTACTCACTTTAGTACATAGAAATTTCTCAGGGAAAATACTTTCAGAGTCTCATGACAGTGAAGGCAGATGGCATAGGTTAGTGGTAGAGATAGGAGGGATTTCTTATAGCATTCATAATGTGTATGCCCCAAATGAAAATAATGCTCCCTTTTACGCTCTTCTGGAGAACAGACTGCATATGGATGGAACTCACAACAGAATTGTGGGTGGTGATTTTAACTCAGTCGCTTCTGTTCTGGAAGACCGGAAGAGAGAGGAGGGGATGGTCAGATCACAAAGACTCTCTGACAAGGTTATACCTCCCTTTTTAACTGCTACAGGATTATATGATACCTGGCGCTCTCTACATCCTGACGACAGGGAGTATACGCATTTTTCACATGCACATAATGTATGGTCTCGTATTGACTATCTTTTCCTTCCCCTACATATGTCATCTAGGGTGGTTTCCGCTGAAATTCATGACTTACTTATTTCTGACCACTCACCTGTCTCCATTTCCTTGCAGGATACCTACCCTAGAGGAACTGATTTTATATGGCGCTTTCCTTCCTTTCTTGCCAAGGATGACAATTTCAAAGATACACTACAAGGTTGGTGGTGGGAGTTTCAGGGTGACAATCCCCGAGATACATCAGATGTTTCGACCCATTGGGAGACTGCAAAAGCGGTTCTGAGGGGTCGAATTCTCGGTTATGTTAGTAATCTACGCAAGGTGGTCGCTAAACAATATCAGGAGGCTAGTTCGGCCCTTAGACAGGCATACACTCAATTTCTCCGGGTGGCTACTACTCAGCACAAAGAGGCCTGGATTGCAGCTAGAAATACCTTTGAAGTTTGGGTAGATAAACGGGAGGCAATGTATAGGTCAGAATTCCAGACGGATCTGTTCAGATTTGGAAATAAGTCAGGCAAAATGTTGGCCAACTTAGCACGGGGCAGGAGGGCTCCTACAGTCATCACAGCCCTGAAAGGGGAGGGGGGAGTGGTCCAAACAAATCCTAAATTGATAAATGATTTGTTAGGAAAATATTATGAGCGTCTCTATAGCGACACCCCAGAAGACCCTGAAAAGGGTAGGGGATTTTTGACAAACTACCTTCAAATTACCTTCCCTGACGGAGGAACAGCAGGGATCTATAAATGCGGAAATAACGGCTGAGGAAGTGCTACATATAATACGCTCCCTATATAATGGAAAGGCGCCAGGCCCTGACGGATTCTCAGGAGAATTTTACAAAGTGCTACAAGAAAATCTTGCCCCTACACTGACGGAATATTTTAACCATCTTTTACATACAGGTAGTTTCCCTGCCCATGTTAATGTTGCCCACATTAAATTGATACTTAAACCAAATAAGGACCCACAAGATCCAGGTTCGTACCGCCCGATCTCGCTCATCAATCAGGACCTCAAGATATTGACTAAAATTCTGGCTGACAGACTGAGCCTATTAATGCCTACTCTGATAGGGCCCTCCCAGGTGGGTTTCATTAAAGGGAGGTCGGGGGTAGCAAATATTAGGAAGGTGTTGGCAACCTTGGATTGGGTCCGGCGCCGCCCTCAGCCAGCCGGAACCCCTATTTTGTTGGCGTTAGATGCGGAAAAAGCTTTTGACTCACTGCGTTGGGACTGGCTGGGGGCGGTACTTGATAAATTCAAGATTTTGGGGGACATCCGTACCTTTTTGAAGGGTCTCTATTCCAGCCCAGCGGCGCGCATACATACGGGAGGTTTCCTGTCTCGGGTGTTCCCCCTCCAGAGAGGGACTAGACAGGGTTGTCCGCTTTCCCCCCTCCTCTTTGACCTAGCCATCGAGCCCTTAGCTAGATTTTTAGAGGATTCGGACTTATATACGGGTATTACCATAGGCAAGAAAGAGGTCAAACTAACTTTATATGCGGATGATCTTTTGATCTTCATGGACACTCCACAGCGACACTTAGGCCCCCTAATGGAGTTTTTGAGTTTTTTTGGGTCCTTCTCAGGATATAAAATAAATTCGTCTAAAAGTGAAATTCTAGAGCTTCACGCCACTAACCCACCGCAGTTTTGGCAGGATATAGGTCTCTCTTTATCTGCTGTTAAGAAATATGTCACGTACCTAGGGGTTAAAATTGGTAAGCTGCCGGGGTCATTGTACTCACTAAACTATCCTCCCCTCATAGCGAAAATAATATCTGAACTACAGAAATGGCATTCACTTCCCTTATCTCTGCTAGGAAGGTGCCAGCTCATTAAGATGATGAGTTTTTCTAAGTTACTCTACCCCCTTCAAACGCTTCCGATTCTACTGAAACATACAGATGTCACTGCTCTAAACAAGGCTTTTACCACTTTTTTGTGGTCAGGTAGACGCCCTCGTATCTCTCTTTCGAAGCTTATGTTATGGAAGCCTGAAGGAGGAGTGAAATTCCCGAATGTACGGGGTTACAATCTGGCATGTCTTATGCGTCATGTTTCGGATTGGGTGCATGATACTGATCTTTTCTCTAATAGGGAAATAGAACAGAACTTGGTAGCTCCATGGAACCTGGTAGCGTGCCTCCACTCTAATTTGGCCGCATTACCCGGGGAAATTAAATCCTCGCTTTTTTTGAGAGATACGATAGCAACCTGGAAGGCGGTTAGGAAAACAATAAATCTGCCTCATGCAATCTCTAAATGGATGCCGCTATGGGGCCATCCAGAATTTCCGTCAGGAACTAGTCTGAGACCTTCTGAGTTGTGGATATCTAGGGGTTTGACTAGGGCGGAACATCTGATGCATCAAGGGGAGAAACGTTGGCTAACTCCAAAAGAACTGAAGGAAAAATATGCCTTACCGGATTCCCATTTCTTGCAAATAATGCAGATTGTGGGTTTCTGCTCACACAGATTGCGTGATCTATCGAGGGAGGTGACCAAAAACTCCTTTGATGAGATCCTTAGTTTCTCTCCCCAAACAGTTTCCCTCTCTAGGTTGTACAGGGCCTTTTCAGGAAATTTCACGAAAGCTAAGGTTTCCACTCTTTTTAAGAAGTGGGAGCACATCACTATGGATGATGAGATTGGGGTAAAGATCTTGGAAGGTTGGAGTAAGGTACGTCAGTGCGTGATTGGTGAGATTTGGCGTGAAACGTTTTTTAGAATGATGCATCGGGCAATCTATGGATTTAACTTTCCAGCCTCTCCCCAGTTTCCAGACCGTATCACACATTGTCCTAATTGTAAATTGGCTGCTACGGATTTCTGGCATGGCATCTGGACATGTCCTGAGGTAGTCAAATTTTGGGTCGCTGTGATTGAGTATATCAAGACTAACTGGTTGGTGGAACTACCTATGGAACCCCAGACCTTGGTTTTCCATTATATCCATTTGGAGAACCCAACTAAGATACCGATTTTAGTACACTCGATTTTGTTAGTAGCTAAAAGGGTCTTGCTCCAGAGATGGCTCACAGATGCCATGCCGGACATTCCTGCTGTGATTTCTGAATTGAAAGTACTTTTAGGATATGAAAGGATTGAAGCATCTAGGCACAAAGAAAGTTCAGCTTCCAAATTCTTTAATAAGTGGAGCACTTTTGTTATGACACACTTTGATATGGTAGAAATTAGAGAACTGGTTAAACCCTTTCAGTACACTTCATGGTACCTTAAAGCATCTCTAAGTAATACTTTGGGACCCCTGGCAGTATAGTCCTGCCTCCCTTCCCCCCTATACCTCTCTCCCTTACCCCTCTTCCCTTTCTTTTCTTTATTATTTATGTCTCCTACTACTTTTGAATTAAAATAGAAAATGCAGTCAGATTCATGTATATTAAACTCATGTTCCTAAAGTTACTGTAGGTGACTCCCTGACTTCCTTTAGAAGCCAGGGGGAGAAAGCGTGTTTAATGTATGTTATACAGGTTCATGACCCTTGCCTTGTATTCTGTGAATCTGCTCCAAATAAACAGAATTAAAAAAAAAAAGAATGATTGCATTCTATAAAATGTTTTGCAACCGGTTTGTCAAGTGCACCCTTTCTTATTGTACTTTTGTGTTTATTGATTCTTTCCCTCAATTCCATCGTGGTCTCACCCACGTATATCAAACTGCACGGGCACTGTATCATGTATACCACATCAGTGGACCTACATGTATAGTGTCCTTTAATTTTAAACCGTTTACCACTATAAGGGTGTGCAAAACCGTCGCCTTTCATGATGCAACTACAGTTGCAACAAGAAAGGCAAGGGAAATTGCCACTCCTCAGTGGTGCCAACCTCTTCTGTCTCTCAATATCTTTGCCTCCTATATCTGCTTTCACAATTCTGTCTCGCAAATTAGGACTTCGTTTGTATGCCATCATTGGGGGGACTGTGAATTCAGTGACTACAGGCAATCCTTTCTGCAAGATCTGCCATTCTTGTCTAAGGATAGTAGCAATACTGCCGCTGTCACCCCCAAAAATGGACACAAAAGGAATCCGAGGGGTATCTTGCTTCTGAAGCTTCCTTATAAAGGTGGAACTGCGTTTAGTGGACACAATCTTTTGTTTGGTACGGTTGATCAATTTTTTAGGGTACCCCCTCTTGCTGAACTTATTGCACATTTCATCAACTCTATATCCAAACTGGGTATCATCCGATACAATGCGCCGTACCCTGAGTAATTGACTCCCTGGTAAGGAGTTTACCACATTCTGAGGATGACTGCTATCATACATCAATAAAGTATTTCTATCCGTGGGTTTTTGGAAAAGATCAGTTAAGATCTCTCCATCCTGAACAAGAATTCGAACGTCAAGGAACTGCAGCTCACGGACCGAATATGTCACAGTGAACTGCAGGTCCTGGACCCCAGAATTCAGGTGCACATGAAACTCATTTAATTCTGATGTGGTACCCGTCCAGACCAAGAAAATGTCGTCGATGTAGCGCAACCAGCACAGAACTCTCTCAGAAAATTTGGAACGATATACCAGCCGATCCTCGACCTCTGCCATGAAGATGTTTGCGTAGGTGGGGGCCACATTGGACCCCATCGCCACACCGCGCTTTTGTTGGTAGAAGGTGTCCCCGAAGAGGAAATAATTCCTCCTCAGGACCACCTCCAAGAGGGCGAGGGTCAGCCGGCGAGACTTCTTACAAAAAGAGGTTGACAATCTAAAGAAGAGTACAGCTGAATTGGAAACCCAGATCCAGGACCTTGTGAGTGTCGAGGATTATACGGCATACAAAGAAAAAAACACCCAACATATTCTACGACATAAGATGGAAGTGGAACGCATCAAGAGAGATAAGTGGCATAGGGACTTAGATGATTACCAGTCTGGCAAAATATATAACTGGCAATTGTCACAGCCCCAAAGGTTCAACAGACGCAGACGTGGTAAACGTTTTGACCAAGGGAAATTTGGTTTCACTACCGGAGAATCTGATTCAACGGACGAGTCTGGTGCGTCCAATTTTTTAGGTCCAAGCAGGAGAAGAGGAGAAGGCGATATAGAAGGGGCGGTAGGAAACACCACCAATCTAACAAAAACCCTCCCCCCAACACAAACGGAGATTCCTGCGTACACACAGGGGAGAACCACGAGACGCGGACAGCGGAAATAATGAATCGTGTGGTGAATATCTCCTCCTCCTAGTTGGACACTGCACAAGTTAATGTATTGAGCCGGGGCCTGACTTTTTGCCCAACAATATCGCGGGACTGGTTTGAATTTGAGCTGGACCTCCAGAGGTTTTTTAGGCGCTTGAGATTAAAAGCCTTTTTTTCAGTGAGGAATAATGATACATCTGTCACACAACCCAATGTGCCCACTAATACCTTATGTAAAAATCTGGAATTAAGAAACAAAAGTCATTTTGTCCCGCCACAGAATAATCATGTGGTTTAAACCTACATTGGTTTTGTTAGGAAACGTATTGATCAATTGAGCGTTGAGGAAACCCATAGGTTCAAACACAATCTGTCTCAAACAGAAAGACAGGCTGTCTTTGAGCTGGAACATAATAAGGAATTGACGATCAAACCAGCTGACAAGGGGGGAGCCGTGGTCGTGATCGATACCTGCAAATATGTGAATGAGATCAACAGACAGGTAGGAGATGATAATGTATATGAGATGCTAGCTAAGGATCCTAAATGGGACATAGCCGATATCATAGGGGGGATATTGGATGGGGCTCTGAGCCAAGGAATCATTGATGATGATTTAAATAGCTATTTGCGTGTGAGCCATCCGATCACCCCTGTGATATATACGTATTACCAAAGATCCACAAGAGCTTGGTGGATCCCCCTGGCCGACCAATTGTGTCGGGCAGGGGTTCAATCTTTAATACTGTATCCATTTTTTTAGATAAAGTTTTGCGGGTCCACGCGACCACGGCCCCCTCCTACATCAGGGATACTGGTCATTTCCTAACCAAGTTGGGATCACTTAATTTACCGGCGAATTTCCTATTGGTGAGTTTTGATGTTGTATCCCTCTATACATCTATTGATCACTCATACGGTCTCAATGTCGTCGATGTGGCCCTGGCCAGCACAGACCTCTCTCTTGGGGCTCGCCGGCTGATCCTCGCCCTCTTGGAGGTGGTCCTGAGGAGGAATTATTTCCTCTTCGGGGACACCTTCTACCAACAAAAGCGTGGTGTGGCGATGGGGTCCAATGTGGCCCCCACCTACGCAAACATCTTCATGGCAGAGGTCGAGGATCGGCAGGTATATCGCTCCAAAATTTCTGAGAGAGTTCTGTGCTGGTGGCGCTACATCGACGACATTTTCTTGGTCTGGACGGGTACCACATCAGAATTAAATGAGTTTCATGTGCACCTGAATTCTGGGGTCCAGGACCTGCAGTTCACTGTGACATATTCGGTCCGTGAGCTGCAGTTCCTTGACGTTCGAATTCTTGTTCAGGATGGAGAGATCTTAACTGATCTTTTCCAAAAACCCACGGATAGAAATACTTTATTGATGTATGATAGCAGTCATCCTCAGAATATGGTAAACTCCTTACCATGGAGTCAATTACTCAGGGTACGGCGCATTGTATCGGATGATACCCAGTTTGGATATAGAGTTGATGAAATGTGCAATAAGTTCAGCAAGAGGGGGTACCCTAAAAAATTGATCAACCGTACCAAACAAAAGACTGTGTCCACTAAACGCAGTTCTACCTTTATAAGGAAGCTTCAGAAGCAAGATACCCCTCGGATTCCTTTTGTGTCCATTTTTGGGGGTGACAGCGGCAGTATTGCTACTATCCTTAGACAAGAATGGCAGATCTTGCATTGCAAAACATTTTATAGAATGCAATCATTCTATTAATCAATTGAGATTTCGTGCTATCGATAGCGTAGGATACTTGAGACGGGGGGGGGGGGGGGGTGACATAAAGGGAATCCTGAGGAGAAAGGAGCTTAAATGGATCCATACCCTCAGGTCTCTACAACCCCATGGTCTAAACATAGAATTCAATGTCACGTCCATTGACTAGTATGAGCAGCTAGTATGTCCTCTAGGTATAGGGACATCGTGTTTTTAGAATATGTGTAAAATACTTCTTATGGATCTATCCCCTACCCATGGGGCAATCATACACTAGATTTATCAATATGTTTAGATTTTATGTATATGTGTTTCATTATTTACATCCATGATGTTTTTTATTGATGCTTATCGTGCATGTCGCATTGTGAACCTTTTTTTCCCATTGCACTGGGAGTTAAGGTATGTGATGGACTGCGGTATCCCCTGCAGATTACATGACCATGCCGGGGATGTGAATTCCATATTGTAATTGATCGGAATTGTCTCATGTGTATTTCACTCACAGGGATGCAAATCTAACTGCCTATTGGTATAGGATGTTTCCCTACGGATGCGTCTTCGTTACCATGCCACTGACACTTGCGTTGTATTGATACCGGATGTGAGCGTCCACGTAATACGTTTGACCGACGCACAATGTGCGCATTCGGATGACGTCTGTGGACTCGACGCGCGAACAAGGATGTCATTAGTAGTTGGAGAGGGCTGATTGGCCCAAGGTACGAGCGACGTCAGTTACTATGGAGACGATTGACACATCCGGTTAGGCAAGTGCATCGACGCGCGGCTGCGCACTTCACATGGGACAACTCCGACTTGAACAACTCGGCCATGGCGGGTTTCTAACCAGGTGCAAGGTAACCTGTGGATGCACGTGTTCTCAAGTGTTGATTTGTATTGATGATCCGAAGGGGCGTGTGTTTTATGCGGGGGGTATATATATGCCTATTGTCATTGATGTCATTAGGCTTGACAAAGACTGACTTTCAGCCGAAACGTTGCTGTTATTATTGTCTTGAGGTCGAAATAAAGAATATTGGATGATGTGAGATGCTGCCGGAGCCACTTTGTTTCTTAGTATACAGGGGGAGGTCAGCAGTGTGTGCCTAGTATACAGGGGATCGGCAGCAGTGTGTGCTCAGTATACAGGGTGGGGTCAGCAGTGTGTGCCCAGTATACAAGGGGGGGGGGTGGTATTCTAGTGGGCTGGCAGAGGCTATGTCCTGTGGCCATGTGATAAGGACTTCATAGGATAACCCCTTCTATTACACGGCCCCATTGACTTCTATGGGCTGACATAGGCCCCCTTAGCTGCAGTGTGAACAGCACATTTGACATGCATTCCTTCAACATTGCCATGACACCTTTAGAGCAATAAATATCATACTGATACAGTTGCTTGTGCGTCCAGGAGTACAGCTGCAGCAAAATGATCCACCACATCCAGCCCGCGCTTACCTTAGTCCTGTCGGAGGGGGGGTGTCATCATTGTGTGCCCAGTATACGGAGGTGCATCCCCGGCGGGCACACGTGCAGCACTCACTCCATAGTTGGCCGCGGCTCCTCTTCGCTCCTCTCCCGCCGCTCTGGGGTGAGGATATGCTAGCCAACCAGACCAGTTCCATTTGCGGGGACCCAGGCAGCACAGCCGAGCCTCCAACAGCCCGGCCAGCTGCTGCCTGACGTGCCGCTCCACCTGCTTGGCCTGGATGACCTGCAGACTACGGGCTCCTGCTGCAGGCTGATCTTACGTGCTGCCATGAGCGCTCACAGGGCCCCGGTCTCCGCTCCCTCCTCCGGCCTGTACTCCACAGAAACATTGTCCCGCTTCTCCTCCACGCCAGCCGCAGAGGTAACTTTGGACACCGGCAGCCCCCTGCTCTTGCCCGGATGCTACGGCTTACAGACGGGGTGACAAATATCCCAGGCGGAAGGCTGCGGCTGTAAAAAATGTTTTGCTAAGACCAAAGATAAAAAAAAAATATACTTACAATTAAAGCAGGCTTTGTGGCATGGGGAGTCCGGAAGGAATTTGAGACTGTGCAATTACGTTGGCCTTGACGTATATGACGTGGTTGCGCTCCAAAACCAGAACAACCTCGTTTTCAGTATGCAGAGTAATGCGATTGCGCGGGATTACATGGCTGTGGGCGTTTCTAAGGCGGAGATGAAGAATATGACTCTGGAAAGATATGACTCCTCTTGTCTGTGAGAGGTAAAATATGACTCTTTTGGGCACATTAGCATATATGGCGGGAAATTTAAAAAAGATGATTAGATGGTCAAAAAGGCTGCAGATTGGAGTCTGAGTAAGATATATATGACTGTGGAAACGCATTTATTAATTCTTAGGGCTGAGTTTAATAGGTCAATTAGATGTGACAGGTTCCCTTTTAGGCATGCTGCAAATGTAGAAGAACAGTTAAATACATTTACAAGAAGGCTCCACTTGGAGGATATAAAAATTAAGAATAATAATTATGAATAAAATCAGGGGCGTTGCTAGGGTCTGAAAACATCTGGGGCACGAGCCCGCATGAAGCCATGCCCCCACCTCATGAAGCCACGCCCTCATCGACATCAGGGGCCTTCACAGTAGTTATTAACCCCTTTCAGCAGTCACTTCTTCCATGAATGGGGGACTGCTGAAAGGGGTTAAAAACTACAGTGAAGGGCCTAGCCGTCTGGGCAACCCCACAGATCATCTTAACCTATGGTCAGCCTAATTTAAAATTAAGCAAACCCCCCAACTATAAACTAATCACAGAAGTTGGAACCCATTAACCCCCCTTGTACTTGTTCCGCTACTTGCAGGCTGCACGAGCATGAGTTCAGAACTTCGGACCGAAGTGACTGAAGTTCTGAACTCATGCCCGTGCAACCTGCAAGTAGCAGAACAAGTACAAGGGGGTTGGGGGATGATCTGTGGGATTGCCAAGATGGCTAGGAATAGCCTAATAATTAAAAAAATCCCACCAGCATAGGCGTGCGCAGCGTATTGCATTAGGATGTGCACACTAAAGCACAAACACACACCGCGCGCACGCGTGTATGTATGTATATATTATATACACATACACACACATATATATGCACAAATAAACTCTGCATACATACATACATACAGACCCACACTATCAATATTATGAAGGGAGAAGAAATCCTTTTTAAACTTACCAGTATTTTCGCCCTATAAGACGCTCATGCACATAAGACGCACCTAGGTTTTAGAGGGGAACAATAAGAAAAATATATTTTTCATTACACCCGAGGTCAGACCACGAATCAAACCCCCAATGTTAATTAGACCTCAGCTGACAGCCCCAATAAGACCCCCAATGTTAATAAGACCCCAATAAGACCTCAGATCAGACCCCAATGTGAATGACCCCCAATCAGACCTCAGATAAGAGCCCCAGTGCCTCATATCAGCCCCAGTGCCCCTCTTCAGCCCACCAGTGCCCCTCTTCAGCCCCCAGTGCCTCATATCAGCCCCCAGTTCCTCATATCAGCCCCCAGTGCCCCTCTTCAGCCCCCCAGCAGCCTCTCTCCAGCCCCAAGTGCTTGATATCAGCCCCCCAGTGCCCCTCTTCAGCCACCCAGTGTCCCTCTTTAGCCCCCAGTACCTCATATCAGCCCCCAGTGCCTCATATCAGCCCCCAGCAGCCTCTCTCCAGCCCCTAGTGCCTCATATCAGCCCCCAGTGCCTCATATCAGCCCCCAGTGCCTCTCTTCAGCCCCCAGTGCCCCCCTTCAGCCCCCCCAGTGTCTCTCTTCAGCCCCCCAGTGCCTCATATCAGCCCCCAGTGCCTTATATCAGCCCCCCAGTGCCTCTCTTCAGCACCCTAGTGCCCCTCTTCAGCCCCCCAGTGCCCCTCTTCAGCCCCCAATGCCCCTCTTCAGCCCCCATTGCCTCATATCAGCCCCCAGTGCCTCATATCAGCCCCCACGCCTCATATCAGCCCCCCAGCAGCCTCTTTTCAGCCCCCAGTGCCTCCATCAGCCCCCAAATAAAACAAAAAACGTACTGTTCCTGCTCCGGATGCTGCAGCTCTTCACCACTCGGTAATCCTCTCAATACAATTTTATCTAATTAGGTGAAAGAGCTGAAGGACCTGTGGTGACATCACAGGTCATGTGACCAGTAAAACAGTCAGTGGTTGAGAAGGACCTATGATGATGTCACCATCATGTGATCAGTGCAGGAGAGGATGGCAGTGAAGAGGAGAAGAAGCTGAGGGGATGTCTGCTACATCAGGAGAGGTAAGTGAAGGGAGAGGCAGAGCAATGCTGGGAGTTGTGGTTATTTAATTGGGACTGTATTTTAGGGCTGAAGGGAAGGATGTTATTTACATGGAACTGTGTGTTGGAGGTGGCTGGGGAGGGGGGTCATGTTATTTACATAGGACTGTATGTGGATAGTGGCTGTAGGAGGGAGTGATGTTATTTACATAGGACTGTATGTTGGAGGGGGCTGGGGAAGGGTGATGTTATTTACATGGGACTGTATGTTGAAGGTGGCTGTGGTAGGGGATTATGTTATTTACATGGGACTGTATGTTGGAGGGGGCTGGGGCAGGGGGATGTTATTTACATGGGATTGGATGTTGGAGGTGGCTGTGGGAGGGAGTGATGTTATTTACATGGGACTGTATGTTGGAGGGGGCTGAGGGATGCAATGATGTTATTTTCCTGGGACTGTATGTTCAGGGGGCGATGTTATTTACGTGGGACTGTATGTTGAGGGTGGCTGGTGGGAGGAATAATGTTATTTACATAGGACTGAATGTTAAGGGGGTGATGTTTACATGGGAATGCATGTTAGAGGCGTCTGGAGAGGGGGTGATATTATTTACTTGGGACTGTACGTTGAAAGCGGCTGGGGAGAAGGTGATGTTATTTACATGGGACTGTATTTTGGAGGGGGTTGTAGATAGAGAGGGATGTTATTTACATGGGACTGTATATTGGAGGGGGCTGGAGAGATGGTGTGATGTTACTTACATGGGACTGTATGGCGGAGGGAGGGAAATAGTGTTATTTACATAGGACTGTATGTTGGAGGGGGTGAAGGGAGGGGAGTGATGCTATTTACATAGGACTGTATTTTGGAGGGGGCAGGAGAGATGGTGTGATGTTATTTACATGGGACTGTATGGTGGAGGCAGGAATATAACAACAGGAGGCACTGCAAATCCAGGGGACATTATATGCGTTCTTATTACTACTGAGGGCTCTATAGGAGGGACTTATAGATCTGCCTTATTTCTACTAAGAGTACTAGGGGGGCCTTATTACTACTGAGTAGGTATAGTTAGGCATGCCATTGAGGTTCTTGTAAAGGTTTCTGTATTTCCCGGGCTGAGGGTTACAGAATTAAGATATGGCTGGCGAAATTGTATTAAAGTGTGGAAGGGTGCCTTAAGGTCCCTCTATCTCTGCCATAACAATTAACAATACCTTGCTGTCTGACTCCAATACATGGCCTTATAGGTTCTGGACCTTCTAGTTTCCTTGCTGTCTGGAGTACATTGGTGTAGCAGTGACTATGAATACCTCAGAAAGGAAGGTTCTCTGAGCTCAGGCATAGCACATGTGGGTCCTCACTCTTGCTCATCTAGAACTATATTCAACTCTAACACAGGGTTAGGCCCAAGTCCAACATCTGGTAGTATCCTAAGGGGATGAGGCAAGATTGTTAACCCTTGTTTGTCCATACCATGTCATTAGTCATACAAATAAAGTAAATCATAACTTTCCCCTAATATAACATTACATCAGATTACCCTTTGTAGTGACCTTATTCTGGGGTGCTTGCAGCTACAGCAATACATGTGACCCCCATCCATGCAGGAAGTTTATATGTGGGGACTGAAAGTGCTATGAAGACATGTTGAGACCATGGAGTGGGAACAGAGCACCAGGGAACCTTCATAAGTTCTAGTGGGTGAAATGTTAAAACTAGTGTTGAGCGTGAATATTCGAATAGCGAATTTCTGTCGCGAATATCGCCACTTTGAGAATTTGCAAATATTTAGAATATAGTGCTATATATTCGTTATATTGAATATTCGGCATTTTTTTTCCATCTGAACACATGATTCCTCTCTGCTTCTTGCTTGTGGGCCAATGAGAAGGAAGCAATGTCAGGTTTACAACAATACTTAGATCACCAATCAGTAATCTGTAGTCAGACCTGCTAAAATGTGAAGTTGCACGTAGTGTGAAAAAATATTCTAATCAATGCCGATTAGCGCAATCGCGAATATATTGGAGCACTTGACTGCATAAAAAGCTATTGTAATTTTCCGCCGTGCCAACCATTTTCTCCAAACTCAGGAAACTTATACCAGCTTGAAAAATGTAGCCAAAGTGACCCGCGCCTGTATTTCGAATTACGAATTCGCATTACATGATTTTTACATTGCCGATTTTTCGCATTCAATAAAATTATCTTGAATTCGCAAATATATGATGAATATTCTACAAAATATTTGTGAAATATTGTGAATTTGAATATAGCCCCTGCTGCTCATCGCTAGTTAAAATCATTAAATCATGGACATCCCCTTTCAGTTTTCCTGCCCCTAGTGGTTAGGTGTATGCTAGTATTAACCAGCAGCAGAAGGGGGCTCTATTGCAATATTTGCTAGGGAATACCCTTTCCATTTACACTCACCTAAATAATTATTAGGGACACCTGTTCTATTTCTCATTAATGCAATTATCTAGTCAACCAATCACATGGCAGTTGCTTCAATGCATTTAGGGGTGTGGTCCTGGTCAAGACAATCTCCTGAACTCCAAACTGAATGTCAGAATGGGAAAGAAAGGTGATTTAAGCAATTTTGAGCGTGGCATGGTTGTTGGTGCCAGACGGGCCGGTCTGAGTATTTCACAATCTGCTCAGTTACTGGGATTTTCACGCACAACCATTTCTAGGGTTTACAAAGAATTGTGTGAAAAGGGAAAAACATCCAGTATGCGGCAGTCCTGTGGGCAAAAATGCCTTGTGGATGCTAGAGGTCAGAGGAGAATGGTCCGACTGATTCAAGCTGATAGAAGAGCAACGTTGACTGAAATAACCACTCGTTACAACCGAGGTATGCAGCAAAGCATTTGTGAAGCCACAACGCGCACAACCTTGAGGCGGATGGGCTACAACAGCAGAAGACCCCACCGGGTACCACTCATCTCCACTACAAATAGGAAAAAGAGGCTACAATTTGCACGAGCTCACCAAAATTGGACTGTTGAAGACTGGAAAAATGTTGCCTGCTCTGATGAGTCTCGATTTCTGTTGAGACATTCAAATGGTAGAGTCCGAATTTGGCGTAAACAGAATGAGAACATGTATCCATTCTCTGATGGCTACTTCCAGCAGGATAATGCACCATGTCACAAAGCTCGAATCATTTTAAATTGGTTTCTTGAACATGACAATGAGTTCACTGTACTAAAATGGCCCCCACAGTCACCAGATCTCAACCCAATAGAGCATCTTTGGGATATGGTGGAACGGGAGCTTCGTGCCCTGGATGTGCATCCTTCAAATCTCCATCAACTGCAAGATGCTATCCTATCAATATGGACCAACATTTCTAAAGAATGCTATCAGCACCTTGTTGAATCAATGCCACGTAGAATTAAGGCAGTTCTGAAGGCAAAAGGGGGTCCAACACCGTATTAGTATGGTGTTCCTAATAATTCTTTAGGTGAGTGTATATGTTAGAAACATATACTAGCTATAGAGTGAAGTTACGTAGAGAGGATAACTGAGCATACGCTCCGGTGCTGGGTGCAAGTTGGGGCATCAACAAGCCACTTTGCCTTTTGCCAGTGTATTTAGATACAGGGCAGTTACCTGAACCTTTGTCCCAGATGAAGGACAGTCTGGCTATGGTTGTACATACAGATATAGCTGGGTTAAAACTTAAACTCTTAACTCAAATTTCTTAACTCATCGTGTTATCTTGAAACAAAAGCAATTGAAAAGCAATTGAAGGTGTTTGCTTAACGCATTTATTTTAGATAACGCATCTCATAAAGCATGAGTGTTAACTCTACTACATCTGTATACTAAGTGATCTCTATTTCACAAAGAAGTTAGACTAAGGCCTCTTTCACACTTGCGTTGTCCGGATCCGTCGTGTACTCCATTTGCCGGAAGTGCCCGCCGGATCCGTAACACCGCAAGTGAACTGGAAGCATTTGAAGACTGATCCGTCTTCAAAATGCGTTCAGTGTTACTATGGCAGCCAGGGCGCTATTAAAGTCCTGGTTGCCATAGTAGTAGTGGGGAGCGGGGGAGCAGTACACTTACAGTCCGTGCGGCTCCCGGGGCGCTCCAGAATGACGTCAGAGCGCCCCATGAGCATGGATGACGTGATCCATGCGATCACGTCATCCATGCGCGTGGGGCGCCCTGACGTCACTCTGAAGCGCCCCGGGAGCCACACGGACGGTAAGTATACTGCTCCCCACTACACTTTACCATGGCAAACAGGACTTTAGCGTCCTGGCAGCCATGGTAACCATTCAGAAAAAGCTAAACGTCGAATCCGGTAATGCGCCAAAACAACGTTTAGCTTAAGGCCGGATCCGGATTAATGCCTTTCAATGGGCATTAATTCCGGATCCAGCCTTGCGGCAAGTGTTCAGGATTTTTGACCGAAGCAAAAAGCGCAGCATGCTGCGGTATTTTCTCCGGCTAAAAAACGTTCCGGTCCGGAACTGAAGACATCCTGATGCATCCTGAACGGAACTCTATGCCGGAACAGAACAACGCAAGTGTGAAAGAGCCCTTAGTCTATTTTCCTTACATTGAGCAACTGAAATTGTTTTCTATTCCAGTCAGGTCTGGTAGAAAACTGAAATAGTAAGTTTTTAAAAGAATGGGAGAATTTCTATTAGTATCAAAAGTGAAAAACCAGCCCTTGCAGGGGTTTAATATAACACTAGACCTCATTCTTTTACCAGATTTAATAAATGGCAGCAGAATGCGCACAAACTGTTTAGTATACTGATAAGACCCAGCAATAATGTATGACTGTAAAGAAATAAGGTGGTGATACTCGACCAGATCCAGGCGGAGGAGCTGGACCTGATCTGAATACAGAAGTCAAGACTGCACTGAGGAAGAAATATAGGGGGAAGAAGAAATGTTTATAAATTCAGCTAATCCTGATTTAAAGCCAACGGCTTAGTGTTTATTCTGACTTAAACTTTACTCTTCTTGGATCTCCTTTTAAAACGCTTATTGCAAAAAATAGGATATCTAACCATCTAAACATTTTCTGTACCTAAATTACATAATAAGGACCCAGGGTAATGGGAAGGTATACCAATAGTCTGTGTGGTACATATCTTCTTCCATTTAGGCTACTATACCTCCTGTGTGAATTCCGACAGACTGTTCCGGCAGAGAACAGTCTGCCGGAAATCACTGGATCTGGCACTGGTGGATGAGGACAGAATGTCTACTGGCCCCAATAAGTATAATGATACATGAGATCTGTACGCATTCCAGCCGACAAGCGAAGAACCAGTCTGACACAAACTGCTTCATGCTGTGGTTTGTATCCGGCCGATTCTCCGCCTGTCTGCTGGAACAGCCATGCCGGAGTTTCACACTGGAGGTGTGAAACTAGTCTTAATTAGCATCTTTATGTACAAACCGGATTCCAAAAAAGTTGGGACACTAAACAAATTGTGAATAAAAACTGAATGCAATGATGTGGAGATGGCAAATGTCAATATTTTATTTGTAATAGAACGTAGATGACAGATCAAACGTTTAATCCGAGTAAATGTATCATTTTAAAGGAAAAATATGTTGATTCCAATTTTCACGGTGTCAACAAATCCCCAAAAAGTTGGGACAAGTAGCAATAAGAGGCTGGAAAAAGTAAATTTGAGCATAACGAAGAGCTGGAAGACCAATTAACACTAATTAGGTCAATTGGCAACATGATTGGGTATAAAGAGAGCTTCTCAGAGTGGCAGTGTCTCTCAGAAGCCAAGATGGGTAGAGGATCACCAATTCCCACAATGTTGCGCAGAAAGATAGTGGAGCAATATCAGAAAGGTGTTACCCAGCGAAAAAATGCAAAGACTTTGCATCTATCATCATCAACTGTGCATAACATCATCCGAAGATTCAGAGAATCTGGAACAATCTCTGTGCGTAAGGGTCAAGGCCGTAAAACCATACTGGATGCCCGTGATCTCCGGGCCCTTAAACGACACTGCACCACAAACAGGAATGCTACTGTAAAGGAAATCACAGAATGGGCTCAGGAATACTTCCAGAAACCATTGTCAGTGAACACAATCCACCGTGCCATCCGCCGTTGCCAGCTGAAACTCTACAGTGCAAAGAAGAAGCCATTTCTAAGCAAGATCCACAAGCTCAGGCGTTTTCACTGGGCCAGGGATCATTTAAAATGGAGTGTGGCAAAATGGAAGACTGTTCTGTGGTCAGACGAGTCACGATTCAAAGTTCTTTTTGGAAATCTGGGAGGCCATGTCATCCGGACCAAAGAGGACAAGGACAACCCAAGTTGTTATTAACGCTCAGTTCAGAAGCCTGCATCTCTGATGGTATGGGGTTGCATGAGTGCGTGTGGCATGGGCAGCTTGCATGTCTGGAAAGGCACCATCACTGCAGAAAAATATATTCAGGTTCTAGAACAACATATGCTCCCATCCAGACGTCATCTCTTTCAGGGAAGACCCTGCATTTTTCAACAAGATAATGCCAGACCACATTCTGCATCAATCACAACATCATGGCTGCGTAGGAGAAGGATCCGGGTACTGAAATGGCCAGTCTGCAGTCCAGATCTTTCACCTATAGAGAACATTTGGCGCATCATAAAGAGGAAGGTGCAACAAAGAAGGCCCAAGACGATTGAACAGTTAGAGAGCATTCCTATTTCTAAACTTGAGAAACTGGTCTCCTTGGTCCCCAGACGTCTGTTGAGTGTTGTAAGAAGAAGGGGAGATGCCACACAGTGGTGAAAATTGCCTTGTCCCAATTTTTTGGGGATTTGTTGACACCATGAAATTCTGATTCAACATACTTTCCCCTTAAAATGGTCCATTTTCTCAGTTTAAACTTTTGTTCCGTGATTTATGTTCTATTCTGAATAAAATATTAGACGTTGGCACCTCCACATCATTGCATTCAGTTTTTATTCACGATTTGTATAGTGTCCCAACTTTTTTGGAATCTGGTTTGTACTATCACAGTATGCATTACCACCTTCTACACCTCCCCACTGTCTATGGCTAACCTAATGTCATCCCCTGGCAGAGCTACCTTGCCTAGAATGGAACCTTCTTTCCATTCTAGCTCTCCCTCTTGGGAGGAGTTCAGTTAGTTAGAAGTTAGTCTAGCTTACCCTCTGTAAGGGGAATCCTGTGTCCAAGCCAGCAGAGCACCCTAAGCTCTGCTGCACAGAGGGGCAAAGCAAAAAGCCTCACCAGCCAGTAAGAGAAGGTCCCTGGATAAAGATAAATATAAAGACAGAGTCAGACTCCAGAAAGGTAAGTTAAGCAGAAAGGAAAGTTTTTATTCAAGCCATTCATTGCCGCTGCCGTGTGTCAAAATTAATATATATGTAACCCCGGCAGAGAAAGCAGTGGGTTTAGTGGATGCTGTGGCCATCACTTACAAGCAGGGACTACAGTGGACTACAAATCCCATGAGCCAGGGGGAAAGGCTAAGGAGCAGCCATCTTAGAGAAAGCAGCATGGCCTGGAGACAGAGAAACTGAGAGATCTCCAGAGGCAGAAGTGAGCCCTGCTTCTGTCCAGACAGTACAGCACAGTCCTGAAAGCTCCTGTGATTACTGTATGAGAAGACACAGATCAGCTGCTGCATTACCCCTACAGCCCAGCCTGCAGCCCAGGAGAATTTTGCCCCTTTATGCCACCACACAGTAGTTATGTGAGCATTTTGCTCCCTTCACAGATTATGGCCCCCTCACAATAGGGATGCACAGATATGTGCCCCCTCACAGTAGTTATGTCCAGATATATGCCCAGTTCACAGTAGTTATGACAGATATGTGCCCCCTCACAGTAGCAATGCCAAGATATGTGCTCCCTCACAGTAGCGATGTCCAGATATGTGCCCCCTCACAGTAATATACTTAGATACTCTATGTGCCCCCTCACAGTAATTATGCCCAGTTATGTTCCCTGATATATACCATCTCACAGTAATATGCCCAGTTATGTGCCCCCTCACAGTAATATGCCCAGTTATGCGCCTGTCACGCCTTGCCCTGTGAATGTGCGGAGGTCTGTCAAACTGGCTGCACATGTCTGACTTCTCTGTTTGTTTTGATTTGGGTTTGAGCTGGATCCACCTTCCCTCAGGTGTACTGGGTTTCATTGTTAGTGAGGCTATTTATCCCTCCTTCCCCCAGTGGCCTGTGCGGGTTATAGTTCTTTCCTGGGAGCTCTTGATGTTTGGTGGATCGTCTGCTCAAGCTCTGCTCAAGATAAGTCCCCTCCGTTATTTCCCTTTGTATGTTTTATCTAGGCCTCTAGGGAGACGCTTGCTTCCTCCTGGTTTAAAGAAGCAGGTTGCCTCTTCCCTTTAGCCTGCTGCTTAGGGTTTGCCCAGGGTGTTTAGGTTTAGGCACGAGGGCATGTGCATATCCACCATAAGGGTATGCACATGGGCACAGCAGTTTAGGGATTGCTTTTAGGGATCGCTAGGAGGTGACCCTTTTCTCCCTAGCTTTTGGGCCTAGTCGTTTGTTCTGTTTGTTTTCCTGTGTTTGGTTATTTCCCCGCTTACCTACCTATCGTGACATTGCCCCTTCGCAGTAATTATGCCCAGTTATGTGCCCTGATATGTGCCCTCTCACAGTAATATGCCCAGTTATGTGCCCCCTCACAGTAATATGCACAGTTATCTGCCCCCTCACAGTAATATGCCCAGTTATGTGGCCCGCACAGAAATGTGTCCAGCTATGCCCCCTTAGAAATATGTCCAGCTGTGCCCCCTCAGAAATATGCCCAGAACTGTGCCCCCTCAGAAAAATGGCCAGGACTGTCCCCCTTCACAGAAGGTAAAAGGTAAAATAAAAAAAACTCCATATACTCACCTCCTTCAGCAGCAGGATCCACATCGGCTGCTCTGGTCTGTGGAGGAGGAGAAGCAGAGGCTGAATTCTGGTCGGCCCCGCCCCCTGCACAGTGTGGGCAGGGAAGAGGAATGATGGATCAGGGAGCCAATTGCTCTCTGCTTCATCATTACAAGCAGGGACAGCTGACTGAGAGCGGGACATACCTCCCCCATACCAGGACCACGGGACAGCCACTGAAATACGGGACTGTCCCGCTGGATCTGGGGTGGTTGGGAGATATGGTTATAGTGAGCTGAATATTAGAAGTAGATAGCTGGGAAGAGTATACTGTCTTTCTCTTTCAAAGGAGACTGTGTGTGATCACCATCACTGCTTACTGTTACAGTTAGCCCACCCCCTTCAACAGGAGTTTTTCTTAGACAGAATTGCAATCTGTGCTTTGTTCCTTTTATTGCATTATCTTAATGTTCGTCACCATTGTTCACCATTTCCCAAATAAATCTGTTGATCAGTTAACTTCTTCCTGGGGTGAGTGTGTACTGAGCTGGGAAGAGGTTTCCCAAGTCGGCCTCTGGCAGAAGAGGAAGACCTTCCTGTTATCCTATAAAGCTCCAAGCAAGATTTTGGTAGAGGCACTGCGCCATAGTGAGGTCAGAACCAACATACACCCTGCCTACCAATGGCTGCCCAAAGTGGTGTTACATATACATATAATAAAATTCTGCTAGCTTAAAACACTGTTGACAGTGATATCAGTTGTATCCAAATCCAAGTAATGGCTGACAATTCCAGGTGTCAACACAAGATCAAGCTTGCATCTATTTAAGTCGGCCACTAGAGTTCTTTAACCCAAACTGCTGAACAGGAAGAAAATGTGGACATAATTCTGTGATGCTTCAAACTCTATTGAGAATTCACGAAATGTGATCTTATATATAGTCACAAATTTAATCATGGCATATACACAATATTCAAACCACATGGAGTCCTTACATGGTACTGGCATATTAATAATAATGAAACAGGTATAAATTGGGCTTGTTACATAAATCCACAAGTGTTGACTACAACCACCATAAAAAAAAACATATTGTTATACAAAATACAAAAACATACACTGTTTAGAGGGACAGATAAAAGACGGGAAAAAAATTTGATTCCTCAGTGGTCGATAATAGTGATGAGCGGCATAGGCAATATTTCGCATATTTTTGGCCGAACATTCGCCACGAATTCGCAAATTTGACAATTCGTGAACTCCAGTCATTGTTTACTTGATTGTGAAAATTGGCAATGTAATATATTCGCAATAAATTCGCGATTAGAATATTCAACACTATTCGCGAATATGAATATATAGCACTATATTCTAAATATTCACGAATTCTCGAAGTGGCTATATTCGTGATAAAAATTCACGATTCGAATATTCGCGCTCCACACTAGTTGATCATTTTTAATGGCTAACTGAAAAGATGATGAGGCCCAAGTGGCCTTGAAAGCTTGCAGTTTTGTAATCATCTTTTCAGTTAGCCATTAAAAGGTATTAACCGCTGAGGAATCTCAATCTTATTTCATCTTTAATTTACTGACTAACACAGTACAAATACACATATACTATATTTTTTTACTTTATCAAAATGGAGGGACAGATGAACATTCATCTATATTGGATGCCAAAGCCTATATTTATGTTAAGGTGTCATCACTATCACACTATCACATGAAGGACTGCAGACAATCTGCTAGCAGAAAATAGATACCAGCTCAAAGAAAAATACAATTGCACACGTTAAATTAAGCTTCATATGCTGACTAAGTGATCGCTCCCAGTACTCCTAAACACTTAAGCAAGTTAAAAATACAGTGTTGTCTTCTATTGGAGTATTTGTGTATGTATAGACTGGTGAGACAGAATTGGAGACCTACAAAAGACAATTGGCTGAGCGCTGTTGCCCCCTGTTGTCCAACATTTGCCACATACAGTAGTGGAAGTATACATTTGTGTATCAAAGTATATAAAACTAAAGCAAATTATGCACCTATAGCTTTATTATAAGGCAGAAATTTGCAAGGATATGTTTTTCTTGTTTCAGGTATCGAAAAGCCATTTCAAAGCTGCTGGCAATAAAAGAAAATCACATTATGCCACAGTAAAAAAAAACTCGTATGGTTTAACAATTGTAGGGGAAAACATAAAAATCTTGTAAGTACACAGTTTTTACATTATATAACTACCATATACACTTACCTAAAGAATTATTAGGAACACCATACTAATACGGTGTTGGACCCCCAATTGCCTTCAGAACTGCCTTAATTCTACGTGGCATTGATTCAACAAGATGCTGATAGCATTCTTTAGAAATGTTGGCCCATATTGATAGGATAGCATCTTGCAGTTGATGAAGATTTGAGGGATGCACATCCAGGGCACGAAGCTCCCATTCCACCATATCCCAAAGATGCTCTGTTGGGTTGAGATCTGGTGACTGTGGGGGCCATTTTAGTACAGTGAACTCATTGTCATGTTCAAGAAACCAATTTGAAATGATTCGAGCTTTGTGACATTATGCATTATCTTGCTGGAAGTAGCCATCAGAGGATGGGTACATGGTGGTCATGAAGGCATGGACATGGTCAGGTAGCCCGTGGCATTTTAAAGATGCCCAATTGGCACTAAGGGGCCTAAAGTGTGCCCAGAAAACATCCCCCACACCATTACACCACTGCCACCAGCCTGCACAGTGGTAACAAGGCATGATGGATACATGTTCTCATTCTGTTTACGCCAAATTCGGACTCTACCATTTGAATGTCTCAACAGAAATCGAGACTCATCAGACCAGGCAACATTTTTCCAGTCTTCAACAGTCCAATTTTGGTGAGCTCGTGCAAATTGTAGCCTTTTTTTCCTATTTGTAGTGGAGATGAGTGGTACCCGGTGGGGTCTTCTGCTGTTGTAGCCCATCCGCCTCAGGGTTGTGTGTGTTGTGGCTTCACAAATGCTTTGCTGCATACCTCGGTTGTAACGAGTGGTTATTTCAGTCAACGTTGCTCTTCTATCAGCTTGAATCAGTCGGCCCATTCTCCTCTGACCTCTAGCATCCACAAGGCATTTTTGCCCACAGGACTGCCGCACACTGGATGTTTTTTCCTTTTCACACCATTCTTTGTAAACCCTAGAAATGGTTGTGCGTGAAAACCCCAGTAACTGAGCAGATTGTGAAATACTCAGACTGGCCCGTCTGGCACCAACAACCATGCCACGCTCAAAATTGCTTAAATCACCTTTCTTTCCCTTTCTGACATTCAGTTTGGAGTTCAGGAGATTGTCTTGACCAGGACCACACCCCTAAATGCATTGAAGCAACTGCCATGTGATTGGTTGACTAGATAATTGCCTTAATGAGAAATAGAACAGGTGTTCCTAATAATTCTTTAGGTGAGTGTATATAGTTTTTGCTCTAGTGAAATAGTATCAAATTAATGTGATCTATTGTGATGTAATGGAATGGAAAATTTTGGCTGGGGTCAAGCAATTCTATAATTTTTGGCATGATCAACTTAAGTTAGAGGATCATATGCCACTTTGTGACTGTCTTCATCAGGCTGCTGGTGTGTACATCATTTGCCCACAGACATTTAATCAACCATGTTCTGACCAATGCTTATCTTCTATGTATGGCCGGCTTAAAGGGTCACTGAGTTAAAAAAAATAATTTGATATGTCATAGTGACCTATCAAAGGTTTTCATCGTGGACGTCTGAGTGCTGAGACCCCCACTAGAACAAGGAGATAGAAGCGCTCACATAGTGCACTCTCCTCACTGCAGGAGACGGAAGCAAGATGGACCCATAGACTTTCTGTCTAACTTCCTCTTCTGTAGTGAGGAGAGAGAATGAGATATGCTATCGCTTCTCTCTCCTCATTCTAGCAATTAGTGAGGGTCTCAAGAATCGCGATGCTCGGCACATTGCAGTGTTCGGCCGAATACTGCGTGTGCTCGAGCGCGATGCTCAAGTCTCCTCCCCGCACATTTGTTGGCTGCTACGCAGCCAATAAACATGCAGGTAAGTACTGCCCTCACTGTAATGCCGTAGCCATGTTGGCTGCTGGCATTACAGTGATTGGCTAGCCGGAACGCGCCATCGGGTGCTATATAGCACCCGATGACATGTGTTCGGCTCAGTATTAGTCAGGGAGAGCTGGAGAGCAGAAGGGAGAGATAGTGTAGGGATTGAAATAGCAATATTTTAGTTTTCATACTTGTCATAGAACCAAAAGTCCTTTTAAAGAGGACCTTTCATCAGTTTAGCCCTAGTCTAATTATGGTGTTACCTCATAGGGCGGCCCCCACTGATGCCATGGCACTTTTTTATTTTTCTAAAGACCCCCGTTCGTCCGCTGTTGGCCCCGTTAATTTTGACGCCTTATATTATAATTAGCCGACTCGGTAATACTAGGCGGAGACTCGCAGTTTCGCTGGGGGCGGTTCTATTCTCCCTGGCTGTGAGCGCATTTAATAAGAGTGCACTGCTCTCAGCCAGGGAAAATAAGCTCAAGTTCTTGTGAGATTCGCGAGAACTTGAGCATGTACACATACGGGGCGTGCGCCATAGTTGAGTCCCCGCCGGAGAGCATCGGATGATCGCGTCGGAAGAGACAGCAGCAGCTTGTTGGCAAGTGTAAATATCACCCCTAGACATCGATCAACTAGGGCAATCTTTAAGAATACTCCCCCTAGTACAACAAGCATGCTGGGGGTTTTACTACTTTTCCCCACAACCCCTTCAGGCAACAAGCAGGCTGGGGGTTATACTAATTGACCCCACAACAACCCCCTCAGACAACGAGCATGCTGGGGGTTATACTACTTTTCCCCACAACAATCCCCTGAGGCGACAAGCATGCTGGGGGTTAAACTACTTGACCCCATAACAACCCCCTTAGGCGATAAGCATGCTAGGGGTTATACATCTTTGCCCCACAACAACCTCCTGAGGTGACCAGCATGCTGGAAGTTATACTATTTGACCCCACAACAACCCCCTGAGGCGACCAGCATGCTGGGGGTTATACTACTTGAGCCCCACAACAACCCCATCAGGCGACGAGCATGCTGGGGGTTATACTACTTGACCCCACAACAACCCCCTTAGGTGACCAGCATGCTGGGGGTTATACTACTTTGCCCCACAACAACCCCCTCAGACAACGAACATGCTTGGGGTTATACTACTTTGCCCCACAACAACCCCCTCAGACAACGAACATGCTTGGGGTTATAATACTTTGCCCCACAACAACCCCCTCAGACAACGAGCATGCTTGGGGTTATAGTACTTTGCCCCACAACAACCCCCTGAGGCGACCAGCATGCTGGGGATGATACTACTTGACCCCACAACAACCCCCTTAGGTGACAATCATGCTGGGGGTTATACTACTTTGCCCCACAACAACCCCCTCAGACAATGAACATGCTTGGGGTTATACTACTTTGCCCCATAACAACCCTCTGAGGCGACCAGCATGCTGGGGGTTATACTACTTGACCACAACAACCCCCTCAGGCGACGAGCATGCTGGGGGTTATACTACTTGACCCAACAACCCCCTCAGACGACGAGTATGCTGCAGGTTATACTACTTGACCCCACAACAACCCCCTCAGACAACGAGCATGATTGGGGTTATACTACTTTGCCCCACAACAACCCCCTCAGACAACGAACATGCTTGGGGTTATAATACTTTGCCCCACAACAACCCCCTCAGACAACGAGCATGCTTGGGGTTATACTACTTTGCCCCACAACAACCCCCTGAAATGACCAGCATGCTGGGGGTTATACTACTTGACCCCACAACAACCCCCTCAGGCGACGAGCATGCTGGGGGTTATACTACTAGACCGCACAAAAACCCTCTCAGGCGAGGAGCATGCTAGGGGTTATACTACTTGACCCCACAACAACCCCCTCAGGCGACCAGCATGCCGGGGGTTATACTACTAAGAACCACAACCCCCTAGTACAAGGAGCATGCTGTGGGTGATTATAGGTTACTAGAATACTCACCAACCCAGTACACCATGGGAGACATGTTGGCCACTGTTGCCAATATTACTGTAGCCATTTCCACTACTTCATATTACTCTGGGCTATGGGCTAAATAATTGGAGTCAGTGTCTGCCAAATAAGCTGTCTAAATGTCTTTGTATAGTAATGGAGTACATTGCATGCTCAATGATATCTGTTCCATATTTCTTAGATTGTTCCTCAGACTACATCCATTTTATTTGATGGTTTTGCTTTTGGGGCAGCTGCGGGCTGTTATTACTAGGCTGAGAAGGAGCCAAAAACGATGGTCCTTCTCACACTGATAATGGCAGCCCTCAGCTGTTGGTAAACCCTTGGCTGGCTAAGAAAGGGGGGGGGGGGGCCATGTCTTTTTTTTTTTTTTATGGCGTAAATGAAGCACTGGGGCTCTCCGTGTTATCATAATCTGCCACAGATTAACCAACTGATGCTAACACAGCATTTTCACTGCAAAGCCAAGCGGTTTGGACACCGGGGTAATGGAGGTCTGTTACATCTAGATCAGGCATCCTCAAACTGCGACCCTCCAGCTGTTGTAAAACTACAACTCCCACAATGTCCTGCTGTAGGCTGATACCTGTAGGCTGTTCGGGCATGCTGGGAGTTGTAGTTTTGCAACAGCTGGAGGGCCGCAGATTGAGGGTGCCTGATCTAGATGCCTCCGTTTATACCACTTCAAGTAATTGTACCAAACACAAACTAGCCATTTTAGGGATTAACCCCTTAAGGACTCATTAAGGACCTATTTCACCTTAAGGACTTGGCCATTTTTTCAAATCTGACCAGTGTCACTTTAAGTGCTGATAACTTTAAAACGCTTTGACTTATCCAGGCCATTCTGAGATTGTTTTTTCGTCACATATTGTACTTCATGACACTTGTAAAATGAAGTCAAAAATTCATTTTTATTTATAAAAAAATACAAAATTTACCAAAAAAAAAATGCAAATTTCCAAATTTCAATTTCTCTACTTCTATAATACATAGTAATACCTCCAAAAATAGTTATTTTATTGCAACAGGAGGCTCCCATTGTGTATTAACTTTCTTTTCTACTCCCATTAGCAGCAAGAATAACTATTACAACAGGTGAAAATAATTTTTTCAAGACAGGTATTAAATATGTAAATGAGGTAGTCCAGGTAGCCAATCATAGATCTCCCTAGTGTATAAAAGGTGTTGTTGATGTAGGTTCTGCCTCTTTCTTGCTGCTCCCACAAGAGAAGATACGTATTTTAATGTTATTTTAACGTTATTATATATCACCAATTGTAATTCAATGCCAATTGTATTTTAAGGCATAAATATATGAAATTTAGAGTTATTTGTATCAAGGGCTAAGGTCCGGTTCAGACCATTCAGAGTGGCGCGTGTCCCCCGTTCATAAATGCGCGTTCTATGCCGCCGTTTTATTGTGATACTTTTAGTTTCTTTCCCCCTTCCTTTAACTCCTGACTCGTTCCATTAAACTATTTTAGCCCTCAATACCTTTTTAAATTTACCTCCGTCCTGTCTCCGGTCTCTGAGCTCCATTTCCTGCATTCAACACCGAAATCCCGTCTATCGCGAGATTTCGAGCGCTCCGCTCTTTTGACTGTGAGGTGATAGCGCGCGCTTTTCAAATTACCTCAGAGCAGCCAGTCATCTCACAGAGAGCGCCCACTTACAGTTTTCTCCTCAGTTTCTTCACACATTATTAAAAATATACATATTCCTATATATCTCCTACCCAATTGTAAGTATACCTATCACATTTACATTACATTTATTTACAGGCTTTTACACTTGCATACATTCAGTTACTTTATACTGGTCTGTATATATATTATGCGGATTAAGTACATTCCTGAATGCGTGCACTAGTGTATATATATATATATATATATATATATATATTTATTTATATATATATATATATATATATGTAGAAGGAGAAGAAAATCCAGCGGGAGCACCATTGACGGTGTGGGTGCAACGTCCGGCACAGGGTAACGGCAATACCCCAAGTATTGTAGAGATAAAAGAAGTCGGACTGCACTCCAAAAAATAGTGAAATACACGGTTTTATTCACCCATAGTATGGCAAACTTGCGACGTTTCGGCTCACAAGAGCCTTCCTCAAGCCAAGGCTTGAGGAAGGCTCTTGTGAGCCGAAACGTCGCAAGTTTGCCATACTATGGGTGAATAAAACCGTGTATTTCACTATTTTTTGGAGTGCAGTCCGACTTCTTTTATCTCTATATATATATGTATATATGAATAAAACATTCATTTAAATTTTTCCCATTTTCTCTTTTCTATTCTCATTCTTTATTTAGCAATATGAATCCCTGTGAAGAACAACCTAACCCCCAATCCACTCAACCCATACCCATTGGCTATGAGGTATTAATTTCGGATTCCATTCAACAAATGGTTGATCAATCCGTTTCCAAATCTGTATCAGTTGCAGTACAGTCAGCCATGGTATCCATTCAGGATTCCATTTCCAAATCCCTTTCCTTGATAGTAAACCAAAGACCTCTAAATTACCCTTCTACTCCAACTGACAATTTCCTCTCAGCGGAAGATTCAGTTACAGAACTTGCCAAAGGTTTTAAAAAATCAGGCAAATCAACAAAAAAGAGAAGATTTACAGACAACCCAAAATCCCACATCACGGGAAAGGGTCAAAATCCCAAGGAATGTCCGCATAAACCTTGCGGTAATGATAACGGTGGCGAAAATCCCCACAAAGGACCCTCCACCTGGGAGGAGAATATCAATAGCCAGGGTATGACAGCCAGTAAGAGGGCTAAGTTTATCTCTTACAAAGAAATATCTCCCTCATCATCATCAGATGATTCTGATTCAGTGTTAAGGGACAAATTGCCATTTTTCTATAAGGATGACTATCCTGAGGATATTGAGGAATTCTCTTCAACCAGCCAGATCCCAGAATCTCTGGTCCTAGACAGTCAGGGTATCCCCTTTTTCAACCCTGATCAGATAAAACACCCGAGATCTGGAGAATGGGTTCCCCAACCTCAAATTTCAAAATTTTTGACGCTTTGGGTTAACAAATCCCTGGATAGATCCTCCAGAAACAAACTAAAAGCTGAATGTCCTAGACCTACTTTGCCACATAAAAAATCCCTGACTCCAGAGTTAGACCCCAGAATTTTTAAATATTTAAATAAAACGGGAAAAAATCCCAAAAGAGGTCTGGACAGATCATTTAAATTTTGTCAGGACAAACTTTTATATTTATTAGGACGCCTCACTAAAATATTAGACTTATCAGAACAAGCCGTTATTACAGGTGAACCATTAGACACATCAGTTCTACGTGGCTGGGCCCAAAGGGCCATCTGTTTCTTCGGAAACATCAACTCCGCCCTGAGTGCGGAAAGAAAACAAAATATATTGATGAAACTAGACCCTCAGCTCACCCATTTGGCCAATTCTGACCCTGATGAGTCTGCCGATGGTCTCCTTTTTGGGGATTCCCTCATTAAAGAGATAGGGAAATTCGTGGGAGTATTTTCCTCCCTTGATAAAGCCAAAACCTCTTTGAAAAAAGTAGGTCAGCCCAAAATTTTTGGCAGGGATGGGAAAGGCAGGGGCCCAAACTCAGCAGGCTCCCTTCCAATCAGACAGAACTACCACTTTTACACCGTCCACCACACCATTTTTCCCTACCAGAGGACGCCCATGGAGAACCCAAGGCCAGCGAGGTTTCCCTAGATCCAGACCCTCATCAGGTAAGCTTTTCTATCCCAAACTATTCCCACTTTCCTCTAGGGGGAAGACTGAAACATTTTTTTCCAAATATGGTCCTCTCTAACCTCAGATTTATGGATCCTGAACACCATCTCAGGATATCTGATAGATTTCCAATCCCTCCCATCACAGAATCACATCCCTCAACCAATACATTTCTCGAACTTAGATCAAGACCTCATAGAGTCAGAGATACTAGATCTTTTCCACAAGAAAGCTATCATTCAGGTACCACCCCTATCCCCAGGTTTCATCAGCAACATCTTTCTAGTAAAAAAGAAAGATGGAGGTCACAGACCGGTCATAAATTTGAAAACCCTCAACAATTTTGTGACTTACCATCATTTCAAAATGGAGGGAATTCACCTTCTCAGGGATCTCTTACTCCCTCAAGATTGGCTAATAAAAATAGATTTAAAAGACGCTTATCTCACTGTACCCATACATCCTTCCCATCAACCTTTTCTACAATTTTTCTGGAACAATCAGAAATGGCAGTTCACTTGTCTTCCGTTTGGCCTTTCATCAGCCCCTTGGTGTTTCACCAAATTAATGAAACCAGTGATATCATCCCTAAGATCCCGAGGTGTACGTCTAATCATATATTTGGACGACATCCTAATTATGGCACAAACACTCTCACTAATCCGTACACTATCACAATGGACCATTTCTCTTCTAACCAATCTTGGTTTTCTAATCAATTACAAAAAATCTATCCTATCCCCTTCCAAAGAGCTAGAGTTTCTAGGCTTCAACATCAATACAGACTCTGCTCTTTTGAGTCTTCCTACCAAAAAACTCACATTGATTCGAAGAGAAATCCGTTCAGTACTAAACAAACATCTAGTCTCACTGAGGACCATTGCACGGATTGTGGGCCTCTTATCGGCCTCCATACAAGCAATCTTCCCTGCCCCATTACACTACAGAGCCCTAAAACGCAACACCTACGAGAGGGATTACAATATTCAAACAAAGTCCCATTATCCCTGGAAGCCAAAGAAGAACTTCTTTGGTGGCTTCAACATATTCAGATCTGGAATGGGAAAATGATATTCAACTCCCTTCCAGATCTGATACTAGAATCAGATGCCAGCCTATCGGGATGGGGTGCTCGTTGTGGCCCTTACTCCACAGGAGGAAAATGGTCAGACTCAGAATCTCAACTACACATCAATTGTCTGGAATTACTAGCCACCTTTTTCGCCATGAAAAGTTTCGCAAAAGACAAATCACACTGCTGCATCCTCCTACGTATGGACAAAATTGCAGCAGTTCAATACATCAACCGTTTCGGGGGCACCACCTCCAAGATTCTAACAGACATTGCCAAAGAATTTTGGCACTTCTGTCTAGACAGGGATATCACCTTAAAAGCAGAATACCTTCCAGGTTTGATAAACACAGTTGCCCATTGGAATTCCCAATACTTTTCGGATTCCAGCGACTGGCAATTACACCCGCTCATCTTTCAACAGATCAACAAATTATGGGGTCAATCCCTCATCGATCTATTTGCATCACGTCTGAACACCCAACTTCCCACCTTCTTCAGCTGGCGTCCGGATCCAGAAGCCTTAGCCATAGATGCTCTCCGCCAAATATGGCCACAGGAACGTCTCTACGCCTTTCCCCCATTTGCACTAATCCCCAGGGTTCTACTTCAGACAATCGCACAAAATTCCACACTAGTGATCATCACCCCATGGTGGCCGTCTCAAACATGGTTTCCCACACTACTCAGTCTGACGATAGATATCCCGAGAATGCTTTCTTCTCCCCAAGATCTTCTCCGAGACCCTTCGGGACACCTTCACCCTCTGATCCTTTCGGGACACCTAACAATGATAGCTTGGTTGATTTCAGGCAACCAACAATCGATCTCGGATTTTCACAATCTACTATCGACATCCTCTCTGATGCATGGGCCCCGGGAACCAAAAAGGCTTATAGATCAGCCTGGAAAATTTGGCTTCATTGGTGCACTCAACGAGACTTGGATCCCATTCAAGCACCTGTTACCCACATATTAAATTTTCTTTCGGAATCATTCAATATGGGAAAGGCTTATAGGACCATAAACCTTTATCGTTCCGCAATATCATCAGAGCATGCCCCTATTAACTCCATTCCAGTCGGTAAACATCCAATGATTTGTAGACTCATGAAAGGCATTCGTTTTAGAAACCCCCCAAAACCTAGGTACCATTCCACTTGGGACGTTATCTCCCTTCTAAACCTTTTTTCTAACTGGGAAGACAATGAACATCTTTCACTAAAATTACTCTCTTTTAAAATCACGACCCTCTTATGCCTCATCTCCATAAAAAGAGTGTCAGATGTTAGAGCCTTAGACATTTCCCACAGATCCTTCACCCCTAACGGAGTAACCTTCCAAATAACCAGAAGAACCAAAACCAACTTACACATGGTTTTCTACACGGCTTTCCCTTCTAACGATAAATTATGCATTGTCCGTTGTTTAAAAACATACGAATCCATGACCCAATCTTTACGCTCTCCTCAATCTTCGCAACTTCTTATTTCTTTTCGTAAACCACATCTTCCAGTATCCTCCCCTACATTAGCAAGATGGATTAAACTTACCATGCAAATGGCAGGGATTAATATGACAGTATTTGGCCCACACTCTATCCGAGGGGCAGTTTCTACTAAAGCATTCCAAAAAGGAGCTTCTCTCTCTGAGATTTTGAAGGCCGCGGACTGGTCTTCAGAATCCACTTTTAAAGCATTTTATTTCAAACCTGACACTCATGTATCCATGTCTATCATTTAATTATGGTTATGTCATCTAGCATAAAGTTAGCTTTAAACTTGCACAATGCTCGCCTCCTGTCTTCAATAAAATTGGAGATTTTCCTAGCTATTGTAACGGAAAATATAGATTTTATTGAAGACAGGAGGCGAGCATTGTCCCCCCCATTTTAACCCAACCCTAATCATTTTTAAATATATTTTCTATCTCCATAGCATACTAGAATATCTTCAATTCTTCAATCCTCCATCCATCCTCCAATGTTCCTGTTACTCCGGATTTGTCTCATCTAGATCTACTTTATATTCCTTTATGGTCAAGATCCGTTTAATTTCAAGTTACTTCATCGCGAGTCATCATCAAGAAAGAGGCAGAACCTACATCAACAACACCTTTTATACACTAGGGAGATCTATGATTGGCTACCTGGACTACCTCATTTACATATTTAATACCTGTCTTGAAAAAATTCTTTTCACCTGTTGTAATAGTTATTCTTGCTGCTAATGGGAGTAGTAAAGAAAGTTAATGCACAATGCTCGCCTCCTGTCTTCAATAAAATCTATATTTTCCGTTACAATAGCTAGGAAAATCTCCAATTACTTTACATTCCCCATATGTCTACTTCATGTTTGGATCATTTTGGGAATGATATTTTATTTTTTGGGGATGTTACAAGGCTTAGAAGTTTAGAAGCAAGCCTACATAATAGAAACCACCCAAAAATGACCCCATTCTATGAACTACACCCCTCAAGGTATTCAAAACTGATTTTACAAACGTCGTTAACCCTTTAGGTGTTCCACAAGAATTAATGGAAAATAGAGATAAAATTTCTAAATTTTGGGCAGATTTTCCATTTTAAGAATTTTTTTCCAGTTACAAAGCAAGGGTTAACAGCCAAACTAAACTCCATATTTATGGCCCTGATTCTGTAGTTTACAGAAACACCCCATATGTGTTTATACCACTTTTACAGAAACACCCCACCCGCCGTTTATACCACTTCAAGTAATTGTACCAAACACAAACTAGCCATTTTAGGGATTAACCCCTTAAGGACTCAGCCCTATTTCACCTTAAGGACTTGGCCATTTTTTCAAATCTGACCAGTGTCACTTTAAATGCTGATAACTTTAAAACGCTTTGACTTATCCAGGCCATTCTGAGATTGTTTTTTCGTCACATATTGTACTTCATGACACTTGTAAAATGAAGTCAAAAATTCATTTTTATTTATAAAAAAATACCAAATTTACCAAAAAAAAAAAAAATGCAAATTTCCAAGTTTCAATTTCTCTACTTCTATAATACATAGTAATACCTCCAAAAATAGTTATTACTTTACATTCCCCATATGTCTACTACCCTCAAGGTATTCAAAACTGATTTTACAAACGTCGTTAACCCTTTAGGTGTTCCACAAGAATTAATGGAAAATAGAGATAAAATTTCAAATTTTTGGCAGATTTTCCATTTTAAGAATTTTTTTCCAGTTACAAAGCAAGGGTTAACAGCCAAACTAAACTCAATATTTATGGCCCTGATTCTGTAGTTTACAGAAACACCCCATATGTGCTCGTAAACCGCTGTACGGGCACACGGCAGGGCGCAGAAGGAAAGGAATTGTCATGGTCTTACCTTCTTGCTGTTCTCCTTCGTTTGACATGTGCTGGCGGCCATCTTGGTTTCTGGGTTTCTTGTAGCCTCCCACCCTGCGGCTCCTCCTTCCCACTGGGAGGAGCTGGATGCCTAGCTCATATATATAGGAGGTCTGTGGCTTCAGTTCCTCGCTTGGTCCTCCTGTGTTCACATGCTTCTAGACTGCTGCTGCTTCTGGTTCCTGATCCTGGTTTCGTCCGACTACCCTGCTGGTTCCTGATCCTGGCTTCGCCTGACTACCCTGCTGGTTCCTGATCCTGGCTTCGTCTGACTACCCTTCTGGTTCCTGACCTCTGGCTTCGCAAAGACTCTGCTTCGGTTTCGCCTTCCGTTTGGACTTTTGCTTTACAGCTTTATTTTCAATAAAGCCTTCTTATTTTCACTTATCCCTTGTTGTACGTCTGGTTCATGGTTCCGTGACATTAGGACCAAGCCATGAATTCTGACGGTACAGGGCCATCCTCGCTACCCACGCTGGTTGCCAGACTTGATCAGCAGGATCACCTGTTGGGTCGGTTCGCTGTGGCGTTGCAAACCCTGCTTGAACGCACGGCTCATTTCGCTCCCGTTGCCGATGGGTCGGTTGTCGCTCCTGGGCCCGCTCCTACTGCCGCTCCGGTTGTTGCGCCAGAGTCTACCCCGACACCTGTTGTTGCACCTGCGGTGTTTCGGGGTATGACCGGTTCTGCCCCTCTTCCACAGCGCTTTGGGGGAGAGCCAACTCAGTGCCGAGGTTTCCTTAACCAGGTGGGCATTTATTTCGAGTTGCTGCCACATGCCTTTCCTACTGAGAGATCAAAGGTGGGCTTCTTGATCTCGCTGCTCTCGGACAAGGCCTTGGCCTGGGCCAGCCCTTTATGGGAGAACAACAATCCGGTGGTTGCCGAGTTTTCCGGTTTTGTTGCTTCTCTTCGGAAGGTATTCGATGTGCCGGCTCGTGCTGCCTCTGCTGCGAAGCTCCTTATGTCCATCAGATAGGGTTCATGATCCGTAGCTGAATACGCCATTGAGTTTCGTACCCTGGCAGCAGAGGTGGGCTGGAATAATGAGGCTCTGGTCGCTGCTTTCTCTCATGGTCTCTCGGATGCCTTGAAGGATGAGGTTGCAGCTAAGGACCTACCAGTGGAGCTCGAGTCTCTTATTTCTTTCCTAATTTTGATTGACACCAGACTCAGGGAGAGACCTTCCTTTAAGGAGAGCCTGCGGAGGTTTTCTAACAGATTGGCGCCTACGTTTGCTGTCCCACCCGTGCCTCCCTCTCCTCCCACGCCTCCTGGGGATGACTTGTCTGGGGGTGAACCCATGCAGCTGGGGTTTGCTCGCCTGTCCGAGGGGGAGAGGGTACTCCGGAGACGCGAGGGCCGATGCATGTACTGTGGTCTCGGTGGGCATTTTCGGTTGGCATGTCCGAACCGTCCGGGAAACGCTCGCACCTGAGATCCTGTCGGGGGCAGATCTTGGGTGGAGTCTCCTCGTCCCCGGTTTCCCGTGTTGACAAACCACTGATCACTGTTGTCCTCTCCTGGGTCGGGGGCTCGGTGACGACCCAGGCGTTGGTGGACTCTGGTGCTGGTGGTTTGTTCATTGATAATGTGTTCGCTGCCGCCAATTCCATTCCTCTGCAGGCTCGAGGTTCCCCACTGGCTCTTGAGGCGATAGACGGCAGACCCCTTCTGCCGCCACACGTGACTCATGAGACCCTTCCAGTGGGGATAGCCATTGGTGCCGTTCACAGAGAGTCGGTCTGCCTCCAGGTTATTTCGTCTCCACACTACTCGGTGGTCTTGGGGTACCCCTGGCTCCGGAAGCATAATCCGACTTTCGATTGGAGATCGGCCGAGATCCTCTCGTGGTCACCGCAGTGTGGGGCTAGTTGCATCCATGGGTCTGTCAAGTTGCTGTGTACTTCCTCGGACTCTCTGTTGCCTCCTGAATACGAGGAGTACCGGGATGTATTCGATAAGGTGCGCGCGGTTGCCCTACCTCCGCACCGCCCATACGATTGTGCCATAGAGTTACAATCTGGTGCCGTTCCTCCTCGTGGCAAAGTCTATCCACTGTCGGTAGCGGAGAATGAGGCCATGGAGGAGTACGTGAGGGAGGCGCTTTCACGCGGACACATTCGCAAATCCTCGTCCCCGGCAGGGGCTGGATTTTTCTTTGTGAAAAAGAAGGGCGGTGAGTTGAGGCCTTGCATCGATTACAGGGGTCTCAATCGCATCACGATCAAGAACGCTTACCCGATACCCTTAATTTCCGAGCTGTTCGATCGCCTTAAAGGGGCCACGGTCTTTACCAAACTCGACCTGAGGGCGGCATATAACCTGGTAAGGATCAAGGCGGGCGATGAGTGGAAGACCGCGTTTAACACCAGGACCGGTCATTATGAATCCTTGGTTATGCCCTTTGGGTTGTGCAATGCGCCCGCAGTCTTTCAGGAATTCATCAACGATGTTTTCCGTGACCTGTTGCAGCAGTGTGTGGTGGTCTATTTGGATGACATCTTGGTATATTCTGAATCCATGGAGGCCCACATTCTGGATGTCAGACGAGTGTTGCAACGGTTACGAGAGAACAAGCTGTTCGGTAAGCTTGAGAAATGCGAATTTCACCGATCCCAGGTAACCTTCTTAGGTTACATCATTTCCGCTGAGGGGTTCTCCATGGATCCTGAGAAGGTTTCGGCTGTCTTACAGTGGCCCCAGCCCAGTGGTCTTCGTTCCCTGCAGCGCTTTTTGGGCTTCGCCAATTATTATCGGAAGTTCATCAGGGACTTTTCCATGCTAGCCAAGCCTCTCACGGATCTGACCAGGAAGGGCAGTAATTCCCAGGTCTGGCCGCTCGAGGCCATCCGAGCTTTTGAGGCTCTAAAGTCCGCCTTTGTGTCGGCTCCGATTCTGTCGCATCCCAACCCTGGGTTGCCCTTTGTCCTCGAGGTGGACGCGTCTGAGACGGGAGTAGGCGCCCTTCTGTCTCAGCGTAGAACACCAGAGGGTCCTCTGCTTCCTTGTGGGTTTTACTCCCGGAAACTGTCTTCCGCGGAGTGCAACTATCAGATTGGTGACAGGGAGTTATTGGCCATCGTGCAGGCCCTTAAAGAATGGAGGCACTTGCTCGAGGGTTCGGTGGTTCCGGTCCTCATCCTGACGGACCACAAGAATCTGACCTACCTTTCTGAGGCCAAGAGATTGACACCACGTCAGGCCAGATGGGCTCTGTTCTTGTCACGTTTTAATTACGTGGTCTCCTACCTACCCGGTTCCAAGAACATCAGGGCGGATGCCTTATCACGGCAGTACTCCGAGCTGTCCAGGGAGGAGTCGATTCCGACTTCGGTCATACCTCCGAATCAGATCTTGGCCGCCATTCGCACCAGCCTGACCTCTCCCCTGGGTGAGCAGATTTTGGCGGCTCAATCTGGTGCTCCCTCTGGGAGACCCAACGGCAGATGTTTTGTGCCTGAGGAGTTGCGCACTCGGTTGTTGCGAACCTACCATAACTCCAAGACCGCGGGGCATCCTGGAAAGAATCAGCTGTCCTGGGCTGTTTCACGTCTGTTCTGGTGGCCTTCCCTACGTTCCGACATCGCCGCATATGTAGCGGCATGCTCCGTTTGTGCCCAGAGTAAGTCCCCTCGGCACCTTCCGTTGGGCCTTCTGCAACCCATAGCCACCGGGGAGCGCCCATGGTCACACCTGGGGATGGATTTCATTGTGGACCTCCCTGCATCCCGAGGCCATACGGTCATTCTCATGATTGTGGATCGGTTTTCCAAAATGTGCCACTGTGTTCCTCTCAAGAAGTTACCCTCTGCACAAGAGTTGGCCACGATTTTTGCCAGGGAGGTCTTCCGGTTGCACGGTTTGCCCAAGGAGATTGTGTCAGATCGGGGGAGTCAGTTTGTGTCCAGGTTCTGGCGCGCCTTTTGCTCCCAGTTGGGGATTCATCTCTCCTTCTCCTCGGCCTACCACCCTCAGTCCAATGGGGCCGCAGAACGATCCAATCAGGCCTTGGAGCAATTCCTTCGTTGCTATGTCTCCGATCACCAAGACAATTGGGTTGACCTCCTGCCTTGGGCTGAGTTTGCCAGGAACACGGCGGTGAACTCTTCCTCTGGGACGTCTCCCTTCATGGCCAATTATGGGTTCCAACCTGCCGTGTTACCGGAGGTATTCTCTCCCCAGGATATTCCGGCTGTGGGGGATCACCTTTCCGTCCTACGTGCTTCTTGGGTACTGATCCAGAAGTCCCTTGAGGTCTCTGCGCAGCGCCAGAGACTCCAGGCTGATCGCAGACGAGCGCCTGCTCCTTCCTACCAGGTCGGAGACCGTGTATGGTTGTCCACCCGCAACCTCAACCTTCGAGTGCCCACTCCCAAGCTGGCGCCTCGCTTTGTTGGTCCCTTCCGAGTGCTTCGCAGGGTAAACCCGGTAGCCTATGCCCTTGCGCTTCCTCCTGGCATGCGGATCTCCAACGTGTTTCATGTCTCCCTGTTGAAGCCACTGGTGTGTAATCGTTTTACTTCCTCGGTTCCTCGGCCTCGTCCGGTCCAAGTGGGTAATCGTGAGGAGTATGAGGTGAGCAATATCCTGGACTCACGCCTGGTCCGCGGTCGGGTGCAGTTTTTGGTCTATTGGCGTGGTTATGGTCCAGAGGAGCGTTCCTGGGTTCCCTCCGCAGATGTCCATGCTCCTGCCTTGCTCCGAGCCTTCCACGCACGCTTCCCTCAGAAACCGTTCTTTACTCCGCGGAGGAGGGGCCCTTGAGGGGGAGGTACTGTCATGGTCTTACCTTCTTGCTGTTCTCCTTCGTTTGACATGTGCTGGCGGCCATCTTGGTTTCTGGGTTTCTTGTAGCCTCCCACCCTGCGGCTCCTCCTTCCCACTGGGAGGAGCTGGATGCCTAGCTCATATATATAGGAGGTCTGTGGCTTCAGTTCCTCGCTTGGTCCTCCTGTGTTCACATGCTTCTAGACTGCTGCTGCTTCTGGTTCCTGATCCTGGTTTCGTCCGACTACCCTGCTGGTTCCTGATCCTGGTTTCGTCCGACTACCCTGCTGGTTCCTGATCCTGGCTTCGTCTGACTACCCTGCTGGTTCCTGATCCTGGCTTCGTCTGACTACCCTTCTGGTTCCTGACCTCTGGCTTCGCAAAGACTCTGCTTCGGTTTCGCCTTCCGTTTGGACTTTTGCTTTACAGCTTTATTTTCAATAAAGCCTTCTTATTTTCACTTATCCCTTGTTGTACGTCTGGTTCATGGTTCCGTGACAGGAATGCCATACGGTTTTTGGAAGGCAGGTTTTGCTGGACTGTTTTTTTTGACACCATGTCCCAATTGAAGCCCCCCTGATGCCCCCCTAGAGTAGAAACTCCATAAAAGTGACCCCATCTAAGAAACTAAACCCCTCAATGTATTCAAAACTGATTTTTACAAACGTCGTTAACCCTTTAGGTGTTCCACAAGAATTAATGGAAAATAGAGATACAATTTCAAAATTTCACTTTTTTGGCAGATTTTCCATTTTATTTTTTTTTTCCCTTTCCAAAGCAAGGGTTAACAGCCAAACCAAACTCAATATTTATGGCCCTGATTCTGTAGTTTACAGAAACACCCCATATGTGGTCGTAAACCGCTGTACAGGCACACGGCAGGGCGCAGAAGTAAAGGAATGCCATACGGTTTTTGGAAGGCAGGTTTTGCTGGACTGTTTTTTTTGACACCATGTCCCAATTGAAGCCCCCCTGATGCCCCCCTAGAGTAGAAACTCCATAAAAGTGACCCCATCTAAGAAACGAAACCCCTCAATGTATTCAAAACTGATTTTTACAAACGTCGTTAACCCGTTAGGTGTTCCACAAGAATTAATGGAAAATAGAGATACAATTTCAAAATTTCACTTTTTTGGCAGATTTTCCATTTTAAATTTTTTTTTCCATTTCCAAAGCAAGGGTTAACAGCCAAACCAAACTCAATATTTATGGCCCTGATTCTGTAGTTTACAGAAACACCCCATATGTGGTCGTAAACCGCTGTACAGGCACACGGCAGGGCGCAGAAGTAAAGGAATACCATACGGTTTTTGGAAGGCAGGTTTTGCTGGACTGTTTTTTTTTTACACCATGTCCCAATTGAAGCCCCCCTGATGCCCCCCTAGAGTAGAAACTCCATAAAAGTGACCCCATCTAAGAAACTAAACCCCTCAATGTATTCAAAACTGATTTTTACAAACGTCGTTAACCCTTTAGGTGTTCCACAAGAATTAATGGAAAATAGAGATACAATTTCAAAATTTCACTTTTTTGGCAGATTTTCCATTTTAAGAATTTTTTTCCATTTCCAAAGCAAGGGTTAACAGCCAAACCAAACTCAATATTTATGGCCCTGATTCTGTAGTTTACAGAAACACCCCATATGTGGTCGTAAACCGCTGTACAGGCACACGGCAGGGCGCAGAAGGAAAGGAATGCCATACGGTTTTTGGAAGGCAGGTTTTGCTGGACTGTTTTTTTTTACACCATGTCCCATTTGAAGCCCCCCTGATGCACCCCTAGAGTAGAAACTCCATAAAAGTGACCCCATCTAAGAAACTACACCCCTCAAGGTATTCAAAACAGATTTTACAAACGTCGTTAACCCTTTAGGTGTTCCACAAGAGTTATTGGCAAATGGAGATGAAATTTCAGGATTTAAATTTTTGGGTAGATTTTCCATTTTAATCCATTTTTCCCAGTAACAAAGCAAAGGTTAACAGCCAAACAAAACTCTATATTTATGGCCCTGATTCTGTAGTTTACAGAAATATCCCATATGTGGTCGTAAATTGCTGTACGGGCACACGGCAGGGCGCAGAAGGAAAGGAATGCCATACGGTTTTTGGAAAGCAGATTTTGCTGGACTGGTTTTTTTGACACCATGTCCCAATTGAAGCCCCCCTGATGCACCCCTAGAGTAGAAACTCCAAAAAAGTGACCCCATTTTAGAAACTACGGGATAGGGTGGCAGTATTGTTGGTACTAGTTTAGGATACATATGATTTTTGGTTGCTCTATATTACACTTTTTGTGTAGTAAGGTGACAAAAAAATTGTTTATTTTGCACAGTTTTTAGTTTTATTTTTTTACGGTGTTCATCTGAGGGGTTAGATCATGTGATATGTTTATAGAGCCGGTCGATACGGACGCGGCGATATCTAATATGTATACTTTCCTCCCCCCCTATTTTTTACCATTTTTTTTTTACTTTATTTGGGGAAAATGACGTTTTTGTTTATTTTTACTTGAAACTTTTAATTTTAGGGGGGGAAAACTTTATTTTTTAAACTTTATTTTCACTTTATTTTTTGTCCCACTTTGGGACTTGAACTTTTGGGGGTCTAATCCTTTACAATGCATTCCAATACTTCTGTATTGGAATGCATTGGCTGTATGAGTAATACTGTGTGTATTACTCATACAGCTTCCGGCCTGTGAGATCCAGGGTGCTGGATCCCACAGGCTCGTCACCAGAAGGCAGCGCGATGCCTTCCTTAGGCATCGCGCTGCCTTCCATGCCATCGGGTCCCCCCTACAGCCGCATGGGGACCCGATGGCACCGCCGATCGCCGGCGCAAACCACAGGTAAAGCCGCAGGTCTGAATTGACCTGCGGTTTGCTGCGATCGCCGATACGGGGGGGGGGGTCACATGACCCCCCCCCCCGGCGTTGTGACAGGATGCCCGCTACTTTTAAAGTTATGACGTACCGGTACGTCATGGGTCCTTAAGGACTCGGGAAACATGCCGTACCTGTATGTCATAAGTCCTTAAGGGGTTAAAAACTTTATTGAAATCTACGCTCCACAACAACAGCCCTCTCTTTTTCAAATGTATTTATTCTACCCCGATGCAACAGTTTTATTGCTGTGTGAATTTGTTGTGCTACAATACAAGTTATGTTGGAAATTGCACAGCGATCAACTTTCATATTACAATAATAACACAATGGGAATAGACAGGTTTTCAATTTTTTTAGGGACAGTTGCTAGAACTGTTCTGTATGTTTAGTCTAAGATATACCTCTTGTCCTAACACCCCTTTTGTTAACGGAAGGTTGGCTCACAATCAGGGCTGGGACAAGGCCATTTGGTGCCCAGGGCGAAGATGGCAAACTGCGCCCCCCCCCCCCCCCCCCCCCGTTTTTAAGAAAGAATCAATGTTGTTTCAAAACAAGAATATACTTAAAGCAATAGAACAAAGGACTGTGGGACTTTGAAAGTCACAGACACTATAAAGTTCCCCCCCATCATCATGTGCCAGTATAAAGTCCCCCCCATCATCATGTGCCAGTTTTGTAATAAGCCCCCCCAATGTGCCAGTAACACTATTGTAAAAAAAAACAAAAAAAAACCACTTATACTTACCTAAGTGTCAGCGATGCGATGCAGCCTCTTCCTGTGTCCCACGCTGTAATGTAAGGCTCAGGCGGCACGATGACGTCATTGCGCCGGCCTCTGATAGGCTGCCGGCCTAGTGCCTGCAGCCAGGGGCGTACATAAAAATCACTGGGCCCCATAGCAGGAATCTAAATTGGGCCCCCATTCCCCTTTTATAGCCCCTCCCTTTGTTCCATGAACTATTCTTGCTGCTGCGTTTTATAATTTATGCCATCAGGGCCGGAATGGGATTACAAAACAGCCCTGGCACACAAAAGAGGTATAATAGATGCAGATGTATATTATATACAGCAGTGTACAGTTATGTGAGGTACGCGGTATAATAGATGCAGTGTGTACAGGTATATAGTATATTCCCTAGTGTTCTGATATGTGAGGTACAGGGTATAATAGATGCAGTGTGTACAGGTATATAGTATATACAGCAGTGTACTGATATGTGAGGTACGGGGTATAATATATGCAGTGTATACAGTATATACAGTAGTGTAATATGTGAGGTACGAGGTATAATAGATGCAGTGTGTACAGGTATATAGTAAATACAGCAGTGTATTGACACCTCGTACCTCACATATCAGTACACTGCTGTATATACTATATATCTGTACACACTGCATCTATTATACCTCGTACCTCACATATATAGTATATACAGAAGTGTACTGATATCTGTACACACAGCATCTATTATACCTCATACCTCACATATCAGTGCACTGCGGTATATACTATATATCTGTACATATTGCATGTATAATACTGTGTAATATATGCAGTGTGTGTGCATGTATGTGTGTGTGTATATATATATATATATATATATATATATATATACAGAGCAGTGTATTGATGTGACACATAGAAGGTATAATACTGTAGATGCAGTGTTTATAGAAATATGTGGTCAGTTATGCATTATAGTCACTGTGAGGTACATGAGGTAGTGGTAACTGTCTGAAGTAGTATACATGAGTGAGCAATGAGTAAAAACAGGGCATGGAGGGGGGGGGGGTAAATGATGAAAAGTGGAGGACCTCCTCTTACCTCTCCATTCCAGTCTGTATGGATCAATACAGAGCTGCTTGTGAACTGTTAATACTTGCTGTTAGGGGTTGAAGGACCTGTGATGATGTCATCACAGGTCCTGGCAGATGTACCTTTGAAACCTAGGAACTACACCATTTTTGGTGCAGTTCCTTTGCTAGATTCTGCAGGACCTGTGATGTTGAAGATGATGTCATCACAGGTCCTGGCAGATGCACTGTTCTAACCTGGGAACTACACTTTACACTGTGCAGTTCCCTTACAGGACCTGTGATGACATCATCAAAGGTCCTTTAGCTTTAGAAAGGTAAACAGGAGTAATTAGGGGGCGGGGCCTCTCCTCCACTTCGGTGCCTGCCTGCAGCCTATCAGAGGAAAGGGAAGGGACACGCCTCTCCCTCCCCTGCACCTCCGCTGGCACAGACAGTTTACAATGGAGATGAGCGCAATGGAAGCGCTCATCTTCCTGTGCCCGGCGGCGGCTGCTCACTTGGGGGGGGGGGTCATTTTAGTTGGGGGGGCACATGGGGGGGCACAGCATGATGTAGGGGGGGCCGTGGCCCCCTCTGGCCCCCCCTGGCGACGCCACTGCTGCTGGCACTTCACCTGCGCCCCCCTCCTGTCCGCAAATGGTAGCGCCCAGGGCACCCGCTCCTTCGGCCCCTGCCTTGTACCGGCCCTGCTCACAATACTTATCACATCCACCCAGCTCTCGATTGTATTTAGCCAAAACAACTGGTTGCCAGTTGCACACATTCCCATAAGCGACCTTTTCTTTAGTTTATAATATTCCAACAACACAAAAAAATTCTAATATTTTGTAATAAAATGTAATTTTTACAGTTACATCAGTATCAACACTTTAACATAAATATGACATGGAATATGTCACTGACATGTCACTGACATGGAAAAGGATCTAGGAATTTTAATAAACAGCAAACTTAGCTGCAAAAACCAGTGTCAGGCAGCTGCTGCCAAGGCCAATAAGATAATGGGTTGCATCAGAAGGGGCATAGATGCCCGTGATAAGAACATAGTTCTGCCACTTTACAAATCACTAGTCAGACCACACATGGAGTACTGTGTACAGTTCTGGGCTCCTGTGAACAAGGCAGACATAGCAGAGCTGGAGAGGGTCCAGAGGAGGGCAACTAAAGTAATAACTGGAATGGGGCAACTACAATTAACTTAGAAAGGAGAGGTCTCGGAAACAATGGAGATCCTTTTAAAAGCTTCTTCTTTATTTGTCATACAAAAATGGGGCAACTACAATACCCTGAAAGATTATCAACATTAGGGTCATTCACTTTAGAAAAAGATGACTGAGGGGAGACCTAATTACTATGTATAAATATATCAGGGGTCAGTACAGAGATCTATCCCATCATCTATTTATCCCCAGGACTGTGACTGTGACGAGGGGGCATCCTCTGCGTCTGGAGGAAAGAAGGTTTGTACACAAACATAGAAGAGGATTCTTTACGGTAAGAGCAGTGAGACTATGGAACTCTGCCTGAGCAGGTGGTGATGGTGAGTACAATAAAGGAATTTAAGAGTGGCCTGGATGTATTTCTGGAGCGTAATAATATTACAGGCTATAGCTACTAGAGAGGGGGTCGTTGATCCAGGGAGTTATTCTGATTGCCTAATTGGAGTCGGGAAGGAATTTTTTATTCCCCTAAAGTGGGGAAAATTGGCTTCTACCTCACAGTTTTTTTTTGCCTTCCTCTGGATCAACTTGCAGGATAACAGGCCGAACTGGATGGACAAATGTCTTTTTTCGGCCTTATGTACTATGTTACTATGTCAGTGTTTCCCAACCAGTGTGCCTCCAGCTGTTGCAAAACTACACCTCCCAGCATGCCCGCACAGCCAAAGGCTGTCCGGGCATGCTGGGAGTTGTAGTTTTGCAACAGCTGGAGGCACACTGGTTGGGAAACACTGTACTATGTTACTATGATGATTGACTGCTCCTTATTGATAATGTTGTTTTAATCGACACACATTGATTATCGACCAAAAAATATAGGTCATATAATTTTATCGTCTAATTTTGTTTTAGGATCTCAAAACTATCATAGTATCACATTGGTTGGTTCACATTTTAAACCATTATAAACTGGTATGTCCACAATTTGTACAAGTTCCATATGTTCACAATAGTAATTACTTGTGTTTGTAAAATATTTTTCATTGATTCCATAAAAAAAAAAATCTATAGTGGTTTTGCGGTAGGGATTTCTGGGTACCTACCAGACCGGTAAGTTTCAATCCAATGTTCATCGCTGGAAGAAGAAAGATGTTTCGTGAAGTTTTGGAGTTAAAAAAACCTAGCCATGGTTGGAATGGGTTATTTGCATGTTCAACGGTTCAAAGTTTTTGTGTTTATATGTTTGAACACCCTATATGGAACATACAATGCAACAGCACTCTGCAAACATAAAGTACAAAAATGTATTATATTGCTAATGCTATGCTTATAAATTAGAAAACTTGGCAAATCATTTTGTACAAAATTATTTGAGCCCGTCTGGCACACGTCAAGGCGATCTCTGTAAGACGGGAACCTAACACTACGCTCAACCTTTTAAGCCATGACAGCGACCATGAAGTTCAGTGGGTGTAGGTTCCGCATGCATGCTGGGCCCCCTTTAGTTTTTTATCATTTTCAGTGCCAAAATGGCCTCCATTGAATCCAGGGACTCCAAGTACCAACATGCATGCAGAGCAAACTGAGCTTTATACTCATGCTAATTTAAAATCAGCCTATGAGGCAAACAGGCTGAACAGGAGTGCACGACCAAATAGGAGAGTCAGCCACACCTCCAATACAAGCTGCAAAGAAAAAAAAGGGGGTTATTCAGCACATCTCAATGCGCAGGTGCACATTGCTATGGCTGAAAACACAACATAGAACAAAACATACAATGCAACAGCTCTCTGAAAACCAAATAAAGTATAAAAATGTATTATATTGCTAATGCTATGCTTATAAATTAGAGATGCTTGGCAAATCATTTTTGTTCAAAATTAATTGAGCCCGTCTGCCACACGTAAAGGCGATCTCTGTAAGACGGGAACCTAACACTAAGTTCAACCTGTTAAGTGCCATTGTTCTGTCCCCACATGAAGGCGAATGAAGGTGTAACTGATAATGACTGTGTGACTGTCCTACCTTTGTGTCCAAGCAGTGGAGCAGACCGGACCCGCAGATGCTCAGGTTTGATGGACCCAGACGTAGACACGAGGATGCAATCAAACGTGGGTTTATTTGATCCAAAGCAGCGATATACGATGAGGCAATACAGTAATGCGGTAGCAGAGTAGATGCTGTCGCGTAGATGTCTTTCCTGAGGCTAACTGCTGGTCAAAAATGGATGCCTTCACAAGCCAAGGTGTGTATCTCCAGTCACACAGGAATGTAGCACTGAAAATGGCTGCAGGAAGTGACAAGAACCAAGGCTGCTTAAAACCACGCCCAGCAGAGAAAAACTTTAATAACAAGAACAAGGCGTGCAGCATACGAATTCCGGCCAGCAGATGGCAGCAGAGAACAATACATTGAAACAACATAGGTAAAAGAAGAAATAATAATACAGTGTATGAATTCAATTTGGAAAGAACAGCACAGCCATGACAGCTACCATGAAGTTCAGGGGGTGTAGGTTCCGCATGCATGGTGGGCCCCCTTTGGTTTTTATCATTTTCGGTGCCAAAATGGCCTCCACCCAAATGTTGTCCTAATGGAAGAGCAATCACCTGTACGAAAACTTACTGATATAGTCACTGAATCGACACCTTTGCAGGAATGTTCCACCAATCGAAATCAGAAGCAAATTAACATTCCTTTTGTTAGCCTTCTGTCTCCCATTAGATCAAAAAACAATCAAATCTCTGTTCAACCGGAAGATGAGGGTAACAATGATAATCAGATTAGGGGAATTTTTCCGTTGGCAGGTGAAATGGAGGAATTTGGCAATATTGGCACTCATGCTGATGTTGATGCAGGGGAACTTTAGGATGCTAGGGACAACTCGTACGACTCTTTGATGATAAGCCACTACTCGTCTGATCTGATTGCAATACAGTCAAATTTGGAAACTAACCTTGATTATTCTTTTATACTACATGTTGAAGACATGGTCAATGATCCTAAATTCATAGTTAACGAAAGTTGCCTGGATGTACTTCTACGTCAGGTGAAGTGTCAGGATGCCGATGGTTGCAACCTAACCATATTTTCAATTACAAAACAAAGGAAGGGAAGTGCTTTGATCATTCGCAGCTGTTGCAAGAGAGGGCACTCGTCTTTATTATGGAATACGCAGCCTAAAATAGGACTTTTTTGGAGTGGGAATGTCCTTTTGGCAGCGTCTATCTTGTATAGTGGACTCAACTTTAAAAAAGTGCACGAGTTGTTTGCCATTATTGGTTTGACTACATTTTCAGAGACTTCTTTTTACCGTTACCAGACCAGATTTATTTTCCCAGCAATTGATATTGCCTGGCAGCAAGAAAACAGAAAAGTTCATGAACAAATGCATGCATTTTCGATTTGTTTAGCTGGAGATGGTCAATGTGATAGCCCTGGCCACTCTGCAAAATATTGTACATACACCGCTATAGAACTGTACACCAAAAAATAATTGATTTTGAAGTAGTGCATCGAAGCCAGTGCAGTTCTTCGGTTGCAATGGGGAAGTTTGGTTTCAAAATTGTGATGGAAAGAGTAATTAACAACGGCTTTGACGAATGTGTCTTTGGCTGGACAGGAACTGAAACCCTGCATAGACAAGATAGTGAATCAGTTCTGGTGCAGTGTGAAAACATGCGACCACAATGAGGTTTTCTTCAGGGAACGTTGGAATTCTGTTTTCTATCACATAGTCGACATGCATGAGTGGGAAGATGGAGAACACTACAATAAATATTCCCATTAAAAATTTAGAAATGAAAACACATCCGTTTTATGGCTCAAAAAGGAGAGCACCGCTTTTTGTAGATTGGAGGAGATCATCAAAAATTTACAGATCAGCAGCAATGTTCCCCACTTGATCCGAAATTGCCATACTGGACCACTAGAAGCCTTTCACACTTTGGTTTTGAAGTATCGTACCAAAAGGTTACATTTTGGAATTGATGGCATGGAAGCGAGAACAAAACTTGCAATTTTAGCTCATAATTATAATCTTGGAAGACAACAAGCCATTGTTCAAGTACCGACATTTGTGTCCAAAAATTTTTGACTGTTTAAAAATTGCTTTAGGAGAGATCACATCAGAGTGGAAGAGTCGAACACCTGATCTTCCACCCAACATTGCTAATGTTGAGAGGCCAAAAAAGGAAGACATTCTACGGCAAAATTGTTCTTGGTTTGGCAAAAAATAATTATTGACAGGTTATGTATCTTAAAAAAATATATATTATGTTTGTAGTTCTACAAATATTGAGTTTAGCTATTCCGTTGCTTTCCTGTTATTGAAAGTTTCGTTTTTATTTGTTTTATTAAAAATAACTTTTTTGGAAGTGATTATCTGTTTGCAGATGCAATTTCAAAGTTGAATAGAAATGGGGGCAATCCACCATCAAGTAGTTATACACTTTAATTGGTAAGTGCTGGATGAAAAAAATTTTTTTTCATAAAATGCTCATAAAAACAGTTTAGCTATATCATATACCTTTTGATGCGGGTGGAGAAAATATTTTTTCCACAAAACCCGACGGCCACAAGCAGTGTTATGAGCAGGTGACTAGCGTTTTACGTGAACAGCCACAACCGATTAACCACTTTAGTCCTCCAAAGCTGCCTTTGTATCTATAGTTCCATAGGTCTTTTTTTTCCCTATTTTAAAGGTGGATTGCCTGTGTGGAGGAGTACAGCTCTCTAGCCCTGGCGTGCGATTTCTCAAAGTCACTCTTCGGTAGGCGCATGAATAGTTAAAATGTTTGGGAGGTAGAGTGCTTCTATGTATCTTTCCACAGGCACTTGTTACCTCTCTGTTCTGTGACTAACATACGGTATACCTTTCTACACAAGCGGAGAACATGTAAATCCCCTGGCTTGCCTGGACGAGACAGACCACAGCAATGCGTACACCAGGTGCTCACAGTGCACAGAGCTAAGTCAACCAAATACATTTTTATTAGACTTTAATGTCTTAACCATTTTTTTTACATTTCTTTTTTTAATTCTACAGGTGGAATTCAACTGTTATTTATTTTTTATTGTTACAGAAGTAAAAGCTGAAAACTGTCCTGTTAAATATTTTTATTTTTATTAAATTCAATAAAATATCTAAATATCTAAATATATATAGATATAATTCATATATATAAAAGCAAATTATATTTTTGGACATCCATTACATATATTTCAAGAAAGATGATGCCTTTTAAAAATTTCATATTAATTGATTTATTAAATGTAGACACTAGATTGTACCATATAGATTTTGTTATCCTTTTATGTTAATTTTTTCGGTGGTTGTGGATTATTTTGTCAACCAAAATTACATGTCTCAAGTTCACATATCCCTTTCATTCCCCATTATTTGTATTATTTACATGGGAAAAAACTAGACAAAATTGTCTAGGGCTCCTTTCACACGTCCGCATTGTTTTGCAGGTATGCAAATTGCGTAAAAGCAAACAAAAACAGTATGGTACCCCCTTAGAAAAAAGTAATTTTGTCCGCACCTGTGGACAATAATAGGACAGTTTTTTTTTTCCGGAGCTACGGACCGGCAATGCGGATGCGTACAGCACAATGTGTGGTGTCCGCATCCTTTACGTCCCTGTAGACAATGAATGGGTCCACACGGACTGCGGAACTGGTACGGACACATTGGACTGACGTCTGAATGTAGCCTAAAATTGGTCATTCATTCTATAGAAATGTATAAGTTGTGTACACCTATAACAATACTACTATAATACCCCACACAAAGATAAATATGTGGAATAATATTTAAAAAAATCGCTTTTTCTCAGAGATCCCTAATCTCTCACATTTTCTGAAATATATGTAAAGAATGTCTAAAAACATTGTGTGAGGATTGGTAAAGGCTATGAGAGGATATGGAGGAGGCCTTTTAAAAAATAAATTATAAAAAAAATATATATATATATATATATATATATATACAGTGGGATGCGAAAGTTTGGGCAACCTTGTTAATCGTCATGATTTTCCTGTATAAATCGTTGGTTGTTACGATAAAAAATGTCAGTTAAATATATCATATAGGAGAATGAAGTTTATTGGATTTACAGAAAGTGTGCCTTAATTGTGCTTTAACAAAATTAGGCAGGTGCATAAATTTGGGCACCACAAAAAAGAAATGAAATCAATATTTAGTAGATCCTCCTTTTGCAGAAATTACAGCCTCTAAACGCTTCCTGTAGGTTCCAATGAGAGTCTGGATTCTGGTTGTAGGTATTTTGGACCATTCCTCTTTACAAAACATCTTTAGTTCATTCAGGTTTGATGGCTTCTGAGCATGGACAGCTCTCTTTAAGTCACACCACAGATTTTCAATTATATTCAGGTCTGGGGACTGAGATGGCCATTCCAGAACGTTGTACTTGTTCCTCTGCATAAATGCCTTAGTGGATTTTGAGCAGTGTTTAGGGTCGTTGTCTTGTTGAAAGACCAGCCCCGCCGCAGCTTCAGCTTTGTCACTGATTCCTGGACATTGGTCTCCAGAATCTGCTGATACTGAGTGGAATCCATGCGTCCCTCAACTTTGACAAGATTCCCAGTCCCTGCACTGGCCACACAGCCCCACAGCATGATGGAACCACCACCATATTTTACTGTAGGTAGCAGGTGTTTTTGTTGGAATGCTGTGTTCTTTTTCCTCCATGCATAACGCCCCTTGTTATGGCCAAATAACTAAATTTTAGTTTCATCAGTCCACAGCACCTTATTCGAAAATGAAGCTGGCTTGTCCAAATGTGCTTTAGCCCACCTCAAGCGGCACTTTTTGTGCTGTGGGTGGAGAAAAGGCTTCCTCTGCATCACTCTCGCATACAGCATCTCCTTGTGTAAAGTGCGCCGAATGGTTGAACGATGCATAGTGACTCCATCTGCACCAAGATGATGTTGTAGGTCTTTGGTGCTGGTCTGTGGGTTGACTCTGACTGTTCTCACCATTCGTCGCTTCTGTCTATCCGAGATTTTTCTTGGTCTGCCACTTCGAGCCTTAACTTGAACTGAGCCTGTGGTCTTCCATTTCCTCAATATGTTCCTAACTGTGGAAACAGACAACTTAAATCTCTGAGACAGCTTTCTGTATCCTTCCCCTAAACCATGATGGTGAACAATCTTTGTCTTCAGGTCATTTGAGAGTTGTTTTGAGACCCCCATGTTGCTACTCTTCAGAGAAAATTAAAAGAGGAGGGAAACCTACAATTGACCCCCTTTAATACTCTTTCTCATAATTGGATTCACCTGTGTATGTAGGTCAGGGGTCACTGAGCTTACCAAGCCAATTTGAGTTCCAATAATTAGTTCTAAAGGTTTCGGAATCAATAAAATGACAACAGTGCCCAAATTTATGCACCTGCCTAATTTTGTTTAAACAATTATAGCACACTTTCTGTAAATCCAATAAACTTCATTTCACTTCTCAAATATCACTGTGTGTGTCTCCTATATGATATATTTAACTGACATTTTTTATCGTAACAACCAACGATTTATACAGGAAAATCATGACGATTAACAAGGTTGCCCAAACCTTCGCATCCCACTGTATATATATACTGCCTGTCCAAAAAAAGTTGCCACCAAAAAAAAAGGTCACACACTAATATTTCGTTGGACCGCCTTTAGCTTTGATTATGGCACGCATTCGCTGTGGCATTGATTCGATAAACTTCTGCAATGTCACAAGATTTATTTCCATCCAGTGTTGCATTTTTCACCAAGATCTTGCATTGATAATGGTAGAGTCTGACTGCTGCGCAAAGTCTTCTCCAGCACATCCCAAAGATTCTCAATGGGGTTAAGGTCTGGACTCTGTGGTGGCCTATCCATGTGTGAAAATGATGTCTCATGCTCCCTGAACCACTCATTCACAATTTGAGCTCGAGCTTGTCATTTTGGAATATGCCCGTGCCATCAGGGAAGAAAAAATCCATTGATGGAATAACCTGGTCATTCAGTATGTTCAGGTAGTCAGCTGACCTCATTCTTGGAGCACATACTGTTGCTGAACCTAGACCTGACCAACTGCAGCAACCCCAGATCATAGCACTGCCCTCACAGGCTTATACAGTAGGCACTAGGCATGATGGGTGCATCACTTCATCTGCCTCTCTTCTTACCCTGATGCACCCATCACTCTGGAACAGGGTAAATCTGGACTCATCAGACCACATGACCTTCTGTCATTGTTCCAGAGTCCAATCTTTATGCTCCCTAGCAAATTGAATCCTTTTTTTGTGGTTTGCCTCACTGATTAGTAGTTTTCTTATGGCTACACAGCTGTACAGTCCCAATCCTTTGAGTTCCCTTCGCATTGTGCGTGTGGAAATGCTCTTACTTTTACTATTAAACATACCCCTGAGTTCTATTGTTGTTTTTCTTCAATTTGATTTCACCAAACGTTTAAGTGATCGCTGATCATGATCATTCAGGATTTTTTTCCCTCCACATTTCTTCCTCGAATACGATGGGTCTCCACGTAAAAATGTGGAGGGAAAAAAATCCTGAATGAACTACTAAAATTGGGAACGGAACTGTTCCAGTTTTTAATAATGCGTTAAACAGTTCCGTTCCCAATTTTAGTAGTTTCTGTAATCTCCTTAGATGTTTTCTCTGCTTGATGCATGCCAATGATTTGACCCTTCTTAAACAGACCAACATCTTTTCCACGACCACGAGATGAGTCTTTCGATATGGTTGTTTAAATAATGAGAAGCAACTCATTGCACCAGTTGGGGTTAAATAACTTATTGCCAGATGAAAGATAATCGCCCATGCATTAATTATCCAATAGGAGGCTCATAACTATTTGATTAGTTAAATTCAGGTGGCGACTTTTCTTTTGGACAGGCAGTGTATATTCTCTAATATATAAAGCTGAGTGTATGTGTGTGTGTATGTCCGCTAAAGGAATCCGCACCGTCACATTTACAATCACGTAATTTGGCACACAGGTACAACAGGTGTATGGGAAGGTTTTAGACCAGGTCTCAGCTCTGTAGGACGTACCGTTCCTGAGATATTCCCAAAAAAATGCATTAGCCAATAGTAGCTTGGTCACATGACCCCTATCAGCCAATAGAAGCTCGCAGGTCCTCCAGCCTCCACATACACAGTTTTACTCCAGGTTTCCATAACAACCCAGCCATTTATCTTCACTGCTGTAGGAGAGCTTTAAAGGAAATCTGTCACAAGGATAATCACTATTGAAGTAAAGCCATGGCGTAATAGCACTTAGTACCTTATTTCAAGATGTGCCTTTGTTCCAGCAATATATGTTTGTATCCTCTGAAAATCCAGTTTATTTGGTATGCAAATTAGCCAATAAGGTGCCCAGAGGGGTGTCACTCTTGCAGTAAGGAGCCCAGACATGCCCCCTACCACAATGTGTCCCCCCTCAAAAGACAAAACTCCGCCCCAAGGTCCCACTAAGCCACGCCCCTTATCTGGTTAGGAAACGCCCCTTCCCACTCCTTAGCCGACGGGGATTAAAGAAAAGAAGGTAAAAATCAACTTCTGTCAGCTGCAGGGGTGGAAGGGAGGGTGATTTTCTCTCTGCAGCTTACACTCAGACAGCACAGTGCTGCTCCCCTCTAGAGTGAGCTGTTCAAAAGGACATGCCCCTGATCCGGTTAGGACACGCCCCTCTCACTCCTCAGCCGACTGAGATTGAAGAAATGAAGTTAAAAATCAACTTCTAGGTCCCGATAAACCATGCCCATATCTGGTTAGGCCACGCCCCATTCCACTACTGAGCGGATGGGGATTGACAAAATGAAGGAAAAAATCAACTTCTGTCAGCTGCAGGGGTGGGAGGGAGGGTGAATTTTCTCCCTGCAGCTCACACTCAGACAGGACAGTGCTGCTGTCTTAGAGTGAGCTGTTCAAAAAGACACACAACAAATCCGGTTAGGCCACGCCCCCTCCCACTCCTCAGCCGAAAAGGACTGAAAAAATGAAGGTAAAAATCAACTTCTGTCAGCAGCAGGGGTGGGAGGGAGGGTGACTTTATCCCTGCAGCTCACATGCAGACAGGACAGTGCTCTGAGGTGGGCGGCCAGGCAGGGAATGAAACACAGCACTGCTCATGGGTGCTTCTGCCTGAAACGATTGGTAGAGCAGCAGCTCCCTCCCGCTGCTTCTCTACCAATCAGCTAACACTTTGTGCAGCAGTGAAGAGGAGGGTAGAATCCACCTCTTCACTCCTCCTCCTATTCCTTAATTGCAGGCCGCACAGGTGCTGGCACTGTTGCAGCCTGTTCAAACCCGCACTGCAGGTCGATTTAGGCTCCAGATTTTATTTGCTGCCTGTGGATGAGATTACTTGTAAGAGCCTAGGTAAATAGCAGAAAAGCATGGAACTTTATAGCTACTGATAAATGCAGGTCTGTCAGCCTGGCTGATGATGCCACAGGTCCCTCTGTCATGTCATGTGACCTTTAGAATATTGTGATGTCACAGGTCCCTTTGTGACATCATGCAACAGTTAGGTTTAGGACTCTGCAGCCTGAATGGCAGCCATATTTCTTCATCGCTTGACGGGTGAAGGCGACTTTTGCTAGTGCTTGACAAATTTTATTTTATTTTTCAAATATAAGACCAGAAAAGAAGGTCTGTTAGCCAAGCCGTTCCAAGTGTCACCCCGGAACGTGCTGAAGGCAGACAGGACCTTCCTTAGCCCAGCATAACATCTAGGGGCTGAATATGGAGACTTCCAGGAATCTTCCAAAGAAAAGGAACAGGAAGGGAAAGAGGAGAGTTCAGCCGCCAAATAAGAGGAGGAGAATAGTAACACCGGAGAGGGCAAATGATGGCGGCAAAGAAAAAATGATCAAGGCTTCAAAAAGACCTGAAAGCCCTATACAGGAGAGCATCAAGAGAAAGAGGGGAGAAGAGGTGGGGGGAAAAGCTGATGATGGACTCAGCACGTCCTACAATACTGACATGGAACAGCTGTCAGGTGAGTGCAGATCTAAGTTACCTAGAGCCAATACCCCCTAATGTAGGAATTCATGGGATTTTCCACTTTTGGAGAACCCTCATTTTTATCAAGATTAGGAATTCCTTTCTTTGCTACCCCTTAATGTAGTTACATTGTACTGTAATGGCTACAGGAGGCCAAATGCAAAAATATTAAATCTTATCTCTCCTGTCTCCACCAGGGACAATCCCAGCAGAAGCCCCTATCCTTGTGACTGGACCAGAAAGCTTCACCTTCTATAAAATCCTTGGAGAAGGTGGTTATGGTAAAGTAAGTATTAGGAATTCTTGGGACTTCTTCCTCATGTGTGTCATGTGGAGCAGTAATATCACTCTAGGGATGTCAACGCTTCCTGTCTTCTCATCAGGTCTCATGGCAAGACAGGCCTTTCTTCCGGTTCTAATGCTCTGTCTCCTACAGGTCATGCTGGCCACACATCGCGCCTGCCAACAACAACTGGCAGTGAAGCTGGTGAAGAAGCGGGTCCTGCTTCAGAACTTTAAAGACAATGTCCTGATTGAGCGACAGGTCCTGGAGGTGACTGGCAAGAGTCCATTGTTTAACCATGGTTATGCCACCTTCCAGACCAAGGTAAGAGTCTCATCCGCACTATTGGGGTTTGATCAGTGGGTCAGCTCTGCCCGACCCCCTCTGAGGAGGCTGCAAGACCTGCACCATAATAATGGGCCAGCTTCCTGAACTTTTGGCGCTTTCTACTTTTGCAACATCTCAGCTCTAAAGTAAAGTATATGTATAGAGTCTCAACACTCCAAGACTCCATTGTGTATTGCAAAAAGAAGTTATGTATTTTAGAAACTTAGATCATATTTTCTGTCTTTTATAACAGGACTATGCCTTCTTCATCATGGAGTTTCTTAGCGGAGGAGACCTAAGTGGCCTCATGAGAGCCAACACCCCATTCACCGTTCCAGTCACCAGGTAAGACAGAACATGAATATATTAGAAAAGCTGACGATAGCTGTCAGGAACACCTAGCTTTGTGTCATTATTAGTCTGGTAGTTTGACGGATGAAATGTTGATAATTTTCTTTCTGTCATCAGATTTATGGCAGCTGAGATCATCTGTGGGCTGCAGTTTCTCCACACCAGAGGTATCGTATACAGGGACATAAAACCAGCCAACATCTTAATGGACAGCGCCGGTCACTTGAAGATTGCCGATTTTGGTCTTGCAGTGATGAACATCTTTGGGGATAAGAAGATCTCAGAATATGCCGGAACTCTTAGATACATGGCTCCTGAGGTGAGGAATCATCGACTGCACATGCTACTGAGCTGTTTCTTTCTAGAGGGCTGGACAGCTCCATGAATTCTGCTGGCCTGGGTGATGTTCTAACTCTTATTGTCTGCTGGATGTTTTCACAGATTCTTCTACGGAAGCCCTACAATGCAGCAGTGGACTGGTTCTCAGCTGGTGTGATGATATATGAGATGGCGACTGCCAAATATCCATTCTATGCCGGTATACTTCCTGGAACAATCGAAAAGTCACTGATCAATGATGTTCCCACCTACCCAAAAGGACTCAACCCCCAAGCCAGAGACCTTATAGTGGGGGTGAGTAGAAAGACACATAGCAGTAATACAGCGGCTAAATATCATGAAAATGATGACATTGAACATTAGGGATAGCATTGCAATGTGTGATGGAATGAACATCTTTATTCTACATTTTTCCAGCTCTTAAACAAGTCACCAGAGAGTCGCTAGGTAGCGGTAGATAACATCAGGGAATATCCGTTTTTCATGGAAATCAACTGGACAGATATAGAGGGAGCAGGAGCTCGTCCACCATTCCAACTAGGACCAGTAAGTAAATGATCCAGAGAAGATGTGGGTAGTAGTACAGTTTCACTGTGTTCCTTCTTTTTCAACACCGCTTTTGGTATCTTCTCTCCATAGCCACCAGTGATGACATCAACAAAAATAGATGACATCCTGTCCTCCACCGAAGCCAATAAGTTACCAATGGCCGAAAGAGATCAAAAATTGTTCTGTGGATTCACATTTGCCAATGAGAACTGGCAGGTGGTAAAACCAATTAAAGAACCTGTCATACAACCTCGCAGGTGAGTCATTGTAGCTGAGAGGGGAATACGGTATAATTGGAGTTTATCTCCATTGCCCTGTGAATCTGTGCAGAGTGTAATTCCATTTACTGACTTATAGTCTGCTGATTTGTGGACAGAGCAAACTTGAAAGTGGTTACCATTTTGCAACGCTATTTCATTTCCTACCTGTTTTATTTTTTCTTGGTAGAACATTTGGCAAATTTGTGAGAGAGACCATCCGCAGGATCTGGAGGAGGATGAAAAACTGGAAGTAAAGAGCTCTGCTCTGTATACAGATGTCCCCAATAGATCAGTGGCTGAAAACCATCATGTTCCAGCAGAGCCTCTTGCTGACATCACAAACAGTAGAAAAATCTATCAAGACTTGCTGTCCTTGTATGAGCCTCAGATTCCAAACTCTGATATCTGCTCTCCTGACTACTCATCGGTACTGTGCCACACCAGTCCGGGTTCCTCAGCTTCATTTCCAGCTGCCACTGGAAGTAACCTGAGGGCTGTGACCTGCAGTGTAGCATGCAGCCAAGAAGCTATGGAGTCGATGAAGATTCTTCCAAGAGTCAATGACTTGACCACCAGCGCTTCTAGTCGACAAGTTGCCTCTTGTGCCCAAAGGGAAGGGTAGTCCTTAGGCCACGGTTCCCTAGAGGTTTCCTCCACAGGGGGTTTTTCCTCTCCTGCGTGTCAATGGATAATAACATAGACAAGAAAATGGCGACTTGTTAGACTCTGCCCTCAGTGGAGATCACACCATCCACTAGTGGTACAGAGGGACAGAAGAGGACATCTACCACCAATAAACAGTACCATTCACCATCATCTGGTTGTAGCATATTTTATGTTTTATCCAAAAAGTCCCACATGCATATTAGGGCATGAGCCATCCATGTACTATGGATTGCTATTTATCCTGCAGTTGGAGGAAATTTGAAGGCACTCTCATTAGATGCTGCCTTTTTTAGGTCATACTCCCCAGTCACATGCATTGAACTGTATTCTGTTACTGATGTTCAGTGTACAAGCTGCATGGAAAAATCTGCCACAAATCTGTCTTGTTTGCCCAGAGTCTAAAACAGGCTGTAAGGCCTCAAAACTTTGAGAAACCGGCAGACAAAAAGAAACGCTTAGGTTGGGTAGGCTTCGCCACCTAACCTCTGCCTGATCCCTGTTCTGACAATGAGCTGGCTGCCCTGCTTGGTAGACAGGCAAATACATTACAATGGTAGTCATATAAGAGATCACACCTTGGCTGGTTACTAGAGACAAGAAAACCTCAAAGCTCAGGCAACAGGGTGGCACCAAAGCCCAGCTAAATAGGGAGGCTGATCAGCTCCTTAGTCATCAGCTGGACAGGGAGAAAAAGGGAAGGATTAACTCTAGCAGCGCTGAAAGGAAGTTCACTAGACCCAATACACAAAGGGAGAGCGGAGCGACAGTCGCACCTACTCGGAAACAGCAGGACAGCGGTGGACTCAGGCCTTCAGCCTACCAGGTTTCTTTACTGAAGATTTCAAATGCAAACAGTTCAGGACAGGTCTTACTTGAAACGGACCGGCTGATGTTACAAAGAAATGCAGTATCCTCAGATGTTACAGTTTCCATAGCTGCACAGGTAAGCACAGGCCAAAAGGTGTCTCTTTAACACTGTTGAAGCAAACTTTCCTACTTACCACTTTGCTAGTTGACTTGTACTTTAGCATTCCAGTGTGCGGTGTAATACATTACTGTAAGCAATATCTCCCAACCAATATGGGCGTTCCCCTCCGTGGCAGGCATCGACTTCTGCTACATTATTTGAACAGGTTGCTAATCCACTCTTACACCTTGTGAAATGTAAATATAGACAGGTGGTCCAAACTGTGTGGAGTGTGCTCAGGCACTGGAGGCTTCTCCTGAATACTGGTGCCTTAGAGTCCATAAAGTCCTTTTTAAGACTGATCACCTCTACATGTCTTTCTCTACACCTCTTTTGCATCGGGCTGGCATTCTAGAGATGTTCTGGCTCTATCCTGATTGGTACAAGGTCCAGGAAGAGCTGGCTTGTCAGATTCACATTTGTGCTACCTTCTCCTAGACCTAGGCTGGTCTAGGCTACAACAGACTAACTGGAATAGACTGACTCTAGAATGTTAGCCCTCTCTTATATAGAGGGTGACACCAGCCCAATCTAGTGGTGGCTTAAAATATGGCCTGTGATTACCATATGCTTATTGAAAATATACAGTAAATGCATACATGACATGACAAACATATTTTTGCCACTTTGCAGTATAATGCGACTCATGGAGCAGGATGCTGCAGTAGTGGCCTGATGGATCCATTGCACTGAAGTCCACATCCCTGTACAAGGGTTAAAGAGTGAATACCAGGGGGGCCACTAACCTCCCCCTAAAGCCCCAAGGAGAAGCCCCAAGCCAAAGTTGTTTAAGTTACGCAGCATTTGCATCTCTGCTTCGTAACAATTTCCTCCAGCTAAGCACCTGAAAATAGACTATGGACGATGGACATTTGTGGACATTTGCCCTTATTGTTACTATGCAAAGACATCAACTCCCTACTTTATTGCACTTTGAAGGGTAAACTTGCACTGCGATGTATGCTGTTGTGTGCACTTATAATCTTTTGCATTGTTGAACTGCATTTATATGTTTTTGCAATACGGTATATCCTGTTCATTTGCACTGTTATTACACTCTTGCTGCACTGCACTATGGAAGGGGTTAAATGCACGGTCAGCTTCTACTGAGAGGCTTTATTACTTTTCACCTATGCAATATATTGGAGGGGGGGGGGGGGAATAAGAAACACACTGACTTTCTGTTTGTTTGGTTTAGCTCAGTTGTGTTTGTCTGAAGACTTGTTTATGTCTGGAAATCTGCTTATTCATGTCCATAGCCTTGAATTTAAGCTCTATACAAACTTATGATTTACAGAAATTGTAACAGTGTTTCTACTTAGGCTGTGCTTCTCCATTACACCCTTACCTCTAATATAGCGAGAAACTGTATAGAAGAAGAGCAGTCAGAGCCAGGACTGTATTTATAGCTCATGCTACCCGAATATGCCCCCATTAACCACCTCAGCCCCTATAGCTTAAACACCCTTAAAGACCAGGCCACTTTTTACACTTCTGACCTACACTACTTTCACCGTTTATTGCTCGGTCATGCAACTTACCACCCAAATGAATTTTACCTCCTTTTCTTCTCACTAATAGAGCTTTCATTTGGTGGTATTTCATTGCTGCTGACATTTTTACTTTTTTTGTTATTAATCGAAATTTACCGATTTTTTTGAAAAAAAATGACATTTTTCACTTTCAGTTGTAAAATTTTGCAAAAAAAACGACATCCATATATAAATTTTTCTCAAAATGTATTGTTCTACATGTCTGATAAAAAAAAAATGTTTGGGTAAAAAAAAAATGGTTTGGGTAAAAGTTATAGCATTTACAAACTATGGTACAAAAATGTGAATTTCCGCTTTTTGAAGCAGCTCTGACTTTCTGAGCACCTGTCATGTTTCCTGAGGTTCTACAATGGCCAGACAGTACAAACACCCCACAAATGACCCCATTTCGGAAAGTAGACACCCTAAGGTATTCGCTGATGGGCATAGTGAGTTCATAGAACTTTTTATTTTTTGTCACAAGTTAGTGGAAAATGCTGATTTTTTTTTTCTTACAAAGTCTCATATTCCACTAACTTGTGACAAAAAATAAAAACTTCTATGAACTCAGTATGCCCATCAGCGAATACCTTGGGGTGTCTTCTTTCCAAAATGGGGTCACTTGTGGGGTAGTTATACTGCCCTGGCATTTTCCAGGGGCCCTAATGTGTGGTAAGTAGGTAAATGACCTGTGAAATCCTAAAGGTGCTCTTTGGAATGTGGGCCCCTTTGCCCACCTAGGCTGCAAAAAAGTGTCACACATGTGGTATCGCCGTATTCAGGAGAAGTTGGGCAATGTGTTTTGTGGTGTCTTTTTACATATACTCATGCTGGGTGAGAGAAATATCTCGGCAAAAGACAACTTTTCCCATTTTTTTATACAAAGTTGGCATTTGACCAAGATATTTATCTCACCCAGCATGGGTATATGTAAAATGACACCCCAAAACACATTGCCCAACTTCTCCTGAGTACGGCGATACCACATGTGTGACACTTTTTTGCAGCCTAGATGCGCAAAGGGGCCCACATTCATTTTATGAGGGCATTTTTAGACATTTGGATCCCAGACTTCTTCTCACGCTTTAGGGCCCCTAGAATGCCAGGGCAGTATAAATACCCCACATGTGACCCCATTTTGGAAAGAAGACACCCCAAAGTATTCAATGAGGGGCATAGCGAGTTCATAGAATTTTTTTTTTTTTGGCACAAGTTAGCGGAAATTGATATTTATTTATTTTTTCTAACAAAGTCTCCCTTTCCGCTAACTTGGGACAAAAATTTCAATCTTTCATGGACTCAATATGCCCCTCACGGAATACCTTGGGGTGTCTTCTTTCCGAAATGGGGTCACATGTGGGGTATTTATACTGCCCTGGCATTCTAGGGGCCCTAAAGCGTGAGAAGAAGTCTGGAATATAAATGTCTAAAAAATTTTACGCATTTGGATTCCGTGAGGGGTATGGTGAGTTCATGTGAGATTTTATTTTTTGACACAAGTTAGTGGAATATGAGACTTTTTAATAAAAAAAAATAATAATTTCCGCTAACTTGGGCCAAAAAAATATCTGAATGGAGCCTTACAGGGGGGGTGATCAATGACAGGGGGGTGATCAATGACAGGGGGGTGATCAGGGAGTCTATATGGGGTGATCACCTCCGTCATTGATCACTCTCCTGTAAGGCTCCATTCAGACGTCCGTATGTGTTTTGCGGATCCGATCCATCTATCAGTGGATCCGTAAAATTCATACGGACCTCTGAATGCAGCCGTACAGGGGGTTATCAATGACAGGGGGGTGATCAATGACAGGGGGGTGATCAGGGAGTCTATATGGGGTGATCTGGGGTGATCAGGGGTGAATAAGGGGTTAATAAGTGACGGGGGGGTGTAGTGTAGTGTAGTGGTGGTTGGTGCTACTTTACTGAGCTACCTGTGTCCTCTGGTGGTCGATCCAAACAAAAGGGACCACCAGAGGACCAGGTAGCAGGTATATTAGACGCTGTTATCATAACAGCGTCTAATATACCTGTTAGGGGTTAAAAAAAATCACATCTCTAGCCTGCCAGCGAACGATCGCCGTTGGCAGGCTGGAGATCCATTCTCTTACCTTCCGTTCCTGTGAGCGCGTGCGCCTGTGTGCGCGCGTTCACCGGAAATCTCGCGTCTCGCGAGATTTCCTAATGTAATCGCCACTCATTGTTTCATAGTGCACAGCCTTGTCCTGGAAATCAGTGGTGTTGACTGTTTTCTCCAAGGCTCATTTGCTCAGGGCTAAATAAGACCACCATACTGGATAATAGCTCATACCATGATTGGATAACAAACGTTGTAACGTCAAAGCCCTATACCATGACTGGACAACATTTCCATACCATGACTGACTAATACCACCATACTGTGAATTTATAACACCGTCATACAATTTGTAAATACAACACAGTGACCGCATAACACCACCATACGATGACTGCATAACACCACTATACAGTCACTGCATGACAACGCCATACAATGACTACATAACATAGCCATACAGTGACTGAATAACACCGTCATATAGTAACTGCATAACACCACCATACAGTGACGGGATACCACTGCAATACAGTGAATACATAATACCGCCAAACAGTGGCAACAAAACATCGCCAAACAATGACTGTACAACAATACCATACAGTGACTGCATAACACCACCATACAGTGCCTGGATAACACCATCATATAGTAACTTAATAGCACCACCATACAGTATTGGCATAACACTGCAATACAGTGACGTATAACACTGTCATACAGTGACTGGATAACACTCCCATACAGTGGCTACAAAACATCACCAAACAGTGACTGGATGATACCACCATACAGTGACTGGATAACAGGGTGTAAGGTGGCACACTACAGAATATGATTAGAGTGCAGAGTACAGGGTATAATGAAGGGGCAAAGTACAGGGTATGAGTAGGGGCACTGTGCAGGGTATGATAAAGAGGAATAGCACAAGGTAGGGAGGACCTTACAGGGTATGATAAAGGATAAAATACAGGGTATAAGAGGACATAAATCAAATTCCTATGTTGACCGGGTATACTTATTCCTTAAAATATAACAACTTTTACTAGATATGCCATAAAATATTTAAAGTATTTGCTGCTGGGGGGCGTGGCCTAGCCGTCATGGTGTGAGGACGCAAGTCATTTCAGCTCCGACATTATCCTGCAGTATCCTGATTGTCTGAGCATTTGGCCTGATAGAAACACCCCTATGTGATCCGCAACTCACGGTTTACCGGTAACCGGAGTTTCTGCTCTGTGACTGCTGCGGTCACTGTCTGCTGGATCCTTTTGAGCGAGGCCTGTGAGCGGAGCGTTATCCAGCACTGCGGACCCTTCGGTGAGAGCGGGAGAGGTGGGGACGCACGAACATCTTACTCACCTGTGGTGGTGGTCGGGTGGGACCTGGAGCTGCTGATCGGTGTGGCCCCCCCGGCTCTCTCCCTGCTGGGCTGCCGGCTTGAAGTCCCCCACGTGTCTGGCGGTGCGGGCGCCATCTTACCTGTGACGCTGTGAACAGTCATCTTCATGCCCCAGGACTGGCGCGGGATCTTGGCTCTCCTGTCTGCATCCATCTGACAACTATATTGGGTGGAGAGTGCGCCTCAACTGAGTTGTAGGGCAAGTACATCCTGACTCCAGGAAAAGAATCTTTCTAGAGAGTGGTGCCACTGCTGTTCTGTTGCCCCTGAGTGAGGGTGCTGATTAAAGGGCCAGTGTTCCTATTACTGGTGAAGGGGAGATCACCTTATGGGCCGGAAAACGGGCACCTCAGGGCCAGCTAATCCACCTAAACTAATGCTGGACAATATGAGCCAGACAGAGGATCGAGAGGTTGGGACCTCCTCTGAGCGCCCAGAAGTGGACCTTGCAAAAGTTATGGCGGCCATCACTAACTGCCAAACGGCGCTTACGGTCAAAATCGACCATGTCCAGGCTGATCTTACTCTTCTCAGACATGATATTGATAAGATTAGAGAGAAAACAACTGAGGTGGAAAGGAGGGTGAGTGATGTGGAGGACAGAGTTCAGCGTGATGACTCTGCGATAAATGCGCTGCAGAATCAAGTCAAGACTCTGATGGTGAAGGTAGAGGATGCCGAGAACCGTAACAGACGGAACAACATCCGCATTATGGGTTTACCTGAAAGAGCAGAAGGGCCCTCTCCTGAAGAGTTTGTGGAACGTCTTATAAAACAACTCTTTGATCCTATAAATCTATCAGGGACTTTTGCAGTTGAACGTGCTCACAGGATTCCCACTCGCCCCCTGCCTCCTGGAGCCCCATCTCGTCCTTTCATCTTTAAGGTCCTAAATTACAGAGACCGTGATGCTATTCTGGCAGCAGCTCGCCGACTAAAGGATATTCATTTTGATAACACCCGGATCTCCTTCTACCCGGACTTTTCTACAGAAGTGCAGAAGCAACGTAGACAGTTCACGGCGGTGAGAACCCGGCTAAGAGAGAAGGGACTTATCTATGCCATGATGTATCCGGCACGGCTCAGAGTCCAGGAGGGAGAGCAGGTGAAGTTCTTTGCCACCCCTGAAGAGGCATCGGACTGGCTTGACCGCAGGGGCTGAGAGCCACATATCTAATGTTTTGGGTGTCTCACCATATGTTTCAGATGATCGTAATATTAACGGAGCTGAATGTGTGATGGTTGTGGTAACCTGCTGCATAGGTTCAGTTTTAGGTTTACCTAGAGCAGTGGGGTTAAGAACGGGTTCTCCGTTCCCCTTTTTCTACTAATGAGGCAAATGGGGGGAGGGTTTTTAGGCTTGGATATGTTGGGGTCATCTGGGCAGGGTGGGGGGTATTGCCTGATGTTACGTGCATATTTAAGAGCTCTTGCTCTAAAGTTTGGAAGTTGGTATGAATGTGTGAGTGTATGGCTTGGGTGGTGCAGTTACTTCTGGGATTATTGTCTCAACAAACCGCCATAATGTCGGTCTGTCGGTTTGTCTCCTGGAATGTCAGGGGTCTCAATGACAAAATTAAACGATCTCTGGTCTTTAATTTTCTACGAAATCATAATCCTGACATTCTGATATTGCAGGAGACACATTTGCAGGGGCGGAAGCTTTTAGCGTTAAAGAGGCCCTGGGTGGGTTCAGCATACCACGCTGTATATAATTCTAGAGCCAGAGGTGTGTCGGTTCTGGTAGCGAAGTCCCTTCCCTTCCGATCATATTCTGTGCATACGGATACGATGGGGCGTTTTGTGATTCTCCACGTTGCAATCAGGGGCATTGACTATCTTGTGGTGGGTCTTTATGTCCCCCCCCCTTTTCGGAGAGATATATTGGATGAGGTTATGAGAATGGTAGCATCTATGCCCCCGGTGCCTCTGATTGCATTTGGGGATTACAACGCGACTCTGGACCAGTCGTTGGATCGACTTCGCCCTAGTGATACCCATAATGAGGCGTTAAGCTCCTGGGCAGATGTATTCGATTTAACGGAGGGTTGGAGGTACTTGCATCCGGGATTGCGCCAATATTCCTGTTACTCTGCTTCACATGTTACGCTCTCACGGATAGATTTAGTATTCCTTAGTAGAGATCTATTGCCCTCTCTGGTGGTGGCTGACTACCTGCCACGAGGTATTTCTGACCATGCCCCTCTGTTAGTAATTCTGAAACAACCCCTGGCACCGGTTGAGAGAATATGGAGACTCAATAGTAAATGGCTAGAGGTCCTGCCTGTTGTTTGGGCTGTACAGCAAGGTGTGAAGGACTATTGGGACTTCAATGAGGGCTCAACTAACCCGTTGATAGAGTGGGAAGCCTTCAAAGTTGTGATGAGGGGTACTCTGATTCATGCGATAGCTACGTATAGGAAGGAGATGAGTGCTACTAGGACTAAGTTAGAGGGGGAGGTGGTAGAGAGAGAGCAGGCTTTTCTTACAAATCCGGATGGAGAGGGTCGTAGATTATGGGATGAGGCTCAGAGGAAACTTAGTTTACACCTAACAGAATATACCCAGAAGAAGTTATTGTATCAAAGGCGTGTAATATTTGCTGATGGGGATAAGAATGGGAGTGCTTTGGCGTTCCTGGCCAGGACTGAGTCGCCTCAGACAGTGGTCCCACACATCACCTGCGGGGATGGCTCAAGGGTATATCGACCGGAGGGCATATGTGAGCAATTTGTTCAATTTTATGCGGACCTTTATAGCTCCAAAATTGTGATGTCCCCGGATGAGATCCGATCTTTCCTTCAGAACATCCCCCTCACACCATTGGCAAGGGCGGACAGTAAGTTTTTAGAGGCAGCTATTGATGTGGAAGAAATTAAAGCTGCGATTGGAGATATGGCAGTAGGGAAATCACCTGGTCCGGATGGGTTCCCAGTCGAATGGTACAGATTAGATGTTGAGTTGCATTCTACACGTCTACTGAATCTTTTTAATTATGCATATGACTCCGGTGGGTTGCCTTTATCCTTTGGAGAGGCTACCATTGTGGTAATTCATAAAACTGGGAAGTCTCCGGACCACTGTGCATCATATAGACCCATTTCCCTACTGAATACTGACGCCAAGATCTTGGCTAAAATCTTAGCCAAGAGACTTAGTAGGGTAGTCTTATCCATTATTGACCCTGACCAATCTGGCTTTATGCCTGGGAAAACAACTGATATCAACCTTAGGAGATTATTTACGAACTTGCAGGTCAGGCATGAAAATGCGGGTTCAAGGGTCCTGGCATCTCTCGATAATGAGAAAGCCTTTGACTCGGTAGAGTGGCACTTTATTTGGGAGACAATGTCCCGCCTTGGCTTCCCTCCCTCCTTCATTCAATGGGTCCAATTATTGTATCAGGCGCCTACAGCGCGCATCAGAGTAAATGGCTCTCTTTCCCGGCCATTTAGGTTATACAGAGGTACAAAGCAGGGTTGTCCCCTGTCCCCGTTGTTGTTCGCTCTGATAATGGAACCTCTTACTCAATTGATTAATAATAGCTCCTTGATAGAGGGGTGGACGGTAGCTGGGATACAAGAGAAAGTATCGCTGTACGCGGACGACCTGTTGGTGTACTTAGATGACCCTGGCCCCTCCTTAGAAACCTTGCTAGACGTGGTGAATGGATATGGTAGGTATTCAGGATTGCGAGTGAACTGGGCAAAATCAAGTCTATGTATAGTGGACATGGAGGAAGGGATGGATATCTCTCCGGTATCCCCCTTGAAGGTGGTAGACAGCTTTCTTTATTTGGGGATTCACATACATAGAGACCCTCGACAATTCTGCCATCTGAATCTGAGACCCACTATGGAATATGTCACACGCAAGTTGGAAGCCTGGGAAAATCTCCCCTTGACCTTAATAGGCAGGATCAACATCTTCAAAATGGTGCTGCTACCGAAACTGTTATATGTATATAGAGCAGCTCCAGTGAGGGTCCCGAAGTCCCATTTTGATGTCATAGATAAAGTTATGTCCCGATTCCTATGGTGCCATCGGATCCCTAGGATAGCAAGGAAGATGTTGAAAGCCTCCTACTTACAGGGAGGTTTGCAACTTCCTGACTTATATGTCTATTATATAGCGACACGCCTGATGTATGCTTCCTGGTGGATTAGAGCAGATTCCAATAATCCGGCGGTGGTGCTGGAGGCTGCGCTAGTTGGTTCATATGAAGCTCTAACGAACTTGGTTTATAGGGGAGGTGGAGTTCTGGTCAGTGGGAGATACACAGAAGCTATGGTGACGGTCATAGAAGCTTGGGCGAGGTTTGTGAATACACATATGGATACTCAAGCAGGTAACATTTGGTCTCCGTATATCCCACTATGGCGTAACAAGCATCTCCCTGAGCTTTTACACTTGCCAGATTTTGAATTTTGGCCTAGGAAGGGGCTTAAGTATTTGACGCAGCTATTCCAGGATGGGGTCTTTCGCTCCTTTGAGAGTTTGCGGTCGGACTTCCTGTTACCTCGGACGAGTTTTTACCGGTTCCTCCAACTGAGACACGCGTGTGATAAGCAGTTCCACTCCTTGACCCTGAGCTTGGAGTGTGGTCCTCTGGAATCGGTAGCTAGGAGGAAACAATCATATAAACCAATTTCTTCCTTTTATGGTGAAATCATTAAGATGCAGGACTCTCCTATCCAGCGATCATTTGTTAGATGGTCGGCGGATATCCCAGAGTTGGAGGACTCTCATTTGGAGGAATGGCGTCTGGGGTGGAGGAGGTCTGTCGTGAGCTCTCGAGATCAACTCATTCAGGTCAAATGGATGCATAGGGTATATTTGACCCCGGTGCGTCTATATCAGATGCGGCAGATACCAAATCCTGGATGCGACAGGTGTGGAAGTGATAGCGGATCCTTTTTCCACATGGTTTGGTCATGTCCGTCTTTACAAATATATTGGAAGGGGGTGTGCAATTTCATTAATGTTAAACTGGGTCTACCAGGGATCTGTGATCCTATTGTTTGTGTTATGGGGCTAGTTGCTGATGCGACTCCATCCAAATATTGTAGAATACTGCTACGACTCTTAATGTTCTATGGTAGGAAGAACATACTCTTGAACTGGAAACCTCCCAAGTGTCCCACGGTAAACCAATGGGTGCAACTTATTAACAAAGATCTTCAGATGTACAAATTGACTTATAAAGCGAGAGGGACCCCTAGTCGGTTTGACAAAATCTGGGGTATATGGGTGCAGGCGGAGGGTACGGGTTGAGGCCCATTACTGGTTGGGACTGCGTCACCCAAGTGTGTGTTTGTGTGTGCGGATGTGAGTAAGTGTGTGCAGACCTCTATTTCCTTGCTTTTTTGCGACAACAAGGATGTTCTGTAACTAAATACATTTATGTCTCTTACTGTCGTACATTATGACATTGATGGAATTGTCTGGTCTTGCTTACGTGTGTGACTGTCATGCAGAATTGTTTTTTCCCTATGGGATTGTTGTATTAACTTGAAAAATGTTAAATAAACGCTATTAAAAAAAAAAAGTATTTGCTGCCTGTGGATAAGATTACTTGTAAGAGCCTAGGTAAATAGCAGAAAAGCATGGAACTTTATAGCTACTGATAAATGCAGGCCTGTCAGCCTGGCTGATGATGCCACAGGTCCCTCTGTCATGTCATGTGACCTTTAGAATATGGTGATGTCACAGGTCCCTTTGTGACATCATGCAACAGTTAGGTTTAGGACTCTGCAGCCTGAATGGCAGCCATATTTCTTCATCGCTTGACGGGTGAAGGCGACTTTTGCTAGTGCTTGGGAAATTTTATTTAATTTTTCAAATATAAGACCAGAAAAGAAGGTCTGTTAGCCAAGCCGTTCCAAGTGTCACCCCGGAACGTGCTGAAGGCAGACAGGACCTTCCTCAGCCCAGCATAACATCTAGGGGCTGAATATGGAGACTTCCAGGAATCTTCCAAAGAAAAGGAAGAGGAAGGGAAAGAGGAGAGTTCAGCCGCAAATAAGAGGAGGAGAATAGTAACACCGGAGAGGGCAAATGATGGCGGCAAAGAAAAAATGATCAAGGCTTCAAAAGACCTGGAAGCCCTATACAGGAGAGCATCAAGAGGAAGAGGGGAGAAGAGGTGGGGGGAAAAGCTGATGATGGACTCAGCACGTCCTACAATACTGACATGGAACAGCTGTCAGGTGAGTGCAGATCTAAGTTACCTAGAGCCAATACCCCCTAATGTAGGAATTCATGGGATTTTCCACTTTTGGAGAACCCTCATTTTTATCAAGATTAAGAATTCCTTTCTTTGCTACCCCTTAATGTAGTTACATTGTACTGTAATGGCTACAGGAGGCCAAATGCAAAAATATTAAATCTTATCTCTCCTGTCTCCACCATGGACAATCCAGCAGAAGCCCCCATCCTTGTGACTGGACCAGAAAGCTTCACCTTCCATAAAATCCTTGGAGAAGGTGGTTATGGTAAAGTAAGTATTAGGAATTCTTGGGACTTCTTCCTCATGTGTGTCATGTGGAGCAGTAATATCACTCTAGGGATGTCAACACTTCCTGTCTTCTCATCAGGTCTCATGGCAGGACAGGCCTTTCTTCCGGTTCTAATGCTCTGTCTCCTACAGGTCATGCTGGCCACACATCGCGCCTGCCAACAACAACTGGCAGTGAAGCTGGTGAAGAAGAGGGTCCTGCTTCAGGACTTTAAAGACAATGTCCTGATTGAGCGACAGGTCCTGGAGGTGACTGGCAAGAGTCCATTGTTTACCCATGCTATGCCACCTTCCAGACCAAGGTAAGAGTCTCATCCGCACTATTGGGGTTTGATCAGTGGTCAGCTCTGCCCGACCCCCTCTGAGGAGGCTGCAAGACCTGCACCATAATAATGGGTCAGCCTCCTGAACTTTTGGCGCTTTCTACTTTTGCAACATCTCAGCTCTAAAGTAAAGTATATGTATAGAGTCTCAACACTCCAAGACTCCATTGTGTATTGCAAAAGAAGTTATGTATTTTAGAAACTTAGATCATATTTTCTGTCTTTATCACAGGACTATGCCTTCTTCATCATGGAGTTTCTTAGCGGAGGAGACCTAAGTGGCCTCATGAGAGCCAACACCCCATTCACCGTTCCCAGTCACCAGGTAAGACAGAACATGAATATATTAGAAAAGCTGACGATAGCTGTCAGGAACACCTAGCTTTGTGTCATTATTAGTCTGGTAGTTTGACGGATGAAATGTTGATAATTTCTTTCTGTCATCAGATTTATGGCAGCTGAGATCATCTGTGGGCTGCAGTTTCTCCACACCAGAGGCATCGTACACAGGGACATAAAACCAGCCAACATCTTAATGGACAGCGCCGGTCATTTGAAGATCGCCGATTTTGGTCTTGCAGTGATGAACATCTTTGGGGATAACAAGATCTCAGAATATGCCGGAACTCTTAGATACATGGCTCCTGAGGTGAGGAATCATCGACTGCACATGCTACCGAGCTGTTTCTTTCTAGAGGGCTGGACAGCTCCATGAATTCTGCTGGCCTGGGTGATGTTCTAACTCTTATTGTCTGCTGGATGTTTTCACAGATTCTTCTACGGAAGCCCTACAACGCAGCAGTGGACTGGTTCTCAGCTGGTGTGATGATATATGAGATGGCAACTGGCAATATCCATTCTATGCAGGTATACTTCCTGGAACAATCGAAAAGTCACTGATCAATGATGTTCCCACCTACCCAAAAGGACTCAACCCCCAAGCCAGAGACCTTATAGTGGGGGTGAGTAGAAAGACACATAGCAGTAATACAGCGGCTAAATATCATGAAAAATGATGACATTGAACATTAGGGATAGCATTGCAATGTGTGATGAATGAACATCTTTATTCTACATTTTTCCAGCTCTTAAACAAGTCACCAGAGAGTCGCCAGGTAGCGGTAGATAACATCAGGGAACATCCGTTTTTCATGGAAATCAACTGGACAGATATAGAGGGAGCAGGAGCTCGTCCACCATTCCAACTAGGACCAGTAAGTAAATGATCCAGAGAAGATGTGGGTATAGTACAGTTTCACTGTGTTCCTTCTTTTTCAACACCGCTTTTGGTATCTTCTCTCCATAGCCACCAGTGATGACATCAACAAAAATAGATGACATCTGTCTCCACCGAAGCCAATAAGTCACCAATGGCCGAAAGAGATCAAAAACTGTTCTGTGGATTCACATTTGCCAATGAGAACTGGCAGGTGGTAAAACCAATTAAAGAACTGTCATACGACCTCGCAGGTGAGTCATTGTAGCTGAGAGGGGAATACGGTATAATTGGAGTTTCTCTCCATTGCCCTGTGAATCTGTGCAGAGTGTAATTCCATTTACTGACTTATAGTCTGCTGATTGGTGGACAGAGCAAACTTGAAGGTGTTACATTTTGCAACGCTATTTCATTTCCTACCTGTTTTATTTTTTCTTGGTAGAACATTTGGCAAATTTGTGAGAGAGACCATCCGCAGGATCTGGAGGAGGATGAAAAACTGGAAGTAAAGAGCTCTGCTCTGTATACAGATGTCCCCAATAGATCAGTGGCTGAAAACCATCATGTTCCAGCAGAGCCTCTTGCTGACATCACAAACAGTAGAAAAATCTATCAAGACTTGCTGTCCTTGTATGAGCCTCAGATTCCAAACTCTGATCTTTGCTCTCCTGACTACTCATCGGTACTGTGCCACACCAGTCCTGGTTCCTCAGCTTCATTTCCAGCTGCCACTAGAAGTAACCTGAGGGCTGTGACCTGCAGTGTAGCATGCAGCCAAGAAGCTATGGAGTCGATGAAGATTCTTCCAAGAGTCAATGACTTGACCACCAGCGCTTCTAGTCGACAAGTTGCCTCTTGTGCCCAAAGGGAAGGTAGTCCTTTGGCCACGGTTCCCTAGAGGTTTCCTCCACAGGGGGTTTTTCCTCTCCTGCGTGTCAATGGATAATAACATAGACAAGAAAATGGCGACTTGTTAGACTCTGCCCTCAGTGGAGATCACACCATCCACTAGTGTACAGAGGGACAGAAGAGGACATCTACCACCAATAAACAGTACCATTCACCATCATCTGGTTGTAGCATATTTTATGTTTTATCCAAAAAGTCCCACATGCATATTAGGGCATGAGCCATCCATGTACTATGGATTGCTATTTATCCTGCAGTTGGAGGAAATTTGAAGGCACTCTCATTAGATGCTGCCTTTTTTAGGTCATACTCCCCAGTCACATGCATTGAACTGTATTTTGTTACTGATGTTCAGTGTACAAGCTGCATGAAAAAATCTGCCACAAATCTGTCTTGTTTGCCCAGAGTCTAAAACAGGCTGTAAGGCCTCAAAACTTTGAGAAACCGGCAGACAAAAAGAAACGCTTAGGTTGGGTAGGCTTCGCCACCTAACCTCTGCCTGATCCCTGTTCTGGACAATGAGCTGGCTGCCCTGCTTGGTAGACAGGCAAATACATTACAATGGTAGTCATATAAGAGATCACACCTTGGCTGGTTACTAGAGACAAGAAAACCTCAAAGCTCAGGCAACGGGGTGGCACCAAAGCCCAGCTAAATAGGGAGGCTGATCAGCTCCTTAGTCATCAGCTGGACAGGGAGAAAAAGGGAAGTATTAACTCTAGCAGTGCTGAAAGGAAGTTCACTAGACCCAATACACAAAGGGAGAGCGGAGCGACAGCCGCACCTACTCGGAAACAGCAGGACAGCGGTGGACTCAGGCCTTCAGCCTACCAGGTTTCTTTACTGAAGATTTCAAATGCAAACAGTTCAGGACAGGTCTTACTTGAAATGGACTGGCTGATGTTACAAAGAAATACAGTATCCTCAGATGTTACAGTTTCCATAGCTGCACAGGTAAGCACAGGCCAAAAGGTGTCTCTTTAACACTGTTGAAGCAAACTTTCCTACTTACCACTTTGCTAGTTGACTTGTACTTTAGCATCCCAGTGTGCGGTGTAATACATTACTGTAAGCAATATCTCCCAACCAATATGGGCGTTCCCCTCCGTGGCAGGTATAGACTTCTGCTACATTATTTGAAAAGGTTGCTAATCCACTCTTACACCTTGTGAAATGGAAATATAGACAGGTGGTCCAAACTTTGTGGAGTGTGCTCAGGCACTGGAGGCTTCTCCTGAATACTGGTGCCTTAGAGTCCATAAAGTCATTTTTAAGACTGATCACCTCTACATGTCTTTCTCTACACCTCTTTTGCATCGGGCTGGCTTTCTAGAGATGTTCTGGCTCTATCCTGATTGGTACAAGGTCCAGGAAGAGCTGGCTTGTCAGATTCACATTTGTGCTACCTTCTCCTAGACATAGGCTGGTCTAGGCTACAACAGACTAACTGGAATAGACTGACTCTAGAATGTTAGCCCTCTCTTATATAGAGGGTGACACCAGCCCAATCTAGTGGTGGCTTAAAATATGGCCTGTGATTACCATGTGCTTATAGAAAATATACAGTAAATGCATACATGACATGACGAACATATTTTTGCCACTTTGCAGTATAATGCGACTCATGGAGCAGGATGCCGCAGTAGTGGCCTGATGGATTCATTGGACTGAAGTCCACATCCCTGTACAAGGGTTAAAGAGTGAATACCAGGGGGGCCACTAACCTCCCCCTAAAGCCCCAAGGAGAAGCCCCAAGCCAAAGTTGTTTAAGTTACGCAGCATTTGCATCTCTGCTTCGTAACAATTTCCTCCTGCTAAGCACCTGGAAATAGACTATGGACAATGGACATTTGTGGACATTTGCCCTTATTGTTACTATGCAAAGCCATCAAATCCCTACTTTATTGCACTTTGAAGGGTAAACTTGCACTGCGATGTATGCTGTTGTGTGCACTTATAATCTTTTGCATTGTTGAACTGCATTTATATGTTTTTGCAATACGGTATATCCTGTTCATTTGCACTGTTATTACACTCTTGCTGCACTGCACTATGGAAGGGGTTAAATGCACGGTCAGCTTCTATTGAGAGGCTTTATTACTTTTCACCTATGCAATATATTGGAGGGGGGGGGAAACAAAGAAACACACTGACTTTCTGATTGTCTGGTTTAGCTCAGTTGTGTTTGTCTGAAGACTTGTTTATGTCTGGAAATCTGCTTATTCATGTCCATAGCCTTGAATTTAAGCTCTATACAAACTTATGATTTACAGAAATTGTAACAGTGTTTCTACTTAGGCTGTGCTTCTCCATTACACCCTTACCTCTAATATAGCGAGAAACTGTATAGAAGAAGAGCAGTCAGAGCCAGGACTGTATTTATAGCTCATGCTACCCTAATATGCCCCCATTAAAGGTACTTTTACGCTTGACAATTACCAACATGTTTTGCTGCTTTTTGCACAAATGTAATAATAAAGTAGTCAGTATTAACAAAAGAGAAGATCAGTGGGGATGGAGTAAAAAAAATTATTGCTGGCACAATTAATTAATGTAATCACCACTCATTGTTCCATAGTGCACAGCCTTGTCCTGGAAATCAGGGGTGTTGACTGTTTTCTCCAAGGCTCATTTGCTCAGGGCTAAATAAGACCACCATACTGGATAATAGCTCATACCATGATTGGATAACAAACGTTGTGACGTCAAAGCCCTATACCATGACTGGACAACATTTCCATACCATGACTGACTAATACCACCATACTGTGAATTTATAACACCGTCATACAATGTGCAAATACAACACAGTGACCGCATAACACCACCATACGATGACTGCATAACACCACTATACAGTCACTGCATGACAACGCCATACAATGACTACATAACATAGCCATACAGTGACTGAATAACACCGTCATATAGTAACTGCATAACACCACCATACAGTGACGGGATACCACTGCAATACAGTGAATACATAATACTGCCAAACAGTGGCAACAAAACATCGCCAAACAATGACTGTATAACAATACCATACAGTGACTGCATAACACCACCATACAGTGCCTGGATAACACCATCATATAGTAACTTAATAGCACCACCATACAGTATTGGCATAACACCGCAATACAGTGACGTATAACACTGTCATACAGTGACTGGATAACACTCCCATACAGTGGCTACAAAACATCACCAAACAGTGACTGGATGATACCACCATACAGTGACTGGATAACAGGGTGTAAGGTGTCACACTACAGAATATGATTAGGGTGCAGAGTACAGGGTATAATGAAGGGGCAAAGTACAGGGTATGAGTAGGGGCACTGTGCAGGGTATGATAAAGAGGCATAGCACAAGGTAGGGAGGACCTTACAGGGTATGATAAAGGGTAGAATACAGGGTATAAGAGGACATAAATCAAATTCCTATGTTGACCGGGTATACTTATTCCTTAAAATATAACAACTTTTACTAGATATGCCATAAAATATTTAAAGTATTTGCTGCCTGTGGATGAGATTACTTGTAAGAGCCTAGGTAAATAGCAGAAAAGCATGGAACTTTATAGCTACTGATAAATGCAGGCCTGTCAGCCTGGCTGATGATGCCACAGGTCCCTCTGTCATGTCATGTGACCTTTAGAATATGGTGATGTCACAGGTCCCTTTGTGACATCATGCAACAGTTAGGTTTAGGACTCTGCAGCCTGAATGGCAGCCATATTTCTTCATCGCTTGACGGGTGAAGGCGACTTTTGCTAGTGCTTGGGAAATTTTATTTAATTTTTCAAATATAAGACCAGAAAAGAAGGTCTGTTAGCCAAGCCGTTCCAAGTGTCACCCCGGAACGTGCTGAAGGCAGACAGGACCTTCCTCAGCCCAGCATAACATCTAGGGGCTGAATATGGAGACTTCCAGGAATCTTCCAAAGAAAAGGAAGAGGAAGGGAAAGAGGAGAGTTCAGCCGCAAAATAAGAGGAGGAGAATAGTAACACCGGAGAGGGCAAATGATGGCGGCAAAGAAAAAATGATCAAGGCTTCAAAAAGACCTGGAAGCCCTATACAGGAGAGCATCAAGAGGAAGAGGGGAGAAGAGGTGGGGGGGAAAAGCTGATGATGGACTCAGCACGTCCTACAATACTGACATGGAACAGCTGTCAGGTGAGTGCAGATCTAAGTTACCTAGAGCCAATACCCCCTAATGTAGGAATTCATGGGATTTTCCACTTTTGGAGAACCCTCATTTTTATCAAGATTAAGAATTCCTTTCTTTGCTACCCCTTAATGTAGTTACATTGTACTGTAATGGCTACAGGAGGCCAAATGCAAAAATATTAAATCTTATCTCTCCTGTCTCCACCATGGACAATCCCAGCAGAAGCCCCCATCCTTGTGACTGGACCAGAAACCTTCACCTTCCATAAAATCCTTGGAGAAGGTGGTTATGGTAAAGTAAGTATTAGGAATTCTTGGGACTTCTTCCTCATGTGTGTCATGTGGAGCAGTAATATCACTCTAGGGATGTCAACGCTTCCTGTCTTCTCATCAGGTCTCATGGCAGGACAGGCCTTTCTTCCGGTTCTAATGCTCTGTCTCCTACAGGTCATGCTGGCCACACATCGCGCCTGCCAACAACAACTGGCAGTGAAGCTGGTGAAGAAGAGGGTCCTGCTTCAGGACTTTAAAGACAATGTCCTGATTGAGCGACAGGTCCTGGAGGTGACTGGCAAGAGTCCATTGTTTACCCATGCTTATGCCACCTTCCAGACCAAGGTAAGAGTCTCATCCGCACTATTGGGGTTTGATCAGTGGGTCAGCTCTGCCCGACCCCCTCTGAGGAGGCTGCAAGACCTGCACCATAATAATGGGTCAGCCTCCTGAACTTTTGGCGCTTTCTACTTTTGCAACATCTCAGCTCTAAAGTAAAGTATATGTATAGAGTCTCAACACTCCAAGACTCCATTGTGTATTGCAAAAGAAGTTATGTATTTTAGAAACTTAGATCATATTTTCTGTCTTTTATCACAGGACTATGCCTTCTTCATCATGGAGTTTCTTAGCGGAGGAGACCTAAGTGGCCTCATGAGAGCCAACACCCCATTCACCGTTCCAGTCACCAGGTAAGACAGAACATGAATATATTAGAAAAGCTGACGATAGCTGTCAGGAACACCTAGCTTTGTGTCATTATTAGTCTGGTAGTTTGACGGATGAAATGTTGATAATTTTCTTTCTGTCATCAGATTTATGGCAGCTGAGATCATCTGTGGGCTGCAGTTTCTCCACACCAGAGGCATCGTACACAGGGACATAAAACCAGCCAACATCTTAATGGACAGCGCCGGTCACTTGAAGATCGCCGATTTTGGTCTTGCAGTGATGAACATCTTTGGGGATAAGAAGATCTCAGAATATGCCGGAACTCTTAGATACATGGCTCCTGAGGTGAGGAATCATCGACTGCACATGCTACCGAGCTGTTTCTTTCTAGAGGGCTGGACAGCTCCATGAATTCTGCTGGCCTGGGTGATGTTCTAACTCTTATTGTCTGCTGGATGTTTTCACAGATTCTTCTACGGAAGCCCTACAACGCAGCAGTGGACTGGTTCTCAGCTGGTGTGATGATATATGAGATGGCAACTGGCAAATATCCATTCTATGCAGGTATACTTCCTGGAACAATCGAAAAGTCACTGATCAATGATGTTCCCACCTACCCAAAAGGACTCAACCCCAAGCCAGAGACCTTATAGTGGGGGTGAGTAAAAAGACACATAGCAGTAATACAGCGGCTAAATATCATGAAAATGATGACATTGAACATTAGGGATAGCATTGCAATGTGTGATGGAATGAACATCTTTATTCTACATTTTTCCAGCTCTTAAACAAGTCACCAGAGAGTCGCCAGGTAGCGGTAGATAACATCAGGGAACATCCGTTTTTCATGGAAATCAACTGGACAGATATAGAGGGAGCAGGAGCTCGTCCACCATTCCAACTAGGACCAGTAAGTAAATGATCCAGAGAAGATGTGGGTAGTAGTACAGTTTCACTGTGTTCCTTCTTTTTCAACACCGCTTTTGGTATCTTCTCTCCATAGCCACCAGTGATGACATCAACAAAAATAGATGACATCCTGTCCTCCACCGAAGCCAATAAGTCACCAATGGCCGAAAGAGATCAAAAACTGTTCTGTGGATTCACATTTGCCAATGAGAACTGGCAGGTGGTAAAACCAATTAAAGAACCTGTCATACGACCTCGCAGGTGAGTCATTGTAGCTGAGAGGGGAATACGGTATAATTGGAGTTTCTCTCCATTGCCCTGTGAATCTGTGCAGAGTGTAATTCCATTTACTGACTTATAGTCTGCTGATTGGTGGACAGAGCAAACTTGAAGGTGGTTACCATTTTGCAACGCTATTTCATTTCCTACCTGTTTTATTTTTTCTTGGTAGAACATTTGGCAAATTTGTGAGAGAGACCATCCGCAGGATCTGGAGGAGGATGAAAAACTGGAAGTAAAGAGCTCTGCTCTGTATACAGATGTCCCCAATAGATCAGTGGCTGAAAACCATCATGTTCCAGCAGAGCCTCTTGCTGACATCACAAACAGTAGAAAAATCTATCAAGACTTGCTGTCCTTGTATGAGCCTCAGATTCCAAACTCTGATCTTTGCTCTCCTGACTAGTCATCGGTACTGTGCCACACCAGTCCTGGTTCCTCAGCTTCATTTCCAGCTGCCACTAGAAGTAACCTGAGGGCTGTGACCTGCAGTGTAGCATGCAGCCAAGAAGCTATGGAGTCGATGAAGATTCTTCCAAGAGTCAATGACTTGACCACCAGCGCTTCTAGTCGACAAGTTGCCTCTTGTGCCCAAAGGGAAGGGTAGTCCTTTGGCCACGGTTCCCTAGAGGTTTCCTCCACAGGGGGTTTTTCCTCTCCTGCGTGTCAATGGATAATAACATCGACAAGAAAATGGCGACTTGTTAGACTCTGCCCTCAGTGGAGATCACACCATCCACTAGTGGTACAGAGGGACAGAAGAGGACATCTACCACCAATAAACAGTACCATTCACCATCATCTGGTTGTAGCATATTTTATGTTTTATCCAAAAAGTCCCACATGCATATTAGGGCATGAGCCATCCATGTACTATGGATTGCTATTTATCCTGCAGTTGGAGGAAATTTGAAGGCACTCTCATTAGATGCTGCCTTTTTTAGGTCATACTCCCCAGTCACATGCATTGAACTGTATTTTGTTACTGATGTTCAGTGTACAAGCTGCATGGAAAAATCTGCCACAAATCTGTCTTGTTTGCCCAGAGTCTAAAACAGGCTGTAAGGCCTCAAAACTTTGAGAAACCGGCAGACAAAAAGAAACGCTTAGGTTGGGTAGGCTTCGCCACCTAACCTCTGCCTGATCCCTGTTCTGACAATGAGCTGGCTGCCCTGCTTGGTAGACAGGCAAATACATTACAATGGTAGTCATATAAGAGATCACACCTTGGCTGGTTACTAGAGACAAGAAAACCTCAAAGCTCAGGCAACGGGGTGGCACCAAAGCCCAGCTAAATAGGGAGGCTGATCAGCTCCTTAGTCATCAGCTGGACAGGGAGAAAAAGGGAAGTATTAACTCTAGCAGTGCTGAAAGGAAGTTCACTAGACCCAATACACAAAGGGAGAGCGGAGCGACAGCCGCACCTACTCGGAAACAGCAGGACAGCGGTGGACTCAGGCCTTCAGCCTACCAGGTTTCTTTACTGAAGATTTCAAATGCAAACAGTTCAGGACAGGTCTTACTTGAAATGGACTGGCTGATGTTACAAAGAAATACAGTATCCTCAGATGTTACAGTTTCCATAGCTGCACAGGTAAGCACAGGCCAAAAGGTGTCTCTTTAACACTGTTGAAGCAAACTTTCCTACTTACCACTTTGCTAGTTGACTTGTACTTTAGCATCCCAGTGTGCGGTGTAATACATTACTGTAAGCAATATCTCCCAACCAATATGGGCGTTCCCCTCCGTGGCAGGCATAGACTTCTGCTACATTATTTGAACAGGTTGCTAATCCACTCTTACACCTTGTGAAATGGAAATATAGACAGGTGGTCCAAACTTTGTGGAGTGTGCTCAGGCACTGGAGGCTTCTCCTGAATACTGGTGCCTTAGAGTCCATAAAGTCCTTTTTAAGACTGATCACCTCTACATGTCTTTCTCTACACCTCTTTTGCATCGGGCTGGCTTTCTAGAGATGTTCTGGCTCTATCCTGATTGGTACAAGGTCCAGGAAGAGCTGGCTTGTCAGATTCACATTTGTGCTACCTTCTCCTAGACCTAGGCTGGTCTAGGCTACAACAGACTAACTGGAATAGACTGACTCTAGAATGTTAGCCCTCTCTTATATAGAGGGTGACACCAGCCCAATCTAGTGGTGGCTTAAAATATGGCCTGTGATTACCATGTGCTTATAGAAAATATACAGTAAATGCATACATGACATGACGAACATATTTTTGCCACTTTGCAGTATAATGCGACTCATGGAGCAGGATGCCGCAGTAGTGGCCTGATGGATCCATTGGACTGAAGTCCACATCCCTGTACAAGGGTTAAAGCGTGAATACCAGGGGGGCCACTAACCTCCCCCTAAAGCCCCAAGGAGAAGCCCCAAGCCAAAGTTGTTTAAGTTACGCAGCATTTGCATCTCTGCTTCGTAACAATTTCCTCCTGCTAAGCACCTGGAAATAGACTATGGACAATGGACATTTGTGGACATTTGCCCTTATTGTTACTATGCAAAGCCATCAAATCCCTACTTTATTGCACTTTGAAGGGTAAACTTGCACTGCGATGTATGCTGTTGTGTGCACTTATAATCTTTTGCATTGTTGAACTGCATTTATATGTTTTTGCAATACGGTATATCCTGTTCATTTGCACTGTTATTACACTCTTGCTGCACTGCACTATGGAAGGGGTTAAATGCACGGTCAGCTTCTATTGAGAGGCTTTATTACTTTTCACCTATGCAATATATTGGAGGGGGGGGGGGGGAAACAAAGAAACACACTGACTTTCTGATTGTCTGGTTTAGCTCAGTTGTGTTTGTCTGAAGACTTGTTTATGTCTGGAAATCTGCTTATTCATGTCCATAGCCTTGAATTTAAGCTCTATACAAACTTATGATTTACAGAAATTGTAACAGTGTTTCTACTTAGGCTGTGCTTCTCCATTACACCCTTACCTCTAATATAGCGAGAAACTGTATAGAAGAAGAGCAGTCAGAGCCAGGACTGTATTTATAGCTCATGCTACCCTAATATGCCCCCATTAAAGGTACTTTTACGCTTGACAATTACCAACATGTTTTGCTGCTTTTTGCACAAATGTAATAATAAAGTAGTCAGTATTAACAAAAGAGAAGATCAGTGGGGATGGAGTAAAAAAAATTATTGCTGGCACAATTAATTAATGTAATCACCACTCATTGTTCCATAGTGCACAGCCTTGTCCTGGAAATCAGGGGTGTTGACTGTTTTCTCCAAGGCTCATTTGCTCAGGGCTAAATAAGACCACCATACTGGATAATAGCTCATACCATGATTGGATAACAAACGTTGTAACGTCAAAGTCCTATACCATGACTGGACAACATTTCCATACCATGACTGACTAATACCACCATACTGTGAATTTATAACACCATCATACAATGTGCAAATACAACACAGTGACCGCATAACACCACCATACGATGACTGCATAACACCACTATACAGTCACTGCATGACAACGCCATACAATGACTACATAACATAGCCATACAGTGACTGAATAACACCGTCATATAGTAACTGCATAACACCACCATACAGTGACGGGATACCACTGCAATACAGTGAATACATAATACCGCCAAACAGTGGCAACAAAACATCGCCAAACAATGACTGTATAACAATACCATACAGTGACTGCATAACACCACCATACAGTGCCTGGATAACACCATCATATAGTAACTTAATAGCACCACCATACAGTATTGGCATAACACCGCAATACAGTGACGTATAACACTGTCATACAGTGACTGGATAACACTCCCATACAGTGGCTACAAAACATCACCAAACAGTGACTGGATGATACCACCATACAGTGACTGGATAACAGGGTGTAAGGTGTCACACTACAGAATATGATTAGGGTGCAGAGTACAGGGTATAATGAAGGGGCAAAGTACAGGGTATGAGTAGGGGCACTGTGCAGGGTATGATAAAGAGGCATAGCACAAGGTAGGGAGAACCTTACAGGGTATGATAAAGGGTAAAATACAGGGTATAAGAGGACATAAATCAAATTCCTATGTTGACCGGGTATACTTATTCCTTAAAATATAACAACTTTTACTAGATATGCCATAAAATATTTAAAGTATTTGCTGCCTGTGGATGAGATTACTTGTAAGAGCCTAGGTAAATAGCAGAAAAGCATGGAACTTTATAGCTACTGATAAATGCAGGCCTGTCAGCCTGGCTGATGATGCCACAGGTCCCTCTGTCATGTCATGTGACCTTTAGAATATGGTGATGTCACAGGTCCCTTTGTGACATCATGCAACAGTTAGGTTTAGGACTCTGCAGCCTGAATGGCAGCCATATTTCTTCATCGCTTGACGGGTGAAGGCGACTTTTGCTAGTGCTTGGAAATTTTATTTAATTTTTCAAATATAAGACCAGAAAAGAAGGTCTGTTAGCCAAGCCGTTCCAAGTGTCACCCCGGAACGTGCTGAAGGCAGACAGGACCTTCCTCAGCCCAGCATAACATCTAGGGGCTGAATATGGAGACTTCCAGGAATCTTCCAAAGAAAAGGAAGAGGAAGGGAAAGAGGAGAGTTCAGCCGCAAAATAAGAGGAGGAGAATAGTAACACCGGAGAGGGCAAATGATGGCGGCAAAGAAAAAATGATCAAGGCTTCAAAAAGACCTGGAAGCCCTATACAGGAGAGCATCAAGAGGAAGAGGGGAGAAGAGGTGGGGGGAAAAGCTGATGATGGACTCAGCACGTCCTACAATACTGACATGGAACAGCTGTCAGGTGAGTGCAGATCTAAGTTACCTAGAGCCAATACCCCCTAATGTAGGAATTCATGGGATTTTCCACTTTTGGAGAACCCTCATTTTTATCAAGATTAAGAATTCCTTTCTTTGCTACCCCTTAATGTAGTTACATTGTACTGTAATGGCTACAGGAGGCCAAATGCAAAAATATTAAATCTTATCTCTCCTGTCTCCACCATGGACAATCCCAGCAGAAGCCCCCATCCTTGTGACTGGACCAGAAACCTTCACCTTCCATAAAATCCTTGGAGAAGGTGGTTATGGTAAAGTAAGTATTAGGAATTCTTGGGACTTCTTCCTCATGTGTGTCATGTGGAGCAGTAATATCACTCTAGGGATGTCAACGCTTCCTGTCTTCTCATCAGGTCTCATGGCAGGACAGGCCTTTCTTCCGGTTCTAATGCTCTGTCTCCTACAGGTCATGCTGGCCACACATCGCGCCTGCCAACAACAACTGGCAGTGAAGCTGGTGAAGAAGAGGGTCCTGCTTCAGGACTTTAAAGACAATGTCCTGATTGAGCGACAGGTCCTGGAGGTGACTGGCAAGAGTCCATTGTTTACCCATGCTTATGCCACCTTCCAGACCAAGGTAAGAGTCTCATCCGCACTATTGGGGTTTGATCAGTGGGTCAGCTCTGCCCGACCCCCTCTGAGGAGGCTGCAAGACCTGCACCATAATAATGGGTCAGCCTCCTGAACTTTTGGCGCTTTCTACTTTTGCAACATCTCAGCTCTAAAGTAAAGTATATGTATAGAGTCTCAACACTCCAAGACTCCATTGTGTATTGCAAAAAGAAGTTATGTATTTTAGAAACTTAGATCATATTTTCTGTCTTTTATCACAGGACTATGCCTTCTTCATCATGGAGTTTCTTAGCGGAGGAGACCTAAGTGGCCTCATGAGAGCCAACACCCCATTCACCGTTCCAGTCACCAGGTAAGACAGAACATGAATATATTAGAAAAGCTGACGATAGCTGTCAGGAACACCTAGCTTTGTGTCATTATTAGTCTGGTAGTTTGACGGATGAAATGTTGATAATTTTCTTTCTGTCATCAGATTTATGGCAGCTGAGATCATCTGTGGGCTGCAGTTTCTCCACACCAGAGGCATCGTACACAGGGACATAAAACCAGCCAACATCTTAATGGACAGCGCCGGTCACTTGAAGATCGCCGATTTTGGTCTTGCAGTGATGAACATCTTTGGGGATAAGAAGATCTCAGAATATGCCGGAACTCTTAGATACATGGCTCCTGAGGTGAGGAATCATCGACTGCACATGCTACCGAGCTGTTTCTTTCTAGAGGGCTGGACAGCTCCATGAATTCTGCTGGCCTGGGTGATGTTCTAACTCTTATTGTCTGCTGGATGTTTTCACAGATTCTTCTACGGAAGCCCTACAACGCAGCAGTGGACTGGTTCTCAGCTGGTGTGATGATATATGAGATGGCAACTGGCAAATATCCATTCTATGCAGGTATACTTCCTGGAACAATCGAAAAGTCACTGATCAATGATGTTCCCACCTACCCAAAAGGACTCAACCCCCAAGCCAGAGACCTTATAGTGGGGGTGAGTAAAAAGACACATAGCAGTAATACAGCGGCTAAATATCATGAAAATGATGACATTGAACATTAGGGATAGCATTGCAATGTGTGATGGAATGAACATCTTTATTCTACATTTTTCCAGCTCTTAAACAAGTCACCAGAGAGTCGCCAGGTAGCGGTAGATAACATCAGGGAACATCCGTTTTTCATGGAAATCAACTGGACAGATATAGAGGGAGCAGGAGCTCGTCCACCATTCCAACTAGGACCAGTAAGTAAATGATCCAGAGAAGATGTGGGTAGTAGTACAGTTTCACTGTGTTCCTTCTTTTTCAACACCGCTTTTGGTATCTTCTCTCCATAGCCACCAGTGATGACATCAACAAAAATAGATGACATCCTGTCCTCCACCGAAGCCAATAAGTCACCAATGGCCGAAAGAGATCAAAAACTGTTCTGTGGATTCACATTTGCCAATGAGAACTGGCAGGTGGTAAAACCAATTAAAGAACCTGTCATACAACCTCGCAGGTGAGTCATTGTAGCTGAGAGGGGAATACGGTATAATTGGAGTTTCTCTCCATTGCCCTGTGAATCTGTGCAGAGTGTAATTCCATTTACTGACTTATAGTCTGCTGATTGGTGGACAGAGCAAACTTGAAGGTGGTTACCATTTTGCAACGCTATTTCATTTCCTACCTGTTTTATTTTTTCTTGGTAGAACATTTGGCAAATTTGTGAGAGAGACCATCCGCAGGATCTGGAGGAGGATGAAAAACTGGAAGTAAAGAGCTCTGCTCTGTATACAGATGTCCCCAATAGATCAGTGGCTGAAAACCATCATGTTCCAGCAGAGCCTCTTGCTGACATCACAAACAGTAGAAAAATCTATCAAGACTTGCTGTCCTTGTATGAGCCTCAGATTCCAAACTCTGATCTTTGCTCTCCTGACTACTCATCGGTACTGTGCCACACCAGTCCTGGTTCCTCAGCTTCATTTCCAGCTGCCACTAGAAGTAACCTGAGGGCTGTGACCTGCAGTGTAGCATGCAGCCAAGAAGCTATGGAGTCGATGAAGATTCTTCCAAGAGTCAATGACTTGACCACCAGCGCTTCTAGTCGACAAGTTGCCTCTTGTGCCCAAAGGGAAGGGTAGTCCTTTGGCCACGGTTCCCTAGAGGTTTCCTCCACAGGGGGTTTTTCCTCTCCTGCGTGTCAATGGATAATAACATCGACAAGAAAATGGCGACTTGTTAGACTCTGCCCTCAGTGGAGATCACACCATCCACTAGTGGTACAGAGGGACAGAAGAGGATATCTACCACCAATAAACAGTACCATTCACCATCATCTGGTTGTAGCATATTTTATGTTTTATCCAAAAAGTCCCACATGCATATTAGGGCATGAGCCATCCATGTACTATGGATTGCTATTTATCCTGCAGTTGGAGGAAATTTGAAGGCACTCTCATTAGATGCTGCCTTTTTTAGGTCATACTCCCCAGTCACATGCATTGAACTGTATTTTGTTACTGATGTTCAGTGTACAAGCTGCATGGAAAAATCTGCCACAAATCTGTCTTGTTTGCCCAGAGTCTAAAACAGGCTGTAAGGCCTCAAAACTTTGAAAAACCGGCAGACAAAAAGAAACGCTTAGGTTGGGTAGGCTTCGCCACCTAACCTCTGCCTGATCCCTGTTCTGACAATGAGCTGGCTGCCCTGCTTGGTAGACAGGCAAATACATTACAATGGTAGTCATATAAGAGATCACACCTTGGCTGGTTACTAGAGACAAGAAAACCTCAAAGCTCAGGCAACGGGGTGGCACCAAAGCCCAGCTAAATAGGGAGGCTGATCAGCTCCTTAGTCATCAGCTGGACAGGGAGAAAAAGGGAAGTATTAACTCTAGCAGTGCTGAAAGGAAGTTCACTAGACCCAATACACAAAGGGAGAGCGGAGCGACAGCCGCACCTACTCGGAAACAGCAGGACAGCGGTGGACTCAGGCCTTCAGCCTACCAGGTTTCTTTACTGAAGATTTCAAATGCAAACAGTTCAGGACAGGTCTTACTTGAAATGGACTGGCTGATGTCACAAAGAAATACAGTATCCTCAGATGTTACAGTTTCCATAGCTGCACAGGTAAGCACAGGCCAAAAGGTGTCTCTTTAACACCGTTGAAGCAAACTTTCCTACTTACCACTTTGCTAGTTGACTTGTACTTTAGCATCCCAGTGTGCGGTGTAATACATTACTGTAAGCAATATCTCCCAACCAATATGGGCGTTCCCCTCCGTGGCAGGCATAGACTTCTGCTACATTATTTGAACAGGTTGCTAATCCACTCTTACACCTTGTGAAATGGAAATATAGACAGGTGGTCCAAACTTTGTGGAGTGTGCTCAGGCACTGGAGGCTTCTCCTGAATACTGGTGCCTTAGAGTCCATAAAGTCCTTTTTAAGACTGATCACCTCTACATGTCTTTCTCTACACCTCTTTTGCATCGGGCTGGCTTTCTAGAGATGTTCTGGCTCTATCCTGATTGGTACAAGGTCCAGGAAGAGCTGGCTTGTCAGATTCACATTTGTGCTACCTTCTCCTAGACCTAGGCTGGTCTAGGCTACAACAGACTAACTGGAATAGACTGACTCTAGAATGTTAGCCCTCTCTTATATAGAGGGTGACACCAGCCCAATCTAGTGGTGGCTTAAAATATGGCCTGTGATTACCATGTGCTTATAGAAAATATACAGTAAATGCATACATGACATGACGAACATATTTTTGCCACTTTGCAGTATAATGCGACTCATGGAGCAGGATGCCGCAGTAGTGGCCTGATGGATCCATTGGACTGAAGTCCACATCCCTGTACAAGGGTTAAAGAGTGAATACCAGGGGGGCCACTAGCCTCCCCCTAAAGCCCCAAGGAGAAGCCCCAAGCCAAAGTTGTTTAAGTTACGCAGCATTTGCATCTCTGCTTCGTAACAATTTCCTCCTGCTAAGCACCTGGAAATAGACTATGGACAATGGACATTTGTGGACATTTGCCCTTATTGTTACTATGCAAAGCCATCAAATCCCTACTTTATTGCACTTTGAAGGGTAAACTTGCACTGCGATGTATGCTGTTGTGTGCACTTATAATCTTTTGCATTGTTGAACTGCATTTATATGTTTTTGCAATACGGTATATCCTGTTCATTTGCACTGTTATTACACTCTTGCTGCACTGCACTATGGAAGGGGTTAAATGCACGGTCAGCTTCTATTGAGAGGCTTTATTACTTTTCACCTATGCAATATATTGGAGGGGGGGGGGGGGAAACAAAGAAACACACTGACTTTCTGATTGTCTGGTTTAGCTCAGTTGTGTTTGTCTGAAGACTTGTTTATGTCTGGAAATCTGCTTATTCATGTCCATAGCCTTGAATTTAAGCTCTATACAAACTTATGATTTACAGAAATTGTAACAGTGTTTCTACTTAGGCTGTGCTTCTCCATTACACCCTTACCTCTAATATAGCGAGAAACTGTATAGAAGAAGAGCAGTCAGAGCCAGGACTGTATTTATAGCTCATGCTACCCTAATATGCCCCCATTAAAGGTACTTTTACGCTTGACAATTACCAACATGTTTTGCTGCTTTTTGCACAAATGTAATAATAAAGTAGTCAGTATTAACAAAAGAGAAGATCAGTGGGGATGGAGTAAAAAAAATTATTGCTGGCACAATTAATTAATGTAATCGCCACTCATTGTTCCATAGTGCACAGCCTTGTCCTGGAAATCAGGGGTGTTGACTGTTTTCTCCAAGGCTCATTTGCTCAGGGCTAAATAAGACCACCATACTGGATAATAGCTCATACCATGATTGGATAACAAACGTTGTAACGTCAAAGCCCTATACCATGACTGGACAACATTTCCATACCATGACTGACTAATACCACCATACTGTGAATTTATAACACCGTCATACAATGTGCAAATACAACACAGTGACCGCATAACACCACCATACGATGACTGCATAACACCACTATACAGTCACTGCATGACAACGCCATACAATGACTACATAACATAGCCATACAGTGACTGAATAACACCGTCATATAGTAACTGCATAACACCACCATACAGTGACGGGATACCACTGCAATACAGTGAATACATAATACCGCCAAACAGTGGCAACAAAACATCGCCAAACAATGACTGTATAACAATACCATACAGTGACTGCATAACACCACCATACAGTGCCTGGATAACACCATCATATAGTAACTTAATAGCACCACCATACAGTATTGGCATAACACCGCAATACAGTGACGTATAACACTGTCATACAGTGACTGGATAACACTCCCATACAGTGGCTACAAAACATCACCAAACAGTGACTGGATGATACCACCATACAGTGACTGGATAACAGGGTGTAAGGTGTCACACTACAGAATATGATTAGGGTGCAGAGTACAGGGTATAATGAAGGGGCAAAGTACAGGGTATGAGTAGGGGCACTGTGCAGGGTATGATAAAGAGGCATAGCACAAGGTAGGGAGGACCTTACAGGGTATGATAAAGGGTAAAATACAGGGTATAAGAGGACATAAATCAAATTCCTATGTTGACCGGGTATACTTATTCCTTAAAATATAACAACTTTTACTAGATATGCCATAAAATATTTAAAGTATTTGCTGCCTGTGGATGAGATTACTTGTAAGAGCCTAGGTAAATAGCAGAAAAGCATGGAACTTTATAGCTACTGATAAATGCAGGCCTGTCAGCCTGGCTGATGATGCCACAGGTTCCTCTGTCATGTCATGTGACCTTTAGAATATGGTGATGTCACAGGTCCCTTTGTGACATCATGCAACAGTTAGGTTTAGGACTCTGCAGCCTGAATGGCAGCCATATTTCTTCATCGCTTGACGGGTGAAGGCGACTTTTGCTAGTGCTTGGCAAATTTTATTTAATTTTTCAAATATAAGACCAGAAAAGAAGGTCTGTTAGCCAAGCCGTTCCAAGTGTCACCCCGGAACGTGCTGAAGGCAGACAGGACCTTCCTCAGCCCAGCATAACATCTAGGGGCTGAATATGGAGACTTCCAGGAATCTTCCAAAGAAAAGGAAGAAGAAGGGAAAGAGGAGAGTTCAGCCGCCAAATAAGAGGAGGAGAATAGTAACACCGGAGAGGGCAAATGATGGCGGCAAAGAAAAAATGATCAAGGCTTCAAAAAGACCTGGAAGCCCTATACAGGAGAGCATCAAGAGGAAGAGGGGAGAAGAGGTGGGGGGGAAAGCTGATGATGGACTCAGCATGTCCTACAATACTGACATGGAACAGCTGTCAGGTGAGTGCAGATCTAAGTTACCTAGAGCCAATACCCCCTAATGTAGGAATTCATGGGATTTTCTACTTTTGGAGAACCCTCATTTTTATCAAGATTAAGAAATCCTTTCTTTGCTACCCCTTAATGTAGTTACATTGTACTGTAATGGCCACAGGAGGCCAAATGCAAAAATATTAAATCTTATCTCTCCTGTCTCCACCAGGGACAATCCCAGCAGAAGCCCCCATCCTTGTGACTGGACCAGAAAGCTTCACCTTCCATAAAATCCTTGGAGAAGGTGGTTATGGTAAAGTAAGTATTAGGAATTCTTGGGACTTCTTCCTCATGTGTGTCATGTGGAGCAGTAATATCACTCTAGGGATGTCAACGCTTCCTGTCTTCTCATCAGGTCTCATGGCAGGACAGGCCTTTCTTCCGGTTCTAATGCTCTGTCTCCTACAGGTCATGCTGGCCACACATCACGCCTGCCAACAACAACTGGCAGTGAAGCTGGTGAAGAAGAGGGTCCTTCTTCAGGACTTTAAAGACAATGTCCTAATTGAGCGACAGGTCCTGGAGGTGACTGGCAAGAGTCCATTGTTTACCCATGCTTATGCCACCTTCCAGACCAAGGTAAGAGTCTCATCCGCACTATTGGGGTTTGATCAGTGGGTCAGCTCTGCCCGACCCCCTCTGAGGAGGCTGCAAGACCTGCACCATAATAATGGGTCAGCCTCCTGAACTTTTGGCGCTTTCTACTTTTGCAACATCTCAGCTCTAAAGTAAAGTATATGTATAGAGTCTCAACACTCCAAGACTCCATTGTGTATTGCAAAAAGAAGTTATGTATTTTAGAAACTTAGATCATATTTTCTGTCTTTTATCACAGGACTATGCCTTCTTCATCATGGAGTTTCTTAGCGGAGGAGACCTAAGTGGCCTCATGAGAGCCAACACCCCATTCACCGTTCCAGTCACCAGGTAAGACAGAACATGAATATATTAGAAAAGCTGACGATAGCTGTCAGGAACACCTAGCTTTGTGTCATTATTAGTCTGGTAGTTTGACGGATGAAATGTTGATAATTTTCTTTCTGTCATCAGATTTATGGCAGCTGAGATCATCTGTGGGCTGCAGTTTCTCCACACCAGAGGCATCGTACACAGGGACATAAAACCAGCCAACATCTTAATGGACAGCGCCGGTCACTTGAAGATTGCCGATTTTGGTCTTGCAGTGATGAACATCTTTGGGGATAAGAAGATCTCAGAATATGCCGGAACTCTTAGATACATGGCTCCTGAGGTGAGGAATCATCGACTGCACATGCTACTGAGCTGTTTCTTTCTAGAGGGCTGGACAGCTCCATGAATTCTGCTGGCCTGGGTGATGTTCTAACTCTTATTGTCTGCTGGATGTTTTCACAGATTCTTCTACGGAAGCCCTACAACGCAGCAGTGGACTGGTTCTCAGCTGGTGTGATGATATATGAGATGGCAACTGGCAAATATCCATTCTATGCAGGTATACTTCCTGGAACAATCGAAAAGTCACTGATCAATGATGTTCCCACCTACCCAAAAGAACTCAACCCCCAAGCCAGAGACCTTATAGTGGGGGTGAGTAGAAAGACACATAGCAGTAATACAGAAAATGATGACATTGAACATTAGGGATAGCATTGCAATGTGTGATGGAATGAACATCTTTATTCTACATTTTTCCAGCTCTTAAACAAGTCACCAGAGAGTCGCCAGGTAGCGGTAGATAACATCAGGGAACATCCGTTTTTCATGGAAATCAACTGGACAGATATAGAGGGAGCAGGAGCTCGTCCACCATTCCAACTAGGACCAGTAAGTAAATGATCCAGAGAAGATGTGGGTAGTAGTACAGTTTCACTGTGTTCCTTCTTTTTCAACACCGCTTTTGGTATCTTCTCTCCATAGCCACCAGTGATGACATCAACAAAAATAGATGACATCCTGTCCTCCACCGAAGCCAATAAATCACCAATGGCCGAAAGAGATCAAAAACTGTTCTGTGGATTCACATTTGCCAATGAGAACTGGCAGGTGGTAAAACCAATTAAAGAACCTGTCATACGACCTCGCAGGTGAGTCATTGTAGCTGAGAGGGGAATACGGTATAATTGGAGTTTCTCTCCATTGCCCTGTGAATCTGTGCAGAGTGTAATTCCATTTACTAACTTATAGTCTGCTGATTGGTGGACAGAGCAAACTTGAAGGTGGTTACCATTTTGCAACGCTATTTCATTTCCTACCTGTTTTATTTTTTCTTGGTAGAAAATTTGGCAAATTTGTGAGAGAGACCATCCGCAGGATCTGGAGGAGGATGAAAACTGGAAGTAAAGAGCTCTGCTCTGTATACAGATGTCCCCAATAGATCAGTGGCTGAAAACCATCATGTTCCAGCAGAGCCTCTTGCTGACATCACAAACAGTAGAAAAATCTATCAAGACTTGCTGTCCTTGTATGAGCCTCAGATTCCAAACTCTGATCTTTGCTCTCCTGACTACTCATCGGTACTGTGCCACACCAGTCCTGGTTCCTCAGCTTCATTTCCAGCTGCCACTAGAAGTAACCTGAGGGCTGTGACCTGCAGTGTAGCATGCAGCCAAGAAGCTATGGAGTCGATGAAGATTCTTCCAAGAGTCAATGACTTGACCACCAGCGCTTCTAGTCGACAAGTTGCCTCTTGTGCCCAAAGGGAAGGGTAGTCCTTTGGCCACGGTTCCCTAGAGGTTTCCTCCACAGGGGGTTTTTCCTCTCCTGCGTGTCAATGGATAATAACATAGACAAGAAAATGGCGACTTGTTAGACTCTGCCCTCAGTGGAGATCACACCATCCACTAGTGGTACAGAGGGACAGAAGAGGACATCTACCACCAATAAACAGTACCATTCACCATCATCTGGTTGTAGCATATTTTATGTTTTATCCAAAAAGTCCCACATGCATATTAGGGCATGAGCCATCCATGTACTATGGATTGCTATTTATCCTGCAGTTGGAGGAAATTTGAAGGCACTCTTATTAGATGCTGCCTTTTTTAGGTCATACTCCCCAGTCACATGCATTGAACTGTATTCTGTTACTGATGTTCAGTGTACAAGCTGCATGGAAAAATATGCCACAAATCTGTCTTGTTTGCCCAGAGTCTAAAACAGGCTGTAAGGCCTCAAAACTTTGAGAAACCGGCAGACAAAAAGAAACGCTTAGGTTGGGTAGGCTACGCCACCTAACCTCTGCCTGATTCCTGTTCTGACAATGAGCTGGCTGCCCTGCTTGGTAGAAAGGCAAATACATTACAATGGTAGTCATATAAGAGATCACACATTGGCTGGTTACTAGAGACAAGAAAACCTCAAAGCTCAGGCAACGGGGTGGCACCAAAGCCCAGCTAAATAGGGAGGCTGATCAGCTCCTTAGTCATCAGCTGGACAGGGAGAAAAAGGGAAGTATTAACTCTAGCAGTGCTGAAAGGAAGTTCACTAGACCCAATACACAAAGGGAGAGCGGAAACAGCAGGACAGCGGTGGACTCAGGCCTTTAGCCTACCAGGTTTCTTTACTGAAGATTTCAAATGCAAACAGTTCAGGACAGGTCTTACTTGAAATGGACTGGCTGATGTTACAAAGAAATACAGTATCCTCAGATGTTACAGTTTCCATAGCTGCACAGGTAAGCACAGGCCAAAAGGTGTCTCTTTAACACTGTTGAAGCAAACTTTCCTACTTACCACTTTGCTAGTTGACTTGTACTTTAGCATCCCAGTGTGCGGTGTAATACATTACTGTAAGCAATATCTCCCAACCAATATGGGCGTTCCCCTCCGTGGCAGGCATAGACTTCTGCTACATTATTTGAACAGGTTGCTAATCCACTCTTACACCTTGTGAAATGGAAATATAGACAGGTGGTCCAAACTTTGTGGAGTGTGCTCAGGCACTGGAGGCTTCTCCTGAATACTGGTGCCTTAGAGTCCATAAAGTCCTTTTTAAGACTGATCACCTCTACATGTCTTTCTCTACACCTCTTTTGCATCGGGCTGGCTTTCTAGAGATGTTCTGGCTCTATCCTGATTGGTACAAGGTCCAGGAAGAGCTGGCTTGTCAGATTCACATTTGTGCTACCTTCTCCTAGACCTAGGCTGGTCTAGGCTACAACAGACTAACTGGAATATACTGACTCTAGAATGTTAGCCCTCTCTTATATAGAGGGTGACACCAGCCCAATCTAGTGGTGGCTTAAAATATGGCCTGTGATTACCATGTGCTTATAGAAAATATACAGTAAATGCATACATGACATGACAAACATATTTTTGCCACTTTGCAGTATAATGCGACTCATGGAGCAGGATGCTGCAGTAGTGGCCTGATGGATTCATTGCACTGAAGTCCACATCCCTGTACAAGGGTTAAAGAGTGAATACCAGGGGGGCCACTAACCTCCCCCTAAAGCCCCAAGGAGAAGCCCCAAGCCAAAGTTGTTTAAGTTACGCAGCATTTGCATCTCTGCTTCGTAACAATTTCCTCCTGCTAAGCACCTGGAAATAGACTATGGACGATGGACATTTGTGGACATTTGCCCTTATTGTTACTATGCAAAGCCATCAACTCCCTACTTTATTGCACTTTGAAGGGTAAACTTGCACTGCAATGTATGCTGTTGTGTGCACTTATAATCTTTTGCATTGTTGAACTGCATTTATATGTTTTTGCAATACGGTATATCCTGTTCATTTGCACTGGTATTACACTCTTGCTGCACTGCACTATGGAAGGGGTTAAATACATGGTCAGCTTCTACTGAGAGGCTTTATTACTTTTCACTTATGCAATATACACTGCGTGCAGAATTATTAGGCAAATGAGTATTTTGACCACATCATCCTCTTTATGCATGTTGTCTTACTCCAAGCTGTATAGGCTCGAAAGCCTACTACCAATTAAGCATATTAGGTGATGTGCATCTCTGTAATGAGAAGGGGTGTGGTCTAATGACATCAACACCCTATATTAGGTGTGCATAATTATTAGGCAACTTCCTTTCCTTTGGCAAAATGGGTCAAAAGAAGGACTTGACAGGCTCAGAAAAGTCAAAAATAGTGATATATCTTGCAGAGGGATGCAGCACTCTTAAAATTGCAAAGCTTCTGAAGTGTGATCATCGAACAATCAAGCGTTTCATTCTAAATAGTCAACAGGGTCGCAAGAAGCGTGTGGAAAAACCAAGGCGCAAAATAACTGCCCATGAACTGAGAAAAGTCAAGCGTGCAGCTGCCAAGATGCCACTTGCCACCAGTTTGGCCATATTTCAGAGCTGCAACATCACTGGAGTGCCCAAAAGCACAAGGTGTGCAATACTCAGAGACATGGCCAAGGTAAGAAAGGCTGAAAGACGACCACCACTGAACAAGACACACAAGCTGAAACGTCAAGACTGGGCCAAGAAATATCTCAAGACTGATTTTTCTAAGGTTTTATGGACTGATGAAATGAGAGTGAGTCTTGATGGGCCAGATGGATGGGCCGGTGGCTGGATTGGTAAAGGACAGAGAGCTCCAGTCCGACTAAGACGCCAGCAAGGTGGAGGTGGAGTACTGGTTTGGGCTGGTATCATCAAAGATGAGCTTGTGAGGCCTTTTCGGGTTGAGGATGGAGTCAAGCTCAACTCCCAGTCCTACTGCCAGTTTCTGGAAGACACCTTCTTTAAGCAGTGGTACAGGAAGAAGTCTGCATCTTTCAAGAAAAACATGATTTTCATGCAGGACAATGCTCCATCACACGCGTCCAAGTACTCCACAGCGTGGCTGGCAAGAATGGGTATAAAAGAAGAAAATCTAATGACATGGCCTCCTTGTTCACCTGATCTGAACCCCCTTGAGAACCTGTGGTCCATCATCAAATGTGAGATTTACAAGGAGGGAAAACAGTACACCTCTCTGAACAGAGTCTGGGAGGCTGTGGTTGCTGCTGCACGCAATGTTGATGGTGAACAGATCAAAACACTGACAGAATCCATGGATGGCAGGCTTTTGAGTGTCCTTGCAAAGAAAGGTGGCTATATTGGTCACTGATTTGTTTTTGTTTTGTTTTTGAATGTCAGAAATGTATATTTGTGAATGTTGAGATGTTATATTGGTTTCACTGGTAAAAATAAATAATTGAAATGGGTATATATTTGTTTTTTGTTAAGTTGCCTAATAATTATGCACAGTAATAGTCACCTGCACACACAGATATCCCCCTAAAATAGCTAAAACTAAAAACAAAATAAAAACTACTTCCAAAAATATTCAGCTTTGATATTAATGAGTTTTTTGGGTTCATTGAGAACATGGTTGTTGTTCAATAATAAAATTAATCCTCAAAAATACAACTTGCCTAATAATTCTGCACTCCCTGTATTGGAGGGGGGGGGGGGGACTAAGAAACACACTGACTTTCTGATTGTCTGGTTTAGCTCAGTTGTGTTTGTCTGAAGACTTGTTTATGTCTGGAAATCTGCTTATTCATGTCCATAGCCTTGAATTTAAGCTCTATACAAACTTATGATTTACAGAAATTGTAACATTGTTTCTACCTAGGCTGTGCTTCTCCATTACACCCTTACCTCTAATATAGTGAGAAACTGTATAAAAGAAGAGCAGTCAGATCCAGAACTGTATTTATAGCTCATGCTACCCTAATATGCCCCCATTAAAGGTACTTTTACGCTTCACGATTACCAACATGTTTTGCTGCTTTTTGCACAAATGTAATAATAAAGTAGTCAGTATTAACAAAAGAGAAGATCAGTGGGGATGGAGTAAAAAAAATTATTGCTGGCACAATTAATTAATGTAATCACCACTCATTGTTCCATAGTGCACAGCCTTGTCCTAGAAATCAGGGGTGTTGACTGTTTTCTCCAAGGCTCATTTGCTCAGGGCTAAATAAGACCACCATACTGGATAATAGCTCATACCATGATTGGATAACAAACGTTGTAACGTCAAAGCCCTATACCATGACTGGACAACATTTCCATACCATGACTGACTAATACCACCATACCGTGAATTTTTAACACCGCTATACAATGTGTGAATACAACACAGTGACAGCATAACACCACCGTACTATGACTGCATAACACCACCATACAGTCATTGCATGACACCGCCATACAGTCACTATATAATATCACCATATAGTGACTGAATAACACCATCATATAGTAACTGCATAACTCCACCATACAGTGACGGGATAACACTGCAATACAGTGACTGCATAACACTCTCATACAGTCACTTGATAACACTGCCATACATTGACTGCTTAATACCGCCATACAGTGGCTACAAAACATCGCCAAACAATGACTGGATAACAACACCATACAGTGACTGCATAACACCGCCATACAGTGCCTGGATAACACTATCATATAGTAACTTAATAGCACCGCCATACAGTATTGGCATAACACCGCAATACAGTGATTGTATAACACTGTCAAACAATGACTGGATAACACTCCCATACAGTGGCTACAAAACATCACCAAACAGTGACTGGATGATACCACCATACAGTGACTGGATAACAGACTGTAAGGTTGCACAGTACAGAATATGATTAGGGTGCAGTGTACAGTGTATAATTAAGGGGCAAAGTACAGGGTATGAGTAGGGGCGCTTTGCAGGGTATGATAAAGGGGCATAGCATAGGGTAGGGAGGACCGTACAGGGTATGATAAGGGGTAAAATGCAGGATTTAACCACTTGCCATCTGGGCCATTTGCCCCCTTCCTGATCAGGCCTAATTTTGCAAAACTGACATACAGTATCTCACTTTATGTGGTAATAACTTTGGAACGCCTTTACTTATCCAAGTCATTCAGAGATTGTTTTCTCGTGACACATTGTACTTCATGATAGTCATAAATTTGAGTCAAAATATTTCACCTTTATTTATGAAAAAATCCCAAATTTACCCAAAATTTAGAAAAATTCGCAATTTTCTAAATTTCAATTTCTCTGCTTTTAAAACAGAAAGTGATACCTCATAAAATATTTATTACTTAGCATTCCCCATATGTCTACTTTATGTTGGCATCATTTTGGAAATGTCATTTTATTTTTTTAGGACGTTACAAGGCTTAGAACTTTAGAAGCAATTCTTCAAATTTTTAAGAAAATTGCCAAAACCCACTTTTTAAGTACAGTTCATGTCTGAAGTCACTTTGTGGGGCCTACATAGTGTATACCCCCATAAATGACCCCATTGTAGAAACTACACCCCTCAAGGTATTCAAAACCGATTTTACAAACTTTGTTAACCCTTTAGGCATTCCACAAGAATTAAAGGAAAATGGAGATCAAATTTTTAAATTTCACTTTTTTGGCAGATTTTCCATTTTAATCAATTTTTTTCTTTAACACATCGATGGTTAACAGCCAAACAAAACTCAATATTTATTACCCAGATTCTGCGGTTTACAGAAACACCACACATGTGGTCATAAACTGCTGTATGGGCACACGGCAGGGCACAGAAGAAAAGGAACTCCACATGGTTTTTAGATGCCATGTCCCATTTGAAGCCCCCTGATGCACCCTTACAGTAGAAACTCCCAAGAAGTGATCCCATTTTGGAAACTAGGGGATAAGGTGCCAGTTTAATTGCTACTATTTTTTGGTACATATGATTTTTTGAGCATTCATTATAACACTTTATGGGGCAGGGTGACCAAAAAATTGGTTGTTTTAGCACAGTTTCTATTTATTTATTTTTTCACCTAAGGGGTTCAGTCAAGTGACATTTTTATAGAGAAGATTGTTACGGACGTGGCGATACCTAATATGTATACTTTTTCTTATTTATTAAAGTTTTACACAATAATAGCATTTTTAAAACAAAAAAAATATGTTTTAATGTGTCCATGTTCTGAGAGCTATAGTTTTTTTATTTTTTGAGATATTTTCTTATGTAGGGGCTCATTTTTTGCGGGATGAGGTGACGGTTTTATTGGTACCATTTTGTGGGACATACGCTTTTTTGATCACTTGGTGTTGCACCTTTTGTGATGTAAATTGCTTGTTTTGACACAGTTTTTTTTCTTTTTTTTTACGGTGTTCATCTGAGGGGTTAGCTCATGTGATATTTTTATAGAGCTGGTTTTTACGGATGCGGCAATACCTAATATGTATACTTTTTTTTATTTGTTTCACTTTAACACAATAATAGCATTTTTGAAACAAAAAAAATGATTTTTTAGTGTCTCCATGTTCTAAGAGCTATAGTTTTTTTATTTTTTGAGAGATTTTCTTATGTAGGGGCTCATTTTTTGCGGGATGAGGTGACAGTTTTATTGGTACCATTTTGTGGGACATACGTGTTTTTGATCACTTGGTGTTGCACCTTCTGTGATGTAAGGTGACAGAAATTGCTTGTTTTGACACCGTTTTTTTCTTTTTTTTTTACGGTGTTCACCTGAGGGGTTAGCTCATGTGATATTTTTATAGAGCGGGTTTTTACGGACGCGGCAATACCTAATATGTATACTTTTTTTTATTTGTTTCACTTTAACACAATAATAGCAGTTTTGAAACAAAAAAATGATGTTTTAGTGTCTCCATGTTCTAAGAGCTATAGTTTTTTTATTTTTTGAGAGATTTTCTTATGTAGGGGGTCATTTTTTGCGGGATGAGGTGACGGTTTTATTGGTACCATTTTGTGGGACATACATGTTTTTGATCACTTGGTGTTGCACCTTTTGTGATGTAAGGTGACAAAAATTGCTTGTTTTGACACAGTTTTTTTTATTTTTTTTACGGTGTTCACCCGAGGGGTTAAGTCATGTGATATTTTTATAGAGCTGGTTTTTACGGATGCGGCAATACCAAATATGTCTATTTTATAAAAAAAATTCTATTTTTAACATATTTTTTTTTATTCCTTACTTGGGGAATTTTTTTTTTTACATGTGAAACATTTTTTTTTATTTTATTTTTTCAACCCTTTATTTATTTATTTTTTATTTTACACTTTTCGTCCCCCATAAGGTCATACAAGACCTCTAGTGGACATTTACTTCACTTTTTATTTATTTTTTTCACTGTTGATTTCTCCTGTAACTGGGGCTGACTTAGTAGCCCCAGTTACAGGAGAAATACACCCCCCAGAGAGGCTGTACAGCATAATACTGCACTGTACAGCCTCAGTGCAGGGCTGATCGAGGTCTGTGAAAGACCTCACACAGCTCCTGCACTCTCCGGTCACGGCGGTCACATGACCGCCGGGCCGGAACAGGAAGCGCATAGTGCTTCCTGCTCTGCATACACAGCGCTCGGTGAGCGCTGTGTATGCAGCGATCCAGAAGGCAGGGACACCTGGGCACTGTCACTGACAGCGGGCAACCCGATCAGCAGCTGCACGATTAGCGTGCAGCTGCAGTTTCTGAACGGACGTTCTGGAACGTCCATTCAGAAATAGAGATCCACCTCCCGGACGTTTATAGTCTATGGGCGGACGGGAGGTGGTTAAGAGGACATAGTACATTTTAGGATGCACAGTACCAGCTATAAGGTGGCTCAGTGCAGGGTATAATAGTGGGGCATGTTACAGGGAATGAAAAGCACAGTACAGAGTAATGGACACAGTAGAGGGTCAGGGGCATAGTACAGGGTATGATAAGGGGGCACACTATAGGTTATAAGGGGACATAGTACAGTTTAGAAGGCACATTACAGCCTGAAACGATTGGTAGAGCAGCAGCTCCCTCCCGCTGCTTCTCTACCAATCAGCTAACACTTTGTGCAGCAGTGAAGAGGAGGGGTAGTAGAGTCGAATCCACCTCTTTTCTCCTCCTCTTATTCCTTAATTGCAGGCCGCACAGGTGCTGGCACTGTTGCAGCCTGTTTAAACCCGCACTGCAGGACGATTTAGGCTCCAGTTTTTATACGCCGCCTGTGGGTGAGATTACTTGTAAGAGCTTGACCAAGACTTCGAAGTGTGACCCGAGCCCCCTAATTCCCTAGACTTGAACCCAATTGAGCATCTGTGGGACCACCTCGATCTTCGTGTTCTCTCTGTGAATCCTGCGTCAACAAAATAAATAATTGGAGTTCGTACACTTGAGTACTATGGGTATGAAAAATATAAATAAATGACAATGAAGTAAAGGTGTTGGATTGATCCCCACAGTCCCCAGACCTCAAGTCAATTGAACACTTGTGGGTAGAGTTAAATAAAAAGCTCTATTCGTACCCAAGTGAGTCAACCAGTATGCACCAGCATTGGGAACATGTAGAAGAGACCTAGGAACAGTTTTCGGTCGAGACATGCTTAAATCTAATCGAGAGTATGCCCAGAAGGATTCAGTCAGTGTTAAAAAGCAAAGGTGGATTTACAAAATACTAATAAAATAATAAAAATTTAAATTTAGAATTTTAGGAGTAAAAATGCAGCTACATGACAATAATCTGCATAGCTAATCATATGCTAAATAGTTGCAAGTCCAATTTATGTATGAGATAGCCAAGATGATTGTCTATAAAATGATTGTAATCTCACGTTCGAAACTCTAGTGCAGGGGTACTCAAGTACTTTTTTTTTAAAGGTCCACATAACTGAGTCTGCGGTAGGATGAAGGTCCGAGCTGTAAAACCTAAAAAATATATAAGGAGGCACAACACCATTGGCGTGTAGCGCTGCATTATATATATTTTTTTTCCCGATAATCCACACCTCCAAGCCCACCTAATCTCCTTTCTGCCGACCAAACACTTAGAATGTCCTTTCAGTGCCCCCTTACAATAATAATGCCCCTTTAATGACCCTCAGACAGTATGATATCCCTTTAGTGCTCCACAGAGTATGATACCCCTAAGTGCAGTCTCACAGCAAGGTGATCCCTTAGTGCCCCTGACACATTGTGATGCCTCCTTAGTTCCTCCCCACAGAGTATGAATACCCTAAGTGCCCCCTCACAGTAGTAATTCCCTCTCTGTGCTACTTCACAGTTGTAATGCCCTCTTTGTGCCCCCTTCACAGTAATAATCCCCATTGTGCCCCCTTCATAGTAATAATCCCCATTGTGCCCCCTTCATAGTAATAATCCCCATTGTGTCTCCACATTAATAATGCCCCTTAATAGTAGTAATGCCCATTGTATCCCCTTCAAAGTAATAATGCATATTATGCCCCTTAATAGTAATAATGTCTATTGTGCCCCCTTAATAGTAGTAATGCCCATTGTGCCCCTTCACAGTAGTAATGCCCTCTGTGCCCCTCCATAGTAGAAATCTCCATTGTGCCCCCTTAATAGTAGTAATGCCCTCTGTGCTAGTAATGCCCATTGTGCCCCCTTCACGGTAATAATGCCCCCTGTGTCCCCTTCATAGTAGTAATGCCCTCTGTGCACTGTGCCTCCTCCAGAGTAAAAATGCCCATTGTGCCCCCTCCAGAGTAGAAATGCCCATTGTGCCCCCTTCATATTAGCAATGCCCATTGTGCCCCCTCCAGAGTAGAAATGCTTATTGTGCCCCCTCCAAAGTAGAAATGCACATTGTGCACCCTCAAGAGTAGAAATGGCCATTGTGCCCCCTCTGTGTTTAAAAAACAACAAAAAAAACAACACAGTATCTACTCACCTTGTCCCGTTCCTGAAGCTCACAGTCCTCTCTCCCCCCTGCAGACACAGATCGTTGGCAGCGTGATCCATGCTGAATGGTGGAGCAGGGATAAGTCTTCATGCTTCACCATTCTGTGCGCCACCTGCCAGACGAAGTAGAGGAGCGGGCGGAGCTGAGTGGTGAGTGAAAGGACCCAGCTCCCTGCGCTCCAGCAATGAGCGCTTCCATCTTTATTGATGGAAGCGCTCATTGCTTCTGGACTCTGGCACCCAGAGAGACGGCACCCGGGTGCATGCAGGGGTCCAGACAGCTGGCAACTGCAGTCCGCCAGTTGAGTACCTCTGCTCTAGTGGATGGTGAGATATGGAGCCTGGAAGTCAAAAGTTCAAAACATTGATACCCTTTTGCTCATCAGTATATACTGCATATTGTGGTAAAGTGTTCAGTATTGTGCTGGATGGAATGTATATCCCACCCAGATACCTCAGCTGAGTGAGATAACTGAAATCCAGAAAGCTGCAGTGGTTTCAGCAAAGTGTAGTTTGCTGAGACAGGTTTGTCTAGATTCTCTTCTGGGCTGGATTTTATTTGGACTGGTGGGTAGGTTTGGTAATGGGTCCTGCCAGTCCACACCATTCCAGTAGCCATATTTCTTTTAACTGAGGTGATCGTGTAGGTGAGGCTTGCTGTGTAATCAATGAGGGATAAACCAACCCTCAGTGTATGAATTTGGGGGAGAGCAAATGACCCTAGAGAGGGGGAAGGCTGTGAGGCTTGGTGTGGTCCCAGCCAGGAGAGCTGGGGGCCACAAGGCTGTGTGAAGCCAGATCTCTCCCCTGTGTGGGACTTATGCCTGGTGAGCTTACCTGCTGAGTGTCAGAGCTGGATACCCTGTGTGTGAACTGCACTCTATAGGTGAGTTAGGCAGAAGACCTATGTATTAGGTATAGCCCAGTTTGTGCTGGTGCTGAAGTGCCAAAATAAAGCACCATTTGGACTTTAACCACGTTGTCAGAGGAGGAGTCTATCATCGCTGCCCTGCTTGAGAGAGCAAGCCCTTACAATTGGTGGAGGATACGTGCAGTGTCCATGCTAAAAGGGCACACATGTTGCTAGGGGCAACATAAAGTTAAAAGGCAAAGTGTTGCTAGGGGCAATGGCATGACAAAAAGAGCAGGTGCTGCTGAATGCTGCTAATCCAGACATTGTTGCTATTTGGCATGAAATTGAGTTGGACATTTAAAGGGCCGGAAGCCCAATGTCTTGATAAAGCTGCTGCTTTGTTACTGTGTCGCAATTAAAGGGCCGGAAGCCTGTTTGTCCGGTGAAACTGCTGCTCTTGCTATTCTGGACACTTTTTGCTGTGTTGCAAAGAAATTATTGTGGTGAATTAAAGGGCCAGAAACCCAAGTGAAAGAGACTGACCTGTTGAAATTTTTTTTGGGTGGGGGACATTATGATTTCAAAGTCCATCTAGTGCCATGGAGCAGCTGATAAACCAGCTGATGCAGACCCACCTGCAGCTGGACTGGGCAATGGATGATTGTTTGATCAGGAGATCTTATAAAGAAAATGAAAGATCCTGCGAGTTGGTGATAGGGGGAATCCAGCTGGGGGTCATTCTAGATTCCCACCAACAAGTGTCTCGGGTTATGCCGGAGATACTGGACTTCATGAAGAGGGGGTCAGAGACTGATACCACTGTGCCTCTGACCTTTGTAACGGACTATAGCTCTGTACAGTGGGAGCTCTTGAAATGCGAGACCCTGGAGGTAGAATTTGTGCTGGACATAGACTTTCCATTTGTTGGCAGCTATGGAGCGGAGAAAGTGCATCAAATTGTGCGGCTGGAGAATCCGAGGAAAAGTCTTCAGTAGAGTGTGTGACTCATCGTCCTGAAAAAGACTGGATTCAAGGCCAAGGCGTTTACCATGGCAACCACTACAATGAGGAGTCTGCATGTGATCGTGGCACCAGGAACCAAGGGCAGGAGGTTTCCAAGATCCAGGAAAAGGATGATTACCTCAAGGGAGATGTCCCTGGAGCACCTGCACCCTCATCTTCCGGGAGTGCAGAACCGTGACGTCTGTGGGTAAGAGCATTCCTGTTATTGTGTGTGTGACAGAAAATGTGATAGAAAGCAAGGCTCTGGTGGTTGTGCAGGGGGCTGACCAGTGCCCTGATGCGTTTTGAAGCCACGAACTGTGGTGAGAGCCAGCGGCAGTTGCTATGTGCCGAGCCGGGAGGTGTTGAGACACCGGACTAGAGACTGCGCCGAAAATGTGTGATGTTATGGTAAATGGCAGTCCAGTCAAAACATTGTTGGACGCAGGGAGCCAGGTGAGCCTGGTACATGCCAGCTTGGTAGCTGGGGACTATGTGTTGGACAAAAAGCTAAGTGTGCTGGACATACATGGAGAAGTGTGGCAGGCGCAGCACTATGAAGTGCCTTTTGCGCTGTGGTATTAGAAGAATTTTGGTATCTCTGACTTTTAGTCTAACCAGACTGTCTATTACTCTGTAATTCCTCTAGCGCCGTTCTATGAAAACAGTAGGTTTAAAAAGCACACCAAATGCTTGAAATAACTTCTTTATTAACTTCAACTTTTCTTCATATAACACTGCCGCCTCCGCAGCAGATAGTCCATGTACATAGCACGTGTTGAAAAGATATCACAAAATGGCGGTATGATTAAGATGGTGGTTAAACTGTTCAATCTTGTCATTCAACATAAAATGGTGGATATATTTCTCTCTTCAGTATCTGTACTCTCACTTTAAATAATTTAAGCACTTTATGATCTCTCTGAGAGGTATATCTGAGCTCTAACTAATAGTTCTACTTGCAGTATGCAGTTAGCAGTGACTATTTGCAGATTGGTTGAGTATGATCTGGTATGGTTGCATGCAATTTGGATTGCAATATGGAATCTGAATGCTTGCAATTTGTAGCTTGCAATTTGTATTTACAATTTGGTAAAAAATGTAAGTAAACACACATATAACTTGTTCAGTATACAGTTTTAATCACAATACTAACAATAGGAACACATCATAACTGTATTAAATACCTATTTTGGCCACTTTGTTTCCATAAAACTGAACTCTGGCTGGATCTGTGTGTGTTCAGACCCTGTCTCTGGTGAATAATGATTCCAGCAGCTCCTGCTATGGGAATTCCCAGACAGGCTATCTGTGAGGCTGGCTGTGATTGGTGAAAACTCTTGCTGTGTGAGAAGCTGGCTGTGATTGGTCTAGACTTCTGCCCAGCAACAACAGATTAACACTATGCTTTCTGTTGTTTCTGCTGTTTCACTGTGCTTACCTTACATTACAAATGGAATCTTAAAGGCATATTATCTTTTTCTGCTTCTGTGAACACAAAATATAACAGTTATATGACATCCAAAACATGTTATTACATTAAATAACTCTGCTTTTGTCTTTAACACAAAAACATATTAACTGTATTAAGGCTATTGGCAGGTTTAGCTGTATAAACATATAAGCTATACTAGCAACCTAGGACAGGTCTTAGCTGGCCAGCTACACTCCCACCAAAATTACCTATAATTCTATGTTCTTAGTGGTAGGACTTGAACATGAATTTGAGGTATTTTCCATCAGGTTCTCAACTTCCAAGTGTATTTTATCACTCTCAAGTAGAACAACTAACTTCTGTATAGGATGTTCCAACTTGAGTGGAGTACTCAGATGTTTTCCTTTTTTGTCAAGTTTTGAATCTCCTATTTGTAACAACACTCTTCTTACTAGTCTGTCTTCATCCTTTTGAACTTCTAGAACTTTGGCCAATTTCCATTGACTTCTAGGTAAATCTTCTTCTTTCACTAACACTATGTCAACAACTTGGACATTTCTTCTGGGTGTTTGCCATTTACTTCTTAGCATCAGATTGGCTAAGTACTCTTTCCTCCATCTATTCCAAAACTGTTCTTATACAGTCAGGTCCATAAATATTGGGACATCGACACAATTCTAACATTTTTGGCTCTATACATCACCACAATGGATTTGAAATGAAACGAACAAGATGTGCTTTAACTGCAGACTGTCAGCTTTAATTTGAGGGTATTTACATCCAAATCAGGTGAACGGTGTAGGAATTACAACAGTTTGCATATGTGCCTCCCACTTGTTAAGAAACCAAAAGTAATGGGACAATTGACTTCTCAGCTGTTCCATGGCCAGGTGTGTGTTATTCCCTCATTATCCCAATTACAATGAGCAGATAAAAGGTCCAGAGTTCACTTCAAGTGTGCTATTTGCATTTGGAATCTGTTGCTGTCAACTCTCAAGATGAGATCCAAAGAGCTGTCACTATCAGTGAACCAAGCCATCATTAGGCTGAAAAAAAAAAAACATCCGAGAGATAGCAAAAACATTAGGCATGGCCAAAAAAACTGTTTGGAACATTCTTAAAAAGAAGGAACGCACCGATGAGCTCAGCAACACCAAAAGACCAGGAAGACCACGGAAAGCAACTGTGGTGGATGACCGAAGAATTCTTTCCCTGGTGAAGAAAACACAATTCACAACAGTTGGCCAGATCAAGAACACTCTCCAGGAGGTAGGTGTATGTGTGTCAAAGTCAACAATCAAGAGAAGACTTCACCAGAGTGAATACAGAGGGTTCACCACAAGATGGAAACCATTGGTGAGCCTCAAAAACAGGAAGGCCAAATTAGAGTTTGCCAAACATCTAAAAAAGCCTTCACAGTTTTGGAACAACATCCTATGGACAGATGAGACCAAGATCAACTTGTACCAGAGTGATGGGAAGAGAAGAGAATGGAGAAGGAAAGGAACTGCTCATGATCCTAAGCATACCACCTCATCAGTGAAGCATGGTGGTGGTAGTGTCATGGCATGGGCATGTCTGGCTGCCAATGGAACTGGTTCTCTTGTATTTATTGATGATGTGACTGCTGACAAAAGCAGCAGGATGAATTCGAAAGTGTTTCGGGCAATATTATCTGCTCATATTCGGCCAAATGCTTCACAGTGCAGATGGACAATGACCCAAAGCATACTGCAAAAGCAACCAAAGATTTTTTTAAGGGAAAGAAGTGGAATGTTATGCAATGGCCAAGTCATTCACCTGACCTGAATCCGATTGAGCATGCATTTCACTTGCTGAAGACATAACTGAAGGGAAAATGCACCAAGAACAAACAGGAACTGAAGACAGTTGCAGTAGAGGCCTGGCAGAACATTACAAAGGATGAAACCCAGCGTCTGGTGATGTCTATGCGTTCCAGACTTCAGACTGTAATTGACTGAAAAGGATTTGCAACTAAGTATTAAAAAGTGAAAGTTTGATTTATGATTATTATTCTGTCCCATTACTTTTGGTCCCTTAACAAGTGGGAGGCACATATGCAAACTGTTGTAATTCCTACACTGTTCACCTGATTTGGATGTAAATACCCTCAAATTAGAGCTGACAGTCTGCAGTTAAAGCACATCTTGTTCGTTTAATTTCAAATCCATTGTGGTGGTGTATAGAGCCAAAAATCTTAGAATTGTGTTGATATCCCAATATTTATGGACCTGACTGTAGATATTGAACTCTTTGCCATCTCCTTCTGGCATATAAATCCTCTTTGGTAAACTTGCCATGCGGGGGCTGTATGTAATCCGACTTAAGATGAAGTAGATGGTTGGGAGTTAAAGGGTCCAAACTTGTTGGATTGTTGATGTTATCAATTGTAAGTTGACGACTGTTAACAATAGACATTACTTCATAGAATAGTGTCCAAAGTGAAGCATCATCTATTCTTCCGGCGCTCTTTTTCAGCACTGAACTTAACACATTTCTCACAGTTATGATTTGTCTTTCCGAAACTCCTCCTATATGGCTTGAATGTGGAGCATTCATATAAAAATCACACTGTTTCTCTAACAAATACTCAGTTACTTTTCCTTTATCAATCTTTTTTAGAGCTTTCTTCAATTCATTCTTTGCTCCGACAAAATTAGATCCTTGGTCAGATCTAAGCTCTCTACCTCTAATGGCTATGAAACATCTCAAGGCGTTAATGAATGCGTCAGTTAACATTTGACATATCTTCTAACATTTCCAGGTGAATTGCTCTGGATCTTAGACATGTAAATATTAGTCCATATCTCTTCCACTCCTTGCAGTTCTGTTTGGTGATAAATGGGCCAAAACAATCCATTCCGTTATAAAGAAATGGTGATTGGTTTACACGATCTGTACGGTAAATCTGCCATTCTTTGTTCTTCTGTAGGTCTACGTGCCTTTCTGCAGACTACACATTTACTTATAGACATTGCTATAACTTTGCTTCCTTTCACTATCCAGTAACCACCTTCTCTCAAACAGCTTTGGGTAAAGCTTCTTCCTTGATGCAAGAATTTGTTGTGGTAGTGATCAATAATCAATCTTGTGAAGGTAGAGTTTTTGGGTAGTTGCTGGATGCTTCACTCTGCTAGGTAACGATGCATTTTCCAGTCTCCCTCCCACCAAGTGGCGGCGGCGGCGGGGCACAGGGAGATGCGCTCATCTCCATAGTCATCTGTATCGCCGTCCTCAGGACAGCGATACAGATGGCTGTGCTGAGGCAGGGGAGGGAGAGGCGTGTCCCTTTCCCTTCCTCTGATAGGCTGCAGGCACTAGGCCGGCAGCCTATCAGAGGCCGGCACAGGCGGCGCGATGACGTCATCGCGCCGCCTGAGCCGTACAGCGCGGGACACAGGCCGGAAGAGGCCCGCATCACATCGTTGACACAGAGGTAAGTATAAGTTTTTTTTTTGTGTTTTTTTTTAAAATATATACAATACTTTTACTGGCACATGGGGGGCTGTTATTGCTGGCACATGGGGGGCTGTTATTACTGGCACAGGGGGGGCTTTTATTGCTGGCACATGGGGGCTGTTATTACTGGCACAGGGGGGGGCTGTTATTGCTGGCACATGCGGGGCTGTTATTACTGGCACATGGGGGGCTGTTATTACTGGCACATGGGGGGCTGTTCATACTGGCACATGGGGGGCTGTTATTAATACTGGCACATGGGGGGGCTGTTATTAATACTGGCACATGGGGGGGCTGTTATTAATACTGGCACATGGGGGGGCTGTTATTAATACTGGCACATGGGGGCTGTTATTAATACTGGCACATGGGGGGCTATTAATACTGGCACATGGGGTGCTGTTATTAATACTGGCACATGGGGGGCTGTTATTAATACTGGCACATGGGGGGCTGTTATTAATACTGGCACATGGGGGGCTGTTATTAATACTGGCACATGGGGGGCTGTTATTAATACTGGCACATGGGGTGCTGTTATTAATTCTGGCACATGAGGGGCTGTTATTAATACTGGCACATGGGGGGGCTGTTAATACTGGCACATGATTGAGGGCACTATAGGGGCATCTACTGAGGCCACAAAGAAGGGGTATTTTATATGGGGCGCTCTGTACAGTACAATTTTATACTGGGACACATTATGGTGGGTACTATGGGGAAGGGGGGAGAGGAGTACTATGGGGTCATCTACCGGGGGCACTAAGAAGGGGTATTTTATACTTTATAAGGAGAATTATTTCTACTGGGGGGGCATTATGGTGGGCTTTAATACTCCCCCATGGTATGACCCCCTAGTAGCAGCACCAGCCTCTCCCTGCTCTGTTATTCCTCTGCCCATTTTCCAAATCCTTATTATGAAATCTTTCTCATTAGGATAAAACACATCAGCTCCACCGAGCCCCCCAGCCAAAGTGTTGAAGTGGTGTCTGAGATCACCAAGGGCCAAGTCAAGTAATTGTAAGTTTTCATGTGAAATATGTTTGTTATACACATATAGCATACACTGTGTAGTCTGTTCTATAAGCACCATTGTTTTGTGGCGGCGGACAGAAAATAATCTGAAAGTGCCCCTCCCGAGACCAAGCTCTGGATCCGCCACTGCTCCCACCTTCAGTATACCATCCTGCAGAGCAAGATTAAGCTTGTACAATGGGTGGTTGTTTGGAAGCCTTTTAGGTTCTTGACTAAGTCTCTTCAACTATTCACTGTAAAATCTCTGATGAATGAGTCTTATGACAGTTTATTCAGCTTTCATTCTTTCTTCTACATTCAACAATTCCTTCTTTCTGATTCCCTTTGCCAAACATTGAATTCGAGCTACTACGTTTATGCTGTATTCCATTTTGAACATTTGTCTAGTCTTTCAAACATAGAAACATAGAAACATAGAATGTGTCGGCAGATAAGAACCATTTGGCCCATCCAGTCTGCCCAATATACTAAATACTATGGATAGCCCCTGGCCCTATCTTATATGAAGGATGGCCTTATGCCTATCCCATGCATGCTTAAACTCCTCCACTGTATTTGCAGCTACCATCTTGCTATCATCTTGACACTTGGCAGCAGTGCTCAATGTTTGTACAACTTTTACTTCTGGATCACCCATGGACAATTCTGTGTAACCTTTACTGGGCGTGATTTCCTTTTCCCAAAGGAACTCTGGACTGGTGAACCAGTTTGAAGTTTTCAATTCTGTTACATTCAGGCCTCTTGAAGCATGATCTGCGGGGTTATGCTTTGTGTCAATGTGATGCCAATGTTCCGGATTTGTTATTTCCCGAATTTTCTCAACTCTGTTGGCGACAAAGATATGGAATCTTCAAGCTTCGTTGTTTAAGTATCCTAGGACAACTTGTGAGTCTGTCCAAAAATATTCTTTATCTATTTCCAATTCCAATTCTCTCAGAAACTTGCTTACTGATGCTGAAACTATGGCTGCTGTCAGTTCAAGTCTTGGTATTGTCTGAATACTGGTAGGTGCAACCCTGGCCTTCACCATAACCAGGGCACAGTGTATCTTTTCTTCTCCTATTACTCTGATGTAGGAGCACTGACCATAACCATAACTACTGGCATCTGAAAAATGATGAAGTTCTATTTTCTTGTACTTTCCGAGTACAAAACATCTGGGTATCTGAACTTCTCTCAAGTTTTGCAAGTCTCTTATTCAACTCTCCCACCTTGGCCTCAAATTTTCAGGTATTGGCTCATCCCATCCCAACTTCTGTCTGCATAATTCTTGCAGTATTTATTTTGCTCTGAGGATTACTGGGGCCAAGAATCCCAATGGATCAAATATAGAAGCCACTGCAGAAAGAATGGTTCGTCTAGTTGCAACTTTCTCTTCAATAGATACTTCAAAGAACTTGTCGTTCTCTACATTCCATCCCAATCCAAGTACGTTCTGAACTGGAAGATGATCATAATTGAGATCTACATTCTTCATTGTTGCTGCATGTTCAGAGTCACTGATGGATTCCAGTACCTCTCTGTTGTTTGAGATGAATTTGCAAAGGCACAGGTTTCCTCTTGCGCATAACTCTTGGCTTTCTTTCACTAGTTTGATTGCAGATTCTGTAGACTCTAGACTTATGAGACCATTATCTACATAAAAGTTTTTCTTCAGAAAATTTGCTGCTGATGGGCAATCCTTTTCATTCTGATTAGCCAGGTACTTCATACCATAATTGGCGCAACCTGGAGATGATGCTGCTCCACCAAACAAGTGTACTTTCATTCTGTATTCTGCTGGCTCTGTATATGTATCTCCATCCTCCCACCATAGAAACCTCAGGAAGTTTCTATCTTCATTTTTCACATGAAACTGGTGGAACATTCTTTCAACGTCACACATGACCACTACGGGATACTTTCTGAATCTACAGAGTACTCCAGGCAGAGTCATTTATGGGGGGTTTTTTATTATGTAAGCCCCAAAAGTGACTTCAGACCTGAACTGGTCATTAAAAAGTGGGTTTTGGAAATTTTCTTAAATTTTTTTAGAATTGCTTCTAAAATTCTAAGCCTTCTAACGTCCCCAAAAAATAAAATGACATTTACAAAATGATGCAAACATAAAGTAGACATATGGGGAATGTTAAGTAATAAATATTTTGTAAGGTATCACTTTCTGTTTTAACCACCTGCCATCTGGGCCATTTGCCCCCTTCCTGACCAGGCCAAATTTTGCAAAACTGACATATCTCACTTTATGTGGTAATAACTTTGGAACGCCTTTATTTATCCAAGTCATTCAGAGATAGTTTTCTCGTGACACATTGTACTTCATGATAGTCATAAATTTGAGTCAAAATATTTCACCTTTATTTATAAAAAAATCCCAAATTTACCCAAAAATTTGAAAAATTCGCAATTTTCTAAATTTCAATTTCTCTGCTTTTAAAACAGAAAGTGATACCTCATAAAATATTTATTATTTAACATTCCCCATATGTCTACTTTATGTTGGCATCATTTTGTAAATGTCATTTTATTTTTTTAGGACGTTAGAAGGCTTAGAAGTTTAGAAGCAATTCTTCAAATTTTAAAAAAAATTGCCAAAACCCACTTTTTAAGGACCAGTTCAGGTCTGAAGTCACTTTGTGGGGCCTACATAGTGGATACCCCCATAAATGACCCCATTGTAGAAACTACACCCCTCAAGGTATTCAAAACCGATTTTACAAACTTTGTTAACCCTTTAGGCGTTCTACAAGAATTAAAGGAAAATGGAGATCAAATTTTTAAATTTCACTTTTTTGGCAGATTTTCCATTTTAATAAATTTTTTTCTTTAACACATCGATGGTTAACAGCCAAACAAAACTCAATATTTATTACCCAGATTCTGCGGTTTACAGAAACACCCCACATGTGGTCATAAACTGCTGTATGGGCACACGGCAGGGCGCAGAAGAAAAGAAACTCCACATGGTTTTTAGATGCCATGTCCCATTTGAAGCCCCCTGATGCACCCTTACAGTAGAAACTCCCAAGAAGTGACCCCATTTTGAAAACTAGGGGATAAGGTGCCAGTTTTATTAGTACTATTTTTGGGTACATATGATTTTTTGATCATTCATTATAACACTTTATGGGGCAAGGTGACCAAAAAATTGGTTGTTTTAGCACAGTTTCTATTTATTTATTTTTACAGCGTTCACCTGAGGGGTTCAGTCAAGTGACATTTTTATAGAGCAGATTGTTACGGACGTGGCGATACCTAATATGTATACTTTTTCTCATTTATTAAAGTTTTACACAATAATAGCATTTTTGAAACAAAAAAATTATGTTTTAATGTGTCCTTGTTCTGAGAGCTATAGTTTTTTTATTTTTTGAGAGATTTTCTTATGTAGGGGCTCATTTTTTGCGGGATGAGGTGACGGTTTTATTGGTACTATTTTGTGGGACATACGCGTTTTTGATCACTTGGTGTTGCACCTTTTGTGATGCAAGGTGACAAAAATTGCTTGTTTTGACACAGTTTTTTTTTTTTGTTTTTTTACGGTGTTCACCCGAGGGGTTAGGTCATGTGATATTTTAATAGAGCTGGTTTTTACGGACGCGGCAATACCAAATATGTCTATTTTATTTTATTTTTTCTATTTTTAACTTTTTTTTTTCATTCCTTACTTGGGGACTTTTTTTTTTACATGTGAAACTTTTTTTTATTTTTTTATTTTCAACCTTTTATTTTTATTTTTTTTATTTTACACTTTTCGTCCCCCATAAGGTCATACAAGACCTCTGGCGGACATTTACTTCACTTTTTTATTTTTTTTTTTCACTGTTGATTTCTCCTGTAACTGGGGCTGACATAGTAGCCCCAGTTACAGGACAAATACACCCCTAGAGAGGCTGTACAGCAGCAATCCAGCGCTGTACAGCCTCAGAGCAGGGCTGATCGAGGTCTCTGAGAGACCTCACACAGCTCCTGCACTCTCCGGTCACGGCGGTCACATGACCGCCGGGCCGGAACAGGAAGCGCATCGGTGAGCGCTGTGTCTGCAGCGATCCGGAAGGCAGGGACACCTGGGCACTGTCCCTGCCTTGTCTTAGGGTTGCCCTGCTGTCACTGACAGCGGGCAACCCGATCAGCAGCTGCACGATTAGCGTGCAGCTGCTATTTCTGAAAGGACGTTTTAAAACGTGCTTTCAGAAATAGAGGTCCACCCATAGGACGTTTATATCCTATGGGCGGACGTAAAGCGGTTAAAAGCAGAAAAATTGAAATTTAGAAAATTGCAAATTTTTCAAAATTTTTGGTAAATTTGGGATTTTTTCATAGATAAAGGGGAACTGTATTGACTTAAATTTATGACTGTCATAAAGTACAATGTGTCACGAGAAAACAATCTCAGAATGGCTTGGATAAGTAAAAGCATTCCAAAGTTATTACCACATAATGTGACACATGTCAGATTTGCAAAAAAATGGCCTGGCCTGGGGTAGAAGGGGTTAACCTCCAGGTGTTGCTATTGTGGTCATTTAACTTTCCCTATTTATAGTTGTCTCTCCCACAATGCTGTGCGGTTTATAGCTTCAGTTAGACCTGTGGATAGCTGGTTCCTGGTGCTGCCATAGCTTGTTGGAAGTTAAGTGTTACCTTTCCCTTTGTATTTTTGCTTTTCTATGTGTTGCATTTCTTTGTCGTTTTGTATTAGGCCTTAGGGAGACTCCCGTTCATCCTTCTTTTTGGAGGAACAGGATGTCTCATTACCTTTCCCTCCTATGTTCGGTGTGGGGGTTTCCCTCCACACTCAAATGTAAAGTTATGCACATGGGAAGGAATAATGCAAGTCACCCGTACATACTAAATGGTAAAACACTCGGTAACACTAACATGGAAAAGAATCTAGGAATTTTAATAAACAGCAAACTAAGCTGCAAAAAACAGTGTCAGGCAGCTGCTGCCAAGGCCAATAAGATAATGGGTTGCATCAAAAGGGGCATAGATGCCCGTGATGAGAACATATTCCTACTACTTTACAAATCATTAGTCAGACCACACATGGAGTACTGTGTACAGTTCTGGGCTCCAGTGAACAAGGCAGACATAGCAGAGCTGGAGAGGGTACAGAGGAGGGCAACTAAAGAAATAACTGGAATAGGGCAACTACAGTACCCTGAAAGATTATCAAAATTACGGTTATTCACTTTAGAAAAAAGACGACTGAGGGGAGATCTAATTACTATGTATAAATATATCAGGGGTCAGTACAGAGATCTATCCCATCATCTATTTATCCCCAGGACTGTGACTGTGACGAGGGGACATCCTCTGCGTTTGGAGGAAAGAAGGTTTGTACACAAACATAGAAAAGGATTCTTTACGGTAAGAGCAGTGAGACTATGGAACTCTCTGTCTGAGGAGGTGGTGATGGTGAGTACAATAAAGGAATTCAAGAGGGGCCTGGATGTATTTCTGGAGTGTAATAGTATTACAGGCTATGGCTACTAGAGAGGGGACGTTGATCCAGGGAGTTATTCTGATTGCCTGATTGGAGTCGGGAAGGAATCTTTTATTCCCCTAAAGTGAGGAAAATTGGCTTCTACCTCACAGTTTTTTTTTTGTCTTCCTCTGGATCAACTTGCAGGATGACAGGCCGAACTGGATGGACAAATGTCTTTTTTCGGCCTTATGTACCATGCTACTATGTACAGCGTGACACTGAAACTTTGCTGTTGATTCATGGGTAAATAAACTTTTTTCACACTTATTCAAGCCTTTGGAGTGCTGCGGTTTTCTTGGATATTGTCTGGATACCTGTTTGGGATCATAAACGTTGACACCCATATTCATCTAGAAACTTTAGTGGAGTGCTATTATAATGAATATGGTATTGTTTCTACAGTATATTATACTATTTTAATTATGTCTCTTTGTACCCAGGCAAATTTTTCTTCTTTTTTTTCGCAGCATTACATTGTTATATTACATTATTATTTTCCATTTTTCATTGTTAGGCATTAATCTATGGAGTCTGTTGCCTTTTAGTTGTTTGGGTAGCATTGCTAAGTAACATGAGGTAAATTTTTATGTTTCCTGATTTGAGGTTATTTAAGTTTGTTCAACATGTGCTCTTAGTGTACTATTACATATAGGCTCCAAATGAGCGTATTTTTTCCCTGCAGTTCCTGATGTACACAAGCCCACTCAAGCATGTACTTTACTGTGAAGATGTTGTTAAAGTTTGTGTATGTTTATACTTGTGTGTGTTTCTTAGGCCGGGGTCACATCACTGTTTATTTTTCCGTTATTCTGATCCGTCCAAACATAAAAACAAAGAAATAAAAAAAGATCCTGTATTTAAGCAGGAAAATGCAGGTTTTATTAGTACCATTGTTTTTTACAGTTCAGGGTGTATTACGTAATAATTGTATATTGTGGGTTGTTATGGACACACTGCAATTTTTTTCCATTGAAAAGCATTTTTTGACTCTTATTTTTATTTTATTTAGTTATTAGTCCTACAAGCAGTGGTGCACCTCTCATATAGGCAGACCACGCAGCTGCTATGGGGCCCGTGGGAGGAGGGGGCCCTGAGTGGACGGAAGGCCCCGCCCCCCTGAAAATACTACAATAGATACTGCTTGAGTCCTACCTAGGGCTCTGGTGGGCCCTGCTTCCCCTGTGCCCAGGGCCCCTACCCCTTCTTACAAACTTTTTGTATGTTCCTGTGGCTGCATCAGTTACAGACTGTAAGCTGGAGAGAGAGCTCTCTCTCCTCTGTCAGCTGAGCACTGAACTGGCCAATCAGCGCGGCCGACAGATACAGAAGCCAGCCAGAGAGAGTGAGGACCTCTGCTGCTCTCATGTGTGACACCACACTTGCCCTGCCTGGCTCAGTGAAGGCTGAATGCCGGGCTGGATGTATGGCACAGCCAGAGACTGAGTGAGTCTCTGAACCCCCCGAACTCTGCTTGCTTCTGTTTATATAGAAGACATTGTGCCCTAGGCAGACTCCTCCTCCTCCCCCCCCCCTCCCTTCCCCATGTACTCTGCCTGGTACACACATAGGCAAGCAGAGCTCATGGCAGGGAGGGGGGCTCTGCTTGGGTAAAAAAAAATTATAATAATTTCTGCAGAATCGTCTTTCTTTCTGTGTTTTAAAGGCATGTTAAAACTGGCATAGTTCAAGTGTCTAATGGTGATTTTTAGATGTGTTTTTAGTGGCATTTTATATTTTCTGACATTTTCCATATGCATTTTTCTGGCGTTTGGAAAGTCCTTCAAAGAAGCCTATGGAAAAAAACACTAAATAATGCTGATTTTTAGATGTGTTTTTAGTGGCATGTTATATTTTCTGACATTTTCCACATGCATTTTTCTGGTGTTTGGAAAGTCCTTCAAAGAAGCCTATGGAAAAAAAACACTATATTAAAAACTAGATTAAAAAAACATACCTAGACCATACTTCTGTTTGATAAAAATTCTACCAACCCCCCAAACACCACTAAAAGATGACTGCTGTATATGCAGGGGTGGGCTTGACATTTCTGGGGCCCCAAGCAATGTTATGTCTGGGGGCCCTATGCAAGACAGTCAGCAAGGAATTCCTATTCTCGGCAGTGGTTCCGTTTGTCCACAACTGTTTCGGTGTCATTAGAACATAGGTACAGTTCAAAGTTGTGGCTAGAGACAATTCTAGCTTTTTGCTTCCTGAAGTAAAAAATGAAATGGTGCCCCTCTCCCTATGCCAAATTCTCAGTACAACCCCTCCTCCCCTCCTCAGTACAAGCCCTACTATTAAAGGTATATTTGAATTGGACATTACATAAAGCGCTACATACCTGTTAAATGCAGTTGTCTTGCCTCTAATGTAAGGCCTCCTGCACACGGCCTTTACTGGCCGTTTTTTGCGTTCCGTATACGGTCCGTATACGGAGCCATTCACTTCAATGGTTCCGCAAAAAAAACGGAATGTACTCCGTATGCATTCCGTTTCCGTATTTCCATTTTTCCGTTCCGTTTTAACATAGAACATGTCCTATTATTGCCCGCAAATCACGGTCCGTGGCTCCATTCAAGTCAATGGGTCCGCAAAAAAACGGAACACATACGGAAATGCATCCGTATGTCTTCCGTTTCCGTTCCGTTTTTTGCTGAACCATCTTTTGAAAATGTTATGCCCAGCCCAATTTTATCTATGTAATTACTGTATACTGTATATGCCATACGGAAAAACGGAACGGAAAAACGGAACAGAAATGAAAACACAACGAAAACAAAAAACGGAACAACGGACCCGTGAAAAACGGACCGCAAAACACTGAAAAAGCCATACGGTCGTGTGCAATAGGCCTAAGAGTTCTCTTTCCTCATCTTCTCCAATTGTACCAGACCACCATGATGGATTATTTCAGCCATCTCTTATCTCTACTGTGTTTGCCACACAGACATCTTAGTTTCCTTACTTTTTCATCATCCCCCCCAACAGTGTCATCTGGGTGCTACCCCCAATACTGTGCCCACTCTGCTCACCAACATCCCCATATACTATACTTATGATATAAGTCTCATCCAGATATTCCCCAAAGTGCTCCCAAAAGTCCCATAAATAGAAATACGATGTCTTGAAAAAGTATTCATACCTCTTGAACTTTTTCCACGTTACACCCACAAACTTAAATGTATTTTATTGGGATTTTAAGTGATAGACCAACACAAAGTAGCAAGCCTTTCCAGCAGGACAATGACCCTAAACATATAGCCAGAGCTACATGGAATGATTTAGATCAAAGCATATGCATGTGTTAGAATGGCCCAGTTAGGGTCCAGACCTAAATCCCATTGAGAATCTGTGGCAAGACTTGAAAATTGATGTTCACAGGTGCTCTTCATCCAATCTGACTGAGCGCAAGCTATTTTGCAAAGAAGTATGGGCAAAAATGTTAGCCTCTAGATGTACAAATCTGGTAGAGACATACCCCAAAAGACTTGCAGTTGTAATTGCAGCCAAAGGTGGTCCCACAAAGTATTCATTCAGGAGGGCTGAATACAAATGCACACCACACTTTCCAGATTTTTATTTATAAAAATTTTTGAAAACTATGTAACATTTTCTTTTCACTTCACACATACTCTCTACTTTGTGTTGGTCTAGCACAAATACTTTTTCAAGGCACTGTAATTCTCTCCCAGAGTAAAAGTGCCTCCTACAGTGAAAATGCTCCTCAAAAGTGCCCCTATTAGTATTAGTGCCCTCCATATTGTGACCAATAATAATATATAGTGTAAAGATCAGCAAACCAGTTCGGACCAAACCGGGTTTGGTCTGAACTTTGTATTTTCTCAGACGGCAGATGAACTCGCATCTTTTCAGGTTAGTTCTAAATGAATCCACTAAAACGGCACATAGTGACGTTTTAGAGCACATGTTTGCACGAAAAAAGCATTAAGGAGGAAGAAAAAGGTTCTTCTCACATGACCCTGAGAGGAAGTGGGGAAGAGGGCTTGCCCTGATTGTCTCCTAGGCTGACAGACAGCCTGGATGAGCCCATCAGTGCTGCAGTAGGCAGGGAGTTGCCTTAGCAGAATGAGCAGAATGTCATTCTATGCTGGGCTGTGAATGAGAGTGGTTGGGTCTTACAGTGTCTGCCAGAAAAATGATCTTAAGGAGTCAGGGAGAGTGAAAAAAAAAACAATCAAGTGTGTATTCTACTGCCAGGGAGAGTGAAGGCTAGAATTACAAAGAAGAAGAAGAATTGTGTGTGTAGAATAGGAACAAGCAGGGAAGCTTTCAGCCAGGGAGGAAGGAGTGAAGAGTTGTGGCTGCTGTGCCTCCTATCAGAACCGCAGCTGCTGCAAACCTCAAAAGCAGCTACCTGCAAGGAAATCCCTTAATTTTTTGTTTCCATTTTCACAGAAATCCTTTTTTTGGAGAGAGGGGGTGGAATAAGCAAAAACTGTTCTACTATCAATCTAGCATAGCATATAGAATGCTAGTGAGATCTCTGTGTCAGGACATCTCACATATTTTATTTATTTATTTTTTTAGTTGGAAAACTTTAAACTTTAAATAAATGTATTTAGCCTTAATATTTTGTTCTCAATCACTAATGTATAGTTACATTAGTGATTGAGAACAAAATATTAAGGCTAAATACATTTATTATCTCCCCACTCATTATTGAATTTAATGAAACCAGCTGATAAGTACACCAATACACACTAGGGTAAAAATTAACCACTGAGTGTGAACGTGAAATTGAGTGTCAAGCCTCAATCATGCGTTTCCGAGAATTCCAATTTCACGTGGTTGGAATAAAAAAAAAAATTGGGGAGCGTTCAATTTATTTAAACCAGCATATAAACATGATTACTACAACAATACACAGCCTAGGACAGCAATTTACCTGTGAGTGTTAACGTGAATTTGAGCATCACGTCTCAATCGTCCATTTCCTCTTATTCTATATCTACATGGTTGGAAATGAATTTTTTGGGGGATTGTTCAATTTAAAGGGGTTTACCAGAATTTTAATATTGATGACTTATCCTCAGAACAGGTCATCAATATCAGATAGGCAGGGGTCCAACACCTGTCACCCCCACCTATCAGCTGGTTGAAGAGAAGTGTAAAGGAAGGAGCCATCCCATAGAAGTAAAAGGGACAGCTTGTAATTACACCTGCTCACTGCTGTGATGTCGACGGCGAGCAGGTACATAATAAAGGGATGGTTGTGCTCACATGGAGCGTGGCCTTCTCTTCAACCAGCTGATCGGCTGGGTGTCAGACCCCCGCCGATCTGTTATTGATGACCTATCCTGAGGATAGGTCATCAATATTAAAATCACGGAAAACCCCTTTAATTAAACCAGCATTTGTACGTGATTACTACAACAATACACAGACTAGGGCAGCAATTTACCTGTGTGAATATGAATTTGAGCATCAGGCCTCAATCATCCATTTCTGTGTATTCCATATCCAAACATTTGGAATAAAAAAAATTTGGGGATTGTTCAAGGTAATTAAACCAGCATATATAGGTGATTACTTCAACAATACTCAGGGTAGTGCAGCAATCTACCTGTTAGTGTTAGCATGAATTTGAGCATTAGGCCTCAATCATCCGTTTCCCTGAATTCCTTTTCCACACGGATGGAATTACATTTTTGGGGGGATTGTTTAATTTAATTAAACCAGCATATATACATGATTACTACAGCGAAACACAGGGTAGTGCACAAAATTATCTGTGAGCGATAACTTATTTAGCCTAAATTTGTTTTCCTTTATTTCTTTCTCGACACGTTTCCAATAAAAATAAAAAAAATTGGGGGGGGGGGGGGGGCGTTGTTGATTCTATTTAAAATACTGCTCCTCTCTAGTGGGACGCCATCCTTTTTCCAGGTAAGTGGCAAGAAAACCACACCACACTGTACGGCAAATACTCAAGAAAGTCTCCATTTTGACAACTTGTGTGAGAGCGGTCACCATTTGGGCTGCCCTGAGAAAGAGTTTGGGGAGGAGGCTGGGGACTCCATGTGCAGTACGCCAGTCCTTCAGGGTGAGTGAATGTGAGGTCACGGGGGTCAGTTAACCACCTCCGGAGAGCCGAACGCAGCGACGCGTCCTGGAGGCGGTCGATTGATTCCTCCTGGACGCATATACGCGTCCTCTCGCGAGACGCGAGATTTCAGTCAGAGCCGGCCCGCGCATGCGCATCGCGGGCCGGCAAAAGTTCGAGCAGTATTTCGTCAGCAACCTGCCAGCCAATGATCGTTGCTGGCAGGTTGCTGATTTTAAAAAAATCGAATCAGAAGCCATCTAACACCTTATATTTATAAATATAAGGTGTTAAATGTCTTCTCTGCTCCTCTGCTGGTCCTTTTCGTCGGTTGGTTCCAGCAGAGGAGCAGACATCACTGTGAGTACCCACCAAACACCACACTTAGCCCCAGATCACCCTCCATCACCCCCATCACCCCAATAAACCCCTTGATCGCCCCCTGTCAATCACCTAGTGAAAGGGAAAAAAGTGATCAGTGTAAACTGTCACATTTTTTTTTTCACTGGTATTGATTTATAGTTTTAGGATAGTTTAGGTCCCTTGGTTAGGTAGTTAGCGTCGGTTAGCGCCCAGCGTATCGCTAATCAGCATTTGTACTTTTATAGTATCTGTAAGTGATCAAAACTGATCACAGTCAGATCTATAATTGTATTAGTGTCACCTTAGCTCGCCCTCCACCCAAAACGCAGTGTTTGCCCGATCAGGCCTGATTGGTCGCCCACACGTGCGTTCACCCACGCCCGCCCCACCGCAGTGACAAAAAATTTATTTATTTTTTTAGCACTGCACAATCACTTTACAAGCACTGCGGCAATAAAAAAATCTGTTTTGATATTTTTTATCAATCGCAGCGGCCTCCGGTACTTCGCTAGCCTCCCATTTGTAAGACACGGCTTGCTTTTTTTCTTGGGTAGTCTCAGGGAATACCCCTAAATTTAGTAGTCCAAATGTCAAACAGGGGGTATTCTTCTGAAGAGGCCTACAGGATTCTGACCCAGTCGGATGAGGAATGGGAACCCTCATCTGACGAATCTAGCGGGTCAGAATATGAACCTGTAGAAAGCAGTGGCAGTCTGACCCAAAGTTCGGACGAGGAGGTTGAGGTCCCTGATAGCACCAGGCGTACCCGGCCCCGTGTCGCTAGACCACAGGTTGTGCAGGATACGTTTCAAGGGCAGCAGAGTGGGGCTGGCGCTGTCGGATTACGTGGTGAGGCATACACCAGCAGCGCAGCCCTCCCTGGACCTAGTACCAGCACTGCCGTACAACATGGTGAAGTGGCGAGCACCAGAAGGGCAGTTGAAGCTGGTACGGTGGCACGTGCAATAGTTACCCCGTCGCAGCCACCGCAAAGACAGGCCCGTAGAGCCCCTAGAGTCCCTAAGGTGCTGGCAAACCCTGATTGGCAGTCCCCAACTTCAGCCGCACCTGTAGTTCCCCCTTTCACCGCCCAGTCTGGAGTTCGGGTTGAGACAGCTCAGATCGGTTCGGCACTGGGATTTTTTGAGCTGTTCTTGACTGCGGAGCTCTTGGACTTAGTCGTGGCAGAAACAAATCGGTATGCCACTCAATTTATATCCGCCAACCCGGGAAGCTTTTATGCCCAGCCTTTCCGGTGGAAACCAGTCCAAGTTTCCGAAATGTAAATTTTTCTGGGCCTTCTCCTGAACATGGGTCTAACCAAAAAGCATGAATTGCAGTCATATTGGTCCATGAACCCGATTCATCACATGCCCATGTTCTCTGCTGCTATGTCCAGGACACGTTTTGAGACCATCCTGCGTTTCCTGCACTTTAGCGACAACAGCACCTCTCGTCCCAGAGGCCACCCAGCTTTTGACCGGCCTACAAAATTCGGCCCCTCATAGACCACTTCAACCAGAAATTTGCAGATTTGTATACCCCTAAGCAAAACATCTGCATAGACGAGTCCCTTATACATTTTACCGGGCGCCTTGGCTTCAAACAATACATCCCAAGCAAGCGCGCCCGGTATGGGGTCAAATTGTATAAGCTCTGTGAAAGGGCCACAGGCTATACCCACAAATTTCGGATCTATGAGGGAAAAGATCAGACCCTGGAGCCGGTCGGTTGCCCTGACTACCTGGGGAGCAGTGGGAAGACAGTCTGGGACTTGGTGTCACCCTTATTTGGCAAGGGGTACCATCTTTATGTGGACAATTTTTACACAAGTGTGCCCCTCTTCAGGCATTTGTTCCTAGAACAGATTGGCTGCTGTGGCACCGCGCGACCTAGTCGCCGGGGCTTCCCCCAACGGCTCGTTACCACCCGTCTTGCAAGGGGGGAGAGGGCTGCCTTGTGTAACCAAGAACTGCTCGCGGTGAAATGGAGAGACAAGCGTGACGTTTACATGCTCTCCTCTATTCACGCAGACACGACAATACAAATTGAACGGTCAACCCGTGTCATTGAAAAGCCCCTCTCAGTCCACAACTATAATGCTCTCATGGGAGGGGTGGACTTCAATGACCAGATGTTGGCTCCCTATTTAGTTTCCCGATGCACCAGACGCTGGTATAAGAAGGTGTCTGTATATTTGATTCAATTGGCTGCCTATAATAGTTTTGTTCTCTACAGTAAGGCTGGGAGAACACGATCCTTCCTCAAATTTCAGGAAGAGATCATCGAGAACCTCCTGTATCCAGGAGGTTCCGTGGCCCCAACCACCAGTGTAGTGAGCCGTCTACACGAGCGACATTTTCCCAATGTCGTTGCTGGTACCTCAACCCAACCGTCAACCCGAAAAAAATGTTGTGTCTGTAGCAGGAGTGGAATAAGGCGTGACACCCGCTATTTCTGTCCTGACTGCCCTGACCACCCTGCCCTATGCTTAGGGGAGTGTTTCCGGAAGTACCACACACAGGTACACTTAGCATAGGGATTGCATCTCACAGGACAGGCACACAGGGCTATTAGGGCCCTTTTACTCACAGCTGCTGCAAACCTCTCCTTTCACCTGGGATAAAGTGCATAATGTACTTCGCCACATCTTTGGGCGATTTGCGCTTTGCACATTGTCCCATGGGGAAGGAGAGGTTTGTCCTATAAAGGTAAAAAAAACACCGGTAAGCAAAAAAAGTTAACGTTCAGTTCAATAAAGTTTATATGTTCTGTTCAATAGTTATTATAAAGTTAATAAATTTATTGCGTTGCGGCCTGGTTTTTTCTTTTTTGTTTTTTTTTTTTTTACCTTCCAGGTGGACCAACCGATCGACTAGCTGCAGCACTGATGTGCATTCTGACAGAAGCATTGCGCTGCTGTCAGATTACACAAAAGTCAGTGTATGCGGCGCTGCAAGACGAGATTTCTCCTCTGCAGTAAAAGATACGTTTGCCGAGGCATATGAGGTGAGGAGGCGGCGGTGTTCATATATTTTGGCAAACACTTTATATATAAAAAAAAATAAAAAATCCCGGGAATGATTTATTCATTCAAATCAATTGATGTGAATGGAGAAATCTGGTTTGCCAGGGCATACGGGCTAAGTGGGTATGGATGTTGGGCGGAGCTCCTATGTCCTGGCAGACGCCTTTCCCCTCCTTTTTTTTTTTTTTGGCAGAGATTTTTTCATCCACATTGATCGATGCGAATGAAGAAATCTGTGCCGTTCATTTTTTCTTTCAGCCCAGAGGCTGAACGGAAAAAAAAAATCTCATTACCCGTATGCTCAATATACGGAGAATAGCAGAAACTCCTAATGCTGGCCATACAAGTAATGATTGCGGAGACCCTCAAATGCCAGGACAGTACAAACACCCCACAAATGACCCCATTTTGGAAAGAAGACACCCCAAGGTATTCACTGAGGGGCATATTGAGTCCATGAAAGATTGAAATTTTTGTCCCAAGTTAGCGGAAAGGGAGACTTTGTGAGAAAAATAAAAATAAAAATTTCCGCTAACTTGTGGCAAAAAAAAATAATTCTATGAACTCGCCATGCCCCTCATTGAATACCTTGGGGTGTCTTCTTTCCAAAATGGGGTCACATGTGGGGTATTTATACTGCCCTGGCATTTTAGGGGCCCTAAAGCTTGCGAAGAAGTCTGGGATCCAAATGTCTAAAAATGCCGTCCTAAAAGGAATGTGGGCCCCTTTGCGCATCTAGGCTGCAAAAAAGTGTCACACATGTGGTATTGCCGTACTCAGGAGAAGTTGGGGAATGTGTTTTTGGGTGTCATTTTACATATACCCATGCTGGGTGAGAGAAATATCTTGGTCAAATGCCAACTTTGTATAAAAAAATGGGAAAAGTTGTCTTTTGCCAAGATATTTCTCTCACCCAGCATGGGTATATGTAAAATGACACCCCAAAACACATTCCCCAACTTCTCCTGAGTACGGCAATACCACATGTGTGACACTTTTTTGCAGCCTAGGTGGGCAAAGGGGCCCACATTCCAAAGAGCACCTTTAGGATTTCACAGGTCATTTTTTACACATTTTCATTTCAAACTACCACACATTTGGGCCCCTAGAATGCCAGGGCAGTATAACTACCCCACAAGTGACCCCATTTTGGAAATAAGACATCCCAAGGTATTCCGTGAGGGGCATGGCGAGTTCCTAGAATTTTTTATTTTTTGTCACAAGTTAGCGGAAAATTATGATTTTTTTATTTTTATTTTTTCCTTACAAAGTCTCATATTCCACTAACTTGTGACAAAAAATAAAAACTTCCATGAACTCACTATGCCCATCACGAAATACCTTGGGATGTCTTCTTTCCAAAATGGGGTCACTTGTGGGGTAGTTATACTGCCCTGGCATTCTAGGGGCCCTAATGCGTGCAAAGTAGTTTGAAATCAAAATCTGTAAAAAATGGCCGGTGAAATCCGAAAGGTGCTCTTTGGAATGTGGGCCCCTTTGCCCACCTAGGCTGCAAAAAAGTGTCACACATGTGGTATTTCCGTACTCAGGAGAAGTTGGGGAATGTGTTTTGGGGTGTCATTTTACATATACCCATGCTGGGTGAGAGAAATATCTTGGCAAAAGACAACTTTTCCCATTTTTTTTATACAAAGTTGGCATTTGACCAAGATATTTATCTCACCCAGCATGGGTATATGTAAAATGACACCCCAAAACACATTGCCCAACTTCTCCTGAGTACGGCAATACCACATGTGTGACACTTTTTTACAGCCTAGGTGGGCAAAGGGGCCCACATTCCAAAGAGCACCTTTCGGATTTCACCGGCCATTTTTTACAGATTTTGATTTCAAACTACCACACATTTGGGCCCCTAAAATGCCAGGGCAGTATAACTACCCCACAAGTGACCCCATTTTGGAAAGAAGACACCCCAAGGTATTTCGTGATGGGCATAGTGAGTTCATGGAAGTTTCTATTTTTTGTCACAAGTTAGTGGAATATGAGACTTTGTAAGAAAAAAAAAATCATCATTTTCCGCTAACTTGTGACAAAAAATAAAAAGTTCTATGAACTCACTATGCCCATCAGCGAATACCTTAGGGTGTCTACTTTCCGAAATGGGGTCATTTGTGGGGTGTTTGTACTGTCTGGCCATTGTAGAACCTCAGGAAACATAACAGGTGCTCAGAAAGTCAGAGCTGCTTCAAAAAGCGGAAATTCACATTTTTGTACCATAGTTGGTAAACGCTATAACTTTTACCCAAACCATTTTTTTTTACCCAAACATTTTTTTTTTATCAAAGACATATAGAACAATAAATTTGGAGAAAAATGTATATATGGATGTCGGTTTTTTTTGCAAAATTTTACAACTGAAAGTGAAAAATGTCATTTTTTTGCAAAAAAATCGTTAAATTTCAATTAATAACAAAAAAAGTAAAAATGTCAGCAGCAATGAAATACCACCAAATGAAAGCTCTATTAGTGAGAATAAAAGGAGGTAAAATTCATTTGGGTGGTAAGTTGCATGACCGAGCAATAAACGGTGAAATGAAACACAGAGAGAATGCACCAAACATATATGCTACTGACTATACTGGGAAGTCATAAATGCAGGTATTAAAAGCTGAGACTTTCGCCAATATATTCCAGTCAGGAAAATATCGGAGCCCATCATGCACCACGTCACGGTCACTCACCATGGCAGAGGGTCCTAACCACTGCTCTAACTATGGTGTGAACAAGGTCTGAGGGTGAGCAGCTCCTCCAGAATTGCCACTATATTTCTGTGTTTCTGTCTTGTTTGATATGTAGTGTGTGTGCCTCACCTGGCATTCTAACACTCTTTTGCACCTGTTAACCTCCATCACATGGTCTCATATGGGTGTGGCTCACAGTATGGCTTTGTTCACATTGCACCAGTATTCTTGCTGGGCGGTTGTGTGGAAGCTTGGCTGTGAGCTGGATTACATCACCCTCAGACCTTGTTCACACCATAGTTAGAGCAGTGGTTAGGACCCTCTGCCATGCTGAGTGACCGTGACGTGGTGCATGATGGGGTCCGATATTTTCCTGACTGGAATATATTGGCGAAAGTCTCAGCTTTTAATACCTGCATTTATGACTTCCCAGTATAGTCAGTAGCATATCTGTTTGGTGCATTCTCTCTCTGTGTTTCATATGATTATTTGCTACATTCTGTGTAGTTTGCTCTTGTGGTGCATGTGGACCGCGCCGACATCCTCCATTGTATGCATATTATGCTGGGGATAGTCGATTACTGCGGTCCACATGCGGTGGGGCTGCTCCCCCAATGAAAGACACGCCACAGTGTTAGGGGCTGAGCAGCTCCTCCAGAATTGCCACTATATTTCTGTGTTTCCAATAAACGGTGAAAGTAGTGTAGGTCAGAAGTGTAAAAAGTGGCCTGGTCATTAAGGGTGTTTAAGGTAGGTGAGCTGAGGTGGTTAACAGACCGTGGGTTTCTCTTAGTACTCACAGTTTGTAGTATACCCTGGGCAGGCGTACAGCAGTGATAAAGAGGCTGGCACGTAGATCCTCTGGGGCACTCTCTAGATATAGGGACCAGGCCGGGTGATTGGTGAGGTGCCCTGGGTGTTGAAAGTTTAGCGTGCCTGTGGCAAGATCCCTTACAGTTTGTGACGCCAGTGCCGGTAATGGTGGCACACCGATTTGTTGGGAGGAATAATGGAGGTACACACGATTGTAGTAAACTAGAATTCCTCTTTACTGAACAGTTCAACTATATACAAGCTTCAAACAGTTCCATAGGAAGTAGATTTGGTAGGGCAGGCTTTACATAAATGGCAGGTAGAATCCTAGCAAGACAACTCAGAGGGAATAAACTCACAGATCAGGCTGTACTTTCTGCAGAATCTGGCTTTATCCTTGGGTTGGGAAACCTTCCTCTGGTATAAATCCTCTTGCTGTAAATCAGTGCTTCTCAAATATTGGGGCGCGCCCCCCAGGGGGGGTGCGAGGCTCCATAAAGGGGGGCTCGTTTGACCTCGGCAAACACTGTCATATTGGATGTCCAGATCGGATTATCCGACTCACTTGCAAGCGGCGTCCCACACGGCGTCGGTTGCCTAGCAACTCTACGGCTGGAGAGAGGGAGCAGCGCAGCACTCACTGGAGATTGTCCCAGCGCAGCCCCAGTAGCAGCCCGACGCGGAGGACCACGTGACCGCCAACGCACGTGACACATGCAGAGGACCCGTGGAGACATACAGGAATCAATACGCCGGTTCCTAGTGCCACTCACAGAGGAGAAAGAGCAGGACGCCGGCATGTCATCAAGGCAGAGTCGCAAAGATACATCCGCAGCATCACCAGGTGGGAAAACAAGAGCTGAAGCACAGAAAGAACATAAAGAGCAGGGGTCAAGGAGAGGAGGTAGGACAAACACAAAATCTGATAATAAAACTGAAAAGGGGAAAAGAAATAGTAACCAGGGGATGGAGGAGGAAAAAGTATACGAACTAGAAGGCAGTACCCTGGATGATGCTCTATCCTGATTGGCCAAACCCGCCCGTGTGACTTTTAGACCCGGAAATCGGTCCTCTGTACAGAAAAACGCCTGAAAAACGCCTTATACGTTAATAAGGATACAGTGTTATGCAGAGGTGTACTTATTACAATTTTATAGACAAATGAAACTATTTACAGTCGCGCGGGGGGCGCAAAATGTTTTCTTCTTCCTAGGGGGGGGCATGACAGAAAATAATTGAGAAGCACTGCTGTAAATAAACTTCTGCCTTTCAGCTTTCTACTTGGCTGGATACGATTAGCACTGCTCTGTACTTTGCTAGATGCAGGATAACATCAGGAGGAAACTTCTTCTCCTGGACGCAGGTTAGGAACCTGTGCTATCTAGCTGCATGTTAGAAGCTGGTACTCAGCTACTGCCTGACTAAAGTCACCACTGGCCTCTCCCACACACTCCCTGGACTGGACCTGTCTATATATACTAGGGGGTTCCCTAGCTCCCTCTACAGCTTAGGAGGAGAAACTACACCCCTAGAAGGCCTGGTACACAGGAAATAACATGAAAATATGCATTACAATACAATACCAAACAGCATGACCATGTTCCACAGGAGGTGGAGAACAACATGACCCAATTGACCCTTGAGTAGTGCCCACCTTTACGTAGTGGGACACTACATACCCCGCTGCTTTAAGGTTGCCTGACCTCGGCGCAACACAGGGGGCCCGCCCAGCTGGAAACTGACCTGAAAGACAAAAATGCAAAGCAGACATATACAACAATCACTACATTTGCAATGAGATTGGCAGGCAGCTCCGCTGGCAAAGGACAAGTGCGGTGAAAAGGGGCTTCGTTCTCTTCATAAGTTAGTACATGGAACGGGGGCGCTGACCTGGTACAGCGTATCAGGAGTAACCAGGATAGTCCATAATAATAAATAACAATAGTCCCATAAAACAGCATCTCAGAGGCCCACATGCGTTGTGGTCATCTCTGGCCACAGTTCTTGAACTAATATTGCATATAAAAGTCAAAGCACAGAACTCTACATCTCAGGGATACTTTCCCCTGGCAAGTCCTGGTAGATAAAAGTGGTGCTGTAATATCCCTGCTCAACCTGAAAAGGGGGTTAAAAAGGGTAAGGTGCAAAACAGCAGGCACAACTTGGAATGGCACTTAAAGCAGGCAGGAAGTCCTGGAAAACAGCATGGCAAAAGAGCAATGGAATTCTCAGTGGCCTTACAACCACCACTGGGCCGTGGAAAAACTGGCAGCAGCTCATTGTGCCCAAAAATAGGACTCCTGTCCTGAAACAATTAGATTCACTATATGGGTCTCGCAGATATCATGGCCTAGCAGGCCTACTCACAGGTATGTGTCCAATTCGTCCTGATCATCAGAAGTGGTGCAGCCTGGTTCTGCTCTGAGTCTTGGCCTGGGACATAGATTGACACTTGGCTGGGCCCACAAAGCAGTATTATCTGGAAGCTGGAATGCAAATGGGCCTGTCCATTGTACAGGCTCCGCAAGTCTGGAGGTTATCGATACAGGAGGCTCCACAGGTCTGGGTGTCGTCTGTCCTGTACGACGGACCCGACTTCTAGCATAATAAAGTTTTTCTGCAGGCGCAGTGATGGTGGCCGCTGAACTAATGGCGACGGGATCCTCCGTTGCAGGCCCGGGAGTTCATGGACGAATCGCCATCATCCGATTGTACAATTGTGGCCAAAAGTTTTGAGAATGACACAAATATTAGTTTTCACAAAGTTTGCTGCTAAACTGCTTTTAGATCTTTGTTTCAGTTGTTTCTGTGATGTAGTGAAATATAATTACACGCACTTCATATGTTTCAAAGGCTTTTATCGACAATTACATGACATTTATGCAAAGAGTCAGTATTTGCAGTGTTGGCCCTTCTTTTTCAGGACCTCTGCAATTCGACTGGGCATGCTCTCAATCAACTTCTGGGCCAATTCCTGACTGATAGCAACCCATTCTTTCATAATCACTTCTTGGAGTTTGTCAGAATTAGGGTTTTTGTTTGTCCACCCGCCTCTTGAGGATTGACCACAAGTTCTCAATGGGATTAAGATCTGGGGAGTTTCCAGGCCATGGACCCAAAATGTCAAAGTTTTGGTCCCCGAGCCACTTAGTTATCACTTTTGCCTTATGGCACGGTGCTCCATCGTGCTGGAAAATGCATTGTTCTTCACCAAACTGTTGTTGGATTGTTGGAAGAAGTTGCTTTTGGAGGGTGTTTTGGTACCATTCTTTATTTATGGCTGTGTTTTTGGGCAAAATTGTGAGTGAGCCCACTCCCTTGGATGAGAAGCAACCCCACACATGAATGGTCTCAGGATGCTTTACTGTTGGCATGACACAGGACTGATGGTAGCGCTCACCTTTTCTTCTCCGGACAAGCCTTTTTCCAGATGCCCCAAACAATCGGAAAGAGGCTTCATCTGAGAATATGACTTTGCCCCAGTCCTCAGCAGTCCATTTACCATACTTTCTGCAGAAGATCAATCTGTCCCTGATGTTTTTTTTGGAGAGAAGTGGCTTCTTTGCTGCCCTTCTTGACACCAGGCCATCTTCCAAAAGTCTTCGCCTCACTGTGCGTGCAGATGCGCTCACACCTGCCTGCTGCCATTCCTGAGCAAGCTCTGCACTGGTGGCACTCCGATCCCGCAGCTGAATCCTCTTTAGGAGACGATCCTGGCGCTTGCTGGACTTTCTTGGACGCCCTGAAGCCTTCTTAACAAGAATTGAACCTCTTTCCTTGAAGTTCTTGATGATCCTATAAATTGTTGATTGAGGTGCAAACTTAGAAGCCGCAATATCCTTGCCTGTGAAGGCATTTTTATGCAACGCAATGATGGCTGGACGCATTTCTTTGCAGGTCACCATGGTTAACAATGGAAGAACAATGATTTCAAGCATCACCCTCCTTTTAACATGTCAAGTCTGCCATTTTAACCCAATCAGCCTGACATAATGATCTCCAGCCTTGTGCTCATCAACATTCTCACCTGAGTTAACAAGACGATTACTGAAATGATCTCAGCAGGTCCTTTAATGACAGCAATGAAATGCAGTGGAAAGTTTTTTTTGGGATTAAGTTAATTTTCATGGCAAAAAAGGACTATGCAATTCATCTAATCACTCTTCATAACATTCTGGAGTATATGCAAATTGCTATTATAAAAACTTAAGCAGCAACTTTTTCAATTTCCAATATTTATGTAATTCTCAAAACTTTTGGCCACGACTGTATTTGGGCTACTCTGGACGCAGCAACTTGGCGCAGGCCATCAAGGTGAACTTCTAGCCTGGCGATCTGTTCTTCCAGAGTCTCTTGTGATGCTGTCGCAGCAAGTACAGGTGATGATTCATGACTTTTTCCTCGCCGCAGGACGTCAAGGGCCTCATGGAACTTGTGCATATTTTCTATTTCCACTTGCGTCTTTTCCCTGCGAGGTAATTCAGGTGAAGGGTATGGACTCACCCGCTTTTCTAACACCGTAGGCTGCCAGAAGATGTTGGGACCTGTGAATGAACCCCTCTCTAGGTAGGTATTGCGAGCTGGCTCAGACGGAACCTCTGGCTCGCATTCTGGACCGGTGGGCTCATCAGTCTCTTCCCAGTCCTCCGGTTCCAGCTTGGGATGGGTTACTGCCGTCACATAGGGACCCTTCAGGCCCTCAGCAGGGGTAAACTCAACTTCCTCTCCTTCTCGAAGGTTATGCAGGTATTCTGTCAAGTAGCTGCGCTTCACGGACCTCCGATTTACATAAAGGTCTCGGCCGGTAGAGAAGTCCTTTATAAACCCGAAACCTCGGTCTTTATCAAAAGTCACAACCACTCCCATCCTTCTCTGCAGACGGGGCTGGGTATTTGCATGGTGCTCGAATACAGTCTTTGCGAGCTCCTCGAAATAAATCTTCTTGGCTGTCGTTTTGCAAATCGCGGCGGCACGTATCTCAGCCATCAGCAGAGGCCATTGCGCAGAAGGCCTAGTGAATCCTTCGCGCGAGCCAGAGCACGGCTCGGGCTGCGACCACGGTGGGGGGCAAGGTGGCCTCTCTGGTCCCGGAGTGTAGGCGGGTGGATCCTCTCCCTCTCTGACCATCCCAGGCTTCGGGGTCTTGTCCGCAGGTAATGCCATTCCGGTAGGAGAATCTCCACTCGGCGACATGTCCGATCCCTCTATTGCACACAGCAGGGCGGCACGCAGGACATCGCACAGGACCTCCCACTGCTCCAGGAGGCCGCCCTCTAGGTACTCCAACATGGGGGAGGCGGAGTCCATATTGACATACATGTAACTTAAATGAAGAGGCGGTGGCACGAACATAAAGTCCTTCCCGCTCCCTCAGTGGAAGGCGGCAATTTTTTTCCCGCCAACAAAATGTAGTGATGGCGCAGCAATAATTCCAGTCAGCTTAGGCAGCCATCTTGCAGCATAATGCTGTCAATTCACTGACAGCAAGCGGTGACTCAGAAACCAGCAAACACTCCACAATGTACAGTTTCACACCGCAATTTTCCACAGTTCTTTGGCCCCAATTTTCAAAATAAACAGATAGGGCATTTATCACTTAATAGGCAATTATGGCACACAGTTCAGATTCCACTATGGCGTAGAAATATTCACATCCTGTTTGTGACGCCAAAATATGCAGTACGCCAGTCCTTCAGGGTGAGCGAATGTGAGGTCACTGGGGTCAGTTAACAGACCAAGGGTTGCTCTTAGTACTCACAGTTTGTAGTATACCCTGGGCAGGCATACAGCAGTGATGAAGAGGCTGGCACGTAGATCCTCTGGGGCATGCTCTAGATATAGGGACCAGGCTGGGTGATTGGTGAGGTGCCCTGGGTGTTGAAAGTTTAGCGTGCCTGTGGCAAGATCCCTTACAATTCGTGATGCCAGTGCCGGTAACGGTGGCACACCGATTTGTTGGGAGGAATAATGGAGGTACACGATTGTAGTGAACTAGAATTCCTCTTTACTGAACAGTTCAACTATATACAAGCTTCAAACAGTTCCATAGGAAGTAGATTTGGTAACAGGCAGGCTTTACATAAATGGCAGGTAGAATCCTAGCAAGACAACTCAGAGGGAATAAACTCACAGATCAGGCTGTACTTTCTGCAAAATCCTGTCTGACTTTCTCCAAGGCCCGAATGCCTAATAGCTGGCTTTATCCTTGGGTAGGGAAACCTTCCTCTGGTATAAATCCTCTTGCTGTAAATAAATTTCTGCCTTTCAGCTTTCTACTTGGCTGGATACGATTAGCACTGCTCTGTACTTTGCTAGATGTAGGATAACTTCAGGAGGAAACTTCTTCTACTGGACGCAGGTTAGGAACCTGGGCTATCTAGCTGTATGTTAGAAGCTGGTACTCAGCTACTGCCTGACTAAAGTCACCACTGGCCTCTCCCACACACTCCCTGGACTGGACCTGTCTATATATGCTAGCTCCCTCTACAGCTTAGGAGGAGAAACTACACCCCTAGAAGGCCTGGTACACAGGAAATAACATGAAAATATGCATTACAATACAATACAATACCAAACACCATTACCATGTTCCACAGGAGGTGGAGAACAACATGACCCACTTGACCCTTGAGTAGTGCCCACCTTTACGTAGTGGGACACTACACATGCACAAAAGTATTGATGGTGGTTTTAATAGTGGCACCTGTAGCCACAGAATTGGCGATGGGGGTAGTGACAGTGGCAATCAGGGAAAATGCATAGCAGGGGAGGGTGGCCCAGGAGCCCACCACAATATCTCATAGTCTGATAAAAGCGGCAGGGAGGGTAAAGACTCCGATGACAACTGTGTGCTGGACAGGACCTGGGAGACAGATTGGGGTGCTGAGGAAGAGGCAACATTAGTGAAGGGCGGTGGCGGCAGCAATAAAAAGCAGAGGCAACGTGCCTCCCAAAGAACAGCTGTGAAATGGGGAAACAGCTCTCATTGTCTGAACACTGTTTGTGTAAATCAAGTTAGGCTACTTTCACACTTGTGGAAGAGGAATCCGGCAGGCAAGGGATGTGTGCGTCAAACCGGCTAGGCCCAGAGCTGCTACGAGATTTTGCCCATTATCACACACCACCAGGCCGTGCTTGAGTCTCAGTGGCACCAACCACTCATCAGTCTGTTGTTCCATGTCCATCCACAGCTCTTGCGCGGTGTGGGGTTTTGCCCCCAAACAGATGAGTTTCAAAACAGCCTGCTGTCGTTTCCCCCTGGCTGTGCTGAAGTTGGTGGTGAAGGTGTTACGCTGACCGGATGAGGAGGCGGTAGAGGATGAGGAAGCGGAGTAGGAGGCAACAGGAGGCAAAGAGAAACGTTCTGCAGTCCTCGGTGACGGAAGGACATTGGCCAAACTGCTATCTGCCTCAGGCCCAGCCGCCACTGAATTTACCCAGTGTGTAGTTAGGGAGATATAACGTCCCTGCCCATGCTTACTGGTCCAGGTACCGGTGGTTATGTGGACCTTGCCACAGATGGCGTTGCGCAGTGCACACCTAATTTTGTCCGCCACTTGGTTGTGCAGGGCAGGGATGGGTCGCTTGGAAAAGTAGTGGCGGCTGGGAACCACGTACTGTGGGACAGCCACCACCATAAGGTTTTTAAAAGTCTCCGTCTCCACCAGATGGAATGACAGCATTTCAAAGGCCAGGAATTTTGAAATGCTGGCCTTCAGGGCCAGGGATCGCGGGTGGGTAGGGGGGTACTTCCTCTTTCTCTCCAGTGTTTGGGAGATGGACAGCTGAATGCTTCCATGGGACATTGTGGAGATGCTTGGTGACGGTGACGGAAGTGGTAGATGGTGACGGAAGACTGCAGCAGAAGAGGGAGCAGGAGGAGCCTGAGATCTTTTGTGGTTTTTTTTAGGTGTTTACTCCACTGCAGCTCGTGCTTTGCATATAGATGCCTGGTCATGCAGGTGGTGCTCAGGTTTAGAACATGTATGCCTCGCTTCAAGCTCTGATTGCACAGCGTACAAACCACTTGTTTCTTGTCGTCAGCACATTGTCGGAAGAATTGCCACGCCAGGGAACTCCTTGGAGCTGGCTTTGGTGTGCTTAGTCCCTGGGTGCGGTGGGCAGTAGCAGGCGTACTGGCTAGGGGACGGCCACTCTGCTTTTGCACACTACTCCCTCTTTTTTTTTGCTGTCCGGCTGGCGCTGTGTGACAACCACCTCTTCCTCTGAACTGCACACGTCACTCGCATGACATTGATTCCATGTGGGGTCTAGGACCTCATCATCCTCCACATCATCTTCTACCCACTCTTCACCCCTGCCCTCCTTGCTGGTATGCACACTACAGAAAGCTGCAGCAGTTGGCACCTGCGTTTCGTCATCATCAGAGATGTGCTGTGGTGGTCCTCCCATGTCCACATCCTGAAACATAAGTGGTTGGGCATCAGTGCACTCAATCTATTCCACTTCTGGGGCAGGGCTATGTGGACGGCCCACGGAAAACCTGCCAGCAGAGTCAACAAAAAGCATAAGAGACTGCATGACTTGGGGCTAGGGTGTAACTACCATAGCGGCAGACCATGCGACTGCTATGGGACCCAGGGCAAGAGGGGGCCCAGTCTTAGTTGGGATCATCTCCTCTTCTACTGGAGATGAAAACTTGGTCAGGACTCTAACCTCTAAAGGAACAACTTTTAACCAAATGAAGCAGTGGAAAAATGGCCCAAGAGTCATTGAAAGGGGTTTAGGCAGAAACCCTTCTGTCTTGTGTGGGGGGCCTGTTTTGATCCTTGCTATGGGGCCCTTACTTCTCTATGTACGCCACTGCTTGGGGCTCAGACTGCTTGGCTGATTTCGAAGGGGGTGAGGTGAAAGACAGATGGCCATGGGCTGCAGGTGCCAACTCTGCTCTTTCAGCAGGGGACCGGGTGTGAGACAATGTGAAGGCACTGTCAGCCACCCAATCTACTACCACCTCTACTTGTTCTGGCCTCACCATTCGTATTCGAGCCTACAAAATAATGCTGAATGTTCTGTCGCCTACGTGCACCTGAGGAAGGTGTTTCACTTGTGCGTGTAGCTGGCACAGATCGACGATGTCCTCTCCCTGCAACAGGAGCTCCACCAACACCAGCAGCACCACGATCAGCGCCACGTGCCATATTTGATGCTCTCCTCTTTCTTTGAGGTCACCCACTGAACTAACAGACAGATTAACTATATTCATTTCCCTGTCATGTATGCAGTGCAGGTGTACCTCACTCAAAAATTGGTTACGGTACTTTCACACTTGCGTTAGAGGATTCCGAATCTGTCAATCTGTATGCAAACGGACAGCATTTGTAGATGGATCCGGATGCGGATACGTCTCACAAATGTATTGCAAGAACGGATCCGTCTCTCCGTTTGTCATACGGACAAACCTATCCGTTTAAATTTTTTTTCACATAGCGGATCCGTCAATGCGGTAATTTTAATGCCGGATCTGGCACTAATACATTTCAATGGAAATTGTGTTCCGGAATTTTGGATGGAGATAATAAAGCAGCATGCTGCAGTATTTTTTCCGCCCAAAACGCCGTTCAGTGACTGAACTTAAGACATCCTGATGCATACTGAACGGATTTCTCTCCATTCAGAATGCATTAGGATATAACTGATCAGTTCTTTTCCGGTATTGAGCCCCTAGGACAGAACTCAATGCCAGAAAAGAATAACGCTAGTGTGAAAGTACCCTTAGATGTCACCCACCATTCTAACAGAAGGATTAACTATATTATTTTCCCTGTCACGTATGCAGTGCAGGTGTACTTTACACAATAAATGGGTATATGTCACCCACCTAACTAACAGATGGATTAACTATATTATTTTCCCGATCTGTGTGCAAAGGAGCATGCGTGCGGATGCACATAGGTGACGTGCGCAATCCACTCTCGGCGTCTGAATTCCCAACCCAATGTGAGCTCGCTCTGACCCAGGGGATTGAGGGATGGAGGCTGCCCGGAGCACCGCTTCAACGCTGCTTCGACGCCGCTCCAGCTAACGCCTTGAGATCATCTTGGTTGATCTATATAGAGCCCGATGTGAATTCCAACTGCCGTGATGTTTTGATGCCTACCTCGATTGTCCCGCTGCTCTGGCTTTGGGTATCGTGCAGCAAGCTCCCTGGAGACACCGACCCCCCACCTGCTGATGTTGCCTGGTGCTAATCTTGCTGTTTGCCGTTCTTTCCTACTTTCCATACGTGGGATAAGCGCTTGTCTCTGGAGCTTGAGAGGGAAGAGGAGAAGCAGGAGGAGCTGGAGGAGACAGTAGGTGACCCGGACTGACGGGCATGTGCGTCCTCTCTTTCCCCCTTTACGTTGCGACAGTGTGGTGAGAAAACTGACACTTTTTCCGTTTTTATTGCTCGGTACTGCTGGATAAAGTAAGTGAAGCTGCGGACTGGGGGGGTGAGAGGGGATCATGATAGCAAGTTCTAAAATATATATGCGGGGCTTGAGTGGTTCCCCCCTCCATATACAGCAGGCACGCAGATTCTACACGGGCAGAGGAGGAGGTTTCCAAGTGAATACGGGATCCAGGCTATAAGCACCTAAAGGGCTGGTGGCAGGCGGTGGGGGGAGAATTTATAATCTAGCGGGTTCAAGAGAATGGAGGGCTGAATAGAACTGCTACAGATATCCGGGATGGTATATACACTCACCTAAAGAATTATTAGGAACACCATACTAATACGGTGTTGAACCCCCTTTTGCCTTCAGAACTGCCTTAATTCTACGTGGCATTGATTCAACAAGGTGCTGATAGCATTCTTTAGAAATGTTGGCCCATATTGATAGGATAGCATCTTGCAGTTGATGGAGATTTGAGGGATGCACATCCAGGGCACAAAGCTCCCGTTCCACCACATCCCAAAGATGCTCTATTGGGTTGAGATCTGGTGACTGTGGGGGCCATTTTAGTACAGTGAACTCATTGTCATGTTCAAGAAACCAATTTGAAATGATTCGAGCTTTGTGACATGGTGCATTATCCTGCTGGAAGTAGCCATCAGAGGATGGATACACGTTCTCATTCTGTTTACGCCAAATTCGGACACAGAAATCGAGACTCATCAGACCAGGCAACATTTTTCCAGTCTTCAACAGTCCAATTTTGGTGAGCTCGTGCAAATTGTAGCCTCTTTTTCCTATTTGTAGTGGAGATGAGTGGTACCCGGTGGGGTCTTCTGCTGTTGTAGCCCATCCGCCTCAAGGTTGTGCGTGTTGTGGCTTCACAAATGCTTTGCTGCATACCTCGGTTGTAACGAGATTATTTCAGTCAACGTTGCTCTTCTATCAGTTTGAATCAGTCGGCCCATTCTCCTCTGACCTCTAGCATCCACAAGGCATTTTGGCCCACAGGACTGCCGCATACTGGATGTTTTTCCCTTTTCACACCATTCTTTGTAAACCCTAGAAATGGTTGTGCGTGAAAATCCCAGTAACTGAGCAGATTGTGAAATACTCAGACCGGCCCGTCTGGCACCAACAACCATGCCACGCTCAAAATTGCTTAAATCTCCTTTCTTTCCCATTCTGACATTCAGTTTGGAGTTCAGGAGATTGTCTTGACCAGGACCACACCCCTAAATGCATTGAAGCAACTGCCATGTGATTGGTTGACTAGATAATTGCATTAATGAGAAATAGAACAGGTGTTCCTAATAATTCTTTAGGTGAGTGTATCTAGAATAACTGGAATAGCTGGCGACATATTAAGGGAGAGTCGCCTAATTTTTCCTCCAGGCCTATCTTCAAAGATACTGGGCAGGACTGCTAATTACGGCAGGCGAGAGCTGCTACTGAAGATTAACGGTTCAAAAGGATGCGGGGAAATACTGGCAAACAATGAATTAATATGAACTAATATGAATTAACATTATAATTTAATCAACTGGGGTTCGTCACGACCTATGGCCTTGTAATTGCCTGGAATGGAAGGACAAACAAGCCGCAACTATACAATTTAATAAACGGTATTAACATACTAACGCAAAGAGAACTGCTAATCGACAGTGACCACTGGAAAACGGACTTGTCTGTCATACATGCATATTTATGTTGGATTGAAATATTGTAACCATCGGGGGTTATATATGTACCTCCCCCTTTTTTTTTTTTCTTTTCTTGAATTCATATATATATTCTGGGTCTGTGAGTGGAGGAAGGTAGGCCAGTTAGGGGGTGGTTAGGAGATGGCGAGACAGGCTACAGGGAAAAAGACAAAGAGACAATTGGAGTTGAATACCTCGATCTCCCCAATGCCTAAAAGAGTTGAGAGATCTAGGCAGCTCCTCTTGACTAATATGCGTGGACAGACTAGCCCCACAAAGAAAAAGATAGAAGAGGGGCCCCAAGAGGGGATCAAGAGGGAGAGGCTTGAGGGTAGTTAAAGATAATAAAGTTTTAATGGCAGAAAACAAGGAACTAAAAAATAAAATACTGTATTTAGATAACAGTTATAGGAGGGTTAATCTGAGATGCCTTGGATTCCCAGAAGGAGCGGAAGGGCAAGACCCCCGCGTATTTATACAAACATGGCTGACAGAACAACTGGGCCAAGACATTTCTGATTATAAAAACTTTGTGGAAAGGGCATATAGAATATCCGCAAAGATACCTCCCCCAGGAACAAGACCGAGAGCAATAATGATAAATCTTCTATCGGTCAGAGATAAAGAGGAGATATTGCACAGGGCAAGGAGGCGGGGGAGGTTGGAATATCTAGATACAACAATAATGGTGTTTTCTGACTTTGCAAAAGAAACGGCTAATGAAAGAAGCAATTTCGCTGAAGTGAAAAAAATACTGCGATCTAAGAATGTAAAATACTCAATGTTGTTCCCGGCAAAGCTGAGGCTAGAATGGGAAAATAAAACTTGGTTTTTTGATAAACCAGAAGCGGTCGGGGAATGGGTTAGAGATAATATCAAGAGCTGAGTGGGAATGGGGCGGGGCAGGCGCCGAGAGGGGGAATGCAAAGGTAGAGAACCAGGTTCTAGGTTATCCTGGCTCATTCGGGGTGGTTAGGGGAGGTTGGGGATAATGTTTGTTGGTTGCTGGGTTTTTTTTTTTTGTTTTTTTTTCTTTTTTTCTCCTCACTCTCTCGTCTCCCTTCATGGTCCCATGGTCATCAATGCAATACATAGGTCACTTCCCGCCATAGTCTGCTTACAGGAAACACACTTGACGGGCGAGTCAATGGATGGGGTGGGTAGACCATGGATGCAACATGCCTTTCATTCAGTATATTCAGCATATGCAAGAGGAGTAAGTATATTAATACATCGGGACATAGATATAAAAATAGTAAAAGTAACTACAGATAGGGAGGGTTGTTATATCCTGATAGACTGTATATTAGAAGGAAGGGCATGGCTAATAGCACAGACAGATTGACTATATTATTTTCCCTGTCACATATGCAGTGCAGGTGTACCTCACACAAAAATTGGTTAGATGTCACCCACCAATCTAACAGACGGATTAAGGGCTCGTTTACACAAACGTATTTTGCGTTCCGCATACGGTCCGTATACGGAACCATTCATTTCAATGGGTCCGCACTCTGTGTACTGTCCGCATCCGTTGCTCCGTTCCGTGGCCCCGCAAAATTTACGTTCCATTTTGAGGACAAGAATAGACATTTCTATAATGGGCCTCCTGTTCTGTTGCGCAAATTGCGGAAGGCACACGGGCGGCATCCGTTTTTTGTGGATCCACAATTTGCACGGTCGTGTGAACGAGCCCTAACTATATTAATTTTGCTGTCACGTATGCAGTGCAGGTGTACCTCTTACAAAAAATGGGTATATGTCGCCCACCTAACTAACAGAAGGATTAACTATATTATTTTCCCTGTCACATATGCAATGCAGGTGTACTTCACACAAAAAATGGGTATATGTCACCCACCGAACTAACAGACGGATTAACTATTATATTTGTGTGTTAGGGGTACAAAGATGTTGCATTGCACCCACCAAAAAAATCGCTGTAGGTCACCCACAGAATTAACAGCCAGATTATTTAATATATTTCTGTGTCAGGGGTGCAAAGATGGTGTATTGCACCCACAAAAAAATCGCTATAAGTCACCCACAGAATTAACAGCCAGATGAGATTCCTAACACTCTCCCTCACTTCAGCTGCCTGCTTCCTGTCCCTGCACTACTCAGAGATAATGGGCGGTGCTACACATGATCCAGCTTAAAAGCTTGTTGAACTCGAACCCGAACCCAAACTTTTCCGGCAAAGTTCGGGTTTGGGTCCAGGTACAAAAAAATCGTAAAGTTCGGTACAGATCCGAACTTTGCAGTTCGGGTTCGCTCAACACTAGTGATGACTGCTTGGGATGAGGTTTATTAGGGCTGTGACATCACCATGGATGGCTATCTACTGATTGGCTGGCTGCATGGCATTATGGGTCATATCGTGTTCCTAGGCTTTTTACTTTCATTTTGTAACACGTGTAGCCTCCATATTAGGAAAAAAACTATTTCTTACCATGAAGCGAGAGGAAATTCGGATTCGTGGCAAATCAAATTTTTCCTGAAATTCGGATCGAAGTCAATTAGCTTCACTTTGATTTGTTCAACACTAATACCACTGGCTTTTACCCCACCGACTCCAACTGGGCAAGGTGGTCTGTGGCAATGGGCGCAAAATCCTGGCCCCCCTGAACAGCGGCAGTAGCAGCAGCCATTTTAGTCTCCTTAACATGATGGAGCAGTTTTTCCATCTGCCACACCAGACTGAGGCCGCTCAGCAAGCCGACCAGTCAAGCCTCAACACCCAGGTTCAGACCTACCTAAACTCTGGCCAGTCTCTGGCGCATACCAGGGGCCCAAGCCTCAATGAATATGGCCCAGTTCTTTAAGTCGACACCCCCCTCCCCCACTCACCGCATTTTGCTGTATTCGCTATACAGCAGCACATACTTGTCACATCCAGTGCCTTCAGGTGACATCTCTGATATAGATCTTCTCTGTCATCATCTTCTCTATTTGGTCTGTATAACTTCTCTCAGCCGCCTCGTCTCTGCAGAGTGTGACACACAGACATCTTAGCTTCCTCATATTTCTATCATCATCTTCCAACCTGGAGTCCCCACAGTGTTATCCTGCTGCTCGCTGTGCCCCCCCAATACTATCCTGAAGAATAATTAGTGCCCCCATAGTGATCCTTATAGTCCCACCAATAGTAATTCTCTTCTAAAAAGCCCTCATTAGTAATACTGCCCCCTACAGTGATAACGCCCCCATTAGTAGAAGAGCCCTCCAGTATTAATAATACCCTCACAGAGCCCCCAGTAGAAATAAGCCCCCCTATTGTTCCCCCAGTGGTAATAAAGCTACCTACAGACCCCTCAGTAGTAATAATGCCCCCCATAGTGCTCTTAGTAAAAATAAGGCGGAGCTATAACTCCCACCTATAGAGCTCCAGTAGTAATAAGAACGCCTATAATGTCCCCTGGAGTTATAATACCCCTACAGTGCCCCCAGCATTTATACTGCCCCCTACTGTTATAATGCTCACCCTGAAGTGCCCCCAGTATTTATAATGCCCCCTGTAGTTATATTCCTCCCTCCGCCATACAGTCCCATGCAAATAAAATCACACCATCTCTCCAGCTCATTCCAATATACAGTCCCATGTAAGTAACAGCCCTCTCTATCTACAGCCCCCTCCAAAATACAGTCCCATGTAAATAACATCACCCCTCTCAACATTCAGTCCCATGTAAATAACATCATTACCCCCACCAACCACCTTCAACATACATTCCCATGTAAAAAACATCATTCCCCCCTAGCCACCTTCAACATACAGTCCCATGTAAATAACATTGACCCCCTCAATGTTTAGTCCCATGTAAATAACGTCCCTCCCTCCCTCAGACTCCTTTAACATTCAGTCCCATGTAAATAACATCACTCCCTCCCACAGCCACCATCAACATACAATCCTGTGTAAATAACATCTCTTCCTCCCCCAGCCCCCTCTGACATACAGTCCTATGTAAATAACATCACTCCCTCCCACTGCTGCCTCCAACATACAGTCCCATGTAAATAACATAATCCCCTCCCACAGCCACCTTCAACATACAGTCCCATGTAAATAACAGCCTGCCCCAGCCCCCTCCAACATTAAGTCCCATGTAAATAACATCCCTCACTTCAGACCTAACATACAGTCCCAGTTAAATAACCACATCTCCCAGCCTTGCTTTGCCTCTCCCTTCACTTACCTCTCCTCCTGTAGCAGATATCACAACAGCTTCTTCCCCCAGGACCTCTCCTCTTCACTGCCGTCCTCTCCTGCACCGGTCACATGATGGTGACATCATCGCAGGTCCTTCTCTAACACTGCCTGTTTTACTGGTCACATGATCTGTGATGTCATCACAGGTCCTTGAGATATTCCAGTGCATTAGATTCAATTGTATTGGCGTCCTGAGGACAGCAATACAGTTGTATCCAGCAGGCAGGACATTCGGGGACTGGGACAAAACATCAGAGACCCCGAATGTTTTAACCTAGCAACGCCCCTGGCGCATACAATGTTCTCTGACCCCATGGATTTCTGGAAAACCTAGAAAGTCTCACACATATATAATTGATAAATCTTTATTAATAGAAAGACACAAATAATAGACAATACACATACAGCGGCCTACAACAAGCAATACAAAATACAATAGACAGTGGAGCAACCTATACTAACCAGACGAGGATGAGGTGATGGCTCCTGGCCCAACGCGCGTTTCTTCTCGCTTCTTCAGGGGGCGTATAGTTTCTCCTGATCACAGGCCAGGTATAAATACCCCTGTAATCTCTCAACTTCTCTAAAACTCCCACCAAAATAGCCAATAGTGAAGGGTCCCAGAGGAGACACCTCCCAACTGGGCGTGATCCATATGGCGCAAGCAAATGTGATGAAAGTTAACACACAGGTGTGCTAGGTAATCGCCGCATTGAAGGGCAGACACACAACGCACACCCGGAAGTTGCGCATTAATGAGTAACTACAAGCAGAAATGGAAAGGTACACTCGGTGTAACCCCAGTTCGGCGCATGCGCATAACCCACCAGCCAGGGACGTAACAATGGAACGTCATTCCGCACAAGATAGAGATCCCGCGAGAGTGCCGGCGTGAAGACGAGCTACCATGGTTGTGTGCACTGTAACCCCGGTAATGACGCATGCGCACCCTACGAAAAGGAGGAGAACCGCAATGACCCTAAGGATATGGGAGTAATCACATGACTACGGGAACGCGGCTAAGGTGGTGGGCCGGAAAACAGTCCCGGACCGCCCACACCAGCCGACAAGTCATATGATCCGCCCATGTGAGGACACCAGCGCCATATTAAGCCATGGCAGTAAGTGTCACTACGCATACATGAGACAGAACCAAAACAATCTTGGAAAATCCATATCTAAAATCCATATATATCAGTTAAACTATACCTATAAAAGTGACAAGAGGGTCAAGGACCGACCCAGTATGCGCCTGCAGACGTTTATAAACTTATAAATTATTATAATTATAAAGATCCACACAAAAAGTAGTGAGAGCAAAGATCGCGAAAACCGGAAGTCCCACATGCGTTCCAGCCTGGAACGCAAAGCCGAACTTCCGGACACACGCACCGCACATAGAAAGAAATCAAGGAAACAAACCACTAGACCGGACGCTACGATGCGTTCCAGCATGGAACGCACCAACTTCCGGTTATGCGAAAAAGCGCAGCCGGACACTCCCACTTCCGCCCAGCAGCACAGATCAGCTAAAGACGCCCTCTACCACACATGGGTGGTCCCCCAATGCACTTTTGGCGCTGTTTTTTCGTTTTATGGTGCCCTTTTGCCAATTAGTGCCCATTTTAACAAACAATTCAATAGGACACTTAGGGTATAAATACCTGTGATCATGACACTATTGCTCCTGATGAAGGGACGTGCCTGTCCCGAAACGCGTTGAGCCGGATTTATATGTACATGCAATAAAGACCTTTGAAGAGAAGCACCCGTGTGATTGGCTGCCTTCATCCGTTAATACTCTAGAAGCGATCCAGGCTGGGGGGGTTCTCGGTTTACAGGTGTATTATGCTTATCCTGGTAAACCGCCCCCCTCATGAAGTGAGTAAATGAACCCACAATACCACATTATTTTAATATGTGTAATAGTATCCTTTTAAACAGATTTTTTACCTATTGATTTGCCTAACTGTACCAAACTATATTGTGTACGATACTGCAGAACACGGTCTCTTAGGCACTCGAGACGGCATGCAGTGATCCTACCTATGTGTACAATCGTTTAATCCTTTTTGCAGAATTTATATACAATCTTTTGATCTTTTATGTAGATTTTTTATATACATGTGAACATATATACATTTTTATCCTACACATTGATATTTATATACACTTTCACTTTTTTACAAATGAAATGCTGACAAAACCTATTACACACCTAAGTTGCTCAACACTAACCCACCTTCTTCGATCAACCACTACTGGTGCCCAAAAGGGTTTATTCAAAAATAGGTGAGACCTGGAGGGTATCTTCACCCACCAGTCCCCCTATTTTGGCATACTACCATATCCTTTACAGGCAGACACCCTTGTCGACCTGACTAAACCCGGAGCAGCCTCTAGTATCTAGTACCCTATCTTTTTTTCACCCCACTCCTACAAACCCGAGGCGCCTCTAGTCTTTCAGATCTAGTGGAATCCCTTCCAATAGATCCGTCTGACCCTCACACTCTCTCTCTCTTATACCCTCATTGAGACCCAGGGGGGCGTTGGTATTCAAGGTGTAGATCCACCTTGTCTCTTTTTGGCCAAGTATCTTTTTCCAATCGCCACCCCTTGGGGACACAATGACTCGATCGATCCCCCTAAACCTTAGGAGGGATCCATCACAGTTGTGCCGCTCCTTAAAATGCCTGGCCAGTGTCTTAAGCTGCAATGTGTCCTCTTCCTCTTTGGCAGCCTCAATGGAGAGAATGTGTTCCCTGACTCTCCGCCTAAGTTCTCTGGATGTTAGGCCGATATATATGAGATCACAGGGGCAGATAGCCCAATAAATGACACCTATAGTGGTGCATGTTATGGGGTGTGTGATCTTGAATTCCCTAGGGTGGCCAGAATCCCAAAAGTGTGTGGCCCTGTCCATCTTGGCACATCCCACACACTTGCCACACTCTCTGCTACCCCAAGGTGCACCTTTTGTGCCAAAGAGACCTGGAGCCTTCTGCGTATAGTGGCTCCGAACTAAATGGTCCCTGATGTTTTTGGCTCGACGATAGGTGATACGTGGATACTGGGGAACCCAAGTTTGTAATTGAGGATCCAAATGTAACACACCCCAGTATTTGGTTAGGACCGCATGTACTTCTCTCCATTGTTTATGGAAATTCGTGATCAGTCGGATCTCATCGCCAGAGTCCTGTTTCCTTTTCTTGAACAGAAGATCAGACCTCTTTTCCGATTTAGCTCTCAAATACGCTTGATCTATGCATTGCTTACCATAGCCACGTTGCTGGAAACGATGTCGTAGGTCCTCTGCTTGTAATTCAAAGGAGGAATCCGTGGAACAGACCCTCCTTGCCCGAAGGAATTGGCCCACTGGTATACTTCTGATGAGATTGTTGGGGTGTGCTGATTGTGCGCTGAGAAGAGAGTTGACAGACGTCTCCTTTCTATACAGATCCGTCCCCAAGAGGCCCTGCGAATCCACCCGAAAGACCACGTCCAGGAACTCCATGTTGGTCCGACCCACCTTGAAAGTGAGTTTAATGTTTTTATTATTGTTGTTGAGCTCACGAATGAGGAGCCCAAATTCCTCTTCAGTCCCCTGCCAAATGATGAGCACATCATCGATGTAGCGTCCCCAAAAGAGGACCTTGCTCATCATTGGCAGGGGATCCGTCTGGAGGATCTCCCTCTCCCACAGCCCTAGGAACAGATTTGCGTACGAGGGCGTACAAGACGCCCCCATCGCTGTTCCCTGGAGCTGTAGGTAGAAAGAACCCCCAAACGTGAAAAAGTTATGGGTCAACACGAACATGGATTTCTGGGCAGACAGACTGGAACAGTGGCCAAAACTGGCACAGCATACTCTCTTTCTTCTTTCTTGCCTGGCCTGCAGTGCCATTTCGGTGAGGGTTTTCAGCACCGCAGGGTGTGTGGTGTCCAAAAACATAACATTGGTCAAAATGAACCTGGATTCAGGAGGATTTTGACACTCCTCTGGCTGATTCCAATGAATAGATATAGCCTTGCTGGTGGTGCCCCATCTTGACACTGTTGCTGTTTGCCTGCTTGCCTACCTCCATCATGCTACTGCTGCGACCTGCCTACCATCATGTTCTGTACAGCTGCTGTTGCTGCCTCCATCAAGATCTGTAAGGCTGCTGCCGCCTCCATCATGCCACTGCTGCGCCTGCCTATCATCGCGTTCTATACGGCGTGCAACTACCGCCATCATGTTCTGTAAGGCTGTTGCTGCCGCCTCAATCATACCACTGCTGTGAACTGCCTACCATCACATTTTGTATGGCTGCTGCAGCTACCATCTGTCACACCCTGCCCTGTGGGTGTTCTGAGGAGATCTGTCAGAGTTGCTGCACGTGACTCGATCTGACAGTATGTTTTGTTGTGGGTTTGAACAGAATCCCACCTCCTCCCAGGTGTTGTTCTTTAGGTAATTGGTGAGGCAATTTATTCCTCCCTCCCCCTATAGCCTTTGCGGGTTATAGTTCTGCCTTGTGTGAGCTCTGGAAGTTTGGTGGATCGTCTGCTCCAACACATCTCTAGATAAGTCCTTTTCCCCTTTTCCTTCTGTGTCTGTTTTTACTAGGCCTCTAGGGTGACGCTAGCTCCTTCGGTTGTTGAAGGAGCTGGGTGCCTCTTTCCTCCTTCCCTACAGCTGAGGGTTTGGTTCAGTGTGTTATAGTCTTAGGTACGTGGGCATGTGCATATCTACCATCGAGATATGCACATGGGCATAGCAGCTTAGGGAAAGTGTTTGAGGGATTGCTAGGAGGTGTGTAACAGTCCTACAGGCTCATCTGAGTCAGAGGACAGCTGGCTGGAGGTAGGAGTGGAGCCCAGTGGCAATGACCGCAGGCAGGTAGTAGGTGCAGGAAGTCTGGCAGAGGCGTAGTCGGTTGGCAGGCGGTGGGTCAGGGCAGGAGGCAATAAGCGTGGTCAGACAATCCGGATGGGCAACGGTGGTAGCAGTTCAGTAGGTAGGGACAAAGCAGAAGAGTAGTCGGTAGTCAATTCCTGGTCAGCAGTGGACTTACAGTAGTAGCAAGAGCAGCAGATGAGGAGAAGCTTGATCAAGGCTCAGGAGCTCAATAATCAGCAAGCTGGAGTGCAAGGGGCTGGACTTATATAGGGAAGTACCAGGTGTGGGGAATCAAGGGTGATGAGCAAGGCTTGGCAAGACTGAGGTTAAATAATAGGCTTCAGGGAGGAATGTCCTGAGAGGACGGTAGCCTAGTAAGCAGGGCTACCGCCTGGGATGTGGCTGGTCACGGGTTCGAATCCCAACAAGGTGACCCCTTTTTTTACCTAGCATTTGGGACCTAGTCTGTTGTTTTGTTTGCTTTGCCGTGTTCTGTTTCCTTTCCTTATCTTACCTACCGTGACACCATCATGCTACTGCCAAAGGAAATAAACAAAAAGTTTTCCTAGGCTAGGGGGAGGGAGGTTATATACCAACTTTCAGGGGAAGTAGAGCAACTTTGGTTTGGGCCGAATCAAACTTTTTCACAAATTAGTAGAAACAGACCCAAACTGAATCTAGAGGGTTTCGCTCATCTCTAATATAGTGATATGGACCATGCTGGTATAACCTAGGCATCTGCTGTATGTAATGTGACACAGTGAGGGGTTGTGTCTGGCAAGGCAGGTATTTTCTTCTCAGCATGTGCGGCTGGGCTGGTTTCCAGCCAGGTGAGGTTAAATACTGGACCAGAGTTTAAGTGCCGGTTTTGGCAGCACCTGGCTGTCCTTAAATAGGCAGCTGGGCTCAGCAGAGATGTCTCTGTTTTTCGGATCTGAGGCTTTGTGCCGTGCTGGAGGGCTGAGAGCCGCATGCTGGAGAAACAGCCCCCCTAAAGCCTGCTTTGGACTACGGAAGGCAGAACTGCCAGCAAAGTGACTTGTGTTATATGAACTTTCCATTATGTGTGAATAAACAACAAAACTGCAAAGTTACGTGCTGTTTTGTGCAATTGCCTCAAGTGTGAATAAACACTGACTATTTGAGTTAAGAACTTGTATTTTGCCTCTGTACGGCGTGCTTACCCTATCTACCAGAGCGAAACCCCACAGTAACTATATACAGTACAGACCAAAAGTTTGGACACACCTTCTCATTCAAAGAGTTTTCTTTATTTTCATGACTATGAAGGCATCAAAACTATGAATTAACACATGTGGAATTATATACATAACAAACAAGTGTGAAACAACTGAAAATATGTCATATTCTAGGTTCTTCAAAGTAGCCACCTTTTGCTTTGATTACTGCTTTGCACACTCTTGGCATTCTCTTGATGAGCTTCAAGAGGTAGTCCCCTGAAATGGTCTTCCAACAGTCTTGAAGGAGTTCCCAGAGATGCTTAGCACTTGTTGGCCCTTTTGCCTTCACTCTGCGGTCCAGCTCACCCCAAACCATCTCGATTGGGTTCAGGTCCGGTGACTGTGGAGGCCAGGTCATCTGGCGCAGCACCCCATCACTGTCCTTCATGGTCAAATAGCCCTTACTTTCAAAGTTTTCCCAATTTTTCGGCTGACTGACTGACCTTCATTTCTTAAAGTAATGATGGCCACTCGTTTTTCTTTACTTAGCTGCTTTTTTCTTGCCATAATACAAATTCTAACAGTCTATTCAGTAGGACTATCAGCTGTGTATCCACCTGACTTCTCCTCAACGCAACTGATGGTCCCAACCCCATTTATAAGGCAAGAAATCCCACTTATTAAACCTGACAGGGTACACCTGTGAAGTGAAAACCACTTCAGGGGACTACCTCTTGAAGCTCATCAAGAGAATGGCAAGAGTGTGCAAATCAGTAATCAAAGCAAAAGGTGGCTACTTTGAAGAACCTAGAATATGACATATTTTCAGTTGTTTCACATTTGTTTGTTATGTATATAATTCCACATGTGTTAATTCATAGTTTTGATGCCTTCAGTGTGAATCTACAATTTTCATAGTTATGAAAATAAAGAAAACTCTTTGAATGAGAAGGTGTGTCCAAACTTTTGGTCTGTACTGTATATACAGATGGTATTATTTATACATCTTTTTGTATATAATGATACGGGCCGTGCTGGTTTGCCCTAAGCCTTTTCTGGCATATATTTATATATGTACAACTGATATATATCTTATCTTATGTAAAGTGATAAATGGACCAATTTTATTATAGTGACATGGATCAGGCTGGTATATCCTGATTCAGAAGATGCCTAGGGTATAAAAAATTGATCCATGTCACCATATATAAGAAAACTGGTCCATTTATCACTTTACATAAGAAGTATATACCAGCTGTACATATATAATTACCTATATATACAGGAGATACCCGGGTTCTACCAGCATTGTCAATATCACTATATACAAGAAGATTTATAACTTATACCAGCTGTACATATATATCATAAGTTCTGATATATATTTAAATATGTACAGCTGGTATATACAGTACAAACCAAAAGTTTGGACACACCTTCTCATTCAAAGAGTTTTCTTTATTTTCATGACTATGAAAATTGTAGATTCACACTGAAGGCATCAAAACTATGAATTAACACATGTGGAATTATATACATAAAAAACAAGTGTGAAACAACTGAAAATATGTCATATTCTAGGTTCTTCAAAGTAGCCACCTTTTGCTTTGATTACTGCTTTGCACACTCTTGGCATTCTCTTGATGAGCTTCAAGAGGTAGTCCCCTGAAATGGTTTTCACTTCACAGGTGTGCCCTGTCAGGTTTAATAAGTGGGATTTCTTGCCTTATAAATGGGGTTGGGACCATCAGTTGCGTTGAGGAGAAGTCAGGTGGATACACAGCTCATAGTCCTACTGAATAGACTGTTAGAATTTGTATTATGGCAAGAAAAAAGCAGCTAAGTAAAGAAAAAACAGTGGCCATCATTACTTTAAGAAATGAAGGTCAGTCAGTCAGCCAAAAAATTGAAAACTTTGAAAGTAAGGGCTATTTGACCATGAAGGAGAGTGATGGGGTGCTGCGCCAGATGACCTGGCCTCCACAGTCACCGGACCTGAACCCAATCGAGATGGTTTGGGGTGAGCTGGACCGCAGAGTGAAGGCAAAAGGGCCAACAAGTGCTAAGCATCTGTGGGAACTCCTTCAAGACTGTTGGAAGATCATTTCAGGGGACTACCTCTTGAAGCTCAGCAAGAGAATGCCAAGAGTGTGCAAAGCAGTAATCAAAGCAAAAGGTGGCTACTTTGAAGAACCTAGAATATGACATATTTTCAGTTGTTTCACACTTGTTTGTTATGTATATAATTCCACATGTGTTAATTCATAGTTTTGATGCCTTCATAGTCATGAAAATAAAGAAAACTCTTTGAATGAGAAGGTGTGTCAAAACTTTTGGTCTGTACTGTACATCTTCTTGAGGCACTGGGGTAAGCAGCATTACGCCAATATCAGCACTCATACTGACAATATGAACGCTTATAGTAGTGTGCTGCAGCCTGCCCCTGACCAGCAGGCAGCGTTTGCATTTGGGCAAATTAGTATTTATTATAGACTTTAAAGTAACTACTTTTGAAGAGAAAAAGCACTCAAACAATGCAGTGAAATACACCACTGAAAATGAGGGTTAAGCTTGTTTTAAACCAGCCTAAGTGCAATATTTCTACCTATGAAAAGTTTGTTAAGACACTATTTCCATTGCCATAGCATGGATAATTTAAACTAAATTGAGCATTATGGACAAACAGACAGAAAACAGACATATAGTACAGTTGCCCATACACATTCAATAGCAGTAGGCTGACCAATCCTTAATCCAACTGTTATCTCTCCCAGTTCCTTCCCGGATTCCTCATACACATACATGTTTGGCTTGGCCAAACATGTATGTGTATTCTATGGGCAGAGGGGAGAAAGCTGCAGCCAGACACTTCTGGTAAGGGCTTATCTCTTGGTAGAACAAATGGATTGAGTAAAAATATTCATTTCGCCTGCTAATTGACTCCTCACCACACAAAGTGTGTCAGCCGAACCCGCCATACTCAGACGACAATAAACTAATGTGTATGGTAAGTTTTAGTTATGAGATCAGCAATAAAAATACATGTGTAACTAAAGATATACACTGTTAGTGTATGTTATTGTATGTTCTTAGTGATTAAAGTTATAACCTTTATTTTACATTTGTCTGTAGACTGATTCTGACACAATTTTAAATACATCTTTTTGGGAACTGGCACCATCTAGTGTTTTGAAAAAGTAACTGCTCTTTCTATAAGCGGTTGCCAACCTGATTTTTTTTTTCTGCAAACACTTAATTGTATATATATTATTCAGCCACAGAGCCCAGAGTGATATGCCAGAGTAATATGCCAGAGTGATATTTTACTATTATTCTAAATCATTTTAATACTATCTAACTGAGAGGGCACCACGGATGAATTACATAATATACAATTAAGTGTGTACACACGCCCTATATAGAGGAGGATTGCCAAATACAGTATTGCATGTATGGTGTTTTTATTTTTTAATTGTTTATTTATTTGGCACTTTAAATTTATATGTGTTGATTTTTATTTATTTGTTTATTTAAAAGTCAAGAAACTAATGTATATTTTCAATAAATAAGCTAAATTAAAAATATCTATGTACTTTTGTGCAAATTTTGCCAGTAAGTGTCAATTGTTTATAACGCACAAATATATATATATATATATATATATATTTTATATATATATATATACATTTATATTTGAGTCTCATTATTATGACCACCAGCTAATATCCAGAGTAACCACCATGTGCAACACGGAAAGCAGCTAGACGGGCTGTGAGTGACTCAATAAGGTAACAGGCAGGTTGTCACAGGTCTCTGGAGCCATGCTGACTGCAGTGTATCTCACAGCTACTGGGGGGTGCGTGGGGGAATCTGACGTGGTTCCACGAAAGCTCAATTGGGTTCAAGTCTTGGGAATTAGAGGCCAGGCTAGTACTAGGAACAGATGTCTTCCAACAGATGTCGGACATTTCTATGTGACATGTCACATTGTCTTGCTGGAAGATCCCATCCACCGCAGAGAAGTCAATCAGCATGTATGGGTATATGTGATCTGCAAAGATGGATCCATATAAAAATCAGTTGAGAGTGCCTTCCACATGGATGAGTGGGCCCATAGAATGCCACGAAAACATTCCCCAGACCATAACACTGCCACCACCAGCTTGTGTTCTTCTAGCAATGATTGCAGGGTGTTTGTTCTGTGCTGTTTCTCCCCTGACACGTCAATATCCATTCATTCAATAAAGCAGAAAACTGGACTCAATGAAGAAGGGGACACCTTGCTGATCAGCAGAGGTCCAATTCTGTTACTGCCGTGAGAATTGAAGCCTTTTATGCAGCTTCAATAGCAGAGGTGCAGAGACCATCCGTCTGCTTCGGAGCCCCATACACAGTAGGGTTCGCTGAAATGTTGTTTTAAACACATGTCTAGTAGTCCCCTGGTTCATTTCGGCAGTGAATGGTCAACTATAGCATCGGTCTGCCCACACGCACCTTCCTAGCCGATGTTCACCTATCACATCAATGGCAGGTGCGTGCCACAGTTTCCACATCACTTATTCACAATGGTGATGTCACGCCTTGCCCTGTTAATGTGCGGAGATCTGCCATGCTGGCTCCACATGTCTGACTTTTCTCTTTGTTTTGGTTTGGGTTTGAGCTGGATCCACCTTCCCTCAGGTGTACTGGGTTGATTGTTAGCGAGGCTATTTATTTCTCCTTCTCCCAGTGGCCTGTGCGGGTTATAGTTCATTCCTGTGGGCTTTGGATGTGTTGTGGATCGTCTGCTCCAGCTCAGCTCAAGATAAGTCCTCTCTGTTTCTTCCCTTGGTGTCTTTTATCTAGGCCTCTAGGGAAACGCTTGCTTCCTCCTGTTTGAAGAAGCAGGTCGCCTCTTCCCCTTTCCCTACTGCTCAGGGTTTTCCCAGGATATATAGTCTTAGGAATGAGGGCATGTGCATATCCACCATAAGGGTATGCACATGTGCACAGCAGTATAGGGAAAGCCTTAGGGATCGCTAGGAGGTGACCCTTTTCTCCCTAGCTTTTGGGCCTAGTCTATTGTTCTGTTTGTTTTCCCTGTGTTTGGTTATTTCCCTGCTTACCTACCTCCCGTGACATTACAGTACTATTGCTTACAGTAATAAGACACCAAATATAAAGCATAAAGATATGGGACATGACATTGAGCAATAACAGCATTTCAGACTAGTATATGATGACCAGCATCCTGCATTTATCAGCAGTGATGGCCAGTTCGCAGTGTTCGCCCGCGAACACATGCGGGCTGCCATCTTGACTCACAAGTCCGGCGATGCACAGGTAAGCCCTTACCTCTGCCTGTGCCGGGAGCCGGTCTGAAATCAAATGCCGCCGGGAGCCTTCCTCGGGCTGTTCTCGGAACTGCCTGCTCCCGGTGACCGCATTTGATTTCAGACCGGCTCCCAGGACAGACACAGGTAAGGGCTTACCTGTGCATCGCCGGACTTGTGAGTCAAGATGGTAGCCCGCAGGTGAGTCAACCATGCCCATAGGGAATTATTGTTTTTTGCCTGTTGAGCGTTTTACAGCGCATAGGAACGCGCTGTAAAACGCTCAGGTGTGAACCCAGCCTTACTGTGAATCCAGCACAGAAGCATGACAGTAAAAAAGACTTATTAGAAGCAGTAGCATTTCTGTGTGTTTGTGTCTCTCTCTGCGTCACTGCAGCTGATTTCTCCTGCCTCCTCTGTCCATAAATGTCCATGGACAGCAGCAGATATCTGTCTTTATCTTAGCCTCAATGATGACAGATTTTACTGGTTAATTGAGAGTGTGTGATCAGTACAGGAGGCTGGGGGAAGGAGGAAATGTTTGATCAGTTGAGAAAGAGGCATTTTTCTGTAATAAGATATATTTTTTTCATGCCATGTACTATTGTATAATTTATATTATTGATAATAATATCATAATTTCCAGTATATTGCTGAGCTAAAGGAATTGCACACAAATTGGTTTAACTCAAAATCTGTGCTGGCGACCCTTTGGACCAGGTCCAAATTTTCATCTCACCTTAAAAGAGACTTCAATGTAGGAAACATTTCTGCTAGTTATTGTAGTGACTTTGGAAATTCAGCACAGACTCTGCAGTATGCAATTTGTGCACGGTCCTTTTATCTTTATATTATACTGACCTTAGACATCACCATGTCCGAAAACGCCCATACTAATATATATTTAATAATATTTTTCCAATACAGCGAATGACGTAACGAAAAAAAAAGGGTCAAAAAAGGATCAAAATGGCCAATTAGCTATTTTTTCATCGCTTCTCTTACTTTAAAAAAATTTAATAAAATGTGATCAAAAAGTCACACACACACACTCCAAAATGTTATCAATAAAAACTAAAGATTGTCTGACAAAAAATTTGCCCCCACACAGCTCAGTAGATATAACCATAAAAAAGTCTATACATCTTCAATTAAAAAAGGATAGAACGAGGCGGCACTGCCTAAACGTCAGACTTTCAAATACACAGGCAATCCTGTGGTACGTGCAAACCATCCATATGGTGCTCTGCCCATAATAGGTTCTCAGTAATGCTCAAATATAGAGTATGTAAGTAAGGCGGCACTTACCATTTGTCGTATAAAAATCCTTTATTCGTCTAAACAGACATATACACGTGTGGCAGGGGCGGACAAACTTTCCTGCAGTCAAAGGCGACGCCCGTTTCGCGCAGTTGTGCTTCTTCTGGCCACTGACGTAGTCACGTCCCACAGGTGCTCATTTTATATGCTGCTCTGCGCCATTATCATGGTAAACAAATAATATACAGATTTATCGCAATGCAGCATATATATTAACATATGTGTATCTCACATTAAAAACAAGCAACAGAAATCAAACAAGCGCTACCTTAGATGTTCATTATTTTTAGAGGAAAATGCTAAGGTAATTCTTATCATTTAAGCCTAATGGACCTAAGGCTTTTGTTCGGATAATCCATCTCGCCTCTTTTTGTAACGGCAGGCGGTGCCTGTCACCACCTTGTGGAGCAGGGGGTACATATTCAATACCTGAAAAACTCAGACAGTTTGTTTCCCCCATGCGCTTCCTGACGTGATTTATCAATCTTGGGCATCCTCTACCAGATTTTATCGAGTTCAAATGTTCTCTGAACCTTTCATACATACATCTAATGGTTTTGCCCACATAAAAACGTCCGCATTACCACATTACCAGATATACAATGTATGTACTTCTACAAGTTATGAAGCTTATCAACTTTATGGTATATACCCCCGAAAAGCAGGATTTTATTTTGAGCATTATACCTACAAAAGGCACAGTTTCCACATTTAAAATTTCCTTTTGGTCTCCTATCTTGTAGCCAATTTTTGTTCATTTTTTTCTACATATCTACTCCTCACCAGCATATCTTTTATGGTGTAACTTCTTCTGAATGGTATTATTGTTCTATTTTTAGTGAACTCTTCTAAGCTACTATCCCCTTTCAAGATATCCCAATTACTTTGTATTATTTAACGGGTTTTTTCTGCCATCGGACTGTATCTAAAGGAAAAGACAAATTTTTTTTGGTCTTCCCTTTTATTCCCGTTTCTTTTGTTATTCCCCTTTAACAAATCTTGCTGGGAGATTTTACCAGTTTTCTCCATAGCTAATTCGAGGGGGGGTTTTGGGTACCCCCTCTCCAACAGTGTTTCCTTTAGTTCTAACACTTGTGTTTCGTAAACCATTTTTATGCTATTTATTCTTCTTAACCTAATAAATTGGCCACAGGGGACAGATTTTTTTTACACTCATAGGATGAAAACTGTTGTGGTGCAACAAGGAGTTGGTTGACGTGGGCCTACGATAGCCCTCCGTGACCAACTCATTGCCCCTCACCACGACAGCTACATCCAGAAACTGCAAAGTCTGATTGCCATAATTATAGGTGAACTTCATATTCATATCGTTCTTTTCATATAAATAGGTTACAAACTCAGCACATTGTACCTCATTTCCTGACCACACTACAAAGACATCATCGACATATCTCAAATATGTTTTTATATGACACAAGAATGGATTATCCACTGAAAAAATAAATCTGTCCTCAAACCTTGCCAGATTTATATTCGCAAAAGTGCATGACACTGGTGTCCCCATGGCCGTGCCGTGTTTTTGTTTATACCATTGTTCTCCAAACTTAAATACATTATTAGTAAAAATACATTCTAAGCCTTCTTCAATAAACTGACCAAACAAATCGCTCTTTCCAGTGTTGCCCAGAACATCCATCAATGTCGTAATCCCTGCTCTGTGCGGTATGCGAGTGTAGAGATTTTCTACATCTAGGGAGATCAAACTATACTCCCCCTGCTACTGAAATTCCTTCAGTGCCAAAAGGAAGTCATTAGTATCTCTCACATATGCAGGGGCATTTTTTAATACTAGTCTCAGTAACCAGTCAATATATTTAGACAAAGGTTCAGTCGCCGAGCCAATCCCCAACACTATAGGGCAACCAGGGGGTCGGTCGGCGACTTATGTATCTTAGGTAGAACATACCACAAAGGCTTAGTGGGAAATTGAGGTATTAATTTTTCAGCCATGCGATTTGAAATAACATCTTTCTTTACATACTTCTGGGCAAGATGTTTCAATTGATGTTATATGTCTATTGTCGGATCACTATGTATCCTTTCATAGGTATTTTCATCTCTCAATTGCCTCAACGATTCTTCAATATAGTACTGTCTAGTCATGAGCACCACATTGCCCCTCTTGTCGGCCGGTTTTACCACCAAATCTTCTTGTGCACGAATCCATACAGGGATATATAAGGGCTTTTATTTCTTTTAAGACCTGTTGGTGGAAAATATCTATACTCCCACCAGCCGACAAGGGGGGACAAAATGTGGACCTCACGCCCCCTGTAAAATCATGTACATTTTCATTATTAGCATTAGTCAGTTCTGTATCTGTTAGAAACTCCAAACATAATCTTTTCCTCTTCATTAAATTAAATTTTGTCAGTTTATTGAATAAGGTTTAGAATGAATTCTTACTAATGTATTTAAATTGGAGAACAATGGTATAAAAAAAACACGGCATGGCCATGGGGACACCAGTGTCATGCACTTTTGCGAATATATATCTGACAAGTTTTGAAGACAGATTTATTTTTTCAGTGGATAATCCATTCTTGTGTCATATAAAAACATATTTGAGATATGTCGATGATGTCTTTGTAGTGTGGTCAGGAAATGAGGTACAATGTGCTGAGTTTGTAACCTATTTAAATAAGAAGAACGATATGAATATGCAGTTCACCTATAATCAGGGCAATCAGACTTTGCATTTTCTGGATGTGGCTGTCGTGGTGAGGGGTGATGAGTTGGTCATGGAGGGATATCGTAAGCCCACAGCGACCGACTCCTTGCTGCACCACAACAGTTTTCATCCTATGAGTGTAAAAAAAATCTGTCCCCTATGGCCAATTTATTAGGTTAAGAAGAATAAATAGCACAAAAATGGGTTACGAAACACAAGCCTTAGAACTAAAGAAAAGACTGTTGGAGAGGAAGTACCCCAAAAAAAACAACTCAAATTAGCTATGGAGAAAGCTGGTAAAATCTATCAGCAAGATTTGTTAAAGGGGAATAACAAAAGAAACGGGAATAATAGGGAAGACCAAAAAAGATTTGTCTTTTCCTTTAGATACAGTCCGATGGCAGAAAAAATACGTAAAATAATACAAAGTAATTGGGATATCTTGAAAAGGGATAGTAGCTTAGAAGAGTTCACTAAAAATAGACCAATAATACCATTCAGAAAAAGTTACACCGTAATTGGCTACAAAATAGGACCAAAAGGAAATTTTAAATGTGGAAACTGTACCTTCTGTAGGTATAATGCTCAAAATAAAATCCTGCTTTTCGGGGGTATATACCATAAAGTTGATAAGCTTCATAACTTGTAGAAGTACATACATTGTATATCTGGTAATGTGTCAATGCGGACATTGCATGTGGGCAAAACCATTAGATGTACAGTACAGACCAAAAGTTTGGACACACCTTCTCATTCAAAGAGTTTTCTTTATTTTCATGACTATGAAGGCATCAAAACTATGAATTAACACATGTGGAATTATATACATAACAAACAAGTGTGAAACAACTGAAAATATGTCATATTCTAGGTTCTTCAAAGTAGCCACCTTTTGCTATGATTACTGCTTTGCACACTCTTGGCATTCTCTTGATGAGCTTCAAGAGGTAGTCCCCTGAAATGGTCCTCCAACAGTCTTGAAGGAGTTCCCAGAGATGCTTAGCACTTGTTGGCCCTTTTGCCTTCACTCTGCGGTCCAGCTCACCCCAAACCATCTCAATTGGGTTCAGGTCCGGTGACTGTGGAGGCCAGGTCATCTGGCGCAGCAACCCATCACTCTCCTTCATGGTCAAATAGCCCTTACTTTCAAAGTTTTCCCAATTTTTCGGCTGACTGACTGACCTTCATTTCTTAAAGTAATGATGGCCACTGGTTTTTCTTTACTTAGCTGCTTTTTTCTTGCCATAATACAAATTCTAACAGTCTATTCAGTAGGACTTTCAGCTGTGTATCCACCTGACTTCTCCTCAACGCCACTGATGGTCCCAACCCCATTTATAAGGCAAGAAATCCCACTTATTAAACCTGACAGGGAACACCTGTGAAGTGAAAACCATTTCAGGGGACTACCTCTTGAAGCTCAGCAAGAGAATGCCAAGAGTGTGCAAAGCAGTAATCAAAGCAAAAGGTGGCTACTTTGAAGAACCTAGAATATTACATATTTTCAGTTGTTTCACACTTGTTTGTTATGTATATAATTCCACATGTGTTAATTCATAGTTTTGATGCCTTCATAGTCATGAAAATAAAGAAAACTCTTTGAATGAGAAGGTGTGTCCAAACTTTTGGTCTGTACTGTATATATGAAAGGTTCAGAGAACATTTGAACTAAATAAAATCTGGCAGAGGATGCCCAAGATTGATAAATCGTGTCAGTAAGCGCATGGGGGAAACCTAAACTGTCTGTTTTTCAGGTATTGAATATGTACCCCCTGCTCCACAAGGTGGTGACAGGCACCGCCTGCTGTTACAAAAAGAGGCGAGATGGATTATCCGAACAAAAGCCTTAGGTCCATTAGGCTTAAAGAGGACCTTTCATCTGTTTAACCCTAGTCTAATTAGGGTCATACCTTATAGGGCGGCCCCCACTGATGTCATCGCACTTCTTTTTCGTCCGCTGTTGTCCCCCGTTGATTTTGACGCCTTATATTCTAATTAGCTGACTTGGTTATTCTAGGCGGAGACTGGAGCGGTTCTCTTCTCCCTGGCTGTGAGCGCATCCAATTATTTATGGAAAAAAAATGTTTTCTATTAATATTGAGTTAAAAAACACCACTTGCTGATGGAAGTGTTGATTTAAATAAAACTTTATTTAAAAAAAGTGATCAAAGTAAAATAAAAAAATAAATAGGAGAGAAATATCCGGCCTTTCTGATGCGGGCGTACATAGAGGCCAGTGTATAGGCATTCACTCATATCCCCACCCACCTCTGTATGTATTCCTATGTTAGCTCCAGTCTCTGGCCACCGGCACCTCGTATGTAGTCTTGTAATAGCTCTCACACCCGGCCAGCTTATTCTTCCCATAGAAGCTGTTCGGTACAGTTATGCCACGAGGATAAATTATAACAGGTTCAGGGCTTGTACAAATAGCCCTGGACCTGTAATATACAGATGCCTGCTGTCATCTTGTGAAAGATAACTGTAGGAAAGCTACAGTGCCTGGCAGAGCGATCGTATCTGTCTCCTGGTAACCTTATCAGTAGACAGACATCACTGCTTGCTGGGACACACCATTATTACAGTGTTCCGCCTCCCAGGGCTGTGTCCCAGGTTTTTAGGAATGCCGAGTGGTGATGCGGCCTTAACAGTTTTGTGTGTGTCACTGTGCTCTGACCTGTATACCGTCGCTAGAGTGATAGTTGGTGGAGTAAGGGTCCATGGTGTCATAGACCCCAATCTTGTATCCACCTTTAACATTAAACCTTTAAATAATTAACACCACTTAAAGTATTAAATATATTTTATTGTTGGAATATAATTGGCCACGGTGCATAATGCTACCTAATAAATATAATTAAGTAAACCATATTATAAATTACCAACATAACTAAATACCGAATAAATAACAACCAACTAGTCCACTCACCGAGTGACTATTACTCCATTCTTAGCACCGTGACATTTAGTAACATGAAAAGGGGGGGGGATTCTTCACTGCCACTTACTTGAGTGCGCAACAATAGAGATGTCCCGAACTATTCGCCGGCGAACATCGCTTGTTCGCGTTCGCCGTGGCTGGCGAACATATGCGATGTTTGATCCGCCCCCTATACGTCATCATTGAGCAAACTTTGACCCTGTACCTCACAGTCAGCAGACACATTCCAGCCAATCAGCATACCCTCCCTCCCAGACCCTCCCACCTCCTATCAAAAAGCAAGGACAGCATCCATCTTAGAATCATTCTGAAGCTGCAGTGTTAGTTACAGCAGGGAGAGTGCTGCTGCTGCTGCTGAATTAATAGGGAAATCGTTAGATAGGCCAGTGTTCTGTGTCCACTCCAGTCCTCAAAGACTCATCTGCTGTAAGGACAGCGTCCTGACAGCACCCCAAAAAGCTCTTTTTAGGGCTGGTACATCAGTCTGCTTTTATTTTATTTTTTTCTATATATATATTGCAGTTGCCTGCCCGTGTGTGAGAGGCCACAGGCCCACAGACTGTACTGTGTGCACACCACTCATATCGGGTGGCACAGTACCTTGCAGATAAAAAAAGTCATTAAATTTTTACCCTTTAACCACCTCAGCCCCCAGTGCTTAAACACCCTGAAAGACCAGGCCACTTTTTACACTTCTGACCTACACTACTTTCACCGTTTATTGCTCGGTCATGCAACTTACCACCCAAATGAATTTTACCTCCTTTTCTTCTCACTAATAGAGCTTTCATTTGGTGGTATTTCATTGCTGCTGACATTTTTACTTTTTTTGTTATTAATCGAAATTTAACGATTTTTTTGCAAAAAAATGACATTTTTCACTTTCAGTTGTAAAATTTTGCAAAAAAAACGACATCCATATATAAATTTTGCTCTAAATTTATTGTTCTACATGTCTTTGATTAAAAAAAAATGTTTGGGTAAAAAAAAAATGGTTTGGGTAAAAGTTATAGCGTTTACAAACTATGGTACAAAAATGTGAATTTCCGCTTTTTGAAGCAGCTCTGACTTTCTGAGCACCTGTCATGTTTCCTGAGGTTCTACAATGCCCAGACAGTACAAACACCCCACAAATGACCCCATTTCGGAAAATACACACCCTAAGGTATTCGCTGATGGGCATAGTGAGTTCATAGAACTTTTTATTTTTTGTCACAAGTTAGCGGAAAATGATGATTTTTTTCTTTTTTTTTTTTTTTCTTACAAAGTCTCATATTCCACTAACTTGTGACAAAAAATAAAAACTTCCATGAACTCACTATGCCCATCACGAAATACCTTGGGGTCTCTTCTTTCCAAAATGGGGTCACTTGTGGGGTAGTTATACTGCCCTGGCATTCTAGGGGCCCAAATGTGTGGTAAGGAGTTTGAAATCAAATTCTGTAAAAAATGACGAGTGAAATCCGAAAGGTGCTCTTTGGAATGTGGGCCCCTTTGCCCACCTAGGCTGCAAAAAAGTGTCACACATCTGGTATCTCCGTATTCAGTAGAAGTTGGGGAATGTGTTTTGGGGTGTCTTTTTACATATACCCATGCTGGGTGAGATAAATATCTTGGTCAAATGCCAACTTTGTATAAAAAAATGGGAAAAGTTGTCTTTTGCCAAGATATTTCTCTCACCCAGCATGGGTATATGTAAAAAGACACCCCAAAACACATTCCCCACCTTCTCCTGAGTACGGAGATACCAGATGTGTGACACTTTTTTGCAGCCTAGATGGGCAAAGGGGCCCACATTCCAAAGAGCACCTTTCGAATTTCACTCGTCATTTTTTACAGAATTTGATTTCAAACTCCTTACCACACATTTGGGCCCCTAGAATACCAGGGCAGTATAACTACCCCACAAGTGACCCCATTTTGGAAAGAAGAGACCCCAGGGTATTCGCTGATGGGCATAGTGAGTTCATGGAAGTTTTTATTTTTTTGTCACAAGTTAGTGGAATATGAGACTTTGTATGAAAAAAAAAAAAAATAAAAAAAAATCATCATTTTCCACTAACTTGTGACAAAAAATAAAAAATTCTAGGAACTCGCCATGCCCCTCACGGAATACCTTGGGGTGTCTTCTTTCCAAAATGGGGTCACTTGTGGGGTAGTTATACTGCCCTGGCATTTTCCAGGGGCCCTAATGTGTGGTAAGTAGGTAAATGACCAGTGAAATCCGAAAGGTGCTCTTTGGAATGTGGGCCCCTTTGCCCACCTAGGCTGCAAAAAAGTGTCACACATCTGGTATCGCCGTATTCAGGAGACGTTGGTGAATGTGTTTTGGGGTGTCTTTTTACATATACCCATGCTGGGTGAGAGAAATATCTTGGCAAAAGACAACTTTTTCCATTTTTTTATACAAAGTTGGCATTTGACCAAGATATTTATCTCACCCAGCATGGGTATATGTAAAATGACACCCCAAAACACATTCCCCAACTTCTCCTGAGTACGGCGATACCAGATGTGTGACACTTTTTTGCAGCCTAGATGCGCAAAGGGGCCCAAATTCCTTTTAGGAGGGCATTTTTAGACATTTGGATACCAGACTTCTTCTCACGCTTTGGGGCCCCTAGAATGCCAGGGCAGTATAAATACCCCACATGTGACCCCATTTTGGAAAGAAGACACCCCAAGGTATTCAATGAGGGGCATGGCGAGTTCATAGAAATTTTTTTTTTTTGGCACAAGTTAGCGGAAATTGATATTTTTTATTTTTTTCTCACAAAGTCTCCCGTTCCGCTAACTTGGGACAAAAATTTCAATCTTTCATGGACTCAATATGCCCCTCACGGAATACCTGGGGGTGTCTTCTTTCCGAAATGGGGTCACATGTGGGGTATTTATACTGCCCTGGCATTCTAGGGGCCCTAAAGCGTGAGAAGAAGTCTGGAATATAAATGTCTAAAAAATTTTACGCATTTGGATTCCGTGAGGGGTATGGTGAGTTCATGTGAGATTTTATTTTTTGTCACAAGTTAGTGGAATATGTGACTTTGTAAGAAAAAAAAAAAAATTCCGCTAACTTGGGCCAAAAAAAAGACTGAATGCAGCCTTACAGAGGGGAGGGGGGGGATCAATGACAGGGGGGTGATCAATGACAGGGGGGGTGATCAATGACAGGGGGGTGATCAGGGAGTCTATATGGGGTGATCACCCAACTGTCATTGATCACCCCCCTGTAAGGCTGCATTCAGACGTCCGTATGATTTTTACGGATCCGATCAGTCTATCAGTGGATCCGTAAAAATCATGCGGACATCTGAATGGAGCTTTACAGGGGGGTGATCAATGACAGGGGGGTAATCAATGACAGGGGGGTGATCAGGGAGTCTATATGGGGTGATCACCACAGTCATTGATCACTCCCCTGTAAGGCTGCATTCAGACGTCCGTATGATTTTTACGGATCCGATCAGTCTATCAGTGGATCCGTAAAAATCATGCGGACATCTGAATGGAGCTTTACAGGGGGGTGATCAATGACAGAGGGGTAATCAATGACAGGGGGGTGATCAGGGAGTCTATATGGGGTGATCACCACAGTCATTGATCACTCCCCTGTAAGGCTGCATTCAGACGTCCGTATGATTTTTACGGATCCGATCAGTCTATCAGTGGATCCGTAAAAATCATGCGGACATCTGAATGGAGCTTTACAGGGGGGTGATCAATGACAGAGGGGTAATCAATGACAGGGGGGTGATCAGGGAGTCTATATGGGGTGATCACCACAGTCATTGATCACTCCCCTGTAAGGCTGCATTCAGACGTCCGTATGATTTTTACGGATCCGATCAGTCTATCCGTAAAAATCATGCGGACATCTGAATGGAGCTTTACAGGGGGGTGATCAATGACAGGGGGGTGATCAGGGAGTCTATATGGGGTGATCACCTCCGTCATTTATCACTCCCCTGTAAGGCTGCATTCAGACGTCCGTATGATTTTTACGGATCCGATCAGTCTATCAGTGGATCCGTAAAAATCATGCGGACATCTGAATGGAGCTTTACAGGGGGGTGATCAATGACAGGGGGGTAATCAATGACAGGGGGGTGATCAGGGAGTCTATATGGGGTGATCAGGGGTGATCAAGGGCTAATAAGGGGTTAATAAGTGACGGGGGGGGGGGTGTAGTGTAGTGGTGCTTGGTGCAACATATTACTGAGCTGCCTGTGTCCTCTGGTGGTCGATCCAAACAAAGGGGACCACCAGAGGACCAGGTAGCAGGTATATTAGACGCTGTTATCAAAACAGCGTCTAATATACCTGTTAGGGGTTAAAAAAATCACATCTCCAGCCTGCCAGCGAACGATCGCCGCTGGCAGGCTGGAGATCCACTCGCTTACCTTCCGATCCTGTGAACGCGCGCGCCTGTGTGCGCGCGTTCACAGGAAATCTCGCGTCTCGCGAGAGGACGCACCGGCGCGTCCACCCAGAACAACAGGACCGCCGCAAAGACGCAATCCTGCGTACGGCGGTCCAGAGGTGGTTAATATAATTGCAGTTGCCTGCCAGTGTGTGTCAGGCCCACAGACTGTACTGTGCCCACTGCAACTGCCCACCACTCATATCGGGTGGCACAGTACCTTGCAGATAAAAAAGTCATTTAATTTTTCCTCTGTAATATAATTGCAGTTGCCTGCCAGTGAGTGTCAGGCCCACAGACTGTACTGTGCCCACTGCCCACCACTCATATAGGGTGGCACAGCACCTTGCAGATAAAAAAGTCATTACATTTTTCCTCTGTAATATAATTGCTGTTGCCTGCCATTGAGTGTCAGGCCCACAGACTGTACTGTGCCCACTGCCCACCACTCATATAGGGTGGCACAGCACCTTGCAGATAAAAAAGTTATTTAATTTTTCCTCTGTAATATAATTGCAGTTGCCTGCCAGTGAGTGTCAGGCCCACAGACTGTACTGTGCCCACTGCCCACCACTCATATAGGGTGGCACAGCACCTTGCAGATAAAAAAGTCATTACATTTTTCCTCTGTAATATAATTGCTGTTGCCTGCCATTGAGTGTCAGGCCCACAGACTGTACTGTGCCCACTGCCCACCACTCATATAGGGTGGCACAGCACCTTGCAGATAAAAAAAAGTCATTTAATTTTTCCTCTGTAATATAATTGCAGTTGCCTGCCAGTGAGTGTCAGACCCACAGACTGTACTGTGCCCACTGCCCACCACTCATATAGGGTGGCACAGTACATTGCACGGCGCACGCGCAGTGTCCCAAATTGGAAGTAAGAGGACCGACCAACCATCTTTTTCCATCTCCCGGTTCCTAAAATCTATTCCATACATCGGCCCCTGATAGGGGACAAAACAGAGATTAAACTGGTAAGAACAGATTTTTTTAATTTAAAAAAAAGAGGACAGCCTCTGCGGAGCTGGGTATTTTTTGGCCGCGTTACTGAACGCTCATGCACAATGGCTATAGGCTCATGCGTCCTTTTGCGGAGGTGAAAAACCTGGTCAGTCAAACCCAAGGCAACATCATCGACCTCATCCCATATGCGTTTTTTCTGGAGCGTGCCCTGCGAAGAGTGCTGGATCAGGCCGTAGATGAGCATGAAGAGGAAGAGTTGTGGTCACCATCACCACCAGAAGGAGCCTTGTCGTCGTCGATTGCTGGATCTGCGGCAACGCAGAGAGAGGAGTCTGAAGAAGAGGAGTCAGAGGAGGAAGGTGGCTTTGAGGAGGTGGAAGGCCAACCACAGCAGGCGTCCCAGGGGTCTTGTTGTCACCTTTCGGGGACCTTTGGTGTTGTACGTGGCTGGGTGGAGGAAGAGACCTTCAATGACGTCAGTGAGGACAAGGAACGGGACATGGCTAGCTTGGTATCCAACCTTGTGCAAATGGGGAGTTTGCGGTTGTGCAAATGGACTGTTTGCGGTGCGTTAAACGGGGAGTTTGATCTGTCAGAGTTTGGTCTGTCACTGTGAAGCGGGCGTAACCCTTACACTACCTGATCGATACAACATCATACCTGATCGAATACACACACAGGATGTTTTAAAGCACGTTATTCCAAACAATTTAGGAATGTTAGGTGATTTATGCCCTTTATGGATTAAAACCTGACTCTGCGTCAACTACGTAATTTTCCATGGGAGTTTTGCCATGGATCCCCCTCCGGCATGCCACAGTCCAGGTGTTAGTCCCCTTGAAAAAACTTTTACATCACTATTGTGGCCAGAAAGAGTCCCTGTGGGTGTTAAAATTCGCCTGCCTATTGAAGTCTATGGCGGTTCGCCCGTTCGCGAACATTTGCGGAAATTCACGTTCGCCGTTCGCGAACGGAAAATTTTATGTTCGTGACATCTCTACGCAGCAACTGACTTTTCTTTAATAGGGTGTTCCACGAGACCATCCAGCTGTTGATCCATCCTCCAATCAAGCTGCTCCAGATGACGTCATCCTATACCAAGTCCATCTGTTACCAGGTAAGTAATATTGACTAAATACACAATTTGGCAATGCAAATAGATGGGGCCATGACACCATGTCCCCCCTATTTGCATCCACAAATAAGGTCTTCTCAGACTTGGTAAAAGTTCAACAGCTTTACGTGAATAAACTTTCATCCAGACAATAGTTGGTCTTTCTCTGGCTCCAGCAAGTTTTGGGGTAAATTGTCAGGCAAACTTGGATACCTTGCTTTATCTTTCTCTGCTGTGCTAAACTGTGGCTTCGGTCTGGTAGCTGGACTTTCTGACAGTTCTGGTATCTTTGAGCAGGGTGCCCTCATAATACTCTGTCTGTAAACTGTAAGGAGTCAGGGTGCTTTGCAAACTGCTTCCTATAAGACGCTTGCGACCTGGGGGAGAAAGAGGGGCGCTCCCCTCACTGCGACATGTCTGCTCTCCTTCCAGTTCTAAACTTCGTGACTCCCCATATCTTCCTGCAACTTCTCCCTTGATAGGAAGCAAGACTAGCCCACTTCTGCCCAAAAAGGGAAGAATGGACTGGTAAGTTTGATTCTATCTAAAGATCTTTCTCTGCAAGGTACACTGCCACCCACTGAACAAACCAGGCACAGTCCATGTAATACAATTGCATAACAGTTAGGGTCCATTCACATGTCCATAGAATGGGTCCGGATCTGTCCCGCAACGTTGCGGAACGAATCCGGACCCATTCATTCTCTATGGAGGCGGAAGAGATGCAGACAGCACACAATGTGCTGTCCGCATCCGCATTTCCGGAGCGCGTCCCCGATCTTTCGGTCTGCGGCTCCCGAAAAAAATCGAACATGTTCTATTCTTGTCCGCAATTGCGGACAAGAATAGGCAGTCCTATGGGGGTGCTGGCCAGGTGTATTGCGGATCCGCAATTTACGGATCCACAAAACACTACGGAAGTGTCAATGGACCCTTACACAGCAATATTATTAAGGCACAATATCAGAGGACCTGAAAATAAATACACAGATGACATTTTTGGTTAGCCATTAAAGACAGTAGCAGGGTGTAGGAATGGTAGTGCCTGCTCTGGGGTACTACATTATCTCTATATGCAAATATATAGAGGTAACAGTGTGCATTGAGATACAGAGGGCTGCATATCATGAGTAGTGATGGACGAACATCTGCCGGGACGCTTCGCGAATGCGATCGCGCGAACGCTATCAAATGTTGAAGAACCGCAAGTTCGCGGCGTGTCCCATTCATTTTAATGGCAGGCGAACCTGAAAAACTTTCAGCTCATATTTGCAGCCAAAAAATAATTACTAGAAGTGCACAAATACACTGCGTGCAGAATTATTAGGCAAATGAGTATTTTGACCACATCATCCTCTTTATGCATGTTGTCTTACTCCAAGCTGTATAGGCTCGAAAGCCTACTACCAATTAAGCATATTAGGTGATGTGCATCTCTGTAATGAGAAGGGGTGTGGTCTAATGACATCAACACCCTATATTAGATGTGCATAATTATTAGGCAACTTCCTTTCCTTTGGCAAAATGGGTCAAAAGAAGGACTTGACAGGCTCAGAAAAGTCAAAAATAGTGAGATATCTTGCAGAGGGATGCAGCACTCTTAAAATTGCAAAGCTTCTGAAGCGTGATCATCGAACAATCAAGCGTTTCATTCAAAATAGTCAACAGGGTCGCAAGAAGCGTGTGGAAAAACCAAGGCGCAAAATAACTGCCCATGAACTGAGAAAAGTCAAGCGTGCAGCTGCCAAGATGCCACTTGCCACCAGTTTGGCCATATTTCAGAGCTGCAACATCACTGGAGTGCCCAAAAGCACAAGGTGTGCAATACTCAGAGACATGGCCAAGGTAAGAAAGGCTGAAAGACGACCACCACTGAACAAGACACACAAGCTGAAACGTCAAGACTGGGCCAAGAAATATCTCAAGACTGATTTTTCTAAGGTTTTATGGACTGATGAAATGAGAGTGAGTCTTGATGGGCCAGATGGATGGGCCCGTGGCTGGATTGGTAAAGGGCAGAGAGCTCCAGTCCGACTCAGACGCCAGCAAGGTGGAGGTGGAGTACTGGTTTGGGCTGGTATCATCAAAGATGAGCTTGTGGGGCCTTTTCGGGTTGAGGATGGAGTCAAGCTCAACTCCCAGTCCTACTGCCAGTTTCTGGAAGACACCTTCTTCAAGCAGTGGTACAGGAAGAAGTCTGCATCCTTCAAGAAAAACATGATTTTCATGCAGGTCAATGCTCCATCACACGCGTCCAAGTACTCCACAGCGTGGCTGGCAAGAAAGGGTATAAAAGAAGAAAATCTAATGACATGGCCTCCTTGTTCACCTGATCTGAACCCCATTGAGAACCTGTGGTCCATCATCAAATGTGAGATTTACAAGAAGGGAAAACAGTACACCTCTCTGAACAGTGTCTGGGAGGCTGTGGTTGCTGCTGCACGCAATGTTGATGGTGAACAGATCAAAACACTGACAGAATCCATGGATGGCAGGCTTTTGAGTGTCCTTGCAAAGAAAGGTGGCTATATTGGTCACTGATTTGTTTTTGTTTTGTTTTTGAATGTCAGAAATGTATATTTGTGAATGTTGAGATGTTATATTGGTTTCACTGGTAAAAATAAATAATTGAAATGGGTATATATTTGTTTTTTGTTAAGTTGCCTAATAATTATGCACAGTAATAGTCACCTGCACACACAGATATCCCCCTAAAATAGCTAAAACTAAAAACAAACTAAAAACTACTTCCAAAAATATTCAGCTTTGATATTAATGATTTTTTGGGGTTCATTGAGAACATGGTTGTTGTTCAATAATAAAATTAATACTCAAAAATACAACTTGCCTAATAATTCTGCACTCCCTGTAGTCCCACAACATGGACAGTGACATACCAGATGTATTATTCGAATTTGCAATCTCCATTCATAATTTCTTTCAATTCGAAATATCGGCAATATAATTTTCGCGTACGCGCATGCGCAAATGCACTATACAGTAACCAAATGCACTATAAAGAAAGTATAATGGTATATAACACCCCGCTTCAATCAGTGTTTTTGGGGGACGACTGGTATATCACACCAGTAGAAATTATTTGTTCCAATAACGCTTGTCCCTCTATATACCTGCAGTATCGCAGCAGAACCGCACACAACTGCCACACAATACAAATGCACTATAATATACTTTCTAACATAGAAAGTATATTATTACATTGTAAACGGAAGGCAATCCATTAGAATATACAAAAAGATAAAACGTAACCTTTAATAATGTTAATATGAGGGTCCATTCACACGTCCGTAAGTGTTTTGCGGATCCGCAAAAGACGGACACCGGCAATGTGCGGACAAGAATAGGACATGTTTTATTTTTTTGCGGAAACGGAAGCACAAATGCGGAAGTGCGGATCCGCAAATGCAGATGTGGATCCGCAAATGCGGATGTGGACAGCACATTCCTGCCCCATTGAAAATGAATGGGTCTGCACCAGTTCCGCAAAATTGCGGAACGGATGCGGGCCCATTTTGCAGACGTGTAAATGGAAAAGATATCCCTCAAAGATACCCCCAAAAGTAATTTTTCATTTTTGGGCTAATTAAAATCCTTATAGTGAGATTATTCAATATATAGTGCTCTTACCTTTTTCTGTGGCTTAGTTTCTTTAAAAACCGGACTTTTAAAATATGTTAATTACCTCGCTACCAGCAAGTAGGGCGGTTACTTGCTGGTAGCCGCCGCATCCTCCTTTCAAAAAAACGCCTCCTCCTCCTGTTGATTGACAAATCCCACGCCTGCGCCTTACGTGTCTTCATTCGGCACAGGCGCTCTGAGAGAAGGACGCTCGCTTCCTCAGCACTTCCTCAGTGCGCCTGTGCCGATGACGTCTTCTCTTTCGGGTTTAGAGGTGACGTCATCGGCGCAGGCGCACTGAGGGAGTGCTGAGGAAGCGAGCGTCCTTCTCTCAGAGCGCCTGCGCTGAATGAAGACATGTAAGGCGCAGGATTTTAATTGCAGACAGGGCCAGCCGGAGGAGGAGAGCGCTCGCTGGCCCTGTCAATCAACAGGAGGAGGGGGCTTTTTTTTAAAGGAGGATGCGGCGGCTACCAGCAAGTAACCGCCCTACTTGCTGGTAGCGAGGTAATTAACATATTATAAAAGTCCGGTTTTTAAAGAAACTAAACAACAGAACAAGGTAAGAGCACTATATATTGAATAATCGCACTATAAGGATTTTAATTAGCCTAAAAATGAAAAATGACTTTTGGGGGGTGACAGAAGCCCTTTAAGCAAGAAGCATAGATGTGGTTAGCAATAACAAGTGCTCAGCGGCACTAAATCAGGTGCTCGGCGGCACCAAATCAGAAACCATATGTCCTACCACAATCCGGGGGGTTCCAGTGCACATCCATGAATCCCGGAGGGAAAGCAAAAAACATCTATCCCTGGGCTAGATGATGATGTGGTATTGAAGGACAGGGTGGGCAAAGAACTGTCCCTGATATTGCCCTACAGGGGGGTGCTATTCTGGCCCTGATAGCCTAACCACAGACCACCCGTCCTGATAAGAGCGACCCCGTCCAGAACCTTACCCTATATAAAAATGGCCCTAGTAAGCCCCTAGGCCCCTGACTTCCAGGTGATGACTATATAGATCTATGTGTTTTTGACTCATTATAAAAGTATAATATAAGTATATCGCACCCCTCTGTGTATCACACCTATCGTTAGCACACCTATACTAGTCCTTAAAATGACTTTTGTGGCCCAATTAGCTTACGTTTGGTGTCCCTAGCAGCCTGTCCCTGCTCCACACAGCAACCTCTCCCTACACTTGCAAAACACTGAATGTAAAATGGCGGCCAGATCAGGTTTATTTATAAGGTAGAGGGTATGTCCATGTGCTCAAACATCTCAATTGGCTGTCCTGTACCACCTGATGGATGTGTCATGGGTCAAAGTTCTTCATAATGTAAAAGAATATGGCGGGCGCGAATTTCTCCATATGTTCGCATGTTCGCCGAATCGCGAACACGCAAAGTTTGCCGCGAAATGACCGCCGGGCGAACCGCGAGGCCATCTCTAATCATGAGCGCGCACATTAAGACAAGGGTTGCTGTCAGTCAGGTGGAGAAGCCCCCCCCCCCCCCGCGCTCCAGCTCAGAAACGGGCCCACAGAGAAGTCGGGAAAGCAGGAGGTGAGACAACCCCTTTAAATTGTCATCAATGTATTTTCTGTCAGTTAAAACCACCTAGTGACTCATATGCTTTTTTTGTAATCATTTATCATGATTATGGAGGTTGCCATCTTGTCTGAGCTACTTTTAACTGCATTAAGAGATATACTTTACTGCAGCCACATGAGCCAAAGACACAATGGACCTCTTTGACTTCTATAGAAGAGTTTTCTAGGAATGTGCAGAGGTAATTGTACAATGAAGGAACAGGTTAGCTTTGACAATTACCTACTGTGAACGCTTAAAAAAAAAACTAAAAACTTTTAATTAACCCCTTAGGGACGCAGGACGTACCGGTACGGCATGCTTCCAGAGTCCTTAACCCCTTAAGGACTTAGGGCGTACCGATACGCTCTATTTCCCGAATCCTTAAGGACTCAGAGCTGCGGGGGTTAATCCGAACAGGATGCCGGCTGAAATCATTTAGCCGACATCCTGTCACAATTCCAGGGGGGGTCATGTGACCCCCCCCCCCCCCTATCGGCGATCGCCGTAAACCGCAGGTCAATTCAGACCTGCGGTTTGCTGCGCTCTCTGCAGTTTCTGATCCCGCGGGGATCAGAAACTTTAGTGTGCCTAAAATATTGATTTTGCACCCCCCCTGAACCTCTGCATGATTTTTTGCCGGCGGGTGGTGCAGGGGGGGAAGTTGTGGGCGGTGGGGGCGGTGCGGCAGGCGGGCTCGCGATAGCCCGCCCGCCTCCTCTTGAAAATTCGTTGGTGGCCAGTGGGTATACCAGGGTTTCAGCACATTGCTGACACCCTGGTATAAACAGCTGACATTTGTGCAGATGTCAGCCGTTTAACCCTTTCCATACCGCAGTCCGTACGGACCGCTGTATGGAAAAAGTTAACAGTAAGAGGGAGCTCCCTCCCTCTCCCATCGGGGGGCTGCTGTGCCTTTGCAGCCCCCCGATGGAGAGGGAGAGAGCCCACAGACAGCCCCCAGACAGCCCCCCTCCTTACCCTTCCCCGTCTGCGAAGTTGTGGCCACAACTGAGCAGACGGGGAAGGAGACGGGGAAGGTTCCCATGGCAACAGGACGCCTTCTCAGGCATCCTGCTGTCCATGGTGCTGAACAGATCTGTGCTAAAGGCATAGATCTGTTCAGACAAAGTGTAAGTAAAATACAGTACAAAACACTATATAGTGTACTGTACTGTATTATACAGACATCAGACCCACTGGATCTTCAAGAACCAAGTCAAGTGGGTCTGGGTCAAAAAAAAAGTGAAAAAAAAGTAAAAATCCCAAAACACATTTATCACTGATTAAAAATGAAAAAAATTCCCTACACATGTTTGGTATCGCCGCGTCCGTAACGACCTGATCTATAAAACAGTTATGTTACTTTCCCCGCACGGTGAACGCCATAAAAATAAAAAAATAAAAACTATGAGGAAATTGAAATTTTGCCCACCTTACTTCCCAAAAAAGGTAATAAAAGTGATCAAAAAAGTCGCATGTACGCCAAAATAGTACCAATCAAACCGTCTTCTCATCCCGCAAAAATCTTACCCTACCCAAGATAATCGCCCAAAAACTAAAAAAACTATGGCTCTTAGACTATGGAAACACTAAAACATGATTTTTTTTGTTTCAAAAATGAAATCATTGTGTAAAACTTTAATAAATAAAAAAAAGTATACATATTAGGTATCTCCGCGTCCGTATCGACCGGCTCTATAAAAATATCACATGACCTAACCCCTCAGGTGACCACTGTAAAAAAATAAAAATAAAAACGGTGTAAAAAAAGCAATTTTTTGTCATCTTACGTCACAAAAAGTGTAATAGCAAGCAATCAAAAAGCCAATCAAACCGTTATCTCATCCCGCAAAAAATGAGACCCTACTTAAGATAATCGCCCAAAAAATGAAAAAACTATGGCTCTTAGACTATGGAGACACAAAAATATTTTTTTTGTTTTAAAAATGAAATCATTGTGTAAAACACATAAATAAAAATATAAAAAAAACATATTAGGTATCGCCGCGTCCGTGACAACCTGCTCTATAAAATTACCACATGATCTAACCTGTCAGATGAATGTTGTAAATAACAAAAAAAAAATACATGCCAAAAAAGCTATTTCTTGTTACCTTGCCGCACAAAAAAGTGTAATATAGAGCAACCAAAAATCATATGTACCCTAAACTAGTACCAAGAAAACTGCCACCCTATCCCGTAGTTTCTAAAATGGGGTCACTTTTTTGGAGTTTCTACTCTAGGGGTGCATCAGGGGGGCGTCAAATGGGACATGGTGTTAAAAAAAAACAGTCCAGCAAAATCTGCCTTCCAAAAACCGTATGGCATTCCTTTCCTTCTGCGCCCTGCCGTGTGCCCGTACAGCAGTTTGCGACCACATATGGGGGTGTTTCTGTAAACTACAGAATCAGGGCCATAAATAATGAGTTTTGTTTGGCTGTTAACCCTTGCTTTGTAACTGGAAAAAAAATATTAAAATGGAAAATCTGCCAAAAAAGTGAAATTTTTAAATTGTATCTCTATTTTCCATTAAATCTTGTGCAACACCTAAAGGGTTAACAAAGTTTGTAAAATCAGTTTTGAATACCTTGAGGGGTGTAGTTTCTTAGATGGGGTCACTTTTATGGAGTTTCTACTCTAGGGGTGCATCAGGGGGGCTTCAAATGGGACATGGTGTCAAAAAAACAGTCCAGCAAAATCTGGCTTCCAAAAACCATACGGCGCACCTTTCCCTCTACGCCCTACTGTGTGCCCGTACAGTAGTTTACGGCCACATATGGGGTGTTTCTGTAAACGGCAGAGTCAGGGCAATAAAGATACAGTTTTTTTTGGCTGTTAACCCTTGCTTTGTTAGTGTAAAAAATGGGTTAAAATGGAAAATTAGGCAAAAAAATGAAATTCTCAAATTTCATCCCCATTTGCCAATAACTCTTGTGCAACACCTAAAGGGTTAACGACGTTTGTAAAATCAGTTTTGAATACCTTGAGGGGTGTAGTTTCTAGAATGGGGTCATTTTTGGGCGGTTTCTATTATGTAAGCCTCCAAAGTGACTTCAGACCTGTAGTGGTCCCTAAAAAGTGGGTTTTTGAAAATTTCTGAAGAATTTCAAGATTTGCTTCTAAACTTCTAAGCCTTGTAACATCCCCCAAAAATAAAATATCATTCCTAAATTGATCCAAACATGAAGTAGACATATAGGGAATGTAAAGTAATAACAATTTTTGTAGGTATTACTATGTATTATAGAAGTAGAGAAATTGAAACTTGGAAATTTGACATTTTTTACAAATTTTTGATAAATTTGGTATTTTTTTATAAATAAAAAGATTATTTTTTTACTTCTTTTTACCAGTGTCATGAAGTACAATATGTGACGAAAAAAACAATCTCAGAATGGCCTGGATAAGTCAAAGCGATTTAAAGTTATCAGCTCTTAAAGGGACACTGACAGGCCAAATCAGCATATATAGTTAGATATATGACATTGCAGGTCTTATACAGTCTTTTAAAAGCATATAAGTATCCCCCCTGTCCACCTTATAAAGAGCGAAATATAAAGTTTTATAACCTGCTTGTCCGGTCACTAATCTGCCCAAGGGGCGGCGTTTCATGTGAAAATGCGCCCAGCCAGCCTTCCCAACTGCCGTTCTGAAGCCCCGCCCAGCTCATCAATATTCACTTCGCTGGGCGGCGGCTAGAACTCTCCCCAGTCCCGATCCTGCGCATGGGCAATTCAATTGTCCGGGCATCGTTCATGCCCAATCTTCTGCGCCTGCGCCCCGCCGTGGTTAGATTGCGCCTGCGTACACACACAGCCTGCCTGTGTCTGCAGCTGCAGCCTCAGCCTCAGCCATGCACTGTTCAGAGCAGCGCTTCAGAGCGCTGCTCACTCACATCATCAAAGGGGTTAATTATAGACAATTGAATTGCCCATGCGCAGGATCGGGACTGGGGAGAGTTCTAGCCGCCGCCCAGCGAAGTGAATATTGATGAGCTGGGCGGGGCTTCAGAACGGCAGTTGGGAAGGCTGACTGGGCGCATTTTCACATGAAACGCCGCCCCTTGGGCAGATTAGTGACCGGACAAGCAGGTTATAAAACTTTATATTTCGCTCTTTATAAGGTGGACAGGGGGGAGACTTATATGCTTTTAAAAGACTGTATAAGACCTGTAATGTCATATATCTAACTATATATGCTGATTTGGCCTGTCAGTGTCCCTTTAAAGTGACACTGATCAGATAAGTCCTTAAGGTGAAATAGGGCTGAGTCCTTAAGGGGTTAAAGGGGTTATCCGAGACAAAAAAAATGTCCCCCATATGCCCGGGCCCCTCACACTGAATATACTTACCTGGCTCCCCGCTCCCGGCGCCTCTCCTGGTCCCCGTGCACGGACGATAACATCCGGTGCGGGGACCAGGAGCGGCACCGGGAGCGGGGAGCCAGGTAATTATATTCAGTGTGAGGGGCTCGGGCATATGGGGGACATTTTTTTGTCTCGATAATCCCTTTAACCCCTTAGGGACTTAGGAAGTACCGGTACGCCATGTTTGCCGAGTCCTTAAGGACCCAGGACGTACCGATACGTCCTAACTTTAAAACGGCATTGCGGCGGGGGTTAATCGCAACAGGATATCCTCTGAAATTATTCAGCGGCCATCCTGTCACAACGCCGGGGGGGGGGTCATGCATCGGCGCTCGCCGCAAACCGCAGGTCAATTTAGATCTGCGGTTTGCGGTTTTACCTTATCCAGCGGGCGGCGGTGCCATCGGGTCCCCATGCGGCTGTAGGGGGGACCCGATGGCATGGAAGGCAGCGCGATGCCTTCCTGAGGCATCGCCGCTGCCTTCCTGTGACGTGTCTGTGAGATCCAGCCCCCTGGATCTCACAGGCCGGAAGCTGTATGAGTAATACACACAGTATTACTCATACAGCCAATGCATTCCAATACAGAAGTATTGGAATGCATTATAAAGGGGATTAGACCCCCAGAAATTCAAGTCCTAAAGTGGGACAAAAAATTAAGTGAAAAAAAAGTTGAAAAATTAAGTTTTCCCCCCAAAAAAATTAAAGTTTCAAGTAAAAATAAGCAAAAACGTCATTTTCCCGAAATAAAGTTTAAAAAAATTGGTAAAAAATAGAGGGGGAAATAAAGTATACATACACTGTGTACAGAATTATTAGGCAAATGAGTATTTTGACCACATCATCCTCTTTATGCATGTTGTCTTACTCCAAGCTGTATAGGCTCGAAAGCCTACTACCAATTAAGCATATTAGGTGATGTGCATCTCTGTAATGAGAAGGGGTGTGGTCTAATGACATCAACACCCTATATTAGGTGTGCATAATTATTAGGCAACTTCCTTTCCTTTGGCAAAATGGGCCAAAAGAAGGACTTGACAGGCTCAGAAAAGTCAAAAATAGTGAGATATCTTGCAGAGGGATGCAGCACTCTTAAAATTGCAAAGCTTCTGAAGCGTGATCATCGAACAATCAAGCGTTTCATTCAAAATAGTCAACAGGGTCGCAAGAAGCGTGTGGAAAAACCAAGGCGCAAAATAACTGCCCATGAACTGAGAAAAGTCAAGCGTGCAGCTGCCAAGATGCCACTTGCCACCAGTTTGGCCATATTTCAGAGCTGCAACATCACTGGAGTGCCCAAAAGCACAAGGTGTGCAATACTCAGAGACATGGCCAAGGTAAGAAAGGCTGAAAGACGACCGCCACTGAACAAGACACACAAGCTGAAACGTCAAGACTGGGCCAAGAAATATCTCAAGACTGATTTTTCTCAGGTTTTATGGACTGATGAAATGAGAGTGAGTCTTGATGGGCCAGATGGATGGGCCCGTGGCTGGATTGGTAAAGGGCAGAGAGCTCCAGTCCGACTCAGACGCCAGCAAGGGAGGTGGAGTACTGGTTTGGGCTGGTATCATCAAAGATGAGCTTGTGGGGCCTTTTCGGGTTGAGGATGGAGTCAAGCTCAACTCCCAGTCCTACTGCCAGTTTCTGGAAGACACCTTCTTCAAGCAGTGGTACAGGAAGAAGTCTGCATCCTTCAAGAAAAACATGATTTTCATGCAGGACAATGCTCCATCACACGCGTCCAAGTACTCCACAGCGTGGCTGGCAAGAAAGGGTATAAAAGAAGAAAATCTAATGACATGGCCTCCTTGTTCACCTGATCTGAACCCCATTGAGAACCTGTGGTCCATCATCAAATGTGAGATTTACAAGGAGGGAAAACAGTACACCTCTCTGAACAGTGTCTGGGAGGCTGTGGTTGCTGCTGCACGCAATGTTTATGGTGAACAGATCAAAACACTGACAGAATCCATGGATGGCAGGCTTTTGAGTGTCCTTGCAAAGAAAGGTGGCTATATTGGTCACTGATTTTTTTTTGTTTTGTTTTTGAATGTCAGAAATGTATATTTGTGAATGTTGAGATGTTATATTGGTTTCACTGGTAAAAATAAATAATTGTAATGGGTATATATTTGTTTTTTGTTAAGTTGCCTAATAATTATGCACAGTAATAGTCACCTGCACACACAGATATCCCCCTAAAATAGCTAAAACTAAAAACAAACTAAAAACTACTTCCAAAAATATTCAGCTTTGATATTAATGAGTTTTTTGGGTTCATTGAGAACATGGTTGTTGTTCAATAATAAAATTAATCCTCAAAAATACAATTTGCCTAATAATTCTGCACTCCCTGTATTAGGTATCGCCGTGTATACATATTAGGTATCGCCGTGTCCGTATCGACCGCCTCTATAAACATATCTCATGACCTAACCCCTCAGATGAACACCGTAAAAAATAAAAAATAAAAACTGTGCTAAATAAACAATTTTTCTGTCACCTTACATCACAAAAAGTACAACAGCAAGCGATCAAAAAGGCGTTTGCCACCAAAATAGTACCAATCTAACCGTCACCTCATCCCGCAAAAAATTAGCCCCTACCTGAGACAATCACCCAAAAAATATTTAAAAATATGGTTCAGAATATGGAGACACTAAAACATCATTTTTTTTGTTTTAAAAAAGCTGTTATTGTGTAAAACTTACATAAATAAAAAAAAAAGTATACATATTAGGTATCGCCGTGTCCGTATCGACTGGCTCTATAAAAATATCACATGACCTAACCCCTGAGATGAACACCGTAAAAAATAAAAACTGTGCTAAATAAACAATTTTTTGTCACCTTACATCACAAAAAGTGTACTAGCAAGCGATCAAAAAGTCACACGCACCCCAAAATAGTGCCAATAAAAAAGAAAGTATACATATTAGGATTCGCAGCGTCCTTAATAACTTGCTCTATAAAAATATCACATGGCCTAAGGGCTCTTTCACACTTGCGTTGTCCGGATCCGGCATGTACTCCACTTGCCGGAATTACACTCCGGATCCGGAAAAACGCAAGTGTACTGAAAGCATTTGAAGACGGAACCGTCTTCCAAATGCTTTCAGTGTTACTATGGCACCCAGGACGCTATTAAAGTCCTGGTTGCCATAGTAGGAGCGGGGAGCGGGGGAGCGGTATACTTACAGTCCGTGCGGCTCCCGGGGCGCTCCAGAATGACGTCAGAGCGCCCCATGCGCATGGATGACGTGATCCATGCGATCACGTGATCCATGCGCTTGGGGCGCCCTGACGTCACTCTGGAGCGCCCGGGGAGCCGCACGGACGGTAAGTACACTGCTCCCCCGCTCCCCGCTACACTTACCATGGCTGTCAGGACTTTAGCGTCCCGGCAGCCATGGTAACCACTCTGAAAAAGCTAAATGTCGGCTCCGGCAATGCGCCGAAACGACGTTTAGCTTAAGGCCGGATCCGGATCAATGCCTTCCAATGGGCATTAATTCCGGATCCGGCCTTGCGGCAAGTGTTCCGGATTTTTGGCCGGAGCAAAAAGCGCAGCATGCTGCGGTATTTTCTCCGGCCAACAAACGTTCCGTACCGGAACTGAAGACATCCTGATGCATCCTGAACGGATTACTCTCCATTCAGAATGCATTAGGATAATCCTGATCAGGATTCTTCCGGCATAGAGCCCCGACGACGGAACTCTATGCCGGAAGACAATAACGCAGGTGTGAAAGAGCCCTAACCCCTCAGGTGAATACCGTAAAAAAAAAAAAAAGGTGTAAAAAAAGCCATTTTTTGTCACCTTACATCACAAAAAGTGTAATAGCAAGCTATCAAAAAGTCACACGCACCCCAAAATAGTGCCAATAAAACCGTCATCTCATCCCGCAAAAATCATACTCTACCCAAGGTAATCGCCCAAAAATTGAAAAAATTATGGCTCTCAGACTATGGAAACACTAAAACATGATTTTTTTTGCTTCAAAAATGAAATCATTGTGTAAAACTTACATAAATAAAAAAAAAAGTATACATAAAAGGTATTGCAGCGTCCGTGACAACCTGGTCTATAAAAATATCACATGATCTAACCTGTTAGACGAATGTTGTAAATAACAAAAAATAAAAACGGTGCCTCTTGTTACCTTGCCTCACAAAAAGTGTAATATAGAGCAACCAAAAATCATATGTACCCTAAACTAGTACCAGCAATACTGCCACCCTATCCTGTAGTTTCTAAAATGGGGTCACTTTTGGGGAGTTTCTACTCTAGGGGTGCATCAGGGGGGCTTCAAATGGGACATGGTGTCTGTAAATTACATAATCAAGGCCATAAATATTGAGTTTGGTTTGGCTGTTAACCCTTGCTTTGTAACTGGAAAATTTATTAAAATGGAAAGTCTGCCAAAAAAGTGAAATTTTGAAATTGTATCTCTATTTTCCATTATTTCTTGTGGAACACCTAAAGAGTTAACGACTTTTGTAAAAATCAGTTTTGAATACCTTGAGGGGTGTAGTTTCTTCGATGGGGTCACTTTTATGGAATTTCTACTCTAGGGGTGCATCAGGGGGGCTTCAAATGGGACATGGTGTAAAAAAAAACAGTCCAGCAAAACCTGCCTTCCAAAAACTGTATGGATTTCCTTTCCTTCTGCGCCCTGCCGTGTGCCCGTACAGCGGTTTACGACCACATATGGGGTGTTTCTGTAAACGACAGAATCAGGGCCATAAATATTGAGTTTGGTTTGGCTGTTAACCCTTGCTTTGTAACTGGAAAAAAATTATTAAAATAGAAAATCTGCCAAAAATGTGAAATTTTGAAATTGTATCTCTATTTTCCATTAATTCTTGTGGAACACCTAAAGGGTTAACGACGTTTGTAAAATCAGTTTTGAATACCTTGAGGGGTGTAGTTTCTTAAATGGGGTCACTTTTATGGAATTTCTACTCTAGGGCTGCATCAGGGGGGCTTCAAATGGGACATGGTGTCAAAAAAAACAGTCCAGCAAAACCTGCCTTCCAAAAACCGTATGGCATTCCTTTCCTTCTGAGCCCTGCCGTGTGCCCGTACAGCGGTTTATGACCACATATGGGGTGTTTCTGTAAATTACAGAATCAGGGCCATAAATATTGAGTTTGGTTTGGTTGTTAACCCTTGCTTTGTAACTGGAAAAAAATTATTAAAATGGAAAATCTGCCAAAAATGTGAAATTTTTAAATTGTATCTCTATTTTCCATTAATTCTTGTGGAACACCTAAAGGGTTAACGACATTTGTAAAATCAGTTTTGAATACCTTGAGGGGTGTAGTTTATAGAATGGGGTAATTTTTGGGTGGTTTCTATTATGTAAGCCTCGCAAAGTGACTTCAGACCTGAACTGGTCCCTAAAAATTTGTAACATCCCCAAAAATAAAATATCATTCCCAAAATGATCCAAACATGAAGTAGGCATATGGGGAATGTAAAGTAATCGTTAATTTCTAACGATAATTTGTTTTCCCTTAGTCCTAACAGCAGCACCGATGGGGTTAACCACCCCCCATGGACTGGTAGGACCGGCGGAATTTTAATGAGCCCAAGTAATAATTAAACACTTAAACCTCCCCTATAAAGGAGGGAATCACCTCCAGCCCATTGTGTTATAGCAAGAAAAAACTAGTCTTACTAGGGTGGGAAATTTGTGTGCTGCTGTTAGGACTAAGGGAAAACAAATTATCGTTAGAAATTAACGATTCCCTTAAGTCCTACCAGCAGCACAGATGGGGAGATAGCAAGAAGAACCCCTAGGGAGGGCCATCATGCCTGGCAGAACTAAGAATAGTCTGCCCAAAGGCAAGTACTCAGCTAATCTGGAATCTAGTCTATAATGGGAGATGAATGTTGATTCAGAGCTCCAGGAGGCAGATTAACAAATCATGTCGAGCGGAAGAAGACTCCTCTCTGCAAAAGAAGTAGCTACAGCCCTCGTAGAATGGGCTTTTACAAACCCCGGAGGGTCTAGAGATTGGGAAACAAAAGGATTCCCCATTAGCCTCCTTAATCCATCGACTGATGGATGGTTTAGACGCCTTACGGCCTTTAAACTTACCGGCAAACAGGATTAGAAGATTTTCATCTTTCCTGAACTCCTTGATCTATCCACATAGATCCGGAGGCATCTCAAGACATCCAAAGGATGTATAGCAGGTTCCTCGGAGGAGGTAGAAGGTCTAGAATGAACCGGGAGGGATATCACCTGGTTGATATTCTGGAAAGAAGGAACCTTAGGCCTAAAGTACGGGAGAAATCTTAAAAGGACCCGGTATTGCAAAAAAATGGTATAGGGCTCGTGCGCTGATAGAGCTTGAAGCTCAGAGACCCTCTTGGCCGAAGTCACAGCAAGAAGAAAAAACAAGCTTTCATGTGACAAACTTGAAATCTACCTCCTCCAAAGGTTCAAAGGGGGTAGATGCTAACCCCCTGAGAACTACTGATAAATCCCATTGAGGGATGGGTTTCAGTACTGTAGGCTTTAATCTTTCAGCTCCTTTAAGGAACCATTTAATGAGCGGGTCCTGCGAAAAAGACTTGTTGAAACAAGCTGAAATGGCTGAAACTTGACCCCTCAAGTTAGATGGAGCAAGGCCTTTGTCACGGCCATCTTGCAGAAACTGAAGGATGATGGGGAGGGGCGGATATGCAGACGCCACCTCCTTTGAGGAACACCAAGGAGAGAATATCCTCATAATCTGTGAGTAGGCTCTCTTAGTAGAGTCTGCTCTTGAATGAGACTGCGTTCTCAGGACCGACTCTGAAAGCCCTTCTATTCTGGGAAGGGACTGATCAACCTCCAGGCTGTCAGGTTGAACCTGTGCAGATCTGGGCAGAGGTGAGTGTCCCATGACACCAGGGTCTGTCGTGGGGGGAGCCTCCAATAATGTCCCCGACTCATCTGAATGAGCTGGGTAAACCAATATCTCCAAAACGTTATGATGGCTATTACCAAGGCCTGATCCTGATGAATTTTCATCAATACCCTCGGTATCATGGAAAAGGGAGGGAAGATGTAAGCCAGCCTGAACCTCCAAGATATTGACAGAACATCTATCGCCAGGGGGTTGTCCTCCCTGTAAAGGGAGCAAAACCTCTCCACCTTGGCGTTGAACCTTGTTGCCATAAGATCCACCTCTGGCATTCCACACTTGAGGACTATCTGCTTGAATATCTCCGGATGTAAAGACCACTCCACTGTTGGAAGACCGCGGCTCAACCGATCCGCTATCATATTGAGGGAGCCTCGAATGTGGATCGCAGTTAAGTGTGAAAGGTTCAATTCTGCCCAATCCAGAATCACCCCGATCTCTGATAAGAGGGTAAGTGATCTTGTGCCTCCCTGCTTGTTGATGTAAAGTACCGCAGTCATATTGTCTGACTGGACTTTCACCGCTTTGCCCCGGATCTGAGGGGCGAAGTGAAGGAGGGCTAGCCGGATAGCTTGAATCTCGCGGAGATTGGATGAGAGGAGCCGCTCCTGAGGAGACCAGGATCTGTGCACTGGAGAATCGTCTAGATGAGCACCCCAGCCTACTTGGGACGCATCTGTTGTCAATATGACCCAGGTTGGCTGGGTCATAGACTTCCCGTCTAAAAGATGGCTCCACCATCTGAGGGAATGCCGAGTTTGCCAAGACAGGGAGCACAGGGAGTTCAGCCCGGCGGGGCTGCCATTCCATTTGGAGAAAACCTCCGACTGCAGTGGCCGAAGGTGCCATAAAGCCCAAGGGACTGCTTACGCAGACACTGACATGAGCCCCGACATCTTCATGAGAGTCCAAATTGGAACTCGCCAAGGCACGGGTAGGAATTCTGCCATATTCTGTATTCAGGATCTTCTTTCTGGAGTCAACCGGAGAGATCTCCCAACGGAGTCGATTATGAAGCCTAAATATCTTACTGAATTCGACGGGCTCACGTTCGACTTCTGCCAGTTGATGATCCACCTTAGGCGGAACAGAAATGAAATCGCTACATGAAGATGGTTGGTCAGGACCACAAAGGAAGAGGCTTTTGAATGCCAATTGTCCAGATAAGGAATGATGGTCAGTCCTTGGAGTGCTAGCCGCCACCACAGAAACTACCACCTTGGTGAAAGTGTGAGGGGCAGAAGAAATGCCGAAGGGAAGGGCAACGAACTGAAGGTGTCTGGTGACACCTGACACCTGGACCGCGATCCTGAGATATTTCCTGGAAGCAGGATGAATTGGGATGTGCAAATATTTATCCTTGAGGTCCAGGGTTGCTGTCACCTCTCCAGGATTGAGAACGTGAACCACTGACCTGATGGTTTCCATACGGAACCTTACTTTCCTTACGTATCGATTGAAGAATCTCAAATCGATAATCATCCGGAGATCCCCTGAAGCCTTGGGAACCAGAAACACTGGTGAGTAAATCACTAAGCCCCGTTCCCCTGCCGGAACCTCCTCCAGAGCCCCCTTGTGGATGTAATCCTGAATGTAAGCCTCCAGAACCGACTGCCTTGCGGCCTGTGGAAGTTTGGTTCTGATGAACCTGTCCGGAGACAGAGAAAGAAGATTGATTGAGTACCCCTCTGATATGACATTCAGGACCCAGGGATCCGAAATCTCTCGGATTTAGATGTCCTTGAAGTGGGAGAGTTGACCTCCGATGGGAAGATGAGGCAGGGGAGTGGGGAAGTCTTCTGGCAGGATGGCAGGAGTCACGGGAGTCATCCAAGAGCCTTGAGGAGGCCCGTAGTCAGGAGGTGGATTTTTTATCCTTGGCTCCTTCACGAGAGCGCCTCGAACCTCTTCTCTGCGCTCCCCAGTCCCTCCGAGCTCTTGGCTGCTGGTCAGACCTACCACCACGGTTTTGTCTGCCCCGCCCCCGAAAAGGACTGTTGGGGAAGACTCTTCCCCTTTTAATCTGACAGGTCTTCCATAATCTTATCCAACTCTGAGTCGAACAAACGGTTGGGCTCAAAGGGAAGGCTACATGGAATTGTCAGCGACCCAAGGCTTAAGCCACAAAGGCCTGCGGGCCGCTGACACCAGGGTTATGGTTTTGGCCGCCAACTTCAGCTGTTGTTGCGCTGTATCAGACAGTAAATTCATCGCCAGGTTGACAGTCTTGAAAGCTGCCAGAATGTCGTCCCGAGACACCTTCTGATTCACATCCATCTGGATCTGGTTTAATCGAGACCGGAGGAAGATAGAAACTTCTGTAGCAGCGATGGCCATAGACGCAGAAGCTGCAGCTGCCGTATAACCTCTCCTGAGTGTGCACTCTGCTCTCCTGTCAAGGGGATCCTGCAGACTCGACCCATCGTCCGCAGGAACCAGAGTGCGCTTGGACAGTTTGCCAATCGCCATGTCCACCTTGGGAATGGAACCCCACGATTCCACCAAGGGTTTAGCCATCGGAAACATGGTTCTGAATCTTTTGTTAGAATCGGACCCCTTTCGGGTTTCTTCCACTCTGTGCGCATGACAGAGAGGAGGGTCTCATCCGCTTTAAAGACACGAAGTGCCCGACTAGCGGGATCAGAGGGCTCCCCCAGGTCAACATCATGGTCCCCCGACCTGATGGTGTTAAGTAACTTTTGCGTCTTATCAGGAGGAAAGAAGCATGAAGTAAGCTCCTCCTCATCCGAGGAGGAGGAACTCAAGGAGACTACGGACGGTCTCTCTACTGGAGCCGAAGACTCCATAGGAGTCTGAGTAGGAAGCCTCTCATCCAGCAGGCTTATAACCTCTTTGATGGATCCATCAACATAGGTCTTTACCCACTGATACATATCCTGCATCGTAGGTTCGGTGGAAGGTTGAACCCTCGGACGGCAGCCGTCACACCTCGAGTAGGGACAGCTATCCTCCAAAAGCGCGCTACAATCATAGCACGAAAAATGTTTCCGCTTGGAAACCGCCTTTCTGCCATTCGAATCCCGTGGAGGCTTTTTTTATTTTATTTTTCTTAAAGTCAACGGAACAAGGGATTCCCAACCAGTCTCCCGAGCTGGTTCCTACCAAGCCCCAAGCTGCTTATCTTCTGCGATCTGACGAGTGCAGGTAAATTCAGCTTAGAATAACCGTTGACCGACCTCACTGCGGGAAAAAAGAAAAAAAGGATAAGTAAAACATTTGTAAACAACCAATAAATGTTTCAGGAGAAAGGTAAAAGAAAAGGCAGACTGGCGGATAGCTGAAAATGAGGACCAGAAATAAGGCACCAACAAGTGGAGGAACACCAGCTTATGGGACTCTGGGAGCTAGCTTAAAAAGCATGTGCAGCCAGAGAACGACCTGGTTCACAATGTTTCCTTAAATAGGGGAGGGAGTGGGCTCAGAGCCGAGTCCCCGCCCCCAGAGGAGAAAACACATAACAGTAAATAAAAAGGTTTCCCCCCAGGAAGGAATACAATAAAACCTCCAACCAGAGGGAAAATCGCGGATTATATATAAAAAAATCGCAATAATGCCGCGAAATCGCGTCGCAAGGAAAAAATTCCGGAAGTGACGTCAGATTCGGAAAATGGCGGCGCCCAGCGGCCGCAAGGAAAAGGACCGAGGACGCCGAAAAAGCAGGTAAGCTGCCGGACAAGCCATAGTAGTAAAAGCGGAGGCAAACCCGCAGATAACATGAAAAAAAGATTCCCCCTTAAGAGAGGGGGAATCACCGCCTAGTCCACCTGTCCGGTGGACAGAAAAAAACACAATGGACTCCTTTATAGGGGAGGTTTAAGTGTTTAATTTTTTTTTTACAAATTTTTGCAAATTTGGTATTTTTTTATAAATATTTTTTTTTTTTTTTTACTTCATTTTACCAGTGTCATGAAGTACAATATGTGACGAAAAAACAGTCTCAGAATGGCCTGGATAAGTCAAAGCGTTTTAAAGTTATCAGCACTTAAAGTGACAATGGTCAGATTAAGGTGAAATAGGGCTGAGTCCTTAAGGGGTTAAGCCTCACAAGGGGACTTGAATTAGTGATCCTACTACTGGTCTTATAGACATTACAGGCCATGGCTACACATGGGCACACCACAATTAAGCTGTGGGCTTGCTGAGGAAGGGAGCCCACTCCATTTGTCAGACCCCTTTGGTGCCTTGTCTGCTATTAAAAGCAAGTGGATCCTTTATTATCTATATCTATTTATAGCTGATATCTGTCATTGTAATCCTGCTGCTGCAGATAATGAGATGACGGCTCAAAAGTGATTTGTACAGACCAAGAAGTAGAGCCTATTATTAGGCTGAGTGGCCTAAATATCCAAACATTTGTAAAAAATATGTTCATCATAAAAATTTGATTTAAACATTTTCGAATTACATATTCTCCTTGCAAATCCTGTACAGCTACACTAAAGGAAAAACAGAAAAGGTATTGCTCTTTCAGAATAAAAAAAATTGCTGCTGTTACTGTTATCCTTTGTTATTATTTTACAAAAGTGCTGTAGAATGATATTTTGTTCAGGAAGTAGACAAATTTGTCCTAACACAATTAAATGTGAAATTTCTTCCAACGTCCACTAGATGGAAACCTTTACACACAGCACAGCTCGCATCAAAACATTTTTCTTACCAGTCTTTCGTTTTTCTTACCCATTCAGTGCCTTCAACCCTTTGTAGGCATATGTATATACACAAGCATAGACTCAAACATACAGCATAGATAGCAGAGTACCAGAAGATGTTCTGGGGGTCCAGCGTCTGATACAGTAATGGATATCTAATAAAACAGGGCCTGTAAGGTCTAGTAGAAGCTAAAGCTGACCTTAGAACCAATAACCAGATCACAGATAAACATTAGAAAAAGTGGCAACGCAAATGCTTCCTAATGTATACTTCATTCTTTTTCTTCTTTAGGGGACTCTTGCAGTCTATGTCTGCCTTTGTACCAGATGTCATTCAAAGATAACGATTACTAAAAATAAGGTATGCAAAACAGATGCCATACAGTGGCATCCGTTACTATAAAGGTCAATAAAAAAAAAAACATATGTTAATGTATACTTTTTTTTTAATTTACAGGACTCTGCAGGGTGGAAAAGTGTAGTGCGCTACACTTTTTTTTTGCCCAATGTATAAATCAACCGTAGGGCAAAAATATGAAGTACCCTGATAATGACAATTTACCCTAACAGTGACAATGCTCCCCTAGAGTGTTCATAATGTCTCTATAGTAGCCAATTACGTATAAAGTCCCATATAGTGGCCCAGTACTTGTGATTCCCCCTATGGTGGCCCAGTCCTTATGATGCTTCCTATCATGGCCCAGTACTTATAATCCTACCCCCTTCAAGGTGCTCCTACAGTTATTATGCCCCCCAAAGTGATAAATAAAAAACATTAAATACCCGACTCCCTCTCCATGCAGCCATAGACACCTTCTGGCCTAAGCTGTCTGTATTCCTGATACTGGCAGCACTTGATTACGTCATTGAGCGCTGCCTGAGACTCGGCACAGGTGGTGCAATGATATCATCGAACTCCGCCTGTGCCATTCTACTTCCACACAGGCTTCAAGCCTATAATAGGCCTGAAGCCTATGAGGGTGAACGGTCTTTAACTGTATTGCTGTCCTTAGGACCACAATACAGTTATCTGTTACTGTCACCATCTCTGGCTTTAGTGGGCCTCGTATTCTCAGTGGGTTTGGGGCAGCTACCACACACTGCACCCCCTCCCCCCATTAGCTACTTTTCTGTATATACAGTGCACCCACCTACCAAGGAGACGTGGTTGTGATTGGTGAGGATGGGAGTGGGGCAGAGACAATGAAGGTAGTTGTAGTCCTCACGGTGACTGTACCTTGCTCAATCACTCTCCCAGGCCACACATGCAGTGAAGTGAAGGGGCACAACCCTTCTTCAACCCCGGGACTTCTCCTGGACTTTTGGGGTCTCCTGCCTGGCGGTGGTAGAGGTGCCGCTGATGTTAAGTGAGCATCGGAATGCAAGGCAAGAGAACAAGGAAGAACAACCTGGCACGTGTAGGGAGAGCAACAACCAGGCCATCTTGATTATAAATAAAGTCTCTCCTTTACTGAATGGATGATGGGAGTTACAGTACAGTACAAACACAAGCAGTAGGCTCAGTTCTCAAGTACTTTACAAAGTAGACTTTTCCCAAAGGCTTTGCACAGGAGGTGTCTCTCCAGGTGTGCAATTTCTCAATGTCTCTTTGAAATTCTCAACAGTCGGTCTCAGAAATGTGGGGAGCGCCAGAAGCAATATAACCCAAACCACAGGCAGTAAAGTCTAAAGCCATAAGCTTGTGTTACCTTTACTGATTCAGTACAAGCACGTCCCTTAAATGGTCCTCAACCTTCTTAAATAATGCATCTTTCCTCATAAGTTAGTTCCCAATAAAGTTGCTTTTATGGCAGCTTTAACTTACAGGAATGGTTTTGTCCTGGAGAAGGATTCTTTCTTGGCCTACTTGGCAGCAGCAAACAATTCATGTCTTCTCTCTGACTTGCTTCGCTAACCATGGGAAATGGGACCAGTCCACTACATGGTAACTACTGTATGACGGAGAACTGCCAGTAAACTATTTCCTTTCCATATTCAGCCTTTTGGTATACATAGTGCATGTCAAAATTACATTACTATCTGAGATAACATTTTAGTAAACATCCTAACAAATATCACAGTGAGCCATAGAGTTAGACAGACTAGATAGATAGATAGATAGATAGATAGATAGATAGATAGATAGATAGATAGATAGATAGATAGATAGATAGATAGATAGATTGTGTGGCATGATGTGTGTGACATGATAGTGTGTATGTGTGGCATGCTGTGTACAGTCATATAGCTTAGAGTGTCACTACAATGTAATTACACTACATAGCTATGTGATTGTACACATTATGCCACATATACAAATATCTAATGAGCAAATTAAGTGTCAACTGTGAATCTGTGGAATATGTGGAATAGACTTCCTCAGGACATGGTCACAGCAGGAACAGTGGACAGTTTTAAAAGGGTTTAGACAAATTCTTAAAAGTAAATGACATTAATGCTTAATGCTTATGAAAACGTGTAGAAATCTCACATCCTTCTTGGATTCGCATGCCCACCTATCCCTTGGTTGAACTTGATGGACTTGTGTCTTTTTTCAACCGTATTAACTGATTGCTGTTATAATATATATACACATATGTATATAACCACATAAAAATTCTCCATAAAAGTCCTACTCACATATACCCGTTAGCCATAGAACCAGTGTCAAAATACCATATGTGATAGCAACAGTGCCAAAATAACAGTTATGGCCACAGTGCTCCATATAATAATTAGAGCATGTTCACATCTGTGTTAGAGGCTCCATCTGTGTTCGGGACCTCCATCAAAAAGTTCATCAAAAATAGCGAAAAGTCCTGTATGCAGGGCTTTTTTCTCCAGATGTTCTCCCGAACAGAAACTGAACCAACCCCATGTAAACATTGTTCCTCTCATTTAAAGGAAAGGAGCAATGGAAATAATAGCACTGATGTGAACGTGCCCTTAGTCATGATAACTCCATAACAGTGTCAGCCACAGTGCCACCTTAACAGTACAGCAACATGCCAGCCACATACATTTTTACATAGGGATGGAGCATGTGAGCAGATGTGCCTGCCTTGCGTGAAGTGATACTGAGGCCCATGGGGAATTAATGTGTATGATTCATTGTCTAGTTCTTGCTGAGCCAATCTTAGTGCATCTGTTGCCAGACAGATATTGGAACTTTATGCCTCTCATTTCCCTTATCGCTGGGATTAAACTGTATATTGAGTGGTGTGACGCGCAACTATGGGTCAGTACTGCATTCCGAGATTGGGAGTAGCGGCTTTGTATCGGGCATTGGCCTGTTTTGGGAGATTATTAGTGTAGCCTTTTGCATGGAAAATATCGCAAAAAAAAATTGTGATTCGAATATTTGTGATCTACCCTACTCATGAACAGCGGCATCTATTGGATTCATAGTCTTGTCATAAGACTATGAAACCAATTGATGCCGCTGTTCATGAGTCATTACAAGCAGGGCAATAGTCCTCAGATACACCCTAGCAAGCTTATATTACCGCAGATAAAGTGCTAGAAGATGTGTGAATGATAGCAGCAATCTGATATACACCTCAGTGTTAGCACAGGCTATTATAGGCTGAGTGCTATACGGTGTGTGGACTCTGTTGATCAGTGTACCCCACTTACTGGCGCCCCAACAAGATGAACAGCGCCATCTATTGGTTTCATAGTCGTAAGACTATGAAACCAATAGATGGCGCTGTTCATGAGTAGTGTAGATCGCGAATATTCTAATTGCAAATTTTTATCGTGAATTTTCCATGCAAAAGGCTACACTAATAGTCTTGTCATAAGACTATGAAACCAATAGATGGCGCTGTTCATGACTCATGAACAGCGTCATCTATTGGTTTCATAGTCTTCTAACAAGACTATTAGTTTTATCATAAGACTATGAAACCAATAGATAGCGCTGTTCATGAGTAGTGTAGATCGCAATTTTTCTATGCAAATGGTTTTTCCCATATACCCATGTTTATGCAAATGCATTTTTACATGACAAAACTGTAAAGAAAGGTTATTGAATATTATGTTAGGACAATCAGAAAACTTTTTGTCACCCTAATGATATTGATATAGGTGCGCAGGTCCACCCAAGCCATCCAACAGATCTGAAGTAACTTTGAGGTTTACTGGATCTCAGTCAGATGAGAGCTGGATTCGAAGGTCTCATAGTGCACATGGCTGTCATTGTAAGGTATGCTGACTAAGCCTGTCATTGTCATGGTCTTACCTGCTTGCTGCTCTCCTTCGTTTGACATGTGCTGGCGGCCATCTTGGTTTCTGGGTTTCTTGTAGCCTTCCACCCTGCGGCTCCTCCTTCCCCTGGGAGGAGCTGGATGCCTAGCTCATATATATAGGAGGTCTGTGGCTTCAGTTCCTTGCTTGGTCCTCTTGTGTTCACATGCTTCTAAGACTGCTGCTGCTTCTGGTTCCTGATCCTGGCTTCGTCTGACTACCCTTCTGGTTCCTGATCCTGGCTTCGTCTGACTACCCTGCTGGTTCCTGATCCTGGCTTCGTCTGACTACCCTGATGGTTCCTGATCCTGGCTTCGTCTGACTACCCTGCTGGTTCCTGATCCTGGCTTCGTCTGACTACCCTTCTGGTTCCTGACCTCTGGCTTCGCAAAGACTCTGCTCGGTTTCACCATCCGTTTGGACTTTTGCTTTACAGCTTTATTTTCAATAAAGCCTTCTTATTTTCACTTATCTCTTGTTGTACGTCTGGTTCATGGTTCCGTGACATTAGGACCAAGCCATGAATTCTGACGGTACAGGGCCATCCTCGCTACCCACGCTGGTTGCCAGACTTGATCAGCAGGATCACCTGTTGGGTCGGTTCGCTGTGGCGTTGCAAACCCTGCTTGAACGCACGGCTCATTTCGCTCCCGTTGCCGATGGGTCGGTTGTCGCTCCTGGGCTCGCTCCTACTGCCTCTCCGGTTGTTGCGCCAGAGTCTACCCTGACACCTGTTGTTGCGCCTGCGGTGTTTCGGGGTATGACCGGTTCTGCCCCTCTTCCACAGCGCTTTGGGGGAGAGCCAACTCAGTGCCGAGGTTTCCTTAACCAGGTGGGCATTTATTTCGAGTTGCTGCCACATGCCTTTCCTACTGAGAGATCAAAGGTGGGCTTCTTGATCTCGCTGCTCTCGGACAAGGCCTTGGCCTGGGCCAGCCCTTTATGGGAGAACAACAATCCGGTGGTTGCCGAGTTTTCCGGTTTTGTTGCTTCTCTTCGGAAGGTATTCGATGTGCCGGCTCGTGCTGCCTCTGCTGCGAAGCTCCTTATGTCCATCAGACAGGGTTCACGATCCGTAGCTGAATACGCCATTGAGTTTCGTACCCTGGCAGCAGAGGTGGGCTGGAATAATGAGGCTCTGGTCGCTGCTTTCTCTCATGGTCTCTCGGATGCCTTGAAGGATGAGGTTGCAGCTAAGGACCTACCAGTTGAGCTCGAGTCTCTTATTTCTTTCCTGATTTTGATTGACACCAGACTCAGGGAGAGACCTTCCTTTAAGGAGAACCTGCGGAGGTCTTCTAACAGATTGGTGCCTACGTTTGCTGTCCCACCCGTGCCTCCCTCTCCTCCCACGCCTCCTGGGGATGACTTGTCTGGGGGTGAACCCATGCAGCTGGGGTTTGCTCGCCTGTCCGAGGGGGAGAGGGCACTCCGGAGACGTGAGGGCCGATGCATGTACTGTGGTCTCGGTGGGCATTTTCGGTTGGCATGTCCGAACCGTCCGGGAAACGCTCGTACCCTGAGATCCTGTCGGGGGCAGATCTTGGGTGGAGTCTCCTCGTCCCCGGTTTCCCGTGTTGACAAACCACTGATCACTGTTGTCCTCTCCTGGGTCGGGGGCTCGGTGACGACCCAGGCGTTGGTGGACTCTGGTGCTGGTGGTTTGTTCATTGATAGTGTGTTCGCTGCCGCCAATTCCATTCCTCTGCAGGCTCGAGGTTCCCCACTGGCTCTTGAGGCGATAGACGGCAGACCCCTTCTGCCGCCACACGTGACTCATGAGACCCTTCCAGTGGGGATAGCCATTGGTGCCGTTCACAGAGAGTCGGTCTGCCTCCAGGTTATTTCGTCTCCACACTACTCGGTGGTCTTGGGGTACCCCTGGCTCCAGAAGCATAATCCGACTTTCGATTGGAGATCGGTCGAGATCCTCTCGTGGTCACCGCAGTGTGGGGCTAGTTGCATCCATGGGTCTGTCAAGTTGCTGTGTACTTCCTCGGACTCTCTGTTGCCTCCTGAATATGAGGAGTACCGGGATGTATTCGATAAGGTGCGCGCGGTTGCCCTACCTCCGCACCGCCCATATGATTGTGCCATAGAGTTACAATCTGGTGCCGTTCCTCCTCGTGGCAAAGTCTATCCACTGTCGGTAGCGGAGAATGAGGCCATGGAGGAGTACGTGAGGGAGGCGCTTTCACGCGGACACATTCGCAAATCCTCGTCCCCGGCAGGGGCTGGATTTTTCTTTGTGAAAAAGAAGGGCGGTGAGTTGAGGCCTTGCATCGATTACAGGGGTCTCAATCGCATCACGATCAAGAACGCTTACCCGATACCCTTGATTTCCGAGCTGTTCGATCGCCTTAAAGGGGCCACGGTCTTTACCAAACTCGACCTGAGGGCGGCATATAACCTGGTAAGGATCAAGGCGGGCGATGAGTGGAAGACCGCGTTTAACACCAGGACCGGTCATTACGAATCCTTGGTTATGCCCTTTGGGTTGTGCAATGCGCCCGCAGTCTTTCAGGAATTCATCAACGATGTTTTCCGTGACCTGTTGCAGCAGTGTGTGGTGGTCTATTTGGATGACATCTTGGTATATTCTGAATCCATGGAGGCCCACATTCTGGATGTCAGACGAGTGTTGCAACGGTTACGAGAGAACAAGCTGTTCGGTAAGCTTGAGAAATGCGAATTTCACCGATCCCAGGTAACCTTCTTAGGTTACATCATTTCCGCTGAGGGGTTCTCCATGGATCCTGAGAAGGTTTCGGCTGTCTTACAGTGGCCCCAGCCCAGTGGTCTTCGTTCCCTGCAGCGCTTTTTGGGCTTTGCCAATTATTATCGGAAGTTCATCAGGGACTTTTCCATGCTGGCCAAGCCTCTCACGGATCTGACCAGGAAGGGCAGTAATTCCCAGGTCTGGCCGCTCGAGGCCATCCGAGCTTTTGAGGCCCTAAAGTCCGCCTTTGTGTCGGCTCCGATTCTGTCGCATCCCAACCCTGGGTTGCCCTTTGTCCTCGAGGTGGACGCGTCTGAGACGGGAGTAGGCGCCCTTCTGTCTCAGCGTAGAACACCAGAGGGTCCTCTGCTTCCTTGTGGGTTTTACTCCCGGAAACTATCTTCCGCGGAGTGCAACTATCAGATTGGTGACAGGGAGTTATTGGCCATCGTGCAGGCCCTTAAAGAATGGAGGCACTTGCTCGAGGGTTCGGTGGTTCCGGTTCTCATCCTGACGGACCACAAGAATCTGACCTACCTTTCTGAGGCCAAGAGATTGACACCACGTCAGGCCAGATGGGCTCTGTTCTTGTCACGTTTTAATTACGTGGTCTCCTACCTACCCGGTTCCAAGAACATCAGGGCGGATGCCTTATCACGGCAGTACTCCGAGCTGTCCAGGGAGGAGTCGATTCCGACTTCGGTCATACCTCCGAATCAGATCCTGGCCGCCATTCGCACCAGCCTGACCTCTCCCCTGGGTGAGCAGATTTTGGCGGCTCAATCTGGTGCTCCCTCTGGGAGACCCAACGGCAGATGTTTTGTGCCTGAGGAGTTGCGCACTCGGTTGTTGCGAACCTACCATAACTCCAAGACCGCGGGGCATCCTGGAAAGAATCAGCTGTCCTGGGCTGTTTCACGTCTGTTCTGGTGGCCTTCCCTACGTTCCGACATCGCCGCATATGTAGCGGCATGCTCCGTTTGTGCCCAGAGTAAGTCCCCTCGGCACCTTCCGTTGGGCCTTCTGCAACCCATAGCCACCGGGGAGCGTCCATGGTCACACCTGGGGATGGATTTCATTGTGGACCTCCCTGCATCCCGAGGCCATACGGTCATTCTCATGATTGTGGATCGGTTTTCCAAAATGTGCCACTGTGTTCCTCTCAAGAAGTTACCCTCTGCACAAGAGTTGGCCACGATTTTTGCCAGGGAGGTCTTCCGGTTGCACGGTTTGCCTAAGGAGATTGTGTCGGATCGGGGGAGTCAGTTTGTGTCCAGGTTCTGGCGCGCCTTTTGCTCCCAGTTGGGGATTCATCTCTCCTTCTCCTCGGCCTACCACCCTCAGTCCAATGGGGCCGCAGAACGATCCAATCAGGCCTTGGAGCAATTCCTTCGTTGCTATGTCTCCGATCACCAAGACAATTGGGTTGACCTCCTGCCTTGGGCTGAGTTTGCCAGGAACACGGCGGTGAACTCTTCCTCTGGGACGTCTCCCTTCATGGCCAATTATGGGTTCCAACCTGCCGTGTTACCGGAGGTATTCTCTCCCCAGGATATTCCGGCTGTGGAGGATCACCTTTCCGTCCTACGTGCTTCTTGGGTACAGATCCAGAAGTCCCTTGAGGTCTCTGCGCAGCGCCAGAGACTCCAGGCTGATCGCAGACGAGCGCCTGCTCCTTCCTACCAGGTCGGAGACCGTGTATGGTTGTCCACCCGCAACCTTAACCTTCGAGTGCCCACTCCCAAGCTGGCGCCTCGCTTTGTTGATCCCTTCCGAGTGCTTCGCAGGGTAAACCCGGTAGCCTATGCCCTTGCGCTTCCTCCTGGCATGCGGATCTCCAACGTGTTTCATGTCTCCCTGTTGAAGCCACTGGTGTGTAATCGTTTCACTTCCTCGGTTCCTCGGCCTCGTCCGGTCCAAGTGGGCAATCGTGAGGAATATGAGGTGAGCAATATCCTGGACTCACGCCTGGTCCGCGGTCGGTTGCAGTTTTTGGTCCATTGGCGTGGTTATGGTCCAGAGGAGCGTTCCTGGGTTCCCTCCGCAGATGTCCATGCTCCTGCCTTGCTCCGAGCCTTCCACGCACGCTTCCCTCAGAAACCGTTTTGTGCTCCGCGGAGGAGGGGCCCTTGAGGGGCAGGTACTGTCATGGTCTTACCTGCTTGCTGCTCTCCTTCGTTTGACATGTGCTGGCGGCCATCTTGGTTTCTGGGTTTCTTGTAGCCTTCCACCCTGCGGCTCCTCCTTCCCCTGGGAGGAGCTGGATGCCTAGCTCATATATATAGGAGGTCTGTGGCTTCAGTTCCTTGCTTGGTCCTCTTGTGTTCACATGCTTCTAAGACTGCTGCTGCTTCTGGTTCCTGATCCTGGCTTCGTCTGACTACCCTTCTGGTTCCTGATCCTGGCTTCGTCTGACTACCCTGCTGGTTCCTGATCCTGGCTTCGTCTGACTACCCTGCTGGTTCCTGATCCTGGCTTCGTCTGACTACCCTGCTGGTTCCTGATCCTGGCTTCGTCTGACTACCCTTCTGGTTCCTGACCTCTGGCTTCGCAAAGACTCTGCTCGGTTTCACCATCCGTTTGGACTTTTGCTTTACAGCTTTATTTTCAATAAAGCCTTCTTATTTTCACTTATCTCTTGTTGTACGTCTGGTTCATGGTTCCGTGACAGTCATCTGTCTCATGGATAGATTGATGGCTTGCAAATACCTGGCTTTTGGCATATAGCCTTTGTGTGGTTGTCTATTGTATGTCGTATGATAATAGGAGTCAAAGACGCATCCAGCCATCCTCTTAATGCTGTTTCCAAACCATTTTGATGGGGTTACTATCAATTTCTAACCTTTTTTTGTGAAACAGACACCCTCTCTTCTTCAGAGCAGGGGGTGCCTGGTTTGATGCTCGGGTCTCCCATTGACTTTCATCGTATTAAATTGTACTCAAGCACCCGCAGTATTCGGCCGAGCACTCGGATGTGCCGAGCATAGCGATGCCCAAGCCGAACAGCAGTTTGGCCGAGCATGCTCGCTCAACACTACTCACAATGCAGTACTACAGGTTTCTTCAGCAGGATGTAGTCCTTAGTAGATCCTCAGTCTGCCTCTAACGCTTGTCTAGCATTTCATCTCCTGGAAAACTTAGCTGTGAAGTCCATATGCCTTTTTGGACAGATTATCTCCACAGTCTTTTGTTCTCTCACCTCCTCACAACTAGTGTTGAGCACGAATAACAAATTTTTATCGCGAATATCGCCACTTCGAGAATTTGTGAATATTTAGAATATAGTGCTATATATTCGTTATATCGAATATTTGACATTTTTTTTCCATCAGAACACATGATTCCTCTCTGCTTCTTGCCTGTGGGCCAATGAGAAGGAAACAATGTCAAGTTCACAACAATACCAATCAGTAATCTGTGGTCAGACCTGCTAAAATGTGAAGTTGCACGTAGTGCGAAACAATATTCTACTACTAAATGAGATAGACAAGGCGGCAAATCATAATGAGGTGGTTATTATGGAGGACATCAACTACCCAGATATAGACTGGGAGACTGAAAGCTGTATATCTCATAAAGGAAACAAGTTCTTGGCAATACCCAAATTGCCAATTACCTTTCCCAACTGGTTCAGGACCTGTAACAGTCGCGTACACACACACACAGGGGGGAGGGAAGTGACCACTGCGCTCCACCCTCACCCCTGGCCCTGCCTACTTGCCTCGCAAGTCCTAATGACAGGGGACAAATGGACAGCAATCCCTAGCTTGGAATAAGTGCTGGGATGACAGACAGACAAACAACAGAACGTGAACGGACCGAGTCAATACCAGGAAAGCTACAAAGTACAAATGGAGCAAGCAGAGAATAGTCAGGAGAAGCCGGGGTCATAAATACCAGGAGAGCCGTGAAGTACCAAAGGAGTCAGCAGAGGATCGTCAGGAGGAAGCCGGGGTCAGAATACCAGGAGAGCAGCAAAGTACACAAGGAGCAGGCAGAGGATCGTCAGGATTTCAGCAGGAGGTAAGTACGCCAGGAAAGACAAAATCGCAGGTGGAACCTAAATAACAGGCAATCTGTGGCCAGCATACTGCCTGTTTAAATAGGGAGCCAGAGGGGTCATGTGACGTGGCTAGCGTCACATGACTCCACACAGACTACACAGCCGAGCGCCGAGTGATCAGCTCGGTGCTCAGCCCTAAAACCATTTGCATGAATGCACATAGATGCACGAGGGGCATGCATAGTATTATCAGGAGCGCGGGCGACGCTGGACGCGCTGATGATGCACGCTCGCTCCGGACTAGAGGGATGGCCATACTGGACTTAGTATTAACCAATAAACCTGACAGAACAACAGATGTGCAGGTTGGGGAACACCTGTGAAATAGTGACCATAAATGAATAACCTTCCAATTATACTTCAAACGAGAGTTTCTACAGGGAAGAACGAAAAAACCAAACTTCAAAAAAGCAAACTTTAGCCAACTAAGAGAGGCCATAGGCCTAACTAACTGGGACAAAGTCCTCAAAAATAAAAATACAGCCACAAAATGGGATATTTTTAAAAGCATCCTAAAATCTAACTGTGAGAGGTAAATACCTTTATGGGTATAAAAGGTTAAGGAACAAGAAGAAACCAATGTGGATAAATAGAACTGTAAAAAAGGCAATAAATGACAAAAAGAAAGCATTTAAATCACTAAAATATGAGGGTAGCGAGGAAGCACTAAAAAACTATAAGGAAGAAAATAGAATATGTAAAAAACAAATAAAAGCCGCCAAACTAGAGACTGAGAGATTAATTGCCAAAGAGAGCAAAACTAACCCTAAAATGTTCTTCAATTATATAAATGGTAAAAAGTATAAATCTGAAGGTGTCGGCCCTCTACAGAGCAATGAGGGGGGAGTTGCAGAGAGCGACAATGAGAAAGCAAAGCTATTAAATATTTTTTTCTCCACTGAATTCACTGAGGAAAATAAACTGTCAGATGAAATGCAGAACGTAAAAGAAAAGTCCCCATTAAAAATTCCCTGTCTGACCCAGGAAGAAGTACAACAGCGACTTGAAAAGATGAAAATAGACAAATCGCCAGGGCCAGATGGCATACACCCCGTATCCTAAGAGAATTAAGTAATGTCATAGCCAGACCCATATTTCTGATATTTACAGACTCTATACTGACAGAGAGTGTTACACAGGATTGGCGCATAACAAATGTGGTCAAAAAGGCTGCAAAAACAGACCCCGGAAACTATAGGCCGGTAAGTTTAATATCTGTTGTGGGTAAACTGTTTGAAGGTTTTCTAAGAGATGCTATTTTGGAGGATCTCAATGAAAACAAGCAAATAACATCATATCAGCATGACTTCATGAGGGATCGGTCATGGCAAACTAATTCAATCAGTTTCTATGAGGAGGTAAGTTCTAGACTTGACAGCGGCGAATCAATGAATGTTGTATATCTGGACTTCTCCAAAGCATTTTACACTGTACCACATAAAAGGTTAGTACAGGGAGTGCAGAATTATTAGGCAAGTTGTATTTTTGAGGATTAATTTTATTATTGAACAACAACCATGTTCTCAATGAACCCAAAAAACTCATTAATATCAAAGCTGAATATTTTTGGAAGTAGTTTTTAGTTTGTTTTTAGTTTAGCTATTTTAGGGGGATATCTGTGTGTGCAGGTGACTATTACTGTGCATAATTATTAGGTAACTTAACAAAAAACAAATATATACCCATTTCAATTATTTATTTTTACCAGTGAAACCAAAATAACATCTCAACATTCACAAATATACATTTCTGACATTCAAAAACAAAACAAAACAAATCAGTGACCAATATAGCCACCTTTCTTTGCAAGGACACTCAAAAGCCTGCCATCCATGGACATTGCGTGCAGCAGCAACCACAGCCTCCCAGACACTGTTCAGAGAGGTGTACTGTTTTCCCTCCTTGTAAATCTCACATTTGATGATGGACCACAGGTTCTCAATGGGGTTCAGATCAGGTGAACAAGGAGGCCATGTCATTAGATTTTCTTCTTTTATACCCTTTCTTGCCAGCCACGCTGTGGAGTACTTGGACGCGTGTGATGGAGCATTGTCCTGCATGAAAATCATGTTTTTCTTGAAGGATGCAGACTTCTTCCTGTACCACTGTTTGAAGAAGGTGTCTTCCAGAAACTGGCAGTAGGACTGGGAGTTGAGCTTGACTCCATCCTCAACCCGAAAAGGCCCCACAAGCTCATCTTTGATGATACCAGCCCAAACCAGTACTCCACCTCCACCTTGCTGGCGTCTGAGTCGGACTGGAGCTCTCTGCCCTTTACCAATCCAGCCACGGGCTCATCCATCTGGCCCATCAAGACTCACTCTCATTTCATCAGTCCATAAAACCTTAGAAAAATCAGTCTTGAGATATTTCTTGGCCCAGTCTTGACGTTTCAGCTTGTGTGTCTTGTTCAGTGGTGGTCGTCTTTCAGCCTTTCTTACCTTGGCCATGTCTCTGAGTATTGCACACCTTGTGCTTTTGGGCACTCCAGTGATGTTGCAGCTCTGAAATATGGCCAAACTGGTGGCAAGTGGCATCTTGGCAGCTGCACGCTTGACTTTTCTCAGTTCATGGGCAGTTATTTTGCGCCTTGGTTTTTCCACACGCTTCTTGCGACCCTGTTGACTATTTTGAATGAAACGCTTGATTGTTCGATGATCACGCTTAATAAGCTTTGCAATTTTAAGAGTGCTGCATCCCTCTGCAAGATATCTCACTATTTTTTACTTTTCTGAGCCTGTCAAGTCCTTCTTTTGACCCATTTTGCCAAAGGAAAGGAAGTTGCCTAATAATTATGCACACCTAATATAGGGTGTTGATGTCATTAGACCACACCCATTCTCATTACAGAGATGCACATCACCTAATATGCTTAATTGGTAGTAGGCTTTCGAGCCTATACAGCTTGGAGTAAGACAACATGCATAAAGAGGATGATGTGGTCAAAATACTCATTTGCCTAATAATTCTGCACGCAGTGTTTATAAAATGAGAATGCTCGGACTGTATGTGGGTAAGTAACTGGCTCAATGATAGAAAACAGAGGGTGGTTATTAACGGTACACACTTGGGCCCTATTCTCTTCAATATATTTGATAATGATCTTGTAGAAGGCTTGCACAGTAAAATATCAATTTTTGCAGATGATACTAAACTGTGTAACGTAATTAACAGTGAAGATAACACTATGTAGCTACAGATGGATCTGGATAGATTAGAGGCTTGGGCAGAGAAGTGGCATATGAGGTTTAACACTGACAAATGTAAGGTTATGCACATGGGAAGGAATAATGCAAATCACCCGTACATACTAAATGGTAAAACACTGGGTAACACTGACATGGAAAAGGACCTAGGAATTTTAATAAACAGTAAAGCAGTAAAAGAGTAAGCAGTAAAAACCAGTGTCAGGCAGCTGCTGCCAAGGCCAATAAGATAATGGGTTACATCAAAAGGGGCAAAGATGCCCGTAATGAGAACATAGTCCTACCACTTTACAAATCACTAGTCAGACCGCACATGGAGTACTGTGTACAGTTCTGGGCTCCTGTGAACAAGGCAGACATAGCAGAGCTGGAGAGGGTTCAGAGGAGGGCAACTAAAGCAATAACTGGAATGGGGCAACTACAGTACCCTGAAAGATTATCAACATTAGGGTTATTCACTTTAGAAAAAAGACGACTGAGGGGAGATCTAATTACTATGTATGAATATATCAGGGGGTAGTACAGAGATCTCTCCCATCATCTATTTATCCCCAGGACTATGACTGTGACGAGGGGACATCCTCTATGTCTGGAGGAAAGAAGGTTTGTACACAAACATAGAAAATGATCCTTTACAGTAAGAGCAGTGAGACTATGGAACTCTCTGCCTGAGGAGGTGGTGATGGTGAGTACAATAAAAGAATTCAAGAGGGGCCTGGATGTATTTCTGGAGTGGAATAATATTACAGGCTATAGCTACTAGAGAGGGGTTGTTGATCCAGGGAGTTATTCTGATTGCTTTACTGGAGTCGGGAAGGAATTTGTCCCCCTTTAAGTGGGGAAAATTGGCTTGTACCTCACAGTTTTTTTTTTTGCCTTCCTCTGGATCAACTTGCAGGATAACAGGCCGAACTGGATGGACAAATGTCTTTTTTCGGCCTTGTATACTATGTTACTATGTAATGCTGAGAAAAATGATGTTTTAATATACGCGAATGAGCCTCCAGGAGTAACGGGGCATTGCCATTACTCTTTGTTTTGCTATATATTTAATATACTGCTATTGAAGTAATAGGCAAATAAATTCCCTAAATGCTTCCAGCCATCACCCATTATATCGCCCCACTCTCCATTTCTGTAAGTCAAGTATGATTCTTTAAACAGGATGTCACATCAAGATCTAATAGAGCATATGAACATAATAGGGGAAGGTTCCAATCAAAAAATGTCTCCAGTGTTCCTTGGACCCACCAGAGGAAATTATTCTTTGGGCCCAACCATTATACAGTATCATCAATAAATTCAAATTGGTTTTGAATCAAAGAAATTGACCCAATGGGCAACTGATTAGCTTCAAAGGCAGCTCCAAATAGGATTTTTCTCCTTAACCTTTGAAGCCCACCATGACTTCAGAAACAGGGCCCAACAGAGGATTTCATGGTACTCTGGTGGGCAAGTCCATCTCAAAACGTAACTGAAGTAGCAAGTGATCTAACCCAAAATAAAATTGAGGGGATTACAGGATTAGTAGTCTTCTTTTAGAGTGTTCGGTCCACTGGGTAATTCTCTGGTTACCTACTGGGCCACTGGCTGTCACTTTGGCATGTCCAAGTCTGCCAGTTCTGCATGTTTTATACACTGATTTGCTGAAGGTTTTGAAGCTGGACCTGTGTCAGTTTCTTGGTCGGCTTCAATGTAAAAGAGGTTGTCATGACAAGACAAACCTATTATGAAGCATTAATATTAGGTTTGCAATTATCCAAAGGTTTAGTCTATTGAAGGCTCTTCATTGTTTTATAGTGATAGTATAGATATTTGTTTGCTTTTTTATTTTAGAAGTAGCCAACATAACAACAGGCAGGCAGCATAAAGGTGACAAGAAAAAAAAGTGAAGGGGAGTCAGACAAAAATCTTGAGCAGATGAGGTTTCAGGGTGAAAACTGTCAAGGCTGAACAGAAAACGGAAAGGAGGTCAAAGATGCTGTCATACAGTGGAAAAATACAATGCATGGGCGATTAGGCATGGAAAAATAAGTGACCGCAGAGGGGAAATTATGATGAGTTCATATGTGGGTGCGGTGTCTTATCCTTAAAATATCAGTTGAGTGGCATATAGAGCTCCATAATTATGACCAAAATTTCAATTTTAGTTTTTGCGTGGCCCATGGTGGGTCCCTACAATCAGGTTATTCATGCTAGCTGGTATAGAATACATTAATTGGCAAAAGTATATTTCTAGAAAAAAGCCTGCTACAGATGTCACTGATCTGTTTGTAAAAGGGTTGAAAATAACTACACTTCCCTCTTAAAAGAAAACGCATCCTTGCACATATACGCTAATATTTTGCTGTCATAGGTTACTGTTTACTATGTCACAGTAACAGTACCACCCATATTGAACTATGTTATGTGACTGATTCTTGAATACGCCTGCAATATACTTATGGGGTCATTTATCAAACTGGTGTAAAATAGAACTGGCTTAGTTGCCCATAGCAACCAATCAGATTTCACCTTTCATTTTCCAAAGAAGCTGTGAAAGATGAAAGGTGAAATCTGATTGGTTACTATGGGCATCCAAGCCAGTTCTACTTTACACAAATTTGATAAATGGCCCCATTATTTTACAATATGCTACCTAAAATTGTGTCACGCATAAACCGCTTGTTCAGCTTATCAATTTTGATGATCTATCCTTTGGATAGGTCATCAATATTAGATTGTGAGGGCAGAAAGCCCCCTCCACTGTAAATTTTTTGGTTGGGGTGCTGGATGTTGGACAACCACTGATATTGCTGACCTATTTGGAGGAAAGGTCATCAATAAGTAAAAGGTAAATAATTCCCTTGAAGGGTGCAACATAAGATGCTTAATGACTATGTGTCTTCTGCCAGCGGGGTGCTGAGTAATATGTGCACTATTGTGAATTGACTGTTCTGTATATTGAGGCCATGTAAAATCTGTATACTGATAATCGTGACATCACAGATTACAAAGTGGCATATCAGATTGTAAGCATAGAATATCTCGTGAAGAGGGATGTCAGTGATGACTGGCCTGTAAACAGAGCAGGTGCAAACTGCACCATGAGGAGAGTTGCTGTGGGCTGTAACCAGCCAAAATTATTGCAGCCACGGAGAAAGGAATCAATAGCTGATCAAGGGGTCTGACACCCGGCACCCTGCAGATCAGTTGTTCCAAGAGGAAGCGGCACTCCATGCAAGCACTACTTCTTCATTACACTACACGTCATCTCCTTTGTAGCAGTAGTGTCATGTAATTTCAATTAGTCTATTTAGGTGAATGAAGTGGGCATTGTAATTACACTGCATTTCCGAGATGTCGGGCAGTGGAATGAAGAGGAAGTAGTGCTCACATGGAGCGCCACCTCCTCTTCAAACAGCTGATCGGCGGGGGTGTCGGACCGCCGCCAATCATATGTTGATAACCTATCCTGAGGATAGATCATCAATATATATTACTGCTCAATCCTTTTAAGCTTGTTGTCCAACAAGAGTCTGTAATCATTATTCCAGTTGCTTCTTGTAAGAACACTGTAACCATCAAGCTTGTTACCACTAGTGTGAACAGTAACACCATTATCCCATGTTAGAGCTGTGCCCATCTGTTTCCTTCTGCCATCTATAAGTGGGCAGCAACTAAGAGACATACCAAAAAGGTCCCCTGTAATGTCTAACCCTACATCTTTATCTGTCAAAGTCTTCTAAGGGTATATTCACATGAGCCCGATTGGTTGCTGAAATGACTGCGACTGTCCCAAACTTTTAAAAGGGGCTTGAAGAAATCTAGGCACGTGGATTTAGATATATGGCATGAAATTTCAATTAACAAATCTGCAGCGTGTGAACATGTACTAATAGTTTTTATTTCCTATTGTCAGTTATCCCAGGTTCAGTCCATAGATATCTGTCTTCTACCTATACTGCGTACCAACCATCAAGTGGTTGCATATATATCCACTTACTGTATACTGTATTGATGGCTTGCAAATACCTGGCTTTTGGCATATAGCCTTTGTGTGGTTGTCTATTGTATGTCGTATGATAATAGGAGTCAAAGACGCATCCAGCCATCCTCTTAATGCTGTTTCCAAACCATTTTGATGGGGTTACTATCAATTTCTAACCTTTTTTTGTGAAACAGACACCCTCTCTTCTTCAGAGCAGGGGGTGCCTGGTTTGATGCTCGGGTCTCCCATTGACTTTCATCGTATTAAATTGTACTCAAGCACCCGCAGTATTCGGCCGAGCACTCGGATGTGCCGAGCATAGCGATGCCCAAGCCGAACAGCAGTTTGGCCGAGCATGCTCGCTCAACACTACTCACAATGCAGTACTACAGGTTTCTTCAGCAGGATGTAGTCCTTAGTAGATCCTCAGTCTGCCTCTAACGCTTGTCTAGCATTTCATCTCCTGGAAAACTTAGCTGTGAAGTCCATATGCCTTTTTGGTCAGATTATCTCCACAGTCTTTTGTTCTCTCACCTCCTCACAACTAGTGTTGAGCACGAATAACAAATTTTTATCGCGAATATCGCCACTTCGAGAATTTGTGAATATTTAGAATATAGTGCTATATATTCGTTATATCGAATATTTGACATTTTTTTTCCATCAGAACACATGATTCCTCTCTGCTTCTTGCCTGTGGGCCAATGAGAAGGAAACAATGTCAAGTTCACAACAATACCAATCAGTAATCTGTGGTCAGACCTGCTAAAATGTGAAGTTGCACGTAGTGCGAAACAATATTCTACTACTAAATGAGATAGACAAGGCGGCAAATCATAATGAGGTGGTTATTATGGAGGACATCAACTACCCAGATATAGACTGGGAGACTGAAAGCTGTATATCTCATAAAGGAAACAAGTTCTTGGCAATAACCAAATTGCCAATTACCTTTCCCAACTGGTTCAGGACCTGTAACAGTCGCGTACACACACACACAGGGGGGAGGGAAGTGACCACTGCGCTCCCTCCTCACCCCTGGCCCTGCCTACTTGCCTCGCAAGTCCTAATGACAGGGGACAAATGGACAGCAATCCCTAGCTTGGAATAAGTGCTGGGATGACAGACAGACAAACAACAGAACGTGAACGGACCGAGTCAATACCAGGAAAGCTACAAAGTACAAATGGAGCAAGCAGAGAATAGTCAGGAGAAGCCGGGGTCATAAATACCAGGAGAGCCGTGAAGTACCAAAGGAGTCAGCAGAGGATCGTCAGGAGGAAGCCGGGGTCAGAATACCAGGAGAGCAGCAAAGTACACAAGGAGCAGGCAGAGGATCGTCAGGATTTCAGCAGGAGGTAAGTACGCCAGGAAAGACAAAATCGCAGGTGGAACCTAAATAACAGGCAATCTGTGGCCAGCATACTGCCTGTTTAAATAGGGAGCCAGAGGGGTCATGTGATGTGGCTAGCGTCACATGACTCCACACAGACTACACAGCCGAGCGCCGAGTGATCAGCTCGGTGCTCAGCCCTAAAACCATTTGCATGAATGCACATAGATGCACGAGGGGCATGCATAGTATTATCAGGAGCGCGGGCGACGCTGGACGCGCTGATGATGCACGCTCGCTCCGGACTAGAGGGATGGCCATACTGGACTTAGTATTAACCAATAAACCTGACAGAACAACAGATGTGCAGGTTGGGGAACACCTGTGAAATAGTGACCATAAATGAATAACCTTCCAATTATACTTCAAACGAGAGTTTCTACAGGGAAGAACGAAAAAACCAAACTTCAAAAAAGCAAACTTTAGCCAACTAAGAGAGGCCATAGGCCTAACTAACTGGGACAAAGTCCTCAAAAATAAAAATACAGCCACAAAATGGGATATTTTTAAAAGCATCCTAAAATCTAACTGTGAGAGGTAAATACCTTTATGGGTATAAAAGGTTAAGGAACAAGAAGAAACCAATGTGGATAAATAGAACTGTAAAAAAGGCAATAAATGACAAAAAGAAAGCATTTAAATCACTAAAATATGAGGGTAGCGAGGAAGCACTAAAAAACTATAAGGAAGAAAATAGAATATGTAAAAAACAAATAAAAGCCGCCAAACTAGAGACTGAGAGATTAATTGCCAAAGAGAGCAAAACTAACCCTAAAATGTTCTTCAATTATATAAATGGTAAAAAGTATAAATCTGAAGGTGTCGGCCCTCTACAGAGCAATGAGGGGGGAGTTGCAGAGAGCGACAATGAGAAAGCAAAGCTATTAAATATTTTTTTCTCCACTGAATTCACTGAGGAAAATAAACTGTCAGATGAAATGCAGAACGTAAAAGAAAAGTCCCCATTAAAAATTCCCTGTCTGACCCAGGAAGAAGTACAACAGCGACTTGAAAAGATGAAAATAGACAAATCGCCAGGGCCAGATGGCATACACCCCGTATCCTAAGAGAATTAAGTAATGTCATAGCCAGACCCATATTTCTGATATTTACAGACTCTATACTGACAGAGAGTGTTACACAGGATTGGCGCATAACAAATGTGGTCAAAAAGGCTACAAAAACAGACCCCGGAAACTATAGGCCGGTAAGTTTAATATCTGTTGTGGGTAAACTGTTTGAAGGTTTTCTAAGAGATGCTATTTTGGAGGATCTCAATGAAAACAAGCAAATAACATCATATCAGCATGACTTCATGAGGGATCGGTCATGGCAAACTAATTCAATCAGTTTCTATGAGGAGGTAAGTTCTAGACTTGACAGCGGCGAATCAATGAATGTTGTATATCTGGACTTCTCCAAAGCATTTTACACTGTACCACATAAAAGGTTAGTACAGGGAGTGCAGAATTATTAGGCAAGTTGTATTTTTGAGGATTAATTTTATTATTGAACAACAACCATGTTCTCAATGAACCCAAAAAACTCATTAATATCAAAGCTGAATATTTTTGGAAGTAGTTTTTAGTTTGTTTTTAGTTTTAGCTATTTTAGGGGGATATCTGTGTGTGCAGGTGACTATTACTGTGCATAATTATTAGGTAACTTAACAAAAAACAAATATATACCCATTTCAATTATTTATTTTTACCAGTGAAACCAAAATAACATCTCAACATTCACAAATATACATTTCTGACATTCAAAAACAAAACAAAACAAATCAGTGACCAATATAGCCACCTTTCTTTGCAAGGACACTCAAAAGCCTGCCATCCATGGACATTGCGTGCAGCAGCAACCACAGCCTCCCAGACACTGTTCAGAGAGGTGTACTGTTTTCCCTCCTTGTAAATCTCACATTTGATGATGGACCACAGGTTCTCAATGGGGTTCAGATCAGGTGAACAAGGAGGCCATGTCATTAGATTTTCTTCTTTTATACCCTTTCTTGCCAGCCACGCTGTGGAGTACTTGGACGCGTGTGATGGAGCATTGTCCTGCATGAAAATCATGTTTTTCTTGAAGGATGCAGACTTCTTCCTGTACCACTGTTTGAAGAAGGTGTCTTCCAGAAACTGGCAGTAGGACTGGGAGTTGAGCTTGACTCCATCCTCAACCCGAAAAGGCCCCACAAGCTCATCTTTGATGATACCAGCCCAAACCAGTACTCCACCTCCACTTTGCTGGCGTCTGAGTCGGACTGGAGCTCTCTGCCCTTTACCAATCCAGCCACGGGCTCATCCATCTGGCCCATCAAGACTCACTCTCATTTCATCAGTCCATAAAACCTTAGAAAAATCAGTCTTGAGATATTTCTTGGCCCAGTCTTGACGTTTCAGCTTGTGTGTCTTGTTCAGTGGTGGTCGTCTTTCAGCCTTTCTTACCTTGGCCATGTCTCTGAGTATTGCACACCTTGTGCTTTTGGGCACTCCAGTGATGTTGCAGCTCTGAAATATGGCCAAACTGGTGGCAAGTGGCATCTTGGCAGCTGCACGCTTGACTTTTCTCAGTTCATGGGCAGTTATTTTGCGCCTTGGTTTTTCCACACGCTTCTTGCGACCCTGTTGACTATTTTGAATGAAACGCTTGATTGTTCGATGATCACGCTTAATAAGCTTTGCAATTTTAAGAGTGCTGCATCCCTCTGCAAGATATCTCACTATTTTTTACTTTTCTGAGCCTGTCAAGTCCTTCTTTTGACCCATTTTGCCAAAGGAAAGGAAGTTGCCTAATAATTATGCACACCTAATATAGGGTGTTGATGTCATTAGACCACACCCATTCTCATTACAGAGATGCACATCACCTAATATGCTTAATTGGTAGTAGGCTTTCGAGCCTATACAGCTTGGAGTAAGACAACATGCATAAAGAGGATGATGTGGTCAAAATACTCATTTGCCTAATAATTCTGCACGCAGTGTTTATAAAATGAGAATGCTCGGACTGTATGTGGGTAAGTAACTGGCTCAATGATAGAAAACAGAGGGTGGTTATTAACGGTACACACTTGGGCCCTATTCTCTTCAATATATTTGATAATGATCTTGTAGAAGGCTTGCACAGTAAAATATCAATTTTTGCAGATGATACTAAACTGTGTAACGTAATTAACAGTGAAGATAACACTATGTAGCTACAGATGGATCTGGATAGATTAGAGGCTTGGGCAGAGAAGTGGCATATGAGGTTTAACACTGACAAATGTAAGGTTATGCACATGGGAAGGAATAATGCAAATCACCCGTACATACTAAATGGTAAAACACTGGGTAACACTGACATGGAAAAGGACCTAGGAATTTTAATAAACAGTAAAGCAGTAAAAGAGTAAGCAGTAAAAACCAGTGTCAGGCAGCTGCTGCCAAGGCCAATAAGATAATGGGTTACATCAAAAGGGGCAAAGATGCCCGTAATGAGAACATAGTCCTACCACTTTACAAATCACTAGTCAGACCGCACATGGAGTACTGTGTACAGTTCTGGGCTCCTGTGAACAAGGCAGACATAGCAGAGCTGGAGAGGGTTCAGAGGAGGGCAACTAAAGCAATAACTGGAATGGGGCAACTACAGTACCCTGAAAGATTATCAACATTAGGGTTATTCACTTTAGAAAAAAGACGACTGAGGGGAGATCTAATTACTATGTATGAATATATCAGGGGGTAGTACAGAGATCTCTCCCATCATCTATTTATCCCCAGGACTATGACTGTGACGAGGGGACATCCTCTATGTCTGGAGGAAAGAAGGTTTGTACACAAACATAGAAAATGATCCTTTACAGTAAGAGCAGTGAGACTATGGAACTCTCTGCCTGAGGAGGTTGTGATGGTGAGTACAATAAAAGAATTCAAGAGGGGCCTGGATGTATTTCTGGAGTGGAATAATATTACAGGCTATAGCTACTAGAGAGGGGTTGTTGATCCAGGGAGTTATTCTGATTGCTTTACTGGAGTCGGGAAGGAATTTGTCCCCCTTTAAGTGGGGAAAATTGGCTTGTACCTCACAGTTTTTTTTTTTTGCCTTCCTCTGGATCAACTTGCAGGATAACAGGCCGAACTGGATGGACAAATGTCTTTTTTCGGCCTTGTATACTATGTTACTATGTAATGCTGAGAAAAATGATGTTTTAATATACGCGAATGAGCCTCCAGGAGTAACGGGGCATTGCCATTACTCTTTGTTTTGCTATATATTTAATATACTGCTATTGAAGTAATAGGCAAATAAATTCCCTAAATGCTTCCAGCCATCACCCATTATATCGCCCCACTCTCCATTTCTGTAAGTCAAGTATGATTCTTTAAACAGGATGTCACATCAAGATCTAATAGAGCATATGAACATAATAGGGGAAGGTTCCAATCAAAAAATGTCTCCAGTGTTCCTTGGACCCACCAGAGGAAATTATTCTTTGGGCCCAACCATTATACAGTATCATCAATAAATTCAAATTGGTTTTGAATCAAAGAAATTGACCCAATGGGCAACTGATTAGCTTCAAAGGCAGCTCCAAATAGGATTTTTCTCCTTAACCTTTGAAGCCCACCATGACTTCAGAAACAGGGCCCAACAGAGGATTTCATGGTACTCTGGTGGGCAAGTCCATCTCAAAACGTAACTGAAGTAGCAAGTGATCTAACCCAAAATAAAATTGAGGGGATTACAGGATTAGTAGTCTTCTTTTAGAGTGTTCGGTCCACTGGGTAATTCTCTGGTTACCTACTGGGCCACTGGCTGTCACTTTGGCATGTCCAAGTCTGCCAGTTCTGCATGTTTTATACACTGATTTGCTGAAGGTTTTGAAGCTGGACCTGTGTCAGTTTCTTGGTCGGCTTCAATGTAAAAGAGGTTGTCATGACAAGACAAACCTATTATGAAGCATTAATATTAGGTTTGCAATTATCCAAAGGTTTAGTCTATTGAAGGCTCTTCATTGTTTTATAGTGATAGTATAGATATTTGTTTGCTTTTTTATTTTAGAAGTAGCCAACATAACAACAGGCAGGCAGCATAAAGGTGACAAGAAAAAAAAGTGAAGGGGAGACAGACAAAAATCTTGAGCAGATGAGGTTTCAGGGTGAAAACTGTCAAGGCTGAACAGAAAACGGAAAGGAGGTCAAAGATGCTGTCATACAGTGGAAAAATACAATGCATGGGCGATTAGGCATGGAAAAATAAGTGACCGCAGAGGGGAAATTATGATGAGTTCATATGTGGGTGCGGTGTCTTATCCTTAAAATATCAGTTGAGTGGCATATAGAGCTCCATAATTATGACCAAAATTTCAATTTTAGTTTTTGCGTGGCCCATGGTGGGTCCCTACAATCAGGTTATTCATGCTAGCGGGTATAGAATACATTAATTGGCAAAAGTATATTTCTAGAAAAAAGCCTGCTACAGATGTCACTGATCTGTTTGTAAAAGGGTTGAAAATAACTACACTTCCCTCTTAAAAGAAAACGCATCCTTGCACATATACGCTAATATTTTGCTGTCATAGGTTACTGTTTACTATGTCACAGTAACAGTACCACCCATATTGAACTATGTTATGTGACTGATTCTTGAATACGCCTGCAATATACTTATGGGGTCATTTATCAAACTGGTGTAAAATAGAACTGGCTTAGTTGCCCATAGCAACCAATCAGATTTCACCTTTCATTTTCCAAAGAAGCTGTGAAAGATGAAAGGTGAAATCTGATTGGTTACTATGGGCATCCAAGCCAGTTCTACTTTACACAAATTTGATAAATGGCCCCATTATTTTACAATATGCTACCTAAAATTGTGTCACGCATAAACCGCTTGTTCAGCTTATCAATTTTGATGATCTATCCTTTGGATAGGTCATCAATATTAGATTGTGAGGGCAGAAAGCCCCCTCCACTGTAAATTTTTTGGTTGGGGTGCTGGATGTTGGACCACCACTGATATTGCTGACCTATTTGGAGGAAAGGTCATCAATAAGTAAAAGGTAAATAATTCCCTTGAAGGGTGCAACATAAGATGCTTAATGACTATGTGTCTTCTGCCAGCGGGGTGCTGAGTAATATGTGCACTATTGTGAATTGACTGTTCTGTATATTGAGGCCATGTAAAATCTGTATACTGATAATCGTGACATCACAGATTACAAAGTGGCATATCAGATTGTAAGCATAGAATATCTCGTGAAGAGGGATGTCAGTGATGACTGGCCTGTAAACAGAGCAGGTGCAAACTGCACCATGAGGAGAGTTGCTGTGGGCTGTAACCAGCCAAAATTATTGCAGCCACGGAGAAAGGAATCAATAGCTGATCAGGGGGTCTGACACCCGGCACCCTGCAGATCAGTTGTTCCAAGAGGAAGCGGCACTCCATGCAAGCACTACTTCTTCATTACACTACACGTCATCTCCTTTGTAGCAGTAGTGTCATGTAATTTCAATTAGTCTATTTAGGTGAATGAAGTGGGCATTGTAATTACACTGCATTTCCGAGATGTCGGGCAGTGGAATGAAGAGGAAGTAGTGCTCACATGGAGCGCCACCTCCTCTTCAAACAGCTGATCGGCGGGGGTGTCGGACCGCCGCCAATCATATGTTGATAACCTATCCTGAGGATAGATCATCAATATATATTACTGCTCAATCCTTTTAAGCTTGTTGTCCAACAAGAGTCTGTAATCATTATTCCAGTTGCTTCTTGTAAGAACACTGTAACCATCAAGCTTGTTACCACTAGTGTGAACAGTAACACCATTATCCCATGTTAGAGCTGTGCCCATCTGTTTCCTTCTGCCATCTATAAGTGGGCAGCAACTAAGAGACATACCAAAAAGGTCCCCTGTAATGTCTAACCCTACATCTTTATCTGTCAAAGTCTTCTAAGGGTATATTCACATGAGCCCGATTGGTTGCTGAAATGACTGCGACAGTCCCAAACTTTTAAAAGGGGCTTGAAGAAATCTAGGCACGTGGATTTAGATATATGGCATGAAATTTCAATTAACAAATCTGCAGCGTGTGAACATGTACTAATAGTTTTTATTTCCTATTGTCAGTTATCCCAGGTTCAGTCCATAGATATCTGTCTTCTACCTATACTGCGTACCAACCATCAAGTGGTTGCATATACAGTGGGGGAAATAATTATTTGACCCCTCACTGATTTTGTAAGTTTGTCCAATGACAAAGAAATGAAAAGTCTCAGAACAGTATCATTTCAATGGTAGGTTTATTGTAACAGTGGCAGATAGCACATCAAAAGGAAAATCGAAAAAATAACTTTAAATAAAAGATAGCAACTGATTTGCATTTCATTGAGTGAAATAAGTATTTGAACCCCTACCAACCATTAAGAGTTCTGGCTCCCACAGAGTGGTTAGACACTTCTACTCAATTAGTCACCCTCATTAAGGACACCTGTCTTAACTAGTCACCTGTATAAAAGACACCTGTCCACAGAATCAATCAATCAAGCAGACTCCAAACTCTCCAACATGGGAAAGACCAAAGAGCTGTCCAAGGATGTCAGAGACAAAATTGTAGACCTGCACAAGGCTGGAATGGGCTACAAAACCATTAGCAAGAAGCTGGGAGAGAAGGTGACAACTGTTGGTGCGATTGTTCGAAAATGGAAGGAGCACAAAATGACCATCAATCGACCTCGCTCTGGGGCTCCACGCAAGATCTCACCTCGTGGGGTGTCAATGGTTCTGAGAAAGGTGAAAAAGCATCCTAGAACTACACGGGAGGAGTTAGTTAATGACCTCAAATTAGCAGGGACCACAGTCACCAAGAAAACCATTGGAAACACATTACACCGCAATGGATTAAAATCCTGCAGGGCTCGCAAGGTCCCCCTGCTCAGGAAGGCACATGTGCAGGCCCGTCTGAAGTTTGCCAATGAACACCTGAATGATTCAGAGAGTGACTGGGAGAAGGTGCTGTGGTCTGATGAGACCAAAATAGAGCTCTTTGGCATTAACTCAACTCGCTGTGTTTGGAGGAAGAAAAATGCTGCCTATGACCCCCAAAACACCGTCCCCACCGTCAAGCATGGGGGTGGAAACATTTTGCTTTGGGGGTGTTTTTCTGCTAAGGGCACAGGACAACTTATTCGCATAAACGGGAAAATGGACGGAGCCATGTATCGTGAAATCCTGAGCGACAACCTCCTTCCCTCTGCCAGGAAACTGAAAATGGGTCGTGGATGGGTGTTCCAGCACGACAATGACCCAAAACATACAGCAAAGGCAACAAAGGAGTGGCTCAAGAAGAAGCACATTAAGGTCATGGAGTGGCCTAGTCAGTCTCCGGACCTTAATCCAATCGAAAACCTATGGAGGGAGCTCAAGCTCAGAGTTGCACAGAGACAGCCTCGAAACCTTAGGGATTTAGAGATGATCTGCAAAGAGGAGTGGACCAACATTCCTCCTAAAATGTGCGCAAACTTGGTCATCAATTACAAGAAACGTTTGACCTCTGTGCTTGCAAACCAGGGTTTTTCCACCAAGTATTAAGTCTTTTTTTGTTAGAGGGTTCAAATACTTATTTCACTCAATGAAATGCAAATCAGTTGCTATCTTTTATTTAAAGTTATTTTTTCGATTTTCCTTTTGATGTGCTATCTGCCACTGTTACAATAAACCTACCATTGAAATAATACTGTTCTGAGACTTTTCATTTCTTTGTCATTGGACAAACTTACAAAATCAGTGAGGGGTCAAATAATTATTTCCCCCACTGTATATCCACTTACTGTATACTACAAGGAACGTTAACTTTTCATGATCTATCAAAATTCACTCTTTACATATAATGCCTCCAGTAGTGCCCTCTTTACATGTAATGTCCCCCAGTAGAGCCCCCTTTACATATAATGTCCCCCAGTAGTGTCTTCTTTACATATAATACCCCACAGTAGTGGCTTCATTTCCCCTGAGGAAGCTGTTGCGAAGCACGTGTTGGGATGGTTTTGGAGTAGCACACTTCTTGGTCTTTATACTATTATGTATTATTTGCAGTGCCATATTTTGGTTTATACTTATATTCACTGCTGTTACATGCTTACATTACTGTCTCTGTGACCTATGTTGTGGCTCCTCCATGTGGCTGATCTGTTGATATCATATTATATGTTTGTAAATTTTAACTTATATTTAATAAAATATTGATTTATTTTCATATAAATCTGTGTATACAGTGAGCTTGGTATTTATTTTTTGGTGTTTATCATTTAATTGCATCTGCCGGGAAGGAACAATCTTGGCCCTTTTTCTAGGTGTATTAAATATAATTCCTCCTCTTTACATATAATGTACCACAGTAGTGGCTTCTGTACATATAATGCCCCACAGTAGTGGCTTCTGTACATATTATGCCCCACAGTAGTGGCGTCAGTACATATAATGCCCCAGTAGTGCCCTCTTTACATATAATGCCCCACAGTAGTGTCCTCTTTGCATATAATGTACCACAGTAGTGGCTTCTTTACATATAATGCCCCACAGTAGTGGCTTCAGTACATATAATGCCCCCCAGTAGTGCCCTCTTTACATATAATACCCCCAATAGTGCCTACTTCACATATAATGCCCCCTAGTTATGCCCTCTTTACATATAATACCACCCAGTACTGCCCTCTGTACATATAATGCTCCCCTCCCTCAGTAATGACCACACAAAAAAATCACCTCACTCCTGCCATCTGCAGCCCTGGTTACCTGCATCCCAGCGCAGGCGGGCTCGATAACATAATTGCGACCTCCTGCACCAGGTCTATGAGGCTGAACAGTAGGGGCAGGAACCATTAGCTTTTGTGCACTGCCATCAACTTTAGCCCCCCTTGGAATTTGGTGCCCCCTGCCCCCCCCCCCCCCACCCCATTCCTTCATGCTACTGGATACTACCTGGTAGGGTTGATCCTGTTGATTAAAGTGATGCCTGTTTTATGAAAGTCGGTTGTGGTTTTCCTGAGAAAAAAGACTTTTGTTCTTTATACAAATCAATGACGAGAGCAATGGGGCATGGCCAGCACTAGAAAGCTGAGGAGCTGAGGTAGATCAAGGGGCTAGGCCGCACTGGAGCCCTCATTTCCTTAAAGAATAAAAGTATTTTTATCTCAAGAACTCTGAAACAAATTTTCACAAGATGGGTATTGTTTTAATCAGCAGGACAAACCCTACCATGGAGCATGCCTGGTTTAATAGGGTGATCTTTAAACTACCATAACTGTTCATCTTTGCTCACTCTTCCGCTTCTGCCAGTTTGAAATTCCAAGTTATTTGGAAGCTCTAATCAGGTAATGTGGGACTTATCAATGTTTCTGAACAGCGGACAGCAGTTTTGAAATTTTAAATGTATATATTGTAATAGCAGTCTTTTTATTTCCTTGGTACTATTACCCACCCATACTTTTAATTAATAAGGGTGCCAGTTTTTTAACTCTCTCTGGCTCTGCTATGTCTTAGAAAATAAAAGCTACCTATAGATAATATTGAATGTATCTTCTTGACATTTGTCTACACTTTGTAAAATTTCCTATAGTACTATAATACACTGCCTGTCCAAAAAAAAAGTCGCCACCTGGAATTAACTAAGCAAATAGTTATGAGCCTCCTATTGGATAATTACTTCATGGGCGATTATCTTTCAGTTGGCAATAAGTTATTTAACCCCAACTGGTGCAATGAGTTGCTTCTCATTTCTTAAACAACCATGTCGAAAGACACATCTCGTGGTCGTGGAAAAGATGTTAGTCTGTTTGAGAGGGGTCAAATCAAGCAGAGAAAACATCTAAGGAGATTGCAGAGACTACTAAAATTGGGTTAAGAACTGTCCAACTCATTATTAAAAACTGGAAGGATAGTGGGGACCCATCGTAATCGAGGAATAAATGTGGCGGGAAAAAAATCCTTAATGATCGTGATCGGCGATCACTTAAACATTTGGTAAAATCAAATTAAAGAAAAACAACAGTAGAACTCAGGACTATGTTTAATAGTGAAAGTAAGAGCATTTCCACATGCACAATGCGAAGGGAACTCAAGGGATTGGGACTGAACAGTTGTGTAGCCGTAAGAAAACCACTAATTAGTGAGGCAAACCAGAAAAAAAGGCTTTAATTTGCTAGGGAGCATAAAGATTGGACTCTGGAGCAATGGAAGAAGGTCATGTGGTCTGATGAGTCCAGATTTACCCTGTTCCAGAGTGATGTCACATCAGGGTTAGAAGAGAGGCCGATGAAGTGATGCACCCATCATGCCTAGTGCCTACTCTACAAGCCTGTGGGGGCAGTGCTATGATCTGGGGTTGCTGCAGTTGGCCAGGTCTAGGTTCAGCAACAGTATGTGCTCTAAGAATAAGGTCAGCTGACTACCTGAACATACTGAATGACCAGGTTATTCCATCAATGGATTTTTCCTTCCCTGATGGCACAGGCATATTCCAAGATGACAATGCCAGGATTCATCGGATCAAATTGTAAAAGAGTGGTTCAGGGAGCATGAGACATCATTTTCACACATGGATAGGCCACCACAGAGTCCAGACCTTAACCCCATTAAGAATCTTTGGGATGTGCTGGAGAAGACTTTGCGCAGCATTCAGACTCTACCATCACCAATGCAAGATCTTGGTGAAAAATTATTGCAACACTGGATGGAAATAAATGTTGTGACATTGCATAAGCTTATCGAAACAATGCCACAGCAGATGCGTGCCGTAATCAAAGCTAAAGGCTTTTTTTTGGTGGCAACTTTTTTTTGGACAGGCAGTGTAATTCCATGACATATTCCTATGATTAGCAAGCCTCCTTTATATCCGTGGGACCCTGATAAGGGCTTATGGCTGCTGGCCAAATCATGAAGGTCATTCTATCTGTGTGTCATTCTGCGTAAGTGTTTGTGGCATGCATTGCCAGCCATTTCAGTACTGGACAGAAACATAGAATTTAACAAAGGTCCCACAGGAAAGTGTGACTCAGGATTTGAGGGCTGAAGTGTATGACCCTGAAGCAGCTTAATATCTGCATATGACATTAGTCTCTAAACTAATATTTGTCATGCAGAAGTGAATAATATACAAGTGATTACCTTGACCTGCAAATCACAATATACATTAAACTTTGGTCCAGCATCATGTCTGTGATCTGAAGTTCTGCATTCTGTCACTTAAATACAATCAAGGCTGCTTCAAGGATCTGGAGCACCTTCACATAACCTCTCCAATACCTTGGCAAGCAGTCTCAGACAAATAGAAATTCCTGTATTTTTCCACTGTGAGCACAAAGCTAGTTTGTTTAGCTAAGGATCTCAAGGTTAGAACAACAGTTAAATCATTTAGAATTAGAGGATCCATTATAATTTTTGTGAATGTTTTCCTAATTCTGTCTAAAACATTCCTAAACTTGATAGTTACACTGCAGGATACACCATTGAAAATCAGTCAGAAGCATCATTAATACTTCTTCATAGCTAGGAAAGCTACGAATGTATTTTTACTACAATTTATATTGTAGATTTAGTCTTTTATTTCTATTTTCATATTACCTTTCTTTTCTATAATTCCTCTTTATTTTCTTATCCTCTTCTTCTATCTTTCTATAAGGTTGCAGGTTATTCCTCTGGTCTCATTCTTATAATATTTCTTTTTTCTCCTTGATAGGTGGTCACTAGACCTCTAATATTTTACAGCCTCCAATAGTCCAGCATGTTAGTGGTATCCCTCACATGACTGCATTTGTTAACTTTGGACAACTTCTACCGACTAGCACAATGTGGGACATCTGATGATGGGATCGCATTATTTGCAGCTTAGCCATTAAAAACAACTAGTGTTCATGTAATGCTTAAATACCCAGTCTGCTCTGCTTCCAGTTAAAAGAGGCAGGTCCAAATTGGGGGATCCCCTCTAAACTCCATAGACCCCGATAGAACATATGGAGATGGGTACTCCAAAAAGGACAACCCACTAGAATCTTTAAACCCTAGAAATAATAGGATGATGAAGACAGCACATAAACATCTCAATGATGATGATTAATGCTTTTGTTGCCCATTTTACCAGGATTTAGCAATTTCTTATATTTCAGTTAACCATCATTTTTCTCTGGTTGATGGATTTTGAAGCAAGTGGAAATTGAGTTGGACTGTTTAAACCTATTTCTACCATTTCTTTAATTCTGATACTATATGACTATACACCTCCTTCACCTATCCATAGATAAAAATCATGCCCTATATGATCATGATATAAGCAAAGTTCAGCACTTAATGACCTTGATATTTTAACCTTTTGATCATCATCATAATATCATTGGAACAGTGGGCAAACTAATTTAACAAAGTCAATTCATATGCTATACATTTATCTGCTAAACACCCTTCTAGGCTAGAAACCAAGTCTCTGCTGAGACTAGGGAGGAAAGGAAGATTCTGTATGCAGTAACAAAAAAGGGTAAAGACTGGTTTCACAGTGTTTTGTTAACTTTTATATTTTTCATACTGTTTTGGGGTATTTTTGGGGCCAGAAATGTTGTGGCCAGATGCTACATTTATACTTTATATGTGTGAATGCGATCATGGATATATATATAAGTGATTACAATGTTAGTGCGAAAGAATACATTAATTGGGAAAACTTTACAACTGATGGAGGCTCTAGTGACCTGTAGCCTGGATACGGTTGGCCATGGAGGCATACAGTTTCCGTAAGGTAACCTGCATCACATTTGCCTACAGATGTTGCAGCTGGACCAGTAGTTTCTGCACACTCATTGATTGCAGAAGCTGGCATCCCAGGTCGTCCCATATATGCTCGATTGGCAATAAATCTAGCGACCAAACAGGCTACAGGTGCGATGGCTCATCACACCAGCAGTTGGGGCATTGTGTCACTCCACAGCAAAGACAGGATTGAAGTGTTCACCATGAGTCCACCATACTCGAACCCAGGGGCGGACTGGGCCGGGGGGCAGGGGGGAAATTGCCCCCCGGACCTCTCTGTTGCCTCACTGTCCCGGCCGGCTGGGCCCGGAATCAGACTGTCACTAAGGGCACTGCCTCCGCCGCTGTTACTAATACTACTTACTTGCGGCTGCGGACTGCAGAGGGAGACGGGGAGGCGTGCTGCCGACAGCCTATCAGAGAGGCCGCTGGACCGGCGCAGGCGGCGCGATGACGTCATCACGCCGCCTGACTGAGCCGCTGCGCTGCCGTACATACATCAGCAGCGCTGGAGGCGGGACGGGAGTGATTCAGTGAAGGTGCTCGAGGAGGTAAGTATAAGTCTGACTGACTCCATTTTTTTTTTTTTTTTCTGTCACTGATAGGGGTCCCTATCTGGCTACTGGCACATTATAGGGGGGCCCTATCTGGCTACTGGCACATTATAGGGGGGCCCTATCTGGCTACTGGCACATTATAGGGGGCCCTATCTGGCTACTGGCACATTATAGGGGGGGCCCTATCTGGCTACTGGCACATTATAGGGGGGCCCTATCTTGCTATTGGCACATTATAGGGGGGGACCCTATCTGGCTACTGGCACATTATAGGGGGGCCTATCTGGCTACTGGCACATTATAGTGGGGGGCCTATGGCTACTGGCACATTATAGGGGGGCCCTATCTGGCTACTGGCACATTATATGGGGGGGGCTATGGCTACTGGCACATTATAGGGGGGCCTATGGCTACTGGAACATTATAGGGGGGCCTATGGCTACTGGCACATTATAGAGGGGCCTATGGCTACTGGAACATTATAGGAGGGCCTATGGCTACTGGCAAATTATAGGGGGGCCTATAGCTACTGGCACATTATAGGGGGGCCTATGGCTACTGGCACATTATAGGGGGGCCTATTGGCTACTGGCACATTATAGGGGGCACTATGGGGACATTAGCTCAACTGGGGACATTGCAAGGAGGTATATTTTGCACTGTCTATTATAAGGCGAATTATTACTACTGGGGAGGGGGCATTATGGTGGGCTTTATTACACCCCCATAGTCTGAGCCCCCTAGTAGCAGCACCAGCCTCTCCCTGCTCTGCTATCCCTCTGCCTCTTCTCCAAATCCTTATTATGAAATTTTTCTCATTAGGATAAAACACATCAGCTCCGCCGAGCCCCCCAGCCAAAGTGTGGAGGTGTCCGAGATCCCCAAGGGTCAAGCCAAGTAATTGTAAGTTTTCATATGAAATATGTTTATGTTATACACATATAGCATATACCGTGCCCCACAATATACAGTTTCTTCTGCAAAAGTCATCAAGTGTGATGGGGGGGACACAGAGCAGTGCCCAGTGGGAAGGAGAGAATACACAGATGCAACACTGTATCAGCCAGAAAATGACACTTTCGGCATTATGCCAAAAATGCAATTTTCGGCTGATATGTTTCGGCGGCCGATATATCGGACCATCCCTAGTTTATTTTGTTTTCCTGTGTTATAATTTACATGGCTGACGAAAGTGGCAAGGGGGGGTCAGGAGGAGGCAGGGGAAATGGGAAAGCAGGAGGGGGGCTCAGTGGGCCTCTGGGTGTTACTTGCCCCCTGGGGCAAAAGTTGCCAGTCAGCCCCTGCTCGAACCGCACTATCATCGGATCCTAAGCAGAACCTGGATTCTTCACTAAAGTCCATAGCAGTTCTGCAACGAAGATAACAGTGGCTGACTGTAAATGTCAGGGAATGTAATGGGCGCCATACCACCAAATTTCCTTCTGGTAAGCTCCTGGAAATGGTCCAGCCAGAGACAGGGGTGTGTAATGAAGGTGCCACCTGGATGGAGGACAATTAAACTGTCTGAGCTGCTCGTGGTTGTCAGTAGATTAAACTATCCTAACTGCTAGTGGTCTGTCTGGACTGGCAGGAAGCTGTTTACCGTGTGTACATGCCCTTGCATAACCACTGCTCCTAACACATTCTAACAGCTAGGTCAGAATGGCCTAGATTGCAAGCAATTTGTCAAAATAATCATCCTACTTCTGTCAGTCCAATGCTCCAGTCCAGTTCCATGAAATTCATGGCAAGTGTGTGCAAATGAGCCCTTAGTTACTAGTAAAGTGTACTTACAATACATTTTGGAGTCAGCTTTATTAAAACCTATTCCAGATTCCTGAAATTACGTTTTCTAATATACCTTTTTCATTATTTTTAAGCAAAATAGGCTTTTAAGGTGGCTATCACGCAATCTGTACACTCATACACCACTGTGCACTGGTGTACAAATTCCACCTCAGGGCCCAGTAGGCAATGTATAGGCTGGAGCACATATCTCTGCTCCTGCCTGTCCTGTCTGCTGAAGTCTGGCATAGATGTGCTATAGGCACAGAAGGTAGAGCAAAACGTTTTTTACCCCTACACGCGGCGTCACCATCCCTTGGATCAGCAATATATGCAGAAGATAAAAGTAATTAGTTTTTTCAGATAAATTCAGAGTTTTTTTGTGTATTCAAAATTCAAATTACAAGTTACTGGCATATATATTCTCACCAGTTCAGGTAGTGGCTATGATGTCATATAAAAAATATATATTAGATATACTATATATATAAAATATAAAATATTAAAAACAATTTTCACTCACTTCACCCAGGAGGTACCGGATGGGATAATCACAAAACACCCACCGGATCACCTCCTGCGCCTGGGTCGCCTATAAGATCCCACGGAATGACAGCAGTCCAGTCGAGCTTCTTGTCAATCGACTTTTATTCAAACCACAGGTTAGGGTGAAGGAATCTTGCTCTACGCGTTTCGGGGTATAGAGGACCCCTTCATCAGGAGCATATGACATCATACATCTTTTGGGGGGTATAAATACACAAACAGTTTGTGGAAAAAGCGCCAAAAAACGCTGGAAAACGTCACTTCCGGTTTGCGTTCCAGCATGGAACGCATCGGGAGTCGCGTTTCCTCATATAAGCATATATTGTTCTATACGGATCGCAATATATAGGCAATAAAATACAATTTCAGTAGTAGTGGAATGCAGTTTTTGCATGAAATTTGTCTTGCCGTCTGTACAGGGTCCTTTGTGTCACTTCCGGTTTGTGTTCCACTAGGAACAAGCCGTACTGGATCTCAGCTATTGCCTGATATCGGAACGTCACTTCCGGTGTGCGCTCCACCATGGAACGCACCGGAAGTGACGATCTCCTCATACCAAGGACTCGACTCGGGCGATATAGGGAGGCTATTTTTTTTTTTTTATATATATATATATATGTCTCTATTTTTGTTTTGTTGCTAGAATCCTATGACCAGGCCTCTCATTGTTTTTTATTTATTATCGACTTGGAACATTCTTATATATTTTCGTTCTTAAGTGACTTCCGGTTTGCGGTTCACCCTGGAACGCATCGGCAGTTTCTATTTTCCTGTAATAGGAGACATGATTCTTTTTGTCTATATTCCTCTATATATATATATATATGTAAGGGGTATGATCCGAGGGAAGGGATTGTGTGCCCCGGATGACCATGTATATATCTGTGTGTACATGAAGCCACAAAAGTGTCCACAAACATATATACATGCACTCATACATGTACGGGCATAAGCGATACATTACAAAAAATGGAATTTGATCAGAATAAAACTTCCTAAAGGTATAAAAAATGTTACATCGTTGTTAATAAAATTATTAATAAAATTATTAGTATTAAATAGATGGATATCTTAGATGGCAAAATGACCGTATAAAAAATATAAATGGTATATGATATAAAATACATACATAAAATATATATATATTATACATATATATATGATTAATCTGGTTCCTTTTATAAAAAATGGTGTGTTGATATATATAGCATTATATTATATTAATTAGAGTATTCGAAGAAGCATAATTGTTGATGCACTAGTTTTGTTGATTTTTTATATATATATGTATATATAAATAAATAAATAAATAAATAAAATGTAGCAGAGATTTAATAGTTCGAATATTCAAGGGTCTCATTCAATCCAAAAGGGGCAAGGGTATTGAGTTTGTAAATCCAGTGCATCTCTTTGCGACAAAGTTGCTGGTAGGTGTGTGTCTGTTCTAACGGTGACACCCTCAAGCTTGATGGGTCACTGTTGTGAGTCTCTGAATAGTGTCGCGAGACGCTGTGGGTAAGAATATTCCGTCTAATGTTTGAGCGGTGCTCGTTCATCCGCTCTCTAACTGTCTGTGTGGTCCTTCCAATGTATTTTAGACCACACGGACAGTAGAGGAGATAGATTATGTTTTTCGACCCACAGTTTAGTTCCTGTTTTATGGTCCAAATGGACTCGTCTTTGGTTTTTTTGGTGGTTTCTTTAGAATTAGGGATGCTAACTGTTTTGACCCCGTGGGTAATCATAGGGCAACAGAGACATTTTCTTGAGGTACATTTATGTATTCCCGTCTTATCTACAGGGTCGATGGGGCTAGTTTTAGAATTCGAGGTTATTTTTGGACATAAGGGTGCAATCAAATTTTTTAAGGTTTTGGCTCTTCTAAACGTTATTGAAGGTTGTTTCGGTAAAAGTTTTTTAAGGATAGGGTCTTTGAGGAGAATGCCCCAATGTTTATTCAGAGTTTGTCTGATGTTGGTGTGATGAATGTTATACCGGGTGATGAGATTATACTGATATCTATCGTCTTTTGTGGTTTTGACTGGGGCTGGTTGTAGCGCAGTGTCTTGACTGATGGAAGTGGCTCGTTTAGCAGAGCTGTTGATCAGTCCTTTTGGATACCCCTTATCCCTAAACCTTTCTTTCAGCGTTTTTATTTGTTTCTCCATTACTTTCGTGTCTGAGCAATTTCTTCTAACCCGTTTCATTTGTCCATATGGTATATTATTTCTCCATTTTGAATAGTGACAGCTTGAATAATCTAGGTAGCTATTTGAGTCTACTTTTTTGAAATGAGTTCTGGTGGTGATTTTGTTTGCTATGATATTAATATTGATATCAAGGAAGGTTGCCTCTTTCAGATGGTATTCGGAGGTGAATTTTAAGCCCCAATTATTTTGGTTAATTTCTTCGATGAATTTTACTAGATTTTCTGTACTGTTGTCCCATATGAATATAATGTCGTCTATGAATCTTTTGAATATTACGATATTTTTGTTCGACATTAATCCTGTTTTTTGTTCAAAGTGTCCCACAAATAAATTAGCGTATGATGGGGCAAATTTTGTCCCCATGGCTGTTCCTTTTTTTTGGGTATAGAATTGTTCATTAAAAATGAAATAGTTATGTTTCAGAATGAAAGAAATTGATTCCAAAATGAAATCTTTTTGGGTTGAGGACATCTCTTTATCGTTGTCTAAAAAGTATCTTATTGCTTTTAGACCCAGAGTGTGTTGAATATTGCTGTAGAGTGAGGCTATATCAAGCGTAACCCAGATGTAATGGGGTTTCCATACAGTCTCATCTAATATATTAATTAGGTGGGAGGAGTCTCTAAGATAAGAAGGGAGTTTAAAAACATACTTCTGAAGGTATTTGTCTATGTAAGCTGAAAGGTTGGAGGTGAGAGAGTCAATCCCCGAAATGATTGGCCTGCCAGGTGGACAGGTGATGGATTTGTGGATTTTTGGAAGAAAATATAATCGAGCTATTGTTGGATGGGTGTTGGAGACAAAGGCTTTTTCCTTTTTGTTTAAAATTCCTGTGCTATATCCTGAATCAATCAGGATTTGCAAGTCCTTTTTAAAGGATGTGGTGGGATCTTCCTTAATGATGCTATAGTACTCGGCATCTGATAGAATTCTCATTGATTCTTCAAGATAATAGTTTTGATCCATAATAACTATCCCCCCTCCCTTGTCTGCACTTTTTATTACTACTTCTTTGTTTTGTTTAAGATTTTTTAGGGCTTTATTTTCACGTCTGCTGAGGTTGAGTGTTGGTTTGTCTGTTTGTGAGTCTGTGAGAGTTTTTAGATCATCAAGGACTATATTGAAAAAGCTCTCTAAATGTGGACCCCTACTTTCTAAGGGATAGAAGGATGATTTTAATTTTAAGTTTGATGGGATTGGTGCTGGTTCGGATATCTCTATGGAGGCGGGGTCGAGCGGTGGTGTAGTGTTTATGTCGGCGGTGGGGTTTATATCATTTTCTTTATTCAAATTTTTGATTGTAAAATGCCTTTTTAAAGTAAGCTTCCGTATGTATTGGTTGAGGTCCACGAATAGTTCAAATGGATCAGGATATTGGGTGGGGCAAAAAGATAGGCCTTTGCTTAGGAGTAGTATTTCATCGGATGTTAAGGTATATTTGGAGAGATTAAAAATGCCTTTCTTTTGGGCTATTGTGTTGGGTTCTTCAGTTGATGTTTGTTTCTCTAGGGGGGGGATAGTTGTTTCTACAGATTGGGTGGAGTCTAAAGGGGAGGAGTGAGGTTTGGCTTTTTCTTTTTTGGTGTTCTTACGCTTACCTCCTCTACACCCTCGTCTTCTTTTATGGGTCTTTTCCTTGTTATTGGTATGGAGCTGAAGAATTGTGTGATTTTTTGGGGACGATGGTTTGGAACTGGCGTCGGACCTGTCGGAGTGAAGAATGGACTGAGGATCTGTGTGCTGGATATATTGTTTCTCAATGGGGTGTTCGAAGGTGTTATAGGTGGTGCAGGTGAAGGTTTCCCTAAAAAAGGACTTTCGGATAGGTTGGGTGGGAGTGTTAAAAAAGTCTCAGACTGGTCACTGGAGTGGGAATGTACAGATGCATTAAGAATAGATTCCGAAATATTGATGTTCTCGTTTTTCCCTTTGTCTCCTGGGGGATGAGATGTTGCTGTATTGATCTGTGTTGGAATGGGTTCCTGCCGAGAGCAGTTTTGTGTTGTGTTTTTTTGTGAGGCGGTATTATGGGTTGTTTGTTGTTTAAATCTTGGTGATTTTATCACTGGACTAGGTGCTATATTTTGTCTTTGTGTTCTACCGTTCGTCGTGGAAGGAGTGGTAGGTGACGTGTTTTCCTTGGTGGTGAATGGGTGAATATTGGGATTAGTGAATTTGTAGGTGTTTGGTAATGTTCCTGTTTTTGGGTGTTTTTGATATTTGCTATTATAAAAGAATCTTCCTGGACCAGTGTGTTTAGGTAATGGATTTTTTTATGTTGTTTCTAGTAGGAAAGAATGAGTGGAAACTGGGGTTTTTGCCAATGTTTGTTGTGATCCTGTCTGATATGTATGTTTTCTCTCCCATGGTCTAATTTTTTCTAGTTTGTAGTCATTTATATCTCTGAATAGTTTTCTACATTTTTTTGTGACTTCATTGTATTCAAAAATTCTTGCTGCATTTGTAATAAAATTCATGTTTAGATTCGGACCTTTGTTTTTAAGGCCGTTTTTTAAGGATATACCTAACTCTTGACAAACTGTTTTCCTTTTTATTATTAATAGTCTTATTAGATTTAGTGAGCAGGTATCATTGATTGCTAGCCAGGTTTTAATGAATGCTAGTTCTTTTTCAAAGGTTGGTTTTAAAGGGGTTCTCAATCCACGCGGAATGATCTTTAAATGTTCATAGATAAATAAAAAGAACCAGTCTATTTCATTTCTTAAAAAGTCCTTGAAGTTTCCCAGGATCGACGTATTCATGTTCTTGTATTGGTTGCCGTGTCTATTTTCTCCAATGGCGTCTTTTTTTCCCTCAGATATGGTTAGCCAAGTGTTCATTGGAATCGTGTCCGGTAGTAGTATTTCATCATGTATTGGTATTCTTTTGATTTCTTTCACTATTCTCACGAAGAGATCTGGTATATCTTTTTCAAAACTGGTCCCACCTAAGTCAGCCACCGCACCCCTGGTCGGCCGTTGGTCACCCATCGGCCGAACAAACGTGGAGAAGAGGAGAGAAAAAAGGAGGGGGTTTAATCTCTATTCTTCTCAAGGGAAGTTTTGAGAGTTTCCAGCAGGGCGCCAGAGGAAGGATTTAAAAACTGTATTTGTATTTGCCAAAGGCAAAGAGATGCTATGTATTTCAGTATTTTTGATATTGGAGGGATCTTAGGCTGCCATGGGTAAACACACCATCAGGGGGGGTCCCCTAATGGAGAGTATATAGGCACAGAAGGTAGAGCAAAACGTTTTTTACCCCTACACGCGGCGCCACCATCCCTTGGATCAGCAATATATGCAGAAGATAAAAGTAATTAGTTTTTTCAGATAAATTCAGAGTTTTTTTGTGTATTCAAAATTCAAATTACAAGTTACTGGCATATATATTCTCACCAGTTCAGGTAGTGGCTATGATGTCATATAAAAAATATATATTAGATATACTATATATATAAAATATAAAATATTAAAAACAATTTTCACTCACTTCACCCAGGAGGTACCGGATGGGATAATCACAAAACACCCACCGGATCACCTCCTGCGCCTGGAGGTGATCCGGTGGGTGTTTTGTGATTATCCCAATATATATATCTAATATATATATATATATATATTTTTTATATGACATCATAGCCACTACCTGAACTGGTGAGAATATATATGCCAGTAACTTGTAATTTGAATTTTGAATACACAAAAAAACTCTGAATTTATCTGAAAAAACTAATTACTTTTATCTTCTGCATATATTGCTGATCCAAGGGATGGTGGCGCCGCGTGTAGGGGTAAAAAAGTTTTGCTCTACCTTCTGTGCCTATATACTCTCCATTAGGGGACCCCCCCTGATGGTGTGTTTACCCCTGGCAGCCTAAGATCCCTCCAATATCAAAAATACTGAAATACATAGCATCTCTTTGCCTTTGGCAAATACAAATACAGTTTTTAAATCCTTCCTCTGGCGCCCTGCTGGAAACTCTCAAAACTTCCCTTGGGAAGAATAGAGATTAACCCCCCTCCTTTTTTCTCTCCTCTTCTCCATAGATGTGCTATGCCAGGCTTTTAATAAAGCGGGCACAGGCAGGAGCAGCGATGTACTATACAGAGCCCTGCCGGAGCTCGCTCCGCTCTGCTGAAACCTTGTACAGATATGGTATGGAAGGCTTTTAGCAGAGCAGACAGGAAAGAGAACAATGTGTGCTCCAGCCTTTACATTACTCACTGAGCCCCGCAGTGGAATCAGTTCACCAATAAACAGTGTGGTACAAGTACACAGTTTGCAAAGTGCAAACTGCAGGTGCCTATTTCACATAGAAAAGATAAAATAATGATTAAAGCAGACACAGGATTCAGCCGGTTTCCTCTAGTTCTCCAGAACTGGATCGGAGAACCGTGTTACCGGCTGAGTCCCGATCAGGTGCTCTGGTGGCGGCAGGGCAGCTGGAGATGTTTGCTTCCATTGTTTAGCGCGCTGCTGACAGTTTAGCTCCTTAGTTGGGTGGTATGTGTGTGTAGTGTATATTTGGTGTATTTATGTATGTGTACCATGTATATGGTGTATTTATGTGTATGTGTGTTGCATATATATGGTGTATGCATATGTAAACGTGTCGTGCTGCATGTTGGCCGTTGAGTAGGGAACATGTTGTTAAAAATTTAAATCCCACCCCTGGATTAAAGTGTATTAGAAAAAATCATTTTGGGACATTTAGAATACATTTTAATAAAGATGATTGCAAAGTTCAGGTACAGAAACTTAACAATCATTATGTATATTAATTAGCTTACATGACACAGTTCTATTTCTGTAAGGATATGTTCACATGAAGGGATTTTCACTTATATTTTTGTGCATATTTTGCTCTAAAATCTGTGCGAAATGTGTATTCATTGTTTTCAATGTGCATTTTATACTGTCTCTGATCTTGTCCATGCAGATTTGAAATCCACATCAAGAGGGGACATGCCACTTCTTTATGTGGATCCTGCATGGTTTATCACTCATGGATTATCCCCACTGAATGCATACTGCGTTGGATTTGTACACACAAGAGAGTCTGTCGTGAACGTAGCCTGATCGTGAAATTGTGGTGGGCTTGTGTTAACACATTGCAGCCGATATGAATATAACAATCTGCAGACTAAAATATGTGGGATAGACAGAACAGCAGCATTGTAAATAAACAAGAGATGTATTTCAATCTATCTCTAACTCCTAATGAACAGTGCATTTACACTACAGTTCCTGACCAAAGTTCAGAAGAAAATTAGTAGCAACCAGTAAGCACTATCAAAATGAATTTACGGTATTTACATACACCTAATTGGGATGTCCAGTTTAATCAACCATTTGCATTGAAGGATAAACATCAGTTATATGCTGCATGGGAAATTTATACTACTTGGGCACCCATTGAGCTAGTGTGAATTAGATTATCTACAAGTCAATAGACCCTAGACCAGGCATGGCCAACCTGAGGCTCTCCAGCTGTTGTAAAACTACAACTCCCACCATGCCCTGCTGTAGGCTGATAGCTGTAGGTAGCCTGGGCATGCTGGGAGTTGTAGTTTTGCAACAGCTGGAGAGCCTCAGGTTGGCCATCGCTGCCCTAGACATATGTGAGGCGCTTAATTAATTACTTACAAATAGTCCTTTGGACTAGTAATTGCCTTAGCTTGACATATGTCTATTTTGCTAATAGTAAAACTTAACTTTTAATGATTATTATATAAAAAATAAATTGGCCAAATAAACTGAATTTAAATATCAGTTGTGTCGCTTTCTTTTTGTTTTTATAATGGATGTATAAGCACTGTTAATAGCACGGTGCTATTGTAATAGCTATGGACCCAGGGAGACTGGTAACCGCGCGCTGGCTCCAGCTCCTGTCACTTGTAGATCTGTCCCTAGCTGCTATAATAATCATTAAAAGTTAAGTATTACTATTAGCAAAATAGACATATGTCAAGCTAAGGCAATTACCAGTCCAAAGGACTATTTGTAAATAATTAGCGTGAATTAGACACACTCTTTGAATTCAAAACACCTTAAAGTGGTTCAACTTAAGGGGGGGTTGATGAAGTTTTTATATATGGAAAGAATGAGTTAAAAAATAAGCATTACGCACCTCACCTGTCATTTCAACATTTATTGGGTTCCAGCTGGTCTCTACTTTCTTATCTCAGTTCAAAACACAGGAGATGCCTGCTTAACTAATCACTGACTGAAGCAGGTCACCACAGTAGCCAGTGACTGGCTAAGCAAGCATCTCGTGTCATTTCTTGTGTGTCAAGCTGGGACAAGGAAGTGGAAACCAACAGGGACTGAATAATCCTTGGAATGGAAGTGGCGGAGGATCGGTGATCTTTTTTTTCAACCCTTTTAATCCAACAACTTTTTCTGGAACACATACAGGCTTGCACAAGTATGAAACAAAACACAATATGAAAGAAATAAAAGCAAAACTGATAATTCAACATTAACCCATTTAGATCCTGCTAACATTACAATATAAACACTTTTACCCAGAAAATATCACACAGTATCTTGTATGGTGCACATGCAGTATTATATCTCTCTCTACAGGGTCCCATATTATCATTCATTGTCTGGTTCTCATGGAGCCTTCAGCACATCTCTCTGCTTGTTATTTCTCTCACACTTAGCCGCAATTTTGAAAGCATGAACCACATAGATTAGGAAAGCGCTGACAGTCAAGAGCGTGGGTGGAGTGTTTGCAGCATGCTGTTTGCTGTTGCTATGCTGAGTTTTGTTGGCTTGCAGAACTACCTCTCAACTCTGACGCCAGCTCTGCAAATGTGTGGTTGATTTCCTAAGCAATCCTGGCACAACAGGCTGGATTGAACTAGATAGGCACAGAGAAGGACCCCAAGGGCTTCTCAGGTTGTGTTGCTTCCTATCAAGCATCATCATAATCATTTGCATACAGTGTGATGATGCACCCTGAATGATATCTCATTGTCATAGATGATTTATGGCATCATCAGGAAATTTCATTTCCAAGACTGTCCGTGTTTGTTATACAACATCTAGAAACAAAGCAATGCCTTTTTCTTAATTTCCTAATGGTAATGCTTTGTGTCTTGTGACAGGACTATAAAGGTATTGGGAAATATTTAAAGGGAACATGTCATCAACTGTAAGCATGCTTATTGACAGTTATCTCCAATGGAAAGGCCATGGTTGGTGGACAGGGGGGGGTGGCAGTTCATGAATAAGGCTGAGGTCACAACATGTTTTTGCCTTACAAAAAGTATTTGTCATCTATCTGCAGGGATAGGTGATAAATATGAGATCGAGAGGGATGCCCCCAGTGATCATGAGAAATCATTGGGTCTCTGAGTCCCCTCTCTGAATGGAGCAATAATGTCAGTCCACTGCTCCAGTAAACAGAGCGGTGGATTGACTTGCACACTACTGCTCCATTCAGAGAGGGGACTTAGAGACCCTTTATTTCCCATGATCACTGGGGGCATCCCCTTGACCTGATATTTATCACCTATTCCTGTGGATGGATGATAAATACTTTTCATGGGATAACCCCTTTAAGGTGATTTTGTGCTAGATTACCAAAAACTTCATATATACTTCTTTTACAGCTACAGTCTTGTAAATGTCACCCATTATTCTTAAAACTGCTGACTATCTAAATATCTAAGGCTAAGTTTACATTGGCCATTTTAAAAATAGTGAACATATTTGTTCTCACATCCAACTATGATGAAATATAAAGTAAATATTAAATGGTTCAGTGGACAGATGAGTGAAAGACATAGACAAACCTATTGTAGAAATATTAATATTTGAAATCTTTGTGTAAGGACAGGCAAATCTCTCAACCGCAGTCAGACAAAGGTGTTTTCATGCTGAGTTCTGCTAAGCAACTGCCCCTCCCCCTGCCCAGTCTGTTTCTTTTATTTACTCACAAAAGGTGTAAAAGGGGCTGGCCCATAATAAGGATGCAGGAAGTGATGACATACAGGAAGTGATGACACACAGGAAGTGATGACATAGGAAGACAAGACACCATCATTTAGAATAACCTAGCCAGCTAACAAACACATGTATACAATAATCTACCATTACCACTGGAGTTAATTTTATCCAGCCTTGCTCAGTGATCAATGCCAGACAAAGTTACTATGATCCTCATGCATGTTTATTTACAGGACAACGTCATTATCTCCAGCGGCTGATCAGGCGCACTAGAGACAACAAACGCACGTTCCTTTCATATATTGTTCTCTTAACAAATGCATCCACGCCAAACCAATAAATCTGCGTCTTGCGCGGGGGCCCTAGCCGTCCATATATCATCCAACAAAACATTGCTCTGCTTAACACATCAGTCTCCCCCGGCCCACAGCCCAGTGCATAGCACATGGACCATTCGCCGATGGAGACCTCTGTGCCCAGCAGCTGTGACAGGACATACACAGGAAGATATCCACTCCAATGGTTTACCCTGTCACTGAGAGACATGATGACAATACACAATATATTAGAAACACATCCTAATAAAATTTTCACAACACTATAGAATCGCTTGCTTGTGATGAGACAAGTTCAAAATAATTGGAAGCCCCACTTATCAGAGAGAGGTTTCAATAAATGTTCAGCCAGTTACAAAGAGAACTATACACTCATATGTTTGATCAGTACAAACAAAAGCTGAAAATGATAATAGCATTCAATAACCTGCTGCAGCTGAACACCAGACCAGACATGGGCACTTGGACCTGGAGAGTTAAGTAAATTTACCACTAGGCTATACTTAGGAGAAAATCATTAACTCAGAAAATACCATAGACCACCAATTAAATTCTACAGCACCCAAATCTACCAAGGATATCAACATTAACCCCTCCAATAACCTAGACCACCAGGGATATGACCCATTACTCCCCCTTTAGCCTAGACCATAGAGGATCAATTCATTAGACTATCCTTGGAAACTGGGGATGTAACTATTAACGCTATCAATATCAGAGACTGGTATCAACTCACTTGTTGTTAGCGATAAAAACACTGGCAAACATATTGGAGTTTGGAAATGTTTAGTAGTGTTTGGGAACAGTCACCACATGTAGACATGCCAAATTAAGTGAGAAGGGGCTAGGCTTCTCCCTTGATGGAACTATAATAGTATATATACTGTGTATATATACAGTACAGACCAAAAGTTTGGACACACCTTCTCATTTAAAGAGTCTTCTTTATTTTCATGACTATGAAGGCATCAAAACTATGAATTAACACATGTGGAATTATATACTTGTGATCGGGGCTATATGTGACAGAACCTAACTTACCTAACTCATCAAAGATGTCAACGGTCTGAGTTGTGCCATAACCGTTACCGTCGGGAGTATACCTGAAAGAGGACATACCCTGTGGAAGAGTAAAGAAAAGGGGGCGGGCTGGGAGGGGAACTCTGCTGCTGCTGTCCGTGCCCTGATGACGGGGGGCGAGCAGCTGATAAAGGCCAGGGCGCCCCTCCCACAAATGCAGGCCAATACTCAGCCTTGCTACTTGTGATCGGGGCTATATGTGACAGAACCTAACTTACCTAACTCATCAAAGATGTCAACGGTCTGAGTTGTGCCATAACCGTTACCGTCGGGAGTATACCTGAAAGAGGCCAAAAACCCAGCAAGAAATGCAAGACACTTTATTAAACATTACAACACCAATGTCTGAAAGGCACATGAAATCTCCCCCGTGGGGTTGGGAACATATCGGTTTAAAACAGGAGGAGCGCCACCGGCCCAATTTGAGAATGATGTGAGCCGGCACTTGATTCTTGGACGCGGCAGATGCCGCCCCAATCCTAAAGGAATGACCTGACACGGAGAGTGGGTCCAAGCCTAAATTACCTGCCAGCATACGAACATGTGAGACGAACTGCGAGGTGGACAATGCTACTGTCCCGCAGGGCAGTTTTAGGGCCGAGAGCACCCAAAGCCTCAGACAAATGCTGAAGTACGTGGACTGGACACCATTTGTGCGCTGTAGGGAAGAATTTAATTCGGGTAGGGGGGGCCTGACTGGGAAGTCTTGGTTACCGGTAGGGAGAGGATGAATCCCTCTGAGCTGGGGACCAACTGCCATCAAGCTAGAAATGGCCTACAGGGTGATGACGAGGAGAACTCCCCTGGCCTCATGAAACCGTAAAAGGCCAAATAGATGGCCGCTTTGATTACTAGGCTTTGTAGGGCCCCGAAGGGCCTTAGATCTAGCAAATCGGACATGTCTCTGAATATCTGGCCGGAAATGGGCTGTCTATGGGAGTTAACACCGGGGGTACTATTCTGTAGACCTTTTAACGTGGCCTTGACCACATGACTGGAAAACAAAGATGTTAAATTAGGATGGGAAAGGGATAAATGATGTTGCACCCCTGACAGGTAAGTCCTCACGGTGCCATACGATAGGTGCCTGTGCACATGACAGTAACCGATAAAGGACAGTATGCGGTCGATATGACCGAAAGTGCCTGGCGCGTGTTCTTGTAGGAAGGTACAGTACAGCCGCCAGCCGGTGTTGTACGCTTTGGTGGTATTGGCCGCAAGAGACCTGGAAAACAGCCCATGGGCAACGGCTAGGTACTTGTTTAGTGGAGAATTAGCGAGGCGGGAGGAGGAGACGGGGTCCTTGATGAGTCGGCTTCGGGACAGACCTGGGAAAACAGAGAGTAATCATGCTTAGCTAGGGCGTCAACTGCTACCGTCAGATCATCATGTATGAGGGAGCCGTGGACCAAGAAATGGTGCTGGAGGGACAACTGCACCAGACGCCTAAGGAAGGCCATGGCCGGGTGTGACTTAGTTTTGCCACTCTCAAGGATGGAAATGACGGAGGAACTGCCAGAAGTAAAGACCACGGTACGGCCTGTCCAAAGGCTACCCCAAACGTAAGCCGCTGCCACCATGGGATACAAGTGCCCCACCTCCGCTGATTGAGGAACTCCCGTGGCCTCGAGCAACTCCCTTGGCCAGGTCCCGTTTAGCCAATGGGGACCAAAAATTGCAGCGTAACCTGTGTTCACCGCCCCACTGGAAAATAAGATGGGGGAGTTATCTGAGACTGCTGGAATAAACATGGACACACCATTCCAGTGAGTTAAAAAATGATGCCTAAATCTGCTAGCGCCTGATTGTCCAGAAACACCGGACTGTCCTGACAGGGGGCCTGTGACAGGAGAGGTAGTAACCTAGCTACAAAAGACCTACCTTGAGGGATAACGCGCATGGCAAAATTAAGCATGCCCAATAATGATTGAAGATGTGCTTTCGTAGTGACCCTGCCCACAGTGAATGTGTGAATAATATCCCGGACCCTGGCCAACTTGTCTACAGGTAACCTGGCGGACATGCTTCCTGTATCCAAGACAATGCCCAAAAAGGTAATGACAGTGGCAGGACCATCAACCTTTTTCGGAGAAACGGGAATCCCTAATTGCCCGAAGCATGCTAGGAGACTTTGGAGATTGCCTCGCGGGCCCTGAGGAGACTCAATCAGCAGGAAGTCGTCCAGGTAATGTATCACATGTTCGCACTCAAACCTATTTTCGAGGATCCAATGTAGGGATTTTGCCAGTTGATCGAAAATCCAAGGGCTGCTACGGGACCCAAACGTCAATTTTGTGGCAAAATAATAAAACGAACTTGATCCCATGCCATTGCCAAAGCTCTGGCCTGATCGGGATTAACTTAAACGCATCTGATATGTCTGCTTTAGATAAAATGGCCCCGGGACCTGTCGCTAAGATCAGTGCGATAGCCTGATCAATGGAGGCGTACACCATACTGACCTCCTCTGTCGGTATGAGAGAATTGAGACTAGGCGCGTGTGCGCCATGAGGAGCCGACAAATCGAATATCAGTCTCTCTTTGTTGTTGAACTTACCTGTTACGACCCCTATCGGGCTGACCCTCCACCGCTCGAAAGGGGATGTTGTAAAGGGCCCGATGATGTACCCCTTCACTAATTCCAACTGTAAGAGCCTATCTATGGAAGCAGGGTTCAGTGAAGCGGATTGCAAGTTTCTACACTCGTGAGTATCTTCAGGTAATGCCACTAGGCCTGTGTGAAACCCTGTGGTAAACCCAGACACTAGGAAATCACAAAAGAAAGTATCCTCGTGTCCCTGCAGGTAGAACTTCAGGAGATCCACATTCACAACGCTCAAGTAATGTTTGTCAGATTTTAATAAGCAAGTGACCTTCGGGTGAGCCCGGAAACAGTTAACACAAATGTGCAACAGGCGGCATTGACTATAATTGCATGCAGAAAAATTGTAATTGTTGCATATTTGTGACCTGCCCAGGTACTTAATGGGACGGCCAAGTTTGTCCACAGTTGCCTGCTGCTGAGCACCAACTGATGGACCTGAGATAGGAGCAGAAGGATTGGACCTTGGTGTACTAGCTGCATTGTGACACCATTCGCTAGTGTGGTATATGGACTGGCAAGAAGAACATGCCGGAGCTTTCAGTCCAGCAAAATGCCTGCAAAAGATCTCTGTGTAGATGTTGGACCAGTTAGTGGTGAACTGGAATTGGCTGAGGGCCGCTGCAGCCTTCGCGGAAAAGGAGCAATGGTAGTCGTAGAAGCCAAAGCCCCCATATTTGTATCCAAGCTCCGTGACCCTGAACAAGTAAAGGTCCAATTCTTCCCTCCTATCCGGTCGAACAGAACAAATGATGTCTCGGTACAAACTAAAAGCAAGTACAAATTCTGGTATAGTTAGTTTCCTACTAAGCCTGAGGTCGCGACCCTTCAGGACGACAGAGACATCGCCGCAAGCGATGACCCTATTGTCCGACAGGTCACGAGTGGCGATCAGCAGAGAAGCTAAGTTCACATCCCTCCCATCGAGAATGTCCTTTTTAATGTTGGCCGGGATAAAATGGGATGGCGTGACATTGGGTACTGAAACAAAGTTACCTGCAGTACTAGCCACTGGGGTAGTCACAACCGGTAACAGTGCAGCAGGTGAAGCCAAACCACAGACCCTTGACTCCACTGACTCCAATCTAGATTGTACGCTAGACATGGAGGACGTGAGACTATTGAGCATGACATGAAGCTGCGTCAAGGAGGTCTGCACCGTGGACATAGAAACTTCTTGGTGACTTGGTTCCGCGGGGGTGGACACCAGTAACCGATACAACTCGGCCTTGCGGGCTGCAGCTGGGAAGGGAATGCCTCTCTTAGTTAACTCTGACATGAGTTTAGGCACAGTCCAATTGCGCAGAGTAGGAATACTCCCAGAATCGGATGCCCTTGAACCAAAATCTTCCCCAGACGGATCCACAACATCCCAGAGACGTGTGACATGATCAGACTGTTAAAACAAGCAAAATTTATGGAACGTCACTATCACAATCTAGAGAGCTGCTGACTAAGCCCGTGGAACACAGAAACCACCACCGGCACTGCAGAAACCATCATGCAAAGAAAAAAGACACCGATTCCGGTGGACCCAACCAGCTGCAGCATAGTGGGAAGCGGAAAACGTGTAAAGTCTAACTGGCGGACCTTACCACAAATGAACGGTACACGGGGTAAGTTGGACAAACCGGTTACAATCATAGTGGAACCAGAGCACCTGAAGAATCGAAAATACCGTATTTTTCGCCCTATAAGACGCACCGGCCCATAAGACGCACCTAGGATTTTGAGGAGGAAAATAATAAAAAATATATTTTGAACCATAAGGTGTGCTTTTGGTGGGTTTTGAACTAATTATGGTCTGTGGATGGCACTGTTATGGGGGATCTGTGGGTGACGCACTGTTATGGGGGATCTGTATGTGACGCACTGTTATGGGGGATCTGTGGGTGACACTTATGGGGATCTGTGGGTGACACTTATGGGGGATCTGTGGGTGACACTTATGGGGGATCTGTGGGTGACACTTATGGGGGATCTGTGGGTGACGCACTGTTATGGGGGATCTGTGGGTGACACATATGGGGGATCTGTGGGTGACACTTATGGGGGATCTGTGGGTGACACTTATGGGGGATCTGTGGGTGACACATATTGGGGATCTGTGGGTGACACTTATGGGGGATCTGTGGGTGACACTTATGGGGGATCTGTGGGTGACACTTATGGGGGATCTGTGGGTAGCTCTTATTGGGCTCTCTGGATGGCACTGTTATGAGGATCTGTGTATGACAGTTATGGGGGGGATCTGTGGATGACACATATATAGCATCTTATGCTATGTGTCATCCACAGATCCCCTCCATAAGTGTCCCTGTAGTGAATGACCCTCAATACACGCTGGGGGCCGGCATCTGCTTTTATAATGACAGCGGGGCCCGTGCAGTGACTGTATTCTACTACACGGGCCCCACTCACTGTATAATCCTATGTCTAATAGTTAATTGTAATTGTATGTAATCACATAAGGAGCGCTGTGTATTACCGGTACTTACAACTACAAGCGCTCGCCGCTCGGTAGGTAGCAGAGAGGAGGGAGGAGGGAGGAGGCAGGCCGAGAGGACAGGTGCTGGCAGCGTGAGTCATACGTCATGCGCCCACGCCACCTGCTTCATTCATAAAGTGGGCGGCGCAGGCGGATGACGTATGACTCACGCTGCCAGCGTCCGTCCTCCCGGCCTGCCTCCTCCCTCCTCTCTGCTACCTACCGGCGAGCACTTGTAGTTGTAAGTACCGGTAATACACAGCACTCCTTATGCGATTACATACAATTACAATTAACTATTAGACATAGGATTATACAGTGAGCGGGGCCCGTGTAGTAGAATACAGTCACTGCACGGGCTCCGCTGTCATTATAAAAGCAGATGCCAGCCCCCAGTCCCGCCTCCCTCACAGCTGATACACCCGCCGCACGGCATCGCGGCGGGTGTATAATTGAAAACTCAGCAAAATCAGCAGCATTCACCGTATAAGACGCACTGCTATTTAGCCCCCAATTTTGGGGGGGGGGGGGGGGGGGGCGTCTTATACGGCGAAAAATACGGTATAGCCTCTGCCGTTGACTTCTGTCCATGCTTGTTTTTCACCTTTGAGCCTGGGCTCCTCCGTCACCCACGTAATGGTAACCACTGGGACGCTGAGCATGATATGGTGAAGTAACTGATATGAGGCACCTGACAAAGGGGCCCATGACAAACGGCGGGTAATGAATGCTACCACTCTAGCAACCAGACACAGCTATTCCCCCTGATATCTAGAAAGTGAAATCAACCGAAGCCTTTTCTAAAACATCCTGCAGAAAAGCTACTAAGAGGCATACTCCCCCCCTACCTAACTAGCAGCACGGCGGCCCGTGCCAGACCTTTCCCCCCCCCCTACACATGGCCACAACCTATACATCCCATGCATTGTATAATAGCTGCAGACATTTTTAATAAACCAGCTTACCATGCCTCCGTTCAGCAAGCCGCTGCCTCCCCTTTTATGCCCTGAAAAAACAGCCCCTAACCTGCCCATGCCCTGAGATATGATGCCGAAATTAGCCGGACGGAGTCTCGCTGACTCCTGCTACCTGCGTGCAAGTCACGTGGAAACGGGGCGTGCTGCCAGACTGCCGTTCCGGTGTAGGGATGTCCCTTCCTCACCTTGAAGGGACCGACCCCACCGACCGGACTGGAGAAGCGCTGCTGTGACATGACAGCCTCCCTTACCTGGGACTCGAGCCGTGCGACCAGCCGCTGCTGCTTCTGTGACGCGGAGTCAGCTGACCGGAAGACCGCTGGAAGCTTCCGTTGACGTCGATCTGCCGGCTGAAGATTCAGAGCGCCTGACGCAGGGACACGAACACTGCTGTTGCTGAACACTGCTGCTGCTGTCCGTGTGCCCTGATGACGGGGGGGCGAGCAGCTGATAAAGGCCAGGGCGCCCCTCCCACAAATGCAGGCCAATACTCGGCCTTGCTACATAACAAACAAGTGTGAAACAACTGAAAATATGTCATATTCTAGGTTCTTCAAAGTAGCCACCTTTTGCTTTGATTACTGCTTTGCACACTCTTGGCATTCTCTTGATGAGCTACAAGAGGTAGTCCCCTGAAATGGTCTTCCAACAGTCTTAAAGGAGTTCCCAGAGATGCTTAGCACTTGTTGGCCCTTTTGCCTTCACTCTGCGGTCCAGCTCACCCCAAACCATCTCGATTGGGTTCAGGTCCGGTGACTGTGGAGGCCAGGTCATCTGGCGCAGCACCACATCACTCTCCTTCATGGTCAAATAGCCCTTACTTTCAAAGTTTTCCCAATTTTTCGGTTGACTGACTGACCTTCATTTCTTAAAGTAATGATGGCCACTCGTTTTTCTTTACTTAGCTGCTTTTTTCTTGCCATAATACAAATTCTAACAGTCTATTCAGTAGGACTATCAGCTGTGTATCCACCTGACTTCTCCTCTACGCAACTGATGGTCCCAACCCCATTTATAAGGCAAGAAATCCCACTTATTAAACCTGACAGGGCACACCTGTGAAGTGAAAACCATTTCAGGGGACTACCTCTTGAAGCTCATGAAGAGAATGCCAAGAGTGTGCAAAGCAGTAATCAAAGCAAAAGGTGGCTACTTTGAAGAACCTAGAATATGACATATTTTCAGTTGTTTCACACTTGTTTGTTATGAATATAATTCCACATGTGTTAATTCATAGTTTTGATGCCTTCAGTGTGAATCTACAATTTTCATAGTCATGAAAATAAAGAAAACTCTTTGAATGAGAAGGTGTGTCCAAACATTTGGTCTGTACTATATATATATATACACAAATTTGAGTTGAACCCAATCAAATTGAAAGTCTGTAAACCTGCAGAGCATCCAGTATTGCCACAATACAGCACACACAGAAGCATCCCAGCAGCTTAATGGCCCAACTCACCAGGCCAGACCCTCATGACCTTTAGTTGTATGGTCTCAGAAAAATCACTACAGTCGCAAACTCTACTAGTGTAACTGAGTGTCGTACTTATTTAATAAATGTTGGCCTACAAAAATAAGACATGTTAGTTAATGTGTGTAATATCTGCAGTACCCCAGAATAGGTTCTTGCAAACAATTTTTGTTATGTAATTTGAGATTTTCCTAGCTTGTGACGGAAAATATTGATTATATGAAGACAGGAGGCGAGTATCTTATGCAATAATCCTTCTTTATTAAAGCTCACAGCAGAAAGTACTGTTCAATTTTTTGTAAATCAACAGAAAAGAAAAGAAAACTGTAGGGACTACACTTCCCAGCAGCCCTAGGTCGAAGCCACTCCCATCTTGGACTCTATAAAAGGGCTGCCCTCACTCATCTCTTCCTCTTTCTTCGTGTAAGTCCCAGATATCGAAACCCAGTCCATCTCTGAACTCTGTCGTTAACTGATAAACTTCTTCGGCCAGCCGGCCTAACATCTCCGTATCTGAAAATGGCTGTGTCGACAGCAACTGGTCCCAACAGGGACCAACCAACAAAACTAATTCGACCATTTGGTCGTCCGGAAGGTTAAGCATCCTTCGATCAACAGGTCGTCTTCATGCCGCCGTCGTGACCAGTTCAATAACCTGAAATAAAAATGTAGAATCGTGAAGAGGGTTGGGTAGGGAGGGAAGATACTCGCCTCCTGTCTTCATATAATCAATATTTTCCGTCACAAGCTAGGAAAATCTCAAATTATATTTCAGACAGGAGGCTCATATCTTATGCAAGTTCAAAGCTTTACATTAGTACCTTAACAAGGTTATAGCAATAAATAAATGTAATCATCCTAAGACTGACATGGATACATGGTCCTCCGGTCTGAAATAGAAGAGGCGAAAGACTGTCTCGGAAGACCAGTCGGCCGCCATTAAAAGGTCTGTGAGAGAGCCCCCTGTCATGACTACCTTAATAGCCATGGCACCTCTGGAGGAGTGTGCCCCAAACAGGGTAATGTCTATTCCCGCCATTGCCATGGCTGATCTAACCCACCGCGCCAGAGTGGCGGGGGTGACCGGGTGATGTGGTCTTATGTAGGATATCAGAAGTTGAGACAGCCCTTGTGGTCGTAGCTCCGTAGTGCGAGTCTCGTAGACCTGTAGGCATCTAACCACGCAGAGCCGTGGGTGTGCAGGGAAATAGGGATAGAACACTGACTGTAGGCCCGTCTTGGTTCTACGGACCACCGTGAATTTCACGCCCTGCGGTGAGAACTGGCGTCTGGAAATGTCCAATGCCCTAACGTCCGAGACGCGTTTGATGGATATTAGGCATAGGAGGACTGTTAGCTTAAACGACAATAATTTGAGGGGTAAGGTATCATTGTCCTCCCAGGTTGAGAACATGTCTAAAACCTTGGAGACATCCCAGGTAGATTGGTATTTAGGGCGAGGGGGTCGTTTGAATCTAATGCCTCGTAAGAGTGTACAAACCAACGGATGTCTGCCGATTGGGAGAGAATCTACCGGGTAATGGTAAGCTGATATGGCTGACCTGTAGATATTTAGCGAGCTATACGATTTGCCGGATCCGAAAGAATCCGCCAAGTAGTTCACCATGACCGTCACAGGGGCATGTATGGGATCAACCTGCCGTTGATCACACCAACGTACCCAGAGCCTCCAGGCTGATCGATAAGCCGATCGAGTCCCGGGGGACCAGGCCAGGGCGAGGAGCTCTCTAGCCGAGTTTGAAAGGTCATCGTGTGCTCTTGGCACCCCGAAACCAACCACGCCAGGAGGATCAGAGTGCCCTCCTCCACCAGAGGATGTCGGCCCTTGGTCGGATGGGAGAGAATGTGTGGAAGCGAAGGCAGAAGCCTGGGGATATCCAAGGCTAGTTCCAGCAGGAGAGGGAACCATGGTTGCGCTGGCCACCATGGGGTGATCAAAACGACTGTCGCCCTCTGGTTCGCAATCTGCAGCAGTACCTTGGGGATCATGGAGAATGGGGGAAACGCGTAATGCGTTTCCCCGGTCCAGGAGTGTCGGAACGCATCCACCGCTGCTGACCCTGGGTCCGGTCTCCAACTGAAGAATCGGGGTAGTTGGTGATTGAGGCGAGAAGCGAACAGATCTATGCCCAGGGGACCCCAAAGTAAGTTCAGCCTGACGAATATTGGGCGGTTCAAGCGCCAATCGCTGGAGTCGATGAGGTATCGGGAATTCCAGTCTGCTACAGAGTTGGAAATGCCCGGAATGTATTCCGCCATGAGGGTGATGTTGCGAGACAGACAGAAGTGCCATATCTCTGAGGCAATATCTGCTAGAATTTTGGATCTGGTGCCTCCCAAGCGGTTGATGTATTGTACCGCTGCAATATTGTCCATGCGTAATAAGACGCAACAATTGGACCTTTCCGTCAGGAAACTCTGTACAGCAAATAAGGCCGCTGAAAGTTCCAGCGCGTTGATATGTAAAAGGGTTTCGTCCCTGGACCAGGTGCCTCCCGTCGAGGTCTCTCCCAAGCGAGCTCCCCAGCCTCGGCGACTCGCGTCCGATTCTATGATGATGTCCGGACGGGAGTTGAAAATCGTTTTGCCATTCCATTCGACGGCGTGTCGAAGCCACCATTGCAGTTCGACCTTGGCCTCTGTAGAGAGCATGATCACGTCCGCGTATCGGAGACCCTGCCGCAGATGGAGGATCTTCAGTCTCTGGAGGGCTCTGTAATGGAGAGGGGCCGGAAAGATGGCTTGAATGGAGGCCGCTAGCAGGCCTACCAGACGTGCCAGGATGCGTAACGATAAGTGACCCTTGCGTAGTATCGCTCTGATCTCTTTGCGGATCAAAGCCAATTTTGCGCTGGGTAGGCGGAGAACAGCCTGGTTGGTGTCTACCAGGAAGCCTAGGAATTCCATCTCTTGCGCTGGAATAAGAACTGACTTCTCTTGATTGATCAAGAAGCCTAGACTCTGTAATAGATTGATCGTCCAATCCATGTGACGATAAGCTAGAGTTTTGGAGCCTGCTATGACGAGAATATCGTCTAAGTAAATAATCAGCCGTACGCCCCTGCTCCTCAGTGCTGCCACTACTGGTTTCAGGATTTTTGTGAAACACCATGGGGCGGATGATAGGCCGAACGGTAGGCATGCAAATTGCCAAGTGCGCCCCCACCATCTGAAACGGAGTAGGTGTTGAGAGTCCTGATGCATGGGGACGGTGAGGTATGCGTCTTTCAGATCCACCTTTACTAGCCAGTCCCCCGGTTGGAGGAGGTCCCGGAGGCAATGAATCCCCTCCATCTTGAAATGTCGATAAGCGACATGTTGGTTTAAATCCCGCAGATTTATGACGGGGCGGTAGCCCCCTCCCTTCTTCTTGACTAAGAAGAGGTTGCTGGTAAATCCTGGGGAGAAAGGGTCGACTTCGATCACTGCCCGTTTGGATATCAATTCCCGGAGTTCGTTGTCTATCAGGACAACGTTTTCTTCCGCAAATCGAATCGGGGTAGGTAGGATACCTAGGTTTGGTGGTGACATAAGCTCTATGTGGAACCCTGCAACTGTGTTCAATATCCATGTATCTGCCGTAATCGCAGACCAAGCGTGGATAAAAAACATTAGACGGCCCCCAACAGGTATGTGAGGTAGTGGAATGTCTGCGGTACTCACCGGAGTATGGGCGAGAGCGGGGGTATCCTCTGTGGCCGCGTGCCCTCCACGGTCTACCACGGGGTGGGAAAAAAGGTGCTGGTTGCGCCGTTGTGGTATATGGAGGGGGAGCCTGAGCATATTGTGATTGGGTCGGTCTGTGGAACGGTTTGCCGTTGTTATTGCGGCCGGTAGAACGACCCCTACTTCTACCGGCCCGGGGAAAAACTCTAGAATTTCCGGTTCTCTTAAGAGATGTCTGAGCCTTGTCGAGGCTGTTGAAAAGCCCCACAAACTTGTTTATGTCCTTGACTAGGGACTCCCCAAACAGCATCCCCTCGGCCGTGGGGCCTGGCTCTGTTTCGGCTAAATGTGCTAATTGCGGGTCAAGCCGCATAAGGATGGAACGTCTGCGTTCGATGGAGCAGGCGGTGTTGGCGCTGCCCACCAAGCAGATGGCTCTTTGGGCCCACCCACGTAGTTGGGTTAAGTCGACCGTCTGGTCGTTTGTCACAGCCTGTTCTGACAAGTTGAGGATCTTAGTTAGTGGTCCAAACAGGTCGAGAATCCGATCCTGTATGGACCTAAACGATCGGTCTATCCCCTTTTTGGGGAATTTTCCCGTCTTAGTTAGATATTTGGAGAGAATGGGGTCAATGTCAGGTGTCATGACCACCTTCCTTGGGATATGCGGTCGAGGGCATTCCGCCCGTAATTTGTTACGGTTTGACCGCTCAAGGGACCTACGTGCCCAGAATTCTACATACTGGGACACGTGGGGTAACGGGGACCACTCCCCAGAGCGGGGGTGGGAGATGGCATCTGGATTGAACAGAGGTTCTCCCAGAGCATCAGTTATTTCTTTGCCCTGGTTATCAGGGATGGCGTCGTGTAGGATCGCCAATGCCCCAGCATCTTCTTCTTCATCATATTCAGACTCGGAGATTCCGGAGCCGTCCGACTCGTCGGATGAATTATCGTCTGACTCTAAAACGTAAGAGTCTGGTTTGGCTCGTTTAGCGGAGCCGTGCCTCTTATTTGACTCCCTGAGGCCCAGGGGTTGAAAAGAGTCTGCAGGATGCTTGGGGTGGCAGTCCGTGAGGGGAGCTGCTCTATGCATATTGTTTGCTTCCCCTGCCGGGGAGTCATGAGCCAGCAATGCATGTTTTCTCTTATGCAAGGATTTGCCGCCTTTCATGCGCGGCTCACCGTCTTGTGGCGGCGGTAACGGGGCAGGGGTTGTGGTCTGTTGTGTACCGGTATTTGCGTTAGCTGCAGCCAGTGCCGCTTGCACCGATTTATTTATAATGTCCTGCAATTGGGCAGGGCTCAGAAGTTGAGCTGCGCCCAGAATCATCTCATCATCTTGGGTAATAATGGGGCCCCCTTCTGCCATAGTGATACAGATACTAATGTTCTGGGATTCCTAGTGATAGCTAACTGACTGACTGAAGCAGCACTATCTATCTAATCAGGCTCCTACCTCCGACCACGGCGTTGACTGATTTGCGGTGGGAGGAGTGAGCTGGACTATTCATTGGCTGTAGGCTGAGAGGGTCGGTCCGGAGGTCCGCCCCTCCGAGCCCTGCTTAGCCCTGATTGGGTTGCGTGTCCGTCTATCAGGGAAAGAGCGCGAAGGGAACGGGAGCGCGCGCGCACGTAGTAGGCGCGGCTCCTGTGAAGAAGAAGAAGCCGCGCCCAGTAAGTAGTCGACTGCCCGGGCGAGATGACGCTAGCAAGATGGCGTCATCTCGCGAGAAGCGGGCTCCATGAGGGAACAGAAACGGCACCCTGGAGGGAGGAAAACGTCCGCACAGTCCGAGTACCCAAAGGTTAGGACGCTGTGGGGGGGGGGGGGGGGGGGGGGGATGAGCGGTCGCCGGTGACAGCCTAGTAGTAGGTGCTATAGCGATGTCTATTAGAATATAGTGTAAACCATAGTGTAAAAGAAAGGTAGTACTTATCTGTCCCGTGAGCAGAAAGAAAGAGGAAGAGATGAGTGAGGGCAGCCCTTTTATAGAGTCCAAGATGGGAGTGGCTTCGACCTAGGGCTGCTGGGAAGTGTAGTCCCTACAGTTTTCTTTTCTTTTCTGTTGATTTACAAAAAATTGAACAGTACTTTCTGCTGTGAGCTTTAATAAAGAAGGATTATTGCATAAGATATGAGCCTCCTGTCTGAAATATAATTAAATTTAATGTTATTTACTATGTTAAAGCCTTGTATGGTGTTAAAGCCTTGTATGGCACCAGCATATCTCTGTATGGATTAGTTGGGTTAAAGATCCAGAGTCTTCCCCGGCATTAAATTAGGAGATGGGCTGCTAGTGGAGGAAGTAGAGGAAGCTACAAGTCCTCATTCCTCAGAGTAGGTCCGAACTCCTGAGAATCACTATCTCTGAAAGAACTAGTGAGAGAAAAAACATCTCTACTTCATAATATTCCAGGAAGAGAGAGAGAGAGGAAAGAACCAAGAAGGTCCAAAATCTGCATGTCCGAGCATTGGAGTCCGTCAGTAAGGTATTTGCTGTTTAAGGCTGATAGACACTTTACTGCAGTGTCAAGCCCATTTTTAAAAACACTTTTCACACTTGGACACAGTCTGGCTCACCATATGTTCCTGTACCCCTCAGCTTGCGGCATATCAAGCTTTATTTCCTCCACAGGCTGCCTGCTATAACCCAGCATCTCCACTGAAGCCAGTGTTTAGGAATGCTGTACAAACATTTTACCTTCTGAGTTAGACAGCTGAATGGCATGGCAAGGTAAAAACTGGAGAATACAAATTGGTGACTTCTTTAGGTGGGCACATGAAGGGTTCAACCAGAGGTGTAACTAGAACTGACTGGGCCCCACAGCAAATTTTTGTACGGGGCCCCCCACACACACTTACACGCTTCTTCACAAACCGCCTCCTCCTGTGCAAGCCCCTCTTATATGGATATTTTGTGACTTTTTATTATACTGTATTTACTGTCATTTTTAGCACGACTTTGAATTTTAACATTTACAGTTGCTGACAGAGTTTGTATTCAACTCAACCCCTTTAAAACCCGCGCTGCAATTGTAATAGACCCGTCTGATTTACTTCTACATATCCACAAGTATTTTAGCCTCTGTACCTTTCATACTGCAGCCATGGACGCTCCACATACATGGACGCAGTCATACACGCAGTCTCCACATACATGGACGCAGTCATACACGCAGTATCCACATACATGGACGCAGTCATACACGCAGTCTCCACATACATGGACGCAGTCATACACGCAGTCTCCACATACATGGACGCAATGATACACACACTCTCCAGATACATGGACGCAGTCATACACGCAGTCTCCACATACATGGACGCAGTCATACACGCAGTCTCCACATACATGGACGCAGTCATACACGCAGTCTCCACATACATGGACGCAGTCATACACACACTCTCCACATACATGGACGCAGTCATGCACGCATTCTCCACATATATGGACGCACTCTCCACATACATGGACGCACTCATACACACACTCAACATATACATGGACACACTCATACACACACTCACCATATACATAGACGCATTCATACATGCGCTCACCATGTACATAGATGCACTCATACACACACTCTCCACATACATGGACGCACTCATACACGCACTCTCCACATACATGAACGCAGTCATACACACACTCTCCACATACATGAACGCAGTCATGCACGCACTCTCCACATACATGAACGCAGTCATGCACGCACTCTCCACGTACATGGACGCAGTCATACACACACTCTCCACATACATGAACGCAGTCATACACGCACTCTCCACATACATGGACGCAGTCATGCACGCATTCTCCACATATATGGACGCAGTCATACACGCACTCTCCACATACATGGACGCAGTCATGCACGCATTCTCCACATATATGGACGCACTCTCCACATACATGGACACACTCATACACACACTCAACATATACATGGACACACTCATACACACACTCAACATATACATAGACGCATTCATACATGCGCTCACCATATACATAGATGCACTCATACACACACTCTCCACATATACATGGACGCACTCATACACACACACTCTCCACATACATGGACGCACTCATACACACACTCTCCACATACATGGACGCACTCATACACACACTCTCCACATACATGGACGCACTCATACACACTCTCCACATACATGGACGCACTCATACACATACTCTTCACATACAGGGGCGCACTCATACACACAGTCACCACATACATGGACGCACACATATACAATACACATATATAGACACCCAGCTTTCCTGCTGTGCCTCTCCCCCATACTCTAATGCCTTTGCACTTGTGCCATGCAGGATAGCAGGGAAGCTGGATGACATTTTATGATATAATTCACCCAGCTTTCCCACTGTACTGCATGTCACATGTGCACAGTCTGGGAAAGCTGAATATAACCCCAGTTCCCCTGCCACTCACATCACTGGTGCAGTTGTGGCAATGCAACTGATGTTCAGCTTGCCGGGCATGGAAGGTTCAAGCTGCAGGAATCGCGGGTAGAAAAGGGGGCGGGGCTATTATAGCTCCGCCCACATCAGGCTGTCCTGTTGCTGGTCAGTGTCCATCATAAGAACTGAGGAGGGGGAGAGGCAGAGTGATGTCCCTGATGTCAGGTCAGAGGTGCAAGTGCAGGAGAAGTCAGCTGCTCTGACAGGGGCCCGGGGTGACGAAGTACAGTGACTGCTCCCGGGCCCCTTCTGAGCTCGGGCCCCGAAGCAGCTGCTTCCCCTGCTTCCCTGATAGTTACGCCACTGGGTTCAACCCAAGCTCAAGAAACAATTGCATTCTACTTAATATCTAAGCCTAGAGTCCATCTTTTTTCCTGATGACTTGGCCATCCATATTTGTGCTATACAGGTTTCTAACTTCCAGATCACTATCAAGTACTGTGAAATCTTGTTTTTATTAAGGTATAATGTTGATACCTTATGGGTTGGAAATAAGTGACAAACCAAGCATTATTGTAAAGGGGAACCCTTTAAAACTGGAGACGTTACGTGCCCGATGCTGTACTATGACGCTGTCTGAAGTCCTTGTTCTTTGCAGTTGTTTATCTATATCCTGTCTCATTCGAACTGTGTTGTGCTGTGGTGTCTTGGCTGTTATTGGCGTAACCATGGTACTGTGGTGACTAATTTTGTCCAACGTTTCTGCTTCGGTTGCATGCGTTAGATGAGTACATAGAAACAGACAGCTAAAAGAAGCCAGAAGAAATTAACACAAGTCACAGGCAGCCCTGTGTTGCTTCGCAGAGCCATAATCAAATTTATGTATTTATTATTATTATTATTATTATTATTATTATTATTATTAATTCATATGTTTGGACATATAAAATAGAAGTGAAAATACACTGGCTCTATACTATATCTGTATAAATAAATTTGACATAAACAGTGCAATAAATGATATACAGTCCAGTCATGATTAGAGTTGAGCGGACACCGGGATGTTCGGGTTCGACGGGTTTAGCCGAACTTCACAAAAAAGTTTGAGTTTGGGACCTGAACTTGACCCCGAACCTCATTGAAGTCAATGGGGACCCGAACTTTGGAGCACTAAAATGGCTGTAAAAAAGTAATGGAAAGGGCTAGAGGGCTGCAAATTGCAGAAAAATGTGGTTAAGAGCATGGCAAGTGCTCTGCAAACACATGTGTATAGGGAAATTACTTAAAATAACATAAAATACGAAAAAATAAAAAATAATAATCTTGATCTAGGAGGAGGAGGTCCATATGGAGTAGGAGGTTGAGGAGGCGGTGGATGTGGCGGTGTAGGTGGAAGCGGCGGTGGAGGAGGAGGAGGAGGTAGCCAACACTGGTTTTTGGTTTTAATTTTTAATTTATTTATTTTTTTGTTTAAATTAGGGTACACCCCAAAACATTGGGAAATATAACCTGTGATAACCCCCTCCAGCCGTGCTAAACAAACATTCAAACAATACACTGGCTGCAAGGCAGGCAACACCTCCAAGGCGTAAAGGGCAAGCTCAGGCCATGTGCCCAATTTGGAGACCCAGAAGTTGAAGGGGGCAGACCCATTAGTCAGTACGTGTAGGCGTGTGCACACATACTGCTCAACCATGTCGCACGTCCCCGTGATGTCCACGATCCAATTGGATATCTTCTCTATCAACTTTCGATGTTCTTTTCTGCGCCTACAATGTTGATCCCGGGTAGCGGGGAATCAGGGTTCCAGGCCGGAGAGAGAGCCTGAGAAAGGGATACCACATCCAAGGGAGGTCAATGGATGAAATTAAATGTGATCCAGCGGAAATGTGGGACAAATTATTAAAGCAGAAGCTTCCAAGTAAAGGAGGGGGCACGCGGCAATTACCCACTCCCGACTCGGGGAGGTTATTTGGAAACGTTAGACAGGAGAGGCCCTGCTGATGCTTTGTTGACTCTAGATAACTCTGCCTGATCGCACGTCCCCGTGACGTCCACGATCCAATTGGATATCTTCTCTATCAACTTTCGATGTTCTTTTCTGTGCCTACCATGTTGATCGCTGTTAGCGGCGAATTAGAGTTACACGCTGGAGAGGGAGCGTGAGAAAGGGATACCACATCCAATGGCTGCAATGTGATCGAGCTGAAATGTGGGACAAGTTATTAAAGCAGAAGGATCGAATGAAAGGAGTGGGCACGCCTCAATTAAAGACGAATTTTAGAAATTTAAGTCCCTGTCACCTATGCAGAGCAGGGGTTTTTCATCGGCAAAAATGGGTTAATGTCACCCACCAATGGAACAGACGATTTTTGAAAATTTCGGGCCATGTTAACTATGCAGAGCAGGGGTTTATTCATGGGAAAACTGTGTTCATGTCACCCACCAATTGAACAGACGATTTTGCAAAAATTAGGTACCTGTCTCCTATGCAGAGCAGGGATTTGTATACGGCATAATTGGTAAAATGTCACCTGACAATGTAACAGACGATTTTTTTTTTAATTAGGTCCCTGTCACCTATGCAGAGCAGGGGTTTATTCACAGCAAAACTGTGTTCATGTCACCCACTAATTGAACAGACAATTTTACAAAAATTAGGTCCTTGTCACCTATGCAGAGCAGGGGTTTGTGTATTGCAAAATTGGTAAAATTTCACCTGACAATAAAACAGATGATATTTAGAAATTTAGGTCCCTGTCACCTATGCAGAGCAGGGGTTTATTCACGGCAAAACTGTGTTCATGTCACCCACCAATTGAACAGACGATTTTACAAAAATTAGGTCCTTGTCACCTATGCAGAGCAGGGGATTGTATATGGCAAAATTGGTAAAATGTCACCTGAGAATGTAACAGACGATTTTTAGAAATTTAGGTCCCTGTCACGTATGCAGAGCAGGGGTTTAATCACAGGAAAAATGTCACCCAATAATGTAACAGACGCTTTTGTACCCTGCTCCCTCTTCTGCTGTGCTGGTGCCTCTGTGCGGCCACCGCCTGTTCCTCCGAACTAGACAGGTCACTCGAATGACCTTGATTCCATGTGGGGTCTAGTATCTCATCATCCACCCACTTTTTACCTCTACCCTCCTTGTCGGTCTGCAGACTGCAGAAAGCCGCAGCAGTTGGCACCTGTGTTTTGTCATCATCAGAAACGTGCTGCAGTGTTCTTCCAATGTCCTCATCCTGAAACATAAGTGGTTGGGCATCAGTGCACTCAATCTCTTCCACTTCTGGTGCAGGGCTATGTGGATGGCCCATGGAAACCCTGCCAGCAGAGTCTTCAAAAAGCACAACAGACTGCTGCATGACTTGGGGCTCAGACTGCTTGCTTGATTTGCAAGGGGTTGAGTTGAAAGACAGCTGTCAGGGATCGAACCGGGAGACTCCGGTGTCCTAGGCTGTAGCCTTGCTCACTAGACCACAGAGCTTCCTGGACAGTTTCTGTTACTTTTTTGAACCACCTCCTTGACCTGAATGTTCCTGCTTTTGGTTTGACCAATCAGATCTGTGTACGCCCTATTTAAGGAAGACCATGTCACTTCCTCCCTTGCCAGATTATTGAGCTATCTCAGCCGTAGTCTTGCTTCAGCCTCTCAGTATTTTGTCTGCTAACCTGCTCGTGTACCGAACTCTGCCTCCATCGACTACTCTCCTGCCTCATCCTGAATCCTTGCACCTGCCATCTCGTGTACCGAACTCTGCCGCCATTTGACTACTCTCCTGCCTCATCCTGAATCCTTGTACCTGCCATCCCGTGTACCGACCCAGGACTGCCTGACTACTCTCTTGCCTTCCTCGTTCTTCGGCACTCATCTACCACGTGCACCTTATCGGGTCCATTGAGCCACCGCCATTCCTGCATATCGGGATCATTCATCCATTCCGTTTCCGCGCTCCTCTGTTCCTGTGTCGCTGCCATTGGATTCCTTCCCCTCTTCGAGTAACCTCTACAAGCAATTGTGCAGGTAACCTTAACAACAGATGGCCATGGGCTGTAGGTGCCAACTCTGATCTTTCAGCAGGGGACTGGGCGGGAGACAATGTGAAGGAACTGTAGGCACTGTCAGCCTCCCAATCTACTATAGTCTGTACTTGTTCTGGCCTCACCATTCGTACTGTCCTAAATGCAGTGTAGGCTGCAAATGTACTTTCTAGCGCAAAAGATGAGCATTTGTCACCCAACAATGTAAAAGACGAATTAGTGAAATGTATTTTCCTCCTATGACGAGATTTTGAGTATAACAGATCCCTGCTCTTTGGGTTTCTGGAGATCCAGGCAACTGACGCATTTTTTATCCTCTATTCCGACCTCCACGGGGTATGACAGGGCTCTCACCTCGTTTGAAAAAATTTGTGTTGGGGTGGGCGCCTATAGACATTCCCTTTCTAAATGTTATCAGTCCTTGGTAGCCCCTCGACAGGACTATCCTCCACCGTTTGTGGCTAAATGGTCCCAAGACCTGGGAGTGAACATCCCCCCCCGATCACTGGTCAAAACTCTTCAGTCTGCTATACAGGTCATCCATAGCGAGTAGATTCCAGGAGGCGGGTTATAAGATAATGTCCAGATGGTACTATGTTCCAACCAGATTGCAGGAAATGTTCCCATCCGCCTCTCCTATTTGCTGGCGCTGTGACTCCGGTATGGGCTCCATGATGCACATTTTCTGGGATTGCCCAAAAATTTGTCCTTTTTGGCAGTTGGTCCATAAGACCTTGTCCTCAATTTTCCGATTTACGTTACAACACACCCCTGGTTTCTTCTTATTATTTCTCTCGGATCTGCCAATGAGTGTGCTCCGGAAGACTTGTTTGTGCTCCCTGGTGATAGCGGCTAGATCATGTATCCCTGCGAGATGGAAGCTCTCTGCACCTTCGACTATCAGTTGTTGGATCCAAAAGGTGGAGGAGATCTGGGGAATGGAGGAACTCACCTCGCAGCTGAGAGCCAAGCATAAAGCCTTCCTTGATTCATGGGCCCCCTGGTTTTCTTTTCAGGAGTCTCAGGAGTTTCAGGACCTTTTGGCCTAAGCAGCGGATCTTACTCTGTACTCTGTGGGTTTACCCACTAATCAGTACCCACACACCCCTTTAGTGTCTATTGTTTGTATGTATTGTCTCCCTCCTTCTGTTGTTTATTGTCTAATGGTTGCTCCTTCTAGTCTGTGTGCATGTATGCGCTTTACTCTTCCTGGTAACTTTTTTTAATGCCAGGTTTATGTTCTTATTTTTTTAGCCTGATGTGGTTATGGATCAGTCGAAAGGGTTCCTGCTCAGGCGAGGTTCCTATCATTATACCACAAGTGCCATTAGATATTGTTATGTTAGTTGACGTATAAGGTGATATCGTTGATGTGCTATATCTCTGATACAATGGTTGTACTGTATGACTTTGCTAATGCACGGTTGGACTTCCGTATTCATTTAAATAAAGAATAAAAAAAAAATAAAAAAAAATGTATTTTCCTGTCTACTGGGTAGAGCAGGGGTATATCACAGCCAAAAATTAGTGAATTTCACCCGACAATGTAACAGACAAATTAGTGAAATGTATTTTCCTGTCCACTAGGTAGAGCAGGGGTATATCACAGCCAGAAATTAGTGAATTTCACCCGACAATGTACCAGACAAATTAGTGAAATGTATTTCCCTGTCTACTAGGTAGAGCCGGGGTATATCACAGCCAAAAATTGGTAAATTTCACCCAACAATGTAACAGACAAATTAGTGAAATGTATTTTCCTGTCTACTAGGTAGAGCAGGGGTATATCACAGCCAAAAATTTGGGAATTTCACCCGACAATGTAACAGACAAATTAGTGAAATGTATTTCCCTGTCCACAATGTAGAGCAGGGGTATATCACAGCCAATAATGTGGGATATGTCACCCAACAATGTATCAGACAAATTAGTGAAATTACTTAAAATAAAATACGTAAAAATTAAAAATAATAATCTTATTATTATGATCTAAGAGGTGGAGGTCCATATGGAGTAGGAGGTTGAGGAGGCGGTGGACGTAGCGGCGTAGGTGGAAGCGGCGGTGGAGGAGGAAAAGGTAGCCAACACTGGATTTTGGTTTGAATTATTATTTTTTTTTGTTTAAATTAGGGTACACCCCAAAAGAGTGGGAAATATCAAAAATACAACAATGAGCAATTGTGCTGGAGTATAACAATGGCTGGGTAAGGCCGGTATACATGTCTATTCTGCACATGGTACGGACAAGTCCTGTGGGATCCATGCCTGGTTCATTTTAATGAACATGAGCTTGTCCACATTGGCTGTGGACAGGCGGCTGCGCTTGTCTGTGATAACGCCCCCTGCCGTGCTAAACACAAGTTCAGACAATACACTGGCTGCAGGGCAGGCCAGCACCTCCAAGGCGTAAAGGGCAAGCTCAGGCCATGTGCCCAATTTGAAGACCCAGAAGTTGAAGGGGGCAGACCCATCATTCAGTACGTGTAGGCATGTGCACACATACTGCTCCACCATGTTGCTGAAATGCTGCCTCCTGCTAAGACGTTCCATATCAGCTGGTGGTGCTGGTTGTTATGGCGTGCTGACAAAGCTTTTCCACATTTCGGCCATGCTAACCCTGCCTTCTGAGGTGCTGGTGGTGCCCCAGCTGCGTTGGCGACCTCTTCCTCCTCCTCTGCCTTCGACTTTTGCTTCCACTGTGCCCCCGCTGTCAGGTGGGAATGCCACCAGCAGCACGTCTACCAGCGTGCGCTTGTACTTGTGCATCTTACGATCACGCTCCAGTGACGGAATTAAGGATGGTACGTTGTCCTTGTAACGGGGATCCAGCAGCGTGGCCAGGTTAGAATGTGGGCAACTCGGCGTTCGTTGCGGAGACACTGCAGTATGTAATCGCTCATGTGTGTCAGGCTGCCCACAGGCAACAAAAAGCTGTCCTCCGTGGGAGGTTTATCGTCTGTGTCCTCTCTATCCCCCCAGCCAGTGCATGAAGTGGGCCGGAACGCGGCGGTACTCAGTACCGCCACTTCCAAAAATTGCCCTGGAGAGTACCAGCACCTCTCCGTGCGCCCAGTACGTGGGTTTCCGGTACCGGAGCGCAGCGGAGAGCTGGCAGTATCTCCTCCCTAATGTCGTTGGCTGGGCAGCTAGTGGAGGGGGGCGGGTCGTTGCAGAGTACGGCTCAGGCTGGCGCAGGCAGGGAGTTGACCTCACGTTAGGTGACGTCAACTCCTTCCCGCGCGCCTGTGTGGAGCGATCAGTGCGGCGACCAGTGACTGGTCCTCCTTGGAGTCAGGAGTCGGACGGTGCAGCAAAGAACATCGACTTTGCTTTGGAATCCAACTTCTGAAGAGTACTGGTGAGTGACAGGCACCCCCCCTCCCCCCACACACATTAGTTCCTCTCTGTACCAGTACCCCCCCCCCCCCCCCTGGCAGGGGGGTACTGGTACAGAGAGGAATTAATGTGTGTGATGAGGGGGGGGGGGGGGTCTGATGTGCAGGGGGGTACTGGTACAGAGAGGAACGAATGTGCGGGGGGGGGGGGGGGGTACTGGTACATAGAGGAACTAATATATATGTGTCTGATGGGTGGGTCTGATGTGTAGGGGGCCCCTGCACATCAGACCCCCCCATCACACACATATATATTAGTTCCTCTATGTACCAGGACCCCCCCCCCCACCACCGCACATTCGTTCCTCTCTGTACCAGTACCCCCCTGCACATCAGACCCCCCCCCCCTCATCACACACATTAGTTCCTCTCTTTACCAGTACCCCCCCACCACCACCACACATTAGTGCCTCTCTGTACCAGTACCCCTCTGCACATCAGACCCCCCATCACACACATATATATTAGTTCCTCTATGTACCAGTACCCCCCCCCCCCCACCACCACCACCGCACATTCGTTCCTCTCTGAACCAGTACCCCCCCTGCACATCAGACCCCCCCCTCATCACACACACACACACATTAATTCCTCTCTGTACCAGTACCCCCCTGGCAGGGGGGTACTGGTACAGAGAGGAATTAATGTGTGTGTGTGTGATGAGTGGGGGGGGGGGGTCTGATGTGCAGGGGGGTACTGGTACAGAGAGGAACGAATGTGCGGTGGTGGGGGGGGTACTGTACTGGTACATAGAGGAACTAATATATATGTGTGTGATGGGGGGGTCTGATGTGCAGGGGCCCCCTGCACATCAGACCCCCCCATCACACACATATATATATATTAGTTCCTCTATGTACCAGTACAGTACCCCCCCCACCACCGCACATTCGTTCCTCTCTGTACCAGTACCCCCCTGCACATCAGACCCCCCCCCCCCCACTCATCACACACACACACATTAATTCCTCTCTGTACCAGTACCCCCCTGCCAGGGGGGTACTGGTACAGAGAGGAATTAATGTGTGTGTGTGTGTGTGTGTGATGAGGGGGGGGTCTGATGTGCAGGGGGGTACTGGTTCAGAGAGGAACGAATGTGCGGTGGTGGGGGGGGGGGTCCTGGTACATAGAGGAACTAATATATATGTGTGTGATGGGGGGGTCTGATGTGCAGGGGCCCCCTGCACATCAGACCCCCCCATCACACACATATATATATTAGTTCCTCTATGTACCAGGACCCCCCCCCCCCCCACCACTGCACATTCGTTCCTCTCTGAACCAGTACCCCCCTGCACATCAGACCCCCCCCCTCATCACACACACACACACATTACCACCACACATTAGTGCCTCTCTGTACCAGTACCCCTCTGCACATCAGACCCCCCATCACACACATATATATTAGTTCCTCTATGTACCAGTACCCCCCCCCCCCCCACCACCACCACCGCACATTCGTTCCTCTCTGAACCAGTACCCCCCTGCACATCAGACCCCCCCCTCATCACACACACACACACATTAATTCCTCTCTGTACCAGTACCCCCCTGGCAGGGGGGTACTGGTACAGAGAGGAATTAATGTGTGTGTGTGTGATGAGTGGGGGGGGGGGTCTGATGTGCAGGGGGGTACTGGTACAGAGAGGAACGAATGTGCGGTGGTGGGGGGGGTACTGTACTGGTACATAGAGGAACTAATATATATGTGTGTGATGGGGGGGTCTGATGTGCAGGGGCCCCCTGCACATCAGACCCCCCCATCACACACATATATATATTAGTTCCTCTATGTACCAGTACAGTACCCCCCCCACCACCGCACATTCGTTCCTCTCTGTACCAGTCCCCCCCTGCACATCAGACCCCCCCCCCCCCCCCCACTCATCACACACACACACATTAATTCCTCTCTGTACCAGTACCCCCCTGCCAGGGGGGTACTGGTACAGAGAGGAATTAATGTGTGTGTGTGTGTGTGTGATGAGGGGGGGGTCTGATGTGCAGGGGGGTACTGGTTCAGAGAGGAACGAATGTGCGGTGGTGGGGGGGGGGGGGTCCTGGTACATAGAGGAACTAATATATATGTGTGTGATGGGGGGGTCTGATGTGCAGGGGCCCCCTGCACATCAGACCCCCCCATCACACACATATATATATTAGTTCCTCTATGTACCAGGACCCCCCCCCCCACCACTGCACATTCGTTCCTCTCTGAACCAGTACCCCCCTGCACATCAGACCCCCCCCCTCATCACACACACACACACATTAATTCAGTATTGGGGGGGGGAGCACCGGCGCCTAATAGAGTACCGGCACCTCTTTTGGCCCACTTAAAGCACTGCCCCCAGCCACGCACCAGTAATGGCCATGATGAGTTGGTTTGGATGCCACCCTGCTGTGAATACGGTTCATTCTCCTCCACCTCATCATCCTCCAGAACTGTGCTCTGGCTGGACAATTGTGTACCTTGCGTTTGTGGGTGCAGGAACCCACCCTGGGAGCCACTTGAGAATGACTGGCATGAAACCCTATGAAATAATCCCTCCTCCTCCTCCTGTGCCACATGTTCTTCCATCATCGCCAGAAAAGTTTTTTCAAGGAGGCATAGTAGTGGGATAGTAACGCTGAGAACTGCGTCATCGGCACTGGCCATGTTGGTGGAGTACTCTAAATAGTGCAACAAGGCATACAGGTCTCGCATGGAGGCCCAGTCATTGGTGGTGAAGTGGTGCTGTTCCGCAGTGCGACTGACCCGTGCCTGCTGCAGCTGAAACTCCACTATCGCCTGCTGCTGCTCGCACAGTCTGGCCAGCATGTGCAAGGTGGAGTTCCACCTTGTGGGCATGTCGCATATGCGGCGGTGAGCGGGAAGGCCGAAGTTACGCTGCAGCGCTGACAGGCGAGCAGCAGCAGGGTGAGAACGCTCAAAGCATGCACAGACGGCCCGCTCTTTCTGCAGCAGCTCTGACATATCAACGTAATTTTTAAGGAACCGCTGCACCACCAAATTCAGCACATGTGCCAGGCAAGGGATGTGCGTAGAGTTGAGCGAATACGAAATTTTAAGTTCGGGTTCGTACCGAACTTTATGGTTTTTGGTACACAGACCCGAACCCGGACTTTTTCACTTAAGTCCTGGTTCGGGTTCGGTGTTCGGGTTATTTTATTCTAATACAGATGCGTTCTCATGGTGATGGGGACGCTTGAAGTTAAAATATACCATTGGATTGGAGAAAACTCTGATCCGATGGTATATTCTAACACAGAGGCGTTCGCATGGTGATGGGGACGCACCTCTGACAAGGCGCTGCCATCCGCGGCACCTGAGGGGTTAATTGCACGGCGGCAGCTCCCTGTCAGAGGTCAGGTGCCGGGAATGTTTCTACAATGTTTGCATTGGTGGCAGTGCGCCCCCCTCGCCAGTATTAAAATCATTGGTGGGCAGTGCGCCCCCCCAGTATTAAAATCATTGGTGGGCAGTGTGCCCTCCCCCCCTCCCCAGTATTAAAATCATTGGTGGGCAGTGGACTCTCCCCCCCTCCCCGGTATTAAAATCATTGGTGGGCAGTGCGTCCCCCCCTCCCCGGTTTTAAAATCATTGGTGGGCAGTGCGCCCCCCCCTCCCCGGTTTTAAAATCATTGGTGGGCAGTGTGCCTTCCCCCTCCCCCCATCATTGGTGGCAGCGACAGTTCCGATCAGAGTCCCAGCAGTGTAATGCTGGGGCTATGATCGGTTACAATGGCAGCCAGGACGCTACTGAAGTCCTGTCTGCCATGTTCAGTTATTCAGCAGCATTATACTTACATGCGCTGTGCCCTTCCGACGCTCCTTCTTGTAACTCACAGGTCTGTGAGGCGCATTGCTTATGCTTATAGGGTCAAGTTCAGGTCAAGTTCGGGTCCCGAACCCGAACTTTGGCCGAACCCTGCGAACCCGAACATCCAGGTGTCCGCTCAACTCTAGATGTGCGTCAAACCGGCTAGTCCCAGAGCTGCTACAAGATTTCGCCCATTATAGCATACCACCAGACCGGGCTTGACACTCACTGGCACCAACCGCTCATCGGTCTGTTGTTCCATGCCCGTCCACAGCTCTTGCACGGTGTGGGTTTTTTCCCCCCAAACAGATAAGTTTTAAAACTGCCTGCTGTCGTTTACCCCTGGCTGTGCTGAAGTTGGTGGTGAAGGTGTTATGCTGACCGGATGGGGAGGTGGTAGAGGAAGCAGAGTAGGAGGAGGAAGCAACAGGAGGCAAAGAGAATCGCCCTGCAATCCTCGGTGATGGAAGGACATGTGCCAAACTGCTATCAGCCTCAGGTCCAGCCGCCACTGCATTTACCCAGTGTGCTGTTAGGGAGATATAACGTCCCTGACCATGCTTACTGGTCCACATATCTGTAGTTAGGCGGACCTTGCCACAGATGGCGCTGCGCAGTGCACACCTGATTTTGTTCCCCACTTGGTTCTGCAGGGAAGGATCTTAGTAACCACGGGCTAATCTAAAATTCCCCTCGGTCAGGAGGGGAACGTAGAGACAAAAGAAAAGTGGTGGGGGGCGCACAATAGGGTAGTATGTTCAGTACAAACTGAATTGTTTAGCAAATAGAGGTGCTCACCTTTTGGGGTTGTGCAATAATAGACACAACTCTATTGTAGGTATGTAGGTATATAAAGACCTTTTGGATCCGTGAATGCAGCCGCAGAAGAGTTGTCTTTGGGATCGGGTGCCCAATCCCCCAAAGGATGCTTATAGTAAAAAAGGTTTCTGATCAGGCGCAAAATCACAGGTTCCAATACGTCTCTGTAGGTGGATCTTCTTTATTTACATAAAAGTAAAGGTGTGTAGAACAACGCATTTCGGGGCTCAAATTGTCCCCTTCATCAGGTTAACAGTAGTCACCTGACTACTGTTAACCTGATGAAGGGGACAATTTGAGCCCCGAAACGTTTTGTTCTACACACCTTTACTTTTTATGTAAATAAAGAAGATCCACCTACAGAGACGTATTGGAACCTGTGATTTTGCGCCTGATCAGAAACCTTTTTTACTACTGCAGGGAAGGATGGCTCACCTGGAAAAGTAGTGGCGGCTGGGCACGACGTACTGTGGGACAGCCACCGCCATAAGTTTTTTTTTAAAAGTCTCTGTCTCCACCAGACGGAATGACAGCATTTCAAAGGCCAGTAATTTTGAAATGCTGGCATTCAGGACCAGGGATCGTGGGTCGGTAGGGGGGTACTTCCTCTTTCGCTCGAGTGTTTGGGAGATAGAGAGTTAAACGCTTCCATGGGACATTGTGGAGATGCTTGGTGACCCAGGTAGTGGCGTTGCTGCAGATTCTCTGTTTGCGGGGTGGCAGGTGCCACTGTCACTCCAGAGGTGGATGAAGAGGCCGAGACTGCAGCAGACGAGGAAGCAGGAGGAGCCAGAGACCTTTCTTGGTTTATGAGGTGTCTACTCCACTGCAGCTCGTGCTTTGCACTTAGATGCCTGGTCATGCAGGTTTATGCCTAGCTTCAGGCTCTGATTGCACAGCGTGCAAACCACTCGTGTCTTGTCGTCAGCACATTGTCTGAAGAACTGCCACGCCAGGGAACTCCTTGGAGCTGGCTTTGGTGTGCTCGGTGCCTTGCTGCGGTGGGCAGTAGCAGGCGTACTGTCTAGGGGGCGGCCGTTCCGCTTTTGTACCCTGCTCCCTCTTCTGCTGTGCTGGTGGCTCTGTGCGACCACCGCCTCTTCCTCCGAACTACACAGGTCACTCGCATTACCTTGATTCCATGTGGGATCGAGGATCTCATCGTCCTCCACATCATCTTCCACCTAGTCTTCACCCCTGCCCTCCTTGTTGGTCTGCACACTGCAGAAAGCCACAGCAGTTGGCGCCTGTGTTTTATCATCATCCGAGATATGCTGCGGTGGTCCTCCCATGTACTCATCCTGAAACATAAGTGGTTGGGCATCGGTGCACTCAATCTCTTCCACTTCTGGGGCAGGGCTATGTGGATGGCACTGGGAAACCCTGCTAGCAGAGTCATCAAAAAGCAGAAGAGACTGCTCCATGAATTGGGGCTCAGACTGCTTGGCTGATTTGCAAGGGGTGAGGTGAAAGACTGATGGCCATGGGCTGCAGTTACCAACTCTAATCTTTTAGCAGGAGACTGGGTGGGAGCAATGTGAAGGAACTGGAGGCACTGTCATCCACCCAATCTACTATCGCCTGTACTTGTTCTGGCCTCACCATTCGTAGAGCCGCATTAGGCCCGACCAAATACCGCTGCAGGTTCTGTCACCTACTCGCACCTGAGGAAGGTGTTTTACTTGTGCGTGTAGCTGGCACAGATCGACCACGTCCTCTCCCTGCAACAGGAGCTCCACCAGCAGCTCCACGACCGGGGCCACGTCCCTTATTTGACGCTCTCCTCATTCTTTGCGTTCACCCACCAAACTAACAGATGGTTTATGTCAGGCGACAATGTAACCGCCAATAGTCAACAATTAAGTTCACTGTGAGTAAGGCAGTTCCGGTGTCATAAAGAGGAAAAATTTCTTGAGGTCACACAAAAGTGTGACAGGTGAATTTTATACAATTACTTCACGGTCACAAAAAATGTTAGTTTGTCAACCAACAATGTAACTGCAATATTGACTGGTTGTATTTGACTGTGACAAATGCAGCAAAGGCCCCGGATGTAGGGTATTGCAAAAAATTGGTGTTTTTATAAAACCCAGAATATAATTGCACTATTTCAAGCTTGTGTTTCACTGTGACAAATGCAACAAAGGCACCAGATGTAGAGTCTTGCAAAAAATGGGTGTTTTTTTAAAGCCAGAATATAATTGCAGTATTTCAAGCTTGTATTTCACTGTGACAAATGCAACAAAGGCCACAAATATATTATCTTGCCCAAAATGGGTGTTTTTTTTAAACCAGAATATAACAGCAGTATCTAACGCTAGTATTTGACTGTGACAAATGCAGCAAAGGCACCAGATGTAGGGTTTTGGAAAAAATGGGTGTTTTTTTTAAAACCAGAATATAATTGCAGTATTTCAAGCTTGTATTTGACTGTGACAAATGCAGCAAAGGCCCCAGATGTAGGGCCATGCAAAAAATGGGTATTTTTTTTAAAACCCAGAATATAAGTGCAGTATTTCAAGCTTGTATTTCACTGTGACAAATGCAGCAAAGACAGTGACGACTCTAGGAACAATATATAGGGGGGGCACAAAGATACCACAGTCAAAAATGGGGGGGCAAAAACAAAATAAGTATAAATAAATAAGATTACAAAATACGAGAGAATTGCGGTATGCAGGGATACATTTATAATAAAACAATTTACTTACAAAAGAAGCTATTCAGTCATCTGCTGTGCCGTCCTCTGCTTGCTTCCGCGGATTCTTTCCCCTTCTTTCTGTCTCTTGTCAGCGCGCAGGCGCACTGTTATGGTGGATCTGTGGAAGACACACTGTTATGAGGGCATCTGTGGATGACACTGTTATTATGCCTCTCATTAGCCCCCATTATGCCTCTCATTAGCCCTCATTATGCCTCTCATCACTCCCATATCAGCCCCCATGCCTCTCATTAGCCCCCATATCAGCCCTTATGCCTCATTAGCCCCCATTATAAGCCCTTATGCCTCATTAGCCCCCATTATTCCTCTTATTAGCCCCCATTATGCCTTTTATCACCCCCATATCAGCCCCATGCCTCTCATTAGCCCCCATATCAGCCCTTATGCCTCATTAGCCCCCATTATAAGCCATCATGCCTCATTAGCGCACATTATGACTCTTACTAGCCCCCATGATGCCTCTCATCACCCCCATATCAGCCCCCATGCCTCTCATTAGCCCAATATCAGACCTTATGCCTCATTAGCCCCCATTATAAGCCCTTATGCCTCATTAGCCCCCATTATGCCTCTTATTAGCCCCCATTATGCCTCTGATCACCCCCATATCAGCCCCTATGCCTCTCATTAGCCCCCATATCAGCCCTTATGAGTCATTAGCCCCCATTATAAGCCCTTATGCCTCATTAGCCCCCATTATGCCTCTTATCACCCCCATATCATCTCCCATGCCTCTCATTAGCCCCCATATCAGCCCTTATGCCTCATTAGCCCCCATTATGCCTCTTATTAGCCCCCATTATGCCTCTGATCACCCCCATATCAGCCCCTATGCCTCTCATTAGCCCCCATATCAGCCCTTATGACTCATTAGCCCCCATTATAAGCCCTTATGCCTCATTAGCCCCCATTATGCCTCTTATCACCCCCATATCATCTCCCATGCCTCTCATTAGCCCCCATATCAGCCCTTATGCCTCATTAGCCCCATTATAAGCCCTTATGCCTCATTAGCCCCTATTATGCCTCTTATTAGGCCCCATTATGCCTCTAATCACCCCCATATCAGCCCTTATGCCTCATTAGCCCACATTATAAGCCCTTATGCCTCATTAACCCCCATTATAAGCCCTTATGCCTCATTAGCCCCAATTATGCCTCTTTTCACCCCCATTTCAGCCCCCATGCCTCTCATTAGCCCCCATATCAGCCCTTATGCCACATTAGCCCCATTATAAGCCCTTATGCCTCATTAGCCCCCATTATGCCTCTTATTAGCCCCCATTATGCCTCTTATTAGCCCCCATTATGCCTCTCATCACCCCCATATCAGCCCCCATGCCTCTCATTAGCCCCCATATCAGCCCTTATGCCTCATTAGCCCCCATTATAAGCCCCTATGCCTCATTAACCCCCATTATGCCTCTCATCACCCCCATATGAGCCCCCATGCCTCTCATTAGCCCCCATATCAGCCCTTATGCCTCATTAGCCCACATTATAAGCCCTTACGCCTCATTAGCCCCCATTATGCCTCTTATTAGCCCCCATTATACCTCTCATCACCCCCATATCAGCCCCATGCCTCTCATTAGCCCCCATATCAGCCCTGATGCCTCATTAGCCCCCATTATAAGCCATTATGCCTCATTAGCCCACATTATGCCTTTTATTAGCCCCATATGCCTCATTAGCCCCCATATGCCTCATTAGCCCCCATATGCCTAATTAGCTCCCATTATGTCTCTAATTAGCCCCCATTATGCCTCTCATTAGCCCCCATTATGCCTCTAATAGTCTAATTAGCCCCCATTGTGTCTCTAATTAGCCCCCATGATGCCTCTCATTAGCCCCCATTATGCATCTTATTAGCCCCCATATGCCTCATTAGCTCCCATATGCCTCATTAGCCCCATTATGCCTCTAATAGTCTAATTAACCCCTATTATGTCTCTAATTAGCCCCATTATGCCTCTCATTAGCCTTTATTATGCCCCCAGGTGCCTAATTTTGTATAAAATAAAAAAAAACACTTACCTCTCCTGCTCCTGGACGCCGCCTGCAATTTTCTTTCTCCTCAGTCGACTGTGCTCTGAACTGGCACGCACAGCGTGAAGTCACAGAGCGCCCTCAAGCTGTGCGCAACCCTGCACAGCCGACAGCCGAGGACCAGGAAGCGGTAAGTACAGAGCGTTTACCGCTTCCTGGTCCTTCGGTACTAATGAGCGCTTCCATAATGGAAGCGCTCATTAGTATTCACCGGCCATTGGGGCTCAAGAGGCAGAGCAGCTGCTTTGGGGAATCAGCGGGTGGGGCAAAGAATATTATAGGGGGGGATTGCCCCCCCTTGCCCCCCTGTAGCGATGCCACTGAGCAAAGGCACCAGATGTAGGGTATTGCAAAAAATTGGTGTTTTGTTAAAACCAGACTATAATTGCAGTATTTCAAGCTTGGATTTCACTGTCAGAAATGCAGCAAAGGCCCCAGTCGTAGGGTCTTGCAAAAAATGGGTGTAGATCGCTGAGTTTTCCCCCCACACTGACCGTGACATTATAAACCGCCGAATAACCATTATTTTGTTGTCTGTATCAGTTCAGCCATGGATGTGGCTCGCTGCACTTACTGGACAGCTGCAGGAGCGGTCTCTGAAAGTAGCTGACCTCCGCTCAACTGTCTCATAGATGCAGAGACCACTGTTGGCTGATCCTAGTAGTGGTTACCTGACCTGTCCTGAACCTAAAGTTGCTCTCCGGGATACATTCTCGGAGAGGAGTGATAATTTCATTTGGTTCAGGGAAGTGTGCAAATGGTACGTTAAGCTGCGTCCACACTCATCTGGGGACGAGAGCCAGAGAGAGTGGATGTGATTATTTCGTTACTTAAAGGGGACACCCAGTCTTGGGCTTTTTCTCTGCCGACCGGATCACAATCTCTCCAATCAATAAATGCATTTTTCGGAGCTTTAGGTCTCATCTATGATGACCTGGACCGAACCTCCCTGGCTGAGACAAAATTACGTGGCCTGCATCAGGGAGAGCGTTCAGCGGAGATCTATTGTTCTGAATTTAGGAGGTGGGCTACGAATACTGAGTGGAACGATCTAGCTCTCAGTAGCCAGTTTTGTCAGGGATTGTCTGAGAGGCTGAAGGACGCTTTGGCCTTTCATGAGAATCTTGGTTCTTTGGAAGCCGCTATGTCTTTGGCTGAACGTATTGATAGACGCCTGGGAGAGTGATCTAAGGGCCCGCTCTCTCAGGACGATCTATTACATAACGTACCATATTCCTTTGACTCTTTGTGTGAAGAGACTCAGATTACTATCCGTGATCCTTACCCTCTTCCTTTGATTCCCGATTTGTTTAACCAGATTATTGGTACCAAGGTGTTCTCCAAGTTGGACTTAAGGGGGGCATATAATCTGGTTAGGATCAAGGAAGGGGATGAATGGAAGAAGGCTTTTAATATTCCTGAGGGGCACTTTGAGAAACTGGTCATGCCTTTCGGGTTAATCAATGCCCCGGCGGTCTTCCAACATTTTGTGAATGGCATCTTTCATCACCTGGTGGGGAGGTTTGTGGTCGTGTATTTGGATGATATTCTTATTTATTCACCAGACATGGAAACACATAAGAATCATGTGAGACAGGTGTTACAGATTCTAAGGGATAATAAATTGTTTGCAAAATTAGAGAAGTGTGTTTTTGTGGTACACGAGGTGCAGTTTTTGGGCTACCTGCTGTCATCTTTAGGTTTTTGAATGGATCCTGAGAAAGTCCGTGCTGTATTGAACTGGGATCGACCCGAAAATCTGAAGGCTCTTATGCGGTTTTTAGGGTTCACCAACTACTACCGAAAATGTATAATTATTTGACAATAGTAAAACTCTTAATGGAGATGACTAAGAAAGGGACGGATGTCTCTGTATGGTCTGATCCAGCGTTGCAAGTTTTGAAAACCCGAGTCCCATATGGTCTAAAGGGGTGGTGATTTCCACCCTCTACCCAGACCTTGAGGTGAAGGTGTTAGAGGCTCAGGGAGACGCACCGGACTCGTGTCCCCCTGGGAAACTATTTGTGCCACCGGAATTGCGTCACAAGGTGTTGGAGGAACATCATTGTACAGTTCTTACAGAACATCCTGGGAGTAGGTCCACTGCCAACCTCATATCTCGTAGATTCTGGTGGCCGGGGTAGCGTAAGGGTGCAAAGGACTATGTGTCCGCCTGTACTACCTGTGCACGTGCCAAGGTGACACATACTCGATCTTCTGGATCTTTACTTCCGTTACGCATTCCATCCAGACCATGGACTCAAGTATCCATGGACTTTATCACTGCTCTACCTAATTCTTCAGGAAAGACAGTTATTCTGGTGGTAGTTGATCGCTTTAGTAAAATGGTACATTTTATTGCATTACCAGGCCTACCTAATGCTAAAACCCTTGCACAGGTATTTGTTGACAACATTGTGAAACTCAATGGCATTCCCTCTGATGTGGTCTCGGATCGCGGCACTCAATTCGTTTCCATGTTCTGGAAGGCATTCTATACTCGTCTGGGAATTCAACTTTCCTTTTCTTCGGCTTTTAAACCTCAGTCGAACGGACAGATGGAGCGCACTAATCAGAGTCTGGAGACTTACTTGAGATGTTTTGTATCTGAGAACCAGGAGGAGTGGTCTTCCTTTTTGTCTTTGGCAATCGTAGTCAGGAGTCCACTGGTGAGTTGCCGTTTTTTGGGGCCCATGGATTTCACCCGCAGTTTGGCACATTTTCTGGTTTTAATACTTCTGGTATCCCTGAGGAAAAACGTTTTTCGTCATCATTGTCATCGATATGGTGAAAAATTCTAAATAACTTGAAAAATATGGGCAACAAATATAAACGTGTGACTGACAGGAAATGTATGAATGGTCCGGACCTAAGTGTCGGTGATTCTGTGTGGCTGTCCACAAGAAACATTAAGTTGAAGGAACCTTCCTGGAAATTGGGTCCAAGGTTTATCGGCCAATATAAGATCACGGCCATTATTAATCCTGTAGCTTTTCGTCTTGAGCTTCCTCAGGCCCTGAAAATTCATAATGTGTTCCATAGGTCTTTGTTGAAAAAATATGTAGAACCTTTACAGCCATCTTCCTTGCCACCCGCTCCGGTCATGGTGGACGGTAATTTGGAATTCGAGATTTTGAAAATAGTTGACTCTTGAGTTCTCCGTGGATCCCTTCAATATCTTGTCCACTGGAAAGGTTATGGACCGGAGGAGAGGATGTGGGTGCCGGCATCTGATGTTAATGCCAATCGTTTAGTGAATGCCTTTCATAGGTCTCACCCGGATAAGGTCAGTCCAGGGTGCCTGGAGGTCACCCATTGAAGGGGGGGTACGGTCACGGACGTTCCCGTGCGAGGTACCAGGAGATTAGAGAGACTGGCGAGTTGTGGGTTAAATTGACAAGTTCCTTGTGGATCTTATTGTGTCTGTGTTTTGGTGAATGCCACACCCCTTGCTTCAGGTGTTGCTTGTTGGTAATTTACCTTCCCCATAAGTAGCCGCTTCTCTCTCTTGGAGGTTCGGTTTATAGATTTTCTTCCTGTCTTCTTACTAGCAGGTCGGTTGTACTCTGTGGTGCTTTTGGAGTTACCAGTTTTCTACTTTAAGCTAAGTCTTTTCTTATTGTATTGTGTGTGTTATTTTACCTGTTGTTTGTATCTGGGCCTGATACAGAGACTTCCATTCGTCCATCTTGGGAGGAATGGGTTGTCTCTGGTCCTAACTATATTCCAGGGCCTTATAGGGAAATAAGGGCCTAGGTATCCTGCATATGAATATTCTTACCTTCAAGGTCTATTCATATTGATAGGTAGTTAGGGCCTGGATTAGGGTTGTTTAGGAGAGGACCTGTTCCTTCCCTAGTTTCCAGGCCCAGTTACTGTTCCCCTTCCTTCCTGTGTTCAGTGTGGATTTTTCCCCCCACACTGACCATGACACCGAGCCACGCAGAAGAACGCCAATCACAGAGCCAAGCACAAATACAAAGTGACAGCAGTAGTACCCTTCATACCAGGCCCAGACCATATCTCTGAAGTTCCCGGGATGCCAACCCAGAGGCATCAATTCAAGGAGCCCAAAGCTTCTCAAATTTAGCTAGAGCCCCCTCTTCCTCAGGTTCCCTTCCAGGATGAGTAGCCAGTGTAACGGTCATGTCCACACACACACAGGGGGAAGGATAGTGACCACTGCGCTCCACCCTCACCCCTGGCCCTGCCTACTTGCCTCACGAGTCCTGATGACAGGGGACAACTGGACGACAGTCCCTAACTTAGGATACGTGCAGGGAATACAGACAAGACAAAATACGGAACATGAACGGACCGGGTCAGAACAAAGAGAGTTAAGCAGTACAAAAGGGTTAAGCAAAGAATGGTCAGGAGAAGCCGGGGTCAAATAGCAGGAGAGCAGAGAAGTACCAGAGGAGTCCAAAGAGAGTAGTCAGGTGGGAGCCGAGGTCACAATACCAGGACGGATGCGCAGTACAGGAGGAGAAGGCAAAGGATCGTCAGGGAACGGAATCAGGTAAGCAATCAGTAGTCCAACAAATAGCCAGGAACCTAGAAATTAACAGGCAACCTGTGACTAGCAGGCTGCCTGTATTTATAGTGGGGAGTGAGGGTCATGTGACGTGGCCAGCGTCACATGACCGACAGACCAACCAGTTGAGCACCGAGTGATCAGCACGGTGCTCAAGGCAGACTTAGGAGCAGGGAGCCACCCAGCAGTACAGCTGTCCTAAGAATGAGGTCAAACACAGATCCACATTCCCAAAGCTAAGCAACAGGTCTGCGGGTAATGGGGGACCGAGTGCACCTTCGGAACCCCGTTACAGCCAGTTAATCTTGGCTATGTATTTGGTTCTACTGGGGCTGCACTCGTCCAGCCAATGTTGAGCAATCAGTTTGTAAGCCATATATAACATTTTGGCCATCACCACCCTACCAGGCTCAGTAATGGTCAGGTCCTCCATACACATACAAATGGGGTCACATCCATTGTAACAGCATATAAGAAATTAATGAGTTGTATCAAAGAGCGCCAAAATCCCTTCAGAGCCGAAGATGACTACAGCATGTGTAACATATCCATCCCCCCACACCGGGGGCACTTGGAAACCGAGCAGAGTCCAATGTCAAATAAGAATTGAGGGGTTTTATAGATCCTGTGAATCAGATGCAAATGTCACAACCTATGGGCTTCACTGAGTAAGAGCTGCGGGATTCTTTCTAATATCTCCTGCTATTGATTCTCCTATATCACTCTAACATATTCTTATATTCTTTCTGGTTTGTACTTTATTCATCTCTTATAAATGAATGAAAACTGTCAGAATTCCATAAATTCCACAATTAGTTTTCCCATGATATAATAAGTAAAGGTATTGGGAAAACTCAAAACAAACTAAATGTAACAATATTCTGGCTTAATTTGCACCCAAAAATTGGTGTATGCTTTGTACCATGCTTATTATTTTTATGTTTATATGTTTTTGTAACACGCGTGACAAGGGACGTGCATTGGCATTAAGGGGCATGGCTTAAAGGGGTTATCTCACTTCAGCAAATGGCATTTATCATGTTGTGAAAGTTAATACAAGGCACTTACTAATGTATTGTGATTGTCCATATTGCCTCCTATGCTGGCTGGATTAATTTTTCAATCACATTATACTAGGCTCATTTCCAGGGTTAAGACTACCATGCAATCCAGCAGCAGTGGTCATGCTTGCACACTACAGTATAGAAAAAAAACACCAGCCTATGTGAGCTCCCACGATCCCGGCCACCAGAGAGGCCACCGCTGCTGGATTGTAGGGTTGTCGTAACCATGGAAACAAACAACGTATAAAGAGATTTTCATTAATACTTGCAGGGAACCTGTCATGTTGTATGTGCAGTCCTATCGGTGTTTGGCATGTTATAAAGCAAAACAAGCTTAGCAGATTGATATATAGTTTTATAGAAAAGGTTCAGTGAAACTTGTAATATATACAGTTGCAAGAATAAGTATGTGAACCCTTTGGAATGATATGGATTTCTGCACAAATTGGTCATAAAATGTGATCTGATCTTCATCTAAGTCACAACAATAGACAATCACAGTCTGCTTAAACTAATACACAAAGAATTAAATGTTACCATGTATTTATTGAACACACCATGTAAACATTCAGAGTGCAGGTGGAAAAAATATGTGAACCCCTAGACTAATGACATCTCCAAGAGCTAATTTGAGTGAGGTGTCAGCCAACTGGAGTCCAATCAATGAGATGAGATTGGAGGTGTTGGTTACAGCTGCCCTGCCCTATAAAAACACACACCAGTTCTGGGTTTGCTTTTCACAAGAAGCATTGCCTGATGTGAATGATGCCTCGCACAAAAGAGCTCTCAGAAGACCTACGATTAAGAATTGTTGACTTGCATAAAGCTGGAAAGGGTTATAAAAGTATCTCCAAAAGCCTTGCTGTTCATCAGGCCACGGTAAGATAAATTTTCTATTAATGGAGAAATTCAGCACTGCTGCTATTCTCCCTAGGAGTGGCCGTCCTGTAAAGATGACTGCAAGAGCACAGCGCAGACTGCTCAATGAGGTGAAGAAGAATCCTAGAATGTCAGCTAAAGACTTACAAAAGTCTCTGGCATATGCTAACATCCCTGTTAGCGAATCTACGATATGTAAAACACTAAACAAGAATGGATTTCATGGGAGGATACCACAGAGGAAGCCACTGCTGTAAAAAAAAACATTGCTGCACGTTTACAGTTTGCACAAGTGCACCTGGATGTTCCACAGCAGTACTGGCAAAATATTCTGTGGACAGATGAAACCAAAGTTGAGTTGTTTGGAAGAAACACACAACACTATGTGTGGAGAAAAAGAGGCACAGCACACCAACATCAAAACCTCATCCCAACTGTGAAGTATGGTGGTGGGGGCATCATGGTTTGGGGCTGCTTTGCTGCGTCAGGGCCTGGACGGATTGCTATCATCGAAGGAAAAATAAATTCCCAAGTTTATCAAGACATTTTGCAGGAGAACTTAAGGCCATCTGTCCACCAGCTGAAGCTCAACAGAAGATGGGTGTTGCAACAGGACAACGACCCAAAGCATAGAAGTAAATCAACAACAGAATGGCTTAAACAGAAGAAAATACGCCTTCTGGAGTGGCCCAGTCAGAGTCCTGACCTCAACCCGATTGAGATGCTGTGGCATGACCTCAAGAAAGCGATTCACACCAGACATCCCAATAATATTGCGAACTGAAACCGTTCTTTAAAGAAGAATGGTCAAGAATTACTCCTGACCGTTGTGCACATCTGATCTGCAACTACAGGAAACGTTTGGTTGAAGTATTGCTGCAAAAGGAGGTTCAACCAGTTATTAAATCCAAGGGTTCACATACTTTTTCCACCTGCACTGTAAATGTTTACATGGTGTGTTCAATAAACACATGGTAACATTTAATTCTTTGTGTGTTATTAGTTTAAGTAGACTGTGATTGTCTATTGTTGTGACTTAGATGAAGATCAGATCACATTTTATGACCAATTTGTGCAGAAATCCATATCATTCCAAAGGGTATACTTTTTCTTGCAACTGTACATTTAAATCTCTGCTCTTTCTACGCTTCTATGTCGGTCATATCAGTGGCAGCTATCTGTGTATGCACAGTCATATAGAGAAGGCTGTCAATCACTGACTAGGACCTCCAACTGGACTACTAAGCATAGAAAGGGATATACTAGTAGGGATTTAAATGAATAAAATACTAGTTATACTGAATGTTTTCTAACAAGACTATCAATCTGCTCAGCTTCTCCTGCTCCACAACATTCTGCCTGCAGATCATACTGTATTTTCAATGTGACAGGTTCCCTCTAAACAGGCCATATACATTAGATTAAAGTCAGTTAAACCAACCAATACTGGCAGGCTTGGGCAACAATGGGGCAGATTTACTACGACTGGTGTTTTCACATGCCACTCTTAGTCCGAAGTCCAGTGAAATGAAATGCATCAAATGTATTAAAGGGGTTGCCCAGCCGTTAATATTGATGAGGTCCTTAATATCTGATTGGCGGGACTCCGACACCCAGCACCCCTGCCGATTAGCTGTTTGAAGATGAGGGGCGCTCCATGTGAGTGCAGTTTCCTCTTCATTACACTGCACTTCATATCGGAAGTGCAGTGTAATACAAGTACTCGCTCGCTCCTGGCAAGCCATTTTCCCTTTGAAAAATCTTTCACAATGTGTATGTCACAGCCAGACAGCTGAGAAGCGCTCACAGGAGCTTCTCAGATCCTCCTCCTTGAATTTCTTTGTTTTGGTTTAGTTTCTCATCTCGTTAGTCTATCTCAGCTGTCATGCAGTCAGACTGATCGCTACCCTTTAAGTTCCTCCCCATAATGCAGTAGTGTGCGGCTGATGCAACTTCCTGGAGTGTGTGTGCATGCAGTTCCCAGTCCTCAGTCCTCAGTCGTCTGTAGATAAGTGCTGTTTATGTATTTATGTTTTTGTCTTTTCTGGATCCAGGTGACCCTGACTCCCTCCGTGTCAGTGTAGGGAGCCGGTGGTCGTGTCCCTTCACTATTGTAGGGTCTTCAGGTAATAGATAGCCGAGGAACGTGGATATGCGGCCATCCACCTTTGGGGTGTTCGCATAGGCTGAGCAGTGAGGAAGAGCGGCAGGTCTATTGCAGGGGTCTCCCTTTGTTCCTTAGTTGTGGATCCAGAGAGACATTGTTTATATGGTTTTGTCTTGTTTCCTGTACACCATCCGTGACAGTGTATGGGGCCCAACAGTCCCTCATTATCAATGCCATCAGGGGAGAAAACAACCAGAGGTAAGCTTGCTGAGAGTGGTGTCTAGCAGTGACCCATTCCCTCCATTGAAAAAGACAGGTATGCCCGACAGATTGCAGTTTGCATTTTCATGAGGAGGTGTGTAGAGATAGCTGTTAGCTAACAATATCTATTGTGCATAGCCAGTTTTTCTGGCTATGCACAATTATTATAGCCAGTACAATTATTACCTTTATCCAGGTAACTTTTACAGGTAAAACCCTTTAAATCACTTCATGTAATGTTCATCTAGACATGAATGCCCTCAGTTTTTTTGAATACTTTCAGCTTCAATAGTGACCGATTTTAAAAATGACCTCCGAATGTATTCATGAAAGACAAAGAAGTTGTAAATTTGTAATAAACTACACATGACTACAGAGGTTACAACCCAGGACTTTAGTTTGCCTTTATACTTATAAACCTAGTTCTTAATCAAAGATTGACTAATCTAAGTTCACTCTGAAGTTCCTCCAAAGATTTTAATGAAGGACTAATTTCATTGGACAAAGTATTAGCGGAAATTCCAACAAACTCCAAGATTTAACGGCTTTAATGATGATGATCCCAACATATTATACCAATGTAATTAGAAAGAACAGCTCACCAAAGCATGTTTCGTGGAGATTTCTGGTGGAGCACACTTCAGGAGATTCCTGCGTCTGGTCTAGATGCACCTCAGTATACAAGAAAAGACAAGCAGGATGGAATCCAACAGAATAAAAAACTCCATATAAAAGGCAAACAAATCCAAACATTAAAAGGTCTCTGCACAGTGCTTTTAAACATGGTCCTGTATCATTGTACATTATGCCATGAATAAACACTCATGGAGTCATTTATCAAACTGGTGTAAAGTAGAACTGGCTTAGTTGCCCATAGCAACCAGATTCCACCTTTCATTTTCCAAAGCAGATGTCAAAAATTAAAGGTGGAATCTGATTGCTATGGGCAACTAAGCCAGTTCTACTTTACACCAGTTTGATAAATGACTCCATCAGTGTTTATTCATGGCATAATGTACAATGATACAGGACCATGTTTAAAAGCATAAGACCAGTCGAGACAGACCAGATATGACATAACATATCGTGCAGGGAAAATGTTGATACATTTTATATAATATCTTATCCAACACAAAATGCAATACAACATAAATGTAAAAATAAATAATATTAACTTAAGAAAAAGCCATTAAAGGGACTTTATACTGATGACCTATCCTTTAGATAAGTCATCAGTATCTGATTGGCGGGGGTCCAACATCTGGGACTCCCACCGATCAGCTGTTTGAGAAGGCACCAGCGCTCGCAGTAGTGCCGCAACCTTCACTCAGCTTTCCCTAGGCCAAGTGACATCACGTTCATTGCTCACATGGCCTAGGTACAGCTCAGCCCCATTGAAGTGATTGGGGTTGAGCTGCGATACCAAGCAAAGCCACTATACAGTTGATGGCGCTATGCTTCATAAGCAGGGAGAAAGCTGCAGCGCTCACAGGAGCACCAGTGCCTTCACAAACAGCTGATCAACGGACCCCACGATCAGATAATGACCTATCCTCTGGATAGGCCATGAGTAAATAAGTCTCTGAAAACCGTTTTCAATCTTTTCTCCGGTTTAAGCCTGAAGGGGCTCATGTGTGCAGGGTATTTATCCAGAAAGCTTCTTTTGCGAAGGAGCAGGCATTGTCAATTACAACCCCTAATAGGTTTTTTAACCTTTTCAAAATCAAAGAATGTAAAAGAATCAATACCATTATGTTGTTCTACAAAATGTTTAGATACCCTAGATACGTCAATTAGTTTTTTGTTAATATATACAAGATGTTTCGCCATTTAATACAAGATACCACATATATAGAATATGCGGGGTCACAAATAAAGGGGTTGTCTGGGTTCAGAGCTGAACCCAGATATATACCCTTCTTCACCCAAGCAGCCCCTCTGAGATGAGCATCGGAGCATTTCCTGCTCCGATGCTCTCCTTTGCCCTGCACTGTAGTGATGGACAAACATCGTCCGGGTCGGTTCGCGATCAAATGTTCGTGAACCGAAAGTTTGCGGCGGGCTCCATTCACTTTAATGGCAGGCGAACCTAAAAATATATTTTGCACAAATAGTCCCACAACATGGACAGTGACATACTAGAGGGGAATCAATGACAAAAATTCAGACAAAAAATATGTGTCTTAATCATGGGACATTTTTATGCGTCTTAAAGGGAAAATCTCTTAAATGTGCCCTGTTGCGCTACCTAAATGCCCTATATAGAAAGTATATTATTGGTATATAACACCCCTGCTTCAATCAGTTTTTTGGGGGGGCGACTGGTATATCACACCAGTAGAAATTCTTTGTTCCAATAACGCTTGTCCCTCTATATACCTGCAGTATCGCAGCAGAACCGCACACAACTGCCGCACAATACAAATGCACTATAATATACTTTCTAACATAGAAAGTATATTATAACATTGTACAAGGAAGGCAATCCATTAGAATATACATGAAGATAAAACGTAACCTTTAATAATTTTACTATGAGGGTCCATTCACACGTCCGTAAGTGTTTTGCGGATCTGCAAATTGCGAATCCGCAAAACAAGGACACCGGCAATGTGCATTCCGCAATTTGAGGACCGCACATCGCCGGCACTTTAATAGAAAATGCCTAATCTTGTCCACATTTGCGGACAAAAATAGGGCATGTTCTATTTTTTTGCAGAAACGGAAGCACGGATGCGGAAGTGCGGATCCGCAAATGCGTATGCGGATACACAAATGCGGATGCAAACAGCACATTCCGGCCCCATTGAAAATGAATAGGTCTGCACCCGTTCCGCAAAATTGCGGAACGGATGCGGACCAATTTTGCGGATGTGTGAATGGATCGTCCACAAAATGGGTGCGCATCCGTTCTGCAATTTTGCGGAACGGGTGCAGACCCATTCATTTTCAATGGAGCCGTAATGTGCTGTCTGCATCCGCATTTGCGGATCCGCATTTGCGGATCCGCATCCGCATATGCGGATCACGCACTTCCGCATCCGTGCTTCCGTTTCCGCCAAAAAATAGAACATGTCCTATTCTTGTCCGCAATTGCGGACAAGATTAGGCATTTTCTATTATAGTGCCGGTGATGTGCAGTCCGCAAATTGCGGAATGCACATTGCCGGTGTCCATGTTTTGCAGATTCGTAATTTGCGTATCCGCAAAACACTTACGAACGTGTGAATGGACCCTTAAGGGCTCATTCAGATGGCCGTATGCTATCCGCAAAAATGCGGATCAGTTCCTTTGCAGATTAGATGCTGACCCATTCACTTCTATGGGGCCCTTTTCTATTCCACTGTTCCGCAAAACAAATGAAACATGTCCTATACTTGTCTGTGAAAATTAGGACATGGCCCCATTAAAGTCTATGGGTCCGCAAAAATACTGAATGCTATCCTTTTTTAAGGACATGCTGAACTGTCGGCAAAAAAAACGGATCCGCATTTTTGCGGACAGCATACGGCCGTCTGAATGAGCCCTAAAAGATATCCCTCAAAATGAAAATAAATTTAATTAAAAGTAGGTAGGCAGTAACAAGTGCTCGGCGGCACCAAATCAGAAACCATATGTCCTACCACAATCCGGGGGGTTCCAGTGCACATCCATGAATCCCGGAGGGAAAGCAAAAAACATCCATCCCTGGGCTAGATGATGATGTGGTATTGAAGGACAGGGTGGACAAAGTACTGTCCCTGATATTGCCCTACAGGGGGGTGCTATTCTGGCCCTGATAGACTAATCACAGACCACCCGCCCTGTTAAGAGCGACCCCGTCCGGAACCTTACACTATATAAAAATGGCCCTAGTAAGCCCCCAGCCCCTAGGCCCCTGACTTCCAGGTGATCACTATATAGATCTATGTGTTTTTGACTCATTATAAAAGTATATTATAAGTATATCGCACCCCTCTGTGTATCACACCTATCGATAGAACACCTATACCAGTCCTTAAAATGACTTTTGTGGCCCTATTAGCTAGTGTTTGGTGTCCCTGCTCCACACAGCAACCTCTCCCTACACTGGCAAAACACTGAATGTAAAATGGCGGCCAGATCAGGTTTATTTATAAGGTAGGGGGTATGTCCATGTGCTGAAACGTCTCAATTGGCTGTCCTTTACCACCTGATGGATGTGTCATGGGTCAAAGTTCTTCACAATGTAAAAGAACATGGCAGGCGCGAATATCGCCATATGTTCGCATGTTCGGCGAAACGCGAACACGCAAGTTTGCCGCGAAACGACCGCCAGGCGAACCGCAAGGCCATCTCTACTTGTTTGTTTACAAAATTACACTGCTAGGCGGAGGCTTCCATCTAGCAGTGTTCCCTGTGATGTCAATGGCGCGATTCAGCGCAGGGCAAGGGAGAACATCAGAACATGAAATGCTCCGATGCTCATGTCAGAGGGGCTGCCTGGGTGAAGAAAGGAATATGTCCTGGTTCAGCTCTGAACCAGGACAACCCCTTTAATAAATATATTTTTTACACCATCAGAAGAAACAAATCAGACTTTTTTTTTGTGTATTTACAAACACTGCACTGGCCCCTACTCACGGAAAGAACCCTGTTTGTGAAAAACCCTGGGGATGAAAATGAATTCAATGATTTTGGATATACAACAACATCCTAGTTTTAATATCTGTTGTAATTTTTCCATCATGGTTGAATACAGGAAGATACAGTATACAGTTATACATGAACAGCAGTCAAACATTGAATAGGACCAGCCAAATGACTACTAATGCCAGAATAAAAAGGGAAATGACAAGTTTTACTGAATCTTTTCCCACAAAACTATATATCAATCTGCTCAGCTCCTCCTGCTCTATAACATGCTGTCTACAAATTGCACTGTATTATAAAGATAACAGGTTCCCTTTAAATTACATAATAAAGCAATGTAACGGACCGTTTCAGCAGACAAGGGGTTAAAATCCGTTTAGGCGATAAGCCCCTTTCTGAGAGACAGGCACAGCTACTTGCAGAACACCAAACTCCCGAACTGGATACAAAGTAGCACTCCAAACTGGAACCTCACGAATAGCTGCTAGCAGACGAACAGGAAAAGACTACAATCCTGGCAATCGGTCTTCTAACAGCATACAGTGAATCCCCCCCAATAACGAGACAAGGCTCCGTGTTGAAGGTCAAGCAGTGGTCTGACTGTACTTGAAGTACAGCCTCTTTTATTCACAAAAAACAAACATAGTACTGCCCACAGGGGTTTGAAATACAACCAATCAGTAATTAACAACACATACAATGTAACTACAGCAACCAATCGTTCACGCCCCCAGAGGACCAGAATGAAGACTGGGACATAGGACAACATATCCCCACAATGCATCATGGTTTCCTCCTCTCTGTCCAGACAACCTGAAGAGCAATCCAATTATCTCTGAGGACAAAGGGAGATCGCCAATACACATGTGCAGACAACAGAACAGACATCACCCTTTAAACACACAATGGGACAATGGCACAATAGAAACACACCCAGCATATTCCCTCCCCTTATCCTGAGAGGAGACTCAATTATACATACAGTTAAACATACTTTCTACCCAACTTTCATAACTCTAAAACCATACATCACATTCACATAAAAATTACATATTCGCAATCAATCCATTCAGGGGAACAACATATTAAAAAAATGGCATGAATCAGACCAGGGGTTAAAAAGTTAGTATATGGCCCATAATCCAGGGGCAAGAGGCCAGCAGCCAGTCCTCTCCAAAGCCCAGTGGCGAGGTTGGTTTCGCCACAAAAGCATACATGACTCAACCAAAAAAGGAGAACTTTAGGCAATGATCTTCCCATTTCTTCAACTTTCAGATCAGTTAGTCAAGAATTCATTTTAACCGCTAGTTTTGTAACCATAAATTCTACAATTCTATTTCTCCAAACATCTGAATGTATAAATTGTTTTTTGTAATTTTTGATGACTATTTGAAATAAGGTTGTTTTTATGGTGATATAAAGCAGTGGTATCTAACACATTTGTTTGTGTTCCCTTAATATTTTTAGAGGTTTGTTCCAGCACCTGAAGAATGAGTAATTCATACATAGGGGTATGTGCTAGTGGTAGGAAGGAAATTCTTCCCTGCCCCTGTGACGAATACCACCCCTCATGCCCGCTTGACGTCAACTACGACGAGCTCATGAGACGCGGTATTGGTCCCTGGTTACTAAGACGTGATGTTACGCCCTCCTGGAGGAGCTTGTAAGGTAAGCTTGGTACAATTTACACAGACACCTTCTGTCCACGCGGGCACAGAGAGGCAACAAGCTGAGAGAGCCTTTTCACTGCCGCAGTGAAAAAAGCACTGTCTCAGGCCAGGGTAATCTGCCACCAGCTTCTCGTTTGATAAAAGCCCGGTCCGCTAACGGGATTATATAGGGTGAGAAACCAACCCACGGTAGCTTATAACTAGGCCGAAACACTGACGTGGGGATTCATGATCGAGATACAAGACAGCACAAGATTAAATTATATATTTAATTGCCTTAAGGGCACACTAGATATAACACTATACACACAGAATATATACAGTGGCCTGAGGTTACAAATACAGGTAATATGGTACACACAGGATTACACAGAGTACAAGTCAGTTACCGGGTAGATGAATGTTCCTTTAGGTTAGGATGGTGTAATAGTCCTTGGCTGCGGTCACGTGGGAGGAAGTGATGTCAGCTGTTTCCAGGTCTCTCCAAATACATGGCACGATGTGACCACCTTTCAGAAAAAGACACGCCTGCTTGCTGGCACAAGCCTTTTTACCTGTAGCCCTGGGAGTGGCCCCCCTTTCCTGCTGATCCTTGCAGCTCAATGACCCACAAAACACTTTAGGGTTCATAGCTCCAGACCAGAACGTCACAGGGGGATGGTTCTGGGACCAACAGATCCACCTGGGTTCCGGCTACAAGTAGAGTCCAAACATGGTACCGTTGGTTTCTGTGGTGAGATATGTATATCTCCCTTCCCTGGCATCCCACCACCAAACTAAGACCATGGGCATGTTCATCGTGGCCATCGGGACACAAATATATATCTTTTTTTTTTTTTTTTTTTTTTATTCTTTATTGTTTTCTTAGACAAGTGGATAAATTTCGTAACGTACAGTTTATAATTAATAAATAATAAAAAGTGCTTATACACAAGATTGATACAATTAACCCCATTACCCACCCACCCTCCCCCCCCAATTCACTGTTGCGAGGTCCGACCATACCTTTGTTGATAATACAAATTGCCGGGGATTAAGGGGCGGAGATCCAACCCATTCTAGTTACGCTTTGGATTTTCTTGCTATTCTACCATAGACATTGATGGTGTCAATCAGGGCCAGCCACTCTGAAAAACTAGGGCTATTATTGGTGCCCCAATATTTGACTATCAGGGCCTTTGCGGCCATAAAACCCTCCAAGCAAATTTGTATCTGGTGAGGCATTAAATCACTAGGGGAAAAGGAACGCAGGAGTATTGCCTGCATAAAGCAACGATCCAGTTGGACTCTGTGTCTTCTAGATAATTCCTAATAGATACAGGTCCAAAAATGACTTATTTCTGGGCACTTCCATAGTATGTGACTCAGATCGGCATTTTCTGCCAAGCACTTCCAGCACTCATCCTTTTTTTCTTTATATATTTTGGCGAGGAAGGTGGGGGAGTAGTATAGGCGATGTACAATGTTGAACTGGATCAGTCTATATTTCTGGGAGATCTATACTTTTTTTATATTTTTGTATACTATGTCCCAGTCCAAGATACTCCCATCGCCCAGTTCAGCCTCCCAGCTTCCCTCGCTTCTAAATGTTATTGTTTCACCAAGAGAATCCCGAAGCCTGTGATATATTTGGGAGAGTGTGAGTTGTGTATCCTTAAATTTAAAACAATAATCCAAAAAGGAGTTTGCCCTACTAGTCAAAAGGCATTTATCCTGAGTGCTCGTAAATGCGTGACTAATTTGTGCATATCTAAAAAAGTGACAGTTGTGCCTTTTATTAATTTATCTAAGGGGATAATATTGCCATGTGATTAAATGTGAGTTAAACGGTTGATACCGCGTGAATTCCAATATTTGTAATCTGCAATTAACATAAATTCATTTAAGTTATGATTGTGCCAAAGTTGATTAAAGTGAGTGGGATATGTTACGCCTAGTAACTTTTTGATTTTATTCCAGACCTTATTTAACGTATCACTAATTAGACACAGTTTTTTTCTTTTCCCCGGGTGACCAGTCTCCAAGATAGAAAAAATATCCCCATACCTACGGCCCCTGAAAGTCCTTTGACAGGATACTTAACAACAGGGCATGTTGGTGATCCCCCCCGTCCCACCCACCACATTATCTGAGCTGCAATGTAATATCCCTGAAAGAAGGGGAGGGAGAGACCACCATCTTGCTCAGAAAGCCAAATATATTTTATTTGATCCTAACCCCTACCCCTCCCCCAGATTAACTCATTCAGCAATCTCTCCAACAGGCCGAAGAATGAATCGTCGATCCATATCGGACACGCAGTCAGAGGGTATAGAACGATGGGGAGGATCACCATCCTGACCAATGCGATCCTTTCCGCCTGTGACAGAGGCAGCTTCTGCCAAGTGCGGATCTTCTCCCTCACCTTGTTGATCATAGGGGTAATGTTTAGATGATTGTATCTAGTCAAATCCGCGCTAATTCTAATACCCAGATATCGAATAGTGTCGGTAGGTTCAAGTGACCTAATACCTAAAGGCCCCTCAGGAGGTGGTCGAACAAGAGGGAGAAGTTCAGACTTATCCCAGTTTACTTTATATCCCGATAATGAGCCATATTCTTCCAAAATGTTCATAACAGATAGGACTGCCTTCCATCCTTGTTTCAAGAAGACTAGAATATCGTCCGCATAAAGACTAATTTTATCTTCCTCTTCTCTCCCTCCGAAGCCAATAATCTTATTAGACTGTCGGATTCTGCATGCAAGGGGCTCTAAGGCCAGGGCGAAGATCAGAGGTGAGAGAGGGCAGCCCTGCCGCGTGCCTCGCTGTAAGGGGAACTGTTCAGAATCAATACCGTTAATCTTAACGCTAGCGGTAGATCCATAATAGAGCAATTGCACCCATTTAATAAAGTGTTCACCCAGGTTCATTCTGTCCATACACATTCAGGAGACCTTATTTTGTTGCGTTTCTGCATATATTTATATAACCAGTGCATCGTATTTTATTTCTTTTAGGGTTTTTTTAACATTAATGTTTTAATTGTAAATTGTATGCATTGCTGCTATTATTCCATTTGAATTGGCGGTTAATAAATAGTTGTTTGATGTGAACCACATAGTGGGTGCCAGCCGTTTTTCTATTTCATTCTGTCCATAGTTCCCCACAGAAAGGACCACTCCACCCTGTCAAAAGCCTTCTCAGCATCCAAGGACAGGATGGAGCGGTCCTCCCTGTCCCCAATATAAATGTTAAGGAAGGCCCTACGGATGTTAGATTGTATATTTCGTTTTGGGATAAACCCTGTCTGATCCGGATGGATCAGACAGTGAATAACCCCCCTCAACCTATTAGCAAGCAATTTGGCTAATATCTTGTAGTCGATACTGAGTAATGAAATTGGGCGATATGACCCAATTTTAGTCTTATCTTTATCCTTTTTCAAGATCAGAGAAATGGAAGCCTCCCTCAAAGAAGGAGGGAGTAAACCACTCCTCCAAGATTCATTGAGCGTTTGAAGAAAGAGATGCAGTATCACTTTGCGATATGCTCTATAAAGTTCAAAGGGCAGGCCGTCTCTGCCTGGAGTCATATTACCTTTTATGCTATCGACGGCAGTCTCCAGCTCCTCGAGAGTGATTGGTAAATTTAACCTGGAACAGTCTTGATCGGAGAGGCGAGGGAGTACCACGCTGTCTAAAAAGAGAGCCAGGGCTCCATCATCCTCCCCGAGGTCCGACTGATATAGTTTTGTAAAATGTTCTATAAAAGCTGATTTAATATTTAAATGATTGTTAGTTAAGGAGCCGGAGGGCAGCTTAATTTGCTTTATTGAGGTTTGACTCTTTTGGTTAGCAATTACAGATGCCAGAATTTTGCCTGATTTACCTTTTTCAAAGAAGGCTTGCTGACCTGCAAAAAAGGACTTATGTTGCGCTTTTTCATATAGGAAGGTCTGATATTTTCTCTTAGCCTCCATTAATGATACTCGGGCATTTTCCCCATTCTGTCTGGCCAGGTCTGCCTCCAGATCCCCAACCCTCGCAGCCAGTTCCTTTTCAGTATTAGCATATTCTGCCCTTTTTCTGCTAATCCTCATACAGTATAACCCTGTATCATAGCCTTCAGGGAATCCCACACATGATGTACATGTGTAGATCCGTAATTTAGTACCCAAAACACTGAGATGTAATTTCCGATCCTTTCTTGTTCACCAACCACATGGATCCAATGTGGGTTTAACCTAAAAGGTTTTCTACCGTCTGAGTCAACTGTCGACAACAACATTGGGGTGTGGTCAGAGATGCAATGTGGCTCGTATTTAATTTTTTGGATCCTTTCCAAGAATTCTGAACTTGACAAGGATAGGTCTATTCTAGACATAGCCTTGCAAGATCTGCTAAAACAGGAGAAGGCGATTTTCTTTTCCATACATATACTGCCACACATCCGTGAGGCCCATCTCCTGTCAGATCCTGCTAAGGTTCGTGGGCTGACCATTAAAGCTCCCCCCTCCACTAAGCGCAGATACTCTATCCTTGTTGTCCATAACTGCATTAAAGTCTCCCTGCACTAATATAGGACACGCATCCCTCTTACATACATATTCCGCGAGCTTCCTCAAGACTTCAGAAGAGAAGGGAGGCGGGATATATACAAACGTGAGTACGCATACCAGTCCCATCCATCGGCCATATAAAAATACAAATCTTCCCTCCTTGTCAATCCATTGATCATATGGATCATAATCTAATTTTCTATGGATGTAGACACTTACTCCACGCGCATAGGGAGTGGTACTCGTACTGCGTCCAAGGTTTTCGCATAAAATACAGTTTTTCAACAGTTAAATGCGTCTCAAGTAAACCCACACAAATATATATATAATTTGCGCCTGTGATGGCCGGGCGATTCATAATTCCTTATAAATCACCAGTTCCATGCTGTCTGCTAGATTTGATTGAACTGGGGAATGGCTTAGACCCCCTGCAGGGAGGTTTTGCTGCAGGATCCGTGCTCTCTGAATGGAGATGTGAAATGTAACCAAATGTGGCCTGCTAGGAGTTTTCTGCTATCTGGCTGGGGCTTTGAAGCAGGGCTCTCCTGTGGAGTTCACTACCTCTGCTATCTTTCAGCAAATGGTGGGTGTGAGGACATGGCTGACAGTAAATATTTATCCATATTCCTGACAGCCCCCCTCAATATCAATATCACTGTATCCCAGGGATCACTGGACACCCTTTCTCCTAAAAGGTGTGGGTCCCAGAGCTAGCATGTCCACAGAAAATCATAGGAAAACCACAAGAACTGACAAAAAATGCCTTTTCATAATAACTAGGGATGAGCGAACTTCATATTTTGAAGTTCGAGTTTGTGTTCGGGTTGAGGTATATGCTGTATTGCGTTATGGATTCTGTTACCACGGACCATAACGCAGTTCCATGACGGAATACATAACGGAATGCCTTTAGAGGCATTCCGTTATTCATTCCGTCATAATAGAAGTCTGCGGCCTGCATAACGGATCCGTCTGGTTCGCTCATATGAAGTTCGCTCATCCCTTATAATAACCATTTAAATCTATTTAAAATGCTGAGTACACATTGTTTTAAATGGCTGCAGAATGCCAATCACTGGCTGCAGTGGTGATCACCCTCAACCAGTGATTGGCTGAGCAGGCATTTTCAGCCATTTCCTGTGTTGAGAGCAGCATGGACTGGAGCAGCACCAGATCAGCAGAGCAGGGGATTCTGGTAAACTCTGGTTGGATGCTATGGGTAGCTAAGACAGTTTTCTGTCAGACAATTTTGATAAATGAGGCCGATGTGTTTTTCATCTGCTGCACTGTTTCCTTGGCTGACCATTGTGTCCTTGTGCTTCTTTAAAAGAACTTGACCAGCACATCCTAAAACCCCAGTCTGTTTCAAAATATTTGGCTCCAAATTTATTCTACAGCGGGACAACGACCACAAGTCGCAAAAAGTCGCAAAAAAGTCGCAAGAAATGCGCAATTTTTACTCCAGTGAGGACCATGCTTATTTTATGCGACTTTTTAATAGAACATGCGACTTTTTCATAAAGACGTGCGACTTTTGTAAAGCTGCTTACTGACGGATAAACTGCTACCGTCAAACCACATTTATTACAGTCTTAAAGGGCCGATCATAAATCTGACTTGGCTAAAACTGACTTTAGCCATATGTGAAAGAGGAGTAAGCTGTCAGAGGAAAGATACATCTGGCCCATTGACTTTAGTCAATTTAGTGATAAATGTCACATATGTAAAAACACATGTTCCTTGAAACCTGCCATAACACCTTAGACAAATGTTACTCAGGACCATGTTAAATCACCTTAAAGGGGTATTCTTATCTCAGACAATGGAGGCCTATCACTAGGATAGGCCCCCATTGTCTGATAGGTGTGGGACCCACCTCTGGGACCCACACCTATCTTGTAAACACAACTGGCATGCGCAGCTGCCCTCCATTTATTTCTATGGAGACACCAAAAATAGCCGAGCCCCATAGAAATGAATGTGAGCAATAGGTCGCGCAAGCGCGGTATGCTCCCAATCACTTCTATGGGGAGAGCACTTGGTGGTGTCCGGACCCTTGGGTCCTCCCGCTACAACTTTCCTTGCTCCATTCACGATAAAGGTGTGGGACCTGCACCTACCAGACAATGGGGACATATCTTAGCAATATGCCCCTTTAATAGGTATGTAGGAGTCTGTTTCCGATAGGAAGCATTCAGGAACTATGTTTCTGAGAGGAATCTTCCTCCTAAATGTAAACTTAGCACAAGAATATGGCTTTAATCTGCAGGGCATAGAGCCAACTTTGTGATTGCCTTTATGTAAGCTTCTATCCACATTCACATTCCTAACAGAGTATTCATCATGCTAATTAAAGCCACAAGCTGTTCGTTTGGAAGCCAATCCCCCGGGCATGAAATGTCTGCACAAATCAAGCATTATAAACACAAGCCCCCAGCTTATTCCATTGTGTGTCTGCTGCTCCTGCCACTCCTGGTCCTCAGCTGAGGACCACTAGAGCTAACAACGCATGTAGTGTGTGCTTGTCACATGTTACTCATATGCTGCAAGGAACACTGCATTTCATTTAAAGCCTCTGCTATTCACTGTGACAGATGTCAACTGAAACACCCATCTGACTTGTCAATCAAGTAGCTAATATTGGATCTATGTCGGGAACTGAATCTGAATATCAGTATAGAGATGGATTCAGACAGGGTTGAAACCATATTACCCATAGGCAAAAAGTCCCCAAGTCTGGTCTTACATGCAGATAGTTTATGGTGTCCCTGTTTTTCATTTTAATTAAATGCTTGTAGTAATCCACTTGTGTAACATAGACTTCGGGGAGAATTTACCATTCCCTTTGCGCTAGAATTCTGGTGAGAAAAAAGTCACAAATTTCATTTTGTGCAAAAATGTGTGACTTTTTGTGACTTTCAGCTGTCCTCACAACTTTTCAAAAAGTGGGTATAAAAGTTGGTGTAGTGCGCTATTCTATGTAGTTTTTTATCAACTTTTTAAAAAGTTGCAAAAAAGGAGCAACTTTACTCCAAAAGTAAAATCTCTAAACAAAAGTGTTAGTCTTAAAGAGGCACTCTACTTTCATTAAACTTTTGATATGTTATAGGGACATAGCAAAAGTTTAGATTGGTGGGGGACTAAACGCTGAGACCCCCATCAATCTCTAGAATGAAGAGAGAGAAGCGGACACTTAGGCCCCTTTCACACAGGGGCGAGTATTCCGCACGGGTGCAATGCGTGACGTGAACGCATTGCACCCGCACTGAATCCTGACCCATTCATTTCAATGGGGCTGTGTACATGAGCGATGTTTTTGATGCAGCACTTGTGCAAAACGCAGGTTCCATAGAAATGAATGGGGCTGCATGAAAATCGCATAGCAAGTGCGGATGCGGTGCGATTTTCACGCATGGTTGCTAGGAGATGATGTTAGTAAATAGGGATGAGCAACCCCGGACCCTATTAAAGTCAATTGGCTTTATTATTTTCCCTTCTAACACGGTTATAAGAAAAAATTATGGCATTCTTAATACAGAATGCTTAGTAAAATGTCCATTGAGGGGTTAAAAAAAAAACTCACCTCATCCACTTGATCGCGCAGTCGGTATCGTCTTCTTTCTTCTTCCTGCAGGACCTGCAAAAGGACCTTCAAACGTCCTTCTATCTTCATTCATCAGGACCTGCGCTGATGTCAGGTGAGCGAGTTTTCCGCGCGGGTTGACGTGAACGCATAGCACCCACACTGAATCCTGACCAATTCATTTCAATGTGTCTCTGTACATGAGCGCTTTTTTTCACGCATCAGTTCTGCGTTGCGTGAAAAACGCAGCATGTTCTATATTCTGCACTTTTCACGCAGCCCTGGCCCCATAGAAGTGAATGGGGCTTCAGTGAAAAACGCATTGCATCCGGAAGCTAGTGCAGATGCAATGCATTTTTCCCTGATGGTTGCTAGTAGATGTTGTTTGTAAACCTTCAGTTTTTTATCATGCGTGTGAAAAACACATCAAAGCGCATTCCACCCGCGTGGAAAAAACTGAACAACTGACGCAATCGCAGACAAAACTGACTGAACTTGCTTGCAAAATGGTGCGAGTTTTACTGAACGCACCCTGAACGCATCTGGAGCCAATTCGTCACGCTCGTGTGAAAGGGGCCTTAGCACGTTCTCTGTCCTCACTGCAGGACAGGAAGTGAGACAAACTCAATAGAAAGTCTTTGGGCCGATCTCATGCAGAGAGAAGAGAGAGCGCACTAAGGGCATGCTTCTCGGCCCTCGTTCTAAAGATCGGTGGAGGTCTCAGCGCTCAGACCCTTACCGATCTAAAAATTTGAACGCAGACTCCGCCCTAATCATAGACAGTTCAGATTCATAGTTTACAGCAGCAGTGGCGTACTTAGAGATGTAAGTTCCCCATAGCAAGGTTTTTGCCTAAACCCTCTTCAATGACCCTTGGAACAATTTTTTTTTCAGCCCCATTTGCTAAAAATTGTTCCTTTAGAGGGTAGAGGCCTGACTAAGACTAGGCCCCCTCTTGCCCTGGGCCCCATAGCAGTCGCATGGTCTGCCGCTATGGTAGTTACACCCCTGTACAACAGGTATTTCTGACTGTTATATGTATACACTTTCCATATAGTATATAATATATATATATATACAGTACAGACCAAAAGTTTGGACACACCTTCTCATTCAAAGAGTTTTCTTTATTTTCATGACTATGAAGGCATCAAAACTATGAATTAACACATGTGGAATTATATACATAACAAACAAGTGTGAAACAACTGAAAATATGTCATATTCTAGGTTCTTCAAAGTAGCCACCTTTTGCTTTGATTACTGCTTTGCACACTCTTGGCATTCTCTTGATGAGCTTCAAGAGGTAGTCCCCTGAAATGGTCTTCCAACAGTCTTGAAGGAGTTCCCAGAGATGCTTAGCACTTGTTGGCCCTTTTGCCTTCACTCTGCGGTCCAGCTCACCCCAAACCATCTCGATTGGGTATCCTCTGTCGAGGGTATCCTCGTATTTTTTCAGTTCATTACGTTCGCACGTCGCAGTGCGTTACACCTCGCTACTTCACATACACTAGGTCATAGGTATTGGTGCTGCGGGGGATGAGGAGTGGATTTCCACCAAGCACGTGGTTAGCAGCCGCATTGCATACACATAGTCTCTACCCTGACTGGGGTAGGGGGAAGTCTGAGTGTTGTTAGGTTGATTGGTCACCATTGTCCTCGAGTTCCCCGCTCATACGTCATACGACACGTTGTCTTGCCACGCTCCTAGTCATTTACCCGCAGCATCTCAAGTGCCGCGACGTGCATACTGTGTATTTTTATGGGTACCTTATTGTACGTTTGCCCCCTCTTACACACGTAGCCTTGCACGCCGAGACCTCAGTGTGATATGCCTGTTCGTTCCAGGCCTCGGTCACGTCTCGGTTAGTTAGTCTACACCTGTCATGAGCCTCATTCTGCCCCACTTCTGTGTGTTGCCATTACGTTGTTCACGGTCTTTGTGTTGTCTGGTTTGTCGGGTGTTTGGTGGTGGCTCAGAGCAGGTTGACTTTTCCTCTTGTTACATTCTTCGCTTCTCTCATTCACATTCACAGGATGTCTCGGGCTTTGGATTTAGATGAGTTGGTCTCCGTTCCGCCTTCCCCTGCCAGGGACTCCGAACACGGCAGTACTCTGTCCCTACGAGCATGGACCACCCCCCGTCTGACGGCTGAATTACGGCATCGCAGGATTTTGTTTTCGGCCACTGCCCGCAAAGCTGAACTGTTTCGATTATTGTTTCCCGCCCCAGCTGCGGACGGTGCTGCGGCCTCCGGAGTCGAACTGGTCTCCCTGCAAACTGTGGCCACTTCCCTTACGCAAAGCCATACAGTGTTGAATTCCCTTAACTCCTCTCTCCAGAATTTGCAACAGCGTATGGAGTCCGTGGAGGTGGCAACCTCCGGCCCCCCGGCCACTGCTGTCCCGGTGGTTCCCGCAGCCCCCCCAGTGCTCTCAGGTATCTCTGCTTCACCTCTCTCTATTACTCCAGCTCACTTTGTGCCCCCTAGCATTAGGAAGGACATCTTGGAGGGGAAGGATGTGAACCTCGCTTCCTTGCTGTTGGCATCGCAGGACATGACCGAGAACAAGGCCTTTGCCTGCGGGGACGTTTCGGTGATCCTTAAAGCAAAGGATCCTCGTCTCAACCGTAAGCTGTCCCTGCCCGAGTTCATGTTGGCATTCAGTGTGTACAGAGACAAGGTTTGTTTGGTGGGGCCCAACAGGAGGGAGGAGTTGGACTTGTATCTGTACCGGGTGGTGGAGTTGGGTCACAGGTATGGTGGCTGGGCATTTTACGACTACCACAGGTCTTTTTCAGCTAAGGCAGGGGCCACCCTGGCTCAGTTCCAAGTTGTTATCAACTGGGGCGCGTGGACATGGAGCTGTTCTGCCATCATTTTGCAGGTTTGAGGACGCCGGCGTGTGCCATCTGCCAGTCCTCCTCCCATGCCACCACTTGGTGTCCCTCCGCCGAGATCCCGCCTGTAACTTTAGGCAATGCCGCCTCCTGCATATCTGTGCTCTGTGCTTTCGGGCCCACCCCAAATCGGCTTGTACCTTGCGGCAGGGGGATTCAGCGTGACTAAGCAGGGTCGACGTAGGGTTCCTGAGTCACTGTCTGGTAGGTCACCCATCCCCGTCTTTCCGTGACCTCCTGGTCCAGGGGTTCACCCTGGGGTTCCACATGGGGTTCATTGCCTTGCCCACCTCCTCTTTTGAGTGCAGGAATCTGCTGTCGTCCTCCCTGGATCCGGACGTCGTTGACGGATTGCTGGCTCAGGAGCTGGAGAAGGGTTTTCTTATTGACCCCTTTGTTGCCCCCCCTTTCCGAACTTGGAGGGTGAGCCCTGTTGGCCTGGTTAGAGGTAAATTTTCCAATAAACCCTGCTTAATTTATGATTTGTCTGTGCCTCATTCATCCAGTGTTCCTAGTCTGAATTCGCTGATCCCGTCGAGGAGTTTTCGCTTAAATATTCCTCTGTGGATCAAGCGATTAAGACAATTATCCAAATTGTCCAAAGCAGACATTTCCGATGCTTTTAAGCTTCTCCCGATCAGGCCTTCTCTTTGTCAGTGGCATGGTGTCAAGTGGAGAGACGGGTATTACTTTGCCACAAAGCTTACTTTCGGTTCTAAGAGTAGCCCGTGGCTGTTTGACAGGTTCACCCAGGCCTTGAATTTGATTCTCACCAACGTGGTGGGCTGCCAGTCAGTAATCCACTACCTGGATGACTTTCTTCTGGTTGAGAATCCGTCTCGGCCCCCTGTGGATCAGCTGTCACTGCTGTCTGCTGTCACTGCTAGCCATTTTCGCCAAATTGAATGTCCCCGTTACGGCCCATAAGATAGAGGGTCCGGATACTGCTGTCATGTTTTTGGGTGTACGGTTGGACACGCTGCGCATGCAGGCCAGTTTACCCTAGAATAAATTGGACAGGATCAGGCTCGTCAGCCGCGCCATGTGCCGGCTCTGCCACCACCAGTCTTTGCCTGGCATGCTTAATTTTGCCATGCGTATTATACCGCAGGGCAGGTCCTTCATCTCCAGGTTGCTTGCGCTGCTGCCTTCGGTTCCTGATGCAGAGTCCTTGGTTCACCTGGACCCATGCGCACGAGCGGACCTGGCCATGTGGGAGGAGTTTTTCAGTTTCGTGGAACGGTGTGTAAATGTTTACCCCGCAGGCTTCGGCGGATTCGCCTCGTGCAGGGGCGTACACAGAAATCATTGGGCCCCATAGCAAGAATTTAGATTGGGCCCCCATGCCCGTTCCTAGTCCCTCCCACTGGCTCCTCTCACTACCCTCCCTAACTTCTCCCCTGCCCCATCTCGTGCAGCAGTACTCACGCTGGAACCCAACAGACCCATTATAGTGAATGGGATCCGGTAGGTTCCAGCAGTGTTCAGCATATATTGACAAAAATCTGGGGCATTACATGATGTAATACCACCCAACTTTCCTGCTGTCCAGCATGGCACATGCACATGAGAAAAGACATTAGAAAAGTTTGATGAAGTGAGTGTCCCCCTTCCCCCATCCTCTGTGTCATGCAGGACAGCTGGGATACAGTGACATTACTTGCTATCCTGCATGACACATGTGCAGAGACATGAGTCTTTGGGAAAGCTGAGTGAACCCCTCCCCCTGCCTTTCCATGTTCTTATTATCTGCTTTTATGCCTTGCAGGATAGCAGGAAATCTGAGTGACATTACATGATGTAATAGCACCCAGCTTTTCTGCTGTCCTGCATGGCACATGTGGAGAGACATGAGAAAGCTGAGTGACACAACCCTCATATCTTTTCATGCCTCTGCACTTGTGCCATGCAGGACATCAGGAAAGCTGAGTCACATTACATAATAGCACCCAGCTTCCCTCCTGTTCTGAATGGCATATGTGCAGAGGAATAGCCTGGGAAAGCTGAGTGACCTTGCCCCCTTCCACACACATACACCTCTGCACTGTCCTCACCTACAAGTCGTCACTTACTTCATTACTGGTTGTGGCAATCCAGAGGAATCAGGCGGGGGCGGAGGTAACAGGCAGGAGGCGGAGCTAGGAGGCGGGGCTAGCAGACGGGAGACAGTTAGGAAGATAGACAGGGGCGGGGACTCTCCTCCACTGCAGGGCCCCCCCTTCCTCACGGGCCCCATAGCAGCTGCGTGGTCTGCCTATATGGTAGGTACGCCACTGCCTCGTGTGGTTACCAATGCTGTAGCCTCGAGGGGCTATGCGGCCATTTTTGGCCCCCACTGGCTAGCAGCCCCCTGGTCGGAAGAGGTTTTGGAGATTCCAGAATTTGCGAGGACCTCTTCCCTTTTCGAAATTTACCCTATCGTGGCTGGTATGGTTGTCTCTGCAGCATAGTTTCAATATATCCTGTTCGTTTATGCACTGTCACGATTTAATTTCCCCCTTTTTTTCCAACAGCATCCAGAGGCAGACGTTACAGTCACTCCGGTGCCACCTTTCTCTCTACTGATTCTGGACTGACCTCTCACTGGGCCACCGCCTGCCACATCATTGAGAAGTCGTTATCTGAGAACACAAGGAGGGCTTACACCTCAGCCTGGCACAGGTTTCTAGAATTTCAGGAGAGGTACCCGAGACGAGATTCAGGCAACATCAGATACATACTGTCATTTGTATCGTATTGCCACACCAACCTGGGTCTTTCACATAGTACCATCAAGCTGTATTTAGCTGGGGTGCAACATCACATGTCACTCCGGTACCCCGACAGACCATCTCTCTTTTCAGTGCATCCGGTTAAGGCCATACTCAGGGGAATCCAGAACCCACCTTCCCATTATGGCGGGCATTTTATGGGATCTTGATCGTGGGCTGTCGCGGGCACCTTTCGGTGTACTGCCCAGCCTGGTTTTGAAGGCGGCTATCTACCTAGCCATCTACGGGTTTCTAGGGCCCGGAGAGTTCACGGTTACCATGCTGCAGGGCCACGCTCTTGCCAGGAGACAGCTAGTTTGTCACCCCACCTTATTTTCACTATGTTTGGAGCATTCAAAGACACTGCAACCTGGCCAAAGCGTGGAGGTCAAGTACTTCCCTTCACAGAATGCCTGGTGTCCAGTCAGAGTTCTGGACCAGCTCCTAGCTGCTCTCGGTCATTCCTCTCCGGACAGTCCCCTGTTGCCTTTCTCAGGAGGTCCACTCAGTTCCGCACACTTCATTAAACATGTCCGCATCCTCCTAGCCAACAGGGGTCTCAACCCCGAGCAATATTCTGGGAATTCCTTCAGGATAGGGGCAGCTTCTGCGGCATCCAGGCATGGTGTTCCAGTGCACATCATTAAGCAGTTGGGAAGGTGGAGTTCAGGGTGTTATGCTAGGTATGTGCCTGATCCACAGCTGGAAATGGCACATGCATTCTCCAAGCTTCTGCTGTATTTGCTACTTAAATAAATGTGAGTGGTTTTTGCCCCCTTATTGCATACTGACCATAGTGACCGTGGCACACCTCAGGTCAAGGTTAGGTAGGGTCATCATCGGGACGATTGAGTCACTCCACCCTCTCGTACCCCTTTCAGCAGTATTACTTTGAGTATGCACCCTTATTGCATACTGACCATAGTGACCGTGGCACACCTCAGGTCAAGGTTACATAGGGTCATCATCTGCATGTTACAGGTACGAATCAGTGGGGCTCAGACTACAAATAAATATATATATATATATATATATATATATATATACAGTATATACACAGTTCCAATCATAGGAAAAATCGTTCATCCTCATACAGCCACGATAATCACTGACTGTAAATATAGTTAATGAAAAGGAAATGATCTGGAACAAACATTTCTATGAACGTTCATTTCCACTCATTCCCCAGTAATACTGTCAGCTGTAAATGGGCCCTCATCTGACAATCTTTCTCTCCTACCTCACAAAGCTGTTATCTGCCTATTACTGTATTTGCTCACAAGCTGTTATAGAAACATATGTTACAAAAGCATTTACATTTGGAGCTGGTTATACACACGCAACAATACGCTTGCTATACATCAGTTGCCACTTGCATTCTTTCTTTGCTACTTTACCAGCACCAGTTGACCTTCTCTCCGAACTATAGAGTCTGCTTTGTATGCTGCCAACATTCTTTAGTCATCATAAAATGGTATCTATTTTATACAATTTCACAAAACAACCCAGATTTAGGGTACTTTCACACTAGCGTTTTTCTTTTCCAGCACTGAGTTCCATCATAGGGGCTCAATACCAGAAAAGAACTGATCAGTTTTATCCCCATGCATTCTGAATGGAGAGCAATCCGTTCAGGATGCATCAGGATGTCTTCAGTTAAGTCTTTTTGACTTTTCAGGACGGAGATAATACCGCAGCATGCTGCCGGAAAAACTGAACCAGTATTGCAATGCATTTTTCTGACTGATCAGGATCCTGATAAGGGTACTTTCACACTTGCGGCATGACGGATCCGACAGGCTGTTCACCCTGTCGGATCCGTCCTTCCGCTATTTCGCCGTGCCGCCGGACCGCTGCTCTGTCCCCATTGACCATAATGGGGACGGGGGCGGAGCTCCGGCGCAGCACGGCAGTGCACGGCGAAAGGTCGCATGTCCGACTTTTTAGTCCGGCGGCCTCTCACCGCGAACTGCCGTACTGCGCCGGAGCTCCGCCCCCATCCCCATTATAGTCAAGTTTAAAAGTACCCTAAGTCTGAAAAATGCCTGATCAGTCAGAAAAAATGGCATGCGTTTGCATACAGTTTGCCTGATCAGGCAGGCAGTTCAGGCAACGGAACTGCCTGCCGGAATCAAACAACGCAAGTGTAAAAGTACCCTTACTAATGTGTCACTGCCTAAAATAGGTCTAAAAAGTGCAAATTGGCACAATTTGGCACAACTGGGGTTTGCTAAAAAGCAGACTTGCTAAAAAGCAGTGGGGCTTTATGGCAAAGAAGATGTGCCCTGACATGCACCATTTTGCAAAAATTGCGCCATAATTCTGGTGTAAAATTCTGTCTCAAACTAAGTCAACCAGAGTCAGACTCTATCCTTGCACCAGACTTACCATCCAGCCTGAGTCCCTGTGATAAATCTGGTGCAGGTCTAGAGAGCCTGTCTGAATTTACATCATTTATAGGATTAGCAAATCTTAGCCAATGATGCTTGCTTGATAGGTATACTTGACATAAAAATGGGCTTTGATATATATATATGTGTATATATATATATATATATATATATATATATATATATATATATATATATTTTTATATATATATACTGTATGTATATATATATATATATACACTCACCTAAAGAATTATTAGGAACACCATACTAATACGGTGTTGGACCCCCTTTTGCCTTCAGAACTGCCTTAATTCTACGTGGCATTGATTCAACAAGGTGCTGATAGCATTCTTTAGAAATGTTGGCCCATATTGATAGGGTAGCATCTTGCAGTTGATGGAGATTTGAGGGCTGCACATCCAGGGCACGAAGCTCCCGTTCCACCACATCCCAAAGATGCTCTATTGGGTTGAGATCTGGTGACTGTGGGGGCCATTTTAGTACAGTGAACTCATTGTCATGTTCAAGAAACCAATTTGAAATGATTCGAGCTTTGTGACATGGTGCATTATCCTGCTGGAAGTAGCCATCAGAGGATGGATACGTTCTCATTCTGCTTACGCCAAATTCGGACTCTACCATTTGAATGTCTCAACAGAAATTGAGACTCATCAGACCAGGCAACATTTTTCCAGTCTTCAACAGTCCAATTTTGGTGAGCTCGTGCAAATTGTAGCCTCTTTTTCCTATTTGTAGTGGAGATGAGTGGTACCCGGTGGGGTCTTCTGCTGTTGTAGCCCATCCGCCTCAAGGTTGTGCGTGTTGTGGCTTCACAAATGCTTTGCTGCATACCTCGGTTGTAACGAGTGGTTATTTCAGTCAACGTTGCTCTTCTATCAGCTTGAATCAGTCGGCCCATTCTCCTCTGACCTCTAGCATCCACAAGGCATTTTTGCCCACAGGACTGCCGCATACTGGATGTTTTTCCCTTTTCACACCATTCTTTGTAAACCCTAGAAATGTTTGTGCGTGAAAATCCCAGTAACTGAGCAGATTGTGAAATACTCAGACCGGCCCGTCTGGCACCAACAACCATGCCACGCACAAAATTTGTCACAACCAGACAGCTGAGAAGCTCTGACAGAAGCCTTTCAGAACCTCCTCCTTGAGTTTTCTTTGTTTTGGTTTTCAGTTCCTCATCTCGTTAGCCTCTCTCAGCTGTCATGTGTTTGGACTGATTGCATCCCTTTATATTCCTCCCCATAATGCAATAGTGTGCGGCTTACACAACTTCCTGGAGTGTGTGTGCATGCTGTTCCTATTGCCCAGTCTTCTACAAAGATAAGTGCTGTTCTTTTATCTGTGATTTTCTGTTTGCTGGATCTTAGTTGACCCTGACTCCCTCCGTGTCTAGTGTAGGGAGCCGGTGGTCGTGTCCCCTCACTATTGTAGGGTGTTCAGGTGGTAGATAGTCGAGGTACGTGGATATGCGACCATCCACCTTTGGGGTGTTCGCATAGGCTGAGCAGTCGGGGAGAGTGACAGGTCTCATGCAGGGGTCTCCCTTTTGTTCCTTAGTTTTGGATCCAGTGAGTCATAGATTCTTTTGTATTGTCTTGTTTCCTGTACACCATCCGTGACAAAATTGCTTAAATCAGCTTTCTTTCCCATTCTGACATTCAGTTTGGAGTTCAGGAGATTGTCTTGACCAGGACCACACCCCTAAATGCATTGAAGCAACTGCCATGTGATTGGTTGACTAGATAATTGCATTAATGAGAAATAGAACAGGTGTTCCTAATAATTCTTTAGGTGAGTGTATATATATATATATATATATATATATATATATACTGTGGCAATGTGAATGGTGATGGGTGCAGTAAAGTCCCGGGGAAGCATGAAAAAGGGGTGTTGTTTGCACCAGGAGCGTGTCACCAAGGGGCCCGGCCTTGGTGGAGTAAAAGCCCTAGATATAGGTGGCCACCAAGTTAGTTGGTGGACACCAAGACAGTTAGCTTACCTGGTTCCAGCTAGTCCGGGGCAGGCTTTTACTGGGAACAGGCAATGTGTTGGGTGGGTGCCTGTTCCCCATGCTCCGGTCCGGGATTTTGAAATATGCCCATGTCCAGGGATGGTATTTAATCCTGTTGCTGGACTTGGGTGTGGCTCCCAGACTGGGGAAGGAGACAGAGTGCAGCATAAGTGAAATAGAAGCAAACCTCAATGATGACCAGGTATAAAATAACCTGAATCTAATGCCGTATAGTTAAAAAAGGAAAGCAAAGACTCAGCATAAAAGACCGTGTGCTATATCACCCAGGATGGAGTTACCCCTTTCTTTGATTGCTGACTCAACTGTCACCCATGCTGTATTTTTGGTCAATGGCTGGTCACTGTACCGTATATAATTAATTCCATTGATTATTATCTTTTATATTTGACACATGTGCTATCCCAGGGTGGCGTTCTTTTTCTGCTTCTGTTCACTTTTTAACGGCATATCACTTATTGCTTTATATTTTAATCATGTTACAATAAAATTCTATTTTTACATACGGTACTATGAGCTCCGTTTCCTTGTTTTTTCGCTTGTTTCACTCGAGAGCTAGTACCGAGTCACAACTACGGGTGTCCTTTTGGTTGCATCGGGTGGACACTGTCTTCTACTTTTTGCCAATTGGCCACCTTTGGTCTTTATTGTTTTTTCTAATGAGTTTGTCTACAGTCTGATCGCTTCTGACTCGGGTTGAGCTAACACTTGGATGTACGGGTTTGCCGGGTTCGGCCGAACTTCGCCGCAAATCTCGGGTTCGGGACCCGAACTTGACCCGAACTGGACCCCGAACTCCATTGAAGTCAATAGGGACACGAACTTTGGGACACTAAAATGGCTCTAAAAAAGCCATAGACAGGGCTAGAGGGCTGCAAAAGGAAGCAAAATAGGGGTAAGAGCAGGACAATTGCCCTGCAAAAAAATGTGGATAAGGAAATGAATTAAAATAACCGAATTTAAAAAAAAGTAAAAAAATTATGATCTTGAACTAGAAGGCGGAGGTCAAAGTGGAGTAGGAGGTTGAGGAGGCGGTGGACGTGGCGGTGTAGGTGGAAGCGGTAGTGGAGGAGGTAGCCAACACTGTTTTTGTAGTTTTTTTATTTAAATTTTTAAATTTTTTATAAATTTGGGAAGACCCCAAAACATTGGGAAATATCAAAAAGAAAACAAAGAGAAAGTGCGCTGGAGTATATCAATCGCTGGGTGAGGCCGGTATACTTGTCTATTCTGCATAAGGTACGGACAAGTCCTGTGGGATCCATGCCTGGTTCATTTTAATGAATGTGAGCTTGTCCACATTAGCTGTGGACAGGCAGCTGCGCTTGTCTATGATCACCCCCCTGCCGTGCTGAATACACTTTCGAACAATACACTGGCCAGCACCTCCAAGGCGTAAAGGGTAAGCTCAGGTCATGTGCCCAATTTGGGACCCAGAAGTTGAATGGGGCAGACCCATCAGTCAGTACGTGTAGGCATGTGCACACGTACTGTTCCACCATGTTGCTGAAATGCTGCCTCCTGCTAAGACGTTCCATATCAGCTGGTGGTGCTGGTTGTTGTGGCGTACTGACAAAGCTTTTCCACATTTCGGCCATGCTAACCCTCCCTTCTGAGATGCTGGTGTAGTGTCCCACTAGGTAAATGTGGGCACTACACAAGGGTCAATTGGGCCACGTTGTTCTCCACCTCCTGTGGGACAGTGGCAGTGTATTTCACAGTACATTTTAATGCATTTTAATGTGTATTTAATGTGTATTTTTCCTGTGATATGTGCAGCAGGCCTATTATGGTGTAGTTTAACATCCTAGACACTAGATGGAGCTAGGGAGCCCCTAGTATATATACTTAGACCCAGACAGGGAGGGGTTAGTCTGTAGTCAGGAGTCTGTGGAGAGACAAAAGTAAGAGGGCACCAGCCGGAGACAAGCTGAGGGCCTCCTCCTGACATGCAGCTAGACAGCCCAGGCTTCTAGTTGCCACCAGGAGGCTAGTGAAGGATTATAGCCTGCCTGAAGTTCCTGAGCCTCTGTTAGCTCAGAAGATTCACCCCAAGAGAAGAGTTTGCCTCCTGGGAGAAACCTTCAGTTCCTAACCAAAGCAGAGCAGAGCCAGTGTTCCAGCTAGTCAAGTAAGCTGAAGGGCAGAAGGATCATTAACCTAAAGCAAGGGATATATACCTGAGGAGGATTGCTACGAAGGATAAAAGCCAGCATTAGGGCATATGGGCCTTGGGATAGAGACAGACAGGAGTTCTGAAGAACAGTGTACAGTATTTCTGAGGAGAAGGTACAGCCTGGTCTGTGAGTGTTGTTTAACCCTCTGAGTATCTTGCAAAGAACATTGTTGCCTGCCATTGATGTAAAGCCTGCTTGTGATGTGATACTGCTATGTGGAACTGAATCTATAAAAGACTGTATAAAGTTAAACGTTTTCCAGTAAAGAAAAGTTTGGTTCACCCCAACAACGTGTACCTCACTTATTATTACTATCAACCGGTGTGCCACCGTTACAGGCACTGGCGTCACGAACCTTAAAGGGACCTTGCCCTAGGCACATTAAACATCTGCAACATCCAGGGCACCTCACCCACCATCAGGCCTGGTCCCTATATACAGAGAGTGCCCCAGAGGACTTCTGTGCCAGCCTCTCCATCACTGCTGTATGCCTGCCCAGGGTCTTCCTACAAACTGCGAGTACCCCATAGCAACCCTCGTTTGCCTACGTAACCGTGACCTCACATCGCTATACCCTGCAGGCCTGCGTACTGCACTGGCGGTGCCCCAGCTGCGTTGGTGACTTCTTCCTCCTCCTCTGCCTTCGCCTTGTGCTTCCACTGAGCCCCCGGTGTCAGGTGGGAATGCCATAAGCTGCGTGTCTACCAGCGTGCGCTTGTACTCGCTCATCTTCCGATCACGCTCCAGTGACGGAATTAAGGACAGCACGTTGTCCTTGTAGTGGGGATCCAGCAGGGTAGCCACCCAGTAATCAGCACTGGTTAGAATGTGGGCAACTTGGCGGTCATTACGCAGGCACTGCAGCATGTAGTCGCTCATGTGTGCCAGGCTGCCCAAAGGCAACGACAAGCTGTCCTCTGTGGGAGGTGTATAGTCCGTGTCCTCTGTATCCCCCCAGCCACGCTCCAGTGATGCCCATGAGCTGCTTTGGGTGCCACCCTGCTGTGAACACGGTTCCTCCTCCTCATCATCCTCCTCATCCTCCAGAACTGTGCCGTGGCTGGACAATTGTGTACCTGGCCTCTGTTGGTGCAGGAACCCACTCTCTGAGCCACTTGTGAATAACTGGCCTGATAACCGTGGAAATAATCCCTCTTCCTCCTGTGCCACATCCTCTTCCATCATTTTCTTCAAGGAGACATAGAAGTGGGATATTAACGCTGAGGACTGAGTCATCGGCAATAGCCATGTTGGGGGAGTACTCAAAACAGTGCAACACGGCACACACGTCCCACATGGAGGCCCACTCGTTGGTGGTGAAGCGGTGCTGTTCTGCAGAGTAACTCACCCGTGCATACTGCAGCTGAAACTCCACTAGCGCCTGCTGCTGCTCGCACAGTCTTTCCAGCATATGCAAGGTGGAGTACCTTGTGGGCGCGTCGCATATGAAGCAGTGAGCTGGAAGGCCGTAGTTACGCTGCAGCGCAGACAGGCGAGCAGCAGCAGGGTGAGAACGCCGAAAGCGCGCACAGACGGACCGCACTTTCTGCAGCAGCTCTGACGTATCAGCCCAGGCCCAGAGCTGCTATGAGGGCCGGGCTTGAGGCTCAGTGGCACCAACCACTCATCGGTATGTTGTTCCATGCCCTTCCACAGCTCCTGCGCGGTGTGGGGTTTTTCCCCCAAACAGATGAGTTTCAAAACAGCCTGCTGTCATTTCCCCCTGGCTGTGCTGAAGTTGGTGGTGAAGGTGTTACGCTGACTAGATGAGGAGGAAGCAGAATAGGAGGCAACAGGAGGCAAAGAGAAACGTCCTGCAATCCTCGGTGGCGGAAGGACATGCGCCAAACTGCTATCTGCCTCAGGCCCAGCTGCCACTGCATTTACCCAGTGTGCAGTTAGGGAGATACAGTATAACGTCCCTGTCCATGCTTACTGGTCCACGTATCGGTGGTTATGTGGACCTTGCCACAGATGGCGTTGCGCAGTGCACACCTAATTTTGTCCGCCACTTGGTTGTGCAGGGCGGCTGGGAACCACGTACTGTGGGACAGCCACCACCATAAGTTTTTTTTTAAAGTCTCTGTCTCCACCAGACGGAATGACAGCATTTTAAAGGCCAGGAATTTTGAAATGCTGGCATTCAGGGCCAGGGATCGCGGGTGGGTAGTGGGGTACTTCCTCTTTTTCTCCAGTGTTTGGGAGATGGACAGCTGAACGCTTCCATGGGACATTGTGGAGTTGCTTGGTGAAGGTGACGGACGTGGTGGCATTGCTGCCACATCCTCTGTTTGTGGGGTGTCAGGTGCCACTGTCACTAGAGGGGGAGGAAGAGGCCGAGACTGCTGCAGAAGAGGGACCAGGAGGACCCTGAGATCTTTCTTGGTTTTTGAGGTGTCTACTCCACTGCAGCTCATGTTTTGCACTTAGATGCCTGGTCATGCAGGTTGTGCTCAGGTTGAGAACATTTATGCCTCGCTTCAGGTTCTGATTGCACAGAGTGCAAACCACTCGCGTTTTGTCATCAGCACATTGTCTGAAGAACTGCCATGCCACGGAACTCCTTGGAGCTGGCTTTGGTGTGCTCAGTCCCTGGGTGCGGTGGGCAGTAGCAGGCGTACTGGCTAGGTTACGGCCACTCTACTTTTGCACCCTGCTCCCTCTTTTGCTGTGCAGCTGGTGCTGTGTGACCACCACATCTTCCTCTGAACTGAACACGTCACTCGCATGACCTTGATTCCATGTGGGGTCTAGAACCTAATCATCCTCTACATCATCTTCCACCCACTCTTTACCCCTGCCCTCCTTGCCGGTCTGCACACTGCAGAAAGCCCCAGCAGTTGGCACCTGTGTTTCGTCATCATCAGATATGTGCTGCGGTGGTCCTCCCATGTCCACATCCTAAAACATAAGTGGTTGGGCATCAGTGCACTCAATCTCTTCCACTTCTGGAGCAGGGCTATGTGGACGGCCCTCGGAAGCCCTGTCAGCAGAGTCATCAAAAAGCATAAGAGACTGCTCCATGACTTAGGGCTCAGACTGCTTGGCTAATTTGCAAGGGGGTGAGGTGAAAGACTGATGGCCATGGGCTGCAGGTGCCAATTCTGCGCTTTCAGCAGGGGACTGGGTGGGAGACAATGTGAAGGAACTGGAGGCACTGTCAGCCACCCAATCTACTACCGCCTTTACTTGTTCTGGCCCCACCACTCATACACCGATATTCGGGCCTACAAAATAACGCTGAACGTTCTGTCGTCTACATGCACCTGAGGAACGTGTTTCATTTGGGCGTGTAGCTGGCACAGATCGACCACATCCTCTCCCTGCAACACGAGCTCCACTAACCCAAGTAGCACCACGACCAGGGCCTAATTTGATGCTCTCCTCATTCTTTGAGGTCACCCACTGAACTCATGCAGTGCAGGTGGTACTTCACGCAATAAATGGGTATATGACGTGCACCTAACTAACAGACGGATTAACTATATTAATTTCCCTGTCATGTATGCAGTGCAGGTGTACTTCACGCAATAAATGGGTATATGACGTGCACCTAACTAACAGATGGATTAACTATTAGATTTGTTTGTCAAGGGTACAAAGTACAATGTTGCATTGCACCCACATAAAAATCGCTATAGGTCACCCACAGAATTAACAGCCTGATTTATGATTAGCTTTCTGTGTCAGGGGTGCAAAGATGGTGTATTGCACCCACAAAAAAATCGCTGTAGGTCACCCACAGAATTAACAGCCAACACTACTTCTGACCCCTCACCCTAGCGATCGGAGCTGGGAACCCCGTCGATCAACACTTCTGATATGTCCCTATGACATATTGAAAATTAAATAAAGTGTAGTAACTCATGTAGATTGTAAGCCTTCACGGGCAGGGCCCTCTCTCCTTCTGTAACTCGTCTTGTTTATGATTAGTGCAATTGTCTGTATTATGTATGTATACCTCTTCTCATATGTACAGCGCTATGGAATGAATGGCACTTTAATAATAAATATTATTAATAATAATAATAATAATAATAATAACTCTTTAAATGTAAGCATGGGAAAGTCACACGGTATAAAGAACATACTTTGTCACGCTACATTCCCTCCTGTTTGCTGAGTGAAACAATTGGGTCATCCTGAAAGTTGCTTGCTGTGCTTCCTTTGTGTGAATGTTAGTCTTGGACACCTACGGACCCTGCTGATATTCCATCCAGGTCGTCATGTACTATTTCCCAAGGCAAAGTTTTAAACATCCTTTCTCTTTTATCCTGCTGATTCTCCTTACAGATGATCTGTCACCATTCCTGTTTTAGTACATACTCTTATTCCCCATAAAATAACAATTCTGGATCTTTTCTTAAAACTCAGCTCTGTGATGTTTCTCTGTTATTTCGTGGAAATTTATAAATAAATTGCCAACTTCCATTCCAACAGTGTGTGTCGATACATAGTCTGACACTGGCAGCACTGATTGAACAGTGTGAGAGTATGCAGTGACACACCACTCACCTTGTAACATTTGGTAATCTATTCATAAAATCTCAGTAGGAATAACGGGACCATTTACAAACATCTTTACACCAGTTTTTGGCCTAAAAATATCCCTTTTTGCAACCATTTAAATGCCTGTGCGATAATATTTTGTCGCATGGGCGTTTTTGCACCGTGTTTGTCACTTGGGAGTGGGAAGGGAGTGACAGGGATGTGGCAGGGGCCGGGACATCGGGCCCGACACATTTACTATCTTTTACACCTGGAAACAGGCATAAAAGCCTAGTAAAAACTACTCCAGTCAGGGGCTGGAGTCGTTTTTACTCCAGGGGCACGTACTGCCTGCAGTGTGCCTAATTTCTGACCAGGCCGGAGCCTTCTCATAAATTAGGGGGTACATTTATTATGACCGGCGTTTTAGACGCCGGTCATAATAAGCCCTATACCTGGCGGTGGATCCGCTGGAGTTATAAAGGGTCACTGGCCTCTTTATAACTTTGGCAGATCCACCGCCGCTTCTAAATGTAAAACAGCTTACTTGCTATCTTACATTTAGACCAGTTTCTATGCCTAAAATAGGTGTAGAAAATGGTAAATGAAACAGGCCTGCCGGCTCATCCCCTTCCCCACTCACACCATGCCCACTATTTTAGACCTGGCATAAGCAGGCAAAAGTCGCAGATTATGGTGCAAAGGACCTTGCAGTGCAATCTGTGCCATAAATACGCCTAATTTAGGTGTATTTCTGTTTCATAAATGACCCCCTAAGTGCTTTCTCCACCAGCACAGGAGGGGGAAAAAAGACCGATGTAAAACTCTGGTCTTTGTAAATCTTAGAAAGGATGCTGCAGAATGGGGAATACAATAATTCACTAAAACAGACATGTCGGGAGCGATTACAAGTTATTTTAATATAAGAAGAACGGCTGACCCGTTAATGAAAAATTACTGAAAAAGCTGAAGACTAGAAGAAAAGAAAAGAATACTCTACATGAATATTTTAAAAATGTACTTCTATGCTGAGATGTGATTGTTTAAAGTTACAGGCCCAAAGTGAGAGGCTGCACTACTGCCAGGCTGTGGTTGCAGCATACCCTTTCTGATGTCTATCAGATGAAGACTCAACATCCATATTACACATATCCTGTTACCTACCTCCCCAGGTTGTTTAACGCAGCTTTATATACTCATTCAGATATTTCTCTTACGGATTGGGGATAAAGATTTTCCTTGCAGGTTTTGCCATACATTTCTTTCAGTGTGTGATTCTGAAACTGGTGTAAAGTAGAACTGGCTTAGCTGCCCATAGCAACCAATCATATTCCACCTTTCATTTTCTAAAGGAGCTGTGAAAAATGAAAGGTGGAATCTGATTGGCTGCTATGGGCAACTAAGCCAGTTCTACTTTACACACGCTTAGATGAATCTAAGGAAGAAAAGTAGATCCTTCTCATATACTTTCTTTCCCTTTACAACCCATGCCTGGACAAAACCAGCACAAATATACTCTCAAACACTATTCACACGGAATCTTTTGATACTGGAAATCCGGTGCCTATTCCGCCTCTATTAGCTGCCGGTCAAAATGGGGGGCTGCACATCTGTTCCTTACTTTAAGGCAGGGCGCTTCATATGGGTTTAGATGGAGCATAGCGGTACCTCTTGTTCCCCTTCGTGCAGCGCCGGACCCCATTCTCACTGGGATTTCTTAGAAATATGAATGGAATGTTGGAAAGATTCTTAAGAACACAGCGTTCTTTCCTGAGATGGAGGACTGACGTCATCTATTGACTGCATGTAGCTGCGGAAGGAAGCATAGGCTTATTTCTAACCTGTTCGCCTCCTGTACTTTAATCTTTCGAAAGGAAAACTTTATTACATAAAACATCATCATAATTGTTCTGAGCCTAAAAAGTACAGGCAATCAAAGCATGCAGTCCTATCTGCTGTACTGAACGGTGAACATGTAAAATACCCATGCTGGTCTATGCTTGTCTATTGTCTGTTATGTCAGAACTGTCTCTGCATATTAAGCTATAACCCAATGAAGTGTGCACTTTATATATAGCTTAAGCTTATGTATGCGGTTAATCCTGACCACAAAGTAGTCCCGATCTACATTATGTAATCATTTACCTAAGAAGAATCTGATCAGAATCAGCTGTATAAATGGGACATATTGGTGCAGCAATTTTCTGGCAAAAATAAAAATTACAAATTTGGTCACATGCCTCTTCTGTGCAAAAATGGGTGATTTCTCATCACTTTGACCAACAGAGAATAGAGGCATCTGTGGCCTAAGATGTAATGGCGTAATTATAGCTAAAATCTACACCATCTATTTCATTTGGTGCATGAATGCCTAGTAGATGTGCCAAATTTATTAAGACGAATGGACTTCTTAAAACATTAGGTGCGTCTTACTTCAATGGACTTTTAGGGCCACACAGTCAGGTTTCTGTATGCAGTTTTGAAAGCCTAAGGAGATTGTCATAAAAGGAAATGGAAAGTATAAAGGCCATATTTGATTTCTCCTCTTTTTTTAAGTCACTCGTGGCCTCCAAAACTCCATGCAGAATCCTGACCATGTGGCCAATGAACAAGTTATATATATATATTTTTTTTAAAGTACACTTTTAATGTACACATTTTGTGGTGTCCTGTTTTTTGCAGCCCGCATGATACTATGATACATATGATTATACAGGATTTGTAGATTCTAATCATGTAGAAGTCTGCATAGGAGCTGTAGCCACAAATCAATAGAACACTCAATACTATTCATGTTTTCTTTAGAAAACATTAGAACAATAATAAAAAATAAAAAAAGTTGGACATATCTTATGCTTATGATATAACTGAAAAGATAAGTAGAACCACTGCAATGATAGCGAGCACTGGACCAATTAGTCCGGCTCCAGTCTCTCGGAGAAAGATGAGTCTAGGTGTTTTCCTTCCTACATACTAAGAATGCAACGTCTTGCAAATGATATCACTTACCTACATACATGAGTTCATTGTGTTTCACAATCATGTTAGAGCAACATTGTAACTGATATGAATGGTTCTTTGTTCCTTGCGTCCGCTAATGTCTACAAGCAGCTGAATTAGCGACACACATAGACTGAGCCTTAGAACAATGGTGATAACATTCCCAGGCACAACGGTTACAATGCAAGAACTGTACAGGCATTGTGCTACTGGTAATAGTATGCATTTGGGTATTTCATGCTAGCAGCACAGAAAGAGCTAACACTGCCGCAAATATTTTCTCTTGCCCACACACACGTATTCAAATGGTTCAGAAAAAAGGGTATGTACATCTATAGAAAGAAAGACAAAGCACAAAAGTTCTTGAAGAGAAACCAAATTCCAGCTGTGGTTTGATGGACAAGGTGTATTATGTTCCATTAATGAAGCATAGTGATAGCTGATATCTACTAATTAGGATTTTTGAGGAGTCTGACAACCCTTTTCTGTATATGCTTTTATGGAGAATGGCTCTCATTCTGGTAGACCCACTCTGACCATGTATTACATTTGTTATAATGGGCGCGTGGAAAGCTAAGCTTCCCTCTAGCAGCTGCTGCAGGAAAAATTAGCAGCTGACGGCATAGCGTCCCAGGTCATAGGTGGTGGTGGTTGAAGAGGATGGGAGAGGTGTAGGAGACAATAATGATGGTCATCATTCTCATGGTGGCTATTCTCTGCTCCAACGTTCTGCAGTAAAGCGGAGGTGGGCAACCCTTCTTCCCCTCTGGGCCCACCTTGGACTTTCAGGGTATCCTACCTGGTAGTGACTGGGGTGCCCTAAGGTTAAAGGGGTATTCCAGTTATATTAAGTTATCCCCAGGGCCTCTGTTCTCATGATGTGTTGGGTCCCAGTGGTAGGATCCCCATTGATCTAATAGTTATCCCCCATCCCCTAAAACTTAATATAACTGGAATACTCCTTTAAGTGAGCAGCAGGGTGCTAGGCAGGAGAACAGGTAAAAACAACCTGGCTCAAGTGGCGACACAAATGACCAGGCCATCTTGATTATAAATAAGTAAATAGATACAGTAAATAATCTCTCCTTTACTGAATAGATGATGGGAGTTACAGTACAAACATAAGCAGTAGACACCGTTGTCACGTACTTCACAGAGTACGCTTTTCCCAAAGGCTGTGTATAGGACCTGGCTATTATAATGGTGGTCCTTCCTGAGTCTCTTTTTCCTTAGACACTAACTAGCAGTCTTCCCAGCTGACGAAAGGCGTGCAATTCCTGGATGTTTCTCTGCAATGCTCAACTGTGGGGTGCATTCTTAGATCAAATAGTCCATCTCAGAAGGGTGAAGGGCGCCAGAAGCTATATAACACAAAACTCAACCAGTCTAAAGCCATATGCATGTGTTACCTTTACTGACTTAGTCCAAACACTGACCTTATGGTCCTCATCCTTCTGCTTATTTCCCTGAGAGCAGGGACAGCCTGGGAACTTAAAGTAGTCCTGTAAAAAAAAAAAAAGTATGGGGCAACAAAAGTAGTTGGGGTCAGTGATAGTATATTGCAAAATTCTGTCCCACCAGAACCATATACCACCTCTGTGGTGGCCATCAATAGCTGCCACTTTCTGTGTTTTTCCTCCAGTTGTCTGTAAGATATGGAGCAGGGGGGAGGGGGGGGCTTAAAAGGTGAGATGTGGGCCACAGCAGTTAAATTCATGAGGACATGTGGGGTCGCTGGCCAGCAGCATAATGCACAGCTTAGGTGACCCCCCTGAGCATCAGCCCAAATTTCCCTGTAAGGTCTATGGCTAATCCGCCCCTGCCTGAGAGGATAGTTCCAAGTAAAGTTGATTTTCTGGCAGCTTTTTTAACAGGAACGGTGTCTTCCTGGAGAAGGATTCTTTTTTGGCCTACATAGCAGCACAAACAAAACAGGTGTTTTCTCCGGCTTGCTTACTAACAGACTCACTAACTAAGGGAAATGGGATCAGCTATAACTAATTACTTCCAGATAACCATTTTCTTCCTATATTCAGCCTTTTGGAATACACAGTGCATATCAAAGTATATAAACTACTTATATCACTGATGGTATATAGTTAACATTTCAGTAAACATCCTAACAACTGTAACAGTGAACCACTGCATTACCAGTGAAACATATCATTAACCCTAAAGACAGCTGTTTGCTAAGTGTCTCAACAGCTGGACCTGCAGCAACCAGCTGATCTCAACCATGGTTAATATCAAAGAGGCATTCTGTGACTGCAATATTTTGTCATCTAATATATAAAGCTGAGTGTATGTATGTGTGTAAGTCCTCTAAAGGAATCTGCGCCGTCGCATTTACAATCACAAAATTTGGCACACAAGTACATCAGCTCTCTAGAACATACCATTCCTGAAAAAATGCATTAGCCAATAGAAGCCTGGTCACATGACCCTTATCAGCCAATAGAAGCTCGCAGGTCCTTAGTCTCCACATACACACAGTTTTACACCAGGTTTCCATAATAACCCAGCCATTTTTCTTCACTGCTTTAAAGGGGCAGGGCGCTGTGGATGACACTGTTAAGAGAGCAGAGTGCTGTGGAGGTTACAGTTAAGGGGGCAGGTAGGGTGGCCATTCAGGCCACCCTCAAAAGACAAACTAAAAAACCCTGCCCACCAGGTCCAGCTAAGCCCCGCCCCTGATCCTGTTAGGCCCCGTCCCTCCCACTCCGCGGCCAAAGGGGATTGAAAAAATGAAGGTAAAAATCTATTTCTGTCAGCTGCAAGGGTGGGAGGGAGGGTGACTTTCTTCCTGCAGCTCACGCTCAGACAGCACAGTGCTGCTGTCTGAGAGTGAGCTGTTCAAAAGGACATCCCTGTGTCCGTACAGGCCCTGCGCCAGACAGGGAGTCTGAAAGCTGGACTGTCTGGCCTAAAATCGGACCTCTGGCCACCCTAGGGGCAGGCTGCTGTGGAGGTCACAGTTAAGGGGACGGTCCGCTATGGAGGTCAGTATTAAGGGGCAGATTGTTGTAGAGGCCACTGTTAAGGGGACGGGGTGTTATGGAAATCACTTTTAAGGAGATGCGGTACTGTGGAGGTCACTAATAAAGGGGCGGCTGCTGTGGAGGTCACTGTTAAAAGGGCGGGCAGCTGTGGAGGTCACTGTTAAGGGGGCGGGATGCTGTGGAGGTCACTGCTAAAGGGGCGGGCTGCTGTGGAGGTCACTGTTAAGGAGGCGGGATGCTGTGGAGGTCACTGTTAAAGCTGCGGGCGCTGTGGAGGTCTCTGTTAAGGGGGCAGGGAATGGTGAAGGTCACAGTTAAGAGGATGGTCCGCTATGGAGGTCAGTGTTAAGGGACGGGATGCTGTAGAAGTCACTGTTGGGGGGGTGTTGTGGAGGTCACATTTTAAGGGAACGGAGCTCTGTTAGTGTGTAAATCACTGTTAGGGCCCTTTCACACTTGCGTTCTTTTCTTCCGGCATAGAGTTCCGTCGTCGGGGCTCTATGCCGGAAGAATCCTGATCAGGATTATCCCCATGCATTCTGAATGGAGAGAAATCCGTTCAGGATGCATCAGGATGTCTTCAGTTCCGGAACGGAACGTTTTTTGGCCGGAGAAAATACCGCAGCATGCTGCGCTTTTTGCTCCGGTCAAAAATCCGGAACACTTGCGGCAAGGCCGGATCCGGAATTAATGCCCATTGAAAGGCATTAATCCGGATCCGGCCTTAAGCTAAACGTAGCATCGGCGCATTGCCGGATCCGACGTTTAGCTTTTTCTGAATGGTTACTATGGCACCCAGGACGCTATTAAAGTCCTGGGTGCCATAGTAGTAGTGGGGAGCGGGGGAGCAGTATACTTACAGTCCGTGCTGCTCCCGGGGCGCTCCAGAGTGACGTCAGGGTGCCCCACGCTCATGGATGACGTGATCGCATGGATCATGTGATCCATGCGCATGGGGCGCTCTGACGTCATTCTGGAGCGCCCTGGGAGCCGCACGGACTGTAAGTATACTGCTCCCCCGCTCCCCACTACTACTATGGCAACCAGGACTTAAATAGCGTCCTGGGTGCCATAGTAACACTGAACGCATTTTGAAGACGGATCCGACTTCAAATGCTTTCAGTTCACTTGCGTTGTTACGGATCCGGCGGGCACCTCCGGCAAATGGAGTGCACGACGGATCTGGACAACGCAAGTGTGAAAGAGCCCTTAACGAGACGGGGTACTGTACTAATAAACGGGCGGCCCCTATGGAGGTCACTGTTAAAGGGGAGGGCGCTGTGGATGTTACTGTTAAGGGGGCAGGCCATTGTGGAGGTCACTGTTAAAGGGGCGGGGTACTGTAGATGTTACTCTTATAGTGGATACTATCGATATCTTTTAACGACACACACAAACATTAAATGAAATAAATGAAATATACCTGTGCGAAGCCGGGTGCTTCTGCTAGTCAATATATAAAGCAGCCTAGATGGGTTTACCAAAACTAACCTTTATAATATAAAAGAAACCTATAAATACTCTTGTGTATTAATGTGCACTTTCATTTGCAGGTTGTATACCTTAAACAGTTCAAAGTTGGTTGTCTTACATGTTTTATTAAAGATGAGATCCCTGTCGTCTTGACCAGCACTGGCTGCAGCCTTGCTTGGGACTGCAGTATATGAGGCGAGACCTTAACCAGAGGTGTCCCTGTAAGCAACACAAACAGTTTTGGTTAGCTTCCAAGAAAGTGTCTGTACTGTGGGCTGAGGTAGGTCCTAGGGATATTGCTGTTGTGGCCAGAGACAAAGAGTGTGTCAAACCATGGTGCCCCACCACTTTGTGTGTGTGAGTAGTTTTTGGAGCCTGTTATACTGAAACCAACAGACACTATTAGCCTTTTACAGTGTCATACTTGTGTAGGGTCCCGTGATAGGGCCAAGTCACCCACGAAACCTGACCCTCTTACAAGCTTACAATACTTACACCTATATCTACAAAAGAATACAACAATGGAACAAAGATCATTATACTGCTACATTCTGCTAGATTGCTAGATTCTACATTGTGGATTCTCATTTAGGTTCAAATGTCCTTAGTTATGCCATCAAATATAAAGAAAAATTGTACATGTGGCCAAAAGATGACTCCATATGAGTATATGACTTCATCTTCCAATTAAAGGGGTTCTCCAGGAATTAAAAAAATGAAAATACTTAAATATTATATTATAATAAATATATTCACAAATGCCTTTCATTACTTAGAATGGCTTGTTTTGTCTAGGGAGCAATAATTAGGCGAAATAAAATGTCCGCCACCCTATCAGTACACACAAAACCTGTCCTAATCACACAGGAGGACAAGTTACTTCACCACAATGAGTCATAGTGCTGCCTCCTCCTCCTCTCTGCTCTGCTTGTCAGGACCAATGATCCTGAATACAGGTGAATCTCTGTGGGAATGGAGATGATGAGGAGACATGAAGTACAGAGAGGAGGTGGGTAATGAGCAGCAGCACTTGTATGCAGTCTCTATTACCACAGCCCCACTTTACCACAGCCTGTCCTGTCCATCCTCTCTCTGCTTCATGTCTCCTCATGAACTACAGTATATTCCCCCAGAGATTCGGCTAAAGTTCTTATCATCTGTATTCATGGTCATAATCCCTGACAAGTAGAGCAGATAGGAGGATGAGGACGATCTTTACCTCAGTGTTGTGAAGTAACTTGTCCTGCTGTGTGATTAGGACAGGTTTTGTGTGAACTAATGGTACAGCGGCCATTTTGTTTCTCCTGATGATTGCTCTCCAGACAAAAAGAGCCATCATAACTAATGAAAGGTATTTGAGAATATATTTATAATAAAGTAATATTTAATTATTTTCCTTTTCTTAATTCCCGGAGAACCCCTTTAAGCCTTACTGGAAGAAGTGGAAATTACCCTTTTAGAATAGAGGTTACTCTACCATAGTTGCCTTTTCATATATGTATATGCACATTTATGGCCAAATCTATCAGATTTTTTGTTTTACAGACCCCAAATGTTCCACACCCCCCTTAGTGGTTTCAACCTAAATATAGAATGTTTTGAGATGAAGCAAAAAAACACATTATATACCAAGAACTCCTATCAACTGTAGTGTTGCAAAACCTCTCAGAGCAACTTTTCTGATGGTATGTGTCTAGCTGAAACGCAGTGAGCAGTGCTCAGTTTTAGCCTTTTTACCTAGAAAGCTGTTATTAAATTGTTGGCACATGAATATTCCCTGCTGTGACCATTTTAATAGTATTGCCTAAAAACCTCAGGACATGTGTTTCTCATTAAAGAAATCATCTACATTGTTTTAGCTCAAAACTTCTGAGGAACAAAGGGGTTGGAATGCAATCTGAAGGCACAGAAATAGTGCTGTATCACACCTGGAGATCTCTGTCTTGTGCTTACCACATGTGCTCCAGACTCTTTGTACCGGATGAATTACTGTTTCTCCCGTGACCATATGTAGTGCAGGCATGTCCATTTTACTAGAAATTTCCTTCAAAGGATAATAATGATTGGATTCCTAAATTATTAGGTGATACTACTAAGCTGCTCCATATGGAGTCATGGTCCTGGAGTAATTTTGGGCCATCATCCATGGAAAAGATAGCAGTACTTAATATATTTATTTTAGTGTTAGTCCCTTTAAAGGGAATGTATCATCAGAAAATGACCTGTTGTGTAAATCACATTTTTAAAGAATTTTTGGTGGTTATTTTTTATTTTCCATGTCAATATCTATACTTAAAGAGGACCTTTCATCAGAATCAAGTATGTAAACTGAATATACATACATGGAGAGCGGCGCCCAGGGATCCCCCTGCACTTACTATTATCCCCGGGCGCCGCTCCGTTCCCCGGTTATAGGCTCCGGTAAAGTCATAGTTAGGCTCCACCCATTTGAGCCTGCCGGCGTCTCTTTCTCCTATGTTGTAGCGCTGGCCAATCGCAGCGCTCAGCTTATAGCATGGCTAAGAGCTGAGCGCTGCGATTGGCCAGCGCTACAGCATAGGAGAAGGAGACCGCGGCAGGCTCAAATGGGTGGAGCCTAACTATGACTTTACCGGAGCCTATAACCGGAGAATGGAGCGGCGCCCGGGGATAATAGTAAGTGCAGGGGGATCCCTGGGCGCCGCTCTCCATGTATGTATATTCAGTTTACATACTTGATTCTGATGAAAGGTCCTCTTTAAACAAAAACTATAAAATCCTGCAATTTTCTCACTAGCCACAAAGCCGCTTCTTGGTCTGTACAAATCACTTTACTGCAGTTACCTGCTCATCTGTATACAGAGGTGATCTCATTACAGGCAGGATTAGAATGATAGATAAGACAGGATCCACCATTCACAATAGGTGATTGTCAGAGCTTATCTATTCTTTCCTTATACAATGACTTCTGCACAGGTGACAAAACATGCCTAGAAAACTCTCCTATAGAAGTCAATGAGGTCCCCTCCTGATCATTGTGTCGCCCCATATTCATGTTCAGGAACTAGAATTAAAAATTTGCAATCAGAAAATAAAAACTGATTTAAAATAGTATCGCTATCTGGTTTTAACTACCAGAAAAACTTTCTTGGTGACACATTTCCTTTATGGCTTATGCACACGGCCGTATGTATTTTGCGGTCCGCAAAACACTGATCCGCAAAAAATATGGATGACGTCCGTGTGCATTCTGCGTTTTGCGGAACGAAACAGATTGGCCATAATAGAACAGTCCTATCCCTGTCCGTTATGCGGACAATAATAGGACATGATCTTTTTTTTGCGGAACGGATATGCGGACATACGGAAATGGAATGTACATGTAGTAACTTCCGTTTTTTTGGCGGGAACCCATTGACATGAATGGTTCCACATATGGGTTGCAAAAAAAAACTGAACGGACACAGAAACAAAATACGTTCATGTGCATGAGCCCTTAATCTCTCTACTAAATGGCTGCTAAAAGAAAGCGCTGTAGTAAGAAGCTTCCTCCACTACATGGTTGATGGAGCCACGTAGTTCTGGCGCCAACATCAGCGACTGAATATTTCCCAACCCAACATCCCCTTTATCCATGGGGAAGACTGAGAACAGGCAAAAGTCTGCCATATATAACTTCTATGAAGTAAACCTAATATAAACATCCCTTAGGATACTTTCACACTAGCGTTTTTCTTTTCCGGCACTGAATTCCGTCCTAGGGCTCTATACTGGAAAAGAACTGATCAGTTTTATCCCCATGCATTCTGAATGGAGAGAAATCCATTCACGATGCATCAGGATGTCTTCAGTTCAGTCTTTTTGACTGTTCAGGACGGAGATAATACCGCAGCATGCACAGACCTTTAAAAATTTGAAAAAAATTAATACCGGATCAGTTTTGCCGGATGACACCAGAAAAACGGATCCGGTATTGCAATGCATTTTTCTGACTGATCAGGCATTTTTCAGACTGATCAGGATCCTGATCAGTCTGAAAAATGCCTGATCAGTCAGAAAAAATGACATGCATTTGCATACAGTTTGTCTGATCAGGCAGGCAGTTCAGGCAACGGAGCTGCCTGCTGGAATCAAACAACGCAAGTGTGAAAGTACCCTTATTGGTATACAATTCCACTTTTTGCAGATTTATACACACACAAAAGATAGTAACAGTAATTTTTATCAACTGTAGTGACAAGCTAGCACACTGCTTACCTTCATTGTAAATGTACAATAATAGGAAAAGACCCTTTTGGAAGTAGATATTATAGTTCATTAATGAATGCATTAGCTCACATGGATATGCCGCATAAGCAAAGAGGAATTTCTGCATAATATGGTATACATACAATCCAATGCTAGTATACACTGGAAGTCTATCACGTATGCGATTCTGTGAAATATGGAGTCATACAACATTTTCAAACTAGGAAGTGAGTTTTCAATGTCTCATTGAAAAGGTAAAATGTGGTATAGTCATAGAGATTATACAGGTTATGTGTGTGTCATCTGCTTTACAAGCTGTTACTTGTTTAGCCATATTTATTGAACTCTGTCACAAGTAGAAATTTGTGATGTAAAACTGAATGTATTTTCTCAGGTGTCGTGTATACTGCCTATGTAGGTGCTGATTCAAGCCATCCCATTTTTTATCCCTGACCATAAGATCAAGATTCTTTATTACCTTCTCTTCTTGCACTGTGTACTGGAAACTGGTGATATGTCCCATGGGCCAGTCCCTCCCTATGGAGAAGGAGCTGGTTCTATATAAAATCACGAGAAAGAGTGAGGGGACAGATTTCGCTAGCCCCTTTATCATAATATCACAACCTGGCTTAATGGAACCCATGATCTTAAAGAGTGATTGTGATTATCGATATTTAAAGGGCTTTTCTGGGAGTAAAATACTGATGACCTATCGTCAGGATAGGCCATCAATAACTGATCGGTGGGTGTCTTGACTCCTGGAATTGTCGCTGAACGGCTGTATGAGGAGGACACAGTGCTCCGGTGAGCACTGAGGTCTCTTTCTAGGCCAGTGATGTCAATGGGCCTGAGATGCAATACCAAGAACAGCCACGATCCAATGTAGGGCACTGTGTTTAGAATACTATGAGGAGGACGCAGCAGTCACTGGAGCACCACGGCCTCTTCAAACAGCTGATCGGTGGCGTGCTGGCTGTTGGATCCCTACAAATCAGATACTGATAAACTATCCAGAGGGTAGGTCATACATGTTCTACCCCTTTATAACATACTAATAGGATATGTCAAATGACTGATATCTATTCTCACCCTAGCAGATTTCAGACCACAATGCTGGTACTCAAAAGGTCTTTTGTCAAGTCTGTCCTCACTAGTAATCCCTTGCCTGCATGAAGTAGCTTGCCCTGTATTCTGATTTATTAGTCCCTACATGTTTTGGTCATTAGTAAGTAGCGTTTAGGAGGACTCATCAAAAAAGCCTATCAAGCAGCATTGTTCCACATCAAGTCATATAGGGCAGACCAGTAAGCTTGCATAGAGGGACTTTCCTGATCATGTGGAAGAGTTCACCAGCAGTGATGGCCAGTTCGCATTGTTCGCCCGCGAACATATGCGGACTGCCATCTTTTTTCACAAGTCCGGCGAGGCACAGGTAAGCCTGAAAACAAATGCGGTCACCGGGAGCCGATGAAGGCCCCCGGTGGCTGTTCTCGGAACTATCTGCTCCCGCTGATCGCACTTGTTTTCAGACCGTCTCGCGCACAGGCACTGGTGCCTCGCCGGACTTGTGAAAAAAGATGTCAGCCCGCATATGTTCGCGGGCGAACAATGCGAACTGGCCATCACTGTTCACCAGAAGATGCCATATTACAATCATAGTTCCAGACCAGACACACTAAACCATTTACATACAGTGTGCCACATCATTATTGTTATCATTGGCCCAACAGTCACATGAATGAATCCTGTATTCAAGCAATATAAGAGGTCATGTATACTCCGTACAGGAGAGTCCCACCTAGCTTGCTCAATCCATACACAACCCTAAAAATTATCTTCCAGGACGCTCCCTTATTATCATGATCAGAACTGAATTGAATTGTTGGGACAGAAGCTCTATATGGATTTTCCCTTGAGAAATACATAAATTGCAGCACTTGGGCTGTGTCTACAATTAGCCTAGTAATTATATCTCATCAAACCTGCTAGTTAACTCCCCTACCTGTAAGGAGAACTACCATCATTTCCCAACCATATTACACCCAGAATAACAAACATCTCCTCATAGCAGCTTTTTTTTGCCACCATAGTTGGATATAGATTGATCAAATCCAGAGTAGGGGTCCTACTAGACAGCATGATTTTTCGGCCAATTACTGGGAACAACAAACGTTCATAGAAACACTAGTTCCTGATAATTGGCCGGTATAATCGATCAGTGGATGAACTAGCAAACACTTGTATTTTGGCTGATGGGCATCTTTCTTCAGGATGAAAGATGCCCGACTATCGGCAGCACATCTCACTGTGTAATCAGATAGAACAGAAAGAGGGAGGAATGACTTCATTAGAAACCGTTCCTCCCACAGTCAGTCTCGATGGATGTGTTATCCCCCATCGGTGCTCGCTCTGCCCGAACATCGGGGAGTGTAATAGGGCCCTAAATCCAGCTTTTTGTGGGGGTCGTAAATGAGGTTAGCTCCTATTTACTCATCTCCTTGTCCAAGTAAATATCCAATTTCAACAAACTGTCTGACTACTTATCAGAGTCAACATCAACATTTGTTCAGCTGGATTCATTACTACACATAGTAGCCATTTGTTTATGCTTGTGCTTGTCGCGTTATGTTAAAGTATAGCAATGAGAAGCATTACAGATGGCGGCGGCCCACAAACAAACCTGTCTGTGAGAACTGCCTTTATTTGTTTAGTGTGGGCTGTTTCCTTGGCTTGCCTTCCCCGACAACTTCTAGCAATGGCACAGATAACAAATTCTTAATGACTGTAAATGAATGTCACTCCAATTTCAGCTGCTGAGCTGGCCTTGGAAAATGAGATGTACAGACCTTCTGCCAGACCAGCTACCTGTCAGTGACACCCAGAAGCAAGAAAGAGGGAGGATAAACTGTGCTGTCATTTTACATAAAACAAAAAGCTTAGAGGATTAGATATAATAACAAAATTATTAGGTCTAAGGTGTAATTCATCATTCTGTTTTATGTGCTTAAATCTCCGTGGGAAGAAATTCAAACCTTGGTAGCGAGAAGGGAATGCAACCAGAAACAAAAGACCATTGCTTGAACTTTTTAGTAAACGCGTCTTTAAAAGCAGTAACTTTTTTCAGTACAGTTATGCAAATCATTTTTGTACCTTTTTTCCGTGATACATGGGGCTTTACTTTTATGTCATTTTTATTCCAGTATTTTTATTTTTATACCTATACCTGGGGGGGGGGAGTAAAAATTGCCTGTTTTTTACACAAAGTGAAACTAAAATATATATTTTTTTATTATTATGTCCCCTTTCCACAATGGTCATTTTGAAATTGAGGATGTATGGATTATGGTCTTCAGGGGTGGCTCATGAAGCTTCAGTGTGGCTTATTTTTTATTTTTTTATTTTTTTACTTTGTCTTTATTTTATTTTTAGTTTTTTTACACTTTGTTCCTCAACCCAGGGTAATACAAGACCTCTTGGGGGCATTAAATCATAAAAAAAATGTATTGTTGACATATTAACCCCAGTTACAGGGAAAATACAGCCTCCAGATATAAAGGCGGGTTTACGTGTCTCGATGTTACAGTCGACTGTCGGTAAGGAAACGTGCCTTCCTGACAGTCGGCTGCTCAATCAGTGAAGGAGACCGTGGCATTTACATGCAGCAATCTCCTTCACAGTATGAGGACGAGGGATTGCTATTGCGATCCCTCAACCCCATACAGAATCATTGTTTCGAGGCAGCAGATCACTGTTTAGACAGCACGATCTGCTGCCTAGAAACGATGATTGATGTGCCTGCACGAACGACAGGATCACCTGATGAACAAGCTTTCGCTTGTTCATCGGGTGATCAGCGGCACATTTAGATGGGCAGAGGAACAAATTGGGCATGATCCACCTTAAAGCCTCACTGCAGAGTTGATCTGGGTCTACTAAAGCCCAGCAGCTCATGCAGACACCCAGGCTCTAGGGATCACATTATCCCTAGGACAAGAGCACGAAGCAGAAATCTGTGTATATAGTGCCCTGTGTATAGAAAGGAAACATCACTGCATTCTGTATGAGGAGTGCTGCTGTCACTCTCCTGCAGCTACCATCTCTGCCATTAGCAGGTAGCTGGCATCACAAGGACGTCCAGGATTGTCCTTGCAGAGATAAGCAAGGACTGCCAGGAGGTATATAGTCAATTGGTGGTCCAGAAATGGTTAGGCCTCATTTCCACATTTATTTAGATCTGTATAAAGTCTTGTTTACATTCCTGTCAGGCATTTTATTCTTCTGTTCCATACAGGAATAGAAAATTTTTAATATTTTATAGAATGCACAAAAGACATAGGGGGTCATTTATTAAGCTGAAATACAACTATATTAGGCGTATTTCAGGCGCAGATGGGGGTATAACGGTTAGTTGCGCCGCTATCTGCGACTTTTCCCCGCTCACGCCAGGTCTAAAAAAGTGGGCGTGGCGTGGACAGGGGAGGGGCCCGTCTCTTTCATCATTTTCTACGTCTGTTTTAGGTTTGGAAAATGGTCTAAATGTATGCCAGCTAGGAAGATGGCACTGGATGCCTCTTCATAACTTCGGCAGATCCACCGCCAAATATAGGGATTATTAGGACTGGAGTCTAAAACAAAGGTCTTAATAAATGATTTAATGTCTACACTTCAGGGTTGTGAATCAACCCAGCCAAAGGCCTGCTTCAGACAGGGGTAATGCAACAGCATTTTAGGTTCAATATTACAGCCACAACACACAGACTCTGTAATACAGACCAAACTGGCCTGAATTGGATGTAAAGCTAAAAATGTATTGTATATGGCTTTGGCAGTCCATTTTAAGGTAATCAGCAGTCCATTTTTGGACCAAATCACTTGTTCACCATGGACACAAGCAATGGTAAAGGTAGCAACCTTCCTGCACACAAATGATGTTGAACTGAACACATCCTGGCTCATCATGCATTGAGTAGGTGCTGAGATCCGAATTCCCATAATTACATCATTTACATCACTGTAACATTCGCATTAGCATGATGCAATAGAAATAAGACACCTGACAATCTTAAGTAAGTGAACCCAAGTGCCATGTAGCGGCTGATCCCTGGCATACTATGGTAGGCACATACTGAATATTGGATATCACAGCCTTGCAGCATGAACATCCTGACACTAGCTAGTGATATGTCACGCTCAGAATTCCACACTGACATCATCTCACACTCTCCTGCTCTTGAAACATCAGCAAGTTGAACTGTTTTGTTGATCCAAAAGGGACCACAGTCCTAACTCTTCTGAAAGTCACAAAGCCGAGTGCTCATGATACATTGAATTATAAAGGTTTTATATACAGTAAGTATAGGAAATATATACATTTCTTAGGCAGGTGTGGAAGAAAATGCAGCAAAGTAAGAATGTTTAAAAAAAAAATAGAAGTTTTAGTTTATTTTTATCAATTAACAAAATGCAAAGTGAATGAACAAAAGAGAAATCTAAAACCATCCATTTTTCTAGGTCAGGGGTGCACAACCTTTTTTGGTCTGAGGGCTGCATTGCTCTTTTGCAAGGGGCCGCAAAAAAATGTTGATTGGCGCTAAGTTGATCAGCCTATTACACAAGCTGATACAAAGTGAATGGGGAGGCAAGATCACTACTAGTGTTGAGCAAATTGTAGTCAGACTAATTGACTTTCATCAGAATTTCAGGAAAAAATTCAATTTGCCATGAAGCCAAATTTCCTTGTGTGTCATGGTAACTAATCTATTTTTCCTAAAATGGCAGTATAAAAAAAAAAAATAATCACCTCATCCATTTGCTTGTGGGGAGGCCGTCATCTTAATTAAACTGCGCGAAATCTAACAGGCTGTTACATCACCATGTCAGCGCGTGAGATTTCACGCAGTTTCTTCAATCAAGATCACCACAACGGCCTCCCCGTGAGTAAATGGATGAGGTGATTAACCGCTGATTAACCGCTGATTAACCGCTGAAAGGCCTCAATTTTAATGTCAGATGCCGCCATCAGCAATGAACAGCATCTACAGTAAGAGGTTCAATGACGGAGGGTGGCGCAATTGCTGCTCCCCATCATTGCGCCCCCGAACACATACAATGGAATCCGATTCGTGATAAAGTTATTCATACCGAATCAGATTTCTTTGTGAAATTTGGCGAACCAGGCAAATAGAATTTTTGATGACTTCGCTCATCACTAATCACTATCACAGTCATTCCTCTCTCATTCAGTTCTATTGATTATCGCACTGACGATAACCGTACATCATCCTGATAAAATATGCAAATCAGCCGACAAACAAGTGATTGCTCATTTGTTGGCTGATCAGTGGCATGATTATACAGGCCAGTTATCAGGAATGTGCGTCCCTATTATTGTTGAGCGAATCGAAGTTGACTAAGTGGACTTCGATCCAAACTTCAGGAAAAATTGTATTTGCCGCAAAGTTGGATTTCCTTGTGCTTTATGGTAACAAATCGATTTTCCCTGAAATGGCTGTAAAAAAAATCATACTCACCTCATCCATTTGAGCGCGAAGAGGCCACCGCCGCCATCTTGCTAGAGGATAAAACATAGACAGTCTTAAACTGTGCTAAAAAAAAAGTGATACATTTTGGTTCCTTTTTCTGGCACATGAAAGAGGTTGTCTCACTTCAGCAAATGGAATCCATCATGTGGAGAAAATTAATACAGGGCACTTACTAATGTATTGTGATTGTCCATATTGCCTTCTTTGCTGGTTTGAGTTATTTTTTTCATCACATTATACACTACTTGTATCCAGGGGTTACGACCACCCTGGATTCCCATAGAACCTTTATCAGACGAGTTTCAAAAAGTGACAAAAATTGTCTAAAACACTGAAGTTTCAATATATGCAAATGAGCCTCTAGGAGAAACGGCGGCTCCACTCTCTCGGCAACTTTGACTAACATTGCCAGGCAGTGTAAATGTGATCATGCCTGTCTGGCCCTGTCAATCAAAGTGCATTGGATGTGGCAGTTGTAGAGAGAGCAGAGCCTCTAGGAGTAATGGTAACGCCCCCGTTGCTTCTAGAGGCTCATTTGCATATATTAAAACTTCATTTTTCTCAGCATTGTGGGCACATATGAACATGGGACCAACACAGATGTCTTCAGCTGCCAAGTGCACATGTAACAGGTCAGACAGTCTCATAGGTACAAATCTGCTGACAGACGCCCTTAACCATTCTTTAACCGTGTTTTCTCACATAATATTATCTGATTAATTATATTTCCTGCCATGAGGTCAATCAACAAGATGTGTAGGAAAAATCTACAATAGCTACATGTATTCTTGTAGGCATTGTCACAAATTGCATTATTCTATTACATTTATTGCAACAGATTTATAAGTCCAGTATACCTTTTTTATACCCAGTTCTGACTTATACTGTATAAGTGAATTTGTTTTTCCTTTTATCATAAAAAAAAAACGTTGAGAGATCACAGAAGAGGCAACTAGAAAAACTGTTCTAGAATGCTTCCCTTGTCTTTGGAATGAAGAATGATTCAAGTATAGATGAGCAAACCTTTCTCCTGAATTGAAGTCAGTCTGTAGATCACAATGGTAGAACTGATTTGCCTGTTATTTTTCTGAAATTCACCAAGCATCTCAAAACTGACAAACTGATCTCACAATGCATCTTAATGGCTGGTGAACTGCAAACCAACTTGTGAATAAGTGGAAATTACGTTCACGTATTTGTAATCTCCGGACTCCAGAGTGATGAATGAGAATACCATGATGAGTGCTACATAGTATGCTTGAAAGGCAGGTACACTTGCTGAACTGGATGTTGTAGAAATGTAACTATTACTAAATATGTTCATTTATCTGATCATGTTTTCTCTTAAGGCCCCTTTACACAATTTTCGAGAGGAAACATTCCTTTCCGACGAGCGCCTGCTTGTCAGAGAAGGAGACCACTGCTATTAACATGCAGCGATCTCCTTCACAGTATACGGAGGAGCGATCACTAATGCCATTGTCCCCCATACTGAATCATTGTTTGCCGGCAGCAGAGAGTCTTTACACAGCAAGATCTGTTGTCGGCAAACAACGATTTAGGTGCCTGCACAAATTACCATATTACCCGCCGAACAAACATTTCACTCATTCATCAGGTAATCGGTGGCACCTTTACACTGCCAGATAATCGCTAACGAGCATTCCTATGGACGATTATCTTCCCTATACTATGAACATGTTCACATTTGACAGCCCCTAATCAAATTGTGGGTCCCCTACTGGCAGTTAATTGGGGAATGTGTTATTGGTGGGAACCCCTATGGTCAGCTGTGACAGTGAATGACTACAAAGCCATCATTGGTGCTACTTGAAAGGCAGTTATTTTTAACTTTAAGAAGGGGTCCTTATTAAAAGAGTTATCCAAGAGTCACACAGACCTCCCAGAGTGGCCAGCCATTGGTGGATCTTACTTATCTGGTTCCTACCACTGGAGTTCGGTGTCTAATGCGCCATGGCCAGCTCTTCCTCTCTCTGCTGCACTGAGATCAAAATCTGTCGACAGGGTGAGACGTGACCCCTGTGGCCAATCACAGGCTGCAGCTGTGACCTGCTTCCCTTGCATCAAGTGACCAGTACCTGTCTGCCTACAGCTCCACACACTGTATGGTTTCTGGCACTGCGGCAACAGGAAACAGCTGATCAGTAGGGGGTGGCTGGTGTTGGACCCTCACCAATCTATATAGTTTCTGGCACTGCGGCAACAGGAAACAGCTGATCAGTAGGGGGTGGCTGGTGTTGGACCCTCACCAATCTATATAGTTTCTGGCACTGCAGCAACAGGAAACAGCTGATCAGTAGGGGGTGGCTGGTGTTGGACCCTCACCAATCTATATAGTTTCTGGCACTGCGGCAACATGAAACAGCTGATCAGTAGGGGGTGGCTGGTGTTGGACCCTCACCAATCTATATAGTTTCTGGCACTGCGGCAACAGGAAACAGCTGATCAGTAGGGGGTGGCTGGTGTTGGACCCTCACCAATCTATATAGTTTCTGGCACTGCGGCAACATGAAACAGCTGATCAGTAGGGGGTGGCTGGTGTTGGACCCTCACCAATCTATATAGTTTCTGGCACTGCGGCAACAGGAAACAGCTGATCAGTAGGGGGTGGCTGGTGTTGGACCCTCACCAATCTATATAGTTTCTGGCACTGCGGCAACATGAAACAGCTGATCAGTAGGGGGTGGCTGGTGTTGGACCCTCACCAATCTATATAGTTTCTGGCACTGCGGCAACATGAAACAGCTGATCGGTAGGGGGTGTCTGGTGTTGAACCCTCACCAATCTATATCGTTTCTGGCACTGCGGCAACATGAAACAGCTGATCAGTAGGGGGTGGCTGGTGTTGGACCCTCACCAATCTATATAGTTTCTGGCACTGCGGCAACATGAAACAGCTGATCAGTAGGGGGTGGCTGGTGTTGGACCCTCACCAATCTATATAGTTTCTGGCACTGCGGCGACATGAAACAGCTGATCAGTAGGGGGTGGCTGGTGTTGGACCCTCACCAATCTAATACTGATGACCTGTCCGTCATCAATATTAGATCTCTTGGGGTCCAACACCCGGCATCTGTAAACCAGAGGACTCCTTTAACTCTCCACGGCTCTAACATACACACTTTACTTGGTTTCCATGGCATGCAAATAAAAGAGTAAAGTACATTTTTGCCAAGATCTGTTTGTTCCTGGAGGTTTCGGATAACGTTCAGGATTCTTCTCCAGCAGTACTTGTGTAGTGAAGTGAGGCAGGCTTGGACTGACCCACAGGGAACAGGTAAATTCCCACGGTAGGCCCTTGAGCAAGGTAGGCCCCTAGTCCGCTACACAAGTAGCACATGGTACAGTGGACTGACTGCTCTACATATAGATAGGCAGTGTACAGCATCTCAACCAGCCAATGTTCATTTAAAAAACAGGGTAGACTATTTAACAAAGTACTTAGTTATTATAGATGCAATCGGGTGGCAGAGATGACTTCTAGGTAAGGGGTCAGGCTAGCCTGTATTCTCTGTCTCCAGGGACCTGCTCTCTTGAAGTAATCATCTTGTAGCACCTCGCTGTTGCCGCTGTGTGAGCAGGTAGTGTTTGCATGTAGCTTTACAGTGGGCCCCAATTTTACATTGAAGTGAGGTGTACCATTCTTGGCCTAATTAACACAATGCATATGTACCCAACAGGAGTGGATCAGTCATAGACCCTACAGGGAAGTTTCCCTGTGGGCCGATGCCCCAGGGAGCCACAGAAGTCGTCCTCTCTGCCGCTGACCGGATACATAATGAGCTCTCAACAATAATTAACGCTGTGAGAATCAGGTACTCTTGTACCCGTACAGAGAACGCAAATGCCCTCGTGCTGTGGCTATCATCTCATCTCCTAAGCCTCCTGCTCCATAGACAACTGGAGGAGGACGACAGAAGATGATCGCTATTGATGGCCACCACAGAGGGACAGCTTTTGGGACAGTATATTGTGCTACACTGTGTTATTTGGTACTGCTGGGATGGTATTTTGCACCATGGTATTGTTAACCCGGCCTATTTGTGTTGCCTCGCCTTCTGTTAATTTGGACCTGCCTACAAAATGAGGTCACTTTTAGTTTTTTCCAGGCCACTTTAAGTTCCCAGTCTGCCCCTGGAACCCGATACTGCTGAAGAATTGTCCCAGACTCTTTTCCCAATAGGTTCAAGTTTAATTTACTATTTTTTAGATGGACAGATGGATTTGCTATGGGCCATTCTTTTGGGGCCCTAACTCCAAGATGCATAATGGTATGCCAAACCAGTTGATAGGTTCCCATTAATTTTTAAGAAAGGTAATAAGAATAACCAGTACAATGTGCATTAGTGCTTAGTGTTTGGAGATCAGGGGCACCATTTGCCCACCTACAGTGGTACCACATTCTCTTGTATCATACATTAAAGCTTGTAGAGCTATATTATCTATACTCCTTTCTTAACCAGACGACACACAACCACAGCAGTAAGTAAGTGGTGTATCAACTCACAATAAACAGGTTTGACAGCATCAGGAAGAGACATTTCTTGCTTTCTTAAAGACAGGAAACCACTTGTGGTTCAATTAAGAACACAGCCTGAAAGGTGTATTCTACTCCTTAGGAGGATTAGACACTATATATAATGCTGCATAATATGTGGTCAACTTGTCATTTTCCTGCCATCTTTATTTGCGGACAGTTCATCAGTATTAATTAGAGTGACTGACAACTTAACCATTTACTATAACCCTTTCATTAGTCACACCGCTTAGCTGATCCTGTTTCCTTCGTCGGGTTGATGGGAATGAGCATAGATACTAAAGCTAGAGAACCAGGCTGTGATAGTCAATCTTATATGTTCCCTTTGACTCATTGCATGCTCAGAAAATGACATGTTAACCACTCCATGAGTAGAGGATATGAGGCCACCGTTGTCTGCTGTTTGCTGACACAAAATTCCATCAGGTCCATTGTCTGCCACTTGCTCATGACAACACATATCCTGTCTGAATCACCTAAACTTTAATCTGTTTACACGTCAATATCAACATATATTTTTAATTTGATCTTTTTTTATATTTGATGTTTCACGATAGATTTATTTTAAAAATAATAATAATAATAATAATAATAATAATAATAATAACACTTTATATAAGAAATAGATTGATTTTTTCTGTTTGGTTACATCAACCGGTAGCAGTGTGGCTAACCTTTAGCGCTAAATGAAGATTTGGGTACCATTCAGGCATTCAGGATCTGTGGAAAGATGGATAACAATCCTATTGGCACTGTATTCGTGGCCATTAATGGTTATTATCCAGAATATGTTATCCATCTGTATTTAGTAATTGCTAAAAAGGAGATTTAAAGGGTCAGTGAGTTTTCAGTAAACTTTTCATATGACATTAAGGTTTTAATTGGTGGGGGTCGGAATTCTTAGACCCCCACAGACTCCTAGAACAAAGAGAGAGAAGCACTAGTATGGCACCCTCTCTCCTCACTACAGGAGATGGAATCCAGGCCCATAGACTTTCTATTGAGTCCATCTCTCCTGCACTGAGGAGAGCACACTATGCAAGTCCTTCTCTCTAATCGTTTTAATGATCCGTGGAGGTCTCAGCACACCTCTTCTCACTAATCAATATGTTTGATATGTCTCCATGATATATCAAAAGTTTTCAGTAAATTCAGTGAGTGATGCTTAAAAGATTTCACATAATTCATTGACTTTTCCACATATTTCACTTTAGGAGGAAAATCTTTTTTCAGTCAACGGTCACCATAAACCCTTGGTAGGGTGTTAGTACATTGGGATATACTGGTAGATCTCTAATGGTTCCTGAGCCTTAAATGGGCTGTCACATGAAAATGAGTTATCACCTATCTACAGGACATGGACAGCGCTCCATCAGCCCCACAGAATTAAAGAGGGGCTATGGACCCACATGCACACCGCTACTCCATTATGAGAAGAGAATTCTCAGTTGTAAGATCCAAAGGGAACATGTCATTGTGTAGATACAGTTCGATCTGTAAGCAGCATGTTATAGAGCTACCATTCTTCTATGCAAGTCCTCTCAAGCTTTGTCAGATTTACTGATTCTAATATAGACAGCATCATGGTCTCAGACCACATTCTTATTTCGGTCATATTCTATCTTAATGCTTTCCCGAAAAGAGAGCTTACATGGGTATTGAATGAGACTGTGTTGTAAGACCTTAAAACAATCAACCTATACGGGACTGTCTCTTTGAGTATTTTTCCCCTCAACCATACTCCAGGGGTCTCAGAAATACTCCAGGGGTCTCGGCAGACCCCCCCCTCCCCCCCCTGTATTTAACTCATTGGTGGCCAGTGCGGCTGGCCCCCCTCCCTCCCCTGTAGTTAACACATTGGTGAACAGTGCGGCCGGCCCCCCCTCCCTCCCCTGTAGTACTGTAGATTCATTGGTGGCCAGTGGGCCCCCCCCCTCCCTCCCCCTCCTAATTAAAATCTCCCCCCCTATCATTGGTGGCAGCGGAGAGTACCGATCGGAGTCCTAGTTTAATCGCTCCGATCGGTAACCATGGCAACCAGGATGCTACTGCAGTCCTGGTTGCCATGGTTACTTAGCAATTTTTAGAAGCATTATACTTACCTGCGAGCTGCGATGTCTGTGACCTGCCGGGCACTCCTCCTACTGGTAAGTGACAGGTCTGTGCGGCGCATTGCTTATAGCACAGACCTGTCACTTACCAGTAGGAGGAGCGCCCGGCCGGTCACAGACATCGCAGCTCGCAGGTAAGTATAATGCTTCTAAAAATTGCTAAGTAACCATGGCAACCAGGACTGCAGTAGCGTCCTGGTTGCCATGGTTACTGATCGGAGCCCCAGCGATTAAACTGGGACTCCGATCGGTACTCTCCGCTGCCACCAATGATAGGGGGGGAGATTTTAATTAGGAGGGGGAGGGAGGGGGGGGCCCACTGGCCACCAATGAATCTACAGTACTACAGGGGAGGGAGGGGGGGCCGGCCGCACTGGCCACCAATGTGTTAACTACAGGGGAGGGAGGGGGGGCCGGCCGCACTGGCCACCAATGTGTTAACTACAGGGGAGGGAGGGGGGGCCCACTGGCCACCAATGAATTTAAAACTGGGGAGGGAGGGGGGTGTGCCCCCTCCTGCCTGGCAGAACATGATCTCTTACAGGGGGCTATGATACGCACAATTAACCCCTCAGGTGCAGCACCTGAGGGGTTAATTGTGTGGATCACAGCCCCCTGTAAGAGATCGGGTGCTGCCAGGCAGCAGGGGGCAGTCATGTACACAGTTCAAAGTATATTCTAACTAAAAGCGTCCCCATCACTATGGGAACGCCTCTGTGTTAGAATATACTGTCGGATCTGAGTTTTCACGAAGTGAAAACTCAGCTCTGAAAAAGCTTTTATGCAGACGGATGTGCGGATCTGTCTGTGTGAAAGTAACCTACGGCCACGGATCACGGACGCGGATGCCAATCTTGTGTGCATCCATGTTTTTTCACGGACCCATTGACTTGAATGGGTCCGTGAACCATTGTCCTTCAAAAAAATAGGACAGGTCTTATTTTTTTGACGGACAGGAAACACGGATCACGGATGCGGCTGCAAAACGGTGCATTTTCCGATTCCGCGAAAAAAAATGGAAAACGGCACAATGGCCACGGATGCACACAACGGTCGTGTGCATGAGGCCTATTGGAGGGAAAAAGTCGCAAAAAAATGCGCAAACGCTAAAACATAATTGCGACTTTTTTCTGCTCTGCACTATGCTCGCCAGTTTTCTGAAAGTGGGCGTGTTTTCTTATGTAAATGAATCTCTAGACAGATTTACTATTGGGACTATTTAAAAAGTCGCAAAAAAATCGCTAAAAAATGCGCAATTTCACTCCAGTGAGGACCATGCTTATCTTATGAGACTTTTTAATAGAACATGCGACTTTTTCGTAAGGACGTGCGACTTTTGTAAAGCCGCTTACTGACAGATAAACTGCTACCGTCAAACCACATTTATTACAGTCTTAAAGGGACGATCATAAATCTGACTTGGCTAAAACTGACTTTAGCCATATGTGAAAGTGGAGTGAGCTGTCAGAGTAATGATAAATCTGGCCCATATATGTGTGGATATTCATCCAGTGAATTGATAACTGTATCGGTCTGTTTTTTTTGTAATCGTGGTCAAATTACATATTGATTGCACCAATAAGGCTTCACATATTTACAATCAGATGTACTACATTACCTTTTATGTAGCTGTTTTGTAAGTGTGGACCAATTATTACCTATCACGTTATTTCTTTGCCCCTTCTTTCCTCTGATGAACCAAGGATTGGGGGAACGCGTTGGAACCTTGGGCAATAAAAGGATGAGACAGGGCAGGTACGGGACCACAGGCCACTCACCATCAGGGTGTTCCTGTGGGTTGAGGCATTAGTTAGGGATTGAGTAGGGATAACTCTCCCTAATGTGGTTTACCCGCCCTTCCTCCTATGTGTGTTTGTATGTCACTGGTGGTGGTTTGGTCCATGTTTGTCTAATATGTTTTACAGCGAGATGAAGTGATTTTCTATTTAGTAGTGATTAAAGGTACATTCACACGTCCGCAATTTCGTTCCGCATTTTGCGGAACGGAATTGCAGACCCATTCATTTCTATGGGGCAGCACGATGTGCTGCCCGGATCCGGAATTGCGGACCCGCACTTCCAGGTCCGCAATTCCGTTCCCGAAAAAAATAGAACATGTCCTATTCTTGTCCGCAATTGCGGACAAGATTAGGCATTTTCTATTAAGTGCCGGCGATGTGCGGTCCACAAAATGCGCCGATGTCCGTGTTTTGCGGATCCGCAAAACACACACGGACGTGTGAATGGACCCTAAAAGTTACGTTTTAATTCCTAGCCTTCTGTGATACTTTTGATAATCAGCTGGACTTTGTGTTATTCATTATCTAATCAGTATTGGATATTTTGCTCGGGTTTCAAAAAATAAATGAAACAACTTACCTCCAGAAGACGCAGTTAATCGAGAGATCCAGAAAGCTCTTTCTGCTGCACACTACGTTCTAGAACTGTACGCTGTCAGGACACAGCACAGTGCTCAGAGAAGATCAGTGAGTTTTGAGTAATAACAGTACTAGCAGCACTACACTCACTGCTCCTATTGTACTAATGAGCTCTTCCATAATGTACTTAGTATTCGCTTTATAAAATACAATGCCATTTACCACTGTAAGCATCAGGTCACAGCACAGCCGAAGGCAGGAAGATGGCTGGCGGTGAGGAACGGCAGCGTCCGGAGCAGGAGAGGTAAGTGTTTTTTTTATTTTATGTATATGAGGCTGCTGGGGGCTGATGAAAGATATGGGGGCTGATAGGGGGCTGATGAGAGGTATGGGGGCTGATAAAAGGCAGCTGGGAACTGATAAAAGGCTGTTGGGGCTGATAAAAGGCTGCTAAGGGGTGATGAGAGGCTTCTGGGGGCTGATGAGAGTCTGCTGGGGGCTGATAAGAGGCTTCTGGGGGCTGATGAGAGGCTTCTGGGGGCTAAGAGGCTGCTGGGGGCTGATGAGAGGCTGCTGAGGACTGATAAGAGGTTTCTGGGGGCTGATGAGAGGCTGCTTGGGACTGATAAGAGGCTTCTTTGGGCTCATAAGAGGCTGCTGGGGGCTGATGAGAGGCTTCTGGGGGCTGATGAGAGGCTGCTTGGGGCTGATGAGAGGCTTCTGGGGGCTGATGAGAGGCTTCTAGGGGCTGATGAGAGGCTGCTGGGGGCTGATGAGAGGCTGCTGGGGACTGATGAGAGGCTTCTTGGGGCTGATGTGAGGCTGCTGGGGGCTGATGAGAGGCTGCTGGGGGCTGATAAAATGCTACAGGGGGCTGATAAGAGCCTTCTGGGGGCTGATGAGAGGCTACTGGGGGCTGATGAGAGGCTACTGGGGGCTGATGAGAGGCTTCTGGGGATGGTGAGAGGCTGCTGGGGGCTGATGAGAGGCTTCTGGGGGCTGATGAGAGGTATGGGGGACTGATGAGAGGATGTTGGTGGCTGAGAAGAGGCTGCTGGGGGCTGATGAGAGGCTTCTGGGGGCTGTTGAGAGGCTGCTGGGGGCTGATGAGAGGCTTCTGGGGGCTGATGAGAGGCTGCTGGGGGCTGATGAGAGGCTTCTTGGGGCTGATGAGAGGCTGCTGGGGGCTGATAAAATGCTACAGGGGGCTGATAAGAGGCTTCTGGGGCTGATGAGAGGCTACTGGGGGCTGATGAGAGGCTACTGGGGGCTGATGAGAGGCTTCTGGGGATGGTGAGAGGCTGCTGGGGGCTGATGAGAGGCTGCTGGGGGCTTATGAGAGGCTTCTGGGGGTTGATGAGAGGTATGGGGAACTGATGAGAGGATGTTGGTGGCCTGAGAAGAGGCTGCTGGGGGCTGATGAGAGGCTGCTGGGGGCTGATGATAAGAGGCATGTGGGCTGATCTGAGGTTCGAATGGGGTGTCTTATTTATTTTGGGGCCCTTATCTGAGGTCTGATTGGAGGTCATTCCCATTGGGGTCTGAGCTGAGGTCTGATTGGGGGTCTGATATGAGGTCTTATTGGAGTCTTATTAACATTGGGCATCTGATTGGGGCTGTCTGCTGAGGTCTGATTAACATTGGGGGTCTGATTGGTGGTCTGACCTGAGGTCTAATGAAGAATATTTTTTTTCTTACTGTCCTCCTTTAAAACCTAGGTCAGTCTTATGAGCCGATGCATCTTACAGGGCAAAAAATACGGTAAGTTGTCCTTAAGAAAAAATCTGGTTAGTAACCCTGGTTGGGATATACTAATATCAACTTGTTCAAAGATGCTTGGTAAAGCAGCCAGCCAGTGCTAGTTATCAATTTTAGAATGTTTAACCTTCCTATACACTACAAGCTCCTTTGAGGTAGGTATGGATGTAAGTTATCAATGTTAGGAATTACTGCTCTTTATAAACAGTATACATTGAAACCTCTCCAATAGACCACCTCTATGCGAAGACCACCCTTTATCCATCCTTTACCCCCCTCCATTTTCTAACAGCAGGAGTAGGGAGCCTTATATGCCAGGCAATGCTCTCTGGGAACAAGGGAATGTAAATAACCTCTGGTGCCACCTATTGGATGGTTACCCTATAAATCACTGTCTGACCCTTTATACCGACAATGGAACATGACTTGAATGTAAACCAAAACCAGATTCTTTCTTTTTCTTATGGAAAAAGAGTCTGGTTTGGCTTATATCTCAGTCATGCTCCAAGACCTGTTTTAAGAGATAGCCACCTAAACCTATTTAATTAGCGGCACTAGAGAGCCAACATTTGTCCACCTGAATAAGAGCTTATTTACAAGACAAACTGAAAAACATTGCTGAATGTACTCCTAATTTGCTTTCATCAGCAATTTTGGGTACGCTTAAAGAGGACCTTTCACTAGTTTAAAAACTAAAAACTAACTATATCAGTGGGCAGAGCGGCGCCCAGGGGTCCCCCTGCACTTACTAGTATGTCTGGGCGCCGCTCCGTTCGCCCGGTATAGGCTCTGGTGTGTGCAGCTCCCTCTGTTGTACGGGGCAGAGTTTTTGTATTAGGGTTGTCCCTTGCTGCAGCGCTGGCCAATCGTAGCGCACAGCTCATAGCCTGGGAGTCCCAGGCTATAGATATTCATTAATGGGTCCGCAAATCCGGAGATGTGGAATGGTGCGGAACGGAAGCATGGAACGGAACCCTACGGAAGCACTACGGAGTGCTTCAGTGGGGTTTTGTCCTATACTTCCGTTCCGCCCGTTTCACAAAAAGATAGGACATGTCCTATCTTTTTGTGAAACGGGCGGATCGCGGACCCATTAAAGTGAATGGGTCCGCGATCCGCTGCGGCTGCCCCACGGCTGGTGTTCGTGCATTGCAGCACGGCCACGGGGCGCACACGTTCGTGTGCAAGAAGCCTTAAGAGAAAGATATGCGGAACCAATTAATTTCATGTCTTAGTACATATATTTGTGCAGTTGAAAAGAAGGAACTAAAGTCTGGAATGTGGACAGAGATGTGAACAGAAATAGAAATCAAAAACTACCTCATTATGAAGATATTTCAGTTTAACCCTCTTATTCTCTGCATTCACTTGGACAGTAAGGCAGGATCATGTTTTTGCTCTGTAATTGATCTATACGTGACACAGATTAACATGAGTTTCCATTAGTTTATTTTTAATTTGTTACCTGACCTTAATAGTAAAAAAAAAAAAACTTGAGAGGGCCTCAACCAAACTGATACAGTGAGGGTAAAATGCATGACCTCTGTCTTTAGTGCTCTTTGACTCTGAGTCATGCCATGCACTGGACATAAACCAGTGTATCAGTTTATCCTGAAATGCTTCTATTATACTACATGCCCAGTGAATCACCATTTCCAAGCTGTCATACAGCCTTGCAGAAATATTTGCACTTAAAGGTGTTGAACTTAAGGCTGGGTTCACACCTGAGCGATTTACAGCGCATTCCTACGCGCTGTAAAACGCTCAACAGGCAAAAACCAATGTTTCCCTATGGGCATGGTTCTCACCTAAGCGTTTTACAGCGCGTACGAACGCGCTGTAAAACGCCCTACGCCCCAAGAAGTGCAGGAGCTTCTTTGGGGCGTATTGTCACGCATATTGTGGCAGTTTTTTATTGGATTATTCACACAAACGCGCGTACTACGCGCATTTCCAAAATACAAAAACGCCCCAAAATACGCCTCAAAAACGCCCGATAAAAACGCCTGTAAAAAGCGCTTATCGAATACGCTCAAGTGTGAACCCAGGCTAACGGTGTCCTCCAATTAGGACAACCACTGTCCATATGCACTATTAGGGCTAATGGATGCCATTGGGGGGCACCACCTCCCTGGGGTCCCCTCTATCCAGAACAGAGAGCTGCTACAAATAAGGTCTGGGGGACTAACAGTGTATATCTATTCATGGATTTTCATTATTTTACATAGGCCCCTGCAGTGGCCACTGGAAAATATGGAGTGCTGATTACACTAGTTCCAGCTGAACGACTCCAGATCAGCTCATCATAGGGGAAGTTGAACATAAAAAACAGGAAGTTGGTGAATTGGTGTTCTATGGACTTTACGTAGTGGCACAATTAAAGAGCCTCTGTTAGCATGATCAACCCTATTAAACCAGGCATATTGCTTGGTAAGCGTGAACATACTGATTAAAATTATAGCGTTCTTTTGTTTGTAGCCTAAATAGCTATGGAGATATTTGTGGAGCTATCATCATTTTTAAAATTTATGCAAATTAGTTCAAGCACCAGGGGGCAGGCAGTAGCACTTGGAGCACCAAGAATCATAAACAATTTACAGTAAATGTGGCTCAACACCATCTGTAATATCTGAAAGTGGCTCAGGATCGACAAAATGTTGGGGACTACTGTCCTACTATATAAAAATGGGTACAGGGCAAACTGAATTGGAAAGCACCGTCACATTGACGGCCTGTGCCCATCCTCAGGCAGGGTACCACTCAACTCACATTGCCTCTGCCGCTGATCCAGCAGTCTGTACACGCAGTCCCTTACTCTGACCAGCTGCATTGGACCTGGTCACTGGAATCCCATCCTTCCTTCTTCCATTGTGGGCTGCGGCCTGTGCTTCTCTGGCTGGCCCCTCCACTCTGCTCGTAGGGCACACGTGAGTGCTCCCTGGCTCTGAAAGGACCTGCGTGCACACCATAAACCTCCAGCCAATGGCTGGTAACCCTAGGGTACTGAAGGCACCTTCCCCTAGAAGAGGGTGTCTGAGCAATAAGTGTTTCTAGTGTGCTAGTACCTGCAAAGGTGTTTGCTTCCATTTGTCTGTCTGTGTACTCTGCCTGATTCCTGACCTTCCACTGGCTGATATCATTTTGACCCTTTGCTGCCTGACTTCAGACTTGTTTCATGGATTCACTTGAACTCTGCCTGTCCTAACCTTAGCCTGTTACTGACTACAAGTTTGCCGATCCCTCGATGCCCCACACTGGTGTTTTTTATTCCAGTGGGTCAGCAATCAACCACATCAGGGCTACTCCAGGAGGTAACAGCCTAGTGGCTCCCTTGCAGCAAAGTCCAGATCCCAGTCGCACAAATCCTTTCCAAACCAACTTATATTGACCAGTCCTTTATGATACTGCTGCATTCTATAATATCATAAATGTTACTATATTGCTTTTAAAATTTCTGCTTCATCTAAAAAAATATGGTCCTTAAAGTAAACATGCATTCACTTAAATAAGATATTGTCTCTATGTAGACTGTAAAGTCGGCCATACACATTAGATAATTGTTGGCTCAACCCACCGATTCCAGCAGGTCCAGCCAACCATCTAATGTTTATGGAAGTTTTCCGACTTTTCCCCGATGGCAGATGTTTGGAGAAGTATTAAGCAGTTGAAATTCAATATGCCTGATCCTTCTGTTCTAAAAGGAAATACGACACTGCCAGAGGTGACTCCTCTGTCCCCATTCAGAACACATGCACACTCAAGGGTTTGGGTGGGATAACTGTCAGCTAAACTGTATGGTCAGCTTCAGATTAAACACTGAAGCACGTCTATCATGTGAATCTAATAGGGCCTGTAGGAATCCTTTATCAGCTGTGAATGAATCTATCAATTTCTGCACTATAGTAATCTTGTTTCTTTTCATTCTTGACCATTTATGTGCTGTTTCAGTATAAAACGGTTTAACTTTGAGTGTTCTATTTTCCTAGAACTCTCTTGCATAGCCATATAGGGACTCCGACCTAGAGCACATGCCTAAGCACTGTGTCTCACAAAGTCTTACAGCATCGTCCTGTTCATATTGTGAGTGCGCTTTTTTTCGTGGCTGCTCTGCCAAGTTGTATTTTTCCTCGGCACAGCTGTTCTGGGTTAGTGAGGTGAATACTTGAGCTGTTTATAGAAGTGCTGAGGTTACAACATAGCAGCATTGGTGCTTGTAGGGCGGAGCAGCCACAAACTATATTGCGAAAAAAGTTGTTTCTCTGCCAGTAAAACTAGAGCTGTCTGGTTATCACCAAATATATAGCACATGCACCAAAATAAGAAAAATGTTAGCAAAAAGTAATTATAAATGTCACAAAGGTTTAAACCACCACTGAAGCAAATGCTCCTAAATGACAAACTTACATTTACTGTTCCTGTGGACGTACCTATGAGAATTTAAAGGGGTTGTCCAGCCAATATAAAAAAAAAAAAAAATGGGTTAGAATGGCAATAAAAAAAGGAAGTTAGTGACCGGCAGAGCGGTTACTTCCTGTGTGTCAAGAGGAACCAGGAAAAGAGACCCTGATAATATTGTTTCCAGAGCCCTGATTAACATAGCATGCTAAAGATGGCCATGCATCTTCAATCAAACATTTCTCCCTTTCGCCCCTTACATATATACATTCTGTTCTCGAATAGGGAAGGGGGAGCCACTTGCAGACACCTCTGGATGAAGTTTTCTCACTTGAGAACAAAGAAACAGTGATGTGTAAATTTAACATGTATAATCCTTTTTACATCGAGAATCTCCCGAATCATTGTCAGCTCACAGGGGCAGATTGGCCATAGACCCTATAGGGAATTTGCACAGTGGGCTGATGGCCAGGGGGCCACCATGCCCTTCCTCATGGCCACTGGCTGGGTACATGGCAATTTGAGGCTCTTAGTATTAATCAATGATAAGAGCATCAGATACCTATGCCCCTGACTGGTGGCTGCAGGTGCCCTTCTGAGTTCAACTATATCGCCATCCTCAGGACAGTGATGCAGTTGAATACTGCAATGGGGCAGTGGTATTTTGTGCTGCACTGTGGTATTTGTTCTGCTGTTTTTTTTTTTTTTTTTGTGTTGCACTATGGTATTGTTTACCGCCCCACCTACTTCTGTTGGCCCTTCCTACTTGCTTTGGCCCTGCCTACCTTTCATGCCCATCTTCTGTAAAAATTGGACACACCTACAGCATGGGGCCACTTTTAGTTTTATTTTCCAGGGCCCCTTTAAGTTCCCAGTCCACACCTGTCAGCTGAACATATAAAACATGGTCAGTCGATCGCACTGAAATTGTTGGGTTTGGCTCTCCATATGAATGTATATCCCCACCTTATATAGCTAGATTAATGATACATGGGTTATATGGGATCAAAGATAGATGATAGATAGATATGAGATAGATAGATAGATAGATAGATAGATAGATAGATAGATAGATAGATATGATATAGATAGATATAAATAGATAGATAGATAGATAGATAGATAGATAATAGATAGATAGATAATAGATATAGATAATAGATATAGATAGATATATAATAGATAGATAGATAGATATGATATAGATAGATACACTGCTCAAAAAAATAAAGGGAACACTTAAACAACACAATGTAACTCCAAGTCAATCACACTTCTGTGAAATCAAACTGTCCACTTAGGAAGCAACACTGAGTGACAATCAATTTCACATGCTGTTGTGCAAATGGGATAGACAACAGGTGGAAATTATAGGCAATTAGCAAGACACCCCCAATAAAGGAGTGGTTCTGCAGGTGGTGACCACAGACCATTTCTTAGTTCCTATGCTTCCTGGCTGATGTTTTGGTCACTTTTGAATGCTGGCGGTGCTTTCCCTCTAGTGGTAGCATGAGACGGAGTCTACAACCCACACAAGTGGCTCAGGTAGTGCAGCTTATCCAGGATGGCACATCAATGCGAGCTGTGGCAAGAAGGTTTGCTGTGTCTGTCAGAGTAGTGTCCAGAGCATGGAGGTGCTACCAGGAGACAGGCCAGTACATCAGGAGACGTGGAGGAGGCCGTAGGAGGGCAACAACCCAGCAGCAGGACCGCTACCTCCGCCTTTGTGCAAGGAGGAACAGGGGGAGCACTGCCAGAGCCCTGCAAAATGACCTCCAGCAGGCCACAGATGTGCATGTGTCTGCTCAAACGGTCAGAAACAAACTCCATGAGGGTGATATGAGGGCCCGACCTCCACAGGTGGGGGTTGTGCTTACAGCCCAACACCGTGCAGGACGTTTGGCATTTTTCAGAGAACACCAATATTGGCAAATTCGCCACTGGCACCCTGTGCTCTTCACAGATGAAAGCAGGTTCACACTGAGCACATGTGACAGATGTGACAGAGTCTTGAGACGCCGTGGAGAACAATCTGCTGCCTGCAACATCCTCCAGCATGACCAGTTTGGCATTGGGTCAGTAATGGTGTGGGGTGGCATTTCTTTGGAGGGCCACACAGCCCTCCATGTGCTCGCCAGAGGTAGCCTGACTGCCATTAGGTACCGAGATGAGATCCTCAGACCCCTTGTGAGACCATATGCTGGTGCGGTTGGCCCTGGGTTCCTCCTAATGCAAGACAATGCTAGACCTCATGTGGCTGGAGTGTGTCAGCAGTTCCTGCAAGACGATGGCATTGATGTTATGGACTGGCCCGCCCGTTCCCCAGACCTGAATCCAATTGAGCACATCTGGGACATCATGTCTCGCTCTATCCACCAACGTCACTTTGCACCACAGACTGTCCAGGAGTTGGCAGATGCTTTAGTCCAGGTCTGGGAAGAGATCTCTCAGGAGACCGTCCGCCACCTCATCAGGAGCATGCACAGGCGTTGTAGGGAGGTCATACAGGCACGTGGAGGCCACACACACTACTGAGCCTCATTTTGACTTGTTTTAAGGACATTACATCAAAGTTGGATCAGCCTGTAGTGTGTTTTTCCACTTTCATTTTGAGTGTGACTCCAAATCCAGACCTCCATGGGTTGAAAAATTTGATTTCCATTTTTTTATTTTTGTGTGATTTTGTTGTCAGCACATTCAACTATGTAAAGAACAAAGTATTTCAGAAGAATATTTAATTAACTCAGATCTAGGATGTGTTATTTTTGTGTTCCCTTTATTTTTTTGAGCAGTGTATATATTAGATAGATAGATAGATAGATAGATAGATAGATAGATAGATAGATAGATATGAGATAGATAGATAGATAGATAGATATGAGATAGATAGATAGATAGATATATATGAGATAGATAGATAGATAGATAGATAGATAGATAGATAGATAGATAGATAGATAGATATGAGATAGATAGATAGATAGATAGATAGATAGATAGATAGATATGAGATAGATAGATAGATAGATATATATGAGATAGATAGATAGATAGATAGATAGATAGATAGATAATAGGCAGAATCAGGATGCCTCACTGAGGATGCTGCTGCCACCATTCTACAGAGTTGTACCTTCCTTCCCATGCTGCTCTATACAGCTCTATACAGCAGTATTTCTATTGAGTTACTCTGCAAGTCATAATACCCAGAAATGTAGCAATTTTAGTTACTGTTAATATAGGGTTTTTCCTATTTCATAACTGAAACTGACATGTTTTAACTCTTTACGGTTTTCAGGCAGTCACACATCATCTTGAGGAAAGCTAATAGACTAATAGCTAAAGGGGTTTTCTGACCCCAATAAACAAAACATAATAGTTCCTAAATCTTAATGGGCCGTGGCCTCAGCAGTCTTTACATCTGGTCCGCTAAGCTTTCTGTCTTCCTCTCCAAACCCATCATTTATACAGTATTTTCAGATGGTACTATGAAGAGTTCCAACTATTGTTCCGAATCCTTGGATTCGGAAATGACGCCCCCGTCCACTGGTCATACAGCATAAAGATGACAATTTGCCGGCAGCAGATGGTCCTGTCTAATAAGGATCTTCTGCCATCAAACAACTAGACAGCATGGGGAAGAGCAATGGCATAACGATGAATGAAGGGCACAAGTCTACAGAGATTGAATGATAGCTCAGATATGTGACAGGGCAAAAACACACCACAGCAGAATATATACACAGATTCCAGATAGCCGGTGGAATTTACATCATGTCAACATGTTGCCATTACTCAGAGTAACATAGTTAGCACTCAAGCAACTCACACCATGAACCCATTTACATAGTGTAAGGGATCGCCTCTCATTCGGGGGTCATTCTCACAAGGATCTTCATAACCACTGGGTTTCAGGTCCAAACAGTGCAATTTATTTTACACTCTTCATACACAACATGGCATAAAACAAAAGCCTGCCCGGCTGGGCTCTACCTAAACATAATAAACATCGTATCCCTAACTCGGCTATACGATAGCGTTCACACATGGAACCAGGTGCGGCTTACCCCAGACATACAGTCCACCAGCCCTCAGGCTGTAACAAATGCAGTACCTTTGGAGGGGGTTGTGGTCTAGCAGTCCTCCTGACTCTGACCTTTCAATGCTTGTTCCTGGGTGTCGCTGAGTCCCCCAAAGTCCAGGCTATTGCATAGCCTCATGGCCCCTCAGCCTTGCCTAGCTGAGACCACACTGACAGAGCCTCACCAGGCCTCTGTCTGCACACTCTCCAGAGTGAGACACACCCAGGATCCATTAGCAGGATTAAATAGGATCCCTGGACATGAGCATGCCCTAAGTCCCGGACTGGAACCTGGGGAAACAACACCTCAATGTTCACATTGCCACATATCCCCCCCCTCTGTTCAAACCTGTGGGGGTGAACACATGTACCAACTGGATGCTCGTGACAGGGCATCCGCATTTTCTTGCCATCGCCTGGCTCAACCTTCCCCCTGGAAGATGTGTTCAGGGTCAGAGGCTTCCCTTTATTTTGCCAGACCCATGCCATCAGTGCTTGGTTTGTTACCCACACTGACATCTTGCCCAAGAGACATTGTCTACAATGTTCCCATGTCCATGTGACAGGCAGACCCTCTCTTTTTATTTTTTTATCTTTCTCGCTCTTTGACTTACACAGCTGCTTCAGCCGAGCACGCTTCTTATGACTCGCCTCTTTTTGTCCCTTTATTTTAACAGCAGATCGTACATTTCTTTTTCCTTTACTCTTAGAATTTCGATCTCGGCTTCTGGAACTCCCTTCAGAATATATTTTTATGCAAACGACAGACTCTCTGTTTGACTTCGCTGGCTCTTGCAGACGCTTAGGCCTTTTCTTCTTGTCTTTGCGAAGCTCCGTCAGCAGAGCTGGCTTGCCCCCGCTCGCTTCTTTTCCAGCAGTGGTTTCCTCAGATGGTGCCTCAGTTTCAGGGTCTTCTGCCTCTTCACTGCCTCTCCCCACTTCGGCTTTACCCTTGATCTCTGGAACATCCAAGGATTTCTCCCACTTCAAGAGCTCGGCCTTAGCTGCCTTGGTCTCTTTGGTGTCCTCCTTTACTTTATTAGCCTTCTCACCATTCAGGGACATGGCATCATATCCTTGCTTTCTTAATTCCTCCTTCCCTTTCGCATCAAGGTTGGAGGCACTGGGGTCTTCAGCATACTCCTTGTCTTCTGGCGTTTTCTCCAGAGGCTCACCCAAGACACTGGACTCCTTTTGGGGAGGAGTCAGGAGAGACAGCCCATCGTAATAGCCCGGATCTGCAAACTGGTCGTCCATCTCCTCATATCTCTTCCCCAGCAGGCTGCTGGCTACTTGGAAGACCTTGTAGGCAGAGGGGACGTCTTTTGCGACCTGGTCCTGGTTACACACTGTCATGAGACTCTTGGCCTCTGCATGCACATCAGCCCCATCAACTGGTTCAGCCGATACCTTTTCCACCTTCTCTGCCTTGGCCAGCACCCCGGCACCACCATCTCCAGACCCACTTTTACCAGGCTCTGACTTTTTGGCACCTTCCAGAGGATCTTCCTCTTCCAGTTTCTCATTTTCTTCCACCTGCTGTGCAGCAGCACGCTTAGGCTTCTCCAACTCATAGATGGCATCTTTTGAGCTCATGAGAGCTTCCATCTCTGCTCTGAGTTGCTTGTTCAGCCTCTCTAATTCATTTCGCTCCTCAAGCACTTCAAGGGCTCTAGCCAAGGAGAGGGCCTTGGTCGCCTTCTCTCGAGCATCAGTCTCCGCTTGGTCACGTTCTTCGGCATATCTGGCCGAGGTGGTTTTCTCTTCAGCCAGGAGCTTGTCCAACATCTTATGTTTCTTCTCCAATTTAGACACAATTTGTTTCTGGTGGTCCAGGTCTACCATCCGAACATGCAACTCTTGATCAAGTTGAGCCATCCTGGCTTCCAAATGACTTTTCTCCTCCAAGAGAGCAGATTTTTCTGAGGCGCTGTTTAGAACCTCATCAGCCAGCTCATCTCTTTCCTGCTCTGCATGAAGTCTTGATCGCTCAGAAGCTGCAAGTTCCTCTTGAAGTTGGAGAATTTCCGCTTCTATTAGTGACTCTAGTTCCTTCAGTTCATTCATCTCTTTCTGTGACTCCTCTGGAGACTCCTGCAGTTGCTCTGCGAGAACCGCTAGCCCCATTTCTAGTGCATCTAGTGACTGTGCGGAGCGAGAGAAAACATCTTCAAGTTTGTAGCTGTACTGTCCTGTCAGGTCATCTACAAGTGTCAGGATATGAGCTTCAGACACTAGGCTGTCACCCGACTGAACTCTCGTCTCGTCAGATATAACTGTCATCTGGTCGCTAGACTCGCTACTAGTAACCACTTTAGTTTTGCTGGGTCTTGACATGGTAGCCTCACTCTCAAAGTTGCTAACTGTCACGGCACATACGCCACTTATACTATTTGTGTCATTATTAACCCTGACCTCTAGGGGCACCCATGAGTCAATCCCCACCTGGAACATTTTATTAATCATAGAAACCTGTGGAGACTGCACATCCACCTCTGGTACGTGTGGTACACCCTCTAGCCCCACCACATTGTCTACAATGGGGTCTCCTAGGGGTGTTTCTTCAACATTTATCAACACTTTTATATCAGACACATGTTTACCAACAGGGTTAGCTTTTTCCCCAATCACAGCCTGCAAAGGAAAAGGCATGTCATTATTATCACATATTTTACATGACATCACATTTACATTATGCATTTCGTCAAACACGGTACCATCACTTTGCACCTTATCTGCACCCTTGTTCTCAATGTGCAGCTCCTTCACATTATCATTTAAAGGGACAGGTACAGGTTCTGCAGGAGTTTTGTCACTCTCTGCAGAAATGTCTCCATTACTTAAAACCTCCAAGCATAAGGGGAAATTACGGCCCACCATTTCCTCATGTATGAGCGTATTTGTAACATCAGGTTCACCCTCAGTGAGAACCACCTGAGAGTCCGTATTATTCACATAATTGTCCCGAACATGTAACACTCTACCAGTCTCTGGGGCGGCCATCATGCTACCTCTTACCTGGGCTAGCATGGGATCTCTGACTTTCACCACCCCAAATCTAGCTTTGACCACCGGCTCTTTGGGCGACCCAGAAACCTTCTCCCCTGCAGGTTTCTGCGAGGGAGCAATCACAGCAGGCTTATCCGCCTGTTCAGACACAGTTTTTTCTCTGTGTGACTTATTACCTACCGGACCAGCAGGTATCAACTGCCGCCGGCTCACTGTCACTGGGTCTGCCACATAGTTAATAACAGGAACAGTCTTACCCTTTGTAATAAACCATTCTGGTAAAGCAGTGACATTCTCTCCCGCGGACTCATCAAGGTTGTGGTTGCTCCTAGCAACAGCTTTACTGCACCTCCGCACTTCCTCTCCAGGACTCCGGACACAGTCGCAGGGAAGATATGCACTCCTGAGAACCGCACCGCTCTCCACCTCTTTGTCTTCCCGACGGTTGCCCTTGGCAACGGCACATATCTGCTGTTCATCGGATTCTCCAGGTACACAATTTGTAGCATTTTCTCCTCTCCACAGCTGCCAAAATAACGGGAAGTCTTTGCCAAGCACAAACTCCACTTCCAGGGTCTCACATTTTAAGAGCTCCCACTGCACAGGGCCATAGTCTGTTATAAAGGTCAGAGACACGGTGACATCTGTCTCTGGCCCTCTCTCCAGAAAGTCCAGAATTACGGGCAGGACCTGAGACACTTGTTGGCGGGAGTCTAGTACAACCAGCAGCGGGATCCCCCCGATCACCATCTCATAGGACTTTTCCCACGCGCTCCACCATTTGGCAGCCATTTTCACAGGTCAGTTTCTTTTACTGTGCCCTTTAAATCCCTGCACACCTTACACCTCAGAAAAATAAAGTCCAGATTAACCAGCAGTTTTCCAGCAGCACCTGCTCCAGCTCCAGCGAACAAGCAGGCTTCCGGCCCTTTAAGTCACTGCACAGAAACACAGCAATTCCTTGGCAACATTCAGCAGCACCTTCTCTTTTCCGTCAGATCGTTGCCCCTAGCAACCTGCTGTTATTGCCCGCATCCTCCACCATATGTAAGGGATCGCCTCTCATTCGGGGGTCATTCTCACAAGGATCTTCATAACCACTGGGTTTCAGGTCCAAACAGTGCAATTTATTTTACACTCTTCATACACAACATGGCATAAAACAAAAGCCTGCCCGGCTGGGCTCTACCTAAACATAATAAACATCGTATCCCTAACTCGGCTATACGATAGCGTTCACACATGGAACCAGGTGCGGCTTACCCCAGACATACAGTCCACCAGCCCTCAGGCTGTAACAAATGCAGTACCTTTGGAGGGGGTTGTGGTCTAGCAGTCCTCCTGACTCTGACCTTTCAATGCTTGTTCCTGGGTGTCGCTGAGTCCCCCAAAGTCCAGGCTATTGCATAGCCTCATGGCCCCTCAGCCTTGCCTAGCTGAGACCACACTGACAGAGCCTCACCAGGCCTCTGTCTGCACACTCTCCAGAGTGAGACACACCCAGGATCCATTAGCAGGATTAAATAGGATCCCTGGACATGAGCATGCCCTAAGTCCCGGACTGGAACCTGGGGAAACAACACCTCAATGTTCACATTGCCACAATAGTCTGTCTTGTTTTAGGTGCAGGGAAGACCTTGACGAGGTTGAAGAGGTAATCGTCCACAAACATAGCTTGAGGAGATCATTCAGTACGTCTGTAAAGCTCAAATTAATTCTTTATTGATCACATAGTTAAAAGAAAATTGCAACAAATAAGGCCCAGGAACTACTTACTCGATTTGAGCAGGAAACCAGTCATAGCCATATCTGTAACTAAAATGGAACTACCCTTGTCTGACGGATCAGACCACACACGTTTGCTTGTAGTCTGTAACCATGGAAACATAAAGAACTGAAAAGGAGTCCTATATACTGAACATTATTTTCTTTTTCTTTTAGATCCAGTGCAACCATAAAAAATATAAAATTCCAAAAGTGTGCATATCTTCTGAAATATCCTTAAAACTAAAAGGTAGAACCTGGGAAATATTTCTTTGCACAAATCGTTGCCAAATATTTTATTCAATTATTCCTTAAGGGTACTTTCACACTAGCATTGTTCGGATCCGGCAAACCGCATGCAAACGGAAATATGTTTTTCTGGATCCGTTAGATATAACAGATCCGTCTCATCCAGTATCATCCGGAATAACGGATCCGGTATTTAATTTTTTTCAAAGATCAAAAGCAAAAATAGCTCCTCCTATGTCCCGGCGCATGCGCAGACCAGAAAACCGTATCCGGCAATGCGGCAAAACTGATGCATTTTTTTCTGGTATTGAGACCCTTTACCGGATTTCAATACCGGAAAAGAATAACGCTAGTGTGAAAGTAGCCTTAAATGGTCAAAAATGATATCAGGTTTAGACAGTAGAGATGAAAAAGGGGTTACAGACAGAACTAGCCAGCTAACATGGCCACGCACCAGTGCCACAGGACATTCTGGTACACATCATCAATTATATCCAGCAATAATATGAGTCCTTTTAATAATCTTCTTTGGCACTCCCGAGGACACACCGTATAATCATCAGGGTGTATAATTGGGTACACTGGGTGTGAAAAGGAAGAGTAATACATTGATAGAACATAGGAATTATTATTTACGTAGGGTAGAGTAGCTTTGAGGTAACACTAGGGATAGCAGCTTAGTTCTTCTGTCTGTTCCTCTAATCACTGTGTTACATCTCTCCTGACTAAGGTGATAGAGTTTTGGCTAGTTTGCCCATTTTTAAGGAATTAAGTAAAGTATTTTAATCATCTTCTAGACAGTGAAAGATTAGATCAATAGATGGGTTGATAGATCCCATGGGTGGATAGAACAAATTATACTAAGTTTGTTTAATTTGAAAAAATAAATAAATATAAATATATAAATTGCTCTAATACATTTGATAAATACATTTGAGAACTATCTTGTTTTCCCGCCATGTCTGCAGCTGGATCTTTGAAATATAAGCTTATATGTCTGCAACATTTTCTTAAAACCTTTTACACTGCCAAATGTTCGATCACAAATGCGTTGGAGGTGCTGTAGGTTACATTGACTACTTTGTTACTGGGATTCAAGCTGCGCATAAACTAGAATACTTTACAGTGCGCATGTGCATTGTGCAATTTATAAACCGTGTTGGTGACTTGATGGCGCATGTGTTGATATGCGGAACAGTGGGCAAGCACTTAAAGAGGTTGTCCGGGTTAAGAGCTGAACCCGGACATACCTTTATTTTCACCCAGGCAGCCTCCCTGAGTCTAGCATCGGAGCATCTCATGCTCCGATGCGCTCTTTTGCCCTGCGCCAGATCACGCAGGGCACGGGTTCTTTTGTTTTCAATAACACACTGCCGGGTGGAAACTTCCGCCCGGCAGTGTGTTCGGTGACGTCACCAGCTCTGATGGGTGGGCTTTAGCGCGGCCCTAGCCGTTTTACTGGCTTGGGCAGCGCTAAATCCCGCCCATCAGTGCCGGTGATGTCACCGGGGTTCTTGGCAGCCCCATGGAGAGCCCGGTACGGCACCGGATCTCCAAAAAAAGCCTTTTGCCTGCGCGATTTAGCGCAGGGCATTGGAGAGCATCGGAGCATGAACTGCTCCGATGCTCTAGTCAGGGGGGCTGCCGGGGTGAAAATGGAGGAATGTCCAGGTTCAGCTCTGAACCCAGACAACCCCTTTAATTGATAAACATATAAAATAAATCCAACTCAATGCAGTATGGGCAACTGCACCACAAATGCTCTAGTTCGCTACGCCTACGCTCAGTGTCGGACTGCGGTTCCTATGGCTGACCAGAGGAAATTTTTCTTGAGGCCGAACATTTAATAGGTTTTGAATCAAAGAAATAGACGCTAGTGACAAACGATTTATTTATTTTTTGTCTTTTGCAGATGCTTGTGTTTAGAGGAATTAAAGGTATGCAAATAGTACATTAAAGCTGATCGCTAATACACCTGAGAACAGCCACATTCAGGAGCAAAATGCAGTGTTCCCTGCTCGCTTATCCTTTGGGTAATGTAATGTAGAATTTAATTGCTGCTTCCATATCCAGATAAGGAATGATTTTTTTCAACTATTTATTCACTTTATGTGCATTATACTGCCATACAGGGGTTTGCTTTCCCCACCTTCTTACAAGTCACTGTGCAGATGACATGGTGTTTATAGGTTATTATTATCCTAGAAATGGAGACTGTGATATAATGGACATAGTTGGAGGCATAAAGTGGCTTTGTACCATACCGATCTCAGGAAATTCCATAGACAATCACATGATCTGGAACTGCACAAACAGGAAATTTTATCACATAGTCTATCAATATGTAGAATGTGTCTGATAAGGGGTTTGTATGGAGTGGATTAGTTCCCTCATATCCTTATATTATTTTGTGTTCCTGAAAAGCATTTAAGAGAAAATCAAGTGAGGGCCTGACTGACATTTTACCAGGCTGCAATGCTCTTCTCTGCTGCCATGTATCGTTTTTATTTGCTGGGCATGACAGCAAGTTTGGTTAGGAATTACTATTGTCTGTGCAAACCATTGCGATTGGTTGGAAAAAGCGACCAAAGGGGCTGAGGATACCACCTGTACAGCCAATTCAGGGAGAAGGGGGGCCTTCCCAGCTGCGGAGCAATAAAAGCAGTGCCCAAACTGAGAGTTGGGCTTAGCGGGCAGAAAGGACGGAGCTTAGTGGTGCAATAGGGTGGGGTTTTAGGCTACTTTCACACTGGCGTTTTGGCTTTCCATTTGTGAGATCCGTTCAGCGCTCTCACAAGCGGTCCAAAACGGATCAGTTTTGCCCTAATGCATTCTGAATGGAAAAGGATCCGATCAGAATGCATCAGTTTGCCTCCGATCAGTCTCCATTCCGCTCTGGAGGCCGACACCAAAACATTGCCTGCAGCGTTTTGCTGTCCGCTTGACGAAACTGAGCCAAACTGATCCTGACACAATGTAAGTCAATGGAGACGGATCCGTTTTCTCTGACACAATTTGGCACAATAGAAAACGGATCCGTCTCCCATTGACTTTCAATGGAGTTCATGACGGATCCGTCTTGGCTATGTTACAGATAATTCAAACGGATCCGTTCATGACGGATGCATGCGGTTTTATTATTGTAACGGATCAGTTTTTGCAGATCCATGACGTATCCGCCCAAAACGCGAGTGTGAAAGTAGCCTTAGCTGTGTGCTGGGGGCACCCATACATTTTTGCTTGAAGGTGAATAATTATTGCAAGCATGTTGGAATAAAAAGAAAATGAATGAGTTCAACACCTTGCGGCTATTACTGTGATGGAAACTAGAAATCTTAGGTTATTACTTGTCTGCTAAAAATTGGTAGTAAAGACACTCCCTACCCTGTTTCCACTATCAGTTGACACCATATTATCTATTTCTGACTGTGCCAAAGGAAACAAACGGTGCAAGAGCTGTTTGTTTGTGTCAATGAATGAGTCACAGCAGGATAACAAGCAGGCCCTGAAAAATGCTAGGCAGGTACTTTTTATCCTTAGTCGGCAAAGCTTATCTCTGCTGTGATCTGGATGAGTCTGGCTCAGTGGATGTACAGCAGCGAGTTCTTTTTGGAAAAGGAAGCACAGCTTACCAACAAGTAACTGTCTCATCAGCTGAGGCTACTTTCACACTCGCGTTTTAGCTTTCCGTTTGTGAGATCCGTCATGGGCTCTCACAAGCAATCCAAATGGATCAGTTTTGCCCTAATGCATCAGTTTGCCTCCGTTCAGTCTCCATTCCGCTCTGGAGGCGGACACCAAAACGCTTTTGTCTCCGCTTCAAAAATCTTCTTCTGAGCGGAAACCTAACAGACCCCATTATAGTCTATGGGGCCCGTGTACTCCGTTCGGCTCATTTATGGTCTGAATCCGTCCTTTCCGTTTTCCTGCCCCTAAACGGGACAGGAGAACGGAAAGGCTGAACGGTGATGTGAACGAAGCCTAAGATGATGAGAAGCCTGAAGATGATTATAGGGGACAGAAGATGCTGGAAAAATCCCAAAAAGATTCTTAATATCAAATAGATATCGACAAATATCACTCATTCTGCCCTTCTTCCTACTTTCTCTATGAAATGAAAGAGAGATCGCCTTGCCTAAATGGAATGGGAAGAGTGACCTAATAGGTACATGTTGTTAATATAGTGGCAGTGGGGAACACAAATGAAGCAGCATGAACACATCTGTTTTCTGTATAGAAAAGTATCAGAGCAGATGACACTTAATATTGTCCAGGTGACTGGAGAAGAGTGTAAAAGGCAGTTTTAGGGGATTGGTGAGGTGAGTATCATTTTATTTTATTTTTTTCCACACCATTCTGATTCAAGTCCACAAATCGAACAATTTGATCAATTGTTCAGGATTTTAGCTATAGATAAAAGATTGGTTTGGAAGCTTCAAGCTATAAAACATCCCAGACTGTTTACTAGGTTGATAAGTATGATATAAAAATAGTATAGCCAATGGAGACCAGTAATAGAAAACTGATAATTTAAACTCTTTAGCCCTATTACAATCCATAACAATCTATAAAAATCAGCCAGTCTGTCTACATTTTGATAGAAAGGCTTGATGTATTGCAACCTGAAGTTTTTGTATGATCAGAGTTCATAAAACATTGCTTTCTGTCTTAATTATGTTGTATTTAAAGGGGTTCAGAAGGGGCTTATGGCAAGAAGATGATTGCAAAGGATGACCCTGCTGGGATCCTCACTGATTAACTGTCATTGGTGAGGAAGCATGGCATGAAAGGGGTATTCCGGTAATTTCAAGTCATCCCCTAGGATAGGGGATAGCTATTATATTGGTGGGGGTCCTCACATTGTGACCTTTATCGATCACGAGAATGGAGGCCCTGTACCCAAGAAGGTCTCCTGAAATGAATGGAGCTGTAGATCAAGAATGTTCTCTGCTGCCACATTAATTTCTATGGGGCTGTTGAAAATAGCTGAGTACAGTGTTTGGCCATTTCTGGCAGGTGCCAAAGAGATGAATGGAGTTGCAGTACGCATGCCTGACTTGCTGCTGTTTATTACGGACGCCCTGCATGTTACAGCCCCTGTTCTTGAGCTAGGCCTCCCACTGATATGATAATTATCCCCTATCCTGTGGATAAGGGATAACTTGAAATTACCAGAATAGTCCTTTAAGTGTTCCTTACAGCGCTACCACAGGAAAAATGACATAGCGTCCATTCTGATCATTGGTTTTCTGTGTAATGGCAGACAGTACAGGTTCTCCAGAGTCAGAGACAGTCTTTGTAACCACTTTAGACTCTGACCAAGAGATGAGGATCCTAAAGAATGACCTGCTCATTTACCTAATAGGGTATATTAATAAGAGTTTTTGCATGATAGAAAATGTTTGCAATGGTATCAACTAATGGTACAGCCAGTAAGCTCGAAATTCATGCCTGTTAGCTATCTTTCATGCCCTTGTGTCTACTACGTTTAGTACGCAAGAAGAAAGTACCCAGGAATGCTCACAACCACTAAATAACCCCATCTCTGTCAAGCAACGTGCAAAAAGTGTCTAAAACACTGAATAAATGTGGCACATGGCATGTGTGCCAGAATTCGGGCTCAATTTGATTAACCTTAGCCTCAAAAATGGATTTCTAGATGGTGAATAAATTGGCTAAACACAATGGAAGAGATTTACTAAGCTAAATTCCCCAAAATTCTGGCTCAATTTATGTCAAACCACTAGCATATATACTTGTAACAGATTTATTATGTGTTTTTGATACGTTTTGTACCTAACTAGACAATTTTGAAAAGTGTCTAGGAAAAGAGAATGTGGCTTATAAGGCACCAAATTCAGCCTAAAACATGCCTACCTTTTGGACCAAAATATTGGGCTAAAGTAAGTCAATCCATAGGTGGCATTAAAGGGCTTCTGTCACCCCACTAAACTCTTTTTTTTTTTTTTGGGGTACTTATAATCCCTATCCTGCGATATAGCTATACATTATTTTATTAATCATTTTCGTTCTGTATATATGCCAAAAAATGTACTTTTATAATATGCTAATTACCTGTCTACCAGCAAGTTGGGCGTCTACTTGCTGGTAGCAGCCGCAAAAAACCGCCCCCTCCTCTTGTTGATTGACAGGGCCAGCCGTGATCTCCTCCTCCGGCCAGCCCTGTCAGCATTTCAAAAATCGCGCGCCTGTGTTCATTCGGCGAGGCGCTCTGAGATAAGGAGGCTTGCCTCCACAGCACTCCCTCAGTGCGCCTGCGCCGATGGCGTCACCGAAAGAGAAGACGTCATTGGCGCAGGCAAGAAATTAATTAATTAATTACTACCTGCCCTACTTTCCCAGACTGGATCTGAAATATCATATGTTGTGCTTCTGCCAGGACTAAAGGAAACAAGTTTTACAAGAGTATAATTCCCACTTTATCTGCTAATTCGCTGAGCAGGTAAAATAAACACATTGGGTAATTTCTACCAAGCAGACAGGCCTTTAAAACTGAAGGTTAGATCTAGTTCCAAGGGGGCGTGACGCAAAGTTTTTGGACACTAACCAGGAAAAGATGCATTCCAATTTAATAATCTTACATGCTTCAGTCAAAGTTGAGTCTCATTCAACATAAAGGCCCTTTGCCCTCCATTTACGGCATCACCTAGGTTATAGGAACTCTGCATAAATCTGTACAAATCTATGAGACTATACCTCTATGAATAAACAATTACTTCACTTCTCTAGCCATTAGCATTTAGGCTATGTCTCATTATCTCCTAGAAACACTATATAATCATCTGAGCAGACAAGCACATACGCAATTCTGTTCGTCATTAATAAATATGAATCAATATATCATTAACACATTAATTTCACAGAATCCCTAAAGAATTTATTCTATGGAAATAGCTTCCTTGAAGAATTTATCAGCCTTGGGATTTACGTAGCATATCCACCATGGAACAGTTTGTTTGTTGTGATATGAATTTATGTTCCTTACACAGGTTCTCTGAGATTTAACAACTGACCTACCACTAGGATAGGTCATCAATATCAGACCAGCAAGGGTCTGACACCCCACTGAACAGGTGTTTCGGAGTAGCTCTGCTAGATCGTCTGCAATATGATAGTTCATCGTTCCATGTAAAGGGCAATTAGTGCATTTATTAAGATTTCATCAGGTTCACGCTCAATAAATTATAGTGGCCAAAGCCCAAAACCACCATTTTACTCAAAAAATTTGACAAAGTTACAAAGTCTCCCAATCACAGCAGGCATTTTATTACTGGGTAATATAACTAAAATATATTTTTCAATTCTTCTTGTAAAACTATACTTCTATATGACAACTCTCTCTTTTTCAGATCTTTGTGGTGACCAAAATATGGGCATTATAAACTTTCCTTAAACTTTGCCTTAATAATACATGTGTGCATCTTGCTAATAGGATTACCCTTATTTTTTTGGACTATAAGACACACCCCCCTCCAAAATGGGGGTAAAGTGGTAGCGAGTCTTATAGTCTGAATGCTGATGACCGCTTCCATTTTGGAAGGGGTCATTTACAAGCGGGAGGCATGGGGAGTTGAGGGCAGCACTGCGCTGGCTGAACTCACCTCCCCTGGTCTTGTTCTTGGTCCCGCTGTGGTGTCCTGACTGTGAACAGTGGCAGTTGCGCATCATCAGGTCACAATACACAGTGGGACCCGGAAAAAGTGATGGAGCGGTGTGTCCTGAATCTGCAGCATGTCCAAAGCAAGCAAGGTAGTTTTTTTTTTAGTTTTTTTTAAACATCTGATCTGAGGTCTGATGTGGGCTGGGGGGTGCGATCTGAGGCTGAGTGGGGCTGGTTGGATCCGATCAGAGGTTGATATGGTCTGATAGGGGGTCTGATGTGGGCTGACCTGAGGCTGATGGGGGCTAGGGAGTGCAATCTGAGGCTGAGTGGGGCTGATCTGAGGCTAATGGAGGCTGGGGGGATCTGATGGAGGCTGGGGGGGTCTGATGGGAGGTTGATTTGAGGCTAATAGAGGCTGGGGGCCCGATGGGAGGCTGATCTGAGGCTAGAGGGTCTGATGGCCATGGGAGGCTGATGTTTTCAGAATTACTTTAGAAGTTTCCAAATTTAAACCTAGAAATGGTTAAGCATCTAAATGGTACATATTGTAGCATGTCTACTAAATATGATGATATAAAAATTTCAATAGCATAAATCTAATGTATCTATTATATGTAAAGGGTTCTCCGGGCTACGGATATTGTATTCCTATTCTCCAGATAGGTCTTTGATATCAGATAACTGGGAGTCCGACACCTGGAACCCTGACCAATCAGCTTTTTCAAGCTGATGTGGTGTCAGAAACTATGCGGTGTATGGAGCTGGAGGCAGATAGCTCAGTTTCTTGCTGTAGTGGCCATGCCAGGGTACTACAAGTCAGCTCCCATTCAAGTCTATACTGTTAGTTTCTGGCCCCACTGCAGCCTCAAAGAGCTGATTGGTGGGGGTGTCAGACCCCCACCAATGTGATATTAATCTATCCTGAGCATAGATCATCAATATCTGCAGCCCAGAGAACCACTTTAAACTTTATATCACATTTTAAGCCATACCTATGTTTAACTATACATGTTTTAAAATAAAGAAAAAAAGTATAGTGTCTAAAGAGATACAGACGTACTATAGTTGTATGCATCTGCCACTGAGTTGCAATATAAAACAAATGTGTTGTTCTAAATGTGTACCAGTTGGGTTTCACACTTTTGGAATATGACTGCCCTACAGAAGTCAATGGATACTGCACTGTATTGCTTCTGATTTCACTGGTGAAACGCCCCAGCAGTCGGTGAGACACGGGTGGGCAGTCAACTTTGACAGAAGTGACTATGTGCTACACAGGCCTTTCTATGGTTGCATCAATCCCTGGTTTAGTAATATTGCGGACTTCTTTTGTGCTTATGTGAATGTTCTACTGGGTCCAGATTTTAAGATAATTTGAGGTCATTTTTACAAACTTACAGAAGCAATGGTCAAGCCCAGATACCACCATGTTGTGGCTGGTAAGCACTCTGGAAGAGGATTGGAAGGCTATGATGTATAGTATACGTCTACTTTTTTTAATTATCAGGCATATTCTGGCAATTGTATCTCCAAACGTGATGTGAACCTAGCACTGATGGACATTGCATTACATATGGAATTTTATAATATTAACGTAGTGCTGGTTTCGGTTGTCTACCGAAATAGGGTATAATGGGTCATCATAGGGGGATATTTAGAGTACGAAACCTAATAACGATAGGAACTGGATGTAGCTACTACTTTCTAGTAATATTCTATGCTGTGATTAATGAGCTGTATCATTTGTGCCTTGTTCATAGGGGGGATTTTATCAAAACTGGTATAAAGGAATCAGATTCTACATTTCCTTTTCCAAAGGAGTTCTGAAAAATAAAAGGTGGAATCTGATTGGTTGCTATGGGCAACTAAGCCAGTTTTCCTTTACACTAGAAAATCTCCCCAAAGTGCCAACATATTTAACAGCCCAGTAGTGAGATTGGCATTACCCAAATCGGGTTTCTGTGAACTTGAATTAGGGTAATATATTCAGATAGAAGTTGTTTCTTTGTATACGTGTCAACTGAGGAGATCATGTAATATCACAGTTCTTGGCTGAGACAAAATGGCTGCCCTGTAATCCTATTGTGTTTTAATAGAAGAGATACACATCACGTTTCAATACAAAGTCATAATTTATTCTTTTCAGTATAAAAAGTCATAGTTCTGTATTAAAAACATCTTCTCCCAGGAGAAGAAATATATTATTTTACGTCATAAATAAGATTGTGGCATATATACAATTGTCAGCAAACTCAGAAGAAGGCTCCGGCCTAGTGCGTTGTAATCAGTGCTTTGGAAACTGAAGCTGGTCTTGAATTACGAAAAGTAGTTACAGTACCAGAAAATACTGAGGTATTTCTTCTTTGCTTCGTTGAAAAACTGAAATCTTAGGCATCTGGAGGCAGGACGAAGCTTGCAGAATAAATAAAGGACGTACGTTTCTTTACAATTTATAGGCAACAGCCTCTCTTCAACTATTACCAGTACAAAAAGTTCAGGAATGGAAATACTGTCGAATCCCCATTAAACGGAGATTATTAACAACATTCAAACATAAAACACAAGGCAATTGTGACCTGTCTTCTGATCTCCTTAGTGGTCAGGACATATGTCCAAAATCATGACAAGTCATGTCAGTTGTATGTTCATTGTGGTTTCACCAGTTTATCTCGCCCGTCACTCCTCTTTGAAAGTGACGGCTTAAAAGCCAAGTTTAAAAATAAAATGTTTTTAAAAAATTATTGCACTTAGAGTAACACATTTAGTCCATGTGCTTGAGTCCAGTTCTTTTGCTGTGCACCTCAGCAGCTTGGTGATGTAGTGATTGGACTTTGAAGGTAACTCAAAGAGGTTGCTGCTGGGTGGACAGGGATGGAAACTGGGAAATTGAAGACAGTTGTAGTAGATGTTCCTCTGTCCAAAACAGATATTGAGGGGCTACTGACTTCTGCTGAACAGGATGGTGCTAGAACTTGAGATTCAAACTGAAGAAGTTGTCCCATGAAACTGAAATTTGGAGAAATGATGCTCCTTCTCTGCTTGACAAACTCAAAGGCTTCATCCAGCTTCACACGGTTAGTCCTCATAAGATAAGCCAGGCAGATGGTAGCTGAACGAGAGATACCAGCTTGACAGTGGACAAATACTCTTCCTCCTTTACTTTTGACAGAGTCTAAAAAGAAACAAAGCCGATAGGTTATTATAAGGATACAATAATATGAAATACAGAAAACTTTAGCTTTTAGAACATGTTTGAGGAGTCTACAAACATCTAGTGACTAAGGGAAGTTGATCACTGGCCGACAGGGATGTTTCTAGCACTGAACGCTAGGGGGCAGTATTAGACACAAAAGGAAATAATCCTATTCACTATTCATATGGTCAGCTTGACCCCATATAAACAATGAGCTTTGTGCTGTTTTGTACACTAGTAAATAAAAGGACTCCAATTTGTAAAAAAGTAATAAAAGCAATATAAAAGAAGTCTGTGGTAACTCCTAAACTCGTGACACATAATAAGTGTATATATTAAGCTACCCCAGATATTAATGGGCAACTTTCTATTGTTAATACGCGGATCAATTAAAATATATTTACCTATAAAATCAATGGCTTCATTGAACCAGGAGCTGATGTCTGCTTTATGACTGTCTTCTACAGGAATGCTCTTATACTGGTAGTGCCCCTCAAAGTGGTTGGGGCAGTTGGCAGAAACATTGATCAGGGCTGTGATGCCAAGGGTATCCAGCATGTCCTTTCTGGAAGCATGGTAGGCACTGCCCAGGTACAAAAAGGGCAAGATTTCCACTGGTCCACCCTATAACATGGCAGAAAAGAAGAGAAATGGTCATTCATTTGGTCACCCTGGCAAACAGATACAATATAAGTGATGAGGATTTAGCTGGTATTATTATAGTGGGTGCCGTGGGTACGGCATATGCTTACATCTGAAATTGTCTATAGAGGTGAAGGAGGGAGAAGTTTGCTGGACTTAACCCTTACATATACATGACAATATTAAAAGGGACACAAGGTATACCAACCTGATCATAGAGGGGGGTGCCACAGGGGGTACAGTTGGAATCTGCGCTGTCTGGTATACTGGTGGCACTCAAGGGCAAGCTCAGTCCCACTGGAGGAGAACATTTGTTGCAGAATTCAGGGCACTCAGATGAAAATGCCTCATAACCACCTGAAATAGAGAATACATGTCACTGGTTAGACTCCATGGCATCACAGGGGGCTATAAAGAGCGTGGTGGGGGGGGGCCTTGACAATGGGGAGGTTTTGGAGGGAAGCCGCAATGTACCTTTAAGAAAGAAGATCCTGCTGCCCCGGGGGTCTCTGCAGAGGGCACTGACAGCCAGCATCATGGTGCTGTCCTTCCTGAGGGAGTCCAGCTCACATGTCCTCTCATCCAGCAGAAGCACAGCCTCGTACAAGCCTGCGATCAGCCGGCACCGCTGCTCCTCATTGGGGATGATGTGCTCCAAGCCCATGCTGCCCTTAGCCCTTCTCTTCACTATGGTGCTGAAGCGGACATTGCTGGAGCCCATGATGTGCGAAGAGCTGAAGGAGAAGAACGACCTGCAGTCCAGCACCAGGCACTTGTGTGCCCTGTCTGCCAGGAGGGCTTTCAATGTACTGCAATCCATGGCACTAATCTCCATATTGACCATCGCTCTTCTTAGTAGCTGTAGCGCACTAGTCCTGTGCAGTCGTCCTGTGACCACTTTGTCTTGTAATATCCTTGTTCTAAATGAAGGAGTCCTGTGAGGAGAGCAGCCAGCCGGGTTCCTTGTGTACGTGTTACTTTAGCTTTCCTGGGGCTGGCTGGCTCTACCCTGCGCTGCTCTCCTCAGCTCACACAGCCTATTTATACACAGCAGGAGGAGGCTGGCTTTTTTGTGAATGGGATGGGTCGCGCGGCTGCTGATAGGGCCGGTGACGTCAGAGCTACGTAGCCTCGGCCAGTCACGTGACCCCCACCAGAAGCTTTCCCTCCTTTCTGCTCCGTGTGAGAAGTGGCAGGGTATGAGCTGCACCCTGACAGGGGGCGGCATGTGCTGGGCTCGGGGGGCGTTCTTGTTTGGAAATGGGATAGGGAATTCGGTTTTTGGGACTAGCTAGAAATTGATGTGTAGGGTGAGATGTGTTCTTGTTGGGGTCCTGAGGGGGCTCTTGAAGTACACAGGGTGGCTGGTGCTTTGGGGTGCCATTGAGATTTAATATGTGGTACTGGGAAGCTGGGTAGTATTGGCTCCTGTGGGTGGTTAATATTTGTTCTGGGAGGAATGGGCTTTAAGGGTTAATGCGAAGAAGACGTACTGGTTCTGTTTATGATGGGAGGAATGGTGCTTTTAGGGTTAATGTGAAGAAGACACTGGTTGTAATTATTATGGGCGGAATGGTGCTTTAAGGGTTAATGTGAAGAAGATATACTGGTTCGGATTATTATGGGAGTAATGGTTCTTTAAGGGTTAATGTGTAAAAGACATGCTGGTTGTAATTATTATGGGAGATATGGTGCTTTAAGGGTTAATGTGTAAAAGACATGCTGATTCTGTGTTTATTATGGGAGGAATGGTGCTTTAAGGGTTAATGTGTAAAAGACATGCTGATTCTGTGTTTATTATGGGAGGAATGGTGCTTTAAGGGTTAATGTGTAAAAGACATGCTGATTCTGTGTTTATTATGGGAGGAATGGTGCTTTAAGAGTTAATGTGTGGAGGAGATGCTGGGGAGGGATGCTTCTTCAAGGGTTAATGTGTAGAAGACATACGGGTTATGTTTATTATGGGAGGATTGGTGCTTTAAGGGTTAATGTGTAAAAGACATGCTGATTCTGTGTTTATTATGGGAGGAATGGTGCTTTAAGGGTTAATGTGAAGAAGACATACTGGTTCGGACTATTATGGGAGATATGCTGCTTTAAGGGTTAATGTGTAAAAGACATGCTGATTCTGTGTTTATTATGGGAGGAATGGTGCTTTAAGGGTTAATGTGAAGAAGACATACTGGTTCGGACTATTATGGGAGATATGCTGCTTTAAGGGTTAATGTGTAAAAGACATGCTGATTCTGTGTTTATTATGGGAGGAATGCTGTTTTAAGAGTTAATGTGTGGAGGAGATGCTGGGGAGGGATGCTTCTTCAAGGGTTAATGTGTAGAAGACATACGGGTTATGTTTATTATGGGAGGATTGGTGCTTTAAGGGTTATGTGGAGGAGATGCTGGTTCTGGCGGGGGGGTTAATGTTTATTTTGGGGAATGGTGCTGTTGAGGGTTTATGAGTAGTACAAAGGGTTAATGTGAGGTAGAAGAGGACTGGGGCATTTGGAGGTCCCTGTCTGGCACAGGGGGCAGTACTTTACCAGTTTAGTGGGACCCCGTGGTAATATAATAGGTATTGGGACAGTCTGTTGAATTTCAGATTTCCCAACCCTTTGTTGCCTTTGGGATAAGCGGCGCCGGGGGTATTCAGCAGCCATTTTCCATCTTCCCCATGTAGTAAAAGATCTCATTTTCAATGCCATGGATGAGCGAGGCAGAGCATGCCCATTCTGAACTGTGAGAGGGATGTTCTACATGGACTTTACGGTGACATCATCTGAACCCCAGCTCTGCCCCCGCCCATCAGTATGTCCTGCCAAGAACCATGACGTCCTCAACTAAGCTGCAAAGTCAAACCCTCTAGACACAGGCTGTGTCCTCTGGCCCTGCCCAGGCAGGAAATCCACTGCTGTAACCCCATCCACCAGGCCCCAGGGAGGCTTCGCAGCCTGCTTACAACAAGCAGCACGCAATGTTCTCCTCAATAGGGTTTACACACATACAGAAATGATTCAATACAAGTTGCTGGCCCATTTTCATGTTGGTTTCTCTAATATATCTGGAATCCAAATGGGAGCAGTATGAGGTCATGTGTGAGCATTCCACTTGGAACCTGGGTAAGGGCCAAAAATCCCAACCAGTGACCACAGAGGATAAGGACAGCACAGTGTCACTTGAAGCAAGTTTAGATCAAATACTTGAATTCCTGAAATGTTTTATCTGGTATTCAGATAAGATATTTCCCCGCGGTTTACATAGTCACTGATATGTCCCACGTGAGGCGCTGTTATACTTTTTGTGATCATACTGGCGTCATCATCTTGGAGGAGTGGAGAAAACCAGACTGTTCTGGCAGAGGCTTATCTCCGAAAAACAGAAGAATCAAGCACTTGAGATACAACTGGTATCAAGGGAGAGGCAGGAGACCCTCATACACATTAGTGTTCCCCCATAATTGGCAGGGGTGGCCTTAATTTAATGTATACGGCTAGCTTTACAGTGAGATCTTTCAGGTTTCAATTCTTGTTCCTGGGTAGAACTGGGCAATTAAAAGCTGCCTAAACAGAACAATGATGCCAGTGTGAGTTTAATATCCTCAGCAGTGATGGTCAGTTTGCAGTGTTCTCCAGCGAACACATGCGGGCTGCCATCTTCAGTAAGGTAGACTCACCCGTCCGGCAATGCACAGGTAAGCCCTTACCTGTGCCGTATGCCGGTCTGAAATCAAATGCTGTCACCTGGAGCAGGCAGTTCCGAGAACAGCCCGATGAAGGCCCCCGGCGGCTGTTCTCAGAACTACCAGCTCCAGGTGACTGCGTTTGATTTCATACCGGCTCCCGGCACAGGTAAGGGCTAACCTGTGCATCAGCGGACGGGTGAGTCTACCTTACTAAAGATGGCAGCCCGCATGTGTTCGCTGGCGAACACTGTGAACTGACCATCACTGATCCTCAGGATAGGTCATCCATTTCAGATTGGTGGGGGTCCAGCTACTGGCACCCCTGCTGAATAGCCGTTTGTGCTCACCGCTATGTCAGGTCGGTGGCGGTGGTGGATGTCGGAACCCCACCAAGCAGATATTGATTACCTATCCTGAAGAACCTCTTTGATCCCTCTAAGGCTACTTTCACACTTGCGTTTGGAGCGGATCCGTCTGGTGTCTGCACAGACGGATCCGCTCCTATAATGCAAACGCTTGCATCCGTTCAGAACGGATCCGTCTGCATAACTGGTTTTTACAGATCTGATTTTTCACTTCGTGAAAACTCAGATCCGATAGTATATTCTAACACAGAGGCGTTCCCATGGTGATGGGGACGCTTCAAGTTAGAATATACTAAAAGAACTGTGTACATGACTGCTGCCTGGCAGCACCCGATCTCTTACAGGGGGCTGTGATCCGCACAATTATTGTGCGAATCATAGCCCCCTGTAAGAGATCAGGTGCTGCCAGGCAGGAGGGGGCAGACCCCCTCCTTCCCCTGTATTAAATGTGACCAGTGCGGCCCCCCTCCCTCTATATTCATTGGTGGCCAGTGCGGCCCCCGTCCCTCCCCAGTATTAAATGTGACCAGTGCGGCCCCCCTCCCTCTATATTCATTGGTGGCCAGTGCGGATTCCCAGTATTAAATGTGACCAGTGCGGCCTCTCCTCCCCCCCCCCCCATCATTGGTGGCAGCGGAGAGTTCCGATCGGAGTCCCAGTTTAATCGCTGGGGCTCCGATCGGTTACCATGGCAGCCAAGACGCTATTGCAGTCTTGGCTGCCATGGTCACTTAGCAATAAATAGAAGCATTATACTTCCCTGCGAGCTGCGATGTCTGTGGCCGGCCGGGCGCTCCTCTTACTGGTAAGTGAAAGGTCACTGGTCACATTTAATACTGGGGAGGGAGGGGGGGCCGCACTGGCCACCAATGAGTTAAATATAGGTGGGGGGGGGGGTCTGCTGCCTGGCAGCACCTGCCAGGCAGCAGGGGGCAGTCATGTACACAGTTCTCAGTATATTCTAACTTGAAGCGTCCCCATCACCATGGGAACGCCTCTGTGTTAGAATATACTGTCGGATTTGAGTTTCACGATCTAACTCAAATCCGATGGTATATTCTAACATAGAGGCGTTCCCATGGTGATGGGGACGCTTCAAGTTAGAATATACCATCGGATTGGAGAAAACTCTGATCTGATGGTATATTAATAGGGGACTCCTGACTTTACATTGAAAGTCAATGGGGGACGGATCCGTTTGAAATTGCACCATATTGTGTCAACGTCAAACGGATCCGTCCCCATTGACTTGCATTGTAAGTCTGGACGGATCCGTTTGGCTCCGCACGGCCAGGCGGACACAAAAACGCTGCAAGCTGCGTTCAGGTGTCCGCCTGCGGAGCGGAGGCTGAACGCTGCCAGACTGATGCATTCTGAGCGGATCCGCATCCACTCAGAATGCATTGGGGCTGGACGGATCCGTTCGGGGCCGCTTGTGAGAGCCTTCAAACGGAGCTCACAAGCGGAACCCCGAACGCTAGTGTGAAAGTAGCCTAAAACTTTCTCTTTGATAGATGCACATTGCTTTATGTGACATATTTGTTACTTATGTTACAATTATATTGTTTGTTATTTAAATAAAGATTTATACTACAAGTTCAGACTGGTGATCTTTCTTTATACATGGAGACATACTGATAAGCTTGTTAAGGTTCCAGTTTTAATCTACATTTTCTTTTATTACCAATTAAAAATGAACTAATAGATTAAAAGAAAAACATTGGAAAGCATGCATCAAAACCGAGGTAAACAGTAGAGGATCCTACGGCTGCAAGACGTGGATCTGCATGGTTCTTCTGGACTGAAGACTGATTATCCTGAGATTTGGCAGATAACTGTCACTCACAACCTCCACCATCCTCGACTTAGCTGAGCATACATGTGTTGTTAGTAGGAAGAGGGGAGAAAGCCGCTGCCAGACTCATCTGCTAGCAGCTTATCTCCCCAGGCAGCTTTGGGAGGCCCCATGCACATTAGAAATTGGCGTGTTTGGTCAACCTACATCTAATATGTATGACCTGCTTTAGCTATGTCTTGTACATATTTAGGGTATGCAATCTTACGAACTGATGCAAGTTTGTTCAAAGCTAGATCAAAAGAAAGAATATTGGGGCAGATTCACTAATCTAAGTTGCCATTTACTGAATTATAACATGACGCAGACAGTAAATATCTCTCCAGTCAGACAGGTGACTATCAAGAGGTGTGGAACGCTTTAGGCTACTTTCTCACTTGCGTTTTGGCTTTCTGTTTATGAGATCCGTTTCAGGGCTCCCACAAAGCGGTCCAAAACGGATCAGTTTGGCCCTAATGCATTCTGAATGGAAAAGGATCCGCTCAGTTTGCCTCCGTTCCGTCTCCATTCCGCTTTGGAGGCCGACACTAAACAGCTGCCTGCAGCATTTTGGTGTCCGTCTGACGAAACTGAGCCAAACGGATCCGTCCTGGCACACAATGTAAGTCAATGGGGATGATCCGTTTTCTATGACAATAGAAAACGGATCCGTCCTCTATTGACATTCAATGGTGTTCAAGACACCATTGGCTATGTTAAAGATAATACAAACGGATCCGTTCTGAACGGACGCAGACTGTTGTATTATCTGAACGGATCCGTCTGAGCAGATCCATGACGGATCCGCACCAAACGCGAGTGTGAAAGTAGCCTAACCAGTACTGGTCAAAATCCTGATGGGCAGGAGACAAAAGCTTTCTAAAGCCCATTGATTCCACCTCAGTTTCCCACACCCCTTGTGATTTAAGAGCAATGATCTCTGAAAAGGACAGAGATCCAGGGCAGAGACCATGATGTAATTAATGTGAGGGGGAGGAGAGCTTATCCTTTAGTGGGTTTGTAGTCTCAGGAGTCAGAAGAGGGTAACAAAACAGTTAAAGGATGCTTCATGGGGAAATAGCTCATCAGTAAATAATAGTTAATCATTAACCTGGCAAAGAACTTATCAAGCTGGAAAATTACTGGGACCTTTTTCTTTTTCTCACTACTCACTGGCCATGAATTTAGAACTTGGTTACAGATTGTATGTTCGCTTTCTGTCTGAAATGACTTTTGAAGTCAGGAAAGAGAATGTGGCTGGGCTGCGTACATGGTGTGTTTGTAATGACCTGCACATATTGGCATTCAGCAAAATATTTGTAGGAGGCCAGGTCACACAGCACTAAAATCATGCATTTTCTATAGGGGAAAATGGTAACATAGCAAACATAGAAGCATCCTAGCATCTGTTAGGGAAGGATTGTACCATGTTTGAAATACTATGCTCACCACTAGCCAGAAATATTTAAAAAATGTGCCCTACGTTACATTACGCTAGTATATTTGATATACTTATGCCTTCATTGTATTGAAATGTGTAATCAAATCTACATCTAACCACAACCCTATGTAAAGTATATGGCAGATATGGAACTTGAAAGGCATCCGGTAACATACATCCTGAGTAGGGATGAGCGAACTTCTGTTTTCAAGTTCGGCGTACAAAGTTTTTTTTTTTTTTTTTTTTAAGAATTCCATTATGGATTCCGCTACTACGGACCATAAGTTTTATGTAGGGGAGAGAAGCACTCATAAGGTATTAAGCAGAACATGGGTGCCCGCCAGCTGGGGTTTGGTCCAACTCACCCCAGAGTATATAATATTCAAATGCAAGAAAAGATCCAGGAGCACGCCTTAGATCAAAAGAATATCAACGTGTAGTTTAATTATAAATCCATAACCAGATGCCATCTACACTTGACTACACATGGATATTCTTCTGATCTAAGGGTTGCTGCTGGGTCTTTTTTTTTGCCTTCTGTAAACCAGACAGATCCCATTATAGTGAATGGGGATCAAGGAGGCCAAGGCTTTGTCCTCCACCAGAACAGACTACTAGATTTTCTGAACGCAGATGTGAACCTAGCCTTACTGTTTCAAAAAGTCTTGCCCATTGTGGTGTGAACCTAAACTGTTTTTTATCATGGAATTAAAGTGAAGCATGTGGGTTTCTTCTTCCCAGTGAAAGTGAAAATGGTTCTGGAACTTCTTTACATTGTACTTTATGGAGAAGATAACCAGTGTCGGACTGGGGTGCCTAGGGCCCATCAGTAAATTTTATTTTGGGGGCCCACCATACAGATACATTCAAATATTACCTGCTCACTCAGCAGCAAGATGCTACCAGATGATTGAATATCGGGGTCCCTGCAGCAACTTTTAGAACCTTCTCTTTTCCCTTCCTGGGGAACACTGGCCAGCTTTCCTCTATACCTAGAAGTCATCTCATCTCTGATCCTGTCTATAATAAAAAACTAGGGAGTTTCTTTAATAATCTATCAAGTTTTTTTATATGAACATAGGCTGATTGAGGAGCTGTACAATGAATATATGTATGTAGTGCAGTAATTCAACTGTGTTATGTGCCACTTGTGCAGGTGGTGGGAGACTAGGGGTCTACCGGGAGATTCACCTGTACCCCTGTGGGCCAGTCCGAGCCTGGACATAACTAATGTACATACAGTATGCTTCTGTCACACTGTTCCAGGATGATCACACGAACTGTGATCTGGGAATTGCAATGGTTGACACTCTCACTATGAAATAATATTTTTCCTACAGGTCAGATTATCTCAGCCTGACATAAGAACAGCTTATCTGAACATTGGCCAACATACAATGATAAACGAGTACTTCTAATTCTCAATATTTCTTGAAAGGGGGGAGACACTCTTGCTCTCACAGATCTATGTAAGTTATTAGGACATTTGGTTACTATTAGTCTTCCTACATGGACATCTTCTACGTAAGCTTGAGACACTTGAAAACTTTTACTTGATTGTGAGAGGTTGATCAATAGGAAGAAGCGTTGAGCACATTGTGTTGGTTCAGCAGAGTACATATGATAACGCTGTCAGTATTCATGTCATATGATATTGACTTGTGTAGTGGTGGCTTTACCTTCTAAAGACCTGTATCTGTAAGGTGTCACTCACATGGATGAGTCATAAATATGAGGACACATGTTGTACGTGATATACTCTTCGACTTTTGGTCCTATGATCAATGTAGTTATATAATCTAGAAATACGTTTAGCAACAGTTTGACAATTACTTATTATGTGGCTGACAAAATTTGGTCACATTTAGAAAAATCTGCTAACGTAAACTAAAAAAAGAACAGTATAAAAAAAGAGATGTAAAAAAAGATGTTGAAAAAGTTTCCATTGTGGTGGATCACAGCTCACAATCACGAGAGTGACAGGAAATGAAGTCAGCTGCTCTAGCCTTCTCTGTAGACCACATTTAAGATGAAAATACATTGTGTACCGATCAACATGTAATTGTTCAGAACGAAACATTGATGCCTATCACAACGGTTCATGACTTGTCTGATTGTTATAAGAGATGCGTACTGATAAAGTTAGGAGGATATTGATTAGGAGTAAAAATTGAAGTAAACAATTGCCATCTTAAAGGGGGAATCCATCTTACATACAAAATGTATGTAGATTGGAAAAGAAAACCATGATGTGACAATTTCTTTCCATCTATTCTATCTATGCATGAGGGCCAAACAGATGTGATAGGGTCACAAATGAATTACTCTGTCTACATGGTATGAATGTGTTCATCATACTAACTATATGCTGTATACAGATAGTGTATGTCATTGTCACGGATGTAGTAGGGGAGAACACCAAAAGACAACAAGAAGGAAGGGGTTCGACACTAGGCCTCACCACTAGGAAAGGAAAGGGTCACCACCTATAAAACCCTGCTCTTGGCCCTAACTCCTATCCGTATGGGCACCTCTCGATGGTAGAGATGCCCATACACAGGAACCTAGAAAACCCTGGTGACCATCGCATGCCCTAAAGATAATGACAGGGCAGAGACAACCCGTTCCTTCCCTGGTGATAGAACCAGCGTCTCGCTGAGGCCTAGTAAGCAACCGGGGGGGGGGGGAATACAAAACACAACAAGCGGGACACTTAACTTCTGAGGATAATGGATGAACAACTTCAACAGGAACCACACTCCAGCTCTTCCAAAACCAAATGAAGCTATCCAGAGCAAGGAGTGATGGGTAAAGTCAGACTAAATAGGGAAAGGTAAAGGTCACATGATCCACCCCTGAACAGGACATGTGGACATACCAGCAACACACAGACAAAGAGAAACCAAAAGAGGCTGTCAGATCACTCATGTGCAGTCAGTCTTTCAGTCCTCCTAACACCTGTCACAGGTGTGACAGTCAGTAACTTCAGTGATTACATGCAAACAACAGTGGACATGGACAAAATAATAAAATGACGGTACCTAATAGTTTTCTCTCATTTTCCTTACAGATAATATAGATGTGCATATATGGATTGGGCACTATATATGCATACATTCCTTCCTTCATTCTTTAATTTTTAGCTATAAAGCTATACTTTATTTCTTCTTTTTGTGTGTTTTAGTTCATTAGGATCTTTTCACATTGATTAGAGACCAACAGGTCCCCAATATAACAACAGGAACCAAGAGGTTTAGTTCAGCAGTATCTGCTGTTTTGTTCAGTGCATGCAATAGCGCTGGAGAGCACTGTTCCATACAGAGGTGTCCAGTAAAATAAAAGTACACCAAGTGTTAAACTTTTTTAACATGGTGGCCTATGGATAATGGATGCTACCTTGGTGGCATCCATTAAAAGCATGAGCCCGAGGTTTGCATTGTGAAAGTCTCCCAATGGGAGCTTCGGATGATTAGGCTAGATTTACTCAGTTTTGGTGGTGGTTTATGATGACGTTTTTTTGTTTTTAACACAGGATTGCATACAACAAAGTCGCAGTCTTCTCTTTATATCTTTCCTTTATTTTGGATCTACTCCTGGTTTTGCGGTTTTTGAAGCCAAAGCAAGACGTAGATAGAAAAGGGAGACTAAAGCCTTAATCACCCAGTTAGTCTTTAGTCAGTGGTGTCCATCCAAATCCAGGAATAGAGCCTAGACAGAGATATTGCATAATGGAAAGATTTGCTCCGGTTCTGTGTAGGATCCACTCCTGGTTTTGGCTCACAATCACTGATAGAAATCATTGACCCAACATTGACTGTGTGAATAAGGCCTTAGTAGGCTCTTCTCAGACAGCATTTCAGAATTTGATCTGTTTACTGTTTCCGCCAGAAAATCTGGTGTCATTTTGGCCTCTGTTCGGCTGGTATACAGTACGTCAGAGCTGTGTGGTTTCTTTTTTCATTTGTTGTGTGTGTATGGAATAGCAATGTAGACTATGCAATAGAAAATATGAGATTTTTTCATATTTTTTTTTGTCTACTCCTAGTCTTGGCTTCAAAAATAAATAAAAAAAAATCATCAAAGTATGAAAAGGGGTTGTCCGCTTTTTTATATTGATGACCTATCCTCAATATCATATTGGCGGGGGTCTGACTCCCGGCACCCCCACCAATCAGTTGTTTGAAGAGAAGGCAGCACTCTTCATTGTTTACCTGCTTGCCGTCACAACTGCAGCAGTGATCAGATGTAATTACAGCTTCCCATTCACTTGAATAGGAAGGATCCGTCCAATTTACTGTAAGTACACCTGCTCACCTCTGCAGTTACAACGGCAAGCAGGTAAACAGTGAAGGCAGTGCTCGTACAAGCGCTGCAGACTCTTCAAACAGCTGATTGGTGGTATCAGACCCCTGTCGATCGGATATTGATGACCGATCCTGAAGATAGGTCATCAATATAAAAAAGCAGACAACCCCTTTAAGGCTGTATTATACTGCTGATTTTGGGCCCAATCATTGGAAACAGGCTTTCATGGGTACGGTCAGCCCTGATAATTGGCCCATGTAATTGTGCTGCATTTCAGCCAACAAACAAGCAAACACTTGTTTGTTGGCTGATTTCTTTTTTCATTCAGAATGAGAAATGCTATCATTCCTCTCTTATATATTTTGCAACAGCTCATATAACAGGCCGGTGCAATATCATCAATTGGCACTTATCCTGCCCCAACATCGGGCAGTTCAATAAGAGCTCAGTTACATGGACTGATACACAGGGCAATGATCAGGAACAAACTGTTAGTTCCTAATTATTATCTGTTTTGTGTGAGCTGCATTTACATGCAGCAATCATTCCCTCTGGATGGGGATGAATGATCACTACTACGATTGTTCATACCATACAGATTCATTGTTTGTCTGCAGCACATCCCCGAAATGACCACAAACCTTGATTTTATGTGATGTAGAAACAGAGGATCACCTAACAAATAAGCATATGGCAGTACATTCAAGTGTTTGTATGATAATTCCTGATAATTGCCCCGATCCTCTGCCTGTGCAGTGGCGACTCTAGGATCAATATATAGGGGGGGCACAGAAGATACACAGTCAGAAATGGGGGGGCACTAATAATTTTCACCAGCTAATCATACTACTGAAAAATACTAAATAAGTATATATAAATAAGATAACAAAATATTCTGTACAAGCTGTAACACATAAGAAAGGATGTTACACGTCTAGATCCATCTGCTCACTTACATCTATATTCGCTTCATGGAAAACTATGGAAACAATATAGTCTAGGTTTCTACACAAATTGCAGATGCTGAGGCAAACAGCATGGTGAATGTATGTTGCCCCATAACAACCAGATGCCTGTCCAGCCAAACCGAGGGACGGACTGAAATGTCCCAGTCCCCATGGCTAGTTAATCACATTACATAGAATCTAGTAGACTGTCTGAAGTACTGGTAGGGTCTTCTCTAAAGATGGTTCTGCGCCCTTGGGAGTCCCTGGTAATAGTCTTTGACGTTTGACCGCACGGGGCAGTAAAGGATTTGCTGTCATTGGGGCCCTCAGATCTGTTACACACACTGGTGCTGTGGCTGACTGGCATCTGTAGCAGGCTATGCCATCCTGCAGTGTGCCACTAGGACTCCTGATACCCATACCCTGCGAGAAGCAGGAGACAGCCTACCCCCTAGTCCTCTGCTGCTCCTTATTTGCAGTGCTCTTGCCTGTTACTATCGCACACACTGCACACTTACTTATGTCACATGTTACCCCTGTATAATGCACCCTGATACCCCTTAGTTATATTATATAATTAAGGGATATCAGGGTACATTACACTGGGGTAATATAACTGAGGGGTATCAGGGTACATTATACAAGGGTAATATAACTGAGGAGGGCTATCAGGGTACATTATACAAGGGTAATATAACTGAGGAGGGCTATCAGGGTACATTATACAAGGGTAATATAACTGAGGAGGGCTATCATGGGACATTATACAGGGGTAATGTAAGCTATATTACCACCGTATAATGCCTGATAGGCCTCCTGAGTTATATTACCCCTGTATAATAATGTACCCTGATACCCCTTAGTTAAATGACCCCGCTGGGATCATATAACTAAGGGGTATCCGGGTACATAATTATACAAGGGTAATATAACTCAGGAGGCCTATCAGGCATTATACGGTGGTAATATAAGTTATATTACCCCCTGTATAATGTACCCTGATACCCCTTGGTTATATTACCCCCTGTATAATGTACCCTGATTACCCTCAGTTATATAACTGAGGGGTATCAGGGGACATTATGGGTAATATTATAACTAAGGGGTATCAGGGTACATTATACAAGGGTAATATAACTGAGGAGGACTCAGTGCTATCAGGGGACATTAGTTATATTACCCCTGTATAATGTACCCTGATACCCTTAAGTTATAGGGGTATCAGGGTTGAGGAGGGGCTGGGCGCAAGCAGGCAGGCCATGAGGCGAGGTAGTGGGGGTACATACTTTTTTTAAAACTTTTTATTCTTACTTTGTTTTCTTAGCTTGCCTAGGGGCCGGCCAGTGCAGGGCCAGGCAGAGTTGGGAAGTTGCCACACAGTCCTCCTCTCCTGTCCGAAGCTGGGGCCTGGGCTGGGCATAGACAGGCTCACTAGCAGACGCAGTAGCAGAGCTGCAGAACAGAAGCAAGCGTTCGCGCGGGCGGGCAGGCACACAGCTTTACGTGGTGACGTCAACTCTGCGGCTGCTGTACTCCCAGCCTGCGCCCGCCCTGCACGCTCTGCCTCCGCTGGGTCTGAACGCAGTCCCCACCCCCATCTGTCATGTCTGTGTATGTTGCCTGTGTTGTGAATCACTCAGTAGTGCGGGCGGCCGGGCGCAGCAGCGAATCAGCGGGGTGGGCAATTGCCCCCCCCCCCTTGCCCCCCTGTAGCGACGCCACTATGCCTGTGTAAAAGGTGTTTAAAGGGGTAGTCTGGTTTCTTATATTGATGAGCTATCCTCAGGACAGGTCATCAATATCAGATCGGTGGGGCTGCCAGCTATCTGAAGAGAACGCAGGGCTCCTGGGAGCGCTGCATTCTCTTCACTGTTTACCTGCTCACCGGAGGCATTGCAGCAGCGAGCAGGTGTAATTACAGCCCCTCTGTCCCATTCATTTGTATGGGCAGGAGCAGTTGTAGCTACACTCCCTCCCTTTCAAGTGTATTGGATGGAATAGCCGTGATTACACCTGCTCGCCGCTGCAGTGGTGAGGGTGAGCAGGTAAACAGTGAAGAGAATGCAGTGATCACAGTAGCGCTGCGTACAGTTCATACCGCCGATCTGATATTGATGACCTATCCCGAGGACAGGTCATCAATATAGGAAACCAGACAACCCCTTTAATTCAGAAATCCATAGAGCAATATGTGTGAGGTCCCTGGAGCAAAACAATGCCACGGGTTCATTTATCAGTAGTGTTACAAAAGTCATTATCTGCAACATTTTGGTCATAATTTGAAGCCTGTGTGACAGGTCTATCCTGTTCATTCTGTATACCAGTTTATACTTCAAAACACTGGTATGATGAGATCAGTTATCTGTGTGACTATTGTAACTGCCCAGCTATACCCCCTGTATAATATGTCATACAGAGTCTTGTACATAGGCGCCTAGATCTTATTTTAGCCACTTGGGTTTCTTTAAATGGGGTTTTCTGAGACACTAATACTGATGACCTATCCTCTACCCATCAGCTGTTCCAGAAGGCAGCTGTACTCTCAGTAGCGCTGCGGCCTTCTCTTAGCTTTTCCTAGGCAGAGTGACGACACGTTCATTGGTCACATGGCCATTCAAGTGAATGAGGCTGATCTGCGATACCAAGCACAGCTACTATACAACGTACGGCGCTGTGCTTGGTGAACAGGGAGAAAGCAGCGGTGCTCACAGGAGCGCTAGTGCCTTCTCAAACAGCTGATGGGTGGAGGTTTCGTGTGTCAGCCCCCACCGATCAGGTCCTGAGGATAGGTCATCAGTATTAAAGTCTTGGAAAACCACTTTAAGGCCTCATCCAAACAGCCATGTCCATATTTCGGTCTACAAACAATGGATCAGCATAATATGGATATCTTCCACGTGCATTCCTCATTTTCTTAAGAAAATAGAAATGGCTATTTTGTTCACAAAATTCATAGGTAACATATGTAGACACTGAGTGTAAAGATGGCCATACACATTAGTCTAAAGTTGATCAAATCAGACGATTTCAACCAAAATGAACGTTCATCGGTTGAAATTTTACAATTTTTGTTTTAGTCAAACAATGGCAGCCCATCATCGCCTGAAAAGAAGTTGCCTATGTTTGATATGATTGTCCTATGGTCGGACAAACGATCTTTCTTTTACAGAAAGATCATTTATGAACAAAAGATTATTCTTTGAAAAAACGTTCCAAGAAAGATCTTTTATTGAATGTGGAAGGCCAGACTGAAAACGGTAAGACCATGTCTGCGAAATGACTATTCACCAGATGATTGTTCGTTCCAATGCTGTTCATCCATCAACCAACTTCTATCTAATGTGTATGGTCACCTTAAGAGACATTTCACAGAGTTGTAATAGTGCACTTTAACAGAACAAGGACAATTATAATTATCAGTATTTTGCCTTCTGGTCATATGATGTCAGCGATGTATTGACTGGTGTGAGCCGCCTAATGTTTCTGTAAAGCCTTATTATTAGGAGGCCAGCAGGTGGCTTTGAAGTCATTCTTTCCTGGCCTTGATGCGGTCATGTTCTTCACAAAAGAGGCAGGTTTCAGGCAAGATCAGGGTCATGTGATTGTGACGTTTCTAGGAGAGGCTAGAAGATTCATGAGACACGTCACAGTGACTCGAGAGGTGCATTGTGTGTATGTGTGTTTACATGTGTCATATTACATATTTGAGTAAGAGGGCTTGGGCTGAAGGAAACAAATGCCGCATATGTCATATGTTGACTATGGTGTCAGATGACTGATAACAATGTATCTTTGGGAATAGGCACAACACTTTTTTTGGGGTTAATGTTTAACTACACGTGAGGACAAACATTGTCGTAGGTATGAAATATACATCACGTAGAGCAGGAAACTTTCTCTGTGTCGTATAGAGTAAAAGCCAGATGCATTATATGATATTATAGCCACATGCAAGTGAACTCTGCTGAAAACAAATTCAGTTTCTAATTGTAAAAATTTATTAGAAAAGACTCCACTTCAAAAATGTGCTGTGTGCTAATATTTTACTATTAAAGGGTTTGTGTCACTTCAGCAAATGCCATTTATCATGTAGAGAAAGTTAATACAAGCCACTAACTAATGTATTGTGATTGTCCATATTGCTTCCTTTGCTGGTTTGATTCATTTTTTCATCGCAGGGTGGCCGTAACTAGGGACGAGCAAATGAAACATCCCAGCAAGCGCTCCAAACAGTATTAGAATGTATTGGCTCAGATGAGCCAAAGTTATTACTTCACGAAGTCTCGCAAGACTTCAGGTAATAACTTAATAAATTAATTACTACTGTAAAAAAACATTTCCCGAACTCGGGTTCGGTTCCAAGGTACCATAGACTACTTTCACACTAGCGTTTTTCTTTTCCGGTATTGAGTTCCGTCCTAGGGGCTCAATACCGGAAAATAACTGATCAGTTTTATCCCCATGCATTCTGAATGGAGAGCAATCTGTTCAGGATGCATCAGGATGTCTTCAGTTCAGTCCCTCTTACGCTTCTAGGCCGAAGATAATACCGCAGCATGCTGCAGTTTTCTCTCCGGCCAAAAATCCAGAACACTTGCCGGAATGCCAGATCCAGCATTAATTTCCATTGAAATGTATTAGTGCCGCATTGACGGATCCGTTATTCCGGTCCGCGCATGCGCAGACCTTTGAATCTGTGAAAAAAATCTATTTTTCCGGATGACACCGGAGAGACGAATCCGGTATTTCAATGCATTTGTCAGACGGATCCGCATCTAGATCTGTATGTCAAATGCCATCCGTTTGCGTCCGGATTGCCGGATCTGACGGAACTTCCTGACGGAATCCTCTGCCGCAAGTGTGGAAGTACCCTAAGACAGTGCTCCCCAACCTTTTTTGCACCAAGGATCGGTTTCATGCAAGACAATTTTCCCAGGCAATGCTCTGTCCACTCATGTTACTGTGAGATGAGACTAAGCGCCGACCCTAGGTAGCCGATCTTATGGAAACAGTGAAGCAGGCTGGTGCTCCACTGTTTCCGTCACTCCCATAGTAGTGAATGGGAACAAGCTACGCTGCTTCCATAACTTCAGGGGTTACGGAAGCAGTGGATTACCGCTTGGCTGTTTCTGTAAACCCGGCCACCTAAGGCCAGCGCTTAGTCCGTGGAAACCCCTTTAACAAGCCTGAATGTTACAGCTGCAATTCTAATTAGAATGAGCAGAAGAGAGAAGGTGCTACAGTATAAGGGTCCATTCACACGTCCGCAATTTCGTTCTGCATTTTGCGGAACGGAATTGCGGACCCATTCATTTCTATGGGCAGCACGATGTGCTGCCCGGACACGGAATTGCGGACCCGCACTTCCGGGTCTCTAATTCCGTTCCCGAAAAAAATAGAACATGTCCTATTCTTGTCCGCAATTGCGGAACGCACATCGCCGATGTCCGTGTTTTGTGGATCCACGGATTCGTGGATCCGCAAAACACACACAGATGTGTGAATGGCCTCTTTCACACGACGTATGGCTTTTTCAGTGTTTTGCGGTCCGTTTTTCACGGATCCGTTGTTCAGTTTTTTGTTTCCATTGTGTTTACGATTCTGTTCCGTTTTTCCGTTCCGTTTTTCCGTATGGCATATACAGTATACAGTAATTACATAGAAAAAATTGGGCTGGGCATAAAATTTTCAATAGATGGTTCCGCAAAAATGGAACGGATATGGAAGACATATAGATGAATTTCCGTATGTGTTCCGTTTTTTTTTGCGGACCCATTGACTTGAATGGAGCCACGGAACGTGATTTGCGGACAATAATAGAATATGTTCTATCTTTCAACCAAACGTAGAAATGGAAATACGGAAACGGAATGCATACGGAGTACATCAATGGTTCCGTATACAGACCGTATACAGAATGCAAAAAACGGCCTGTAAACGGGAAAAAAAACGGTTGTGTGAAAGAGGCCTAAGTCTTGTTACACCAGTGCAAGGAAGGTTTAAATTTGTACTTTATTTTCTTCGTACAAAAAAAAATCCCTGTATTAAAAACATATTTCTGTGAAATTAGTAACGACAAGGCTGTCCAAAAGCAAGAGGAAATGAGGTTATTTACTCTTTTACTCCGGCTATTTAAAGCAGCAAATGACTTGCTGAGATCATCTGGAGACTGCTCATTTTTTCCACAAAAATATAATTTTGGTGAAGTACCTTCAATGAGCAAAAACGTCCATAAAAGATGATAAATATTTTTACATGAATCTCTAACTTATTATAATTTCATTCTGATTGCGATAATAAATAACTCTTATTGGACTAGAGTCACTATGACTGTCAGAAAAAGATTCTTATCTGAGGTTCAAAGGAATATGAGAGATTAATTCATAGAATTTAATGAAAATGTTTATTTTTATGCAAAATAAGTATGTGAAAAATATTTCCAATTTTTAGATATATTAATTGATTTGGAGAGCCATAACTTTAGGGCCCAGATATGATGAACCAAAAGATAATGATCAGTATAAGGCCTCTTTCACACTACCATATGGCTATTTCAGTGTTTTACGGTCCGTTTTTCACGGATCCGTTGTTAGTTTTTTTTTGTTTCCGTTGTGTTGCCGTTTCGTTGTTATGTTCCGTTTTTCCGTATGCCATATACAGTATACAGTAATTACATAGAAAAAATTGGGCTGAGCATAACATTTTCAATAGATGGTTCCGCAAAAACGGAACGGATACGGAAGACATACGGATGCATTTCCGTATGTGTTCTGTTTTTTTTGTGGACCCATTGACTTGAATGGAGCCACGGAATGTGATTTGCGGGTAATAATAGGACATGTTCTATCTTTCAACGGAAATACGGAAAAGGAATGCATATGGAGTACATTCCGTTTTTTTTGGCGGAACCATTGAAATGAATGGTTCCGTATACGGACCGTATACAGAACGCAAAAAACGGCGTGCAAAACGAAAAAAAAAAATGGTTGTGTGAAAGAGGCCTTAAGGAAAGTCTATCGCTTCACTTTATCTCTATTCTGACTGAAAACCTGAAGAAACAGAACCATAAAGCCTGTGTGAACAGACCCAGAGTATCATGCACGCTGACCCAGTCAAGAAGGGACATACAGTCCTGATGAAAAGTTTAAGACCACTTGAAAAATGGCAAAAAAAATCATATTTAGCATGGCTGGATCTTAACAAGGTTCCAAGTAGAGCTTCAACATGCAACAAGAAGAAATGGGAGTGAGACAAAACATTTTTTGAGCATTCAATTTAATGAAAACAACGAATAAACTGAAACAGGCTGTTTTTCAGCTGATCAAAAGTTTAGGACCACTCAAATTTTTAAATTAATTACTCCAAATCTGAAGCGCTCAACATCTCGGTTCCAACACCCCAAATACAGAGTCTGAAATCTTCCTACCCCTTCACTTGGCAACAGGAGAAAATCAAATACCTAGGTATTTTCTTAACAAATACACCGTCCAACCTATATTCCATGAACTTCGTCCCCTTACTGAAAAGTATCAGAGACCAACTAAACTCACTATCTCTCCCTTTTATATCTTGGCTAGGCAGAAAGAACCTTCTGCAAACGTACATTATGCCTAAATTATTATATCTCCTCCAAATGTTACCCATCCACCTCCCGCAATCCTTCTTTAATACGGTTAGATCTATATTCTCATCCTTCCTTTGGAATGGGAAGAAGCCGCGGTTAGCTTATGACAAATTAAGCAGAGCCCGCATACACTGAGGTATGGGCCTCCCTGATGCCCAGACCTACTACAAAGCGATCCAACTGAAAAGATGGCTACAGCTCTGCATACCACACTTAAGAGTATTAGGTTCAGACATTGAATTGGTCTCTCTGACTAATCGCCAACAAGCGGGTTTATGGGGCATTGGGTCACCTTCCCCCGTAATAGAGGGATTGACCAAAGGGGTCTACGCAGTGTTCAGCACCCTGTCCAAACGTACGAGCTTACTCTCAGATCCCCCAAGACTGTTACCCTCGACATTAAGCCCATACTTGATCTATCCCAACATCCCCAACCCCCCAGACTTTTGGAACTTATTCAAAGACTTAAATATAGGGGAACTAATGTCATAGACAACTACAAGTACTGCAATTAACACATTTAGTGCCCTTCGCTTGAGACAGAACAATTTTCTAAACGTAGAGATATTCAGAGACACATGCTCTAAATTACAAGATAAATACAAAACAATTAAAGAATGTACCTGGTTCGAAAATTTAACACGGGGACGAACATCAACTAAACATGTGGTTTCTGATATATATAAAAACCTTTTGAGCTTACAGAAATCTAGCAAACCTGCATACATCACCCAATGGGAGAGAGAGCTTGGGACTACATTCAATACAGCGGAGATTGATCAAATACATCTCAGATCCCATGGTTTTTCCAGATGCGTAAAAATCCAGGAACATTCCTACAAAACAATGGTCAGATGGTATAATGATCCCAGCAAACTGCATGCTATGGGCCTTACAAGCACTAATACATGTTGGTGATGCAAAAGGGACTCAGGCACCCTAGGTCATATTTTTTGGTTCTGTCCGCTAATTTCCAGTTACTGGTCCGCTATTGAAACAAAAATAAACCAAATATGTGGTACCTCTCTCCAGCTTACTCCTATCTCGGTACTACTATGGTTACCTTCTAAGGGTTGGTCTCCAAAACCTTTTGACCTTCCCACCTGGCTCGTTCAAACAGCTAGGACCCTTATCCCGCTACACTGGCTCAATGAAGTCCCCCCCACTATCTCCCAGTGGGAAATAAAGGTAAATCAATTATATCTAATGGAAGAACTTAGCAGTTGGGCTAACAGATCCCATTCCAAATTTTTACAACTATGGAACCCATGGATTGAGTATAAGAAAACATAACGTGAATAAGACACCTCTACTACCTTTAGTCTTTTTACCTGAGCTAAATCTTAACATTTGACGATTTAACACCCCTGAGAACATCCTGCGTCCCACTTGTTCTATTCGTTTTATCTGTTCCGTGTGGAGGACAACTTCTTCCTCCATGAGTTATCTTATTGTCTCACCTACACCAAATTATACTTGACTGTCGTTGGGCACAAACACAAGGCTTAAGACATTATTGGTCTGATTATGTCATCAAGAGTAATGTGTACTCCTCTTACCCTTACAACTGCCCAACCTCAAATGCTGTGTTGTGAGAATGTTATTGCAATCAAATGCGTTGTTTTACATCTACATTTATGTAAAAGTGTATCTGTAACTTTACGCTTCCCTATGTGACCACATAAAGTGCACTTATCTTTCTTTGTGAAGAAAAACAATAAAAAGATATTTGATAAAAAAAAAAAGTTTAGGACCACACCTCCAAAAAAAAAACTAAACCCCCCAAAACAGAAATTCAACTTCCAAACATGAACTCAGTAATGAGTACCTGCGCCGTAATTGTTTATCACTTCAAAAATTCGTTTCGGCATGCTTGATGCAAGCGTTTCCATGAGGTGAGTGGGAACATTTCTCCAAGTGGTGAAGACAGCCGCACGAAGGCCATCTACTGTCTGGAACTGTTGTCCATTTTTGTAAACTTCCCTTGCCATCCATCCCCAAGGTTCTCAATTGGATTTAGATCAGGGGAACACGCAGGATGGGCCAAAAGAGTGATGTTATTCTCTAGTAGAGCCGGACTGGGGGGCGGGAGCCTTTAGGGGAGGCGACCATGACGGGGGGGGGGGGGTGGTTAGTGAGAGTGGGGGCATCTGAGGGGTTAAAAGTGAGGGGCAGCAGTCGGTTAGGGGCCATTTTGTTAGGCAAGCACCCACCCACCCGCCCTGTTGAGGAGGTAAAAAGGGTGGTGGGAAGGGAGAAGGGGGACAAGTGGGGAAGAAATGGGTCAGGGGAATATTGTCACGGCAGTAAGGCGGTGGGAGGTCCTTGGAGTCGGTGTGATTCTATGGTAAGGAGGATAGGAGGGCCCTACAGGTGGGGCTGGACTCCCAGGATTGTTGGGCGGCTGTGGCGGAACTGTCAGGGTGAGCCATCAGGGGTGCCTCTGAGCTAGCGGTCAACAGCTGGGGGTAAGTCGGCACGGTTGTTTTGGGTTTTAGGGCTTCAAGGACCTCCCCCTCGGAAAAGAAGGGACATACATGTTAATGTGTTTTGGTTGGCATTTATGAGGTTATTATTATTATGATTATGTATGTTTGTAATAAATCGGCTGCTGTGGCCAAATTAATCCAAAAAGCGGTGTCAGTGTCTTTATTGGGGAAAGGGGGTTGGGGGAGGCATCTTGATTGAGGTAGCGTTGGGGTATGACTGTGGGGAGTTGAACGGTATTAACCAGTACCTCCGTCATGGAAGAAGTCCCTTGTCCTGCGGGCATTGTGTACTGTAGCGTTGTCCTGTTGAAAAACCCAGTCGTTACCACACAGACGAGGGCCCTCAGTCATGAGGAATGCTCTCTGCAACATCTGGACATAGCCAGCGGCCGTTTGACACCCCTGCACTTCCTGAAGCTCCATTGTTCCACTGAAGGAAAAAGCACCCCAGACCATTATGGCGCCCCCTCCACTGTGGCGCGTAGAAAACATCTCAGGTGGGATCTGCTTGTCACGCCAGTAACGTTGGAAACCATCAGGACCATCAAGGTTACATTTTTTCTCATCAGAGAATAAAACTTTCTTCCACCTTTGAATGTCCCATGTTTGGTGCTCTCTTGCAAAGTCCAAACGAGCAGTTCTGTGGCGTTCAAGGAGACGAGGTCTTTTGAAGACGTTTTTTGTTTTTGAAGCCCTTCAGTATCAGATGCTGTCTGATGGTTATGGGGCTGCAGTCAGCACCAGTAAGGGCCTTAATTTGGGTCGAGGATCGTCCAGTGCCTTGACGGACAGCCAATTGGATCCTCCGGCTCAGTGCTGATGAAATCTTTTTGGGTCTTCCACTTGACTTTTTTGTTCCATAACCCTCAGGATCATTTAAGAAATTCCAAATGACTGTCTTATACTGCGTCCCACCTCCGCAGCGATGGCGCGTTGTGAGAGACCCTGCTTATGCAGTTCAACAACTCGACCACGTTCAAAAAGGGAGAGTTTTTTTGCCTTTGCCATCACAACATGCGACTACCTGACAGAAAATTACAATGAATCCACATCTTTGCACAGATTTGGCCTTTTAAAAGGCATGTGGTCCTAAAATTTGGATCAGTTGAAAAACAGTTTAATCGTTATTTTAAATTAATTGAATGCTCAAAAAATGTTTTGTCTCACTCTCATTTCTTCTTGTTGCATGTTGACGCTCTACTTGGAACCTTGTTAAGATCCAACAATGTAAAATATGATTTTTTGCCATTTTTCAAGTGGTCTTAAACTTTTGATCAGGACTGTATTGTTTCTAGGTGCGGTCACAGCCATAAACTAGGACCTCCCATTGAAAACAATGGGAGGTGGTTTCCACATGGCTGTTCAACAGCTTTTTGTTTCAGAATCTGCATTAAATTCAGCCTGAAAAAAACTTTGAGTGGATGGGCCCTATCTCTGCAATATGTCATTTATTTAGTCTGGGACCTATGTATCATGATTTTCATGGGATATAGCCTGATATTTTGCTGAATATCTCTATTCCAAGGGTTGTATTTACTAGAAATGGCAGCTAGACACATGTAGGGGAGATTTATCAAAACTGATGTAAAGGAAAACTCAGCAATAGATCCTTTGTCAAGCAAGTGAAAGCGTAACACCAGTATATACACTGCTCAAAAAAATAAAGGGAACACTTAAACAACACAATGTAACTCCAAGTCAATCACACTTTTGTGAAATCAAACTGTCCACTTAGGAAGCAACACTGAGTGACAATCAATTTCACATGCTGTTGTGCAAATGGGATAGACAACAGGTGGAAATTATAGGCAATTAGCAAGACACCCCCAATAAAGGAGTGGTTCTGCAGGTGGTGATCACATACCACTTCTCAGTTCCTATGCTTCCTGGCTGATGTTTTGGTCACTTTTGAATGCTGGCGGTGCTTTCACTCTAGTGGTAGCATGAGACGGAGTCTACAACCCACACAAGTGGCTCAGGTAGTGCAGCTTATCCAGGATGGCACATCAATGCGAGCTGTGGCAAGAAGGTTTGCTGTGTCTGTCAGCGTAGTGTCCAGAGCATGGAGGCGCTACCAGGAGACAGGCTAGTACAATCAGGAGACGTGGAGGAGGCCGTAGGAGGGCAACAACCCAGCAGCAGGACTGCTACCTCCGCCTTTGTGCAAGGAGGAACAGGAGGAGCACTGCCAGAGCCCTGCAAAATGACCTCCAGCAGGCCACAAATGTGCATGTGTCTGCTCAAACGGTCAGAAACAGACTCCATGAGGGTGATATGAGGGCCCGACGTCCACAGGTGGGGGTTGAGCTTACAGCCCAACACCGTGCAGGACGTTTGGCATTTGCCAGAGAACACCAAGATTGTGAAATTCGCCACTGGCGCCCTGTGCTCTTCACAGATGAAAGCAGGTTCACACTGAGCACATGTGACAGACGTGACAGAGTCTGGAGACGCCGTGGAGAACGTTCTGCTGCCTGCAACATCCTCCAGCATGACCGGTTTGGCATTGGGTCAGTAATGGTGTGAGGTGGCATTTCTTTGGAGGGCCACACAGCCCTCCATGTGCTCGCCAGAGGTAGCCTGACTGCCATTAGGTACCGAGATGAGATCCTCAGACCCCTTGTGAGACCATATGCTGGTGCGGTTGGCCCTGGGTTCCTCCTAATGCAAGACAATGCTAGACCTCATGTGGCTGGAGTGTGTCAGCAGTTCCTGCAAGACGAAGGCATTGATGCTATGGACTGGCCCGCCCGTTCCCCAGACCTGAATCCAATTGAGCACATCTGGGACATCATGTCTCGCTCTATCCACCAACATCACGTTGCACCACAGACTGTCCAGGAGTTGGCAGATGCTTTAGTCCAGGTCTGGGAGGAGATCCCTCAGGAGTACGTCCGCCACCTCATCAGGAGCATGCACATGCGTTGTAGGGAGGTCATACAGGCACGTGGAGGCCACAAACACTACTGAGCCTCATTTTGACTTGTTTTAAGGACATTACATCAAAGTTGGATCAGCCTGTAGTGTGTTTTTCCACTTTAATTTTTAGTGTGACTCCAAATCCAGACCTCCATGGGTTGAAAAATTTGATTTCCATTTTTTTATTTTTGTGTGATTTTGTTGTCAGCACATTCAACTATGTAAAGAACAAAGTATTTCAGAATAATATTTAATTAATTCAGATCTAGGATGTGTTATTTTTGTGTTCCCTTTATTTTTTTGAGCAGTGTATATTCAAGTGCATGTGTGCATTACAGGTCACATAATCAAGCATAATTCATACATAACATCAAAATATAAAGTGCAAAACAAGTGCAGAACTTTCTGTGTGTTGTATATTATTTCTGCACTTGTTTTGCACTTCATATTTTGATGCATAATTATGCTTCATTATGTGATCTGTAATGCACATGTGCACTTGTATATATATATATATATATATATATATATATATATATACAGTACAGACCAAAAGTTTGGACACACCTTCTCATTCAAAGAGTTTTCCTTATTTTCATGACTATGAAGGCATCAAAACTATGAATTAACACATGTGGAATTATATACATAACAAACAAGTGTGAAACAACTGAAAATATGTCATATTCTAGGTTCTTCAAAGTAGACACCTTTTGCTTTGATTACTGCTTTGCACACTCTTGGCATTCTCTTGATGAGCTTCAAGAGGTAGTCCCCTGAAATGGTCTTCCAACAGTCTTGAAGGAGTTCCCAGAGATGCTTAGCACTTGTTGGCCCTTTTGCCTTCACTCTGCGGTCCAGCTCACCCCAAACCATCTCGATTGGGTTCAGTTCCGGTGACTGTGGAGGCCAGGTCATCTGGCGCAGCACCCCATCACTCTCCTTCATGGTCAAATAGCCCTTACTTTCAAAGTTTTCCCAAATTTCGGCTGACTGACTGACCTTCATTTCTTAAAGTAATGATGGCCACTCGTTTTTCTTTACTTAGCTGCTTTTTTCTTGCCATAATACAAATGATGGTCCCAACCCCATTTATAAGGCAAGAAATCCCACTTATTAAACCTGACAGGGAAAACCTGTGAAGTGAAAACCATTTCAGGGGACTACCTCTTGAAGCTCATCAAGAGAATGCCAAGAGTGTGCAAAGCAGTAATCAAAGCAAAAGGTGGCTACTTTGAAGAACCTAGAATATTACATATTTTCAGTTGTTTCACACTTGTTTGTTATTTATATAATTCCACATGTGTTAATTCATAGTTTTGATGCCTTCAGTGTGAATCTACAATTTTCATAGTCATGAAAATAAAGAAAACTCTTTGAATGAGAAGGTGTGTCCAACTTTTGGTCTGTACTGTGTAATATATATATATATATATATATATATATATATATATATATATATAGTCCAGAGAAACGGGCAGCACTCCAAAAAAAATTCTGAAAAAAACTTTGATTCACCCATATGGAAAATGCGACGTTTCGGCTCAGCAATAGAGCCTTGCTCAAGCAAATTGCTAGGACAAAGTGCTCGATATATATTGCAAACACAATCAATGTGATAATTACAGCCAAGATATAATCAATAAAGCCAATTAGGAATCAAAAGTGACATACAATGATTAAAACAGTATTGCAAAAAACTAGTGCAAAAGTGTTTACAGTGCATGATCCAATTCATATTTCATAAAAAAAAATTTACATCAATTTACATTTGTAGATCATATAAAACATAATTGCCAATTGCTTATCCCCTTCAGGACAGTTGCACGACAATTACATGACATTTATGCAAAGAGTCAGTATTTGCAGTGTTGGCCCTTCTTTTTCAGGACCTCTGCAATTCGACTGGGCATGCTCTCAATCAACTTCTGGGCCAATTCCTGACTGATAGCAACCCATTCTTTCATAATCACTTCTTGGAGTTTGCCAGAATTAGTGGGTTTTTGTTTGTCCACCCGCCTCTTGAGGATTGACCACAAGTTCTCAATGGGATTAAGATCTGGGGAGTTTCCAGGCCATGGACCCAAAATGTCAATGTTTTGGTCCCCGAGCCGCTTAGTTATCACTTTTGCCTTATGGCACGGTGCTCCATCGTGCTGGAAAATGCATTATTCTTCACCAAACTGTTGTTGGATTGTTGTAAGAAGTTGCTGTTGGAGGGAGTTTTGGTACCATTCTTTATTCATGGCTGTGTTTTTGGGCAAAATTGTGACTGAGCCCACTCCCTTGGATGAGAAGCAACCCCACACATGAATGGTCTCAGGATGCTTTACTGTTGGCATGACACAGGACTGATGGTAGCGCTCACCTTTTCTTCTCCGGACAAGCCTTTTTCCAGATGCCCCAAACAATCGGAAAGAGGCTTCATCGGAGAATATGACTTTGCCCCAGTCCTTTTTTTTTTTAGAGAAGTGGCTTCTTTGCTGCCCTTCTTGACACCAGGCCATCTTCCAAAGGTCTTCGCCTGACTGTGCGTGCAGATGCGCTCACACCTGCCTGCTGCCATTCCTGAGCAAGCTCTGCACTGGTGGCACTCCGATCCCGCAGCTGAATCCTCTTTAAAAGACGATCCTGGCGCTTGCTGGACTTTCTTGGATGCCCTGAAGCCTTCTTAACAAGAATTGAACTTCTTTCCTTGAAGTTCTTGATGATCCTATAAATTGTTGATTGAGGTGCAATCTTAGTAGCCACAATATCCTTGCCTGTGAAGCCATTTTTTATGCAAAGCAATGATGGCTGCACGCATTTCTTTGCAGGTCACCATGGCTAACAATGGAAGAACAATGATTTCAAGCATCACCCTCCTTTTAACATGTCAAGTCTGCCATTTTAACCCAATCAGCCTGACATAATGATCTCCAGCCTTGTGCTCGTCAATATTCTCACCTGAGTTAACAAGACGATTACTGAAATGATCTCAGCAGGTCCTTTAATGACAGCAATGAAATGCAGTGGAAAGTTTTTTTTGGGATTAAGCAAATTTTCATGGCAAAGAAGGACTATGCAATTCATCTGATCACTCTTCATAACATTCTGGAATATATGCAAATTGCTATTATAAAAACTTAAGCAACAACTTTCCCAATTTCCAATATTTATGTAATTCTCAAAACTTTTGGCCACGACTGTATGCACTCACCTAAAGAATTATTAGGAACACCATACTAATACGGTGTTGGACCCCCTTTTGCCTTCAGAACTGCCTTAATTCTACGTGGCATTGATTCAACAAGGTGCTGATAGCATTCTTTAGAAATGTTGGCCCATATTGATAGGATAGCATCTTGCAGTTGATGGAGATTTGAGGGATGCACATCCAGGGCACGAAGCTCCCGTTCCACCACATCCCAAAGATTCTCTATTGGGTTGAGATCTGGTGACTGGGGGCCATTTTAGTACAGTGAACTCATTGTCATGTTCAAGAAAGAAATTTGAAATGATTCGAGCTTTGTGACATGGTGCATCATCCTGCTGGAAGTAGCCATCAGAGGATGGATACATGTTCTCATTCTGTTTACGCCAAATTCGGACTCTACCATTTGAATGTCTCAACAGAAATCGAGACTCATCAGACCAGGCAACATTTTTCCAGTCTTCAACAGTCCAATTTTGGTGAGCTCGTGCAAATTGTAGCCTCTTTTTCCGATTTGTAGTGGAGATGAGTGGTACCCGGTGGGGTCTTCTGCTGTTGTCGCCCATCCGCCTCAAGGTTGTGCAAATGCTTTGCTGCATACCTCGGTTGTAACGAGTGGTTATTTCAGTCAACGTTGCTCTTCTATCAGCTTGAATCAGTCGGCCCATTCTCCTCTGACCTCTAGCATCCACAAGGCATTTTTGCCCACAGGACTGCCGCATACTGGATGTTTTTCCCTTTTCACACCATTCTTTGTAAACCCTAGAAATGGTTGTGCGTGAAAATCCCAGTAACTGAGCAGATTGTGAAATACTCAGACCGGCCCGTCTGGCACCAACAACCATGCCACGCTCAAAATTGCTTAAATCACCTTTCTTTAACATTCTGACATTCAGTTTGAAGTTCAGGAGATTGTCTTGACCAGGACCACACCCCTAAATGCATTGAAGCAACTGCCATGTGATTGGTTGACTAGATAATTGCATTAATGAGAAATAGAACAGGTATTCCTAATAATTCTTTAGGTGAGTGTATATATACTGTATATGTGCTGTTGTTACCCTTTCACATGCTTGCTTGAGAAAGGCTCTATTGCCGAGTTGAAACACCCCCTTTACTTTTTTTTCCTTTTGGTGCTGCTATTTTTTCTTTCTATCTATCTATTCATTTATCTATCTATCCGTTTATCTATCTATCTATCCATTTATTTATCTCTCTATCTATTATCTATCTATCTATCTCATATCTATCTATTAGCTATCTATCTCATATCTATCTATCTATATATGTATCTGATATCTATCTATCTATCTATCTATCTATCATCTGTCTATCTACAGTATCCATCTATCATCTGTCTATCTACAGTATCAATCTATCTATCTACAGTATCTATCTATCCATCTACGGTAGTTTTTTCTGTCTGTCCGTCTGTCTATCTATTTATCTGTCTGTCTATGAATCTATCTATCTACAGTATCTATCTATCTCATATCTATCTATCTCATATTTATCTAACTATCTCATATTTATCTATCTATTTATCTGTCTGTCTATGAATCTATCTATTTATCTACAGTATCTCTCTGTCTATCTATCTATCTCATATCTATCTATCTATCTATCTATCTATCCGTCTATCTATTCTATCTATCTATTCTATCTGTAGTTCTTGTTATAGACCTGGAATGTTTGAGCAATGTTAGGGAAATATTTCAAAAATGGTCTGTAATAGAATGTCAGAATGCTAACATAAGGATCTGTTTGCTTAAGGTTGTGATCTTAAATGTCAAGAAAGTATGATTCACCCTATGTGACCAGTGATCTCATCTTGTATGGTGCATTACCATAGACCTATCAGGGTGAATTAACATTTTCTGATTCATTAAATGAGTGCTGTCCAAAACTTTCGTGGGGTGGGCCACACATATGTTATAAATAAATGCTCATTGACCATTACAAACATTATGTCATACATCAGAGGAGGAACATTTTAGGGCAAGCTGAGGGCACAGGAAAGGCTTTACTTTAACTGCCAGCCTTAGCGTTTGCATATCGCACTCTCTGCTCACTGCAAAGGACAGAATCAAGACAGGTCCATCAATTTCTATTGAGCCTGTCTTCTGCAGTGAGGAGAGAAAGAGCGATATGCACTGCCTGTCCAAAAAAAAAAGTCGCCACCAAAAAAAAAAAAAGGTCACACACTCTAATATTTTGTTGGACTGCCTTTAGCTTTGATTACGGCACGTATTCGCTGTAGAATTGTTTCGATAAGCTTCTGCAATGTCACAAGATTTATTTCCATCCAGTGTTGCATTCATTTTTCACCAAGATCTTGCATTGATGATGGTAGAGTCTGACTGTTGCGCAAAACCTTCTCCAGCACATCCCAAAGATTCTCAATGGGGTTAAGGTCTGGACTCTGTGGTGGCCAATCCATGTGTGAAAATGATGTCTCATGCTCCCTGAACCACTCTTTCACAATTTGATCCGATGAATCCTGGCATTGTCATCTTGGAATATGCCTGTGCCATCAGGGAAGAAAAAATCCATTGATGGAATAATCTGGTCATTCAGTATGTTCAGGTAGTCAGCTGACCTTATTCTTGGAGCACATACTGATGCTGAACCTAGACCTGACCAACTGCAGCAACCCCAGATCATAGCACTGCCCCCACAGGCTTGTAGAGTAGGCACTAGGCATGATGGGTGCATCACTTCATCTGCCTCTCTTCTTACCCTGATGTGACATCACTCCAGAACAGGGTAAATATGGACTCATCAGACCACATGACCTTCTTCCATTGCCCAGAGTCCAATCTTTATGCTCCCTAGCAAATTGAAGCCTTTTTTTCTGGTTTGCCTCACTGATTAGTGGTTTTCTTACGGCTACACAGCTGTTCAGTCCCAATCCCTTGAGTTCCCTTTGCATTGTGCATGTGGAAATGCTCTTACTTTCACTATTAAACATAGCCCTGAGTTCTACTGTTGTTTTTCTTCGATTTGATTTCACCAAACATTTAAGTGATCGCCGATCACGATCATTCAGGATTTTTTTCCCGCCACATTTCTTCCTCGAGTACGATGGGTCCCCACTATCCTTACAGTTTTTAATAATGCATTGGACAGTTCTTAACCAAATTTTAGTCGTTTCTGCAATCTCCTTAGATGTTTTCTCTGCTTGATGCATGCCAATGATTTGACCCTTCTCAAACAGACTAACATCTTTTCCACGACCATGAGATGTGTCTTTCGACATGGTTGTTTAAGAAATGAGAAGCCACTCATTGCACCAGTTGGGGTTGAATAACTGGTTGCCAACTGAAAGATAATCTCCCATGCAGTAATTATCCAATAGGAGGCTCATAACTATTTGCTTAGTTAATTCCAGGTGGCAACTTTTTTTGGACAGGCAGTGTATAAGCCCTTCTTTCTTCTTGTTCTGGTGATCGGTAGGGGTCTCAGCACACAGACCCCCACGAATCATACCTTTTGATATGTATCTATGATGTATCAAAAAATAAATAAAAACAACAACATTTTCTATGAATATTGAGTTAAAAAAAAATACCCATTTCTTATGGAACTGTCCCTTTAACACTGATTACAAACTTGTCAACTGGGCATGATGCACGGCAGCAGACCCCACTGAGACATTTTGACATGCTCATAAGTGTATACCATATTGTACAACCTTGCCAGGTGAGTGTATTAGCACTAACAGTATATTTATCCATTCACTTGTCTATGCAATTGTGCCTATGAGACACTTAGGTCTTCTCTTTTTCTCTTATATACCACTTTAGATTTCTTAATGGTCATGTGCTATTACTTAGGTACAAAATAGTGGTGTCAAGTCTGATCTACTTTTATCACATTCAACTTTGGGACAGTAATAAAAAGTCTCCCCCTACATGGGCACTGTGCACAGTCCTAATGCATGAGCCATAATACTCACAGTGTAAATAGCTAGTTAACAATTACAGAAGTTGATTTTCAAAGAAGATGCCTTCTCTAAAAACGAGTGCAGGCAATATCAGTGCATTTTTCAAATTAAAGGGGTTTTCCAAGATTTTGATTACTGATGACATCCTCTGGATAGCTCATCAGTATCTGATCAGTGGGGGTCCAACATCCAGGACCCAGTCAATCAGCTGTTTGAGAAGGCAGCGGCGCTCCTATGATCACTGTGGCTTAATCTCTGCTTTTCCTAGGCCAGTGACGACACATTCATCGCACATCGTTCAAGTGAATGGGGCTGAGTGCAATACCAAGCACAGCTGCTATACAATGTACGGTGCTATGCTTGCTGAGCAGTGAGAAGGCTCCAAACAGGTGATCAGTGGGGGTTCCGGGTGTTGGAACCCCACCGATCAGATACTGGTGACCTATCCAGAGGATAGATCATCAGTAAAAAAAAAAATCTTGGAAAACCCTTTTTCTAGTAATGTCTGTGTGATTTTGCATGTAAACAGCATTTGAATGAGGCTTGCAGTAATCTAAGTGCTTGCTGCAAAAAACTGTTGAATGGAACAGATTTTTAGTTGCAAAAATGGTAATGTAATGACACCTTTAAAGGGGTTCTCTGGAAATAATTTAAAATGACCTCTAGCAACCTGTCCTAGAATGTCAGTAGGACTGGTTGCCTCCCCTTGCAAAGCTGAGGGGACAGGGCCTCACTATACACTGCAGTGCTCTACAATAGATGGTAATGATGTGATTCTTTCTATATGTCATCATGGCTGAGTAGCCTAACAGAAACCTCTACCAATACATAGTATATGAAGGTTCCAGAGCGTAATGTGCAGTTCTAGACTTATTTTTCTTTCCAAACAGAGACTAAATGCCAGTGTACACAACAGTTTTCTGCAATATCCTCTGAGACTACATTCGGTTTTTTGGGAATTGCATACATAGCCATTCATTTAACTCTTCCTATCAGGCATACATTGCAGTCGCTCAGTCTTTCCTGTTAAATTTTTCCCAGAGTATATTACAATATAAAAGCCTGGCTTTGTTGTATGCGCTCACTGTTTCCCTCGATTCCATACCAATGAAACTACTGCTTTTAAATGTTAATTCATTTAGTTAATTTGCCTTGAAGCACTTGTTGTGGAATGGTAATAAGGCTTAGTATAGCACATTTCCATACATGTAAAGCCTCTTTCACATTTTCAACTTAGTAGTGTCCGAGGAATACGGATGCCACATGTAGGGCAAAAAACAGACACATGGACCATCTTGTCATCACAGACAAGGATATATGAAAGAGGCCAAAGAAGGTGGCAGGGACATACATTTCAAGACACTATTTATCACAATTTGCATATTTGTAGGGATAAAGTCCTATTACACATACAGATAATTGCTTGTTAACAATGATGGCAGTGTAATACTGCCACCGATTACACAATGAATTGTGCCCTGGTGTATTGCCATCCTGAGGTAACTGGAGGAGGAGGAGGATAGAACATTGCAGCTGGTAATGGCCACCACAGAGAGGCAGCTTCTGGGGAGGTATTTTGTGCTGTAGTGTGGTATTTGGTTCTTCTAGGGCAGTACTTTGTGCCACAATATGGTATTACTGACCCTGTCTAATTTGTTGCCCTGCCAGTTGTCAGTTTGGACCCGACTACAACATGGGGCCACTTTTAATTTTTTTTTTTCCAGGGCCACTTTAAGTTCCCAGTTCACCCCTGTTCCTCCCACCAAGACTATAGGGCACATTTATTAAGACTGGTGCTTTAAATGCCGATCCTAATAAAGCCCTAAGCCATTGGTGGATCCGCCAAAGTTATGAAGAGGCGCAGACCTCTCCATAACTTTGGCGCATTCAGCGACAGTCTTACATTTAGACCTTTTTCTATGCCTGAAACAGGAATAGAAAATGGTAAATTAGACAGGCCTTATTATGGTGGTAATTATCATCATTTTACAGCTCACAGTAAATGCTTGGAATGCATTCCTATCAGTATATTGAGCTATAGACTTGGGTTACTTATCATCTTTGTCATTTATTATAGTTTTCAAATTTGTCCATTAAAAATGTTGGCTGTTCGTGATTTTGGGATAAGTTGTCCAGAAAAAAGAAATTCTGGTTGGCAACCCTGCCCACGCCCACTTATTTAGATCTGGTGTGAGTGGGGTGAAGTCGCAGATTGCTAGTTGCGGCGTAATCTGCGCCTGAAATACGCTTAAGGATCCATTCACACTTCTGTAACGTGTTTTGCGGATCCACAGATCCGCAAAAAACGGACACGGCAATGTGCATTCCGTATTTTGCGGACTGCACATCGCTGGCACTAATAGAATGTGCCTATTCTTGTCCGCAATTGCAGACAAGAATAGGACATGTTCTATTTTTTTCGGGAACGGAAATGTGGACCCAGAAGTGCGGGTCCGCATTTCCGGAGATGTGCCGCACATCGTGCGGCCTATAGAGATGAATGGGTCCGCAAAATGCGGAACAAAATCACGGACGTGTAAATGGAGTCTAAGGCGTATTTCAGAATGATAAATGACCCCCTATGTGTCCACAGAAGCCAGCTGTGGCTGTTTACTGTGTTCTTAAAAGGATTCTCCACTTTTTGATAAAATTTAGCAATTAATGTGGATTTACACTGACCGATATTCAGATAAACTGCACATCTAAAGGTGCAGCCGATCACCCAATGAACAAGTGAAACACTCGTTGATTGGATGAAACTGACGTTCGTGCAGGCACCTCAATGATCATTTCTGGACAGCAGATTGTGTTGGGGGCTTCAGTTGGAGGTGTACATCAACATACACTGCAAACAGAGTGTGCATACATAGGCTTATTGGCTTCTCATGAAATTGGCCATAGGGTGAATGACTGTTAAAGGGAAATTACATTGCAAGTGAGTACAATCTGGCTCATAGAAGGAGTCCTGGATGGAAGATTCCGCTCTATGATGTGCCCATGCCCTTTCAGGGTGATCCTGGTAAGATAGCTATTACAGGCTGCTTTACATTATGGACTAGGGTTGCCCCCCAACTATACAGTAATATCTCATGTATAAAAAAAAAAAAAAAAAAGTTAATATGAGGCTGTTGGGCTGAGCTCTATTTCTTATCCATTTTATGAAGAAACTTACCTGACATGTCACTGTTAGCACTTATCTAATGCTAGCAGAAGGACCCGGCTTCGCACAGGTATATTTCATCTATTTCATTTAATGTTTGTGTGTGTCGTTAAAAGATATCGACAGTATCCCCCATAACAGTGACATCTAAAGCATCCCGCCCCTTTAACAGTGACCTCCACAGCTCACCACCCCTTAACACTGACTCCCACAGTGCCCCGCCACTTTAAAATGGTACCTCTACAGCAGTCCATCTCCTTGAGGCCTCATGCACATGACAGTATTTTTTCACGGTCCGCAAAACGGGGTTCCGTTGGTCCGTGACCGTTTTTTCGTCCGTGGGTCTTCCTTGATTTTTGGAGGATCCACGGACATGAAAAAAAAGTCGTTTTGTTGTCCGTCTGGCCGTGCGGAGCCAAACGGATCCGTCCTGACTTACAATGCAAGTCAATGTGGACGGATCCGTTTGACGTTGACACAATATGGTGCAATTGCAAACGGATCCGTCCCCCATTGACTTTCAATGTAAAGTCAGGAGTTAATATACCATAGGCTCAGAGTTTTCTCCAATCCGATGGTATATTTTAACTTGAAGCGTCCCCATCACCATGGGAACGCCTCTATGTTAGAATATACCATCGGATTTGAGTTAGATCGTGAAACTCATATCCAACAGTATATTCTAACACAGAGGCGTTCCCATAGTGATGGGGACGCTTTAAGTTAGAATATCCTACGAACTGTGTACATGACTGCCCCCTGCTGCCTGGCAGCACCCGATCTCTTACAGAGGGCTGTGATCCGCACAATTAACCCCTCAGGTGCCGCACCTAAAAGGGTTAAGTGTGCGTATCATAGCCCCCTGAAAGAGATCAGGTGCTGCCAGGCAGGAGGGGGCAGACCCCCTCCCTCCCCAATATTATATTCATTGGTGGCCAGTGCGGCCTCCCCTCTCCCCCCCCCCAGTTAAAATCACGTTCCGAATCCCCCATCATTGGTGGCCAGTGCGGCCTCACATCTCCCCCCCCCCTTGTTAAAATCACGTTCCGAATCCCCCATCATTGGTGGCCAGTGCGGCCTCACATCTCCCCCCCCCAGTTAAAATCATGTTCCGAATCCCCCATCATTGGTGGCCAGTGAGGCCTCACATCTCCCCCCCCTAGTTAAAATCACGTTTCTCCATCATTGGTGGCCAGTGCGGCCTCACATCTCCCCTCCCCCCCCCCTAGTTAAAATCACGTTCCCCCATCATGGGTGGCAGTGGAGAGTTCCGATTGGAGTCCCAGTTTAATCGCTGGGGCTCCGATCGGTAACCATGGCAACCAGAACGCTACTGCAGTCCTGGTTGCCATGGTTACTTAGCAATGTTTAGAAGCATTATACTTACCTGTGAGCTGCGATGTCTGTGACCGGCCAGGCGCTCCTCCTACTGGTAAGTGAAAGGTCTGTGCGGCGCATTGCCTATAGCACAGACCTGTCACTTACCAGTAAGAGGAGCGCCCGGCCGGTCACAGACATCGCAGCTCGCAGGTAAGTATAATGCTTCTAAAAATTGCTAAGTAACCATGGCAACCAGGACTGCAGTAGCATCCTGGTTGCCATGGTTACCGATCGGAGCCCCAGCGATTAAACTGGGACTCCGATCGGAACTCTCCACTGCCACCAATGATGGGGGAACGTGATTTTAACTAGGGGGGGGGGAGATGTGAGGCCGCACTGGCCACCAATGATGGGGGATTCGGAACGTGATTTTAACAAGGGGGGGGGAAGAGGTGAGGCCGCACTGGCCACCAATGATGGGGGATTCGGAACGTGATTTTAACAAGGGGGGGGGGAGATGTGAGGCCGCACTGGCCACCAATGATGGGGGATTCGGAACGTGATTTTAACTGGGGGGGGGGGGGGGGGGGGGGCCGCACTGGCCCCCAATGAATATAATATTGGGGAGGGAGGGGGTCTGCCCCCTCCTGCCTGGCAGCACCTGATCTCTTACAGGGGGCTATGATACGCACAATTAACCCTTTAGGTGCGGCACCTGAGGGGTTAATTGTGCGGATCACAGCCCCCTGTAAAAGATCGGGTGCTGCCAGGCAGCAGGGGGCAGTCATGTACATAGTTCTCAGTATATTCTAACTTGAAGCGTCCCCATCACTATGGGAACGCCTCTGTGTTAGAATATACTGTCGGATATGAGTTTTCACGAAGTGAAAACTCATATCTGAAAAAGCTTTTATGCAGACGGATCTGCGATCCGTCTGTGTGAAAGTTGCCAACGGCCGCGGATCACGGACGCGGATGCCAATCTTTTGTGCATCCGTGTTTTTTCACGGACCCATTGACTTGAATGGGTCCGTGAACCGTTGTCCGTAAAAAAATAGGACAGGTCCTATTTTTTTGACGGACAGGAAACACGGATCATGGCCGCGGATAAACAACGGTGCATTTTCCAAGTTTTCAACTGACCCATTGAAAGTCAATGGGTCCGCAGAAAATCACGGAAAACGGAACAACGGCCATGGATGTACACAACGGTCGTGTGCATGAGGCCTAACTTTGACCTTCACAGCAGCCCGCCCCTTTAACAGTGAGTTTCACAGCACCCCACTCCTTTGACCGTGACCTCCTCAGGGGCCCGTCCCCTTAACAGTGACCTCCACAGTACCCGGCTGCCTTAACAGTGACCTCCACAGCAGGTGCCCCTTTAATAGTGGCCCTTGCCCCCTTAACAGTGACCTCCACAGTGTCTGCCCCTTTAACAGTGACCTCCACAGCGTCCTGCCCCTTTAATGCTAGGGCTACACGATGACATACAGTACAGACCAAAAGTTTGGACACACCTTCTCATTCAAAGAGTTTTCTTTATTTTCATGACTATGAAAATTGTAGATTCACACTGAAGGCATCAAAACTATGAATTAACACATGTGGAATTATATACATAACAAACAAGTGTGAAACAACTGAAAATATGTCATATTCTAGATTCTTCAAAGTAGCCACCTTTTGCTTTGATTACTGCTTTGCACACTCTTGGCACACATGTGTTAATTCATAGTTTTGATGCCTTCATAGTCATGAAAATAAAGAAAACTCTTTGAATGAGAAGGTGTGTCCAAACTTTTGGTCTGTACTGTATGCCGTGCAACATTTTGTCTCAACAATTTTTTTAATGATATTCTATGGTGTTGCACTGCGACATGTGACATGCTGCGACTGCGACACAACAGTTGCAAAAAATCCATCCAAGATAGATTTTTCTGCGACTGTCGCATTGCAGTCGCACCATGTCACATGTTGCAGTGCGACACCATACAATATCATTATAAAAATCAATGTCGCACGATACATGTAGCAGTGTAGTTGTGCCCTATGTGTCGTGCAACTTATTGTGTCGTGTAGCCCTAGCCTAAAGCTGACCTACAGCAGTGAAGAAAAATGGCTGGGTTGTTATGGAAACCTGGAGTAAAACTGTGTATGTGAAGACTAAGGGCCTGCAAGCTTCTATTGGTTGATAAGGAACATGTGACCGTGTGTATGGCAGTTGGGATATGAAGAGAAAGACTTGCAGGCTTCTATTGGCTAATGCAGGTCATTTTTTGGGACTATCTCAGGAATGCCCTAGAGAGCTGTGACCCCCACAAGATTTCTTTACAGGTAGCAAGGGATGTGTATACCAAGTTTCGTTGAAATTGATGGTTGCGTTTTTGAGTGATCGCGGAACATACATACACACATACACTGCTCAAAAAAATAAAGGGAACACTTAAACAACACAATGTAACTCCAAGTCAATCACACTTCTGTGAAATCAAACTGTCCACTTAGGAAGCAACACTGAGTGACAATCAATTTCACATGCTGTTGTGCAAATGGGATAGACAACAGGTGGAAATTATAGGCAATTAGCAAGACACCCCCAATAAAGGAGTGGTTCTGCAGGTGGTGACCACAGATCACTTCTCAGTTCCTATGCTTCCTGGCTGATGTTTTGGTCACTTTTGAATGCTGGTGGTGCTTTCACTCTAGTGGTAGCATGAGACGGAGTCTACAACCCACACAAGTGGCTCAGGTAGTGCAGCTTATCCAGGATGGCACATCAATACGAGCTGTGGCAAAAAGGTTTGCTCTGTCTGTCAGCGTAGTGTCCAGAGCATGGAGGCGCTACCAGGAGACAGGCCAGTACATCAGGAGACGTGGAGGAGGCCGTAGGAGGGCAACAGCCCAGCAGCAGGACCGCTACCTCGGCCTTTGTGCAAGGAGGAACAGGAGGAGCACTGCCAGAGCCCTGCAAAATGACCTCCAGCAGGTCACAAATGTGCATGTGTCTGCTCAAACGGTCAGAAACAGACTCCATGAGGGTGATATGAGGGCCCGACGTCCACAGGTGGGGGTTGTGCTTACAGACCAACACCGTGCAGGACGTTTGGCATTTGCCAGAGAACACCAAGATTGGCAAATTTGCCACTGGCGCCCTGTGCTGTTCACAGATGAAAGCAGGTTCACAATGAGCATATGTGACAGACGTGACAGAGTCTGGAGACGCCGTGGAGAACGTTCTGCTGCCTGCAACATCCTCCAGCATGACCGGTTTGGCATTGGGTCAGTAATGGTGTGGGGTGCCATTTCTTTGGAGGGCCGCACAGCCCTCCATGTGCTCGCCAGAGGTAGCCTGACTGCCATTAGGTACCGAGATGAGATCCTCAGACCCCTTGTGAGACCATATGCTGGTGCGGTTGGCCCTGGGTTCCTCCTAATGCAAGACAATGCTAGACCTCATGTGGCTGGAGTGTGTCAGCAGTTCCTGCAAGACGAAGGCATTGATGCTATGGACTGGCCCGCCCGTTCCCCAGACCTGAATCCAATTGAGCACATCTGGGACATCATGTCTCGCTCTATCCACCAACATCACGTTGCACCACAGACTGTCCAGGAGTTGGCAGATGCTTTAGTCCAGGTCTGGGAGGAGATCCCTCAGGAGACCGTCCGCCACCTCATCAGGAGCATGCACAGGCGTTGTAGGGAGGTCATACAGGCACGTGGAGGCCACACACACTACTGAGCCTCATTTTGACTTGTTTTAAGGACATTACATCAAAGTTGGATCAGCCTGTAGTGTGTTTTTCCACTTTAATTTTGAGTGCGACTCCAAATCCAGACCTCCATGGGTTGAAAAATTTGATTTCCATTTTTTTATTTTTGTGTGATTTTGTTGTCAGCACATTCAACTATGTAAAGAACAAAGTAATTCAGAAGAATATTTAATTAACTCAGATCTAGGATGTGTTATTTTTGTGTTCCCTTTATTTTTTTGAGCAGTGTATATACGTCCTTCTTTATATACTGTATATAGATACAGGCAGCAATTTCCATCCAGTCTATTAGCTCAGTTGCCTAGCTACAAGCTACATTATTTTCCCCATCTACAACAGTTACTGGATGTTGCATCGTTCTGCCACACAGTAACTGCTAATGACACAAAAAAGTTACACAATTCCATTATGATGTGGGTTCCCGAAAAACACACGAAAGCTAATGATGTAATCTATCTAGTCTGGATGTGTTAGGATATTGTATTGCATATTGTTAAACTAAATTTAGCTCTAAATAAATTCATACATACGTATCAATATGTCTAAAAACCATTACATCATAAAACTGCTAAGAAAAGATAAGTAATAAATACATGTATTTGGCGTCACATCTGCGTTGGAGGGTCCATTAGCAGATTCTATACTCTTTAGTCTGGTGAAATGCTGGCCTCCCTGATTGGAACCTGACGCACCACTTAATAGTCAATGGGGTCTATCACTCACCATTTGAGTCCAGCATGCAGCTGATCCAGCACTTTCATTGATGTGCCGATAACAGATGATCACATTATTTATATTTGGGCCTGGTCCACTAGGCTTTGCTGTGCACAGTGTAAGTTAGGGAAGGAAGAAGCCTATGGACACTGAGTGCTGTTCAAAATCCTGCCAAATGATGAGGGTATGACCATATGGTGTGGCTGGCCCCATGTGACAAAACCATGCCCACCTGCATAAAATCATGTAGCCATCAGACACCACTGGTGGACGTGGCTTGGCTACATGCAGCCCACCCCACCATGGGGGCCATATCCTGAAAAAGTAAAAAACGATATAGCAGATATAGATGGCCTTGCGGTTCGCCCAGCGGTCGTTTTGCGGCAAACTTTGCGCGTTCGAACATGCGAACATATGGCGATATCCGCCGGCGCCATATTCTTTTGCATTGTGCCAAACTTTGACCCATGACACATCCATCAGGTGGGACAGGACAGCCAATTGAGACATTTCAGCACATGGACACACCCCCACCCTATAACAGAACCTGATCTGGCAGCCATTTTACATTCTGTGTTTTGCCAGTGTAGGGAGAGGTTGCTGTGTGGAGCAGGGACAGACTGTTAGGGACACCAAACACTAGCTAATAGGGCCACAAAAGTCCTTTTAAGGACTGGTATAGGTGTGCTATCGATAGGTGTGATACACAGAGGGGTGTGATATACTTATAATATACTTTCTAACATAGAAAGTATATTATAGTGCATTTGTATTGTGCAGCAGTTGTGTGCGATTCTGCTGCAATACCGCAGCTACACAGAGTGCCAAACACTATTGGAATAACTAATTGCAACTGATGTGATATACCTGTTGCCCCCCAAAAAACTGATTGAGGGGTGTGATATAACTATAATATACTTTCTAACATAGAAAGTATATAGTGCATTTGTATTATACAGCAGTTGTGTGCGGTTCTATTGCGATACCGCAGGTATATAAAGGGACAAGCGCTATTAGAACAACTATTTGCAACGTTGTGATATACCTGTTGCCCCCCCAAAAAAACTGATTGAGGGGTGCAATATAGCTGCTTCCATAAAATACTGATTATGGGGTTTTATATACCTGCTTCCACAAAATACTGATTGAGGGGTGCAATATACATGCTTCCACTAAATATTGATTAAGGGGTTTGATATACCTGCTTTCACAAAATACAGAATGAGGGGTGCGATATACCTGCTTCCACCAAACATTGATTAAGGGGTTCTATATACCTGCTTCCACAAAAAACTGATTGAAGGGTGCGATATACCTGCTTCCACCAAATATTGATTAAGGGGTTCTATACACCTACTTCCACAAAATACTGATTAAGGGGTTTGATATTAGTGATGAGCGGCAGAGGCTATAGTCGAATTTGCAATATTTCACAAATATTTTGCAGAATATTCCTTATATATTCGCGAATTCGAGATTATTTTATTGAATGCGAAAAATCTGCAATGTAAAAATCGCGTAATGCGAATTCGTAACATGAAATACAGGCGTGGGTCACTTTGGCTACATTTTTCAAGCTGCTTGAAGTTTCATGAGTTTCTCATGAGACTGAAGAAAATGGTTGGCAAGGCATAACATTACAATAGCTTTATATGCAGATAGAGTTAAAGAGAACCTTTCACCGATTCTTACCCTATGAACTAACTATACAGATATGTAGAGCGGCGCCCGGGGATCTCACTGCACTTACTATTATCCCCGGGCGCCGCTCCCTTCTCCCGCTATGCCCTCCGGTATCTCCGCTCACTAAGTTATAGTAGGCGGAGATACCAGTCCCTAAGTTATGGTAGGCGGAGTCTGCCCTAGCGCTGGCCAATCGCAGCGCAGAGCTCACAGCCTGGGAGGTTATTTTCTCCCAGGCTGTGAGCTCTGCAATGCGATTGGCCAGCGCTAGGGCAGACTCCGCCTACCATAACTTAGGGAACGGAGATACCGGAGGGCATAGCAGGAGAACGGAGCGGCGCCCGGGGATAATAGTAAGTGCAGTGAGATCCCCGGGCGCCGCTCCACATGTCTGTATACTTAGTTCATAGGGTAAGAATCGGTGAAAGGTCCTCTTTAAGTGCTTCAATATATTTGCGATTGTGCTAATCGGCAGTGATTAGAATATTTTTTCGCACTACGTGCACTTTCACATTTTAGCAGGTCTGACTACAGATTGTTATAGAGAAAAGAATGGGCACTCTTATACCTGGACCACAAGGTTAGCAAAGTGACACTAATTTATTGGTAGCAATATATAGATATATACAAACATTTGTCACCTTACATAAATTAAAACTGAATAGTATACCCTAAACAGAACTAAACCTCTCAAAAATACATAAAATAATTAATAAAATGGTGGTTGATAAAATACTATTCAATCTGATATCAGTCCACTGATATAGCTGGTTAGTGGTATGTTAAAAGGGGGTCGTTTCCCGGTCAAATAGTGAGGGGTATCTGAAGTCCGAAACAAATCTATTCAGGCTGCAGACACACCAAGCTGTTGGCTGTAATCATTGACTACAGCAGTGACTGATACATTGAATATCCGTAGAGTGTAAATAAGTGAATCAAATGGTACATAAGAGAAGTGATGCGAAAAAATAATGATAGAAATATATTATATAAGTATATATATGAGAAAAATAGTGTCATGAAACAATCTTTTGTTTCCAATGGTGCAAATTTGTGCAATATACATATAAATATAACAGTGCTAAAATCCTTAGAATATTCAGTATCAATATAGCTGGGTTGATAATATTAGTAGACAGTCCGTCTCACTACTTTGTTCTATTGCTAAAACTCAGTCTTTCTGCTGTAGTATAGCGAATCTCCTGGAAGTTGGCTTTATGTCACAATGTTGCAATCCACATAGTTGCTCGAAGTATACTCAATAATGAGCAGTTACTAACTCCTAAGTTTGTATGTTCAATAGCGCTGGTGCGAATATAGATGCGGTAAAGCTGAGCAACAATCAATGTAATCACGGCAGTGTTGGTTTGCTACTCACATTTAGTCCTGTTGTTCACACCGTGGCGTCCCACGTTGTGTAAGTTCAGGGTTAGCTTACCTTTTAGCAGCGTGTGACAATGCTGCCTTACTGTTAAGTGAAGTTGCTGTGTAGTCCAGTCTTGCGGTTTTGCAGGACCGGCTGTAAGTGAGAGCAATTGCTCTATCACCTCGCAGGTTCACCCTGGGCTACTTTAATTGAGATAGGAGTTTCACCTGTCTTTGGTAGCACAGATGGTTCTGCTTCACCTGTAGATCACTGGACTGTATCCAGAAGAGCCGCGGTTGCTTTTTCTTTAAAGCGCTTTCTTATTACAGCAAATGATAGCGAGCTGTTATAATTGTAGATTAGCCGGTTTTTGTCAGGTCCAATTCCTCCACGCCAGAAGCGTTTCGAAGGTTATCCACCTTCTTCCTCAGTGGCTATAGCCTATGGAAGGAAGAGGTAGGCCATTTTGCAGGGGTGCTAGGGGTCGGGCAGTGCACCAGGCCAGAGCCTAAGTGGGAAGTTGGAGAAGGTGCCTAATGCCTAATTTCTGGGGCCTGTACTCCACTGGCATACAGTAAAATTGTTATTCAGTGACCGCCTAATGTACCTCCAGCCACATAATCACTTGTTCTTTTCTGTCAGGTGAATGCCTAATTTTTGGGGCCTGTACTCCAGTGGCCTACAGTAAAAGTGTTATCCACTGATCGTCTAATATACCTCCAGCCACATAATCACTTGTTCTTTTCTGTCAGGTGGATGCCTAATTTTTGGGGACTGTACTCCACTGGCCTACAGTAAATTAGTTATCCAGTGACCGTCTAAAATACCTCCAGCCACATAATCACTTGTTCTTTTCTGTCAGGTGGATGCCTAATTTTTGGGGACTGTACTCCACTGGCCTACAGTAAATTAGTTATCCAGTGACCGTCTAAAATACCTCCAGCCACATAATCACTTGTTCTTTTCTGTCAGGTGGATGCCTAATTTTTGGGGCCTGTACTGGCCTACAGTAAAATAGTTATCCAGTGACCGTCTAAAATACCTCCAGCCACATAATCACTTGTTCTTTTGTCAGGTGAATGCCTAATTTTTGGGGCCTGTACTCCCGTGGCCTAAAATAAAAAATTTCTAGGCTCCAGAAGGGCACATTTTTGAGGGTTTCCCTTTTAAGATGCATAAAAATGAACCCTGATTAAAATACATATTTTTTGTGGGAATTTTTGATTCCCCTCTGGTATGTCACTGTCCATGTTGTGGGACTATTTGTGCACTTCTAGTAAGTATTTGGTGGCTGCAAATATGACCTGTCAATCTGTCCTGGAGGCTGGTTTTAAAGTCAGTATAAAACTGAGTCTGCTTATATAGAACCTACCATTAGCCATTTGGCTCCAGGAGAAGTATATGGTGGGTTCAGCATGCATGTTGGTACTTGCATCCCTGGATCCGATGAAAGCTGTAATGGCACCGGACGGGGTTAAAAGCAGAGTGTACTTGGCTTGCATGCTGACCTGCATTCCCTGGACTTTATGTGGCTGTCATGGCCCATAAACAGGTAGGAACAAGAGTTAGGGACCACTCAAGTGAGACGACCTTGACGCGGTGAGTGGCTTAAATACGCTTTGGCCAAAATGTACACCAATGTCTCATCCAGCATGGAGGGCAGAGTGCTGGATGTAGTGTGCGATCACATTTGCATTTTCAGGTTTTTCAGGTTCGCCTGCCATTAAACGAATGGGGCCCGCCGCGAACACACGTTCACGAAACGTCCCGGCCAATGTTCGTCCATCACTAATAGCAGATTTCAATTTGTTTTTCTCCGACAGTCATAACAATCAGTTTTATTACATGATTAGATATTCATATGAATGTCCAACACGTATGGCCAACTGTCAACTCCTCCAGCGCTGTCTGCTGTTTGCCTGGGCGTTCAGAAGCTGGTTGATACTAACTTTTTTTTTCTTTATGACTAGGAAATCTACTGAAATATGTTTACTGTTGTCATAGCAATAAAGTGCACAACATAGTTTTATAGTCCTTGCTTATCTGTAGTGATAGAACTATTTATTGGCTTGTACTGGGCATTTGTTACCTCGCTGTGTTTGCTGCTTTATTGTAAGAAATCAAAAACAAAATAAACAATGTACAGAAGATAAAATTCTAATTAATGAATGGTAAAAGGAACCTGTTATATCTGATTGTTTAATCTAAAAATAATCTGAAAATCAATAATGTTTTGTAAAACATACACACACTAGTACTACTTCAAATTAAAAACTATTTGTCAGTGGCATTGAAAAATTTCACGGCACATCCCAGGCGTATATCAAATAGAGTATATTTCAATCACCAAACAGCAACGTTTCGATCCTCTCAGTGGGACCTTTCTCAAGCAGTGAGAGGACTGAAACGTTGCTGTTTGGTGATTGAAATATACTCTATTTGATATATGCCTGGGATGTGCCGTGGAATTTTCTCTTTTGTATTTTTTGGGGGTTGAATCACTTCCACAGCCGCTGGCACCCCTTCACAACACTTTATACTGTGCTGCTCACACCTTTTGGTTTTCTATCTATCTTATATCTACAGTATCTATCTAATATACAGTACAGACCAAAAGTTTGGACACACCTTCTCATTCAAAGAGTTTTCTTTATTTTCAGGACTATGAAAATTGTAGATTCACACTGAAGGCATCAAAACTATGAATTAACACATGGGGAATTATATACATAACAAACAAGTGTGAAACAACTGAAAATATGTCATATTCTAGGTTCTTCAAAGTAGCCACCTTTTGCTTTGATTACTGCTTTGCACACTCTTGGCATTCTCTTGATGAGCTTCAAGAGGTAGTCCCCTGAAATGGTTTTCACTTCACAGGTGTGCCCTGTCAGGTTTAACAAGTGGTCTTTCTTGCCTTATAAATGGGGTTGGGACCATCAGTTGCGTTGAGGAGAAGTCAGGCAGATACACAGCTGATAGTCCTACTAAATAGACTGTTAGAATTTGTATTATGGCAAGAAAAAAGCAGCTAAGTAAAGAAAAACGAGTGGCCATCATTGCTTTAAGAAATGAAGGTCGGTCAGTCAGTCAGCCGAAAAATTGGGAAAACTTTGAAAGTAAGGGCTATTTGACCATGAAGGAGAGTGATGGGGTGCTGCGCCAGATGACCTGGCCTCCACAGTCACCGGACCTGAACCCAATCGAGATGGTTTGGGGTGAGCTGGACCGCAGAGTGAAGGCAAAAGGGCCAACAAGTGCTAAGCATCTGTGGGAACTCCTTCAAGACTGTTGAAAGACCATTTCAGGGGACTACCTCTTGAAGCTCATCAAGAGAATGCCAAGAGTGTGCAAAGCGGTAATCAAAGCAAAAGGTGGCTACTTTGAAGAACCTAGAATATGACATATTTTCAGTTGTTTCACACTTGTTTGTTATGTATATAATTCCACATGTGTTAATTCATAGTTTTGATGCCTTCATAGTCATGAAAATAAAGAAAACTCTTTGAATGAGAAGGTGTGTCCAAACTTTTGGTCTGTACTGTATATCTATCTATTTATCTATCTATGTGTCTATCATCTATATATCTCTCTGTCTGTCTATCTATCTAATCTATCTGTTCATATTGAAATCAAATGTACACTGTGGTGAATCATTATTTAAAGCTGCCAGATGAGCATTTTACTGATGCTAAGGCTGAGAACTTGTCCCACCCTGAGTCCACCATATATGATCCATAGTTCCCTCTGTAGCACATTCTCTAACACAAGAAGATGAATTCCCCAGAAAGACATATGCCAGCCTAGTGAATCCAATTACCATTTTTGAAAGACTATAAATATCAGTATTTACAGATAGTGGGTATATCTTCCTTGTGCCACTTTTGGGCAATCAATGAAATAATGTCTTAGGTATATATCTGCGTTATCATCTAGTAAACCAGGTGAATGTTGGTAGACTTGTTTAAAGATGGAACATCTAGTAAAGTGACTATTTTATCTACAGTGGTTCCAAAGTTTGAGATCCACAAGAATAATAGTAACTAACAGTACTCTTTCCCTGACTGTAGACAATAGAAATGTATTTGTCCCTTATGATCACTGAACTTGAAAAGGGAAAATCCCAAAATAATAAAACCTAATGTTTAGTATTAGAATACTAAAAGCAAGTAACTGGTCTGATACTAGAATATTCTCCTAGCATAGTGCCTTTTCCAGTAAAATAGATGACACTTGTGCAAATAGGAAGCCACTAATGTCACAAATGAACATGTGCCCTGAGGTTTTGCCCTTTAGTGAACTTTAGGGATTAGGTGACTGCAATTAGCCAACAATAAAATGCTGACATGCAGCCTCACAGGCTTTATGAAAGTACAGAATGCAGAGATAAAGCTGCCATGATAAGAGAAAATCTGACATTATTGTTTTGAGATTTATGTGATGTATTCTGCCAGTCTTAAAGGGGTTATTCAATATCTAAAATATCTCCCCAATGCCCGGGCCCCCTTGTATGTACAGTCGTGGCCAAAAGTTTTGAGAATGACACAAATATTAGTTTTCACAAAGTTTGCTGCTAAACTGCTTTTAGATCTTTGTTTCAGTTGTTTCCGTGATGTAGTGAAATATAATTACACGCACTTCATACGTTTCAAAGGCTTTTATCAACAATTACATGACATTTATGCAGAGTCAGTATTTGCAGTGTTGGCCCTTCTTTTTCAGGACCTCTGCAATTCGACTGGGCATGCTCTCAAACAACTTCTGGGCCAATTCCTGACTGATAGCAACCCATTCTTTCATAATCACTTCTTGGAGTTTGTCAGAATTAGTGGGTTTTTGTTTGTCCACCCGCCTCTTGAGGATTGACCACAAGTTCTCAATGGGATTAAGATCTGGGGAGTTTCCAGGCCATGGACCCAAAATGTCAATGTTTTGGTCCCCGAGCCACTTAGTTTTCACTTTTGCCTTATGGCACGGTGCTCCATCGTGCTGGAAAATGCATTGTTCTTCACCAAACTGTTGTTGGATTGTTGGAAGAAGTTGCTGTTGGAGGGTGTTTTGTACCATTCTTTATTCATGACTGTGTTTTTGGGTAAATTGTGAGTGAGCCCACTCCCTTGGATGAGAAGCAACCCCACACATGAATGGTCTCAGGATGCTTTACTGTTGGCATGACACAGGACTGATGGTAGCGCTCACCTTTTCTTCTCCGGACAAGCCTTTTTCCAGATGCCCCAAACAATCGGAAAGAGGCTTCATCGGAGAATATGACTTTGCCCCAGTCCTCAGCAGTCCATTCACCATACTTTCTGCAGAAGATCAATCTGTCCCCGATGTTTTTTTTGGAGAGAAGTGGCTTCTTTGCTGGCCTTCTTGACACCAGGCCATCTTCCAAAAGTCTTCGCCTCACTGTGCGTGCAGATGCGCTCACACCTGCCTGCTGCCATTCCTGAGCAAGCTCTGCACTGTTGGCACTCCGATCCCGCAGCTGAATCCTCTTTAGGAGACGATCCTGGCGCTTGCTGGACTTTCTTGGACGCCCTGAAGCCTTCTTAACAAGAATTGAACCTCTTTCCTTGAAGTTCTTGATGATCCTATAAATTGTTGATTGAGGTGCAATCTTAGTAGCCACAATATCCTTGCCTGTGAAGCCATTTTTATGCAACGCAATGATGGCTGCACGTGTTTCTTTGCAGGTCACCATGGTTAACAATGGAAGAACAATGATTTCAAGCATCACCCTCCTTTTAAGATATAAAGTCTGCCATTTTAACCCTATCAGCCTGACATAATGATCTCCAGCCTTGTGCGCGTCAACATTCTCACCTGAGTTAACAAGACGATTACTGAAATGATCTCAGCAGGTCCTTTAATGACAGCAATGAAATGCAGTGGAAAGGTTTTTTTGGGATTAAGTTAATTTTCATGGCAAAGAAGGACTATGCAATTCATCTGATCACTCTTCATAACATTCTGGAGTATATGCAAATTGCTATTATAAAAACTTAAGCAGCAACTTTTCCAATTTCCAATATTTATGTAATTCTCAAAACTTTTGGCCACGACTGTACTATACTTACCTGCTCCCCGGCACCCACGTCCCTCTGGATCCCTGCACGGCCACCGCTGCATCTCCCCATCGCTCGGATGAAAACATCCGGTGATAGGGGGAGCAGCCAATAGCAGACCGAGATAGCTCACAGGTAGAAACATTGATTTACAGGAAAATTAAGCCAGAGTTTACCATTGTAATTGTTTATTAGGCACTATCCCAGGGCACATTCACACGCAGCATTAATTGTTATGATTCTTCCATTTCCAAGTGATTGGTTAGGCTAAATACATTGCAAAAGCTCAATAATAAAAATGACTTATAATCGTTCACATACATAAAGAAATGATATATTACATTTATGTTCTGCTATGTTCAAATGTTTGAAGTATGATGCTTGTTCTTAAGGGAATGGCCATGGTCAATTTTTTTGAACTACTTATCATTAGTGATTACAAAAATACACATTTGGCAGACAGCTATCTCTCCGGATCCTTCTGGACATGCGTATGCTTGGCTCATGAATAGGGAGAGGGGATAATCTGCAGCCAGACTCCTCTGGCAGCAGTTTACCTACTTTCAAAGAAAACGATCAGGCAATTGGATCCAACTTGACCAATCCTTAGCTCCTCCAACATCAGCCATCAGGCAAGTGTCTGGAGGCCACGATACACATGACATGAGTGGCCAAACCCACTGAAATTGCAGGGTTCTGCTGATACACATCTAACATGGATGGCCAGATTAAGTGCAAATAGGCATCAAGTCTTCCTAGTGAATCTAAACTGGTGACAATGGTGAGTGTTTGCATAATCCAGAGATTCAGTATTGTCACTTACATGGACTAGAAATACTGGTAGCACGGACAGTTTTATGTGGACTCACTTCATAGGTGACTCCCCAGGTCAAAAACCTCAGGAGCAGACAAATGCTACCCAGTATTAGCTTATGTATGATGGTATTATTTCGGATTTGTATTATTATGTGGGAACTGTATGACAATTATATGTTAATGGAGCATTGTTTGAAACTTGCATGTTATATGGGTTGTATACAAAAGTACTGTGTTTATTCCATATGCTATTATTACGTGGCCTGAAATTATGAGGAAAAAAGTGGTTAAAAGGGAAAATGGGAGTGTACATCCAGGGCAGGGGCGTAACTACCATAGTGGCAGTGGCAGACCATGCAACTGCTATGGGGCCCAGTTGAGATTATCTCGTTTTCTACTGTGGGTGAAAACTTGGGCAGGACTCTACCCTCTAAAAAAATAACTTTTGGAAAAAATAACCCAAGGGTCACTGAAAAGGGTTTAGGCAAAAACCCTTCTGTCCTGTGTGCGGGGCCTGGTTTGATCCTTGCTATGGGGCCCTTACTTCTCTATGTACGCCACTGATCCAGGGCCCCATGTTTTATACAACCAGCCCTGGTTGGTAGTATGTATTCCTGTGTGTTACCATCACTCTTTTTATATGGACTGATGATCAGGACAGTTATTGAAGATGAGCATTTCAAGAAACACTCATTTCTGATGATTGTCCTGTATAAAGGTGCAAGCTATGAGAAAATGCTCATTCACTGGATGATCATGTCTGTCAGTCAGCACCAAAACTCATTGGAGGGAATTTATCATGAGGAGAATATTTGAAGTCAGTTTTAGTTGAACCTGTGTTGGTCTACTTTATGTCACATTTATCAAATGTCACATGTTGTTTGATAAATTTAAAGCTAACTAGGCAGATCATCCTGTATAAACTGGCATCTGGTGCCCAGAAACAATGAATCTCTAGGGTGACAAGCGATGACCATAGCGGTCACTTGCCCATACAGTGGAGATGATTGCAGCCCTCATCTCCGCAGACATTTAGGCAATTATCAAGAACATTTCGTTCATTCCCAAAAATTGCCTGAAGCATTGGTATTTGGGAAAGTACCACTGCAGTTAGACTTAATTCCAAGATGTTTTTGCAGAAATAAATATCACTATGATTGTAATGTACTCTTTGGTGTCCACCAGTGTAACACACCCGTGCAAAGTAGTTAAAATGCAAGGAAACTGAGAGCAATTGTAAACAATGTCCTAGGACCTAGGGTATCAGGGTTTCAGCACCAGTTCTATTCTCTTTATTGAACCATCTTTGTTCTCTCAAGGCTCATTTAAGAATGATAATAGGCGGTTAAAGAAGGAAGAAAGAGCGGTAAGGCACAGGAAGTGCTGTTTTATTCATAGACCAACATTTTCATTTGAATGCCATTGATGTTGGGTATTCATAACCATTGCCCTTTCCAGTGTAATTCTAAGAATGCCTCCCTGTATTATCTCTGTAGGTTCCTTTCCTCACAAGCAGTGAACATTTTATTGCTAAAAAGTATGTTAAAACTTTATTATAATTAAGCACAGATTTTATTTTGTTACATTTTGATCTAAGTATAATTTTTAGAAGAATTAAACCGACCCCTATAATGACCCCCTCAATGTCCGGACCCCTCATATAGGTTATACCTACTCCGCTCCCTGGCACCCCACGTCACTCCTGATCCCCGCATAGCTGCGACTGCATCTCCCTTCCATGCTAGGGAGGCTGTCCCCATCTTGGCTTGCTATTGGCTGCTCCCCCTGTTGCCTGCAGCCGCGCTAGGATCAAGAACGACACGGGTGTCGGGGAGCAGGGTAAGTATAATCTATATGAGGTGCCCGGGCATTGGGGGGGTCATTATAGGGGTTGGATAACCCCTTTAATATCAATATGCATCAGCCGTGATTCTGCAGACAGAGTGGCAGATTTATGAAATAAAGCAATGGATCAATTAGCACATTATGACAAAAATAAACAAGCAAGAACAGTCTTACCGGTGTGATGATTGTTCGATGACCTATACACAACCGGATGATTGACACCTCTTTGATAATTTACTTGGCATCACAATGGTCAGGTATTGTCATCATATAACCAGGGGTATAGGGTAGACGGGGTGCGGACATGAGCGGAAGGACAAAAGTGTGATACAAAAATGTATATCCTGTCCCTATGTGCCCCTATCAGGTCTATTCCGCCCTAAATGTCCTGCTAATACAGGGTGATATTTACTTCAACTTTCATTTCATATTCTGTTCTGGTAAAATGAAAGCTGTGCTGTGATTGGTTTGCTGCAACAGTTCTTACTTTGTGTAGTTTTCATAAATCTGCAATTATTATAGAGACTGAGGGGGCCGCCGCTCATCAGCAAACCTGGCTGCCACACGTCCTTCAAAAGTTGAAGGTGACCCCCTGTCCCCTGATGATTCTGGGGTAACTATCTTAAGAAGAAACGCGTCGGCACATGTGATATTGAAGACTTTGGAATCCCTACTTGAGTTGAGCCAGACTTTATCAACTAGGTAGGAGATAGCTAGTTTACTATTCCCTTCCCCCAACAGGGCTGTTATAGGGACCAATAACAGGGATAGGTTCCAGACGGGGACACTCTTTTCAGGGCGATGACCCTGTATTAGCTGGACATTCAGGGTGGAATAGACCTGATAGGGGCACATAGGGACAGGATATACGTTTTTGTATCACACCTTTGTCCTCCCGCTCATGTCCGCACCCCGTCTACCCTATACCCCTGGTTATGTAATGACAATACAGGATCATTGTGACGCCAAGTAAACTATCAATGAGGTGTCAATCATCCGGTTGTGTATAGCTCATCGAACAATCATCACACCGGTAAGGCTGTTCTTGTTTGTTTATTTTTGTCATAGTGTGCTAATTGATCCATTCTTTTAGATTTTCTATTAAAAGTGAAGTTTTAGATTATCCTTTCCCTTTTTTCATTTATGCCATAAAGCCCATAAAGGGATCAATATGGGTGATTCAATTATATCACTCATACGCTATTACACAGTCTCTATAATAATTGCAGATTTATGAAAACTACGCAAAGTAAGAACTGTCGCAGCAAACCAATCACAGCACAGGTTTCATTTTACCAGAGCAGAATATAAAATGAAAGCTGAGCTGTGATTGGTTGCTATAGGCAACAAAGTTTTTATTTTTATTTAAACATTAGTTTTGTTATGTCCCCTCTCTTCATTAGTTTTTACATCCCCTAGAGAGGCTTCCAGGACATGGCTCCTTCATCTAATTTGAATGTTTACATACATCTGCTCCATCTTGGCCTCGGTTTTTAATTCTGTGTGCCTCCAGGTCCATGTGGCCATGTCTTATCCTTGGCCACGTCTTGCGGATTAAGGACCCCGTTGAAGTCAATGGGTCCGCACAGCGATGTGGGGTGCACACGGCCAGTGCCCAAATTTTGTGGATCCACGGTTTGCGGTCTGCAAAAGAAACACAGTCAACACAGTCAACTAACACCGGAAAACTGGCAAAAATTATAGCTGAAATCTAAGGCAGCCCCAAGCTGTTACAGATTTCAAAGCCAGGGGCACTTTAAGATTGAAAATGCAGCAATATAGGCGTATAACAATAAATTTGCCACAACTTAAATGAGGGATCCTGATACTAAATGCCAGTCCTTGTAAATCAGAGCCATGAATGTGAAATTTTTTGGTCACACATTTTCTAAGTATTTTTTCCAGGTGTTTTTTTTTTTCCAATGTAGAGAAGTCTCTGGGAAAAGGCTTTAAAAAAAAAAAAAACATATACAGAGCATGCTACATTTAAAAAAAAATATTGCATAGACCAAAATAAAAGCAAAATAAATTAAGAAAAATACCACATAAACACAGCATGTTTCATAGTGTGATTCATAATTTAAAAAAACACTGCATTTTTGGAGAAAAAAACTGTGTGAAACCAGACCTCAAAGAATGATAAAAGTCAAAAGTGGGTGTCACTGAAAGCTAAAGATAAATAAATAAAAAATGTAAGTTTCATTAATCAGGGGGGGGGGGGGGGTTATAAACGGAAGAGGGGAGGGGAACCAAACCATATCTTTGCCCCAGGTAAAGAAAAACCTAGCTGCACCTCTTGGCCAGCCAGTGGGGGATGAAAAAGCTAAATAAGCAGGACATATTTTTTAATAAAGATAAACCACAAACAAATATACTTTCTGTTAAAACATATAAACATAATCCTGGACACTGTTTTTAAAGGGGTTGTCCTAGTTAAATAAAGAACCAGGCAGCGGTAATAAACCAGGAAGTGTAATAAAATAATAAAAGAAGTCTCATTTACGATTCTGCTGCACTCCTGTCATCCCTGCTGTTGTGTGTTTTTACATACCATATAATCACTGCAGCCAATCGAAGGCCTCAGCAGTCACCTCCCGTACACTGCTAAGGACATTGATTGGCTGCATGGTGACCTGGTGTGCACAGGATGTCACTGCTGCAGCCAAGAAGATGACATCACCAGAGTGTGATGCTAGAAGTGATAAGTATTTATTTCTTGGTTATTTTACCATTCTGTTTACTGCCCTGACAACCCCTTTACCGGTAAGTACATTACCGACAAGCTTTGGGGATCCTTGCCCTGATGTACTATAAAACCTACAAGCTAATGTGCATTAGACATATATAAAACCAAGTAAAGATAAGCAAACATTTGGAGCTGGATAATGTCAAGCAGAAGAAAAGACCATAAAGCATGTGTAAATCAGTCATTTTAATGATTCTCGTTGCCCAGCTTGTGCCTTACAAAACTGTTGTGTATCATAGCATTTCCATCATTCTATACCCAGAAATCAGGGTCTACTGCACCTGATAAGGAATCCAGGTAACAGGTTAATTTAACGCTGTCACATCTACTGGTAGAGTCTATGAGCCAAAAAAAACTAAATGGGAGAGATTTACTAAGCAAAATGTGCTGTGCCAAATATCTTGCAGCAAAAAAACGTGTGTGTGTGTTTTAGATACTTTTTACGTCTCGAAAGAAAGTTTTAAAAAGTGTCTAGAAAAAGGTGTGTATTAAAAGGAGTTGTAAAATGCACCATATTGATTGTTCTATTATTTTGGAGCAAAACATTGGTGTAAAGTAAAGGGCCCTTTACACGGGTCTAGACTCCAGATAGTCGTGTTCATAGGAACGTTAATTAGCGATTATCTGGCAGTGAAAACGTGCCGTCATGCATACAGCATGAGCCACTTTGATAAATTTGGCTCAGCCTTTGTGTGCCTGGTCTAGGTTTAAGCTGCCACAACAGTATAGATAGATTTTTTGGGGTTTATTCCTTATAACAATCATTATTAGAGAACCCAAGGGCAGACAACACAACTGGTACAGACAGTTGGTTTTGAGTAACCTCACCCAGAACGTTTCAGAGGGTACTGCTTAATAGATTTGAACATGGCTTCTATGGGTATACAGACATATCCAGCTTGTTAGTCGTTTGTCCACCAAAATCCCATTCCTATAGGCAGATTTTCTGGTCTGTTGTCTTCATCACACATCGATGGTATATCCTGGGAAGAAGCCATGAGTACTAAAAATCACACTAGGTCAGAACACGTAAAATAACCTGTCGCTGGCTTCTAAGGCCAAAAATATCCTGATTATTCTGGGGGTGAATATCCAGCTTGATATCCATATGCTTTTATCGGTTCCTTCATACCAGCAGGTTATTTGCCTGAACGAGTGATATAAGAAGTCAATCAGGGTCACAGGGTGATATCATGAGTGGTTTGAACAAACTATGGGTTTTGTCTGTTCAATCCCCTTCTTATAGCATTGCATTGTTTGTTTGTTGGCAGCACATTCCTAGTGCCAACAAACGATGATTTTTTTTGCCCACATAAAAGATGCACTTGCCAGAACCTTGCAGCCCCCTGAATTAGCTGTTCAGGGGGTGTGCCAGGAGTCCGAACCCAACTGATCAGCTATTAATCCCAGAAAACCCCTGTAAAATGGACAGAATATATCAGTGTATAATAAATATTTGTGATGGTCTATAACAGTCTCATGCTTGCTCCTCCTTTACATGTGACTAAGTCTTTATAGATTAGAGTCCAGGTATGACAATGTCAATAAACAGAGATGATTCATTTTTACAGCTCATTTGGTTACAGAACATGTGAATGATAAAGGCAGCAACAAGGGGAAGAAGGATATGGGGTGCAGTAACTAGGGGTTAAATGCAGAACTCATTAGTCATTGTGGTAAACATCAGAATGTCTGTTTTCCTTGAAAAGCCACAGGCAGGTACAGTACAACAATAGAGCATATAAACATATACTTACCCCACAGGTTTTACTGCGCTAAGTGAGACAGTAGTCACATTCAGGTCACGTACTGTATGCTAAACTGCCATTATTGGTACTATTTTCACTCTAAATTGTATATTCTCAGCAGGAGATACAATTTGGTTCCCATGCAACAGGCATATAAGTCATATATCCAGAAATCGTATACTGGTAGTTACAGACATTAAAAAAGGCACATGTCCATCAAGTTTAACCTTTCATTTTATTACAGTTTTCATAATTTTTCTATTTATTTTTAATATTCTGTAGGGAAAAGTATGTAAAGCATTTTTGTAATATACTTTAATAAGGAAATATGTGTGTTTTTTTTAACTAGAAAACAGGGTGTAAAGATTCTTCTCAGCAAGGTTATGAGCATTGCTAAGGAGAGATTTTCTTCCGTGTCTACTGAATAGTAAAGTGGCTATGTACAAGTGTGCTTCCCAGCCTGCCTCTTATCTCACTACCTCAGCCCCTGCCTCCCTATATGTGCCCTAAAGATCTCTGCCTGTGTCCCTGCCTCTGCCCATGTCCCTGCCTATCTGACTTGCTGCTGAGGTGACCAGTTGGCAGCTCCGCTCCTTTATCTCTATTCACCACGTGTCTCTGTTATAATCGCCTAATTGTTGGGCAGATATCGGGGACAAACACGCATTCCTGATAATCTGCCTATGTAAGGCTGTCACCGATCACCCAATAAACAAGTAAAATGCGTGTTTGGCCTCATGCACACGACCGTTCCGTTTTTTTCGGTCCGCAAACCGCGGATCTGCAAAAAACGGAAGCCGCCCGTGTGCCTTCCGCAATTTGCGGAATGGAACGAGCGGCCCAATGTAGAAATGCCTATTCTTGACCGCAAAACGGACAAGAATAGGACATGTTCTATTTTTTTGCGGGGCCACGGAATGGAGCAACGGATGCGGACAGCACATGGAGTGCTGTCCGCATCTTTTGCAGCCCCATTTAAGTGAATGGGTCCGCATCCGAATGGGTCCCAAACAACAGCCGTGTGCATGAGGCCTTTATCAGGTGAAACAACCATTCATGCGAATCATTGTTTCTGGGCCGCAGATTGTGCTGTCTAAACTTTTTTACTTCTCTCTTCACTTCTAAAAGTGGTTGGAGTTTAGAGGGATGGGGCCTCAGTGGACTGCTGGATTTACTAGTTTGCTACTGTAACTGCTGAACATGATGTAGGGAATTTATAAAACCCTTAGAACTCTGATGTGGGCAGGGCATCATTAATACTAAGGCAGAACCTGCTGTTATCACTAACCACTGTTGTTTGCCAATGAGCACCACAACAGAGTTTGGAGGAGGGCTGGAGAGTGCCTACTGCCATCATGCATAGTGCAGAGACACACAAGACCAACTTCAGGTGTCATAGTGTCATGGACGTCAGGAGTCATAGTGTCATTAGCTACTATGGCCGTTCCCATCTGGTATTCATGGAGGGAACACTGACCAGCCTTTGGTATATCTAGGACATTGTGGAATCAGTCCTACTACCTTTTTTAACTGGCGTTCAAACAAAATAATGCCTGCCCATACACTGCTCACATTCCACAACATGCTTGTCAGGGTATCCATCAGCTCCCCTGACCAGCTCCATCACCAGATCTCTACCCCATTGAGAATGTCTATAACTGGATGGAACGACAGATCTCCCATAAACAGCAGCCACCAACCACCTTGGCTGAACTAGGGTTGCAAGTTGAAAGAGCTTGGAATGACACACCCCTGGAGTATATCAAGCATCTGTATGACTGTTACCATGCCAGACTGGAAGCCTGTATCACAGCAAGGGGAGATGCCACCCAGTATTAATGTGACCCTGCCTCAATATATACCCTTCTGCAGAACATAGCATAAAGGGTGGTTTAAAGTAGCACTGGAAGAAAAACTAAAAGTGGCCCCCATGTTGTAGGTGCATCCAAATTTCAAAAGTCAGACAAGTAGGTGGGGTCAGCAATACAATAGTGCAGCACAAAATACAGCCTTAGAAGCTGTCCCTCTGTGGTTACCATCAATAGCTGCCACGTTCTGTTCTGTCTAATTGTCTCTAATTAAGATATGGAGCAGGAAGCTTAGGAGGTGAAATGCGGGCCACAGCACCAAGCCAGCCCTACCTTCAGCATGCCCCCCTGGACTTCCTCTAGTAATGACCCCTTACAGTGCCCCTAGTAGTATGGCATCAAGTGGCCCAGGAAAGAAGTATAAAATAGTGATGCCTGTGTACCTGTACCATTGGTACACTGCCTGATATAGTGGCCTATGGCATATGTGGGTGAACAGCAAGGCAGAGAGTCATGGGCTCCCATGGCAGTATACAACTGTATTACCATCCTTAGAACATCATCCAATTGAATCCAGGAGGGCTCCTGCGGCCACCTGACAGGTGCATAAGTACCCGATGCTCCCAGGGTTAATACCAAGCTAATTACAGTGAAAAGGACCTGGGTGGCCCCCTGGGCTTAGGCCCTGTAGGGTCTATGGTCAGTCTACCACTTACAAGCACCACTGACAGTTTATATTTTAGCAGTCTCAGCAAAATTGCATTCATTTTTCCAGGTGTTCTTTTTAATTTTCCCATAGTGTATATATATTCTCTTTAGTCAACTGCAGCCAACAGTCATCAACAATTATGTCGATTTTACTTAAAGAAGGCGCCAGTATGGTCCCAAAACACATCTGAAGTGTTATGACATTTAATATGAAACAAAAATGATGTACACATTGAAAACAGCTCCAAATAAGATCCAAATTCTGCTGTTTACCATTGGCAGCATGCAGGGCGAGTCTTCCCATCAAAATGACGGACACGGTGGCATAATTGGTGGACCCCATTATAAGTTGATGGCAGCTGCAGGTGTTCATCATGTAACAGATCCAGGACTGTGTCACGGTATCTATGACAGAAAGCACAGCACAGGTGTCAACAGAGTCTAAAAGATCTAGTTGAAAGGGGTTGTCTGGGCTATAGATATTGATGACCTATCCTCTCGATAGGTTATCAATATCAAAACGTGGGGTCCAAAACCCAACACCCCAGTGTTCAGCTATTTTGTGCATCTACGAAAACTATACAGTGTGTGGGGTGGAAGCAGAAGGCTTCATGCACTGTGTAAGAAGAGCTGTATTTAGAGTCTATGCTTCCCCAGACATGTTCAGTCCTCGCACCTCCTATTAGTTTGGCTAAAGCTACTTATTAACTTGTGGGTCTAGAGTAGCTGCATAAAATGACTTTGACGAAATGCTGTTGAAAAGGAACTTGATTTTACCGTGCTGTGGTTTTGTGATGTGGTTATTGGCCATGAGCTTTATATAAGTGAAATACATTTATGTTAAATTTTTACCCTGCAAAAAAATAAATAAAAATTATGGTAAATAACCATATCACAAAACCACAGCAAACCTAGTAAAACTGAGTGTGGTTTGAAATGCCTTTTTAATTCCATTTTCCCTGTGTGGTTAAAAGAATGTCATCTGACAGGAAAATATAAACCTATCTCCATCATAGGATAGTGCATGCTTTGATTAGAAAAATTATAGCATGCACCATCCAGCTCTGATTTTCACTCAAGTGAGTAGTTGTGAAAGAAAAACAGATGGGACATAGACATCATCTGTGAGTGGTCCATATAGAAAGGTCTTCATGTTTACAGGCCGGAACACAAGTTAGTTTAACATTGCTTATCTGAATGAAGTAGATGCCACCTTTACACCGTTGCCACTGCACTTTTATTTTAGTTATACCGATGAGCTTTACTGTTTTAGTATCAGTGTGTGAATTATGGAATGGTTTGCTGTTTGACAGGCAGAGAAAGGTCTTCTCTGCTAGTTAGCAATGCACATATAATGGGTCATATACTGGCATCACCTTTTTCCTCATCTGACTGCTCGTATGTCTCCTTATCACTTACTTTTGTTAACTGCAGTGCCAAGTCAGGAGATTTAACCCCTTACATTGCCTCCCTGAAGAGATTATTAACTGTAAGTAAGCATTGAGGGTTGAATATCCTGACTTGTAGATAAAATAAAGTAACATAAATCGTTTGTTTTCTCTGTGACCTGACCTTCCTGCCTGACGCCCTAGGCACGTGCCCTCATGTGTCTTGTTGTAAATATGGCTGTGTGTGTAGGTTCCTGGCGCCGGCATACTGCAGCTCAGCTCCCATTCACTTGGTGCAGCAGCTGCCTGAAATAGCTGATCGGTGGGGATGGAAAGTGTCAGATCTCCACAATCTGATATTGATCACCTATGCTGAGGACAGGTTGTGAATACCTATAGCCAGGACAACCCCTTTCTATTAGTATACCTTTTTGTTTTTTTCCAGTTTGGGATATATTCACAATGTTTGTTCTCCTGGACCACATTTATCACTAACAAAATAGCATAATTGAAAATACTTGATCTTTGTGTCGTCATATTTTGGCGTTGTGCCTCCGTGGAATGAGGATGAAATTCACAATAACAAGTGGGAACGGAAATTCACATTGGCTTCAGGATGGTACAGTCAGCTTAAGTCTAGGTGTGATTTGTGGTGACATGCCACTAATATTTTCAATACCTTCTTCCTGTACTACAACTCACGTGTAGTCAACACCAACTAAGGTTAAACCTCCACATAAATAGGCACGGTATCTCATGCTAGTTGAATCATTTAAGGCCAAATTCATATCCATCCATTTTGTGGTCACACAAATTGACAAATATTGAATCAACAAAGATTGATATATAATGACTGACAATAGAACGTGTTTTCATTCCATTTGGGAGTGTGTCTCTGCACAGTCTGACACCATCCAATCAGTGCTGCAAGTATCAGAATGCACGGGGATACACCCCCAGCTGCATCTGAACCTTCATTGCAAACTTCTAGTAATTCATAACTTCTAGCAGGAATAATACAGGAATAGTAGAGCATAGAGTCATAAGAATAGATTCTCCAGAATTGTTATTATAAGGCCTCATGCACACGACCATATGTATTTTGCGGTCTGCAAAAAACGGATCTGCAAAAAAAAAAGGATGACGTCCGTGTGCATTCCGTATTTTGCGGAACTGAACAGCTGGCCCCTAATAGAACAGTGCTATCCTTGTCCGTAATGCGGACAATAATAGGACATGTTCTATTTTTTTGCAGAACGGAAATACGGACATACGGAACGGACACGGAAAGAAAATACATTCGTGTGCATGAGGCCTAAGGTAGCTGCTAAAACAGACATGTCAGGAGAGGTGACAGGTCCTCTTCAATACTGCAACTTTTGTAAAAAGTTGTAATAAAAGTCATGAAGTCACTTTATGGATGGTGCACACATAGGACCAAAAAGCATACAGGGGATTTTTCAGGCTCCTGACATTGGGCCTGGAAAAGGTCTACAGGTCATATCTGATCAGTGGTGGTCTGACACTCCATTGTTCCACCGATCTGCTGTTCCCTGCAGCCTTCGGCACTGGAAATAGCACTTTTGCACGGAACCGGAAGCACAGCACCATTCAGTGTAGTTACCATGCTGGTTTAGTGAAGTATAGCTTCCATTGAAGTGAATGTGAGCTCAGCTGCAGTAACCAGGCCTAGTCACTACAATTTGAGCGGAGCTGTACTTCCTGTTCCATTCACTGTGCTATTTCCTGCGTGAAGGCTGCAAGGAACAGTTGATCAGGGCGTGTCGGACCCTCACTGATCAGATATTGGTGACCTATCCTGAGGATAGCTCATTAATATCAGCAGCTTGGAAAATATCTTTAAGAGCTCATTCAGACGGCCATATGCTGTCCGCAAAAATGTGGATCCATTTTTTGGGGATAGTTCAGCATGTCCGCAAAAAAACGGATTGCATTCTGCAGTTTTGCAGACCCATAGACTTCAATGGGGCCACGTCCTGATTTTTACTGACAAGTATAGGACATGTGTTATTTGTTTTGCGGAGCCGTAGAATGGAAGAAAAGGGCCCCATAGAAGTGAATGGGGCCGTATACTGTCCGCAAAAAACGTGGATCTTTTTTTTGCGGACAACTTACGGCCGTCTGAATGAGCCCTAGCACTAGCACAGTAGAAACAAGGAAAGGCTTTCTTAAATGCAAAGTATTTGCATAACTAGCTCCCCCACATTCACTCCTTTATGTTCCTGCGGCCATCTACACATCACAAACCACTGATATATGGTATGTTTACAGGCTTTATATATTATTGTAAAGAGTCAGCTATTCCTTATTGCATATGGCTCTCTCAGCTCATCAGTGCAGCAAATGGAAACCATGGCTTCATGTTATGTATTGCTTCAAGCAGTGGTGTAACTACAAATGACTGGGCTCCACAGCAAATTTTTTTTTTTTAATAGTGTCCCACAGCAAATTTTTGACTGCTCCATCTGTTTCCTACGGGGTCACTATATATAATGTCACTGTATAATACTGTTGAGAGGGCCCTGACAATAAAATCTGTTAGTCCTCCTCCTGGATGGGCACCTTCTGAGTTTGGGCCCTAAAGCAGCAGCTTCCCCTACTTCCCCTATAGCTACGTCCCTGGCTTCGGGTCCATTCACACACCCTTATGTGTTTTGCGGATCCGCAAAACACGGATACCGGAAATCTGCGTTCCGCATTTTGCGGACTGCACATCGCCGACACTATAATAGAAAATGCCTAATAGAATAGCACATGTTCTATTTTTTTCGGGAACGGAAATGCAGACCCAGAAGTGTGGATCCACATTTCCGGATCCGGGCAGTACATCGTGTGGCCCCATAGAAATGAATGAGTCCGCAATTCCGTTCCGCAAAATGCAGAACAGAATTGCAGACGTGTGAATGGACCCTTCAAGTAATTCTGTAAGATTGTAAATGGGTAGGAAAGGACTACTGAAAGTAAAAGACTGAAAACTGTGGAAAAAAAATGACAAGTACATTTTATTTTACTTGCTGTTGCTTGTATAGCTTTACTATACTCTGCAGCTCTATTCAGGGATTGTCACTATCAGGGGTGTGACAAGATCTCCTGGTGTATATTTAAAAGGAATCTGTCAGCAGTTTTGTCCATGCTAAAATGCTGAGATCAGGAGGAAGGGACAGAGGAGAGCAGAACAAACATACTTTCAGATAGGTGGGGATCAGCTGCTTCTTCTTTTTTTTTAAATAGTTTATTTATTACAGTATTTTGTCCCATTCACTTGAGTGTGCTCACAGTACTGAGCCCCACGACCCCTTCAAACAGCTGATCGGAAGGGGTGTCAAGACTCTGACGACCACCGATTTGATATTGATGACCTACCCTGAGAATCAGTGATCAATAATATCACAAAACTGGAAGACCCCTTTAAGAGCAGAATCTGGCAAAATATAAGTCCTTATTAACACTACTGATGATAAACGTTCCACAGAAGGTATGTCTAGTCTAGTGCTATCAACAGTTTAGCATGGTCAAAACTGCTGACAGATTCCCCTTAAGTAATGTACTTACTTACACCGTTATAATATTTATGTATACTTAATTAATTTTATATTTCGTTGCCTTTAGAAGCTAAAATGGAATTTTGACCAAGCCATGGCCATAACTTAAAGAGGTTGTACAGGGGTTTTATATTGATGAGGATAGTTCATCAATATCTGATCTACGGGTGTCTGACAAAAGGCACCCCTGCCGATCAGCTGTTTGAAGAGGAAGTGGCTCCATGCGAGCCCGTTGTCTCCCTTGCAACAGCAATGTAGTGTAATCAAACGCAGTCACAGGGAGCAGGCAGTTCCGAGAACAACCGTTGGGGGCCTTCATCGGGCTGTTCTTGGAACTGCCTGCTCCCGGTGACTGCGTTTGATTTCAGACCAGCTCCCGACACAGGTAAGGGCTTACCTGTGCACCGCCGGACGGGTGAGTCTACCTTACTGAAGATGGCAGCCCGCATGTGTTCGCTGGCGAACACTGCAAACTGACCATCACTGATTACATGTACTCGCTACATTCAAATAAATGGAGCAAGTACCCAGTATCTCACAAAACTGAGTACACCCCTCACATTTTTGTAAATATTTTATTATATCTTTTCATGGGACAACACTGAAGATATGACACTTTTCTACAATGTAAAGTAGTCAGTTTACAGCTTGTATACCAGTGTACATTTGGTGTGAACTGATGTCTAAACCGCTGGCAACAAAAGTGAGAGCACCCCTAAGTGAAAATGGGCAAATTGTTATTAAAGTGTCAATATTTTGTGTGGCCACCATTATTTTACAGCACTGCCTTAACCACCTCAGCCCCCAGTGCTTAAACACCCTGAAAGACCAGGCCACTTTTTACACTTCTGACCTACACTACTTTCACCGTTTATTGCTCGGTCATGCAACTTACCACCCAAATGAATTTTACCTCCTTTTCTTCTCACTAATAGAGCTTTCATTTGGTGGTATTTCATTGCTGCTGACATTTTTACTTTTTTTGTTATTAATCGAAATATAACGATTTTTTTGCAAAAAAATGACATTTTTCACTTTCAGTTGTAAAATTTTGCAAAAAAAATGACATCCATATAGAAATTTTGCTCTAAATTTATAGTTCTACATGTCTTTGATAAAAAAAAAATGTTTGGGTAAAAAAAAAATGGTTTGGGTAAAAGTTATAGCGTTTACAAACTATGGTACAAAAATGTGAATTTCCGCTTTTTGAAGCAGCTCTGACTTTCTGAGCACCTGTCATGTTTCCTGAGGTTCTACAATGCCCAGACAGTACAAACACCCCACAAATGACCCCATTTCTGAAAGTACACACCCTAAGGTATTCGCTGATGGGCATAGTGAGTTCATAGAACTTTTTATTTTTTGTCACAAGTTAGCGGAAAAAGATGATTTTTTTTTTTTTCTTTTTTTCTTACAAAGTCTCATATTCCACTAACTTGTGACAAAAAATAAAAAGTTCTATGAACTCACTATTCCCATCAGCGAATACCTTGGGGTCTCTTCTTTCCAAAATGGGGTCACTTGTGGGGTAGTTCTACTGCCCTGGCATTCTAGGGGCCCAAATGTGTGGTAAGGAGTTTGAAATCAAATTCTGTAAAAAATGACCTGTGAAATCCGAAAGGTGCTCTTTGGAATATGGGCCCCTTTGCCCACCTAGGCTGCAAAAAAGTGTCACACATCTGGTATCTCCGTACTCAGGAGAAGGTGGGGAATGTGTTTTGGGGTGTCATTTTATATATACCCATGCTGGGTGAGAGAAATATCTTGGCAAAAGACAACTTTTCCCATTTTTTTATACAAAGTTGTCATTTGACCAAGATATTTATCTCACCCAGCATGGGTATATGTAAAAAGACACCCCAAAACACATTCCTCAACTTCTCCTGAGTACGGGGATACCAGATGTGTGACACTTTTTTGCAGCCTAGGTGGGCAAAGGGGCCCATATTCCAAAGAGCACCTTTCGGATTTCACTCCTCATTTTTTCCTGAATTTGATTTCAAACTCCTTACCACACATTTGGGCCCCTAGAATACCAGGGCAGTATAACTACCCCACAAGTGACCCCATTTTGGAAAGAAGACACCCCAAGGTATTCCGTGAGGGGCATGGCGAGTTCCTAGAATTTTTTATTTTTTGTCACAAGTTAGTGGAAAATGATGATTTTTTTTTTTTTTTTCATACAAAGTCTCATATTCCACAAACTTGTGACAAAAAATAAAAACTTCCATGAACTCACTATGCCCATCAGCGAATACCTTGGGGTCTCTTCTTTCCAAAATGGGGTCACTTGTGGGGTAGTTATACTGCCCTGGCATTCTAGGGGCCCAAATGTGTGGTAAGTAGGTAAATGACCTGTGAAATCCGAAAGGTGCTCTTTGGAATGTGGGCCCCTTTGCCCACCTAGGCTGCAAAAAAGTGTCACACATCTGGTATCTCTGTATTCAGGAGAAGTTGAGGAATGTGTTTTGGGGTGTCTTTTTACATATACCCATGCTGGGTGAGATAAATATCTTGGTCAAATGCCAACTTTGTATAAAAAAATGGGAAAAGTTGTCTTTTGCCAAGATATTTCTCTCACCCAGCATGGGTATATGTAAAATGACACCCCAAAACACATTCCCCAACTTCTCCCGATTACGGAGATACCAGATGTGTGACACTTTTTTGCAGCCGAGGTGGGCAAAGGGGCCCATATTCAAAAGAGCACCTTTCGGATTTCACAGGTCATTTTTTACAGAATTTGATTTCAAACTCCTTACCACACATTTGGGCCCCTAGAATGCCAGGGCAGTATAACTACCCCACAAGTGACCCCATTTTGGAAAGAAGAGACCCCAAGGTATTCGCTGATGGGCATAGTGAGTTCATGGAAGTTTTTATTTTTTGTCACAAGTTAGTGGAATATGAGACTTTGTATGAAAAAAAAAATAAATAAATAAATAAATAAAGCATTTTCCACTAACTTGTGACAAAAAATAAAAAATTCTAGGAACTCGCCATGCCCCTCACGGAATACCTTGGGGTGTCTTCTTTCCAAAATGGGGTCACTTGTGGGGTAGTTATACTGCCCTGGCATTTTCCAGGGGCCCTAATGTGTGGTAAGTAGGTAAATGACCTGTGAAATCCTAAAGGTGCTCTTTGGAATATGGGCCCCTTTGCCCACCTAGGCTGCAAAAAAGTGTCACACATGTGGTATCGCCGTATTCAGGAGAAGTTGGGGAATGTGTTTTGGGGTGTCATTTTACATATACCCATGCTGGGTGAGAGAAATATCTTGGCAAAAGACAACTTTTCCCATTTTTTTATACAAAGTTGGCATTTGACCAAGATATTTCTCTCACCCAGCATGGGTATATGTAAAATGACACCCCAAAACACATTCCCCAACTTCTCCTGAGTACGGCGATACCAGATGTGTGACACTTTTTTGCAGCCTAGATGCGCAAAGGTGCCCAAATTCCTTTTAGGAGGGCATTTTTAGGCATTTGGATACCAGACTTCTTCTCACGCTTTGGGGCCCCTAGAATGCCAGGGCAGTATAAATACCCCACATGTGACCCCATTTTGGAAAGAAGACACCCCAAGGTATTCAATGAGGGGCATGGCGAGTTCATAGAAATTTTTTTTTTTTGGCACAAGTTAGCGGAAATTGATATTTTTAATTTTTTTCTCACAAAGTCTCCCGTTCCGCTAACTTGGGACAAAAATTTCAATCTTTCATGGACTCAATATGCCCCTCACGGAATACCTGGGGGTGTCTTCTTTCCGAAATGGGGTCACATGTGGGGTATTTATACTGCCCTGGCATTCTAGGGGCCCTAAAGCGTGAGAAGAATGTCTAAAAAATTTTACGCATTTGGATTCCGTGAGGGGTATGGTGAGTTCATGTGAGATTTTATTTTTTGACACAAGTTAGTGGAATATGAGACTTTGTAAGAAAAAAAAAATAAATTCTGCTAACTTGGGCCAAAAAAATATCTGAATGGAGCCTTACAGAGGGGTGATCAATGACAGGGGGGTGATCAATGACAGGGGGGTGATCAATGACAGGGGGGTGATCAGGGAGTCTATATGGGGTGATAACCACAGTCATTGATCACGCCCGTGTAAGGCTTCATTCAGACGTCCGGATGCGTTTTGCGGATCCGATCCATCTATCAGTGCATCCGTAAAAATCATGCGGACATCTGAATGGAGCTTTACAGGGGGGTAATCAATGACAGGGGGGTAATCAGGGAGTCTATATGGGGTGATCACCACAGTCATTGATCACGCCCCTGTAAGGCTTCATTCAGACGTCCGGATGCGTTTTGCGGATCCGATCCATCTATCAGTGCATCCGTAAAAATCATGCGGACATCTGAATGGAGCTTTACAGGGGGGTAATCAATGACAGGGGGGTGATCAATGACAGGGGGGTGATCAGGGAGTCTATATGGGGTGATCACCACAGTCATTGATCATGCCCCTGTAAGGCTTCATTCAGACGTCCGGATGCGTTTTGCGGATCCGATCCATCTATCAGTGCATCCGTAAAAATCATGCGGACATCTGAATGGAGCTTTACAGGGGGGTAATCAATGACAGGGGGGTGATCACCACAGTCATTGATCATGCCCCTGTAAGGCTTCATTCAGACGACCGGATGCGTTTTGCGGATCCGATCCATGTATCAGTGCATCCGTAAAAATCATGCGGACATCTGAATGGAGCTTTACAGGGGGGTGATCAGGGAGTCTATATGGGGTGATCACCACAGTCCTTGATCACGCCCGTGTAAGGCTTCATTCAGACGTCCGGATGCGTTTTGCGGATCCGATCCATCTATCAGTGCATCCGTAAAAATCATGCGGACATCTGAATGGAGCTTTACAGGGGGGTAATCAATGACAGGGGGGTAATCAATGACAGGGGGGTGATCAGGGAGTCTATATGGGGTGATCACCACAGTCATTGATCATGCCCCTGTAAGGCTTCATTCAGACGTCCGGATGCGTTTTGCGGATCCGATCCATCTATCAGTGCATCCGTAAAAATCATGCGGACATCTGAATGGAGCTTTACAGGGGGGTAATCAATGACAGGGGGGTGATCACCACAGTCATTGATCATGCCCCTGTAAGGCTTCATTCAGACGACCGGATGCGTTTTGCGGATCCGATCCATGTATCAGTGCATCCGTAAAAATCATGCGGACATCTGAATGGAGCTTTACAGGGGGGTAATCAATGACAGGGGGGTAATCAATGACAGGGGGGTGATCAGGGAGTCTATATGGGGTGATCACCACAGTCATTGATCACGCCCCTGTAAGGCTTCATTCAGACGTCCGGATGCGTTTTGCGGATCCGATCCATCTATCAGTGGATCCGTAAAAATCATGCGGACGTCTGAATGGAGCTTTACAGGGGGTTGATCAATGACAGGGGGGTAATCAATGACAGGGGGGTGATCAGGGAGTCTATATGGGGTGATCAGGGGTGATCAGGGTTGATTAGGGGTGATCAGGGGCTAATAAGGGGTTAATAAGTGACGGGGGCGGGGGGGTGTAGTGTAGTGGTGCTTGGTGCTACTTTACTGAGCTACCTGTGTCCTCTGGTGGTCGATCTAAACAAAGGGGACCACCAGAGGACCAGGTAGCAGGTATATTAGACGCTGTTATCAAAACAGCGTCTAATATACCTGTTAGGGGTTAAAAAAAACACATCTCCAGCCTGCCAGCGAACGATCGCCGCTGGCAGGCTGGAGATCAACTCTCTTACCTTCCGTTCCTGTGTGCGCGCGTTCACAGGAAGTCTCGCGTCTCGCGAGATGACGCGTATATGCGTGACTGTGCGCAGCGCTGCCACCTCCGGAACGCGATCCTGCGTTAGGCGGTCCGGAGGTGGTTAAAGGGAACCTGTCACCTCCAACAAACATCCCAAGCCGGCAGCAGTACCTTAGGAGTAGCCAGCAGCATGTTTGTAACGTTCATTTTCTTCCTGCAGGCAGAGAAGCAGAAGCTGTAAAAACGTTCTTTAATCCCCTGCCCGGCGCGCTTCTCTAGTCAGACTTGAAGTCACGGAGGCAGCGGCCTCCTTGCTTCAAGTCACGGTAACCACGCCCCCTTCCCTGCCCCTTCAGTTGAATCTTAATGCATTCTGAATGGAGAGCAATCCGTTCAGTATGTCTTCATTTCAGTCTTTTTGCCTTTTTAGGATGGAGATAATACCGCAGCAGTTTTATCTCCGTCCAAAATTCCAGAACACTTGCCTGAATGCCGTACCCGGCATTTTTTCCCATTGAAATGCATTAATGCCGGATCCAGCCCCGAGTATTTTGGCAAAACGGATCCGGCATTGCGGTCTGCGCATGCTCAGACCGCAAAAAATTTGAAAAAAATAAATGCCCACCCCTTTAACCTCTGCAGCAATCTATTTTGAAAAGACAACCTCCGTATATGACGCTGAGCACGTGCACTCAACTTCTGGAACCTGTCTTGTTAAACCTCTGTATGGTCTTGGCCACCCGTGCTGCAGCTCAGTTTCAGGGTGTAGCCAATCTTCTTATAGCCTAAGCCATCTTTATGTAGAGCAACAATTCTGTTTTTCAGATCCTCAGAGAGTTTGTTTCCATGAGGTGAAATGTTGAACTTCCAGTGACCAGTATGAGACAGTGTGACAGTCATAACACCAAATTTAACACACCTGCTCCCCATTCACAACTGACACCTAACACTAACGAATCACATGACACCGGAAGGGAAAATGGCTAATTGGGCAAAATTTCGCCATTTTCACTTAGGGGGTGTTGGCAGCGGTTTGGACATTAATGGCTGTGTGTTGAGTTATTTTGAGGGCACACCAAATGTACACTGGTATACAAGCCGTACACTGACTACTTTACATTGTATCAAAGTGTCATATCTTCAGTGTTGTCCCATGAAAAGATATAATAAAATATTTACAAAAATTTGAGGGGTGTACTCAGTTTTGTGAGATACTGTACTTGTAATTACACTGCACTTCTGAGACGACGGGCAGTGTAATGAAGAGGAAGTAGTGCTTTCATGAAGCGCTGCCTCAAACAGCTCATTGGCGGTGGTCCCGGGTGTCGGACCCCCACAAATCAGATATTGATGACCTATCCTGAGGATAGGTCATCAATATAAAACCCTGCACAACCCTTTTAAGCTATAGACACATCACTCTTGCCAAACATCTCTTTAAATGTTATACCGGACAGCAGCTGACAAAACTTAAGTAAAGTTTTTGAAACCTTTCAGGTAGGAATGTAAGAGCCTTGTAATAGTTCTGTTATTTATAAACTCCCAGGACATGTTCTAGTCAAGCTGGAATTTAGATAGTGGTTAGAGTTTAATGACCGTAGCATAGCACCGCAGATTTTATGTGGAATTAATACGCTACCAGTAAAATATGTGGGTGAAATTTCTATCCAGCCATCATTCCCATATATACAGTAAATTCATGGCCTTTGGTGTAATGTCAACCAGACAGGTGATTATAAGCCACACTAAATTTAAAAAGTTAACACCTATTAAAGGGGTTGTGCCAAGATTTGAAGTTATCCCCTCCCTATAGTATAGGGAATAACTAACTGATCGGTGGGGGTCTGACTGCTTAGACTCACACCGATCCCGATAATGGGAGTCCTGTTCCCTCAATCTGATGGATTGGCAGGTGAACCATGTGATCTGCATCTCCATTCATTTTCTTTGGGACTTCTGGAAATAGCTGAGCGCTATATTCGGCTATATCTGGCGGTCCCACAGAGCATGAATGGAGGGGCAGGGCGTATGTGTTGTCTGCAGCTCCATCAAGACAAGGGAATTTGAAACTGGGGAACTCAAGATTGCTAGGGGTCCCAGTGGTCAGACCCCCACCAATCAGTTAGTTATACCCTATCCTGTAGATAGCGGATAACTTCAAAACCTGGCACAACACCTTTAAAGATATAGCCATGTTAACAGGCTTGATACTTACTGTAAAGTGCAAGTGATTTTTACCCTGGTACCAATTTCTAGTAATACTATCACAACCTTTGTGCCACTAGTGGACAATAGTGTCTGGAGATGTCAAAGTGGCCACTGGTTGGGGAACACATCAGTAGACTCTTGTGTGTTCAGTTATAGAATCCTAGGCATTAGAATAGTAAATCAGAGCTTACAACTAGGTAGGATCATAATATGCCTAATGGCAAAGGTGGCCAGACAAGTAAGAAAGCTGTTGGTTGACTAAACATGTACGCTTGGCCAAATGTGCTTGTTTCTCTATAGTAAAGGGTAAGAGGTTGCTGCCACATATTTTGTTCCGCAAGAAATAAGAGCCTGGGTAAGAGCCCACCATACAAATAAGAAAGCCATCCCATCCATTGAAATCTAATGTGTATGGCCAGCGGACATGCCTGGGATAGCTTACACAAAGGATCAAGTAAAACTGTACACAGGATTAGCATGGTTTAGAGAATGAGCATGTACTGTACATTTGGAGTATGGTTCACTTTTGGACTGTTGCTTTAGGAATGTCTGTAATTAACCTTTGACCATCAAAATGTCAGATAAAGGAAATACCAAACCATGTTTTCGCTTTACCATATACACCTTCTAACTGTTGCTTTGATCTTCTGCACATACCATACATGACATCACATGACTACATCCACATTTTTTGTAAACATATCCACTGGTTACGTCATGGGGAAGCAAACTGAAAAGCAACAAGTCCTAAAGTGAACTCTAGGGATGACTGAATCGATTCATTCATCTGGACGAATTTAAACTTGTGAGGGAACGTCCAGGGCTGTCCAGATGAATAAATTGATTCATACTGTGCTGGCAGATTAACATGGCCACACACCTTGTGCGGCTTTGATGATATCATGCTAAGGGCTTGTTCATACGACCGTGCCGTGTCTTGCTGTCCGCAAATGGCGGATGCCGCCCGTGTGCCTTCCGCAATTTGCGGAACAGAACGGATGGCCCTTTATAGAAATGCCTATTCTTGTCTGCAAAACGGACAAGAATAGAACACGACTCATAATTTTTGCGGGGCCACGGAACAGAGCAAAACGGAACATGGAGTGCTGTCCGCATCTTTTGCGGCCCCATTGAAGTGAATAGGACAGCACACGAGCCGCAAAAAAATGCGGCTCGGATGCGGAACCAAATCACGGTCGTGTGAACGAGCCCTAACTGCGAGTATTGGCGAATAAAATGCCTATGAATCCACATCAATAGATTTGCATGTGCTGCTAAATGAATTTTAGCAGCGCTTGCACAATTACTGATTTGCTTTCGCAGGCATGTTATCTGCGCATGCGCCAGTACTCGCGGTAAGCGTGAGATTATCAAGGCCTTGCCAGATGTGCTGCCACATTAAGCTGCCGGCAGAGTGGGGAATCAACTGTAGAGGGAAAGTCAGGGGCAGACAGAGAATTTGTCCAGTACAAATCAGTTCGCTCATCCATAGTGCATGTGATTTTTTCCCGAAAGCTCAGTTTGCACGTTCAGGTTTTCTGATGCAGTTTTTTGAGTGAAAACTAGCAGTGGATTGAAAAGAGAGGTGACACGGTATCTGTTCTTTATACTCACACTCTTTTCTGATTCACTCCTGTGATCCGCAAGATGCGGCAAAGAATAGGACATGTGCTTCCAGGTCCGTTCGGCTGCACAGCAAAAGATAAGACGTGTCCTATTCTTTACACATCTTGCAGATCGCAGACCCATTGAAGTCAACGAGTCCGCACTGCAATGTGGCATGCACATGGCCAATGTCCATGTTTTGGGGATCCATGGTTTACTGTCCACAAAACGGACACGGTTCTGTGAACGGACTCTTAGGCTGATTTATCAATTCAATACAATTACATTACTGTAATTCCAATAAAAAGAATGGAATTCCATATTGATCAAACCCCCTGACATTGTTTTTTTGTGCGTCATAAAGAGCTGGTGTCTTTCATCATGCGTACCGTGAGTTTCCTATACGCGGAAATTCCACATTGTTCTACATGTACCACTCAGTGATATGTTAGTCAGTACGCCCTATGGTACAGTTCTGAGCCTTCTTACATACTCTGCCCCATAGCTGTGGTATTACCTTCTTTCATGGCAATTCAAGCACAATTTATAACATTGAGATTTATTTCACGTTCAGGTCTTCCTTTATTGTAAAAAAAACAAGACTCCTAATTTACACCACAATCTCCAATTGTTCTTCTTGCCCTATGATAAAGGAATAGGTATGCATGAAGTTACGGTGACTATAGAATAATTTTATCATTAGCTAGTAAATCATCATTACTGAAGAACATGAAAGTACCTTTATATCTTCCCCTTGTGCCTAATCTGAAATATTTTTGGGATAAAGTAAAATAAACTGGAACAGACTACAAACGCACTGTATGTTTCCTGAGACCACGGCATGCAAGATATTGTAGCGTGCTCTGTAAGCACTCCCTATGGCTAACATCTGCTACAGCGTCCAAATCTTAGCACATGACCTTTTGTCTTCACATATGACTCTGATTATTAAGTCATTATCAGGACCATAATTTATGAAGTGATTTTGTATTATACAAAAGTTTCTCATTTAGATAGGACTTTATTGTTAACGTGGAATCAAGCAGGTGGAACTTATAAGGGAAGAATTATTATAGGCCATAGTCTGGAATGTTTTCAGGTATGCTTCATTGTCATGAATTGTTATCTAGGAGTCTGTCTTTGTAGAGAACCTTTCCTTTCTTGTATACTGTGGTGACACGGGCCAATCATCAAGAACGAACATTTGTAGGAGCGCTCCTTCAGTCGATCATCCTCCTGTCTAAACAACCCCAAGAATCTCGATTGTTGGCTTTTGGGATCTTTTATGAGAGCATAAAAAAGCTCGCTCATTAGCAGCACCGTGTAAACAGGGAATGTGCTGCCGATAGAATGTAAAATGAATGGGGAACTAATGACTGTAGTATGGACCATATGTCTTCTATGCATTAACCAGTGTTTTTTTTTTTAATAGTATCTTTTTATTTATTAATTTAGCAAAAAGCATAACAAACACATCAAATACAGACAATCATCAATTGAGTCCAGTAGAAATCAAATACATGGGATCAATCATAATAGCTCCTCATGACCCAAGTTCGGGACAGAAGAAAAAGATATCACGTTCAGGATGAACAGTACCTAACATATCAATCCTAAGGAAGATTAAAAGTACTGCACACGCACACACACACACACATTCACACACACCTTCATTGGTCAGAACAGTCTTTCAGTCATCTATGGTACTAGAGTCTGGGCTCCAATCCAGGGGTCCCATATCTTCATGAAGCGATCAGGGGTCCCTCTTCTCTCATACACAAACTTATATAATCCAAGAATTAACCAGTGTTATAGATCGTCAATCGACTTGTCTTATCATTGATTGGCACCCATCAGGCCATGTAAAAGGACCCTTAGTGGCACAATCTATCCCCTTACTATCTAAAATGTTTCAACACTACTTATCCAAGTATGTACAGAATGCAAATGCTCTTCAAATTCACCAGCAGACTGGTAAAAACAGGATCTATAGTCTGCTGATGGGTTAACCCGAGGCCTTGGGAAATTGCTGTATCATTTGATGTCAAAAGCAGAGATAATTACAAAGCCTACGGTGTACACAGATATAAAGAGCAATTGCAGGACTGAAAATGGCAGGTAATGAATGCATGGGTATAGGCCCATTTACATGAGCCGACTGAGCAGGCAATTATAGGGAACGGATTGCCTACTCGTCACTTACATGCAGCAAACATCTCCTCTGTCCCCATACTGATTCATTGTTTCAGGGCGGCAGATCCCTGGTTAGACAGGACTACCTGCTGGCCACAAACAATGTTTAGGGTGTCAGCATTAACAATGCTTTTACCTGATCAATGAGCATCTTCTTCTTCATTGGGTGATCGGCTGTACGTTTACAGGGGACGATTATCGGAAACGAGCATTCATACAAACGTTTGTTCCCAATAGTAGCCTGGATAATGATCCTGTGTAAAGGAAGGGATGTAGTAAAGAGAAGCAAGTACTGCATTGGTGGACAATATGAAGAAAAATACAGTATGAACAATGTATGAAGAAAAATGGATAAGCATCATAATATTTAGAATGGTTGAGATATGCTGGATTGTGTGTGGTAGCACGAGGTAGAGCACAGGTCCAGCACAGGAGGAGTCTTGCAGATGGGAATGGGCACCTGTGTTAAAGAGGAGCTATCACTGCTCCTTACATGCCTGTTTTAACAGCTTCATTCCCCACATAATAACAATTCTGTAGCATCTATTTGTATGGCTCTATGTTGTGTCATTCCTTTATGTTATGAATGAATTGCTAGCAGTCTGCAGTAAGGGTACAGAGGGGTGGTAACCAGTTGGGGGTGTGTACCTGCACAGTATCACTCTATCCAATCAGTGCTACAATTGTCAGACTGTGTAGGTATAAACCCCCAACTTGTTACCTCCCCTCTGTACCCTTACTGCAGACTGCTAACAATTCATTCATAACTTCTAGTAGAAATAATAAAGGGATGGCACAACATAGAGCCATAAGAATAGATGTTCCAGACTTGTTATTACATGGGAATGCATGTAGCTATGAAAATAGACATGTCAGGAGCGGTGACAGGTTCTCTTTAATTCAAGAAGGTAGACACATAGGGCCAGATTTATCATTACTCTGACAGCTCACTCCACTTTAACATATGGCTAAAGTCAGATTTATGATCGGCCCTTTAAGACTGTAATAAATGTGGTTTGACGGTAGCAGTTTATCCGTCAGTAAGCAGCTTTACAAAAGTCGCACATCTTTACGAAAAAGTCACACGTTTTTATGAAAAAGTCGCATGTTCTATAAAAAGTCTCATAAGATAAGCATGGTCCTCACTGGAGTGAAATTGCGACTTTTTTGCGACTTTTTAAATAGTCCCAATAGTAAATCTGTCTAGAGATTCATTTACATAATAAAACATGCCCACTTTCAGAAAACTGGCGAGCATAGTGCAGATCAGAAAAAAGTCGCAAATTTGTGCCCAGTTTTAGCGTTTGGGACTTTTTTGGGGACTTTTTCACTCCATTATTCTGACCTGAGCTAATGATAAATCTGGCCCATAGACTGGATGGATGACTCGTTCATCCAGTGTTATTTGCTTTACCATTGGACTGTTTACGTGTATGGTTATATATGGTTTTGAACATGTAATTTTGTACATTTACTGCTTCATATGATTGTAAAGCTTAAAGCAATATCTATCTATCTCCTTATAATAAGGCTACTTTCACATCATGTTTGTGACAGAAGCATACATCTGTATAGCAAAGAACTGTGTAAAACATATACTGTAATTTACCCATATGAGCCAACACTGCAAGAAAAATATATTCATATACACTACAGTATATGAATGGGGGAGGTTCAATGAGAAAGAAAGGCAGTCACATACAATACATAACACATATGGACTCAGACTAAAAGGTATATGAAGCTAAAATAGCAGGACATTATCCAGAGTGGATAGGAAATAAGCTAGGTAACAATGAGACAATGAACATGAGGCAGTTTCACAATCATCAGGTATCATCATGTGTCAGGATCATGCTATTAATTAATCATGGGCGCTACAGTAAAAGCAAAGATTGCACAAAGGAGGGTCACGTCATGACATCTTATGACATCAGCCCCCAACCAGAAATGGTCATACTTAGGAATGCAGTGGTGGTGAGGTGACTGACATCAAAAAATCGGAATCCTTACTCTATATGTGAATCAGAAAATCTGACAATGAGTCACAGAGAGATTGCGTTATCGCTAACAGAAATTGTGCAGGAAACTGTAATAATCAAATACAGAACAATGTTAAATCAGGATTTTGGAATTCCAGAATATGCAGAATATATATGTCATATACAGTTGCAAGAAAAAGTATGTAAACCCTTTGGAATGATATGGATTTCTGCACAAATTGGTCATAAAATGTGATCTGACCTTCATCTAAGTCGCAACAATAGACAATCACAGTCTGCTTAAACTAATAACACACAAAGAATTAAATGTTAGCATGTTTTTATTGAACACACCATGTAAACATTCACAGCGCAGGTGGAAAAAGTATGTGAACCCCTAGACTAAGGACATCTCCAAGAGCTAATTGGAGTGAGGTGTCAGCCAACTGGAGTCCAATCAATGAGATGAGATTGGAGTTGTTGGTTACAGCTGCCCTGCCCTATAAAAAAAACACACACCAGTTCTGGTTTTGCCTTGCACAAAAGAGCTCTCAGAAGACCTACAATTAAGAATTGTTGACTTGCATAAAGCTGTAAAGGGTTATAAAAGTATCTCCAAAAGCCTTGCTGTTCATCAGTCCACGGTAAGACAAATTGTCTATAAATGGAGAAAGTTCAGCACTGCTGCTACTCTCCCTAGGAGTGGCCGTCCTGTAAAGATGACTGCAAGAGCACAGCGCAGACTGCTCAATGAGGTGAAGAAGAATCCTAGAGTGTCAGCTAAAGACTTACAAAAGTCTCTGGCATATGCTAACATCCCTGTTAGCGAATCTACGATACGTAAAACACTAAACAAGAATGGATTTCATGGGAGGATACCACAGAGGAAGCCACTGCTGGATGTTCCACAGCAGTACTGGCAAAATATTCTGTGGACAGATGAAACCAAAGTTGAGTTGTTTGGAAGAAAACACACAACAGTATTTGTGGAGAAAAAGAGGCACAGCACACCAACATCAAAACCTCATCCCAACTGTGAAGTATGGTGGTGGGGGCATCATGGTTTGTGGCTGCTTTGCTGCGTCAGAACCTGGACGGAGTGCTATCATCGAGGGAAAAATGAATTCCCAAGTTTATCAAGACATTTTGCAGGAGAACTTAAATCGAACCTTTCACCAGGATTTCACCTAATAAACTATTACTAGTACCTTATAGATTATGCTCATTCGGTTTAAATGCATTCTTGTCCCGCTTTCCTGGGATGTATATTGATGAAAAAAACAACTTATAAAGTCCTTGTCTCCAGCTCCTGCAGTCACGGTGGAAGTCAAGGGGGTAGCCCTTCCCTCACTCCGGGCTGTACCTCCCCTGCCCTAACTAGTGTAACTGACACCCGGCTCAGTCGCCGGGACCGCGCTTGTACTGGCGGCGCATGCGCTGTTGGTCTCAATAGCAGCGCGATCCCGTCTATCGCGCGGACTGAAGCGCGATCCTGTAAGTGAATTGCGCATGCGCCGTCCATCCCCGATGCCTCCCTGTCTTCTATTCAGGCGCGCGCCTGAAGAACAGAAGACAGGGAGGCATCGGGGACGGACGGCGCATGCGCAATTCACTTACAGGATCGCGCTTCAGTCCGCACGATAGACGGGATCGCGCTGCTACTGAGACCAACGGCGCATGCGCCGCCAGTACAAGCGCGGTCCCGGCGACTGAGCCGGGTGTCAGTTACACTAGTTAGAGGAGGGGTTAGGGCAGGGGAGGTACAGCCCGGAGTGAGGGAAGGGCTACCCCCTTGACTTCCACCGTGACTGCAGGAGCTGGAGACAAGGACTTTATAAGTTGTTTTTTTCATCAATATACATCCCAGGAAAGCGGGACAAGAATGCATTTAAACAGAATGAGCATAATCTATAAGGTACTGGTAATAGTTTATTAGGTGAAATCCTGGTGAAAGGTTCGCTTTAAGGCTATCTGTCCACCAGCTGAAACTCAACAAAAGATGACTGCTGAAACAGGACAACAAAGCATAGAAGTAAATCAACAACAGAATGGCTTAAAACAGAAGAAAATACGCCTTCTGGAGTGGCCCATTCAGAGGCCTGACCTCAACCCGATTGAGATGCTGTGGCATGACCTCAAGAAAGCGATTCACACCAGACATCCCAAGAATATTGCTGAACTGAAACAGTTTTGTAAAGAGGAATGGTCAAGAATTACTCCTGACCGTTGTGCACGTCTGATCTGCAACTACAGGAAACGTTTGGTTGAAGTTATTGCTGCCAAAGGAGGTTCAACCAGTTATTAAATCCAAGGGTTCACATACTTTTTCCACCTGCACTGTGAATGTTTACATGGTGTGTTCAATAAAAACATGGTAACATTTAACTCTTTGTGTGTTATTAGTTTAAGCAGACTGTGATTGTCTATTGTTGTGACTTAGATGAAGATCAGATCACATTTTATGACCAATTTGTGCAGAAATCCATATCATTCCAAAGGGTTCACATACTTTTTCTTGCAACTGAATGTTACTGGTCTATGAAGCACTAGAGCATGTATGAATTACATGGGGATAAGACCAGATAAGGGAGCAATGTAGTATACAGTATCAAATGGGCTGTAATGAGGAAATCTATTGTTAGATTACCAGCATGATCGCACCCCCCCCCCCCCCCCACACACACACACACACTAAAGCTTTATATAATAGTATCTCATGGTGTGGCCTTGTGGGGGATTAATGAGACAAGTGATTTGGAATGCATATGTGTTCCAAGTACAAGGCGTGTACCATGATGTCAGCGCAACTGTTTAGCTCATACAGGGAGACAAAACCAGCAGAAACTTTCCTGTACATGGTCCTCCGCTCTATGTCACCAGTTACTTGAAAACATAATGATATAAAATCCGCTCAGCCTGAGTAGATGATTATAGTCTAATATATATGAAATGTGGACAGCTCTGGAACAATGCCAATGCATGTTTGTACATATTGCTGCGCACAGGAGGCTTTCTCTTGGATGTAGTGTATTTGTGGCCAGCCATTACTTCCCTGTCCATATCAACTGCTCATTGTGGGTAAAAGGAAAATCACTGCAGCTCTCACCTGCCACCTCCCCGTGGAGCACGGATGATCAGACCTGGGCTAAGTCTGGAGCAAAATATGGAAAAAACAAGGATTCCAGCTCTTCACGGTAAAAAAAAAGGCTTTATTCGACTTCCATAAAATTCGACATCAAAAGTGAGACATTTTGTTGTGACGCGTTTCGGGCTGTTACATCCTAGCCCTTCATCAAGACAAACAAATAGACTAAAAACCTCCATTTTATACACAGGCAGAAACCTGCCCACTTGATTAAATGATTTCCATCACCTGGAACAAGCACCTGGTGGCCATAGAGTACTGGACATGGGGGAAACAATCCCAATCAAGTGGGACGGAGCCCTAAATAGAAGAAAATCAAATCATTTATATTGTAGGGTTAAATCATGTTTCCTGTTCAGCCCTTTAGGTATACATGTTCCAAGGTTGAACATCCAGTATGTCTCTCTACTAAAAAGTTTTTGTCTGCGATCTCCCCCTCTAACCGGAACAGTAACTCTTTCGACACCTTGCACATAAAACGCAGAGGTATCGCCCTTGTGTACTATCGCAGAGTGTGATGTGGCTGCTGAGACACTGCGCGTTGAAACATGTGGGATGTCACTGAGATGTTTTCGAATTCTCACTTTGAGCTGGTTATTGGTGCATCCAACATATTACAACGCGCAAGTCCGACAAGTGATGACATATACAAGATATTCCGTGTTGCAATTAATATATTGTTGCAATTTGTGTGTACTGCCATTCAATGTGGATACAATATCTTTACTGACTGACATGTGCATGCAACAAATACATTTCTTGCTTCCACATTTAAAATTTCCCTTGGTGGTTAGCCACACTGGTTCACACACTGCGTTTTCCAAAAATAGGCTAGGGCTGACTTTTTGTCCAATGGTTGGTGCTTTCTTCGCAATGCACCTAATACCTGCCTCTGCAATATCCCCCCAACCTTCATCAAAACTTATCACTGGAAAATGTTTACGCAAAATATTGCAGACAAGGGGATACTCGGCACTATAATTTGTGACAAAAGTTACAGGTTCGCTCGAATCCTGAGTGCGGGTTCGAACATTTTTATTTCTCTTAGTTTTTTTCTTGTGAACCTGCTTCGCACTCTTGATTTGAGCGAATATAAGTGAATCTCTATCCACAGATATTGCATGTTCTTTCGCCTTACGAATATTCTCCATCGTGCCGAGTATCCCCTTGTCTGCAAAAACTCCACATTGAATGTCAGTACACACAAATTGCAACAATATATTAATTGCAACACAGAATATGTTGTATATGTCATCACTTGTCGGACTTGCGCGTTGCAATATGTTGGATGCACCATTAATCAGCTCAAAGTGAGAATTCAAAAACATCTCAGTGACATCCCACATGTTTCAACGCGCAATGTCTCAGCAGCCACATCACACTCTGCGATAGTACACAAGGGCGATACCTCTGCGTTTTATGTGCAAGGTGTCGAAAGAGTTACTGTTCCGGTTAGAAGGGGAGATCGCAGACAAAAACTTTTTAGTAGAGAGACATACTGGATGTTCAACCTTGGAACATGTATACCTAAAGGGCTGAACAGAAAACATGATTTAACCCTACAATATAAATGATTTGATTTTCTTCTATTTAGGGCTCCGTCCCACTTGATTGGGATTGTTTTCCCTATGTCCAGTACTCTATGGCCACCAGGTGCTTGTTCCAGGTGATGGAAATCATTCAATCAAGTGGGCAGGTTTCTGCCTGTGTATAAAATTGAGGTTTTTTGTCTATTTGTTTGTCTTGATGAAGGGCTAGGATGTAATAGCCCGAAACGCGTCACAACAAAATGTCTCACTTTTGATGTCGGATTTTATGGAAGTCGAATAAAGCCTTTTTTTTAACCGTGAAGAGCTGGAATCCTTGTTTTTTCCATAACTGCTCATTGTGGTTTCAGAAGATGGACCTGCGATCATCAGTTGAAAGCTGGGATGTTCTCTATTGATGTTTGGTATTTTAAAAAGTTTATGCGAAATGAAAGAGCTGTGAAACCACTGCTCTTAATAGTGTATTCACGATAACACCTGTCTACATGCCCATAGGAGGTCCCCCAAATAGGACCCCACTGTATGTGGAAGAATGGAGAGTTGCTCTGGTGTTCCAGGTCACCCATTGCATGGTCCTACAATCATTTTAATTGTCAGCATAAAGCATATTGAAAAGTATGCCTACATGCGTCTTTCCCCAGTGATAACACCATGTTGAGATAACCCCCAACGATGTGATTTTGATTAACTATCCTATTATTAGATCATAAATATGTCAGTCCAGGAAACCCCCTTAAAAAGGGTCTTCCGGCCACTTTTGAATGCTTTAAAACAATAAAAGAATTAATAATCACAACTTTCCCGCTGCCTCTGTGCTGATCCAGCAAGTAATCAATAAGGTGAGTATTACTTGGTTTATTATTTTGAAGTTGCTGGACAGCCCTGTATAATGCTAAAAATCTCTAGGGATCCTGACAAAATAATGTTACCTGTGCTGGAAGGTTGGCTTTCAATAATCCCCAGCGCCCAACACATTTATGCACAAGTGATTTAAAGGGACTATGTCAATAATAACACATATCCCCTATATACAGGATAGGGAATAAGTGTTTGATTGCCCTGGATCTGACTGCTGAGAACCACAACAACCTTGAGAATGGGGGCCCGCAAGTGCCATCAAACTGCCTCATAACAATGCAGTGGTGCTACCTCCTCCCAGAAGTCCCATAGAAGTGGATAGAGCAGTGTAGTAGGTAGTTGTAGAATTATACAGATATAGACATATCTAATAATGAGCTGCAGCATTAAAGGTATCAATAGTTCAGTTGGGCATGGCTGCAGTCTGTACCTGTGCCAAAACATAGCTCAATTAGCAGTTTAACGTGAAGAATGGGAGGGTTCTTTAGAGATTTAAGGATCTGGTTGAGTTCTGTAACATCAAGATCTGCTAGCTTCTACATGTGGCACATGGTTCAAAAGATGGACAAATGCCCTATTATTCCATTAAATCAGAAATACAACTTCGTGTGTATGGCCATCTATAGTCTTAATTTATTCATTCCATTATATCAAAAGGTAACATCACAATCGGGGAGCATAATAATCACTAAAGCAAAAGTGTAGCTCTATTAGCAGGTTAAGGGTGAAGAACTGTAGGGTTCTTTAAAAGTTCCACTATCTGAGTGAGTGCTGTAACACCAAGATCTACCAGCTTCTGCAAGTAGCACATGGTTAAAAAAAAATGGATGATGCCTCATCATTCAATGAAATCAGGAATAGTGATGGCCAGTTTGCAGTGTTCGCCGACAAACACATGCGATCTGCCTCTTTATTCCCAAGTCCGGCGATGCAGAGGTAAGTCCTTACCTGTGCCTGCGCCGCTCGCCGCTCTGAAACACATGTAAGGACTTACCTCTGCATCGCCGGACTTGGGAATAAAGATGGCAGATCGCATGTGTTCGTCAGCGAACACTGCGAACTGGCCATCACTGATCAGGAAGACAACTTAGCCAGGAAGACTACATGGCCATGTATAGTCTTAATTTAATCACTCTATTATACTATAGCAATATTTTTTTTGTTTCGTTTTTTTACTTTTAGATTATACATGCACAGTCTAAGATTCAGGTCCATCTACCATACATGCAGCCTAAATTGTTTTCTGTGTACACCTCAGCAGAAGAGGCAATCACACTGCGTGTAATTTAATATGTCTCTCCTGACATGATAACACAAAATCAGACTGCAATATATTTGCATTTATTTGTGGAAATCGTGATCTTCAGTGTCAATGGAGAGAGACAAAAATACCAGTAGATCCCTTATGTAAAAGCGCCATTAGTACCGGTACAATTATGGTTACAAATGAATGGTGACTAATTGCTCCTGCAACATGTCTACAATAGGCCAGTCTGCTTGTTGACGTATGCTGGTTATGATACCATGGGGGCATTGAAAGAGAGCAATAGTCTTCCATTGCATCACACCTGATTTCCAAAAGATGGTACAATGTTTTGACTATGATAGGATGTGATGTGGCAGGACATCCCATGTTGCAATATAATTTCTCCCATTCTGAAAGGTCTAGAGTGGCCCTAAAGGAAACATAATTTTTTTTAGAAACAGTTATATAACTAAGCAATAAACTGTTCATTTTGTGGCTATTTTATTAGATATATATTGTTCATATATTGTTAATTGGCAAACTATATTACTGAGGAAAACAAACTACCCTTAAAATATAACTTTTAATCAATATAAGATAAAAAAAATTCCCACATCTAAAGACAACATAAACACAGAAATTGTAGTCTCCAATATCAGATAATGCAAATAGGCTATAGTCACAGTAGCAGAGATATATTATAGTCGTTGCCACACTTGTGGTCACTCACCGTTTTAGGACCTTGAATATGAAGGCAATAAAGTGGTCACATCACTCCTCGGAGATAACTGGATATCAGGTGCTGCAGCGCTGATTCTTTACAAGTGTAAGAAGTGTCATCCAAGAAGGAACAAAAGAAAGAAAAATCCGCTTGTAGGCAGTTGGGATACTCTCCCTAAATGTCTATCATGTCCCTGCCTAAAAGGGGAGTAATCGCCCCGACAGGGTCGGCCTCACTTATCGGTGGCTCACCCTCAAGTAGAAGTCCCTTCCTATTAAAAAAGAATCCCATGTGCTGTGCTGCCTATATAAAGCAAAAATCCCCATACACTGTGCTGCCTATATATTGCAAAAAGTCCCAAAGAGTTTACCCTTTGTATATATATATAGGTTCATCAGGGAACCATATTTTCTATGACGCGCACAATGGCACATAGATAAATAAAGCCAGTACTTCCACTGGAGTTATTCATGAGTTGAGGATAGATTGGAGGGGTATGAGGGTGCTAGATGGAAGGCTACATAACAGGATGGTACAGTGGTCTAAGCGGGAGATGATGAGGGCATGTACAAGCATTTTTGCAGACTGCTGGTTCAGGAATGTGCGCATCTGAGAGATATTTTTTAGTTGGAGGCGGCAGGTGGTGGAAAAGGCTTGGATGTGTGGTTGAAGGACAGGGCAGAATCCAAGGTTACTCCAAGGCAGCGGACTTGGCTGACCGGAGAGAGTGTGCAGCCATTGATCATAACAGATAGGTCTTTTTGGGAGGGGGGGGGGGGGTTGGAGCAATATGGAGGAAAGATGATAAATTCTGTTTTATCCATGTTAAGCTTTAGAAAGCGAGAGGAGAAGAAGAAGGATATAGAAGATAGGGATTGCGGGATTCTGGATAGTAAGGGACCAGAGAAGTAAATTTGTGTGTCGTCAGCATAGAAGTGATACTGAAAGCCATGGGACTCTATGAACTGTCCCAGACTGAAGGTGTAGATTGAGAAGAACAGGGGTCCTAGGACAGAGCCTTGAGGGACACCAACAGAGAAGGGATAACTAGACAAAGAAGACGGGTCAAGGGAAGGTTTTTTGAGGATGGGTGTAATGGTAGAATGTTTCAAACCAGAGGGGAAGACACCGGTGGTTATTGATATTTTGAAAAGATAAGTTATGTGAAGTGCACAGGTGGTGAAATGTGATCTTGAGCGTAGGGTGGAAAGTTCTTCCTCAGTAATGGTGGAGAAGCAGGTTTTGGTGGAAGAGGACTGAGTAGTGACCAAGCTGGCCCAATAGTGACCGGCTAGGAAAGTTGGTGGTAGCCATTGTATGGTACTATGGTTGGTTACCTGTATGATAATAGAGCCTCATTGTTATAGCTAATTGTGGCTGCCAACTTACACAGCACTGTATAGAGATAGTCACTGTTCACACCAGACCCTGTCCCCAATGGGGCTAAAAATTTGACTTCCCTATTTTAGACACACACAATGAGGGCCAATTTCATAGCAAGTATAAGTATGTTTTTGAGTGTGACTGCATTCTTGCTCTTTACCACACTTTTAAGTCAATTAGGTTGGGAAGAACATAAAGCCCCATTCTGTATGTCAATCTGCACAGCTGGAAGTGTAAAGTAGCTGCTTGTGGGCTACCATACGGCCCACACCTCGGACCATATACAATCATATAATCATTGCCATGTGAGGTGTTGAGTTTGTAAAGTAATATAATTCTACAACATACATTTCATAGGACGATTATTACTATATTTAGAGAATTTTTAAGGCCGTGCTAATGATGTATATATCTCAGCAGTGCAGCATGAAAGCTTAATTTTCTGCATTTGCTATTTCAGAAATCAGTATGTTACTTTTGTGGGTTGGAATATAAATGACTGAAGTTAAGGGAGTTAATGGTTCTAAAGAGATGGGGCTGTAATATGACTCTCAAGGGATACATAACAAATAAACAATTGCATATCACAAATTCCAAGGCACATCTGGGATACAAAGGGTGATGTCACAGGAATGGAATGAGAGCCTCTGGAAGGTGCAGTGTTATTTTTTAATGTTGAAATTCCACAGAGACCACCAAGCCTAACTACCTCATCAAATTCATGCATCCTTCACTTTTCATATACACAGGGGCCAAGTCATGTGAGGAATGTATACTGTAGCATATGTCTGGCAGTAATTACATTCCGCAAGAGTTGGCGCTCTGCACTCATGAATTTCATTCCCTTTTTAGGGGGAAATATCATTTTGGACTATGAAGTGTATTGGGCAGGTTTAAGGCTGAATTCTTAAAAGAACCAGTGTGTAATATTTTGTGATACATAACAAAGAAATACAAGTAATGAACATCCGACTGTAAAAATGACAACAGAATAAGAAACACTGACAAATGTCACATTTCCATATGGTTTACAATTTAAAAGCACACTAGTATAATGGTTAATTCTGGATCTTATGGGTTTCAATTCATTCATTAAGACATACAGTGGATATAAAAAGTCTACAGACCCCTGTTAAAATGTCAGGTTTCTGTGATGTAAAAAAAATGAGACAAAGATAAATAGTTTCAGAACTTTTTCCACCTTTAATGTGACCTATGAACTGTACAATTCAAATTGAAAAACACACTAAAATCTTTTAGGTAGAGGGAAGAAAAAAAATATAAAAATAAAATAATATGGTTGCATAAGTGTGCACACCCTTAAACTAATACTTTGTTGAAGCACCTTTTGATTTTATTACAGCACTCAGTCTTTTTGGGTAGGAGTCTATCAGCATGGCACATTTTGACTTGGCAAGATTTGCCCACTCTTCTTTGCAAAAAACGCTCCAAATCTGTCAGATTGTGAGGGCATCTCCTGTGAATAGCCCTCTTCAGATCACCCCACAGATTTTCAATCTGATTCAGGTCTGGGCTCTGGCTGGGCCATTCCAAAACTTTAATCATCTTCTGGTGAAGCCATTCCTGAGTTGGATGTATGCTTTGGGTCGTTGTCATGCTGAAAGATGAAGTTCCTCTTCATGTTCAGCTTTCTAGCAGAAGCCTAAAGGTTTTGTGCCAATATTGACTGGTATTTGGAACTTGTCATAATTCCCTCTAGCTTAACTAAAGCCCCAGTTCCAGTGTAGGCCTCTTGGTAGCCTCCCAGACGAGTTTTCTTCTCTTGTCTTTTCATCCATTTTGGAGGGACGTTCAGTTCTTGGTAATGTCACTGTTGTGCCATATTTTCTCCACTTGATGATGACTGTCTTCACTGTGTTCCATGGTAAATCTAATGCCTTGGGAATTCTTTTGTACCCTTCTCCTGACTGATACCTTTTAACAATGAGATCCCTCTGATGCTTTGAAAGCTCTCTGTGGACCATGGCTTTTGCTGTGGGACGCGACTAAGAAAATTTCAGGAAAGATCAACTAGAGCAGCTGAACTTTATTTGGGGTTAATCAGAGGCACTTTAAATGATGGCAGGTGTATGCTGACTCCTATTTACCATGATTTTGAATGTGATTGCTTAATTCTGAACACAGCTACATCCCCAGTTATAAGAGGGTGTTCACACTTATGCAACCACATTATTAAAAAAAAAAATTGTTTTCTTCCCTCCACCTAAAAGATTTCAGCTTGTTTTTCAATTGAGTGGTACAGTTTATAGGTCAAATTAAAAGGTGGAAAAAGTTCTGAAATTATTTATCTTGGTCTCATTTTTCACAGAAACCTGACTTTTTAACAGGGATGTGTAGACTTTTTATATCCACTGTATATAAGGAGCTTGTTCATTTATTGAAAACATATACACACATATATATATAAATCTGAAGGTGTCGGCCCTTTACAGAGTAATGAGGGGTTTGTTGCAGAGAGCGATGAGGAGAAAGCAAAGCTATTAAATATTTTTTTCTCCACTAAATTCACTGAAGAAAATAAACTGCCAGAGGAAATGCAGAATGTAAAAGTAAATTCCCCATTAAAAGTGCCCTGTCTGACCCAGGAAGAAGTACAGCGGCATCTTAAAAAGATTAAAATAGACAAATCACCAGGACCAGATGGCATACACCCCGTCCCCTAAGAGAATTAAGTAATGTCATAGCCAGACCTTTATTTCTGATATTTAAGGACTCTACAATGACAGGGAGTGTTCCACAGAATTGGCGCATAGCAAATGTGGTGCCAATATTCAAAAAGGGTCTAAAAACAGAGCCCAAAAATTATAGGATGGTAAGTTTAACATCTGTCGTGGGTAAACTGAAGGTTTGCTATCTTGGAGTACCTCAATGAAAATAAGCAAATAACGCCATATCAGCATGGCTTCATGAGGGATCAGTCATGTCAAACTAATTTAATACGTTTACATGAGGAGGTAAGTTCTAGACTTGACCGTGGCGAATCAATGAATGTCGTATATATGGACTTCTCCAAAGCATTTGACACTGTACCACATAAAAGGTTAATATATAAAATGAGAATGCTTGGACTGGAGGAAAATGTCTGTATATGGGTAAATAACTGACTCAGAGATAGAAGGTGGGTAATAACTGGAATGGCTCGACTACAGTACCCAGAAAGATTATCAAAATTAGGGTCATTCACTTTAGAAAAAAGACGACTGAGAAGAGGTCAGTATAGAGATCTCTCCCATCATCTATTTATCCCCGGGGCTGTGACTGTGACAAGGGGACATCCTCTGCGTCTGGAGGAAAGAAGGTTTGTACACAAACATAGCAGAGGATTCTTTAGGGTAAGAGCAGTGAGACTATGGAACTCTCTGCCTGAGGAGGTGGTTTCGGTGAGTTCACTAAAAGAATCCAAGAGGAGCCTGGATGCATTTCTGGAGCGTAATAATATTACAGGCTATAGCTACTAGAGAGGGGCCATTGATCCAGGTAATTATTCTGACTGCCCGATTGGAGTCAGGAAGGAATTTATTCCACTAAAGTGAGGAAAATTAGCTTCTACCTCAGTTTTTTTTTTTGCCTTCCTCTGGATCAACTTGCAGGGCAACAGGCTGAACTGGATGGACAGATGTCTTTTTTCAGCCTTATAAACTATGTTACTATATTACTATGATATATATATATATATATATATAGTACACACTGTGATTTGGGGTGCACACAGCCAGTGCCCAGGTTCTGCAGATCCGCGGTTCCAAAAGCCAGGTTGGAAGGTGAAAAGTTATGCAGGGGTCTTCTCTCCACAAGTCGTACAAACAGTGGTGTGGGAAATTGACAAGGATCATTGAAAGGAGATTGGGGCAAAGAAGCACTAAATCCTTATGTCCCAGGTGGCTTGGGGTGTGGTAGTGTTAATCAGCACCAGAAGGTGACCCCGTTTTATTTGTATACAACAATTTAGACAGCACTCCAAATTTGATTAATTGATTTTTATTAGCCGGACATAGTGGTCCTTTTTGAAACAACGTTTCGGGCAGAAAGCATGCCTTTCATCAGGCTGGTTATGCGCTCATATGAATGAATGGCCGGCCAAATTTGGAGTGCTGTCTAAATTGTTGAATATTTATACGTTCCAAGAGGTGGAGCAAGGAACATATCGAGACGTGCACCTAAACCAGTCAGTAAAAGATAGAGTGCCGTGATCATTACGAGATTCTAATCCCATTTTATTTGTAGCTATGGGGCCCTCTTACCTCTATGTACACCTCTGCTTCAGGGCATCCTGTTATAGCAAATGGCATAACATTGTGTATGTAACAATGTTTCACATAAATATTAGCCTTTAATAACTTAGCCTACAATAGCTTAAAGGTCCACGTCATACCTGCCCCCCACAGCTGGTTTCTGGCTTCTTTGTTCCCCCACCACTGCGCTCCAGTCCCCACTTCCTGTTTGGTGGGGGTCACATGGCTGCTGCAGAAATGACTAGTCACTGCAGTGACATGTCCATCATGCACCACATGACACATGGGGGCACCTCACTGCTGCAGGCAGTCATTGGTTACAGCAACCCCTTCAAGCAGGAAGTTTTACAGTGGGGAACGAAGCGCAGAAGTGGATGCCCGAATGAGCCAGAACTTAGCATTGGGGAGCAAGTAAGTATGCTTCCCTACGCAGCTCCGGCAGCATGGATCTGACCAAAAGGCCCCTGAGGGTAGCTACCTACATATTCTGTGGCTTTTTTGAGTGCAAAAGATATACAAATTAAGCTACAAACCGTAATACTGTTGAAATACTGCCATGTGAAAGAGGCCTAGATCCAAATACATATGATTACAATTATATTGAATTTATTATTTTCCTCAATTTAAAAGGGTTGACCTTTTTTTTTTTTTAAAGGCCCTCATGACTATAAGCTGTTCTTGTGTAGCATAACACAAAGGGAAAATTATACTTTATTTGTATTAAAGGACATTGTATACATCTTAAATATAAGTTTGTCTGTGGGTGACATGCTTCACCATGAGTCTCCATGGTAGTCTTACCAATTAGCCCTACTTATCGTCTGGACAAGTCATCAGTATCTGATCGGTGAGGGTCTCACATCCGGGACCCCCGCTGATCAGCTGTTTGAGAAGGTATCGGCATTGCTGCCTTCTCACAGCTTTCCCTAGGCCCGTGACAACACGTTCATCTGTCACGTGGCCTAGGCGCAGCTCAGTCCCATTCAAGTGAATAGGGCTGAGCACGATACCAAGCACAGCCGTTATACAGTGTACTGTGCTGTGCTTGGTAAGCACCAAGAAGGCCCCGGCACTCACAGTTAGCGCCGATTCCTTCTCAAACAGCTGATCAGCAGGGGTCCCGGGTGTCAGACACTCACTGGTCAAATTCTGATGACTTATCTAAAGGATAGGTCATCAGCATCATGGAAACCCTTTTTAAGTAGGACAGTAGGGCTTTGGCTAATAGAGAGTGGGTCGCTTTCTATGAACTCAGCATGCTCTTATAACTTGTTTGGAAATGATTTTTCTAAAGCAAACACTTTAATATTATTTATTGTGCAGACTGATCATGCCTTGATGAGTAGGGAAATTTAGCTTTTGGCGATAACTGACGTTTTGAGACCATCTACAGTAGTCAAATTAGATTCAAATACGTTGTGTATGGGTGAATACTATATCTATTTTTAGGGTATTTACATGTGGTCAGCACAGGTATGTTGTGCAAATGATTAGTATTTCATGCATGTGTCATATCGCAAACAGTGGAAACTTTTATGCAAACACTATACTAAAGCGCAGGTTGTATATTTGAATATCAAACTATGAAATAGGACCTGATACTTAAAAGGGTATTCCAGCCTAAAATATGTATCACTTATCCACTTGCCTAGCTGTTTCTGCTACTTTCATAGAAGTCCACCAAAGAATAGGGAGCCAACAGGATACACATATATCAAGAGTCAATACTCATACTCATGTATACAATACAATACAATACTCATGTATACAATCATCATATAGTACAAAAAAAGGAGTAATTATGCCTATGGCAGCTACCAATTATAATCCCCTAAAAATATTACCAGACTGCATATAAGGTAAAAGTATACTTTATTAATATATCAGATTAAAATAAATTCATACACTGCATTGAATTATCCACATAAAAGACATATAAAGTGCAAGTGCAAAAAAACTATATCAGACCATTACCTATATTGTGCTTCCTCCGGGATGACGCCAGCCCTGACGCTCGTTTCGGCGAACCTTCGTCTGGGGGTGGCATCATCACAGAGGGGCACACCTTATATGTCCCAAACCGCCAATCACATTCCCGGCAATTTATTAAAAAATTGCAAACATCTGATGCTGGCCGATCTTTTTTGTGGGTGTTTTTCCTGGATCTGCATATGTGGCGAAACCGACCTCGCCACTGGGTTTTGGAGAGGACTGGCTGCTGGCCTCTTGCCCCAGGATTATGGGCCATATACTAACTTTTAAACCCCTGAACCGATTCAAGTGAATTTTGGATAGGTTTGTCCCCACGTTATACTGTTTGAATTAATGTAAGTTATATGTATGGCCAATGTAAACTCAAAGTTGTAACAATCTTAAATAATTGTAACTTGTCAGCTTGGGAGGAAAATGCTGGGTGTGTTTCTATTGTGCCATTGTCCCATTGTGTGTTTAAATGGTGATGTCTGTCCTGTTGTATCTACATGTGTATTGGCGATCTCCCTTTGTTCTGAGAGATAATTGGATTGCTCCTCAGGTTGTCTCCAGACAGAGGGGAGGAGACCATGATGCATTGTGGGGATATGTTGTCCTATGTCCCAGTCTTTATTCTGGTCCTCTGGGGGCGTGAACGATTGGTTGCTGTAGTTACATTGTATGTGTTGTAAATTACTGATTGGTTGTATTTCAAACCCCTGTGGGCAGTACTATGTTTTTGGTTTGTGAATAAAAGAGGCTGTACGTGAAGTACAGTCAGTTCCTGTTTCACCTTCAACATAGAGCCTCGTCTCATGTGTGTGGGGATTGCTATACGTGTATACTCCCCTGGCTATAACTACTAGCTCTTTTAAGGGCTGTTCCTGATCTCTGGTTTTAGGAGAGGTCCACCCACTGGAGCCTGGAGCCTTGTCGTAGGTCCAGGGTGTGTAGGAGACGGTGAGACCTCAACCAAGCTTCGGCAGTTCGTGGGGTCTGCAGTGCGTACGGTGTCAAGTGGAGTGCTTGGAGTCCTCTGGAAGCACTAGGAGCATTCATTCAACGGAGGTACCCGGTCGGGGTGCTAGGTGATCCGTTACATTACATCTCACCTGGCACCCCGACCGGGTACCTCCATTGAATGAATGCTCCTAGTGCTTCCAGAGGACTCCAAGCACTCCACTTGACACCGTACGCACTGCAGACCCCACGAACTGCCGAAGCTTGGTTGAGGTCTCACCGTCTCCTACACACCCTAGACCTACGACAAGGCTCCAGGCTCCAGTGGGTGGACCTCTCCTAAAACCAGAGATCAGGAACAGCCCTTAAAAGAGCTAGTAGTTATAGCCAGGGGAGTATACACGTATAGCAATCCCCACACACATGAGACGAGGCTCTATGTTGAAGGTGAAACAGGAACTGACTGTACTTCACGTACAGCCTCTTTTATTCACAAACCAAAAACATAGTACTGCCCACAGGGGTTTGAAATACAACCAATCAGTAATTTACAACACATACAATGTAACTACAGCAACCAATTGTTCACGCCCCCAGAGGACCAGAATGAAGACTGGGACATAGGACAACATATCCCCACAATGCATCATGGTCTCCTCCCCTCTGTCTGGAGACAACCTGAGGAGCAATCCAATTATCTCTCAGAACAAAGGGAGATCGCCAATACACATGTAGATACAACAGGACAGACATCACCATTTAAACACACAATGGGACAATGGCACAATAGAAACACACCCAGCATTTTCCTCCCAAGCTGACAAGTTACAATTATTATAGATTGTTACAACTTTGTGAGTTTACATTGGCCATACATATAACTTACATTAATTCAAACAGTATAACGTGGGGACAAACCTATCCAAAATTCACTTGAATCGGTTCAGGGGTTTAAAAGTTAGTATATGGCCCATAATCCTGGGGCAAGAGGCCAGCAGCCAGTCCTCTCCAAAACCCAGTGGCGAGGTCGGTTTCGCCACAGCATACTCCATGGTTTTAATAATTTTTATTGTATTCGTATTTTAATTATATGTAATACTGTATGTTATATAGGGTACATCACTTTTGAGTCATATGGTATGTATGTGCCCGACTGGCCGATCGTGTGCTCCGGTTGTTTGCTTTGTTTTCCTTTACATGCTTTCATAGTATGTGCACTAATGGTTATCTAATAGAGTCATGTAGTAATGACTAGGCAATGATTGATGGGATTTATACCGGTGTTTTTGCTGCTAATTACTATTTTTATTATTTATTTAGAAAAAGTTTTGGGCTGTATGTACCATTTGAGTGGTGCCCAATTTTGGGGTTTATAAGCCATATATATATTTTTTAGGTGTGTTGTATTCTGTTTTTTATTCACTATGTCACACTGATACATATTCAGATGTCACATTTTTGTCCATTTATGCACTTTACTTATCTCACCATTTTTGTACATTATTCACTAATTTAGCTCAATGTATAGTTTAATAGCATGGTTTAGGGTTGGGTTTTGAGAATTGTTATGGCATAATTATGTGCATAATATACGCCCTAATATTTTGGATTTTCAGGTCACATTTATGATTTTTGAACTTTTACTACTATTTTTCACTATTTTGCACTACATTATTCAATTCAGTTTTCACCATTATTACAACTTTGTTGTGTATATTTTTTTATTTATTATTTCCTTTTTCAGGATATTTCTTTTTAATTTTTTTCTCTTACTCTTTCATGCCCCCTTTTTCCTGTTTTTCTTCTTTTTTTTCCTTTTTTTCCCTTTCTTTTTGTATGTTTTTTATAAACTTATGGTGCACCATTGTTTGTCTAATCTGCCGCGGTCATCTGTTCATTCTTCGTGCGGTCATGTGACTTGTGTCATGTGACCCATCACATGACGATACAGCCAGCAGTATTACCACACTTATGGCGGCCAGCAAAGGATGTTTGCAATTTTTTAATTAATTGCCGGGGATGTGATTGGCCAGTTGGGACATATAAGGTGTGCCCCTCTGTGATGATGCCACCCCGAGACGAAGGTTCGCCGAAATGCGCATCGGGGCTGGCGTCATCCCGGAGGAAGCACAATATTGGTAATGGTCTTACTTTATTGTGGTTATGATATAGTTTTTTTGCACTTGCACTTTATATATCTTTTATGTGGATAATTCAATGCAGTCAATATCTCTGTGTCTTCCTCCTGTGGATGCCGCCTTTCCTGCACCTGTTCTTTGTATGAATTTATTTTAATCTGATATATTAATAAAGTATACTTTTACCTTATATGCGGCCTGGTAATATTTTTAGGGGATTGCTTTCATAGAAGGGAATGGAGAGAACTGTGACCATACGCATTTCATTTTACATTTATTGTCCGCCTTGATGTGGCAGCTAGGGACAAGAGTTTGGAAGTCCTGTTATTGAGTTAGGTGCAAGTCCCCGAGGTGGCACTCGCATTTATCATACTTTATGGCATGTCCTACTGATCTGCCATGAATTTGTTTGTTGGAAATGCCCTTCCAAATAGATGACAGCTATGCTGTGTGAATTTTGTATTCCTGAAATGTATGACATTTTAAGTCTTCACCACATTCAGGAAATCCACTCCACCTTATGTCCTTTTTAATTAAAAGTAGGAGCTGATTCTGGAAAAACTGAAACGAGAAATATTCCTAAACAAGTTCTCAGGGGATTTTTCCCTTATAAAGGGGCACATTTATAGTTTTTATTGAAAGAAAAATATAGATGAGCAGATCTTTCCTATTAGGCTATAAATGGCATTGATAGCTCAATGAAGTTAGACAAAATTAAAAACGATCTAGTTAAAAATAGTCCATTGAGGGGGTTGGACGCCTGCCTGTTTCTTAAAAACGATCCTGCTCTATGTACGTCACTGCTCAAATACTATAAACTCCGTCAATGTGTGCAGTTTTTATACTTGTATACATTAAGAAATACATTGTCTACAGGGATCTGTCCACCATTTTCTCCAAGTAAGAGGAAGAACTTTGGGTAGCGGTGGTATACATTATAAACATTTACAATAAAACCTATGAGCTTGTATATATATATATATATATATATATATATATATATATATATCACATGCATAGTGTAGTACGTTTAGTACAGTTTTGACAAACTTTACACAAGCATCTTAAAGGAGATTTAACAGTGTTTCTTCTGCACCAGCTCTTGGCATCAGAAAATATAATGACCTCATGGTATTTCCATGGTTTCTATACTGGAAATTAAGAGGGACATTTATCAAGACCACCGTTTTAAGGGCTGTCCTTGATTCCCTCAGTAGTGCTGTAGGATACAACAAATTTATGTTGAGCCGCAGGCCTCTCATGAATTTATTGCATTCTCAGGCAGGCTGTGCAAAACATATCTATGCTGACGACACCCAAATCTACCTCACTGGCCCAGATGTCACCTCCCTGCTATCCAGAATCCCAGCGTGTCTGTCGGCTATATCTTCATTCTTCTCCTCCTGCTTCCTAAAACTCAACATGAAGAAAACTGAATTAATTGTCTTTCCCCCATATAACTCAGCCCCCTACCTGACCTGTCCATTACAGTCAATAGCATAATGCTTTCTCCAGTCTCTCAGGTCCTTTGCCTGGGGATAATATTTGATTTTGCCCTGTCCTTTAAGCCACACATCCAAATCCTTACCCCCACCTGCCGCTTTCAATTTAAGAACATCTCTTGTATGTGCTCCTTCCTCACCCCTGAGTCAACTAAAATGCTAGTGCATGTCCTCATCATATCCCACCTGGACTACTGCAACATCCTCCTGTGTGGCTTCCCATATAGCACTCTTGCTCCCCTCCAATCTATTCTCAACACTGTTGCCCACTTCTCCCAGTGACTTCAGTATTCAGTATTTGTAACCCCCTCTTGATGTATAGCACCATGGAATTAATAATAATAATAAATATTTATTTATATAGCGCCACCATATTGTGCAGCGCTTTATAATTCAGAGGGTTCATGTACAAAACAAAAGACATCACAATGTAACTGGCTAATACACAAACTGAAACACTAGGAGTGAGGGCCCTGCAACAATATATGAGGAAGTGGGGTGACCCAAAAGGTAGTTCATTGTGATATGTAGTCAAGCCATTTTTGTACTGAAAACAGTGGTGTAGGCCGAACTGCTTGGGGCGTAAGGACCGTTAGAAGATTGAGTTCCGGTCTGAGGAGTTGGGGGGGGGGGGGGGGGAAAGGCGAGGGGTTACTAGGAGAACAGTCAGTTTAGGAAGCGTGATAAGCCTGCTTGAAATGATCTTTTTTGAAGACAAGTTTGCAGGTAGGGAAGTTGGGATTTAACCTGATATTCCGGGGCAGATCATTCCAGAGAGTAGGTGCAGCTCGAGAAAAGTCTTGAAGACTGGAGTGAGAGGTACGAATTATGGAGGATTTTAATCTTAGATCACTAACAGAACGGAGAGCACGAGTAGGGTGGTAGATGGAAATGAGGGAGGAAAAGTATGGAGGTGCAGCACTGTGTAGAGCTTTGTGGGTGAGAAGTTTGAACTGTATTCTGTGGTGGATGGGCAACCAGTGAAGTGGCTGGCACAGGCTAGTAGCCTCAGTATAGCGGGTGGACAGATAGATGAGCCTGGCTGAAGCATTTAGGACAGACTGAACAGGGGGGGGGGGAGTTTAGTGAGAGGGAGACTGATTAGTAATTAATGGCGCTTTCAAATAAGGCTACTTTCACACTCGCATTTTGGGCGGATCCGTCATAGATCTGCAAAAACAGATCCGATACAATAATACAACCGCATGCATCCGTCATGAGCGGATCCGTTTGTATTATTTGTAACATAGCCATGACGGATCCGTTTTCTATTGTGCTAGATTGTGTCAGAGAAAACGGATCCGTCCCCATTGACTTATATTGTGTGTCAGGACGGATCCGTTTGGCTCAGTTTCGTCAAGCGGACAGCAAAACGCTGCAGGCAGTGTTTTGGTGTCGGCCTCCAGAGCAGAATGGAGACTGATCGGAGGCAAACTGATGCATTCTGAGCGGATCCTTTTCCATTCATAATGCATTAGGGCAAAACTGATCCGTTTCTGACAACCCATGACGGATCTCACAAATGGAAAGCCAAAACGCGAGTGTGAAAGTAGCCTAATAATAATAATAAAGGATGCAATGGGCAACTAAGCCAGTTGTCATTTGCACTGGTTTCGATAAATCATTTGACAAGGTACACTAATGCAGACTACTGCAAAACTGACTACCCTCTTGATGAATTGCCCTCATAGCCTTATTTATTATCCATCACACAGTTCCTTAAAATGGTGCCCAGAGAAAGCGATGTGTTCATACTGTACCATGTGATGATCTTGCTCGGTGGCAGCTAAACAGTGTCTGTGTCCTGTGTGGCATGTTTAAACACATGGGAGGAATTTATCATCAGGGGAATATCTGAAGTCAGTTTTGCTTGTGTCTGTGTTGGCATACTTTATGCCACATTTATCATATGCTGCATGTTTTATAAATTAGTCTATCCTTAAACTTAACATTTTTGTCTAGAAAAGCTGCTCAAGTTTTCCGACTCCACCCTCCTATTGGAGTGAGATTGTGACCTTTTTTGTAACTTTAAAAAAGTCTCAGCGATAAATCTGGAGTGAAACTCATTGCTAACCATGCCCACCCATATTTCCAAACAGTGGTGGGTGGGGTAAAAATGCAAAAAGCCCCAATCTGTAACTTTTTGAAGGCAGAATTCTGGAGTGAAGGCATGATAAATCATGGCCATTACATTTTATAGAGAGTGTGGGTTACTAGAAGAACAGCAACTCCAGGAGTGCAGACCCTTAGTGCAGTCTGCGTGCTGCATATGAATCAGTGCACACAGAGAAAAGATTGTCTAATGCCTTAAAGGGTTAATTTCCATCTGGACACGTATGGTATATTGACAGGGTATGCCATAAATGTCCAATATTGCAGGTCTCACCTCCGAGTTCAACACTAGAGATGAGCGAACTTTACAAAAAAAGCGCCGCCCCCCCGTCATTGTACCCCTCAGATGCCGCGTTCATGCATGATCGTCGCACCTGAGTGTAAAAACGGCATGAAATTAACATAATTTTTTTTTTTTATCAAACCTACCGCCTCTATTTGCTTGCGACGGGCCGGCCGCCGCCATCTTGCTTGAAGATCTGGAGCGAAATCTTGTGCGGCGCGAGATTATGTCATCACGCCGGCGTGGTGATGTCATACGTCTCCACGCACGGAATTTCGGCCGAGATCTTTAATCAAGATGGAGGCTAGTGGACCTTCGCGAGCAAATGGTGGAGGTAAGTATGATATTTTTTGTTTTTTCCACTATTTCAGGTTAAATCGATTCGCTGACACGAGGCACAAGGAAATTCGGCTTCGAGGCGAATCTAATTTATCCTGAAATTCAGATCGAATTCCACTTTGTGAGATTCGATTCGCTCATCTCTAATCAGCACCCATCACGAGAACAGGGCCCCATCTCGCGGCTGATGTCCAGAATGTAATGAGATTCTGAACCTAAACTCTCATCACATCTACAAGAAATCTGCATCCAATACAGATGGATGAGATATTTTATTCTCCAGTCACATGCTATAGAAAAGAAATCACTGAATAAGCAATGGGGGCTAATCCTCATGTGTATCCGGGGTCACATTTACTGCAGAAATATAAGTGCAGGATCCTCTTGTACATACATGTCAGATTTCCCATAAGCAAATCCCTAATAAGTTTGTTCATATGGTGAAATATGCAGGAACAAAAATTCCAACATGTATTTGTCATCGAATCCACAGCAGAAATGCAAGATCGATTTCTGCTGCAGATCTGAAGTATGACGTATGAATTCAATGGAGCTAATCTGTGTGTGGACAACCGTTGCGCTTTCCGTGTGGTTTCCACATGGAAATGGGTCCATGGTCCATGCAGTTGTCTGTATTATGTATGCATACCCCTTTTCATATGTACAGAGCCATGGAATGAATGGCGCTTTAATAATAAAGAATAATAATAATTTGCAGCTAAGAATAGGACATGTTCTGTTTTTTGCAGAACTGACATATGGACACGGAAAGCACACGGAAGACATCCATGTACTTTTCGCATCCGTATGTCTGTTTTGCATTCCACGTTTTGTGGACCACAAAATACATACGGTCGTATGAATGCAACCTTTTTTAGTGTCTCCTTGGCAGCCTGATACAAACTGTTACTTTGTCCCTCTATGCTGTGCACTGTGGAAATTATAGAGTTAACAATTCCCAAACCCTAGACTAGTACAGTTGCTATTGGGCTCATTGACCTAATCTGAATGTTGTTTTAACACGGATAGCCACATATTTCCCCTAAAGTGACCACTGCAGGTGAAATGTAGCACTGCATGATGGCCATGACATCTCTCCGCTCTGGCACAAAGGGAGCAGTCCCAAGCAGGAAGCCACCCTCTATGGATGTCCATATTATTATTATTATTATTTATTATTAAAGCGCCATTCATTCCATGGGGCTGTACATATGATAAGGGGTGTACATACATAATACAGACCATTGCACTGAGCATGAACAAGACGAGTTACAGACTGGTACAGAACTATTATGTAGTGGTGAGACATGGCTTCTTCACCTTAGGAACTGTGAATCTGTGGAATAGTCTACCTCAGGATGTGGTCATAGCACAAATTATGATTTCTTAATGGTTTCTTAGAACTGAATAACATTAATGCTTATGTAAATGTGTAGAATTCTTGTCCTGAATGGTGATCTGGTCTGGTCACCACTTGTGGTCCAGAGGGAAATTTTTCCTTTTTAGGGCAGATTGGTACATGCATTATGCGTTTCCTACCTTCCTATGGATCAATAGGAGGAAACTAATTTCTAGCCATACCCCTTATCTTCAACCACATTCTCCCATTCCTTGGTTAATCTTGATGGATATATGTCTTTTTACAACAGCACTGAATTACAGTTTGTGTTGCTACCACAGATATAAAAGATGCAGTGCAGGAGTGGATCAATGTTGGTGGAGAAACCTGGACCAAATCTCCATTGAGTACCATTCATGTCATGATGGTATTGATGTATTTTTTACATGTCATACACATTGTTACAGTGTGTAACCTCACTGATCTGGTTCAGTCAATCACAGTGCAGAAAGTCACAGCCGGAGAGACACTGAGCTGAGAATATAATCTCAGTGCTGCCTGCCTTCCACACAAGCTAAAGCAATACAGGGATGAACAGCACTCCTTAGTATCAATGTGGTGGGTGCACGGCTCCAGGGGGTGGTAATTTAAAGCCCCCAATCCAGCGTACATAAAAAAAGAGATGAAAAATAAAAAACTGGAGACAGCACGTCCAAAGTGATGGAATTTAATCTGGATGCAACGTTTCGGCTCAAAACAGCCTTTGTCAAGCATGCACATACCCCATAAGGTGGGGGTTCAAAAAATACCCACAAGATAGGTACATAAGTGGGAGTGACCCCTGGAATTGAGGATTACATCCACTGCCACTCTTGTTTCCTTTGATGTTGTAAGTCTCTATACATCTATCTCCCATAGTAAAGGGATACAAGCAGTGAAACACGCATTGGTGGGATCTGACTATCCTCCTAGGCTGAGTGAATTCCTCTTGAACCTATTTAATATTGTACTAACTAATAACTATTTTTTGTTCCGTAATGACTTCTATGCGCAGCGTCGGGGGACCGCCATGGGATCAAACGTGGCACCCACCTATTCGAACATCTTCATGAATCATTTTGAAGATGAGGTGGTGTACAAACATGCACAGTTTGTACATACACAATGTTGGTGGAGATATATTGACAATGTGTTTTCCATCTGAAACAGCGAGATACCAACACTACATGATTTCCTGAGTGACATCAATCTGGCCGATCCTGAATTACAGTTTATGATGGTACATTCACCCTCCCAATTACAATTCCTGGATGTCCTTGTGTGCAGAACCACCCAAAACACCCTCACTACTAATCTATTCACAAAAGTGATGGATAGGAATAACCTATTACAATTCTAAAGTTTCCACCAAAGAAGGTTGGTCAACATGCTACCGGGATCACAACTCATGAGAGTGAGAAGAATAGTGAGTGATGAATCGCTGTGCACAAAAAGGATGGAGGAGATGAATAATACATTTTGCAACAGGGGCTATCCTGGCCCCTTGTTGAACAAACACAGTAAAAAAGTAATGAAAATTGCAAGAGAACAACTGCTCACTAACACCTCTAAAAAGAGAGACGTAACTAGGATACCGTTTGTGAGCACTTATGGACACCACAGCAACAGAATCTGCCAGATTATATGAGAAAATTGGGACATCATTCGGAGAGGCCATCCCAATATAGAGGTGTTCAAAGAACCCCCTATCATGGCTTATAAAAGACCAAAGAACCTAAAAGATCTTATGGTAAGATCGGATATAGGCCCAACAGGAGGACTGACGCAGACCTTCTTAGCCCCTCCGAAAAAGGGCTGCTACCCATGTTTGAACTGTAGTATCTGCAATGCTATGCAAAAAGGCCCGCATTTTTTCCACCCTCGAACAGGCAAACAATATAAGATCAAGCATTTCCTTACTTGCCAGACGTCATATGTGATATACATATTACAGTGTCCGTGTGGTCTTCTTTACGTTGGGGAGACCACAATGGAATGTAGGGAACGTATCACAAAACACAAATCCACTATACGGAACAAGAATGTGGAACAGCCAGTTCCCAGACATTTTCTACAGGCTAAACACAATATTAGCCAATTACGCTTCCGGATCATCGATCACATTCCCAGACAGAGAAGATGCGGTAATGGGGGAAAACTTCTGAAACGCTGTAAACTGAAATGGATTTATGAATTGGATACGTTGACACCTAAGGGCATGAACATTGACTTTGCATTAACCCCGTTTCTTTGATGTTTATAGCTTGCTCAAGATACTGGCTTAAAAATTCTCTGTACTAATATTTTTGAATTGAATTGTGTAACCCAATACTATATTTAGATTGTTATGCACCGTTCTCAAAAAGCAAAAATAGTCAAGCTATAACCAATCGGCGCATGCTCCAGCCGCCAGTAAGTCAACCGGAAGTAACACTCTGGAAGAATTCATGTGGAACGCATATGCGTTCCAGGCTACGCCTAGCAAACGGACCGGAAGTGACTTCACTCATCAGGCATACAGAAAGGAAGTGATGTTCTGGCAGCGCCGGCACCGCCGAATAATGCACACTACAGAGTACGTTTTTCCAATAGGCGTAATTAGTTTGACTTAGCGCAGAGTGGCTTTCATCTTATCGCTTTCACCACTGAGCTTTTATTTGTGCTAAATCGCTGAGGAGCGGCACCGGAAGTTATCTTCCGGAAGTAATACCATGGAATGCAGCTGCGTTCCATTACTGCATGCATACTTGGCGTCCCACATGGGTCCACATCATGGGCACTAGGAAATTTACAGGTACCTCCCACCGTTTTTAAAGCATTGTATGATATTGTATTATGTTGTATACACGCCCCTTGACCCCAATGAAAGTAATTGGGTCCCAGGGGTCACTCCCACTTATGTAATTATCTTGTAGGTATTTATAACCCCACCTTATGGTGTATGTGCATGCTTGACAAAGGCTGTTTGAGCCGAAACGTTGCATCCAGATTAAATTCCATCACTTTGGACGTGCTGTCTCCAGTTTCTTATTTTTCATCTCTTTGTTATTCCACACAAGCTAATGACGTTCTGCTGCTGGAATGATTATTGAAGGGGGATGGTACCACTGGTTTCTCAAGTGTGTCCTTTTTGCTACTGTTATTACTCGTAGAGCCAACATTTAGAGGATGGATGCACTGATACAGGTATGCCCATCCTGCGGCCCTCCGGCTGTTGCAAAACTACAACTCTCAGTATGCCTGGACAGCCTACAGCTATGGTGGGAATTGCAGTCGGAGGGCCGCAGGTTGAGCATCCCTGCACTAATATAAATGAAGTGAACTTTGAACAATTTGATGGACGTGCAGGATGTTGGCTAATTATGACTTATGATTGCGTTATGTTCTCGTCAATGAAATATCTTACTTATGAAACTTCTAGCGATTTTGTAATTTTCCCTAGCTTTTATAAAGGTTAATAAAAGTTTACTGAATTAAAAGTAAAGAAAATGGGGATCATTTATTAATAGCTATACGCCGATTTTTGTGTATATCCGTCATAGATTCGGGATTTGTGGCCGAATTTCTTAGGCCATCTCATAGGTGCTGTACTTTAATAATGTGGCACATGCTGTTAAATAATTTGCCACATATTATGACTCTTCTTGGCAATGCCTCTTTTTCTAGGCACAATTCTAAACTGTTAACGTATGGAGGGCACATTTTGCTTAGTAAAGGTCTCTTTACATGGGCCAATTTGAACAATTTGATGGACGTGCAGGATGTTGGCTAATTATGACTTATGATTGCGTTATGTTCTCATCAATGAAATATCTTACTTATGAAACTTCTAGCGATTTTGTAATTTTCCCTAGCTTTTATAAAAGGTAAATAAAAGTTTACTGAATTAAAAGTAAAGAGAATGGGGATCATTTATTAATAACTATACGGCGATTTTTGTGTATATCTGTCATAGATTCGGGATTTGTGGCCGAATTTGAGACTTTTCCCCGCTCACGTCAGGTCTAAAAAGGGAGCGGGAAGGGGGCGGGCTGGTTTGCCTCATTTATAATTTTCTATGCCTATTTTAAGTGTAGAAAATTATCCAAATCTACTGCAGCAAGGGAGCGGGCGTACATTTAGGCCAGTGGTGGATGCGCCTAAATTATGTACTGTCTGGCGCCTTTACATAATATAGGCCCATCATTCGCTAGTGCAAGGGGTATTAAGACCGGCATCTAAAACGCTAGTAATCAGGAACAACCTGTTCATTCCCAATAATTTCCCGATCATTGAGCGGAGCTGAGGTCTGCATTTACATGCAGCAATCATCTTCTCTATAGGGAGACGAGCGATCATTACTGCGATCACATAAATTGTTTCTGGGCAGCAGATCCCTCTTTACAAAGGACTGCCCTGAAACTATAAACTTGGGTGCGGCATTAAAGAGGATCTTTCACCACTCCTGACATGTCTGTTTTAATAGCTTCTTGCATTCATCATGTAATAACGATTCTGGAGCATCTATTCTTATAACTCTATGTTGTGCCATTCCTTTATTATTTATACTAGAAGTTATGAATGAATTGCTATTAGCCTTCAGTAAGGGTACAGAGGGGAGGTAACAAGTTGGGGGGGTTTACCTGCACGGACTGACTCTATCCAATCAGTGCTGCTATTTTCAGACTGTGCAGGTACACCCCCCAACTTGTTACCTCCCCTCTGTACCCTTACTGAAGGCTAATAGCAATTAATTCATAACTTCTAGTAAAAATAATAAAAGGAATAGCAATACATAGAGACATAAGAATAAATGCTCCAGACTTGTTATTACACGGGGAATGCATGAAGCTATTAAAACAGACATGTCAGGAGTGGTGAAAGGTCCTCTTTAATGATGTGTTCACCTGGTTAACACAGGGCAATTATCAGGAACAAATGTTTGTACGTATGTTCATTCCTGATAATCAGCCTATGTACAGGGGCCTTAAGTCTTTCCCATTGTTTAGTTATTTCAATTTCTGAGAAAGTCAGGTAGCAACCAATATGGCTGCTGTCATAGCTTCAATAGGCAGAATTTGTGACAAGGTCCTCCACCTATCTTGTGCTATCCATAATACTTAAGTACTTTCATGCGGCAAAGGGCCCCCTTGAGCCACCAGGATCTGAGAGCAACTGCTACCCTGTACCCCTTTACCTATGTCCTTGTTGCACTGGGTTTGTAACCTTGCATTCTCCGACTCCAGACTGGCCTCTCCATGTTGGATTTGCACGCTCTTGTGTAGGAGAAGATGGTCTCAGATCATCAACTATGGAGCAGAGTTTAAAACTTGTGGAATGCTCATGAGATAACCCTTTTAATATATTTAGGATACACTTCTGGTTCTAGCTAAAAAGCATCAAAAACTTCCGTGGTGCATCCGACCATAACGTGACAAGGTCTCTCAATCACTGAATATCAGAAAATCCACATAAAAGAAAAGCAAACACACATAGCAAACACATACCTTCACAACTATGTTCTAAAAGCTATTTGTAATTCTAACCCTGATTTATTTATATCATTGGCAAGGCCATAAAGCTATTACTGATGTCATGTGGTCCTAATTCTAAGAAAAGGCGTTGTGGTACAGGCTACAAACCACCAAGCATGTATGCAAGGCTACAAAAGACTAGTTCTCACAGGAAGTCATATGTGAAGTAAACAGGCTTCTATAATTAACAATATCACTGTTTGTACATCTTGTCTTTAACAAAAGGCCAGAATGTGCAGACCACACATTGAAACTAGTCATGATCTACTACAATTGTGAAAATGCTTTAATTAATAAGAAAGTAGAAAGAATGCTTCATGAAGTAGGCAGTGGGTGGTGCACTCACATATGGTCACTTTAACCTCTCAGGTTTCATGCTAACCATTCAATGAAGCTGGGGTTTTGAGGGCAGTAAATCTGAAGAGCGGATGAAGAAAATGAAAAAGAAAAATCAAAAAACGTGAAGCTTATGAACTTTGAAGCTGTTATACATGAGGTGACCATAACATGACAGGTTAAGCTGGGTTCAAGCATTGTGTTCAACATGCAGATCAACATGCTGCTTGAGAAGGTAGCTTCTCTCGTGGTAGCGATTCGGCCTTCTCTCTGCTTTTCCTAGGTCAGTGACATCACGTTCATTGGTCACATGGCCTAGGCGCAGCTCAGCCCCATTCTGTACTCAATAGTGCTGTATATACAGATTAGGAAGCGGTAATGCTGCTTCCTGATCCAATCCTGGTGATGATGTGGTCACTGGGGGCCGGGTAACTGCACAAGCTTCTGGGTATTAGCAGATCCAGATGATCAGCTCTGTAGTGTAGCTCAAAAGCCTTGTGCAACCTCTCTTGAGGCTGTGTTCCCCCTGTAACTGAGGCTAATATGTCAAGTCCAGTTACAGGAGAAATCAGCAGAAAAAAAAAAAAAAAAAAAAAAAAGGTATGTAAAATTTTTCCCAAAGGTTTTTTATGACCTTATAAGGCTACTTTCACACTAGCGTTTCTATTTTCCAGTATTGAGATTCGTCATAGGGTCTCAATACCGGAAAAAAAAAACGCTTCCATGGGGACAAAATGTAGCGGAACAGGACGGAATGCTCCAAAATGCATTCCGTTCAGTTTGGTCGCGTTCTCATACCGGAGAGCAAACCACAGCATGCTGCGGTTTTCTTTACGTCATTTGATGCGGAGCAAGACGTTTTCTCAGACACTATCTGACACAATAGAAAACGATCCCTCCCCTATTAACTTCAATGGAGTTCATGACGGATCCGTCTTGGCTATGATAAAGATAATACAACCGGATCCATTCATAACAGATGCAGATGGTTGCATTATCAGTACCAGAAGTGGTTTTGCTGAACCCTGCCGGATCCAGCAAAAACGCTAGTGTGAAAGTAGCCTTAGACTACTTTCACACTAGCGTTTTTTGCGGATCCGTCATGGATCTGCAAAAACGCTTCCATTAGAATAATACAACCCCATGCATCTGTCATGAACGGATCCGGTTGTATTATGTCTTCTATAGCCATGACGGATCCGTCTTGAACACCATTGAAAGTCAATGGGTGACGGATCTGTTGTTTTTTATTGTGCCAGATTGTGTCAGAGAAAACGGATCTGTCCCCATTGACTTACATTGTGTGCACTTTGTCAGGCGGACAGCAAAAAGCTGCAGGCAAACTGATGCATTCTGAGCGGATCCTTTTTCATTCAGAATGCATTAGGGCAAAACTTATCCATTTTGAGAGCCCAGTGTGCAAAGTGTAAAATAAAAAAACAAACAAAAATAAACACAAAATAAACAAAAACACACTGCAGCTTCTAGCTCTGCCCACAGCAACAATACCCCACATATGCCCTATATCAAAATGACTATTATCAAAAAAGGGGGTATATTTAAAAAAGTATTTCAGTTGCACTCTGTGCTATCTAAAAATTAAAAACATGAAAAAAACAACTTTTTTACATTTAACATTTTTGCAGAAATAAAAAAAATTGTAAAAAAAATTATAACAAAAATAAAAAATAAAGCCCCATGTATCACCGAAAAAGACACACAAGTTAGGCTACTTTCACACCTGCGTTAGTTAGTCTAAGTCAAAATGGATCCATCCTGACTTACATTGAAAGTCAACGGGGGACGGATCCGTTTTCAACTGCACCATATTGTGTCAGTGAAAACAGATCCGTCCCCCATGACTTACATTGTAAGTGAGGACGGATCCGTTTGGCTCCGCATCGCCAGGCGGACACCAAAATGCTGCAGGCAGCGTTTTTGGTGTCCGCTTCCAGAGTGGATTGGAGGCTGAACGGAGGCAAACTGATGCATTGTGAACGGAGCCTTTTCCATTCAGAATGCATTGGGGCTGAACTGATCCGTTTTGAAATGTTTGTGAGAGCCCTGAAACGGATCTCACAAACGGAATTCAAAATGCCAGTGTGTGTAGCCTAATTTACATAAGCAAACAGAAAAAGTTATGGCTTTCAAAAATGTTTGTACAAAAAAATTTAAAATGCATCTGGAAGGGGTAAATGGCCCGGTCTTGTAAGTGGTTAAAGATTTGCCATGGGTGCCCCTTAGCTGCAGCACAGCCACAATTTGTGAGAGGGCTCATGCACACGACCATACGTTTTTTGTGGTCCGCAAAAACGGATCTGCAAAAAATACGGATCATATCCATGTGCATTCCGTATTTTGCGGAACGGAACAGCTGGCCCTTCATAGAACTCTACTATCCTTGTCCGTAATGCGGACAATAATAGGACATGTTCTATTTTTTTGTGGAACGGAAATACGGACATACGGAAACAGAATGCATGCAAAGTACCTTCCGGTTTTTGGGGGGACCCATTGAAATGAATGGTTCCGTATACAGTCTGCAAAAAAACCGAATGGACACGGAAAGAAAATACGTTTGTGTGCATGAGCCCTAATTTTGTATGACATGTCAAAGGTGTGAAAGTCATTTGTTATAGGAAGCCATTGGCAGCACTTTTAATATGTAGAACCTAGATACAATGAAACATATTTGACTTTATCACCAAAAATGCCTCCTAAAATGGTCTTCTACAGAGGTGGCCCCCTCAAGATGGGTACTGTGCATATTTCACAAAACTGAATAAATATGACAGTAAAATTTGACTGGATGAAGGGGTGGTTTTGAAGAAGTCTTCTTCAGAAGAGGTTTATTTAAAGGGATCTATCATCTGCGTATACTTCCCTAACTGATAAGTCCTAACAGCTCGAGTGCATGTCAATTAGTCCTCATATTCATGAGACTCTGGCTCTCCCCACCCACCTGCCATTGTCTCACAGTTTGTTTCTTACTATTGGGTCCCATTTACACGACTGAATTTGGTCAGCATACGATCCGCATTTTTGCGGTTTTGATGCGGATGCATTCATATCAATGGGTCCACATTCATATGTCCATTCCGCAGTGCAGCCAAAAAGATAGAACATGTCCTCTTGTCCGTTTTGCAGACAATAATAGGCATTGTTACAATAGGTCCGCAAAAAAAAACCTGATGCAATATGGACGTCACACAGACGTCATCCGTATTTTTTGCGGACCACAAAATGCATACTGTCATATGAATGGGTCCTAATCAGCAGTAGGTGGGTGTGGAGAGCCTGGAGGTTATGGATGTCAGGACTCATCAGCATGCACTGGAGCTGTTCAATACAAGATTTTTTAGCAAAACAGCTAAGGTGTATTATCGGCAGAGCCCGCAGAACGGCGGGTTTGGCTGACAGTTCTCCCCCAAAAATATTTAACTGATCCTTTTGTTCTTGCAGTAGATAAAAAAAATATTCACAGCATCCCCTATTTCGGGTCAAAAGAGAGCACGGTGTGTGCCCAAATGGGAGCCGGGTAGTTTTTACTCCAGGTTAATCCTCTGGCAGTGCAAAAATTGTCGCAAAAAGCCATTTTTTTGTAAATTGCCCCTAATATGTATACCTGATAAAATCTATCATAGGGTACACAGTGGTACCAATACACCTTCTTTTAAATGAAAGGAGCAGCAGGATGTCCGCTGGAACTAGAACAGGGTCGCTGTCGTGACAGACCAAAAAAATAACCACATAACCAGGGGATGGCAAGTGTCCCTGTTAAATCCCCAGCAGGGGGTGCTGTGCTGGCCCTGTAAGACCTAGCTATCCCAATGGTATAACAGGGTGAACTAGGGCATTGCTTTCACCACACAGCAGTAATGTCCATATTGTGCCCCCTCACAGTACTTATTTCCACATTTTCCCCCTCACAGTAGTAATATCTTAGCAATACCCACATTATGCCCCTCACAGAAGTAATACCCAAACACGTTGCCACTTCACAATAGTAATGCCCACATTGTGCTCCATCACAGTAGTTATGTCCATATTGTGCTCCCTCACAGTAGTTATGACCACATTGTGCCCTATCACAGTAATAATGCCGGCATTTTTCTGTCACAGTAGTAATGTCTTTATTTTGCCCCCTCACAATAGTAATGCCTACATTGTGCCCCCTCAAGTAGTTATGCCCATATTGTGCCCTTTCACAGTAATAATGCCCACATTGTGCCCTGTCACGGTAGTTATGTCTACATTTTGCCCCCTCACAGTATTAATGCCCACATTTTGTCCCCTCACAGTTAATGCCCACATTTTGTCCCCTCACAGTTAATGCCCACATTGTGCCCCTTACGTAGTAATTCCCACATTGTGCCTCCTTCACAGTAGTAATGCCCACATTGTGCTCCCTCTCAGTAGTAATGGCCTTATTGTGCCCCCTCAGAGTAGTTATGCTCACATTGTGCCCCTTCACAGTATTAATGCCCATATTGTGCCCCCTCACTGCAGTTAGCCCACATTGTGCCCCTTCCAAATAGTAATGCCGACATTGTTCCCCCCTCACAGTAGTAATGCCCATATTGTGCCCCCTCACTCTAGTTAGCCCACATTGTGCCCCCCTCACAAAAGTAATGCCCACATTCTGCCACTTTCAGTCATTCCCCCTCCAGCTCCATTAATAAAGTAAAAAAAAACAAAAAAACTGAATACTCACCTGTTTCCCTGATGATCGGGCACATCCAACATTTCCCAGCAGCAGCAGCAGATGCGGAGAGCACGCATGTGCAGCAGCTACCACCCCTGCCACCTTGAATCTGCACTCCAGTGGTGGTCGTAAGCCCTGGATACGAGCAGCGTATAATGTGATAGAAAAAAAAATCCAGCCAGCAAAGGAAGCAATATGGATAATAACAATACATTAGTAAGTGCTTTGTATTAACTTTATCTACATGATAAATTACATTTCCTGAAGTGAGACAACTTGATGAACTTTTTTTACTTTATTTTTTTCGGGGGAAATTTTCGGTAACCAGATCCCATCAATCCATTATACATTTGGATATATTTTTCAAATCAACAAAAGTTCCTGAACAAAAAGAGCGTTGCTGAGCTTTGGGTTTTTTCTCTCAGTGTGAACTTTGTGTCTCCAGCGTGTGGTAATAACATTACACGTAACAGGGCTGGGCAATGACAAGGCAAGTGTCATAGTCCACGTGTCATGTAACCCTTGCCGTGCTGTCAGTAAGTTACAGGTTTGGCATGTTACCCCACCTCTACCCCCTGCTGACAGGACGTAGGTTGCTGTTCTACGGCTAATTTAAGAAAAAGAATTTGTTAGTTGTCAGTCTGGAGAATGTACATGTTATATAACTGAAAAGAACTTGGGGAAAACCCAACACTGCCTTCCTGTTACCTGTACACCTATGTTATATATATGTAGTATCTGCTAATCTTTGCCTCCTAACAGTGTAGATTTCTCCAGGACATACTGTACGTGAAAACATAAGAGCATATCTAATGCTATTATAAGAGTTGTATTTCCATAAAACCACAGAAAGACAGCGCTTAACACAGACATTTTATCCCTTGACTTCTTTTTAACTTCTTTTCCTACAGAGTAATAGCATGAGAAGCGTAAATCACATTTTCAAATACACACTCAATGTAGTCCTATGGAAATTAATTGTCCCAGCCTTAATCCATTATTACATCTTGTATATTGACCATTACTGAACCTTTAGATCATCTGCCTACTCCTCTGATCTACCCCGTGCTGTACAACATATTCAGATCCACTCAACCTACTTTAACAGACTTTTGGCTTTCCCAGCTTCGCTTACGTCTCATTCCGGTTGCTATTTCTGACTCCTGGGCTGTGTGGCCATACTTCTGGTTACCCCATCATATTGTAAAAATCTACCTGGAAGTGTATGTTAAAGGGGTTCTGCACTTTTTTTAAACTGATGATCTATCCTCTGGATAGATCATCAGCATCTGATCGGCGGGGTCCGACACCCGGGACCACCGCCGATCAGCTGTTTGAGGGCAGCGGCGCTCCATCAGTGCCGCGGCCTTCTCACTGTTTACTGCCGGCCCACTGACGTCACGACTTGTATCAACTGGCCTGGGCGGGGCTAAGCTCTATTCAAGTGAACGGAGCTTAGCCGAGCCCAGGCCAGTGATACTAGTCGTGACGTCACTCGGCCAGCGGTAAACAGTGAGAAGGCCACGGCGCTACTGGAGCGCCGCTGCCTTCTCAAACAGCTGATCGGCGGGGGTCCCGGGTGTCGGACCCCCGCCGATCAGATGCTGAAGATCTATCCAGAGAATAGATCATCAGTTTAAACAAAGTGCAGAACCCCTTTAAGACACATTTTATGCCTATTGGTGCCCATAGCAGCAACTTCCATTGGTTTGAATCTCCTCCTGAAAAATATTTCCAGTGAATCAACCATGGGAATGGTACTTAATTCCAGGCCAGCTGAGTGTAATTGTGCTGCCTGGACCTTATTTTGGATGTCCTGTAGTATAAAGGAAAGAAAGAAAAGAAAAGAAAAGAAAGAGAGAAAGAAAGAAGCAAATAGTGTCATATGGGATGTATGACTGTTTTCATGGACACTTTTAGCTGTTGATTTTCCAGATGACATCACTATATCAGATGATCAGTACATGTTAATTGACTACAAATATGGTCCCATGACAGTCCTTCTAAGCTTGCTTGTAGCTGTTCTCCATGATCTACTGTTAACTTTCCAAATCAAGCACTCTGTGATACATTAGACTTCATGAACCATTCATATCCATCAGGTTAAAGGTTCTTCAGATACTGCAGATTTGTTCCCATTGCTCCTACACAGTGGCTTAACCACCATCATAATGGGAATATTCAATATAGTCAATATAATAATAGAAATTTCTGTAATTTTGCCACTTTTAATAGGAAGCCATTTAAGTTTTAGGCATATATTTGGAATGTGAAAGGAAACTGGTGTACCCAAAGGAAACTCACCACAACATGGTGGACATACAAAGTCCAAGCAGATGTTGTTGGATTCCAACCCAGGGCTCCAGTGCTGCAGGACAAAAATCCTTGCCCATGGCCACCATGAATTTGAGTTAAAGGGCTTCTGTCACCCTACTAAACAGTTTTTTTTTTTTTTTTGGTTACTTATAATCCCTATACCGCGATTTATGCATACATACTGTAATTAATCATTTTGGTTCAGCAGATTCTGTTAAAAACGTACTTTTAAAATATGCAAATTACCTGTCTACCAGCAAGTAGGGCGGCTACTTGCTGGTAGCAGCCGCATCCTCCTATCCTAAAGACGCCCCCTCCGCATGTTGATTGACAGGGCCAGCGGACGGGATCGTCCTCTGGCTGGTCCTGTCTGCTATCAAGATCTCGCGCCTGCGCCGTAACGGTATTCAGTCGGCGCAGGCGCACTGAGAGGCGGACGCTCCTTCGGCCGCTCCATCCTCAATGCGCCTGTGCCGATGAAGTCACATCTACACCCGGCGCAGGCGCATTGAGGATGGAGCGGCCGAGCAAGCGTCCTCCTCTCAGTGCGCCTGCGCCGACTGAAGACAGGTACGGCGCAGGCGCCAGATTTTGAATGCAAACAGGGCCAGCAGAGCAAGATCCCGTCCGCTGGCCCTGTCAATCAACATGCGGAGGGGGCGTCTTTAGGATAGGAGGATGCGGCTGCTACCAGCAAGTAGCCGCCCTACTTGCTGGTAGACAGGTAATTTGCAGATTTTAAAAGTAAGTTTTTAACAGAATCTGCTGAACCAAAATGATTAATTACAGTATGTATGCATAAATCGCAGTATAGGCATTATAAGTAACCAAAAAAAATAAAAACTGTTTAGTGTGGTGAGAGAAGCCCATTAATCTAAGAGGGACTCTATTCTTACATTTAAATTTGACTATACATTGGAACTATATGGTCTTCATACCTTGCACCAGAATTATGGTTCTACCATTACTGAGATTTTATCGTCTGACTCTGTCTTCACAAAATGTATGTTGAAGTCTTAGACTAGTTGATGCATCTGCTCTCAACAAGTCTAAGCCCTAGGACTTCTTCATCTTGGGACCTGATCTCAGCTATTGTAGAACAGTAAGTTCAGCAGAGAGCACCAGGAATGTATACAATATCAGACTTCGATAACTACTTTAAGGGTAATTTCACATTAGCGTTTTTCTTTTCTGGCACTGAGTTCCGTCAAAAGGGCTCAATGCCGGAAAAGAACTGATCAGGCATATCCCCATGCATTCTGAATGGAAAGTAATCCGTTCAGGATGCTTCAGGATGTCTTCAGTTCAGTCATTTTGACTGATCAGGCAAAAGATAAAACCGCAGCATGCTACGGTTTTATCTCCGGCGAAAAAAACTGAAGACTTGCCTGAATGCTGGATCCAGCATTTTTTTCCATAGAAATGTATTAGTGCCGGATCGGGCATTCAAAATAAAGGAATGCCGGAACGAAAAAAAAGGTGAAAAAAATAAATGCCGGATCCGTTTTGCCGGATGACACCGGAAAGACGGATCCAGCATTTCAATGCATTTTTCTGACTGGTCAGGCATTGTTAAGACTGATCAGGATCCTGATCAGTCTTACAAATGCCATCTGTTGGCATACGTTTTGCCGGACCCGGCAGGCAGTTTCGGCGACGGAACTGATTGCCAGAACACTATGCCGCAAGTGTGAAAGTAGCCTAAGACGTTAGAATCTGTATTAATGTGGAAATGTTGGGATGTTCAGTGGAGCACATTGGGGGAGATTTAGCAAAACTAGTGTAAAGGAAAACTAGCTTAGTTGCCCATAGTGATCAATCAGATTCCACCAAAGATGGTGGTCTCTCCCATTCAGTAGTGCTCGAATTCATTAGTGGCGCCTATCTTTGTCACTAGGGGCGAATATTTACCACTGTAAATGCTATACTGATCCTTAACCTGGAATTATTGAGGCTTTTCCTGCTTCTCTTACAACCTAGACTAGAATAGACTAGCGAAAAGTGACGCTTCCCCCCAACGGCCAAAATTGGATCTTGTCCTGGAAAGCTGACATCCATGTAAACACTTATTACTAGTGAACAGGTGACAGAAATACTAAAATGAGTTGCTGGAGGAAGAGATGCGGTGATCCAGAGCAGTACAATACTTCCAGTCCTGTTCCTGTATAGAAAGAGATGCCTTTGGTTCCCACACAGATTAGAGAGGGGGACAGGAATTGCATGATATTTCCTATTGCGTAGAAAAAAAAAGCACATTCAGTTCTGATGGCAAACATAAAGGAAACGGGAACTATGATGATATTTAACCTTTTGGTAAATGCTAATGTACACTTTGTGCCTCTCTGCAGACTAATGTGTGTTTCACAATCACGTGTGTACAGCTGCCTGGTAGCGTCGGTTCAGCGTGGCCCGGACGCTGCTTAGAAATATATGCAATGCAGGTGCTTCAAACAGGATACACTTCTGGGTCTGTCCTACTGGAGTTAATGTTTAGCTGGTCTCTACACGGGCTAACAAAAGAACATTTTCATGTCCCATTTCTAACTAAAATCATCTCACATTTAAGAAAATAATATTTTTATGTAAAAGATTAAGGAGGACCCGTCACCTCTCCTGACATGTTTGTTTTAGTAACTACTTGCATTCCCCATGTAATTACAATTTATGAAGTTATGAATGAATTGCTAGCAGTTTGCAATGAAGGTCCAGATAAGTGTTACCAATTGGGAGGGTGTCCCCGCACAGTTTGATACTGGCAGCACTGATTAAATTGCGTCAGACTGTGCAGGGGACATACTCCCAACTGGTAACACTCCTCTGGACAACTCTGGCTTATCTTCTTTATCTGAACTTTGATCATTGATGCCCAGAACTGCCAAAATTGTAGTGGTTGTCCAATGGTTAATTAAATGTATATAGTGAGCTCTGCTGGCCATGCCTATTAGATTAATGTTGACTGAATCCACCAATTTCAACAGACTGGCTGACCATCTAACATATATGGGGCCCTACCAACTCTCCCCCAATGGCAGATATCAGTAAAAAAGAAGGATCAGGCAGTCGGATTTTGACATGCCTGCTCCTTTTGTTCTTATAGTCTTACAACCGCTTAAAGGGTTTCTACCACCACATTTTGACATAATTAGCTATCAGACACTAGCGATCCGCTAGTGTCTGCTCTACCAAACAATGCTATTATAATACCTTTGTGTGCAGCCGTTTGCCTAAAAAACGAACTTTTATTGATATGCTAATGAGCCTCTAGGTGCTATAGGGGCGTCTTTTCAGCACCTAGAGGCTTGGTCTACTCACACAAAATGCCGCCCAGCGCGTCCCTCCAGCCCGCCCTTCTCCTCTGGAATGCGATCCTCCCTCTGAGCCAGCGGACGAATTCTCGCGACTGCGCCGTGCGCGTCTGTATTCGGCGCAGGCGCAGTGAATGTCTGACCGCTGCCTGCACAGACATCTCGGTCATCGGTGCAGGCGCAGTGGAGATGTCTGTGCAGGGAGCGGTCAGACATTCACTGCGCCTGCGCCGAATACGGACGCGCACGCCGCAGGCGCGAGAATTTGTCCGCTGGCTCAGAGGGAGGATCGCATTCCAGAGGAGATGGGCGGGCTGGAGGGACATGCTGGGCGGCATTTTGTGTGAGTAGACCGAGCCTCTAGGTGCTGAAAAGACGCCCCCATAGCACCTAGAGGCTCATTAGCAGATCAATAAAAGTTCGTTTTTTAGGCAAACGGCTGCATACAAAGGTATTATAATAGCATTGTTTGGTAGAGCAGACACTAGCGGATCGCTAGTGTCTGATAGCTAATTATGTCAAAACAAGGTGGTAGAAACCCTTTAAAAGGGAACCTGTCACCTGCAAAACGCATATTAAACCGACCACAGTACCTTACAGTATCCCCCAGTGTGTTGCTAATCATGTTTTCTTTCCTCTTTGTGTTTCTTCATACTTGTTAAAAACGCTGTTTTAATGTCGGTTGGTGCTGTCTCCGAGTCAGGCTTGAAGTCAAGGGGGCAGCGGCCTCCTTGCTTCAAGTAAAGCTAAGCCCGCCCCTTACCCCTCCTCTCTACAACTAGATGGACATGCTGCCGTGAAGCCGGGATCGCGCTCTTCTAGCGCATGCGCGGTACGCTGCCTGTTACAGAGCAATCCTCACTCACCCGCCTGCATTTTGCTGACTGCGGATGCGCCGGACAATTCGATCGTGCCCGACCGTCACGCTGTAACAGGCAGCGTACCGCGCATGCGCTAGAAGAGCGTGATCACGGCAGCATGTCCATCTAATTGTAGAGGAGGGGTAAGAGGCGGGCTTAGCTTTACTTGAAGCAAGGAGGCCGCTGCCCCCTTGACTTCAAGCCTGACTCGGAGACAGCGCCAACCGACATTAAAACAGCTGACTGTTGGGAAAGAACGCTTACTTCTCATCAATCAGCTGCTCCTCAGTATGTGTAAATTCGCCTTTACTCCAGTCTTCCTATGCAGAACACATGTATGCTCAGCCAAGCCCAGCGTGCATGTGCATGGGAGGGTCGGGAGAGATAGCTTTAGGATAAATGCTGATTTGGCTGACAGCTATCTAAGGCCAGCTTTAAAGGTATGCTGCTTTTTCTTATCTATTCAATAGCTTTTTAATCTTAAATAGTTGTCCCATGAAGACCAATTATCCCCTATCTACAGGATACAGCATAAAAGTGTCTGATCGGCGGGGGTCCAAACATTGAAGCTCATGATAAAGGGAGCCCGTCCTCCCTGTTTGAATGCAGCAGAAACGCCTAGAGTGCCTACAGCTCCACTCAACTGTGGGACTTCCAGAGATAGCCAAGTCCAAGTGCATGACTTACGCTGGCAGCCCCAATGGACAGTATGCATGACTACCCCTCTATTTTAACAGGGGAGAACAGGTCCCCTTTTTCGTGATCGTCAGGAGGCCCCAGCATTCGGACCTGCACCAGACACTTATCCCTTGTGGATAGGAGATAGGTTGCCTTCATGGGACACACCCCTTTAATGATACCATCACAGTTTGAGAAACACTAATCTTGATGACACCTATATCACAATTTGACAAGTACTAATCTATGCATAGTCATATTGATGTACAGGGTTGGACCAGTCCATCAGGGAGTAGTTCTGTAGACTTAAGGGCCCTTTACATGGGCCAACAATTGAACAGATAATGGCTAACCATCGTTACCAGTAACGCTCGTTAGCATTCAGCTGACGGTGTAAATGCACTGCCGATTACTTGATGAACGAGCAGAACACTCATTCATCGGGGTAATTATATCTTATATGCAACACAAAACACAGGAAACAATGAGCCAGTATGGGGAAGAGCCATGGCATTAGCGATCGCTCCTCCCCATACCCTGGAGGAGATTAGTGCATGTCTTGGTCCCTTTACACTGAACAATGATCTAGCAGATTGTTGGGGAGGAAGCGTTCCTTTTTGACAATCTGCTAATCACTAGCGGAGGAGACTGGTGCATTTACATGCACCGACCTCCTCCAGCATCTCTAGAGTATGAAGAGGAGCGATCGCTAATGCCATCATCGCTCTTCCCCATACTTTCTCAGCAGCAGATCATGTTTACACAGCACAATCTGGGACTGGGAAACGAGGATTTTTGTGCTGCACAAAAGATACAATTACCCGATGAACAAGCTTTTTGCTCGTTCATCGGGTAATAGGCAGTGCCCATACACATCGCCTGATCGTTTCAATTGTTGGACCGTGTAAAGGGCCCTTAAATGCACTGGTCTCCTACGCTAGTGATCAGCAGATTGTCGGGAAGGAACGCTTCCTTCCCAACAATCTGCTAGATCATTGTCCCATGTAAAGGGACCCTCAGATGTAACCAGGGGCGTAACTAAAGGCTCTAGGGCCCTGGTGCATGAGTTCAGCTTGGGCCCCCCTTCCCTCAGTGCTTCGTGGTGAGGGGCAGGGAAGCACATAGCCTTCCTGCTGCCTGAAGCAAAAATTTAAACGGCAACTAAATTCTTGACCTAACCTCTTCCTTCCAGCCAGAGGTGTAACTTGACCAGCATGCACTTTCTATAATAGTGGTGTTTTCTTATGTGGCCCAAGGGTCTTTGGGCCCCTCAGACTCCTGGGCTACCTCTGCACCCCTATAGCTACGCCCCTGGATGCAACAGTACCCAGCACGTCTTCACCCGAAGCTGATAATGAGCAGGTCACGTTATGCTCAAGGCTTTTTTTTTTTAGATGCCAGTGGAAAATAACAGCAATCAAATAGAAGGTATACTACTTTGGAGCTTATATCCCTCACACATACATGGAAAGTTTTTTTTTCTCTAAAACGGTAATACTTTAGGATGAATTAATTGCTAATCTCTTATTTTTTTACCACCTACTGCCAGGATTACATGAATGTAATTTCTGTTTCTCTAGGAGGCTGAAGTGACAGGCATAACTATTGTGCCTGTAGCTTTCCACTGCTATCCATAGTGTCAGGCCTGCTGCAGTTCCTCCAGGCATAGCTTGGACACGACATAACCCTCTATTGAGCAGAATGACCTCACTCCTGGACTAGAGTGCCCTTCTGATATTTTAGTCAACAGCTTTTCTCCCCCCTCTTGATCCTTTCCACACTTGAGGGTCCTGTTATTTTTAGGCGTGACGCTCAGCTGTCCCTGTGTCTTTTCAGCAGGCCAGTCTGCACTAGTCCACTTCTTCAAGCCGGATATCTCTGGATCCATTAAAATAGCAGGCACGTAAACGCCAGGCACAACTCATGTTGTTTAGACAGCTTATGTTACCGTACATTTGTGTTTACCTGTCAACCACTTCAGTTGACAGAACCAGGCAGTGTAATCGGCATCACACCTGGCCCTGTCAATCAGAGTGGAGAGGGCGCAGCAGTTGCAGAGAGAGCAGAGCCTCTAGGTGTAACGGCATCGCCCCTGTTGCTCCTAAAGGCTCACTTGCATATATTAAAACTTCATTCTTCCCAGCAATGCAGGCACATATGAACATGGGACCAACACAGATGTCTTCAGCTGCCAAGAGCACATGTAAGAGGTCAGCCAGTTTTTTAGCCCCAAATCTACTGATAGACACCCTTTAACCTAAGTCTCTGTAGTATCTTTTCTTAGAAGTTTGCATTGTGCCTTTTCTCTGTTATTCCTCTTGGAAAAGGCATTACTAAACTGAGAACTGGGTGTTACCATGGCCCGTGTTTATACAGCATGTACCTGTATACTCTTATAATAGCACCATCATTTAGACAGAATGACACACATGGTATTGCCAAATTGTTAATGTATTCATACATTTACCGGATGAATAACGGAGGAACTGCACAAGAAAAAACGCTACAGAATTGTTATAGCATGAGAAAGATAAGTATTTACAGAAACAGACATGTCAAGATAGCGGACTGGACTTTTTTAGCATGTAGCAGGGTCGGACTGGCCATAGACAGGGGAACTTCCAAATGGGCCAATTCTCAGGCCAATCCTCAGGATAGGTCATCAATATTAAAAGAACCCCTTTAATTATCGCTAGGAGCGTCAAGTATTAATGTACCTGGCTGGTGGCTGCAGGTGCCCTCCTGAATGCAACTATATTGCCACCCTGAGGCAACTGAAGTAGAAGGAAAGAATGTGGCAGCTGGCTCTGGCCACCACAGAGGGGCAGCTTCTAGGGAGGTATTTTGTGATGCACTGTGGTATTTGGATCTGCTAAGGCTGTGTTTTGTGCCACAATATGGTATTGCTGGCCTGGCCTACTTGAGTTGGCCCTGTTTTCTGTTAGTTTGGACCTATCTACAACATAGGGCCACTTTTATTTTTTTCCAGGGCCACTTTAAGTTTATTTTTTTAGCATGTCTTTCCAGAAAAGATAGCTAATTACATGTAGAAACATATAGGGGACTGGTGGATAAGAAACAAGGGTACCACGGACTGCTCAACCAAAGCATGTCTATAGTCAGTAGAGGCTGTAATCACAGCCTACCAACATCTCTGCCTGCCCAGTAAAAAGGAATAAGCCCATAATATATTAGAATCAGGTGCGTAACAATGACTCATGGGGCCCCGTAGCGAAACTTGTAATAGAGCACCACTCAACCATGACCACCTTCAATAGCAAGTTCAGAACATGAGCAGCTTATGATTATGTCAGTTTCCCTAAAACACATGGATAATGCACAGTGATGTCACACTAGTGTGATAATGTGCACATTACATTGAAGTTATAGCACAATGATGTAATAGTACAGTAGTAAGGCTCACAGTAATATTACAGTAGTATAATAATACTAAATAATAATGCAAAAAAAAAAAAAACACTCTTCCATAAATAAATCTCACATATCTCTGAGTTGGCATGGGCCCCTTAGATACTTGGCGACATAGCAATGGCTATGCCTGCTACCTTGGTATTTACGCCCACGATCCTCACTCCTGTAACTGCTATTTCCGGGGCTCCTACCCTCTGTTCATAGCAAGGAAAATGGAGATCCACTAACAGGTGCCCTTAAAAAACATGACTTCTTTCTTTCAAAAATAAGACCATACCTGTATATCAGCTTAACCCCATCTACTTCCATGGAGGTGAGCTGAAATACCAGACACAACCCATGGACAAGTTTGGCGCGGTTCCTGGAAGAAAGTAGCCAATTCTTTCTAATTCTGGACCCACATTTAATGACATGTTATTTCAGAAATCTGGTGGCTAAAATAGAAACTGACCTAAGAAAGCGAAGCAACGGTTCATCTGGGTGTAACTGGACAAAACGATTAGGAATTATTAGTAGACTACTTTTAGTGACTTTCTTACTATTAGCAATAATTTACTTCTTCTAAATATATAAATAGTACCGCTATTATGTGTAGGTAGTTTTAAGAAAATATTACGTAATACAATCCTTATTATTAATTTTAAAAAATCTAAAATTAGGGAAGAAGCAGCTATATAATTCTAATAATATATCCTTGTGGTTGTGTTCTTATTTACTCCTACTTATTGCAAGTGAAACAACTTACAGTATAGTATACCGACGGCTGGAGGGAAAGTTCTATGAAATCCCCTGACTGCCCTGCCTATTTCTAGATTACTCCTTCAGCTCATACTGGAACAGGAGCAATTCCTTTAGCAATAATTTATCTGGGAATTTATCATATGTTAACCACCTCCGGACCGCTGTACGCACAGACGCGTCCTGGAGGTGGTTGATTCATTCCTCCTGGATGCGCCGGCGCGTCCTCTCGCGAGACGCGAGATTTCCTGTGAACGTGCGCACACAGGCGCGCGCGTTCACAGGATCGGAAGGTAAGCGAGTGGATCTCCAGCCTGCCAGCGGCGATCGTTCGCTGGCAGGCTGGAGATTTGATTTTTTTAACCCCTAACAGGTATATTAGACGCTGTTTTGATAACAGCGTCTAATATACCTGCTACCTGGTCCTCTGGTGGTCCCCTTTGTTTGGATCGACCACCAGAGGACACAGGTAGCTCAGTAATATGTTGCACCAAGCACCACTACACTACACCCCCCCCTGTCACTTATTAACCCCTTATTCACCCTTGATCACCCCTGATCACCCCATATAGACTCCCTGATCACCCCCCTGTCATTGATTACCCCCCTGTCATTGATTACCCCCCTGTAAAGCTCTATTCAGACGTCCGCATGATTTTTACGGATCCACTGATAGATGGATCGGATCCGCAAAACGCATACGGACGTCTGAATGGAGCCTTACAGGGGCGTGATCAATGACTGTAGTGATCACCCCATATAGACTCCCTGATCACCCCCCCTGTCATTGATTACCCCCCTGTAAAGCTCCATTCAGACGTCCGCATGATTTTTACGGATCCACTGATAGATGGATCAGATCCGCAAAACGCATATGGACGTCTCCCTGGAGCCTTCCAGGGGGGGTGATCACCCCATATAGACTCCCTGATCACCCCCCTGTCATTGATCACCCCCTGTAAGGCTCCATTCAGACATATTTTTTTGGCCCAAGTTAGCGGAAATTTTTTTTTTTTTCTTACAAAGTCTCATATTCCACTAACTTGTGTAAAAAAATAAAATCTCACATGAACTCACCATACCCCTCACGGAATCAAAATGCGTAAAAATTTTTAGAGATTTATATTCCAGACTTCTTCTCATGCTTTAGGGCCCCTAGAATGCCAGGGCAGTATAAATACCCCACATGTGACCCCATTTCGGAAAGAAGACACCCGAAGGTATTCCGTGAGGGGCATATTGAGTCCATGAAAGATTGAAATTTTTGTCCCAAGTTAGCGGAAAGGGAGACTTTGTGAGAAAAAAATAAATAAAATCAATTTCCGCTAACTTGTGCCAAAAAAAAAAAATTTCTATGAACTCGCCATGCCCCTCATTGAATACCTTGGGGTGTCTTCTTTCCAAAATGGGGTCACATGTGGGGTATTTATACTGCCCTGGAATTCTAGGGCCCTAAAGCGTGAGAAGAAGTCTGGGATCCAAATGTCTAAAAATGCCCTCATAAAAGAAATGTGGGCCCCTTTGCGCATCTAGGCTGCAAAAAAGTGTCACACATCTGGTATCGCCGTACTCAGGAGAAGTTGGGCAATGTGTTTTGGGGTGTCATTTTACATATACCCATGCTGGGTGAGATAAATATCTTGGTCAAATGCCAACTTTGTATAAAAAAAATGGGAAAAGTTGTCTTTTGCCGAGATATTTCTCTCACCCAGCATGAGTATATGTAAAAAGACACCCCAAAACACATTTCCCAACTTCTCCTGAATACGGCGATACCACATGTGTGACACTTTTTTGCAGCCTAGGTGGGCAAAGGGGCCCACATTCCAAAGAGCACCTTTCGGATTTCACAGGTCATTTACCTACTTACCACACATTAGGGCCCCTGGAAAATGCCAGGGCAGTATAACTACCCCACAAGTGGAAAGAAGACACCCCAAGGTATTCGCTGATGGGCATAGTGAGTTCATGGAAGTTTTTATTTTTTGTCACAAGTTAGTGGAATATGAGACTTTGTAAGAAAAAAAAAACAAAAACAAAAAAAACATCATTTTCCGCTAACTTGTGACAAAAAATAAAAAGTTATATGAATTCACTATGCCCATTAGCGAATACCTTAGGGTGTCTACTTTCTGAAATGGGGTCATTTGTGGGGTGTTTGTACTGTCTGGGCATTGTAGAACCTCAGGAAACATGACAGGTGCTCAGAAAGTCAGAGCTGCTTCAAAAAGCGGAAATTCACATTTTTGTACCATAGTTTGTAAACGCTAAACTTTTACCCAAACCATTTTTTTTTTTTTACCCAAACATTTTTTTTTTATCAAAGACATGTAGAACAATAAATTTAGAGCAAAATTTATATATGGATGTCGTTTTTTTTGCAAAATTTTACAACTGAAAGTGAAAAATGTCATTTTTTTGCAAAAAAATCGTTAAATTTCGATTAATAACAAAAAAAGTAAAAATGTCAGCAGCAATGAAATACCACCAAATGAAAGCTCTATTAGTGAGAAGAAAAGGAGGTAAAATTCATTTGGGTGGTAAGTTGCATGACCGAGCAATAAGCCGTGAAATTAGTGTAGGTCAGAAGTGTAAAAAGTGCCCTGGTCTTTCAGGGTGTTTAAGCACTGGGGGCTGAGGTGGTTAAACAGGAAAATATATAATATATACATTATATATATAGTGACACAGAGGGGAATGGTCTGGGAAAACAGGTATTTTTCTCCCAGCGTGTGCTGCTGGGCTGATTTGCAGCCAGATGGGGTCAAATACCAGACTGGATTTTAATTGCCAGTCCGGGTTTTTGGCAGCACCTGGCTGTCTATAAATAGGCAGCTGGGCTCAGCAGCAGGATCTCTGTGTTGGGATCTGAGGCTTGGTGCCAGGTTGGAGGGCTGAGACCCATGGGCCGTGGAAACAGGCCCCCTAAAGCCTGCCGTGGACTGCTGGAGGCAGAACTGACATCAAGGTGACTTGTCTTATATGAATTTTCCAATTTGTGTGAAGTAACACCAAGATGTACTTTCCATTGTGTGTGTGAAGTAAACACCAAGACTGCAAAGTAACGCATTGTTTTGTGCATTTGCCTCAAGTGTGAATAAACACTGAAGTTTTGCGTTAAGAACTTGTCTTTTGCCTCTGTATTGCGTCCGCTTACCCTATCTACCAGAGCGAAACCCCACAATATATTACATTATATATATATATATATATATTATATATACACACACACACACACACACACACACACACACACATACATATAAGTTTAGAGCAAATCCCTGGTGCTCAGAATCTGGTGCTTTTTTGATCCCATGTAGAACTATGACAATATATTGGATACAATATTTTTTCTTAAACAATTGAGTGCATATGTGTATATTATAGTACATATTGGAGCAGAAGAGCTATACACTGTGATAGACGAAGAGAGAAGTATTGTTACCCAGTGGTGACCATGACCTCACCAGCACAGGTGTATGGCTGGATGCCCATATGACATAAGCCAAGGGCTGTATAAGCAGAGCCAACTTTACAACCTCCTTTATTTGTATGTTTGTAGATGATGTAGACAGCATTGTTGTATATCATCATGACCTATAATTAGTGTGTGTGAAATAAAGTTGAATATTAGTTAATACAGCTCTTTAAATGTGAATTAGATTTTAGCCCTATCAGGTCTAGGCCAATGGATTTATTCCAAACATGTGATTGGCAGACCTTAATTGTTCTTATGATGTCTTTTTACAAAAAAATAATCATATTAAAATTTTTTTTTTAGAACTTCTGACTCATATGATTGATACAGGTAGTATTGTCTAGAACAGTGTTCCTCAACTCCAGTCCTCAGGACCCACCTGACGGTTATGATTTGGAAATATTCCACATGAATGAATACCTGTGGTAAATCTTGAAGCATTTACACCTGATGCATCCTGAAAACATGATCAGCAGGTGGGCCCTGAGGACTAGAGTTGAGAAACACTGGTCTAGAACAACAGTTTGCAACATGTGGTTCTCCAGCTTACACAGTGTAACAGTTTGTGACTTACAAGTTTGGATGTGTAGTTTCATTGGTCCAGACCCCTGGTCCAGTTTTTGCTTTTTCACACACCTTTATCTTTTTTGTCTCTTGGTTGTTTCTATACCAATAATCACTATGTGTAAATGGTCTTACAGGAACCTGTGAGGAGATTAATGCTGCCCTTGCCATACGTAACATGAAACAGTAACAGGCTCCCTCAATAAAAGAACTATGTTCGACATACATAAAACATAGTTTTAACAAGAGCGTGTGTAACGGTCACGTACACACACACACACACACACAGGGGGGAGGATAGTGACCACTGCGCTCCACCCTCACCCTTGCCTACTTGCCTCACGAGTCCTGATGACAGGGGACAACTGGACGGCAGTCCCTAACTTAGTATACGTGCGGGAAGGACAGACAAGACAAATAACGGATAGTGAACGGAACGGGTCAAAACAAAGAGGACAACGCAGTACAGAGGGATAAGCAAAGAAAGGTCAGGAGAAGCCGGGGTCATAAATACCAGGAGAGTCGAGAAGTACCAAAGGAGTCCGCAAAGAATAGTCAGGTGGAAGCCGAGGTCAATATACCAGGAAGGATGCGCAGTACAGGAGGAGCAGGCAAAGAATCGTCAGGGAACAGGATCAGGTAAGTACACAGGTATTCAACAACTGCCAGGAACCTAAATTAACAGGCAACCTGTGGCCAGCAGGCTGCCTGTATTTATAGTGGGGAGTGAGGGTCATGTGACGTGGCCAGCGTCACATGACCGACAGACCGACCAGTCGAGCACCGAGTGATCAGCTCGGCGCTCAAGGCAGACCTAGGAGCAGGGAGCCTCCCAGCTAGCAAAGCCGCCCTGGGAACGAGGTCAAACATAGATCCTCGCTCCCGAAGCTAAGCAGAAGGTCTGCGGCTGATGGGAGACAGAGTGTGCCTTCGGCACCCCGTTACAAAGTGGCATGAAGAGAAGCTTCTGCTGAGCTCCTCTTTGCCCAGTTCAGCCTCATTGACAGGCCTCTTCTTATTTACGTATAGGGAGACCTGTCAATCGAGCCACACCAGAAGCCAAGCAAGGTGAATCTGCTTGTGTCTGTCTGCTTTTTAAAAATTAAGGTGGACTTTATGACTGCTTCTACTCCAGTTTTCTGGTGTAGAAAAGTAATAATTTTTTGTACAACTCAATTTTGTGCAAAAAGTTGGCAACCTTTCCCTCTTTTTCACCACTTTCTAAAAAAGTGGGCCCAAAAAATTTAAGGCTACTTATGCCAGAAAACTGGTATATGTTACAGGTGAAATCTACACTAGCTCCAAGCTTCGGCCACAAGGAGCTTCCACCATATACCAAATTTCGTAATAATTTTGGCAGTAAACTTTTTGGCAACCTCCCCCCCCCCCCCCACCAATTTCCCGCTTCTTGTCTTCCAGACCTGGGCTGCTCAGTTGGGCTCCATCACTGAAAACATCTGGTTTGACATTGCTGCAGCCTATCACTGCCCGCAACGGATCCCCTTGTGTTGTGTGACCTTTACATGTTTACTTTACCCCCCCCCCATTCTTGTCCAACCCCTTTACACGGATCGATTATTGGGAAGGAACGTTCCTACAAATGGTTATTCCCAATAATAGGCTTGTGTAAATGTCCCCACGATCATCTAGTCAACAAGCAGCACATTAAATCATCGTTCTTACACGATTGTCCTCCGTAAATAGAGATCTGCTTCCTAGATGGAACTGTAAGGGGACAAGCGATAACAGTAGCGATCATTCATCCTCATACAGAGGGGATCATTTCTGCATGTAAATACAAGCTCTCACTTCCGCAGATGGACAGGCAATTATGAGCAACGAATGGTTCGTTCCTGATAATTCCTATATCAATCCACCCATGTAAAGGGGACTTTGTTAGCTTATATAATATATTTACTTCAGATCACTTGGTGGTGGTTTCTACTTTTACCACATATGTTGGGATGTGTTAGTATTATCTAACGTAAAAGTAAAAAATTATTTCATATTGGTTAATCACTTTAGTGGGAGTTATGAGGAAAGAAGCAATAAATGCTGCCTTACATTGTTCTATAAAGGGACTTTTCCCCCTTGTCTTACAGACATTTGGTCTTAGTCTGTTTTGTAACGGGATTTCACAGAGTCATTGCACGCCATAAAAAGAAGCAAAAATTTTTTTACTTTCCCACGAGTCTAATATTACGTTACTTCCCCTTTTACTGTGACTTATACTAAATCGTGTAACCATTGGACTATTATACTGTGACTTCACTGTTTCCCAGACATGATCTTCGGAAAATTATGGTAAAATCACTGGGTCATAAACCTAAGATTTCAACAAATACTTTTGAGACAATTAAAGGGGTTGGCCACTCTCTGACTACTTGTGCCCAACATGTACATAAGATGATTATATGGCACTTAATAATATAATCTTTGTTAAAATTCTGATCCATTTTCTAAATTTCATAAGGTATGCCCCTTTGTTTGCCAAGTCTTTTGTGCTGTCCACATAGAGGCCTTGTCCATAAAATGGCCGCTGATGGAGGGTCATGTGACCAGGCAAATCACCTCCATGTGATGTGTCCTCCATTCAAACACACTGCACCTGCACTGAACTCTCAACAGAGCAAGTGCAGATGGCAGGTGTGGTGTATCTGAATAGAGGAGACATCACATGCAGGTGATTTGCTTGGTCACATGACCCTCCATCAGCGGCCATTTTATGGACAAGACCTCTGTGTGGCCAAGACAAAAGACTTGGCAAACAATGGGGCATACCTTATGAAATATATAAAATGGTGCAGAATTTTATATTAGTAAGTGTCATATAATCATCTTACAGACACATTGGTCAACAGTAACCAGAAAGTGACCAACTCCTTTAAAGGGATTCTGTCACCTGGATTTTGCCTATAGAGCTGCGGACATGCGCTGTTAGATCGCCGCTAGCACGTCCGCAATATACATTCCCCATAGCTGAGAGTGCTTTAATTTAGGCAAAAAAACTATTTTATATATATGTAAATGAGGCAAGTAAGGAGCCCAAGGGGCTGTTACTAAAGTTTCTGGAGCCGAGCCACCCCACTGTGAAGGAGCCCAGCACCGCCCGCATCCTCCGAATCTCCTCCTTGCTCCCGGACGTCACAAAGTTAGAGCGCTATAATATAATGGTGCTTCATAGTAGTTGTGATATAACAAATAAATCTATCATGAACCCAAAGGATCGCCACACCACCTTCCCAGCTTCCCAGGAGGAAGCTGGGGAAACGTACATCGGGTGGCTCTGCTCTCCTACTCTGGGTCTGTACTCTACCATGCTCTTGGATATGACATTGATTGTATATGCAACCCTTTGTATATGTATGGCATAGCGCTTTAGATGGTTTTGATTGCATATATAGTCTTTAATGGTCCCACGATATGTTGAAACTGCTCCAATTAACTTACCATTCATACTATTAATTGCCCACCTGGAACATGGTTATAGGTGGTGTGGCGATCCTTTGGGTTCATGATAGATTTATTTGTTGTTTGGAGCATATCACAACTACTGTTGAGCACCATTATATTATGTGGCTGAAAGAGCAAGGAGGTGGAGGGCTGTACTTTCAGTCTAGGTGGGAGGGCTGATTATATTGGGAGTCCATATTGTATATTTTTGTAATGATTTTATCTCTATTTTTGTCTATGAAGTAATAAAGAATGTATTTATACTTTATGTGTGGCTTTACATTTTTGGAGGGTCATATATTGTTCCCACACAGTGGTTTATACTGTTATAGTGGTTGGTTGTCTTTACGCAGAGGAGGAGGCTAAATGGAAAGACAGCCGCGCACGGTGTGACTGACGGTGCATCCACCTATTGTTCTTCTGATAAGTGAGGCTCCAAGAGATTCATGGCACAAATTCAATATTAATTCTGTGGATACTACCTACATTTTATACAAGTCTATAGTCCATATTCAGTAAAGCAGAGAACCAATACAATTTTTTTTATTGTAATTTGCCATTGAGCATCAAGTACACTTGAACTGGTTATTCTCATAAACCACTGTAAGAATTGTACTCAACTTTTGTCACATGAGGGTTAACTGGAAGCTTTAGGAGGAAGTGACTTCAACAAACCACAAATTTGCATAATACGAGTAAAATGCGCTTATTTACATCCCGTAAAAATGAGACATAAAGGAAGCATATGAGAGCTGGGTACAGTAATAGCATACACATTGTTCTCCCATACTAAACACAGTCTGTTTTATATTTTAGAACAATCATGATGGGTCTTGAATGGTATTAAGGTTTCATCAGGTTCACAGTCAAGCACAATACTAATGATCACACTTTTTAATCAAGCTTTTCTCTAGAAAATATTTTATAGCTAAGTTCAAGATATGTTGTCTTAATAAATGTGTGATTCTACAAATTACAACAACTTCAAAGACAACCGAGGCCATCATCATGGTCCAGGGTTCTGCATGTGTATGACTAACAGAGTTACAGCAAACTCTAGTAACATTTCTGCTACAAAGGGAACTTTAAATATTGAAATGAGCCTGTAGAGCATTGTGAGTCATATTATTAACTCTTCTTGCTCATAAATGTCTGGCACATGTGTCTGTCTTCTCTACCTTTTACGGTGACTTTGTGTGGGTTTTTAAGGAGCCTATTAGAGAATACCATAGACAACATGGTGATTTTATAGTGAACATAAATCTCTGACCTAAATAATGTAAAAATAATATGTAATATTGATGTTACATATTGATGGTAAATTAAATGGTGCCATTAAAAAGTACAACTTGTCTTATGCGCTTTACCGACCAGCGAAGGGAATAGCACCTTGCCGCAAGTTCAAAGCAGATTAGGGGGCCGGCATTGGTCCTATTGACTAATGACCGACCAAAGCCTTGTGCACAGGTGTAGGGCAGGATCATGACCTATGGGGAGTGGACACTTGGCGCCCTGGGATTTGTTAGCAGGCACATAAAAGGTGGCCTCCCAGGTCGGTCAGTGCCCACTGTTATCCTTCCTTACCCAGGTGCAGGTCAGTACTGCTAGCTACTGACTGAAGATTGCTGGGACTCCGTCAGTTCCAGTGGGACCCAGGACTTTCCGTGACGCATCCGTTTACCTGACAAATTTCACAGAGACTTATGCACGGATCGGGACTACTCCTGGCTTTCCTTCGTTTTGTGTTTGCCTGATATTTGCCCAGTGAAGTTTACCTGGACTTTGTTTATTTTGTTAATAAACCCCTTTGACTTCATCCTCACTGGTCCGTTTCGTTGGTGCCTTGAATTACAGAATCACAGAAAAAATGCACCAAACGGATATGCCAATGACTATACTGGCTAGTCATAAATGCAGATATTAAAAGCTGAGACTTTCGCCAATATATTCCTGTCAGGAAAATATCGGAGCCCTTCATGAACCACGTCACGGTCACTCAGCATGGCAAAGGGTCCTACCACTACGCTAACTATGGTGTGAACAAGGTCTGAAGGTGATGTAATCCAGCTCACAGCCAAGCTTCCACACAAACGCCTAGCAGGACAACTAGTGCAATGTGAACAAAGCCAGACTGTGAGCCACACCCATATCAGACCATGTGATGGAGGTTACCAGATGCAAGAGAGTGTTTGAATGCCAGGTAAAAGGCACATACACTACATATAAAACAAGACAAAAACACAGAAATATAGTGGCAATACTGGAGGAGCTGCTCAACCCCTAACACTGTAGCGTGTTTTTCACTGGGGGAGCAGCCCCACCGCATGTGGACCGCAGCAAACGACTATCCCCAGCAAAAAATGCATACGGTGGAGGAGGTCGGCGCGGTCCACATGCACCACAATGGCATCCTACACAAAACGGAGCATTGTGCGGATGTAAATACAATCATATAAAATCACAGAAAAAATGCACCAAACGGATATGCCACTGACTATACTGGCTAGTCATACAAGCAGATATTAAAAGCTGAGACTTTCGCCAATATATTCAGTTTGGTGCATTTTTTCTGTGATTTATATGATTGTATTTACATCCGCACAATGCTCCGTTTTGTGTAGGATGCCCTTGTGGTGCATGTGGACCGCGCCGACATCCTCCACCGTATGCATTTTTTGCTGGGGATAGTCGTTTGCTGCGGTCCACATGCGGTGGGGCTGCTCCCCCAATGAAAAACACGCTACAGTGTTAGGGGTTGAGCAGCTCCTCCAGTATTGCCACTATATTTCTGTGTTTTTGCCTTGAATTACAGACCCGAATCGAATTGCCCAGTTAATTTGAATATGATTCAAATTTTAAGAAATTTGCTTATCACTATTCAGTTAGTGGTGCTATATGGAAAGATATGGACTCATGGTGTCATTAGCGGCAGACACGTGACCTTAGGGTCCTTGTACATGGCAGATAAACTGCCCTAATGAGTGCCAATCGACGTTTCAGTGAGTAGATCAGTACTCATTTAGTGTCATTTTGATCTCATACAGGTAACAGCACATCCCCTGTTTACACAAGGGTACAGTACATTCTGCCGATGTTAGGTCTGCGTATAAGACGCGATCAATGACAAATAAGCATTTTATGGCTTGATGTTCCATCACTGGACATATTCACACTGAGTAATAAGCAGGAATGAGCGTTCATGACAATGATCCTTCAGGGGATCATTGCCCCATGTAAATGGCTTCTTAGGGGCATAAATGGCCAGGTTTTACAAAAATAGGCTTGGCTGTGTGCAAAGTGATAGTGTGTATAGTCAGGCAAAGGTAAGGCTACTTTCACACTAGCGGCACGTACCTCCGGCAGGCTGTTCTGTCGGGTGAACAGCCTGTCGGATCCGTCCTGCCACTAGTGACCGTGTGCCCCCGGACTGCCGCTCCGTCCCTATTGACTATAATGGGGGCGGGTGGAGTTCCGGTGGAGGCACGGCAGCACACGGCGAGAAGCTGGCGGAATAAATGTCGGACATGTCGTAGTTTTATTCTGGCAGCCTTTTGCCGCGCGCTGCCGTGCCTCCGCTGGAACTCCGCCCCTGCCCCCGTTATAGTTGATGGGGACAGAGCGGCAGTCCGGGGGCACACAGTCACTAGCAGCAGGACGGACCCGATGGAACAGCCTGCCGGAGGTCCGTGCCGCTAGTGTGAAAGTAGCCTAAAGCTAAGGTGATGAAATAAGGCACCTAATTACATTAGCACAGGGCCAGACTGGCCACAGACTGTACAGGGAAATTTCTCTGTGGGCCGATGCCAAGAGGGCCATCTAAGCTGCCATTGTGGGTAACAATCTGATGCTCTCAGCAATAATTAAAGGGGTTATCCAAGACTAAAAAATGCCCCCCATACACCCGGGCCCCTCACACTATTTCTACTTACCTGGCTCCCCGCTCCCTGTGCCGCTCCTGGTCCCTGCACGGCTGCTGCTGCTTCTCCCCGTGCAGCCAATGGCAGGCGGTGACGGGGACGAGCCTCCCTAGTATTACAGGTGACGCTAGGGAGGCTAGTCCCCATCACCGCCAGCCATTGGCTGCTCCCCTCCGACACCGGATGTTTTCATTTGCGCACAGGGAGAAGCAGCAGCAGCGGTGCAGGGACCAGGAGCTGAGTGGGGAGCCAGGTAAGTAGATTCAGTGTGAGGGGCCGGGCATATGGGGGGCGTATTTTAGTCTTGGATAGCCCGTTTAATGCTGGAGCATCAGGTACTTATGTTCTCCTCAATTCCACTTTATTTTGTGCATTACTAAGGTATTGCTGGCCCCACCTCCTGACAATTTGGACCCTCCTTCAACATTGGGGCCGCTTCTTTTTCAGGGCCAAATTAAGTTCACTCCGCCCATGGCTAGAAAGGAAATCCATGAGACTATAGCTAAAGTAACAAGCAGGGGAAGGACTAGATCAAAAGATGTGGCGAGACCGAAAGCGAGAATAAAGTCACTAGCCTGTGTATGCATGGAATATTAAAGAAGTTTTCTGAGATTTTTTTTTTACTGATGACCTGATGAATCAGGATAGGTTATCAGCATCTGATCGGTGAGGGTCCGATGCCTGCGAACCGTGCCGATCGGCTGCTTACCAAGCACAGCACTGTACATAGCAAAGCGGCTTGATATCACGCTCAGCCCCAGTCACTTCTATGGGGGCTGAGCTGCGCGTGGGCCACGTGACACATGAACTGGCCTAGGCTACGTGACACATGTTACTGGCCTAGGAAACGCAGAGAGAAGGCCTCGGCGCTCACAGGAACCCCACCGATCAGATACTGATGAACTATCCTGAGGATAGGTCATCAGTATAAAATTCTCAGAAAACCCCTTTAAGCCTAGACAGTGAATGAAAGTGGAATCAAGATATATTCACACATAGCAGATTTGTTGCAGAAATGTCTACAACTGTTGCATTCATCTGAGTTTGCAGAAAACCATGTGCTTCCTGCAAAAATTAATCCAATTCTGATAAATGGAAAAAATTCAGGCAAAGAAATCCAAAAGCCTCACAGTTCTGGCCATCTGCGATGTTTGTGTTGCCCTCAGAACTGGTTGCCATAAAGACTGACTGTGTTTTGCACTTTGAAATCGAATACTTGCCACCTCACCTCCTGCCCTTTCCCATAGAAAGAGGCTAGCTAACACAGGCACAGGTCCTGTTAGACTTGTGCGGCTGGTGTGAAACTACAGATCTGTGAAGTTGGCATCTAAATGCAACATTTTCCTTTGGCGCCTTAGACTCCAGGAGGAAGCGGTGCTTTGTGTTACATCCTGGACAAATGTTTATCTACCGTGTCATTATACTTTATGCTTTCTTACCTTTAATACCTTTCTCTGCATGAAGATATTTTAACAAACTGAGGAATGTCTTATATATGACAGACAAAACTCTGGGAATGTAGAGATGATAGTTACGAGCTGGGAAGGCAAAGGGCACACTTTATCTCGCCAGTATGACAGGGCAAACAAAAGTTGCACATTTTTGCACAAGTTGGGAGTTTTGCACCGCTCATGCCACTTTAGAACAAGGCGCTCTTTAAATTTCTATAGTAAGTATTCAATAGAGCATTGTTCAGACCCTTAAATGTTGATGGCCTATCAACAGGATAGACCATCAGTATCAGATTGGCGAGGGACTGACTTAGCACCCCCAATTAGCTGTTTACAGGGGCTTGTGTGAACCCTGCGGCCTCTTCATTTCTAGATCGGTTTGTCTACCAGCATGCCGTCTACTTAGTAGGGGTGGTGTAGCTGGTGCCAGGTGTTGCAGTGCTTGCATGAGCCCTGTGGACCCTTTAAACAGCTGATCGGCGAGGATGCCGAGAGTCGCATGAACTCAATGGCAGTGCCCGCACAATCAACTGAACATAATGCTATGTCACGGTGCCTAAGGTCCTTGACATACCATGGAGTCAAAGGATTAAAACTTTTTTATGTAACACTTGTGGAAAGTTTTATCTGCACATAATGGCTCTGTAAAATAAGATCACCGCTTCTCTTCTTCTGCCAAGAAAGTGAACTCATTAAGGTGGCCATAAATATAAGATAATAAATGACTCAGTAAGGTTATCGTGAGGTCACCGACCAACTATCGGTAATCTGTTAAACATTTTGATCTACCGAGTTGGATTTTTTTCAGCTGAAGTTCAGGGTGGGATCGACCAGGTCCTTTCTCCATACCACTAGTAATCCTTGAGTGTGTATGGTTGTCAATGTTTGTCGTGCTATAGTACAGTATAATGACCAGTCACATAGTCGGAAAGGTCTCCTCCTTCTGTGTAGATATATGCTTCAGTAATGACAGCCTGGTAGCATGTATACATTTAAATGGTTTTCCATAACTGGGAAAAGTTAAGTCAAAGGCAGATACTCACCCAAGAAATATTCTCTGGATCTCATGTACCACTATAGCAGCCCCTTTACAGCTCTGTAAAAAACAGCCATAATTCAGCCATGTACATTAGCCCCATGGGTCCATGCTCACAGCATTTCATGCCACAGGGTTGCAGACACCATGTGTACTGCCACCATAAAGAACTGCATTTTAACTAAATACTTGTGTAACACAGCATATGATAATTTCCTTTTCTCACTGAATCTGTAGGAAAAACTACTACTAGCTGTAACAGGCAGACTGGGATACAGTATAAGCCTATATCATAAGTTCCCAATAGGGCAGTTTGTAAGAGGTCTACATGGCTTCAGCTAAACATGAAATGATAATTACATACATAGAGTTATAATTACATGCATGCAGGGGAGCACCCAGGAATTAGGTCTAGGGGGAGTCCGAAAGGCAAAAGATTTGTCACGTGTAGTGGGCTGCACCAATTCTTTTGCCCGCCCATTTTTCAAAGCCCCCTTCATATTTAAAAATGCGGCGTGCATAGCGTGCTGCGCAAATTCTTTTGCCTGGCCATTTCTAAAAGCCCTGTAGGAGTAGAAAAATGCGGCGCGCGCAAAAGTTTTAGCCCCGCCCGATAATAAAAAGCCCCTCCTACATATAATAGGCCACTCCCAACAAACACTGTACAGCTGAAATTCTATTGTTTAGGCCTGTCTCTACACATCATACGGAGAGGGGAGGACCTGTCCTGGCTGCATTGCCTGCTTCACATTATACAATAAACAACAGCAGGCTACAGCCAGGAAGCTCCTCCACTCTCCTCCCTCCCCAGATCCTGCTCAAGGCCTGTGGTTCCCCGATCTGCCACCCGCCCATGGCCTGCTGCCCACCTTGGCCGTCCTCACCCAGCTCTGAATCCTCCTACTGCAAATGGCAGGGGGAGGAAGCCGGAGCATCTCCTCTCCTACATAGCACCCCATACCTCTTACATCCAGTGATGTCACCTTTGTTGTAGACGTTCTCTTTCTTCATCTTCTCTATTCAGACCAGACCTCCATGATGATTTTTCAGCCATCCCCCGTCTCTGCAGAGATTGACAAACAGACATTAGTTTCCCACATTTCCATCATCTTCACATCTTCTGAACACCCTTTGCCGCCACCGCCAATACTATACTGCAGAAACAGTCCCCCTGGAAATACTACTTACACAGATAGTGCCCCCTTCAACAATTATTGGCACACAGTGCTCTAAAAAATAACTGCATCCAGACACTAATAGTATAAAGATAATGCCCCCCAATAATTCTGCCAGAGCACACTTAGTAGTAATAATGCCCCTATAGTGCCCATACTAGTAATCATGTTCCTCATAGCCCCCCAGTAGTAGTGAATCTCCCCATAATACCCCCTAGTAGTAATAATTCGCCTTAAAATATGACAGTACATGAAATACCCCCGCTTAGTGCCCGCAGTTGAGCTAATGTCCCTATAATGTATGCCACTATAAAATACCCCAATATAATGCCCCAGTAAATGCCCTCATAGTGCTCCTCTCCCTTTTCCCCATAGTGTCCCCCATAATATGCCAGTAAGAAAATGCCCCTTCTTAGTGCCCCCAGCAGATGCCCCTATAGTGCTCCTCTCCCCCATAATGTGCCAGTAAAAAAATGCCCCTTCTTAGTGCCACCAGATGCCCCAATAGTGCTCCACTCCCCCATAGTGCCTCCAAATAATGCCCCATAGTGCCGCTCGCCCCTATAGTGCCTCCTATAATGTGCCAGTAAAAAATGCCCCTTAGTGCCACCAGATGCCATAGTGTCCCCCATAATGTGCCAATAAAAAAGGCCCCTTTAGAGCCCCCACTTCACCATAGTGCCCCCAAATAATGCCCCTATAGTGCCACCAGTTGCCCCATAGTGCTGCTCTCCCCTATAGTGCCCCCCATAATGTGCCAATAAAAAAAAAAGCCCCTTAGGAGCCCCCAGATGCCCCCATAGTGCTCCTCTCCTCCATGGTGCCCCCTCCATACTGTGCCAGTAAGAAATGCCTCCATAGTGCCCCCCCAAAATGGGCAAGAAATAAATGCCCCCAGAGTGCCACCCCCAAGAAAAGGGGGCTGTAAGAAATGCCAGATGCCCCCCCATAAAAAGAAAATAAAAAAAATAAACACTAATACTTACCTCCATCAGCAGTGATGCGATGCAGGCCTCTTCCGGCCTGTGTCCCCCGCTGTGTGCTGCCCGGCTCAAGCGGTGGGATGATGATGATGTCATCGCGCCGCCTGAGCCGGTCTCTGATAGGCCGCAGGCATTAGTGCCTGCGGCCTATCAGAAGAACAGGGAAGGGAGACGCCTCTCCCTTCCCTGCCCCGCTGCAGCACAGGCATCTGTATCGCTGTCCTGAGGATGGCGATACAAATTAATATGGAGATGAGCACTTCCACAATGGAAGCGCTCATCTCCTACTGCCTTCCCACAGCCCTGAGGGATAAAAAAATAAATAAATTGACCCACTGGACAACCCCTGTCGGTGCTCCACTGCATGCATGTATCTATTAGAGTCAGTTTAGAAGGGGTGGAATTGTTGCAGATTTTCAGTGTGGATGAGATATTGAAAACCCCTTCCACGCATAGCAGATAAAATCTGTGCAGATTTTAAGATCTGCAGAATGCTCATTATGTGTTGAGGCAGGTTTGCACAGTAAACTAAAAAGTTTAGGTTTTTTGACTAAGTTGTCCAGGACAAAAAAAAAAAAAGACATAAAAGAAGTTTGGCAGTCCTGGGAGGTGCATGGCACCAGGATTCAAAGAACACCGATCAAAGAGAGAATCTGAGTGACGGAAGCAGCGTGAAAATGGTAAGGTGGAGAAAATCAAGAGGAGACATCACAAGACCAAGTGAAAGTCAGAAGGCAGCTGCTAGACAAACAGAGCTGATCCTGTGCACAAATGTACTAATCTGAAGTTAAAAAAAATTACACTTTGTGAACTTAAAGAGGACCTTTCATGGGTTTGTAGTAAGTGAGATAAATATCTGTACCTGCGGGGTACCCTCCGCTGATGCTGCCACCCTGCCAGAGCGTCACAGCCAGGGAGAAAAAGCCTCCCTGGCTGTGACACTCTGCGCTGCGATTGGACAGCGCTACAGCCAGGGGAGAAGGAGAAGCCCACAGAGAAAGACTGCGTCTCCTCCCCATTGCGCCGATGCTCAGTATTAGCATACTGAGCGCAAAATCTGCGGTGGGCCATAACGGGGCGCAGAAGCGCTATTTAAAAAAAAAACAGGCATGGTGGCAACATCAGCGGGGTACAGATATTTATCTCATTTACTACAAACCCCATGAAAGGTCCTATTTAAGGAAGAAACAGGACACATGAATATTTATTACATTTATAGCTTAAAGGGGTTTTCTGGGATTTTCATATTAATGTCCTAATCTCAGCATAGGTCCTCAATATGAGATCGGCAGTCTACTCCCGGCACCGATCAGCTGTATGAAGAGGCAGTGGAGCTAAGTGAGCGCTTAGGCCTCTTCCTAGGCCATGTGACATTCATCAGCCACATGACCTAGGTGCAGCTCAGTCCCATCAAAGTGAATGGGCTTGAGCTGCAATACCAAGTACAGTTGCAATCAAATGGACAGCACTGTGTTTGATAAGCTGCAAGGAGGCTGCATAGATCACCAAAGGTCCAGTGAGATCCGTGTTGGACCCCCGCTGATCTGATATTGATGACCTATCCTAAGGATAGGCCATTAATATGAAAATCGTGGAAAACCCCTTTAAAACCATTCGAACAAGAAAAAAAAAGTGAAAGTAGCCAGAGTCCTATCATACTTACTATATTATAAAGTTTTATCTGATGCCATATTAAAGAATTTTCCAAAATCTAGATATTCATGACCTATCCCTTAGGATAGCTTATCAGAAGCAGATTGATTGAGCTCCAACATACAGCATCTCTGCCGCATAATGGTCCTTTTAAATAGACCAACAATCTGACCTATTATTGGGTATGAGTATTTGTAGAAACGTTTGTTCCCGACAATAGGCCAGTGTAAAAAGTGCTAGCGATCACCAGATGAATAAGAAAACATTCATTCATCGGGTAAGTGGTTTTTCTTGGCCAGGGCTGCAGCATCAATTAGGCGAAGTGAGGCAATCGCCTCAAGTGGCGCGGCTCTGGAGATAAGTGGGGGGCGCTGGTGGCAGCAGGGCAGTCGGAGATGAGCGCTTCCTCTATATTCATCTGTATCGCCATCCTCAGGACAGCAATATGGATGGATGGATGCTGCGGAGGGGCAGGGGAGAGGCGTCTCCTTTCCCCGTTCCTCTGATAGACTGCAGGCCTAGTGCCTGTAGCCTATCAGAGGCCGGTGCTGGTGACATGATGACATCATTCTGCCACCTGAGCCGTACAGTGCGGGACACAGGCCGGAAGAGGCCTGCATTGCATTGCTGCCAGCTGCACGGAGGTAAGTATATGTTTATTGTTTTTATTTGGCACAATGCAGGAGAGGAGCACTATGGGGGCATCTAGGGGCACTAAGAAGGGGCATTTTTTACTGGCCCATTATGGGGGGCACTATGGGGGAAGGGAGGACTATGGGAGCATCTACTGAGGGCCCAAAGAAGGGGTATTTTATATGGGTCACACTATGGGGAAGGGGGAGAGGAACACTATGGGGGCACTAAGAAGGGGTATTTTATATGAGGGGCACTATGGAGAAGGGGGAGAGGAACACCATGGGGGCATCTACTGGGGGCCCTAAGAAGGGGTATTTTATACTGGCACATTATGGGGGAACTATGGGGAAGGGGGGAGAGGAGCACTATGGGGGCATCTACTGGGGGCCACTAAGAAGGAGTATTTTATACTGGCAAATTATCAGGGACACCGAGGGCAACTACTGGGGCACTATATAGGGGCATTTTATACTAGCACATTATGGGGGCACTAGGGGGAAGCAGGGAGAGGAGCACTATGGGGGCATCTACTGGGGGCACTAAGAAGGATTATTTTATACTGGCAAATTATCAGGGACACCGAGGTCAACTACTGGGGCACTATATAGGGGTATTTTATACTGAACATTATAGGGGCCACTATGAGGAAGGGGGAGAGGAACACTGTGGCGAAACCAACCTCGCCACTGGGTTTTGGAGAGGCCTGTTTATCAGCCTCTTGCCTCAGGATTATGGCCCATACTAACTTTAAAGGAGCAGACAGACACAGCTTAAATCTGTCTTTGCAATTGTATTTTGTTATGTGAGGGTACCCAGATAGCTAATTGTATTGCATTTGTGTATTCTGAGTGCCATTCACCTAATGATATGCACTCAGACTTGAGCTATCTGGGAATATGTTAAATGTCTGTGTTTGCTGTGGGGGTGTGACATTGTGTGTTTGGGTGGTGATTTCTGTCCGGTTGTCCCCACATGTGTATTGGCGATTCCCTTTGTCTTGAGAGATAATTGGATTACTCCTCGGGTGTCTCCAGGGCAGAGAGGAGGAAACCATGATGCATTGTGGGGATGTGTTGTGTCTGTGTATCCTGAGTTGCTGCATATCTGTCCTGTGTCGCAGTCTTCCTTCTGGTCCACTAGGGGCGTGTCCACCAGATGGGGACCTGCATAAATACGGGCGGCTAGACCTTAATAAATAAGTTCCTGTTTTATACCTTCATGAAGTCTTGGCTCATGTTTGGGGGATGGAATAACTACACTCTTGGGGATTGCTATATCACAATACTCCCCTGAGTATAAGCTCTTGTAAGAGCTTGCTCCTGGTTCCTGTCTCTGGATTTAGGAGAGGTTCACCCACTGGAGCCTGGAGCCTTGTCGTAGGTCCAGGGTGGGTAGGAGACGGCGAGACCTCCACCAAGCTTCGGCGGTTCGTGGGGTTTGCAGTGCTGACGGTGTCAAGTGGAGTGCTTGGAGTCCTCTGGAAGCACTAGGAGCAACTATCAACGGAGGTACCCGGTCGGGGTGCTAGGCGTTCTGTTACATTGGTGGCAGGCAGTGTGATGGCGTCCTAGTGTGAGGAGAAGCAGCTCAGAGACACCGTTCGTGAATCTACTAAATTGAGGGCAACGCTAGTATCCGTACAGCGCCCCTGGCTACAGCAGGATGGAATCGGCTAGTCTTCGGACAGCGTTCTATGACGAGGAGGAGGAGGCAGCCGCGGACTACAGGGATGCAGACAGAAAGGAAGTCTGGTATGATGCCCTGGAAAATGCCCAGCGGCGGCGAGGTGAGAGTCTCCCCAGTGAGGAGCAGCAGTTGCGAATGCGAGTGGCCCTGCGAATGCCCCTTCTGGGAGAGAAGCCCCTGGATAAGTGGGTGACAGAACTGGAGAGCCTGGTATGGAAGGAGCGTTGGCTAGACAACGCCTACCAGGCGCTCTGGTGGGAGGTGATTCGGCACTCCCTCTGGATGGCTGAGCACGACAGACCCGAGGGTGGGGATTATGATGGCCCTCGCCTGTTGTTTGAGGCCTTCGCAGAACCGGAGTTTGGAGATGCTGGAGAGTCCCGGTTCTGGGATATCTTTGACCACAGGGAGGCTATGCATGATTGGGCTACAGCGAGAGAGGTGAGACAAGACCTGGCATCTCTAGTGTCAAAGGAGTGGGAGCTGGAGCAGGATTACCAATACCTCTTCAGCTCAATTCGGCCCCAATATACACTGCCAGAGAGCTGGGTGGCAGTCCCAGACCTACAACCCTACAGCTGGGAAGACCCGACTGAAGTATCCCCTGCTTCAATACCAGCTACAGAGGTAGGGGACCTCATAGACTGGTCCTGGGGGGAAACCCATATGGCAGGTGGAGATGGGACCGAGATCTCTCCACCGGCTCTACAGGGATGCGTGGCAGTCGGCCCAGATCCCCAACGGCAGTCGGAGTTTCAGGGAGTAGGGACAGTTGGTCCTGCTCCCCAGCGGCAGTATGTTTTACAGGGAGAGGAGAGCATCGTCTCAATTCCCCAGCGGCAGTGTACCTTGCAGGGAGAGGAGACAACCGGTCTCTCTCCCCAACCACAGGGGGACAGCACCCCTAACTCCAATGGTGCAGATGGGACCACAGTCTCTGCACCAGACCTACCGGGATGCTGGCCGGCCGGTACAGAGTCCCCACCAACCCCGCAGGAATGCCAGGAGGAGGTAAGCGATCCCTCCTCTCCACAGCTGATCCGCGACAAGGTCCTGGGGGTAGGATTCCTTGAACCCATCCCAGCGGAAGAGCTGGCATCTGAGCAAAACACAGTTGGCCTAGGCCCTCCCCTATCCTCTTCTCCAGAGCCGGACTTCCCACTGGCTACCCCAGCGGAAGAGCTGGCATCTGGGCAGAGCGCAGTCGGCTTCTGCCCACCAAGTACCTACAGCTCCAAGCTAGAGAACCACAAAGAAGCAAGGAGTCGCAGATGCCCACTCAACAGCTGGGGACATACAAAACAGAGCCAGGCCCCAAAATTCAACAGTTCCAGTATTGGGTTGTGGGTGGACTGCCAGACTAACTCAGGTACTGACCGTGAGGTCAGGTATCTGGTTAGTCTTCCCTGGGAGGAGGAGATGTGTGGCGAAACCAACCTCGCCACTGGGTTTTGGAGAGGCCTGTTTATCAACCTCTTGCCTCAGGATTATGGCCCATACTAACTTTAAAGGAGCAGACAGACACAGCTTAAATCTGTCTTTGCAATTGTATTTTGTTATGTGAGGGTACCCAGATAGCTAATTGTATTGTATTTGTGTATTCTGAGTGCCATTCACCTAATGATATGCACTCAGACTTGAGCTATCGGGGAATATGTTAAATGTCTGTGTTTGCTGTGGGGGTGTGACATTGTGTGTTTGGGTGGTGATTTCTGTCCGGTTGTCCCCACATGTGTATTGGTGATTCCCTTTGTCTTGAGAGATAATTGGATTACTCCTCAGGTGTCTCCAGGGCAGAGAGGAGGAAACCATGATGCATTGTGGGGATGTGTTGTGTCTGTGTATCCTGAGTTGCTGCATATCTGTCCTGTGTCGCAGTCTTCCTTCTGGTCCACTAGGGGCGTGTCCACCAGATGGGGACCTTCATAAATACAGGCGGGTAGCCCTTAATAAATGAATTCCTGTTTTATACCTTCATGAAGTCTTGGCTCATGTTTGGGGGATGGAATAACTACACTCTTGGGGATTGCTATATCACAATACTCCCCTGAGTATAAGCTTTTGTAAGAGCTTGCTCCTGGTTCCTGTCTCTGGATTTGTCGTAGGTCCAGGGTGGGTAGGAGACGGCGAGACCTCCACCAAGCTTCGGCGGTTCGTGGGGTCTGCATTGCTGACGGTGTCAAGTGGAGTGCTTGGACTCCTCTGGAAGCACTAGGAGCAACTATCAACGGAGGTACCCGGTCGGGGTGCTAGGCGTTCCGTTACAAACACTATAGGGGTATTTACTGGGGGCACTGTATAGGGGAATTTTATACTGGCATATTATGGGGGCACTATAGGGAAGGGGGGAGAGGAGCAATATGGGGATATTTACTAGGGGCACTATATAGTGGCATTTTATACTGGCACATTATGGGGGCACTAGGGGGAAGAAGGGAGAGGAGCACTATGGGGGCATTTACTGGGAGCATTATATAGCGATATTTTATACTGGCACACATAATGTGGGCACTATAGTTACATTAGCCCAACTGGGGGCACTAAGAGGGGGTATTTTTTTGTACTGGCACACATAACAGGGGCATTTTTGTACTAATGCACATTATTAGGGGACATTTTTTGCACTGGCCCAGATAAGGGGCATTTTTTTCTACTGGTGCTTATTTTAAGGGGACATGTTTCTACTGTCACATTATAAAGGGAAATTATTACTACTTGGGGCATTATGGTGGGCTTTATCACTACTGGGGGACTATGGGGAACATGATTACTAGTATGGGCACTATGGAAGCATTATTACTTCTGGGGCACAGTGGGGACATGTTGGTGGCCCTGTAGAAGCACTATTACTACCAGGCGTGCTCTGGCAGAGATTATTACTATTGCTGACTTTGAGGAGCACCATTACTGTGGGTGCACTCTGGCACAGTATCAGCTTAGCTCATTTTCGGGGGACATAATGTTTACACTATTAGTGTCAGGGACAGTATTTGCTGGGCGCAGTTATTTTAGGACACTGCATGCCAATAATTATTGAAGGGCACTATCTGCATGGTACTAGTATTATCAGGGGGTTTATCTGTCTCTCCAGTAACATATCGGGGAGCACAGCATTGGGGGTGGTAGGATGATTTGTCCAGCAGGTGGAAGGATGTTGAAAAAGTAGGAAACTAAGATGTCTTTTTGTCAAACTGCAGAGAAGAGAGATGAGTGAAAAATCATCATGGTGGTCTGGTCTGAATGAAGAAGATAGAGGAGAGAGAGAGAGAAAGTCTACATCAGAGGAGACATCACTGGATGTAAGAGGTATGGGGAGCTGTATTAGGCCTCATGCACACGGCCGTGTTCCGTGGTAACACGGCCTGGATTCCTGCTGAGAGCAGGAGCGCACGGCGTCATTGGTTGCTATGACGCCGTGCGCTTCATGCCGCCGCTGCACTACAGTAATACACTATACGAGTGTATTACTGTACTGCAGCAGCGGCATGAAGCGCACGGCGTCATAGCAACCAATGACGCCGTGCGCTCCTGCTCTCAACAGGAATCCAGGCCGTGTTACCACAGACCGCTCTCGGCCGCGGAACACGGCCGTGTGCATGAGGCCTCACCCTGTATGTTTTGTAGTGATGTATGTAATGTTAGGAAGGAAGGGTTTAGGTTAAGAATTTGGTATAGAGATTCAGGGAGGGGAAGGGGAGGGGGGGTGCTACTTCAATTTTCGCCTTAAACAGCAGAAAGGCTAGATGCACCCCTGCTCTTGGCCGGCACCTAAAATGATTGTTTCTGTGCTGAAGATCGTCCTCATTGTCCTGTGTACACAGGGATCTGCTGCCCAGAAACAACAGCTATTGCTTGTCTCTATACAGAGGAGGCGATTCCTGCATCTAAGCAAGCGCAGCCCTCACCTCCCTGACGATCAGGCAATTATTAGGAACTAGTGAGGAGTAAATCAATTCAGAGAGATTCCCCTTCCTCCTTGATTGGATAAGCCCCCCAGAGCGCCTAGCTTGGGGGAGTCATGGGGGCACATACACATATAGGGTTAAGTTCTATTTTGTGGGGTTTTGGTGTCTTTTCTTCTCCCCCCCCCCCCCCTTTTTTAATTTCTTCAGGTAATTCTACCTCTGAAGAATCTTACCTGAAACCGGTTTGTGCTGGTTTAAAGCGGTCCTAAGGAAGAATACAGGACTGGCATTGAGGTTCCAGTTTGAAGATAGTGACCTACGCCCGCCCTCCCTCCCTTGAAATACATTTTTCCCTATTGTTATTGTCGCATGCTTTATTAGTGGGATTTATCACTCAGCTACAGCTGAGTGGATTGTGGTTTTTAATGGTTAATGAACTGATTTTTAATGGTTAATTATTTATTTATGCTAATTTATTGAGTAATGAATATTATGGTAATTTAATGGGTAACTCATAATAAAGCATTGCGGCCTTTTCATCCAACTTTGAGCTTGCTGTGTTTTATTTCTTAGTTAGGTTTTGGTTTATTGTGTGTAGTGTGCCTCCATGACAGGGTTGGACATCTCTCCTGGCACTGTCTATCTCGAGGCTGCGCAGTTGCTCCAAGTAGCAGCACAAGCGCAGAGGTTCTGCTGCTGCTAACTGAGTTTGCAAATGCCAACTGTGCATGCACCGCTACACTTCCAGATGTCCCCAGGTGAGCAGCCCATGCACAGATGCATGCAAGTGGATTCGCTCACCACGACTAGGAACATTTTGCTCATTCCCAATAATGGGCTGATAAATCAGCCCATGTAAAACGACATTAAAGGGTTCTCCGGTCTTTTAATATTGATGACCTATCCTCAGGATATGTCATCAATATCAGATCGGCGGGGGTCCAGCACCCGTCACTTCCACCATTAAGCTCTATGAGCGTGCCGTCATCATTCTCTCTTCCTGCTCATTGCTACTAGGTCTATGGTGAGCAGGAAGAGAGAAGTGAGACACGTCATCAATATTAAAAGCTCGGAGAACCCCTTTAAGTCATCAATATCTTGACAATGGAAGATGCCTATAAGCAGGCTATAGACATGTTAGCTGAATCTGCCAAAATTTCAGTGGTACCAGTCAACCATCTAAAGTGTACTGAGTCTCCTGAGTCCCACCAACAGCAGGGGGGGGGGGGGGGGAGGAAAAAGCCACCGTCAGAGGTGTGTGTCAGGGACCTACTCCCCTGTCCCTGTTGAGAGCACATGCAAACTTGGCACTGCTGAGCATGCACGTGTATGGAGTAATTAGAGAGATGGCTCATTCAGCCAACAGCTATCTAATGTGTATGACCAGCCTTAGGGCTCTTGCACTCATGATAAAAATTTCTATTGTTCTTGTGTGCCAACATTCCACTCCATATGTTCAGAGGATGAGACAACAGCCTTACTCTTGGAGAGGAAAGACATTGAGGTTCTGGTAAAGTTTATTGATAGCCAAGAGGATATTACTGATATTGTAATCAAGGCTTAGAGTGGAACATACAAAAGAACAGATCTAGAAGGAACTGAGTGATTTGAAGATGAAGGCATCAGCTAAGCTTCATCACACAAGGCATCAGAGAAAAGAATGAAGAAGTATTGTATTTGCATATCTATATATAAAAAGGACATGTGTGTGTGTATGTATGTGTATGTATATGTGTGCATGTATGTACACTGCTCAAAAAAATAAAGGGAACACCTAAACAACACAATGTAACTCCAAGTCAATCACACTTCTGTGAAATCAGTTTCACATGCTGTTGTGCAAATGGGATAGACAACAGGTGGAAATTATAGGCAATTAGCAAGACACCCCCAATAAAGGAGTGGTTCTGCAGGTGGTGACCCCAGACCACTTCTCAGTTCCTATGCTTCCTGGCTGATGTTTTGGTCACTTTTGAATGCTGGCGGTGCTTTCACTCTAGTGGTAGCATGAGACGGAGTCTACAACCCACACAAGTGGCTCAGGTAGTGCAGCTTATCCAGGATGGCACATCAATGCGAGCTGTGGCAAGAAGGTTTGCTGTGTCTGTCAGCGTAGTGTCCAGAGCATGGAGGCGCTACCAGGAGACAGGCCAGTACATCAGGAGACGTGGAGGAGGCCGTAGGAGGGCAACAACCCAGCAGCAGGACCGCTACCTCCGCCTTTGTGCAAGGAGGAACAGGAGGAGCACTGCCAGAGCCCTGCAAAATGACCTCCAGCAGGCCACAAATGTGCATGTGTCTGCTCAAACGGTCAGAAACAGACTCCATGAGGGTGATATGAGGGCCCGACGTCCACAGGTGGGGGTTGTGCTTACAGCCCAACACCGTGCAGGACGTTTGGCATTTTCCAGAGAACACCAAGATTGGCAAATTCGCCACTGGCGCCCTGTGCTCTTCACAGATGAAAGCAGGTTCACACTGAGCACATGTGACAGACGTGACAGAGTCTGGAGACACCGTGGAGAACGTTCTGCTGCCTGCAACATCCTCCAGCATGACCGGTTTGGCATTGGGTCAGTAATGGTGGGAGGTGGCATTTCTTTGGAGGGCCGCACAGCCCTCCATGTGACCGCCAGAGGTAGCCTGACTGCCATTAGGTACCGAGATGAGATCCTTAGACCACTTGTGAGACCATATGCTGGTGCGGTTGGCCTTGGGTTCCTCCTAATGCAAGACAATGCTAGACCTCATGTGGCTGGAGTGTGTCAGCAGTTCCTGCAAGACGAAGGCATTGATGCTATGGACTGGCCCGCCCGTTCCCCAGACCTGAATCCAATTGAGCACATCTGGGACATCATGTCTCGCCCTATCCACCAACGTCACGTTGCACCACAGACTGTCTAGGAGTTGGCAGATGCTTTAGTCCAGGTCTGGGAGGAGATCCCTCAGGAGACCGTCCGCCACCTCATCAGGAGCATGCACAGGCGTTGTAGGGAGGTCATACAGGCACGTGGAGGACACACACACTACTGAGCCTCATTTTGACTTGTTTTGAAGGACATTACATCAAAGTTGGATCAGCCTGTAGTGTGTTTTCCACTTTAATTTTGAGTGTGACTCCAAATCCAGACCTCCATGGGTTGAAAAATTTGATTTCCATTTTTTTATTTTTGTGTGATTTTGTTGTCAGCACATTCAACTATGTAAAGAACAAAGTATTTCAGAAGAATATTTAATTAACTCAGATCTAGGATGTGTTATTTTTGTGTTCCCTTTATTTTTTTGAGCAGTGTATGTATGCATGTATGTACAGTACAGACCAAAAGTTTGGACACACCTTCTCATTCAAAGAGTTTTCTTCATTTTCATGACTATGAAGGCATCAAAACTATGAATTAACACATGTGGAATTATATACATAACAAACAAGTGTGAAACAACTGAAAATATGTCATATTCTAGGTTCTTCAAAGTAGCCACCTTTTGCTTTGATTACTGCTTTGCACACTCTTGGCATTCTCTTGATGAGCTTCAAGAGGTAGTCCCCTGAAATGGTTTTCACTTCACAGGTGTGCCCTGTCAGGTTTAATAAGTGGGATTGGGACCATCAGTTGCGTTGAGGAGACGTCAGGTGGATACACAGCTGATAGTCCTACTGAATAGACTGTTAGAATTTGTATTATGGCAAGAAAAAAGCAGCTATAACAGTCTATTCAGTAGGACTATCAGCTGTGTATCCACCTGACTTCTCCTCAACGCAACTGATGGTCCCAACCCCATTTATAAGGCAAGAAATCCCACTTATTAAACCTGACAGGGCACACCTGTGAAGTGAAAACCATTTCAGGGGACTACCTCTTGAAGCTCATCAAGAGAATGCCACGAGTGTGCAAAGCAGTAATCAAAGCAAAAGGTGGCTACTTTGAAGAACCTAGAATATGACATATTTTCAGTTGTTTCACACTTGTTTGTTATGTATATAATTCCACATGTGTTAATTCATAGTTTTGATGCCTTCAGTGTGAATCTACAATTTTCATAGTCATGAAAATAAAGAAAACTCTTTGAATGAGAAGGTGTGTCCAAACTTTTGGTCTGTACTGTATGTATGTATGTATGTATGTATGTATATGTTCCGCAAAAATTCTAAAACACAACCATCCATTTCAACGAAACTTGGTATACACATTCCTTGCTAGAAAGAAATCTTGTGGGGGCCTCAGGTCTCTAGGACGTAGCGTTCCCGAGATATTCCCAAAAAAATTACCTGCATTATCCAATACAAGCCTGCCAGCCTTTCACTTAAATCCTAACTGCCATACACACGGTCACATGTCACTTATCAGCCAATAGAAGCTCGCAGGTCCTACATCCGGGTTGCCATAACAACTGATCACAGGTTTTAGCAGTTTGAAGGTCCTTAAATATTCAGTCATATGACGTATGACAGCACAACTACACTGCTACATGCATGGGGGGCAGGGGCCACTGTTAAACGGACGGATGCTGTGGAGTTCACTGTTAAAGGGGCGGTCACCATGGAAGCCACTGTTAGGCTCCATTCACACGTCCGTAGCGTGCAATTGCGGACAAGAATAGGACATGTTCTATTTTTGGGGGGAACGGAATTGCGGACGCTGGGTCATCAGCTAGTTGAGGTATATATGAGTTCAGGGTGGGAGTATTCAACAAGTGCAAGAGGTGCCTTGTTTTACTAAGGAAATCCAGAAGATGAGCCATATATACCTTAGATAGCTGAGGAGTTAACAAATATTTGACAGAGATCTACTGTGACTCTACCATATATATGCTCAGACACCTGGCAGCAGATTGAAGACATTTTCCAGGAACATTCATCCCATGGAGCTGTACATATGAAAAGGCGTGTACATATATAATATAAAACAAATACAATAAGCGTGAACAAGACGAGTTACAGACTGGTACAGAAGGAGAGAGGGCCCTGTCCACGAGGGCTTACAATCTACAAGGTATGGGGGAAGGAAACAGTAGGTGAGGGTAAAGCTGGTCAAGGTGGTATAGAGGCAGCAGGGTCACTGGTTGTAGGCTTGTCTGAAGAGATTCGTTTTTGGGTTTCTTTTGAAGGTTTCCATGGTAATTGAGCATCTGATATGTTGGGATAGAGAATTTCATAGTACAGGGGATCAGGGCCGGCTCTAGGTGAAATGGGGCCCTGGGGCGGAAAACAATAAGGGGCCCCCCCCCCACATGACACTTGCTGACTTTAACGTCACTTGACAGCAGCACATGTCTCCTTCCCCCCCCCCCCCCACCCCCCTTCAAATGCACATTTCTCCAGTCCAAACAGAACCTAGGCGGGCTAGTACACTGGCACGGGTGAGATGGTGCCTAGGATGGATCCAATCCAGTTTAATCAACCAACCTACCAGTAACTGTCCCCCCCCCCCCCCCCCCCCAAATGCACATTTCTCCAGTCCAACTGACTCCAAACAAAACCAGGGTGGGCTAGTACATTGGCACGGGTGAGATGGTGCCTGGGAAGGATCCGATCCAGTTTGATCAACCAACCTACCAGACTGGGATGGATCCCGATCCAGTTTAATCAACCAACCAGTTACTGGTAGGTTGGTTGATTAAACTGGATCGGATCCATCCCAGGCACCATCTCACCTGTCCCAGTGCCAGTATACTAGCCCGCCCTGGTTCTGTTTGGACAGTTGGACTGGAGAAATGTGCATTGGGGGGGGGCAGTTACTGGTAGTACCAGTGCCGCAGGGCGGGCTAGTAGTACACTGGGACGGCCCGGACGGGTGAGATGGTGCCTGGGACTAAGTAAGTCAGTGAGTGGGAAACTGGGAATGGATGGATCATGGATCCGATCCAGTTTAATTAACAACAATATAACCAACCTACCAGACAGTAACTGTAACTGGTCTGTGACTGACTGTGTTCTGTTGTAGACTGTACACTTGGAACTTGGCTGGCTGCCTTCTGTGGGCGGCGGGCCTTCCCTGGTGCTGGCAGAGTCAGACTGGGCTGTGGCTGGCTGGCTGCCAATGGCGCTTGCTCCTTCTTCAAGACCAAGTTCTCTGCTCTGGGCGGGGGGGCGGAGCCTGTGGCAACATCAGCCAGACGCTAGACGTGCCTGCCTGTGCCGTGCATGGCGCTCCAGTCTCGAATCTCTTAAAGAGACAAGCAGCGCAGGCAGAGCAGCCGCCCTCCACTCCACTCCAGTTTTAATTACATTACGCCGTCTCCAGACCGGACCGCCCGGGACTCCTGCAGTGCGGGCTGCGGGTTTTTTTATTAGCACTGTCTGCAGACAGTGCAGCGCCGCCACACACTCCCACAGAATAGAATTATAGATAGTAGTTGCGGCCGGGCCGGCGCTGGGGGCCCCTAAGGAGTCGGTTGCCTCTATGGAAGCGCCGGCCCTGCAGGGGATGCACGGGAGAAATATTGGAGGCAGGAAGAGCAGATAAGAGTAAAAAAGGAAGTCTTGTGAGGATCGCAGGTTGCATGTGGGAATGTAGCGGGAGATCAGGTCACAGATGTCTGGAGGGGACAGGTTGTGGATAGCCTTGTATGTCCTAGTTGGTCTTTTGTACTGGAGTTTCTGGGCAATGGAGAGCCAATGAATGGATTGGCTGAGAAACGAAACGGAGGAGTAACTAGGAGGAGAGTTGGAAAAAAAATCGGGCAGCAGAGTTGAAAATAGATTGGAGGAGCGCAAGAGTGCTAGATGGGAGGCCACATAGGAGGTTGTTACAGTAGTCTAGACGGGATGAGGGAATGTATAAGCATTTTTGAAGACTGCTGGTAGCTCTACATTGCCGGAACCTCACGATTTCACTGGGTACAGTTGACATCTAATGTGTATGTGGCCTCCTGACTCTCTGCCGACAGTATATATCAGGGAGATGAGAAGAATCAGACATGGCTTTCAGAGATAAGACTCAGGCAGTGGCTTTCTCGCCTCTCCCCATTCACTACATATGCTGAGCATGCATATACTGTTGTGTTCAAAATTATAGCAGTGTGTTTAAAAAAGTGAATAAAGCTCAAAATCCTTCTAATAGCTTTTATTTCCATACACACAAATGCATTGGGGACACTACACATTATATTCCAAATCAAAACATGGAGAAAAATATATCAAATTTGTGTTGTTCCTCTAAAAGGAATTGAAGAAAAATTAATATTAGACTGTTCAAAAAAATAGCAGTGTTTCTATTCTTCTTCACAAACTCAAACATTAACTATATAAACTGAAAAAATGTTTGAAGATTTTGCTTTCCTTTGAATCACATAACTAATATTTAGTTGTATAACCACTGTTTCTGAGAACTGCTGTACATCTGTGTTGCATGGAGTCAACCAACTTCTGGCACCTGTGAACAGGTATTCCAGCCCAGGATGATTGGACTACATTCCACAGTTCTTCTCTATTTCTTGGTTTTGCCTCAGAAGTTTTCTATTGGATTAAGATCCAGGGATTGGGCTGGCCGCTCCATAACGTCAATCTTGTTGGTCTGGAACCAAGATGTTGCACGTTTACTGGTGTGTTTGGGGTCGTTGTCTTGTTGGAACACCCATTTCAAGGGCATTTCCTCTTCAGCATAAGGCAGCATGACCTCTTCAAGTATTCTGATGTATTCAAACTGATCCATGATCCCTGGTATGCCATAAATAGGCCCAACGTCTTAGTATGAGAAACATCCCCATATCATGATGCTTGTCCCACCATGCTTCACTGTCTTCACAGTGTACTGTGGCTTGAATTCAGTGTTTGGGGGTCGTCTGACAAACTGTCTCCGGCCACTAGACCCAAAAAGAACAATCTTACCTTCTTCAGTCCACAAAATGCCTCTTTAGGCCAGTCAATGTGCTCTTTGGCAAATTGTAACCTCTTCAGCACGTCTTTTTTTCAACAGTGGGACTTTGCGGGGGCTTCTTGCAGATAGCTTGGCTTCACATAGGCGTCTTCTAATTGTAACAGTACTCACAGGTAACTTTAGACCTTCTTTTATTTTCCTGGAGCTGATTGTTGGCTGAGTCCTTGCCATTTTGACTATTCTACTATCCATTCGAATGGTAGTTTTTCGCTTGCTTCCACTTCTTTCAGGTTTTAGTTGCCATTTTAAAGCATTTGCGATCATTTTAGCTGAGCTGCCTATCATTTTCTGTACTTCTTTATATGTTTTCCCCTCTCCAATCAACTTTTTAATCAAGGTACGCTGTTCTTCTGAACAATGTCTGGAACGACCCATTTTCCTCAGAATTTCAGAGAAATTCACTGTAACCAGCATGTACAACATTTGCTGACTTCCTTCCTTAAATTAGGGCAATAATTGCCCCCTGTTTTTCAAAGAATGAATGACCTCATTTATTGAACTCCCCACTGCTATTATTTTGAACATGCCCTTCCAATTAGTGATTCAATTACACAGAATCAGCAGCATGCATGTCATGACTGTTGGGTCGGTTGGATTTCTATTACTCTACTACACCTGCTAGTAAATTATTTGCCATGTAGAAATATAATTTCTACCAAAAACAGTGATTGCTCAGTTTAGTGATGTCTGACTGCTATTATTTTGAACACAACTGTACATGAGAGGAGCAGGAATGAGAGCAGTCGTCTTAATGATCATTCAGCCGTTGATTATCTTATGTGTATACCCAGCTTTATCTACTTCTACTACTGAAAGCTCTTTTGGTGCATTCACACGTAGCACATTTGTTGCACAAACTTCTGCAAGATGAATTGGACAGTTAGAGGAATATCTGCAAGAAATCTGCTACACATGGATTCACCCTTAGGGCTCATGCACACGACCGTATGACCTCCGAAACATTCAGTCAGTGAGCGGGCCATATGTCCCGGAGCGGCATACATCGTGCGCACGGGAGCGCACAGCATCATAGATTACTATGATACTGTGCGCATGGGACGGCCTACGGGACTACCATCCTGCACTCATATGATATTATGAGTGCAGGACAATAGTCCCGCGGGCGGCCCGATGCGCACAGTATCATAGTAACCTATGATGCTGTGCGCACAATGTATGCCGCTCCGGGACATATGGCTGGCTCACGGACCATATGTCTCGGAGGGCATACGGGCGTGTGCATGAGCCCTTAGACAGGGATTGACAAGAGTTGCAGTAGACTTCAGAGCAGTGCAATACAAACCCTCTGTATGGAAGACATCTTGGCCAAAGAAGCTGACAGGGTGTACTTAGAAGGTATCTGAGGCTTAGCGCTGGAAACTTAGAGGGTGTATAATGCACTCAGCAGCTCAGTGTGGAACACATGAATGCACGTGTGCTGACAGGCGGTCAGTGGACCTTACAGATGACAGACACTTTCTTTACACCGGACACACTTGGTGGGTAAGAAGATCAATATTTATTAGGCAAACAACAAAGTGCTTGTACAATACAACCAAAGAACCGTGTTATAGCGGACCCTTCCACCTATGCGCTGGTTAATGTCCCCATAAACCCTACCATTAGCAGGACGGTGTGTCCTCTGAGGATCGCCAATCTTCTCTAGCAGCACCAGTCGCCTCGACTGGGGTAGGGGATCACTTTCAGGATGGGGTTTATTATTTATATTAATCCAGTAGTCCTAGGACTAATAATTCCTGTTTAAGGTCTATTATTAAAACGTAACTTTTATTTGCTATTAGCATACACATAAGACAAAACAAAAGACTCTGTTGAGAGTATTATTAAAAATACATATGGAGAGATGATTGACAGGTGGTAGATTATATAACACTCCGTCACTGTGCAATGCCAGAGTGAGGGATACAGCTGTATCCTTTTGTGAGTGTTATAAATTGTTCATGTAGTTTGCCTTTTGGCACTAGATCCTAAAATCTTTGTCTGCTGGTGTTAGCCAACACCAGACAGTCTAGACCTTTTGGGCTTTCAATCCCTCAGTTTCGGAGATCAGTCTGTGTACTGTTATCTATATCTCCATTGCAGTGGTACTTCTAACTGAGGATAATAACCATGCCTGCTGATTAGGTCTATTACTACCCCTGTCTTAGAGCTGATTCACACTGCGTCTGCAGATCGCGGTGCTGCAGCTCAAACTATCCCTGACATAATCTTTAAAAAGTTATAAGACGTAGCTCCCCCGACATGTTTCACCGCACTAGGCGGCTTCTTCAGGGGAATGGAGCCACTGGTTGTCAGTGGCTCCATTCCCCTGAAGAAGCCGCCTAGTGCGGTGAAACATGTCGGGGGAGCTACGTCTTATAACTTTTTAAAGATTATGTCAGGGATAGTTTGAGCTGCAGCACCGCGATCTGCAGACGCAGTGTGAATCAGCTCTAAGACAGGGGTAGTAATAGACCTAATCAGCAGGCATGGTTATTAGCCTCAGTTAGAAGTACCACTGCAATGGAGATATAGATAACAGTACACAGACTGATCTCCGAAACTGAGGGATTGAAAGCCCAAAAGGTCTAGACTGTCTGGTGTTGGCTAACACCAGCAGACAAAGATTTTAGGATCTAGTGCCAAAAGGCAAACTACATGAACAATTTATAACACTCACAAAAGGATACAGCTGTATCCCTCACTCTGGCATTGCACAGTGACGGAGTGTTATATAATCTACCACCTGTCAATCATCCCTCCATATGTATTTTTAATAATACTCTCAACAGAGTCTTTTGTTTTGTCTTATGTGTATGCTAATAGCAAATAAAAGTTACGTTTTAATAATAGACCTTAAACAGGAATTATTAGTCCTAGGACTACTGGATTATAATTTTGACTTCCTGGTTCCAGTGGGTCATTTTGAAACGATTTATTATTTATATTAATAAACCATAGGAAGGGGTGAGGCCTCTTTCACACGTTAGGACCGCTCAAGTATCCATTGACTTTACAGGGCATCTCTCACCACATACCGCAGCTGTCCATCCGTGCTTGTAAGCAGAGTCTCATGATGTATCTGGCATCCCCATATGTTCCATCAATCCTCCGAAAAAGATATGCAAATTACAACCTAGGTGCAACAAGGGTAGTGACATTGCACCCAAAAGGTTCCCCTCCCTGTCTTCTATGCCACACCCTTAGTGCTGTGATAGACATTCTGAAGTCTCACGGGATCGCGTTGTGTACACACACAGTAAAGGGATGGGACCGCCGGGCAATCTCCATCCCTTTACAGCACATGTACAGCATATAAGACCGAGAGAGAGGAGCCGCTGGGTGCAATGGCACCACCCTCATTGCACCTAGGTGCTAATATGCATGTTATAAAAACATATGGAGATGCCAGAGAGACTCTGCTAACAAGCACGGATGGACAGCTGGTGCCCATTTGACATGTGGTGACAGATGCCCCTATAATGTGTGTATTCACGTATCAGTGGTTTTCAATGGACCATGGGTCTGCCCTGACACCACAAAGCATGCCCCGTTTATGTCAACGATTACGGCTCCCTCGTGCACATTATAGTCTATGGGGCTGTGAAAACCACAGATACAACACGGATACCATCTATGTTTGCTCATGGTTTTCACAGATCACTACTAGATGTGCCAGTTTTACCGGGAATTGCTGCGGTTTTAGGCCTCATGCACACGACCGTTGTTTTGGTCCGCATCCGAGTTGCAGTTTTTGCGGCTCGGGTGCGGACCCATTTACTTCAATGGGGCCGCAAAAGATGCGGACAGCACTCCGTGTGCTGTCCGCATCCGTTGCTCCGTTCCGTGGCCCCGCAAAAACAAAACAAAAAACATGTCCTATTCTTGTCCATTTTGCGGACAATAGGCATTTCGACAATTTGCGGAACGGAACGGGCGGCCCATTGTGGAAGGCACACGGGCGGCTTCCGTGTTTTGTGGATCCAGAACTTGTGGACCGCAAAAAACGTTACAGTCTGTGCATGAATGCTTCACCTGAAAAGTGGCACTGCCACATCACTTATAAAATGCCCTAGATAGCTAGTGGGTTTATCAGCCTGAGGAAGCCCTAACATGAACCCCTTCAGGTGCCCTCCTAATGAGGGTGGGGGAAGTGGCTGCCCCCTCGCAGCTCCAGTCACTGGCAGGCAGTGGGGCACATAATGCTCTGACTGTGCAGGTGCCAGGCAATCAGTGATCCTTGGCACGACCCGCTGCAGGAAGCAGGATGCAGAGCCAGCACTCACCCCACGTGGCTGCAGCGCTGTACACCGGATGTGTCCTCTCCTCCTCAGGCCGCCCGCCTCCAATCACAGGCCGCCGGTGAGCGCTGCTGACGCCAGTTCCTTTGTGTCTAGCCGGCAGGCTTGAAGAGGGTGCTGACACTGACTGCCAGGACCAGAGGAGCGGCCCCTTTAAATCAGCGCCCAGTGGCAGTGGGAGGCGGTACATCATGCCCTTTGACTTTAGGAGGTGAGTGGTGTGGGCACCCTGCACTGTCAGGGAAGGATGCTGTGCCCGGCAGACGGGGCATCACCCTGCAGTGCTCATTCTGGGCTGCAGTCTACCTGGGGAGCTTACATGGAGAGGTAATAGTGTGCCACTTACCGATGTGCCCTGCACACGGCTGGCATCCTGCTTATCATTCCTCCAGTCATTCATTCATTCCTGTCTGCTATATGTAAGATTTCTCTTTTGGGGGGCATTACCCCTGTAATCACTAATTAGACTTAAAGGGGTTCTCTACTATGACTAGAAGTAAGCCACCCAGTCTCACTGGATGTGTTGTATGCCATGTCCTGCACTATAAACAGATGATGGCACCTATAGAAGATCTGTGGCAGGGATCAGCAACCTCCAGCTGTTCTGAAACTACAACTCCCAGAGTAAGATGAGTAAGAGTGCATGCTGGGAGTTGTGGTTTCACAGCAGCTGGGGTGTCAAAGGTTGCTGATCCCTGTTCTATGGGGTGCTGATGGTTTACTTAGGAGGCATATGTCAGTGGCAATAGCAGAGAACCCCTTTAAAATAGATGAAGGGCCACAGCAGATTTTTTGCACGTCAAAAATCCATTCCATTGGTCGATATGGGGTTGTTTCTGCAGCATAAACGTGGATTTCTGCCAACATCATCCTGATGAAAGAGAGTGGCAGAGATGTTCGCCGTGAGTAAATTCACCCTTACGCGCACATTCTGCCCGTCATTCACGTACATGTCAGTGTTCCACGGATGTGTGCTGTACATGTTCTCCACGGACAGCACACGTACCCATTCATTGTAATGTGTGTATTCACGCATCAGTATTTTAGCACGGTCAGTGGATTCGTGTTTTTAACACGGATGCATGCTCTATTTTGTCCGTGGTCACGGATCCATCACGCCCATTATAGTCTATGGGTCCGTGAAAACCACGGATGCAACACAGATGCCATCCGTGTTTCACAGATCATTAGGAAGAGATGCTTTGAAAATTATTTTACAGCTGTGCAGTGTACGTGAAACACGGATGTCAGACAGAAAAAAAACGGACACATGGATCCATCATGGACATCTTCACGGATGCATCACTGATCACCTTTTCATGGATTTAAGCATGGACACAGATGTGTGAATGAGGCTTTAGGGCTCATGCACACGACCGTATGTATTTTGCGGTCTGCAAAACACAGATCTGCAAAAAATGCGGGGGACAACCGTATTGCATCCATTTTTGAGGATCCATTGAAACCATGCCTAACCTTGTCCGCAAAATGGACAAGAATAGGACATGTTCTATCTTTATTTGCGGAACAGCCATAGCGACATACAGAAACGGAATGCACACGGCGTCATTTTTGGTATGGTTCCGCATACAGGCTGCAAAAAAAAACGGAACGGACACTGCACAAAAAAGTAAGGCCTCTTGCAAAGCCTCCGTTTAGATTCAGTTTTTTGTGTTCTGTATACGGAACCATTCATTTCAATGGATCCGCCAAAAAATCGGACGGTACTCCGTATGCCTTCCGTTTCCGTTCAAAGATAGAACATGTCCTATGATTGTCCGCATAACGGACAAGCATAGTACTGTTCTATTAGGGGCCAGCTGTTCCACAAAAAACGGAATGCACACGGACATGATCCGTATTTTTTGCGGACCGCAAAATACTGAAAAAGCCATACGGTCGTGTGCAAGAGGCCTTATATTGTATATATGATTGCGATTCTGTCGTTTAGGGGGTCATGACTCTAATAATCTTTAGGCATCTCTGCATTTGATTTGACATGTCGCGGTTTTCGATATTCAGTAAAAGGCGCAATTATCTGTGCAAACCCGGCAATGGATGAGGCGTAAGGCTGCAGCGCGACATTTGTTGCACGTCTTCAACGTGACCACAAAATATGTGCGGCTTTTCTACAACTTGCTGTTGTGCGACTATTTTGTACTGTGATGTCATACGTTACTTATAGTAAGGTCAGAGGTGTAGAAGCCGTGTGCAACTTCCGACACTTAATCCATCAGGCCTGGATTTTTTGGGACTGTCTGGTCTTAAGCGCAGCGTTGTGACACCATTATCAATCATTAGATGTGATGACTCCGTGTAGTCCGCAGCCTCAGGGCTTATTCACGTGTCAGCGACTCGCGTCTGCGTGCTTCCACACATAGCACATGGATCCGTTGAATCATTTGTATCCAGGTGTCGGTATTTTTTCCAGAATCATCGGTCCTCAGGAAGAACACAGAAACGTGCACTACTTTCATCCATTCTGCAAATGGAAGCCGCCCGTTCTTCTCTTCTACTGCTCCAGATGTTGGCGGAAGGTCTTTGGAAAGCAGGACACACAAGTGTTTTTTTTTTGCTACTAGTGTTTTTGTTACTTAGACCTCTTTCACACGGTCGGTGTTTGGTCAGTGATTTCCATCAGTGATTGTGAGCTAATACCATATACCTTATCTCTGTGTAGCTTCCACTCCTGGTTTTGGCTCACAATCACTGATGGAAATCACTGACCAAACACTGATGTGGGAAAGCGGAGTTTTTTTGTCTTTCTGGCTCCTCATTGAAAATGCCTTCGCTATAGGGAGAAAACGCCATGAATAACACACTAGCGGTAAGATACTGTGGGGAAGATTTCTCAATACTGGTGTAAAGGAAAAACCGCACAGATTTTCTGTCTCAAAACCCGTACCTGTGTGCAGATAGTTTTAGTTGCCCATAGCAACCAATCAGATTCCCCCTTCTATTATGCAAAGAAGCTCTGAAAAATGAAAGGAGGAATCTGATTGGTTGCTATGGGAACCTAAGCCAGTTGCACTGTTATTCTTTCTGATAACTCCTGGTTTTGGCTTAAAAAAACCGGAATGTGGACGCCCAGCCTATGTGCTCGAATTACCGTTTATTCTGCCCTTAATCTTCAACTCTACAAAAGGTTGTCACTAGTAAAATGTGTTACATAGCAGACAGCTGGGGTCCAAAATACATATTCTGGAAGTCCGATCCCCACGCAGAGCATCCATATTTGTTTGCAGCATTGCTTTATTGTTCTTTTTTAGATTTTTATTGTGTGCTCATATTTTAGGGTTTGGCTGCTATAACTGATGAAAAAAGTAGAATTCGATGAGTACTTTTATTCCGGCCGCCTCTCGGCTTGCTTGCCGTGCTGCCGCTGGAACTCTGGCCCGTCCCCATTATAGTCAATGGGGCCGGAGCGGTAGTCTGGGGGCACACGTGCACTAGCGGCAGCATGGATCCGACAGGCTGTTCACCCGGCGGAACAGCCTGCCGTGGGTTCCTTGCCGCTAGTGTGAAACTAGCCTAAAGGTATAAAATGACTACCCCCCACCTCTACGCATGTTATTGCAGACGCTGAATGGAATAATTCTCTGTATATTGTATGACTGGTTATGCTATTCTGTGATAGATTATTCATCGTGGCTCCAGAAAACACCATTGTTCTTAGCTTTGGCTTTTTTCCCAGCATGTACACTTTCCTTGTCTGATCTCCCATATAAGTGAATGGAGCATGCTGGGAGTTGCAGTTTCAGAACAGCTGGGGGTTGCTGATCCCTGGGGTAGAATATGTAGTGTGGTTGGTGTGTTAGGAAAAAACACACATAAGGCCTCTTTCACTCCTCCCTGAATCACAGACCGCTCATGTATCTATTGACTTTAATGTGTGTATTCACTCTATTTTCTATGGACTATGGGTACGTGGTCACACCATGGAAGCATGCCATATTTTGTCCATATTATAATCTAACACGAATGCCGTACATAATTGGTCCGTGGTTTTCACGGATCATGGCTAGGAGATGCTCTGGAAACTATATACACTCACCTAAAGAATTATTAGGAACACCTGTTCTATTTCTCATTAATGCAATTATCTAGTCAACCAATCACATGGCAGTTGCTTCAATGCATTTAGGGTTGTGGTCCTGGTCAAGACAATCTCCTGAACTCCAAACTGAATGTCAGAATGGGAAAGAAAGGGGATTTAAGCAATTTTGAGCGTAGCATGGTTGTTGGTGCCAGACGGGCCGGTCTGAGTATTTCACAATCTGCTCAGTTACTAGGATTTTCACGCACAACCATTTCTAGAGTTTACAAAGAATGGTGTGAAAAGGGAAAAACATCCAGTATGCGGCAGTCCTGTGGGCAAAAATGCCTTGTGGATGCTAGAGGTCAGAGGAGAATGGGCCGACTGATTCAAGCTGATAGAAGAGCAACGTTGACTGAAATAACCACTCGTTACAACCGAGGTATGCAGCAAAGCATTTGTGAAGCCACAACACGCACAACCTTGAGGCGGATGGGCTACAACAGCAGAAGACCCCAGCGGGTACCACTCATCTCCACTACAAATAGGAAAAAGAGGCTACAATTTGCACGAGCTCACCAAAATTGGACTGTTGAAGACTGGAAAAATGTTGCCTGGTCTGATGAGTGTCGATTTCTGTTGAGACATTCAAATGGTAGAGTCCGAATTTGGCGTAAACAGAATGAGAAGATGTATCCATCATGCCTTGTTACCACTGTGCAGGCTGGTGGTGGTGGTGTAATGGTGTGGGGGATGTTTTCTGAGCACACTTTAGGCCCCTTAGTTCCAATTGGGCATCGTTTAAATGCCACGGGCTACCTGAGCATTGTTTCTGTCCATCCCTTCATGACCACCATGCACCCATCCTCTGATGGCTACTTCCAGCAGGATAATGCACCATGTCACAAAGCTCGAATCATTTAAAATTGGTTTCTTGAACATGACAATGAGTTCACTGTTCTAAAATGGCCCCCACAGTCACCAGATCTCAACCCAATAGAGCATCTTTGGGATGTGGTGGAACGGGAGCTTCGTGCCCTGGATGTGCATCCCTCAAATCTCCATCAACTGCAAGATGCTATCCTATCAATATGGGCCAACATTTCTAAAGAATGCTATCAGCACCTTGTGGAATCAATGCCACGTAGAATTAAGGCAGTTCTGAAGGCAAAAGGGGGTCCAACACCGTATTAGCATGGTGTTCCTAATAATTCTTTAGGTGAGTGTAGATGACTCATGGAGGGCAAAAAACAGACACATGGACCAAACGCTGATCTTTCACAGATGAACCACTGACCAACTTGTCACGGATGTTATCACGGACACGGATGCATAAAAAAGACCTTCATGTTACAGGCAGGAATTATTCTGCTTGCTGAAAGTAGAGACAAAATGCAAAGTAGGGAATTTTGGAGAGTCGTTGGGTGGCAAAAACACTCTTGAGCAGGGCCGGTTCTAGGTGAAATGGGGCCCTGGGGCGATAAACAATAAGGGGCCCCCCCCATGACACTTGATGACTTTTACAGAAGAAACTGTATATTGTGGGGCACAGTGTATGCTGTATGTGTATAACATATAAACCTATTTCATATGAAAACTTACAGTTACTTGGCTTGGCCCTTGGGGATCTCGGACGCCACTTCCACACTTTGGCCGGGGGCTCGGCGGAGCTGATGTTGTGTTTTATCCTAATGAGAAAGATTTCATAAGAGGATTTGGAGAAGGAGCAGAGGGATAGCAGATCAGGGAGAGGCTGGTGCTGTTACTAGGGGGTCATACCATGGGGTAGCAATAAAGCCCACCATAATGTCCCCCCCCCATCCTTCCCCAGTAGAAATAATTCTCTTTATAATGTGACAGTGCAAAAAATATCCCCTTGTAATGCCCCCAGTTGAGCTAATGTCCCCATAGTGCCCTCATAATGTGCCAGTATAAAATACCCCTATTTAGTACCCAGTAGATGCCAAAAGTGTCCCCCATAATTTGTAAGTATAAAATACCCCATCTCAGTGCCCCCGTAGATGACCCCATAGTACTCCTCTCTCCCCTTCCCCAAAGTACCCACCATAATGGGTCCCAGTATAAAATGCCCCCATATAAAATAACCATTCTTTGTGGCCTCAGTAGATGCCCCTATAATGCCCACCAATAATGTGCCAGTAATAAGTGCCCCCATAGATGTGCCCTCATAGATGCCCCCCAATCATGTGTCAGTAACAAGAGCCCCCCATATCATCTGCCAGTAGCCATGGCCCCCCCTCCCCCCCTATATCATGTGCCAGTAGCCATGGCCCCCCCCCCCCATATCATGTATCATTATTGTTCTTCGCCCCAGGGCCCCATTTCACCTAGAACCGGCCCTGCTCAAGAGTGTTTTTGCCACCCAACGACTCTCCAAAATTCCCTACTTTGCATTTTGGCTCTACTTTCAGCAAGCAGAATAATTCCTGCCTGGAACATTAAGGTCTATTTTATGCATCATGTACGTCATCGCGCCGCCTGCACCGGCCTCACCGGCCTAGTGCCTGCAGCCTATCAGAGGAAGGGGAAGGGACACACCTCTCCCTCCCCTGCCCTGCTCTACAGCCATCTGTATCGCTGTCCTGAGAACGGCGATACAGATGAGTATGGAGATGAGCGCTTCCACAATGGAAGCGCTCAGCTCCGTGTGACTGTCCGGGTATTCTGTCACCACATAAGCTGCTTGGTGCAATAAGGGTGGCACCATTTCACATCATTGCACCAAAATCCCCTCTTCCTATTGCTTCCTGCTCCACCCCCAGCTTTGAGTGACAGGGCCAGGCAGGGGAGGTGTAATATCGCCTAGCCCTGTGTTTTCACACGTACGCCAGCAATTTGGGATTTGGCGCATGTGCACACACAGGCCTGATGACGCACACATGTAAGAACACAGTGTCAGGTGAGATTACATCTCCCCTGCCTGACCCTGTTACTCAAGGAATTCTCAAGAATGTGGGTAATCGGAATGAGGGAAACTGTTTGAATCAGGAGAGCTGCTCACATCTGACACTTGGATTACTACCGATGAACATGGTGACAGATTCCCTTTAAATCCCCTAGGTCTAGGATCTGTGGCTACTGTTAAATAATTAATTGGAGTTTTCACTTTTCACAGCTTGCCAAGCACAGCCCCATACATTGTATAGTGGCTGTGCATGGTATCGCGCTCAGACCCATTCACATCTATGTGGCTGAGCTGTGTCTAGGCCATGTGACTGATGAAACTGTCGTCATTGGCTTAGGGAAAGCAGAGTGAAGGCCGCTTCGCTACCACCTTAACTCCTTTCCGACCGCCTAACGCACCGATGCGTCCTGGCAGCGGTCGATTCATTCCTCCTGGACGCATCCGTGCGTCATCTCGCGAGACGCGAGAGTTCCTGGGAACGCGCGCACACAGGCACCGAAGTTAAGCGAGTGGATCTGCAGCCTGCCAGCGGCGATCGTTCGCTGGCAGGCTGTAGATGCGATTTTTTTTTTTTTTTTAACCCCCAACAGGTATATTAGACGCTGTTTTGATAACGGCGTCTAATATACCTGCTACCTGGTCCTCTGGTGGTCCCTTTTGCTTGGATCGACCAACAGAGGACACAGGCAGCTCTGTAATAAGTAGCACCACACTACACTACACCCCCCCCTGTCACTTATTAACCCCTGATCACCCCATATAGACTCCCTGATCACCCCCCTGTAAGGCTCCATTCAGATGTCCGTATGTGTTTTACGGATCCATGGATCGGATCCGCAAAACACATACGGACGTCTGAATGGAGCCTTACCGGGGGGTGATCAATGACAGGGGGGTGATCACCCCATATAGACTCCCTGATCACCCCCCTGTCATTGATCACCCCCCTGTAAGGCTCCATTCAGATGTCCGTATGTGTTTTACGGATCCATGGATCCGCAAAACACATACGGACGTCAGAATGGAGCCTTACAGGGGGGTGATCACCCCATATAGACTCCCTGATCACCCCCTGTCATTGATCACCCCCTTGTAAGGATGGCTTCATTCAGAGGTCCGTATGTGTTTTGCGGATCCATGGATCGTATCCGCAAAACACATACGGACGTCTGAATGGAGCCTTACAGGGGGGTGATCAATGACAGGGGGGTGATCACCCCATATAGACTCCCTGATCACCCCCCTGTCATTGATCACCCCCCTGTAAGGCTCCATTCAGACATTTTTTGACACAAGTTAGTGGAAATTGTCTTTTTTTTTTTTTCTTCTTACAAAGTCTCATATTCCACTAACTTGTGACAAAAAATAAAATCTCACATGAACTCACCATACATACCCCTCACGGAATCCAAATGCGTAAATTTTTTTAGACATTTATATTACAGACTTCTTCTCACGCTTTAGGGCCCCTAAAATGCCAGGGCAGTATAAATACCCCACATGTGACCCCATTTCGGAAAGAAGACACCCCAAGGTATTCGCTGAGGGGCATATTGAGTCCATGAAAGACTGACATTTTTGTCCCAAGTTAGCGGAAAGGGAGACTTTGTGAAAAAAAAATATATATATCAATTTCCGCTAACTTGTGCCAAAAAAAAAATATTTCTATGAACTCGCCATGCCCCTCATTGAATACCTTGGGGTGTCTTCTTTCCACATGGGGTCACATGTGGGGTATTTATACTGCCCTGGCATTTTAGGGGCCCTAAAGCGTGAGAAGAAGTCTGGGATCCAAATGTCAAAAAATGCCCTCCTAAAAGGAATTTGGGCCCCTTTGCGCATCTAGGCTGCAAAAAAAGTGTCTCGCATGTGGTATTGCCGTACTCAGGAGAAGTTGGGGAATGTGTTTTGGGGTGTCATTTTACATATACCCATGCTGGGTGAGATAAATATCTTGGTCAAATGCCAACTTTGTATAAAAAAATGGGAAAAGTTGTCTTTTGTCGAGATATTTCTCTCACCCAGCATGGGTATATGTAAAAAGACACCCCAAAACACATTGCCCTACTTCTTCTGAGTACGGCGATACCAGATGTGTGACACTTTTTTGCAGCCTAGGTGGGCAAATGGGCCCACATTCCAAAGAGCACCTTTCGGATTTCACAGGGCATTTTTTACACGAAATGCCTTGGCGTGTCTTCTTTCCAAAATGGGGTCACTTGGGGGGTAGTTATACTGCCCTGGCATTTTAGGGGCCCTAATGTGTGAGAAGTAGTTTGAAATCAAAATGTGTAAAAAATGCCCTGTTAAATCCGAAAGGTGCTCTTTGGAATGTGGGCCTATTTGCCCACCTAGGCTGCAAAAAAGTGTCACACATCTGGTATCGCCGTACTCAGAAGAAGTAGGGCAATGTGTTTTGGGGTGTCTTTTTACATATACCCATGCTGGGTGAGAGAAATATCTCGGCAAAAGACTTTTCCCATTTTTTATTTTTTTTTATGCAAAGTTGGCATTTGACTGAGAAATTTATCTCATCCAGCATGGGTATATGTAAAATGACACCCCAAAACACATTGCCCAACTTCTCCTGAGTACGGCGATACCAGATGTGTGACACTTTTTGCAGCCTAGGTGGGCAAAGGGGCCCAAATTCCAAAGAGCACCTTTAGGATTTCACAGGGCATTTTTTACACATTTTGATTTCAAACTACTTCCCACACATTAGGGCCCCTAAAATGCCAGGACAGTATAACTACCCCCCAAGTGTATGACCGAGCAATAAACGGTGAAAGTAGTGTAGTGCAGAAGTGTAAAAAGTGGCCTGGTCATTAAGGGTGTTTAAGCTAGGGGAGCTGAGGTAGTTAAACAGCAGATCAGCGGGGTGTCAGACCCCACCGGTCAGACACTGATGACCTATCATCAGTAAAAGAAAATCTTGGGAAACCCCTTTAATGTTAAGTATATACACCATCCTCAACATTTAACCACTTCCCGCCCTTAGCCATATTATTGACTACACAGTTCCTGTGAACTGCCGTACTGTTACGATGCAGTGATGGTGTGGGCACAGAATCATCATTTGGTGGTGCCAGCTCTATACAGCCAACACCTCGCTCTAACAGCTGGGATTGGAATTAACTCCTGTCTCGTCTCTATAACTCCTTTGAGGACACAGTCAGTACTGACCATGGCATCTTAGGCCTTGTTCACATCTTTATTTGGAAATCCAGCAGTCTGTTCCGGCACAGAGCAGCCTGCTGGATCCTCTACTTCAAAGCTGGATCCCCTTTGATTGCAATTGGGTCTGGCGGTGACCTTTCACCAGAAGAAAGTATCTAAACTGACTATACAGACGTGTAACGCTGGCCAATCGCAGCGCTCAGCTCATAGCCAGGCTATGAGCTGAGCGCTGCGATTGGCCAGCGCTACAGCATAGGAGAAGGAGACGGCGTCAGGTTCCCCTGGGTGGAGCCTAACTACGAACATACCGGAGGCTATAACCGGAGAACGGAGCGGCGCCCGGGGATAACAGTAAGTGCAGGGGGATCCCTGGGCGCCGCTCTACACATCTGTATAGTTAGTTTAGATACTTTCTTCTGGTGAAAGGTCCTCTTTAAGGATCTTGGAAGATCGGATGGTTATAGCTCCTGATCCTTCCTTTTTGCCAAAAGTGTCCTCTTTTCACCGTACCCAAGAGATACGATAGTTCTTCCCTCCTTCTGTGCTTTTCTAAAAAATTATAAGGAATCAGAGTTTCATTGTTTAGACGTGAGGAGATGTTTAATTCAATATCTGCAGGTCACGCAGCCATGGAGGTCTTACTGCCCTGAAAGCAAAGCAACAGACGGGAGGAGTTCCGCTTCATCTTCCCAGACTATCGATAGATGGATCAGGCAGGCTATTTACTTAGCATACTCTTCCAGGGGAGCTGTTCCACCATCGGGGTTCAGGGCTCACTCTGCTAGATCAGTCTCTACTACTTGGGCATAAAGGGCTTCCGCCTCTATAGAGCAGATTTGTAGGGCTGCCACATGGAGTTCCCGCATACTTTTTTCAAACATTATAAACTTCAGCTGCCTTCTAATGAAGGCCTGATATTTGGCCATAAAGTACTTCAGGCCGTTGTCCCACACTAGATAGATCTCGCTTATATCTCCATGGGTGCTGTCATAGGTGAGGGGGAAAAATTAGATTACACTTACCGGTAATCGGTTTTCTTTGAGCCTATGACAGCACCCGGCTAATTCCCTTCCCAAAAAAAAAAAATATATATTTTTTATATGTGTATATCTTATATGTCTTAGTTCTCGGAAAAGGACTGGAGGTGGAGAGGGCGGTCCCTCTTTTAAAGCGGTTTCTATTTCCTGAGAAGGAGGAGGCGGTCTCCCATGGGTGTTGTCATAGGCTCAAAGAAAACCGATTACCGGTAAGTGTAATCTAATTTTTTGCGGACTAGAAATGCGGAAACACGGATGCGGACAACATACTGAATGCTGTCCGCACATTTTATTCACCCATAGGAATGAATGGATCCGCATCTATTCTGCAAAATGCAGAACGGATGCGGATCGGAAGCGGATAAAATTATACGGTAGTGTGCATGTACCCTAAGGCCTCTTGCACACGACCGTATGGCTTTTTCAGTATTTTGCGGTCTGCAAAAAATACGGATGACGTTTTTTGTGGAATGGAACAGCTGGCCCCTGATGGACAGTACTATCCTTGTCCGTTATGCGGACAATAATAGGACATGTTCTATCTTTGAACGGAAATACGGAAACGGAAGGCATACGGAGTACCTTCCGTTTTTTTGCGGATCCATTGAAATGAATGTTTCCGTATACGAAATGCAAAAAACGGAACGGAAACGGGAAAAAAAAACTTTCGTGTGCAAGAGGCCTAATAGAAAGGTGTCAGAATGCAAATGGTGTCACAGCTTGCTGAATATTGGGCTACATAACCAGAGACTGTTCATAGTGTCCATGCTGATCCCTCTCCACTGGAAGCATCTACAATGGGTACATTACAACTGAGCCATGGAGCAATGGAAGAAGGTGGTCTGGTCTGATAAATCAATTTCTTTTACTTGAATGGCCGGGAGTTTAAGCAGGATAAAGAGGTCTTGTGGAGCCTATGCCTTGAGAAGGGAAGCCTACTCCATATGAAGCCTAGTTCACACTTCAGTGATTTGACCAGCGATTTCCAGTTTTAGGCCTCCTGCACACGAACGTAGGTGTCCCGTTGCCGTATTGCGGACCGCATATGCGGATTCGCAATACACGGGCACCGTTCCGTGTGCATTCCGCATCACAGATGCGGACCTATTGACTTGAATGGGTCTGCAAATACGGAAATGCGGAACGGAACCCTACAGAAGCACTACGGAGTGCTTCTATGGGGTTCCGTTCAGCGAAAGATAGAACTTGCTCTATCTTTTTGCGGAACGGGCGGATCACGGACCCATTCAAGTTGAGTAAGTTCTAAGTAAGTGGGAATAAAAGACCAACCATATTGAAATTCAAAACTTACTATCTGTGGCAGGAATCGGCAACCTTCGGCACTCCATCTGCTGTGAAACTACAACTCCCATCGTGCAAACATGCTCAATTCTCCCACAGAAGTGAATTAAGCATTCTGGGAATTGTGGTTTCTGAACAGTTGGAGTGCTGGAGGTTGCAGATCCCTGATCTATGGGTTCAGCAGGCCTTTATCTAGGGTGTCTTATCTCAGGAGTGTGGTGTGCAGATTTGTGCATACAGGTAGTATATATAGGTCCATATAATCGCTATGACGACTACTTTCCATGCGCTGATTTATTATAGGTATTGGTAACAGGTAGCGCTGACTCTGCTCCTGTTCCTACTCTTCTATACTTGCTGACGTCTCCCTTGCTGATTAGGCTGAACAAATATCCTAGTTCCGTGAATGTTCATTATTTGCAGTTGGTTGAAGATATAAATGCTGTTACTATTGTAAAGTGGCTAATAGTACACTACGTTATCTTCTTTTCTACCATTAATGAATAAAAAGCACCTTAAAAAGATTAATTTTAGTGTTGCTTACATCATATCTCCCACCGTTGCACACCTGATATGGTATACAGCACAGCTGCTAAATAATGGAAGGCTGGGCTTGGTGGTTTTCCCTATCGCTGAAAAGTTAGCACAAAAAAGTCAACAACCTACAGTCCAAAAATCCATGTAGAAACTAATAGAAATTAATATCTTATGCCAGTGTATGACTAAGTGCAATATACAAAAACGGTTTGGCAGCACTACTGTCCCACATAAGGGAAAGCCATTCAGGAAAATACCTTGAAGGTAGTGGTGCACGCAGATGGGGACCCTGGCTGATGATCCCAACGTCAGAATATATATACAAGAAATCCGCAGCACTCGTCAATGTGATAAATCCAAGGTGGTTTATTCCATATACAGCAAGATGGTGCGACGTTTCGACCTAACCCGGTCTTTCTCAAGAAAGACCGGGTTAGGTCGAAACGTCGCACCATCTTGCTGTATATGGAATAAACCACCTTGGATTTATCACATTGACGAGTGCTGCGGATTTCTTGTGTATATATATATAGTGTATGACTAAGGCTACTTTCACACCTGCGTTTGGTGTGGATCCGTCTTGTATCTGCACAGACGGATCCGCACCAATAATGCCAACGCTTGTATCTGTTCAGAACGGATCCGTTTGCATTATTCATAAAAAAGTACATCAAAATGGATCCGTTCTGACTTACATTGAAAGTCAATGGGGGACGGATCAGTTTTCAATTGCACCATATTGTGTCAGTGAAAATGGATCCGTCCCCATTGACTTACATTGTAAGTCTAGACGGATCTGTTTGGCTCCGCATTGTCAGGCGGACACCAAAACACTGCAAGCTGCGTTTTAGTGACTGTCTAAAAAACGCAACGGAGACCAAACTCAGCCAAACTGATGCATTGTGAACGGATCCTTTTCCATTCAGAATGCACTGGGGCTGAACTGATCCGTTTTGGACCGCTTGTGAGAGCCCTGAAACGGATCTCACAGGCGGACCCAGAAAGTAGCCTAAGGGCACCTTCATTCACAAATTGTTTGTTTTTCCACAATTTGAGTCTGAGTTTTTTTTTGGGCTACATGGAAGTTGGAAAAACTCCTGAAAAAGTGCTATTGCTTCAATATGCTACCACAAAATAGAAAAAATTGCAGTCTTTTTTTTGTCCTGCTTTTCATGTTTCCCATAGACTTTCAGCTAACAACTTAATCTGGTGTTTTTTTGTTGTTTTTTTTCAGTGGAAATGCCCCCAAAGAGCGCTACTAAAAACACAGAAATGCTGAAAAACACCACAAATACCTATGTGTAAATCCACCGTAAGGGTCCATTCACACGTCTGTAGTGTATTGCGGATCCGCAATACACCCGTCCAGCACCCCCCATAGAACTGCCTATTCTTGTCCGCAATTGCCGACAAGAATAGGACATGTTCTATTTTTTTTGCGGAGCCACGGCCCGGAAGTTTGGGGGCCGTGCTCCGGAAATGCAGATGCAGAGAGCACATAGTGTGCTCTCCACATCCCGTTCTGCCCCATTGAGAATGAATGGGTCCGCACCCGTGCCCGATATTGCGGAACGGATGTGGACCCATTTGCGGACTTGTGAATGGACCCTAAGGGTCTATTGAGATGAGCGTTGTAAAAATCATCCATGTGCCGTCCACTAGAAATAGATGATTTTAAAGGGATTCTCCAGGATTTACATATTGGGCCTCTTCCTAGGCCACTGACGTCACTGTACGTTGGTCACATGGCCTAGGTGCAACTCGGCCCTATGGGTATGAGCTGCAATACCAAGCACAGCCACTATACTATGTACAGCGCTGTGTTTGGTCAGCTGCCAGAAGGCTGCAGGATCAAACCGCTCCCTCAAACAGCTGATCGCTGGGCTGCTGGGTTTTGGACCGCCACCGATCTCATATTGATGACCTATCCTGATAATAGTTATCAATAAGTAAATCCTGGAGAACCCCTTTTAAGTAGTGTTTTCATTCCTTGTAGCCTTAGATCTGTAATACAGATAAGGCCTCATGCACACAACCGTTGTTGTGGTCCGCATCCGAGACGCAGTTTTTGCGGCTCGGGTGCGGACCCATTCACTTCAATGGGGCCGCAAAAGATGTGGACAGCACTCCGTGTGTTGTCCGCATCCGTTGCTCTGTTCCGTAGCCCCGCAAAAAAAATATAACATGTCCTATTCTTGTCCATTTTGCGGGCAAGACTAGGTATTTCTACAATGGGCCGCTCGTTCCGTTCCGCAAATTGTGGAAGGCATACGGGCGGCTTCCGTTTTTCGCGGATCCGCGGTTTGCGGACCGCAAAAAAACGGCACGGTCGTGTGCATGAGGCCTTATGCTTGCATTGTAATTTGCCCGGTGATGTCACTTTTTCCAGGCATCAAAGCAACAATGTGCTCTTTTTGCTTCCTGCCTTATATTTTCTTGATCTAATTTCCTCCACAAATTTTCTTACTGGCTCCTCTGTTTGCCTTTCTTTGTATCCCTCTAATTTTCTGGTTTAATGATGATGGCAGTCATAGGACATCCTCGTGTTCCTTGCTGTCATCATAGTTGCCTTTCTGGAGTGAATAATTCTAGCAGACCTGGAGGAGCCTCTGTGCTTCTTTGTGCAAACATTGATGTCATAGTGTTTGCTGTCAAGTGTTCATATTGTACCGCTGCCGTTATTAAACTTTTCTGGCAGAGAAATTAAAGGGGTTGTCCATTTTTAATAACTTGAGAAATTTATTTCTACTGTAAAAATACATTTACTGAACTCTGGTTCGCTCCATACAGTATTCAAATGAAGTTTTATGCGAATGGACTTTGGATGTTTCATTTGCTCATCCCTAGTCATCAATATCAGATCGGTGGGGGTCTGACTCCTGGCACTCCTGCTGATAAGCTATTTGAAGAGAAGGCAGTGCTCCTACAAGCACTATCTTCTCCGCTCTGTTTACCTGCTTGCTGCAGCAATAGCAGTGGTGAGCAGGTGTAATTACAAGTATGGCGTCCCCATTCACTTCTATGGGACAACTGGAGTATTGACTTGAATGGACAGAGGTGTCCCATAGAAGGGAATGGGGATGCCATACTTGTAATTACACCTGCTCCCCACTGTAATTGCTGCGGCGAGCAGGTAAAGAGCAGAGAAGGCAGCACTTGTATGAGTGTTGCCTTCTCTTCACACAGCTAATCGGCGGGTGTGCTGGGACTTGGACCCCGCCGATCTGATATTAATGACCTATCTTGAGTCCTTAATAGTAAAAAGCTGACATCCCCTTTAAGTGTCTCGATCTGTAATTTGTAACAGTAATGATTCTGCTACATGGCGATCTGGGTCGTGTGACAGCTGTCGCACCTAGAATTGCAGTGTAGCGGTGCTAGCATAGAAATGAATTGGCTTGCAGTGCATCTCGTATGTCTGTTATTACGATCAACCCAGAATCACAAAAAATTCCAGCAATGTTGGATTTTTATTTCTTTCATTCTAGGGTTGCGGTAGTGGCATATGTGCGAGTTTCTCTTTGACCCCTTTAATTTGCATGCTAGCACTGCTATTCTGCGATGCGTGGGCACGTCTGCTGTCACACGACCAAGATCGCTGTGTAGCCAAACCCTAAAGTTTACTATGTTACTAATATTACAAGTTAAAGGGGTTGTCCAGGTTCAGAGCTAAACCTGGACATACCTCTATTTTCACCCAAGCAACCCCCCTGACTTGAGCATCGGAGCAGTTCATGCTCTGATGCTCTCGCTTTGCCCTGCGCTAAATCGCGCAGGGCAAAGGCATTTTCAAGAGTTCGGGTGACAAATCGGGCTCTCCATGGGGCTGCCAGGAAGCCCGGTGACGTCACTGGCACAGATGGGCGGGCTTTAGCGCTGCCCTAGCCAGTAAAACCACTAGGGCAGCGTTAAAGCACGCCCATCAGAGTCGGTGACGTCACCGAACACACGCCTCCGCCCTGCAGTGTGTTATTGTAAACAAAAGAGCCCTTGCCCTGCGCGATCTAGCACAGGACAATACTCAAGTCAGGGGGGCTGCCTGGGTGAAAATGGATAAAGGCAAGTTGTTAACTGTGTAAACAAAAGAGAGAGGGCGCACCATAGGGTAAAAACTTTGGAAATTCAGATTAAATCCCAATTTGGGAGGCTCACCTTGCAGGGTTGCGCAATTATATGCACAACGCTAATGTAGGCATGTGGGAGATGATTTAATCCCCAATATGAAGGTTGGTATGCAGCCACGGATGTAGATGTCCTCGGATAAGCGTGCCTAGGCCCACACGGAGGATTAAAATGACAGGAAGAAAAGGAACATCTCTCGGCGCAAGGAACCAACCAGAGGTAGACGGTGAATCTTCAAGAGTTTTATTGCAATCACAACGCGTTTCGGGGAAAGGGTCCCCTTCATCAGGTGAAGAAAATTGCATAGAGAGTGGACAAACATGCTGGATGAAAATGGAGGTATGTCCGGGTTCAGCTCTGAACCCAGACAACCCCTTGACCGTATTTTGTATCCGTGTCTGATCTGCATTTATTTGCAGATTGCACGCTGACAGATTTATTTCTAGGGGTCCACAAAAAATTGTCATCCATGCGCTGTCTCCATCCATGTCCATTTCACAAATTATCGAACAGGTCCTATTTTTGTCCACATTGCAGAAAAGACTAGTGATTACTAGTAATGGGAGTGAGAAAATTCTGGACTGCATGAGGCCTAAGTAACTTTATCTAGTAGTCAGTCAGTGGAAGATTTGACAGGTTGTTAAATTCTGTTTAGTAGTTTCCTCGCACCACATTCTCAGGTTAAGGCCTAGTTCACACGATCGTATGGCTTTTATAGTTTTTTGCGGTCCGTTTTTCACAGATCCGTTGTTCCATTTTTGAGTTCTGTTGTGTTTCCTTTCCGTTTTTCCGTTCCGTTTTTCCATATGGCATATACAGTCTACAGTAATTACATAGAAAAAATTTGGCTGGGCATAAAATTTTCAATAGATGGTTCAGCAAAAACGGAACGGTTACGGATGCATTTCCGTATGTGTTCCATTTTTTTGCGGACCCATTGACTTGAATGGAGCCACAGAACGTGATTTACGGCCAAATATAGGACAAGCTCTATTTGTACGGAACGGAGATACGGAAACGGAATGCTTACGGAACACATTCCGTTTTTAATTTGGAACCATTGAAATGAATGGTTCCGTATACGGACCGTATACGGAACACAAAAAAACGGCCCGTACACTCACAAAAAAACAATCGTGTGAACTAGGCCTAAGGTGGAGGACAACTGCCTTTTGGAGCTGTATTGGAGGCCATGTTGGTTGCTACCTAGCTTTCCTAAACTCCAGAATGGCTTAGCTTCCTAGTTATCTCTCACACTTTTATTTCACTGTATAATTGGGCATATTTGCTTGTAAGAAGATCTTTAAAAGCTGAGTATCCCTCAACCTTTCCAGAAACGACTGACTGACATCTATGGCTGGCCATAGATATTTCTCTGCAGACCATTGGAAGGTTCAGCTAAATTTGGTGAGATCTGCTGATAGTCTGAGGTCTATGGTGATCGTGGACAGAAGAGATTACCAGAGGATGCTGCTGTAATTTGCCATTGATCTGCAGACAAGTATTTCATGTATATGGCCAGTTTAAGAGCCTGCTAAGAAGTTTTGAAAACTTGATGTAAGAGTGGACATGTCTATGAGCCTGCAATGTAACTCCTATAAAGAGAGGCATACAGCCTGAAAACCATGCCACTATACAAGCTTTGTACACAGGGCTCTGCCATATGCCACCACCGTGAGCTGTAGAAATCGGCTTCAGTACCAGATACGTCCCTGAGGTGCAAATGAGGTGTAGTTTCTTGGCCAAAAATGAGATGCTTTTATCTTTTTTTTTTTATTTTCTCCCGCCCCCCCCCACACATTTTTATTTAAATTTTTTAAAAAAAATTTTTAGGCAAGGTGACCAAAATATAGCATATCTGGAATGTTTTGCAGTTTTGTGTTTTACCGTGATGGCCCTGCAATTTTTTTTTTACTAGGCTCTCGTACATGGCAGACCACAAGGTAAACCTACAAAACCATGTGGCCATAATCATTGTCATCAATCAATTCTCAATTAATAGTTAACGTGGTTTTCCTGGAATAGAATATTGATGAGTTATCCTTAGGATAGGTTGTCAATATCTCAACAGACACCCCCTTTTTGAAGAGCATACTCAGAGTATACCAATATTAACAAGAAAGGGGGGCACACTGAGAGTGTTGGTTGAGTCCAATTAAAGTACCGTATAGAAAAGAAGGCCTAAAAAAAAAAAAAGCAGCACATCCTAAAAAAATCTTTATTATTGCCACAGCAAGACAAAGAGCTTAAAATATTGTATACAATAACAACCCTATGAGGAACCCAAAATACATCCCTACATGTAAGTACACCGACTACCAAACACAGCGTATAGTGGCTGTGCTGGGTATTGCAGTCCAGGCCAATTCATTTGAATGGGACTGAGTTGTGCCAAGTCCAAATGACTGGTGAACGTGACCTCACTGGACTAGGAAGAACTGTTTTGAAGGGGCTGCAGTGCTCATTGGCAGGGGTTCACCGATGAGATATTGGTGACCTATCCTCAGGATAGGTCACCAATATTTTACTCCCCGAAAACTCCTCTAAGCAGTTAATCAGAAAAATATACTTTCTGGACTGTAACCCTCCAGAGCTATTTGTGAGGAGAATTGTCCCGTGTAACAGGATTCCCTCCTGTTTGCTGGTGAGACCCTATCATTTGTGATGTGTTGTTGCTATGCATTGTGAAAATCCCTCGATTTATTAAAGCTCATGAAATGGGGAAGTAACTGAGGATTTATCTTGTCCAATGAATTAGTTACTAATGCCCGTATTTATCATGACGTTCATCTACTGTCATAATAAAAGCATTTCCTAGTGATCGGCTCACATCTTCCTCCTAGACTGCACAGGAAACAGGAGTGAAATGCATTCCTCCAACCCATCCTGTTCTCACCTTCTCTGGTTTGTTTGTCTGGAGGAATGGCTCGGAGCCGCCACTGGGCGTCAGCTTTGTGCATGCAGGAAGTCCGTGTCTTTCCTCTGAGCAGTGCCATGATGTCATGGCTTGGCAGTAATGTAAATAGTGTGCGATGGAGACTGGGAAGCTGCTGGCATTTTCCTGATTTAGATGTGAGCAGCGTCCAGCAGGTCCACTAAAGTGTCTAAGAAAAACAATATTTGGACCAAGATATATTTTTCCATTATACACTCTGCATCCGTTCCTCACCGTTTTCAAGATTTCTACTTGGACATTTTAATGAGAACCTTTAAGCTCGAATCACACATTCAGCTTTTGATGCAGATTTTAGAGCCACAACCAGGAGTGCTTACAAAGGAAGGGAGAAACTTGTATCCTTCTTGACTTGTGCCTCATTCACACAGGGCCAGATTTATCATTAGCTCAAGTCAAAATAATAGAGTGAAAAAGTCGCAAATTTTTGCTAAAACTGCGCAAAAATTTGCGACTTTTATTAGCTCTGCGCTATGCTCGCCAGTTTTCTGAAAGTGGGCGTGTTTTCTTATGTAAATGAATTTCTAGACAGATTTACTATTGCGCCAATTTAAAAAGTCGCAAAAAATTGCGCAATTTCACTCCAGTGAGGACCGTGCTTATCTTATGCAACTTATTAATAGAACATGCGACTTTTTTGTAAAGACGTGCGACTTTTGTAAAGACGCTTACTGAAGAATAAACTGCTTCTATCAAACCACATTTATCACAGTATTAAAGGACCAATAATAAATCTGACTTGGCCAAAAGTGACTTTGGACATATGTAAAAATGGAGTAAGATGTAAGGCTACTTTCACACTTGCGGCAGAGGATTCCGGCAGGCAGTTCTATCGCCGGAACTGCCCGCCAGATCCGGCAATACAGACGCAAACGGATAGCATTTGTCAGACTGATCAGGATCCATATGACGAATACATTGAAATGCTGGGTCATCCTGAAAAACGCATTCCTTAATTAATTTTATTCGGTCTGAGCATGCGCAGACCGCAGTCGCAGTGCCGGATCCGCTTTGCCGAAACACTCGGGGCCGGCATTAATGCATTTCAATAGGAAAAAATGACTGATCCGGCATTCCGGCAGGTGTTCCGGAATTTTGGATGGAGATAAAACCGCAGCATGCTGCGGTATGATCTCCTTCCTGAAAAGGCAAAAAGACTGAACTGAAGACATCCCGATGCATACTGAACAGAATGCTCTCCATTCAGAATGCATTAGGATAAAACTGATCAGTTCTTTTCCAGTATTGAGCCCCTATGACGGAACTCAATGCCGGAAAAGAATAACGCTAGTGTGAAAGTACCCTAAGGCTCCATTCACATGTTCGCTAATGGGTCCGCATCCGTTCCGCAAAAGCCGTGCGCAGTGAATGTTGATGAGTTATCCTTGCGCATGCGCAGTGAATGTCTGACCGCTTCCCTGCACAGACATCTCCACTGCGCCTGTTCCTCGGAGCACTATGATGATATCGGCGCAGGCGCAGTGGAGATGTCTGAGCAGGGAAGCGGTCAGACATTCACTGCGCATGCGCCGCTCACAGTGAGGATCGCATTCCGGAGGAGATGGGTGGGCTGGAGGGACGCGCTGGGCGGCGGCATTTTGTGAAGGTAGACTGAACCTCTAGGTGCTAATGACGCCCCCATAGCACCTAGAGGCTCATTAGCATATCAACATAAGTTCGTTTTTTTGCAAAACGGCTGCACAATAAGCTATTATATTAGGATGGTTTGGTAGAGCAGACACTAGCGGATCGCTAGTGTCTGAAAGCTAATTATGTGAAAACAAAGTAGTAGAAACCCTTTAAAGCAAGTTCCTGCAGCTAGTCCAAAGAGGCACATGGCTTCTCTGAAAACGTGGTGCATGGACTGAGATGGGACATATTGCCCCACAGTTCTGGTGTAAAATTCTGTCTCATTGTAAGCCAACCAATAGTTGGTATGGAGCCAGAGAAAAGTGTCTGCACAGATTTATCATCCAGCCTTGCTGTTGCTGTTTTCCGAGATTTTAATACTGATAACCTATCTTTAGGATAGGGGCTCATGCACACAGACATGTACAGCCCGTGCTGCGGACCGCAAATAGTGGTCCACAATTCACGGGCACCAGCCGGGTGCCCACCATTTGCAGATGCGGACCTATTCACTTGAATGGGTCTGCGATCCGCAAGATTCAGTCTGCACCACAAAAAAATTGCTGTATTGTGTTCTAGTTTTAGAGTAAACGATAAGAGATGGCTCTCCTGTTGTGCAGTGAATGGAAGGGTGCTCCCACTAGAAAAGATTCACCCAACCTTCTAAAAGTGTTAAATTAATATAAATGTAGAAGAGGGGCACACCTACATAAAGAACCACTTATGGAGAGAAATGTGTAGCTATAGGAATTTATTTCTTATTTAAAACTATATAGTATTATTAAAACAGTTAAAATACATAAAACATAAATAACCAATGATGATATTGACTATGCAGATTAATATATATGTACAAACTGAAAGAAAGTATGAGAAATAGATGCAAAACAAATTATCGATATAAAAAATCGTATTGATCTCGATAAGTCTTGCGATGTTACGATATTTAAATAATCGCACATAAACAAGGATGACAAATTGCTTCCGTTTTGTAGTTTCTATATAGTCATAGTTGTACTCACTATTTTGTAGGAGTCTGCCTGCTTCTTTGTATACATTGTGGCGTCCCACGTGTTGCGAAGTTATAAACTTTATTCGTGCCTTGTTCTTTGCTTGGTCTTGGTCTTCTTATGGATAATAAACAAGCTACATTTTGGACATCATAATCTCTGGAGCGCTTCAGCAGCAAAAGAATAAAACAAGGGGATCGGTGACATCAGCAACACGTGGGACGCCGAGGCCGAGCAACACAAACCTGAGTAAGTCAGAGAGACTTGATTAAAGTGTCGATTGAAATAACTCTCAACTGTTGGTTTGAAAACTGGTTGTTCCGAAAATTTGCGATTAAAATAACTGCAAGTTCTCGGCTGCTGTCTGAAAAACCGGCATACCATTGACTTTTATATTCACCGAAGATCCCAAGTATAACTCACCTATAGGGAGAGCCAGCAAAGAACAAGGCACGAATAAAGTTTATAACTTCGCAACACGTGGGACGCCACAGTGTATGCAAAGAAGCAGGCAGACTCCTACAAAATAGTGAGTACAACTATGACTATATAGAAACTACGAAACGGAAGCAATTTGTCATCCTTGTTTATGTGCGATTATTTAAATATCGTAACATCGCAAGACTTATCGAGATCAATACGATTTTTTATATCGATAATTTGTTTTGCATCTATTTCTCATACTTTCTTTCAGTTTGTACATATATATTAATCTGCATAGTCAATATCATCATTGGTTATTTATGTTTTATGTATTTTAACTGTTTTAATAATACTATATAGTTTTAAATAAGAAATAAATTCCTATAGCTACACATTTCTCTCCATAAGTGGTTCTTTATGTAGGTGTGCCCCTCTTCTACATTTATATTGTGTTCTATTTTTATTTTTATTTTTTTTCAGTGTGGAGATACGGACCAAAATCCAACAGAAGCGCTCCGTAGTGCTTCCGTGGGCTTCCACTCCGTCCCTCTGGTCCGCATCTATGATACAGAGTGCACACGGCCGGTGCCCGTATATTGCAGGCCGCAGTGCTGGCATGAATCGCACACGTTTATGTGCATGAGCCCTAGTGTCTACTCGGTGGTGGTCCCCGGTGTCGGACACCCACCGAGTAGATACTGATGACCTAGGGCTCATGCACACGAATATGTGGGACCCGTGCCCGTACAGCTGTTTGAGAAGGTAGCCGCACTCACAGTATGGCGGCGTCCTCTCAGCTTCATCGGTCACATGACCTAGGCGCAGTGAATGGGTCTGAGTGCGATACCAAGCACAGATGCTTTAGGGCTCATGCACACGACCGTTGGTGCAAATTGCAGTCCGCAATGCACGGGCACCTTCCGTGGGGAAGGCGCATGGGGATCGCAGACCCATTCACTTTAATGGATCCGCGATCCCTCTGTTCCGCAAAAAGATAGAACATGTTCTATCTTTTTGCGGTACGGAGGCACGGAACAGAACACTCCGTAGTGTTCTGTTCCGTGCTTCCGTTCCGCACCGTTCTGCATCTCTGGATTTGCGGACCCATTGAAATGAATGGGTCCGCATCCGTGATGCGGAATGACAACAGAACAGTGCCTGTGTATTGCGGATCCGCAAATGCGGTCCGCAACATGGGCACGGGACACCAACGGTCGTGTGTATGAGGCTGTGCTTGGTAACCAAGTAGAAGGCCGCGGCACTCACAGGAGCGCCGCTGCCTTCTCAAACAGCTGATCTTCGGGGGTCTTGGGTGTTGGACCTTCACCAATCAGAGGATAGGTCATCAGTATTAAAATCTCCAAAAACACCTTTAATGTTGGCATTTTTGTGTGGTGTTTTGTGCAGCCAAATGTTACAGTAAATTATATGTAATAGAAACTCTAAATTTATATTTATAAATTAAAATGGTGAAATATAATCTGGTGGACCAAATTTATGCACATGCCTCTTAATAAATATGGCACATCTTCGAGCAGTCCATGGACCAGCTATGAGTTTGCCAGATCTTCTGGACTATAACTTGAGCAAGATTCTGGAGTAAATTGCAGTAAATTTTATGGGCTTAGAGAGGCCCTGTTTATTCTCGCTACGTCCCAAACACTTTTGAAAGTGGTGAGAGAAGTGAAAAATTGCTTACTACTTTTTCACGTGACACAGATTGCTTCATATGTGAGCTTCCAATGTGTTTTTGTTTTCGGGGGGCTGTGCGTTATGTGCAAAATGTGGCATGCACTGGGTATCGCACTTTTTTTCTAGTGTTTCTTCCAAAGCCTTCTCTATAGGACTTGAAAAATGGCAGAATAAGGCTACATGCACACGACCATTGTGTGTTTTGCGGATTCGCAAAACACGGATGGCGTCCGTGTGCATTCCGCAAATTGTGGAACGGCACGGGCAGCCATTGATATAACTGCCTATTCTTGTCCGTTTTGCGGACAAGAATAGGACAGGTTATATTTTTTTGCGGACCACGGAATGGAGCAACGGATGCGGACAGCACATGGAGTGCTGTCCGCATCTTTTGCGGCCCCATTGAAGTGAATGGGTCCGCATCCCAGACGCAAAAACTGCGGCTCGGATGCGGACCAAAACAACAGTCGTGTGCATGAGGCCTAAGATGAATATTATAAGTGCTAAAAATAAAAAGGCAGTTTTGTGAAGACCGTGAAAAAGCAAGAAACACTTGCCATTTTTTTTTTTTTTTTGCCATTTTATTGAAATCCAACTATTATTTTCCATACATCTTCAACATCATTATTACTTTTCTTCCTTTTTACCCCTAGCCATAATACCCTCCCTACCCACCCTCCCCTTTGCGATGCGTCTTTCTAAGGGCTCATTCACACGGCCGTTGCCGTATTGCGGCCTGCATACAGTGGGTACACGGGGCACCGGCCGTGTGCATTCCGCATCACGGATGCGGACCGATTCACTTGAATGGGTCCACAAATCCGGAGATGCGGTGCGGAACTGAATAGAAGCATGGAACCCCACGGAAGCACATGCCTCCGCACTGCAAAAAGATAGAACTTACTCTATCTTTTTGCGGAACGGACGGATCGCAGACCCATTCAAGTGAATGGGTCTGCGATCCGCATGCAGCTGCCCCACAGTCTGTGCCCGTGCATTGCGGACGGCAATTTGTGGTCCACAGCACGGGCAGCACATGGTTGTGTGAACAAGCCCTAAGGAGGAGTCAAGACGAGGAAGACAAACACCCCATATCCTAGTCCATTTATCCTCTATATTTCTCTGTTTATACAGAACCTTCTTTATCTCTTGATTTTTGGCATTTTTATAATCCCTGAATGTATGAAGGAGGGCTAAAAGGTTTTCTATCTAATTTAGACTAAAATGACACATGCCGGTTTTGAGTATAAGTCAGGAGTTGATGAAAAATGGGCTTGAGCTGGCCATACACTTGGCACAGCTGTCTCTCCCGGTCCCCTGCATACAGCTGAATGTGCATGTGGTCTAAATAGGGAGTGTGGAGTAAGCCGCTAGCAGACACGCCTGGTGGTGCCAGTCTTTCTGCCCCGTGACATCTGGTGTCGGGGGAGCATCGGGACATCCCCATACACATTATTTGATTAGCCAGTCCAACTGGAATTGGCGGATTTGTCTGACATCATGATAACTAGAGATGAGCTCATTTTATGTTATGAAATTCGTTCACGCTTCGTTTGGTGGTGACAGCTGAAATGCGTTATGGATTCGGTTACCACAGACCATAACGCAATTCTGCGAGGCATTCCATTATTCAGTCCGTCATAGAAGTCTATGGCCTGCATAACGGATCCGTCCCGTTTCTGTTATACTGGAGAGGACTCCCCTGCATAATGGAAACGGGACGGATCCGTTTTGAAGCCCATAGACTTCTATTATGACGGACTGAATAACGGAATGCCTCTAAAGGCATTCCGTCATAGAATTGCGTTATGGTCGCTCATCTCTAATAATAACGTGTGTTGTGGTCACCTTCACGGGTACTTCTCCACCCCTGGCTTTGGCTGGAGAATCTTTTTACAGGAGGTGTACCAATAGAATCTTTGGTCTATGGGAATTCATAAATTCATTCTTTTTATTAATTTCCGGACCTTCCCACACACAGCTTTTTATAGTGGGTTTGGTTTATTAGGAATAGATTGGTTTTATTTAATGATGGTTTATGGTCATTTTATCTAATGAAACATGCTTTGCTTACTTTAAATCAGTTTGAGGAGTGCTTACTTTAGGGAGGAACAATTTAAGGATATGAATTATACATGTCAGCTCTCTTTTGTAACCTTAAAATAGTGTCAGGAAGCAGGTCTTTCCTGGCGGCAGTACTGGGGCTGTGTCTTCCATTTTCCTCTTTATATGTGTATAATATTATTATTATTACAAAACCCAGAGTTATGAATGGGACCCTGGAGACCACAGCAGATGTTAAAGCTAGTACGTATTTGTATATGTATTAGGTATGTGTTGGTCTACCGTATAAACCAAGTTTTTTTTATGTCTTGGCTACTTTCACACTTGCGTTTTTCTTTTCCGGCATAGAGTTCCGTCACAGGGGCTCTATACCGGAAAAGAACTGATCAGGCATATCCCCATGCATTCTGAATGGAGAGTAATCCGTTCAGTTTGCATCAGGATGTCTTCAGTTCAGTCGTTTTGACTGATCAGGCAAAAGAGAAAACCGCAGCATGCTACTGTTTTATCTCCGGCGAAAAAAACAGAAGACTTGCCTGAATGCCGGATCTGGCATTTTTTCCCATAGGAATGTATTAGTGCCGGATCCGGCATTCAGAATACCGGAAGGACGGATCCGGCATTCAGGCACTAATACATTCCTATGGGAAAAAATGCCAGATCCGGCATTCAGGCAAGTCTTCTGTTTTTTTTCGCCGGAGATAAAACAGTAGCATGCTGAAAAGAAGGTGAAACTGAAAAGAAGGTGAAAAAAATAAATGCCGGATCCGTTTTGCCGGATGACACCGGAAAGACGGATCCGGCATTTCAATGCATTTTTTCGACTGATCAGGCATTTTTAAGACTGATAAGGATTAGGGATCGACCGATATAGATTTTTTAGGGCCGATACCGATAATTTGTGAACTTTCAGGCCGATAGCCGATAATTTATACCGATATTCTGGGAATTTTCATTTTTGAGAAAAAAAATAAAAATTTCCTACACAAATCTGCTGAAAATTAATATGTTTATTGTTAATGTGTATTTTTTTTGTTTATTGTTAATGTGTATTTTTATTTTTTAAAATTTTTTCATTTATACTTAATATTTTTTTTTTGTTTTTTTTTTTACTAACTTTTAGCCCCCTTAGGGACTAGAACCCTTGTCCTATTCCCCCTGATAGATCTCTATCAGGGTGAATAGGATCTCACTCTGTCCCCGCTGCTCTGTGCATAGTGCACACAGCAGCATGGAGCTTACCATGGCAGCCAGGGCTTCAATAGCGTCCTGGCTGCCATGGTAACCGATCGGAGCCCCAGGATTACACAGCTGGGGCTCCGATCGGAGGAGCAGGGGAGAGGGGATCCTGTGGCCACTGCCACCAATGAGTAATACTGGGTGGGGGGGGGGGCACTGCGCCACCAATGTTTTTACTATTGGGATTGGGATGGGGGTGGGGGGCGCACTGCGCCACCAATGATTAATACTGGGGGGCTTGGGCAGGGGGCGCACTGCGCCACCAATGAAGATAAGTCTATCAATCATCTACAGGAGGCGGGAGCTGGCTGCAGAATCACATAGCCGGCTCCCGACCTCTATGAGCGGTAGCTGCGATCCGCGGCACCTGAGGAGTTAATTACCGCAGCTACAGCTCATAGAGGTCGGGAGCCGGCTATGTGATTCTGCAGCCAGCTCCCGCCTCCTGTATATGAATTAATGAAAGACTCATCTTCATTGGTGGCGCAGTGGCCACAGCCCCTCCCCTCCTCTTATGTTCTCTCCTCTCCTCTCATTGGCGGCAGCAGCAGCACAGGGGGAGGGAGACACTGCTTCCTTCTCCCCTGTGCTGCGGAGGGAACACAGAGAGCGCTGAGAGCAGCGCGATCTGTGTTCCCAATATGTTATTGGTATATCGGCAAAATAGATGCCGATACCGATAACGTTCAAAATACTCAATATCAGCCAAACCGATAATCGGTCGATCCCTAATAAGGATCCTGATCAGTCTTACTAATGCCATCAGTTGGCATACGTTTTGCCTGATCCGGCAGGAAGTTCCGGCGACGGAACTGCTTGCCGGATATCTCTGCCGCAAGTGTGAAAGTACCCTTATATGTGTCACTGCCCATTACGGCTTACAATGTAAGGGTGCATTGAGATGCAGCAGATGTGCCATCGTATCTGCTGCGTGGCGGAGAACTACAGGACAAAACCTCCATCCTAGTTAAGGCCTCATGCACACGACCGTATCAGTTTTGCAGTCCGCAAACCGAGGATCTGCAAAATACGGATGTGATCCATGCGCACTCTGCATTTTGTTTTTGTGTGGACCCATTGACGGGGAGTCCAAATTTTTCAGACAATCATAGGACATGTATCTTTTGCAGTACGGACATATACAGTACAGACCAAAAGTTTGGACACACCTTCTCATTCAAAGAGTTTTCTTTATTTTCATGACTATGAAGGCATCAAAACTATGAATTAACACATGTGGAATTATATACATAACAAACAAGTGTGAAACAACTGAAAATATGTCATATTCTAGGTTCTTCAAAGTAGCCACCTTTTGCTTTGATTACTGCTTTGCACACTCTTGGCATTCTCTTGATGAGCTTCAAGAGGTAGTCCCCTGAAATGGTCTTCCAACAGTCTTGAAGGAGTTCCCAGAGATGCTTAGCACTTGTTGGCCCTTTTGCCTTTACTTTGCGGTCCAGCTCACCCCAAACCATCTCGATTGGGTTCAGATCCGGTGACTGTGGAGGCCAGGTCATCTGGCGCAGCACCCCATCACTCTCCTTCATGGTCAACATAGAAACATAGAAACATAGAAACATAGAATGTGTCGGCAGATAAGAACCATTTGGCCCATCTAGTCTGCCCAATATACTGAATACTATGGATAGCCCCCGGCCCTATCTTATATGAAGGATGGCCTTATGCCTATCCCATGCATGCTTAAACCCCTTCACTGTATTTGCAGCTACCACTTCTGCAGGAAGGCTATTCCATGCATCCACTACTCTCTCAGTAAAGTAATACTTCCTTATATTACTTTTAAACCTTTGCCCCTCTAATTTAAAACTGTGTCCTCTTGTGGTAGTTTTTCTTCTTTTAAATATGCTCTCTTCCTTTACCGAGTTGATTCCCTTTATGTATTTAAAAGTTTCTATCATATCCCCTCTGTCTCTTCTTTCTTCCAAGCTATACATATTAAGGTCCTTTAACCTTTCCTGGTAAGTTTTATCCTGCAATCCATGTACTAGTTTAGTAGCTCTTCTCTGAACTCTCTCAAATATACCTTACTTTCAAAGTTTTCCCAATTTTTCGGCTGACTGACTGACCTTCATTTCTTAAAGTAATGATGGCCACTCGTTTTTCTTTACTTAGCTGCTTTTTTCTTGCCATAATACAAATTCTAACAGTCTATTCAGTAGGACTATCAGCTGTGTATCCACCTGACTTCTCCTCAACGCCACTGATGGTCCCAACCCCATTTATAAGGCAAGAAATCCCACTTATTAAACCTGACAGGGCACACCTGTGAAGTGAAAACCATTTCAGGGGACTACCTCTTGAAGCTCATCAAGAGAATGCCAAGCGTGTGCAAAGCAGTAATCAAAGCAAAAGGTGGCTACTTTGAAGAACCTAGAATATGACATATTTTCAGTTGTTTCACACTTGTTTGTTATGTATATAATTCCACATGTGTTAAGTCATAGTTTTGATGCCTTCAGTGTGAATCTACAATTTTCATAGTCATGAAAATAAAGAAAACTCTTTGAATGAGAAGGTGTGTCCAAACTTTTGATCTGTACTGTAGATGTTAAAAGGACATGAAAGTCATGTGTGCTTTCTGTATCCTATATGTCCTTTCGCAAAAGATACATCTTTATTTTGTGTATCTGCGGTTTGCAGAAAAAGAAGTATCAGACATTTGGATTTCAATATGCCCAATCCTTTATCAGGGAAGATAAGCTGTCGCCAGAGCTAGCAGCTTACTCCCCTCTCCCTTGCTGAGCTGAACTGGAAAGCTACTGTGTGGACCTTTTTGTTACTAATAAAGCAACCTGATTCATTGTAGGCAAACCTTTCTCGGTTTAGTGTTTAATACAGTACAATATGCAGACGGCCGGTAATGGCATGGTAAAGCCCTGAAACCACCTTTCTAAGAGTGTTTATTCAATAATGGATTATCTCAAGAGGTTTAACCTCATGGCCCGCTCATTGCATTGCCTAGATTAAGGCTCTTTTAACAAGCTCCAATTGTATGCTGTTCTTCATTTGTGAAACACATGAGTTTAACCTTGGGATAAACTGCCTTCACAATGGCACGTCAAAACCTTTTATTAAAGTCCCTGCAGGTCTGTGCCGATGCGGCTCTGTTGGCTCCGATCCCGTGCAGTCATCTATCTGGGCAATTTAATACATCTGACGTGAAGAAGGTTGAATGGCGTGTTGGTTCTGGAATAGGAAGTGGAAAAAGAAGGCTGTATCTTGTATTCTTGCGGCTTTCGTTCTGAAACGGTGTATAATAGTGGTGACAAACGCAGGCTGAAGCTTGTTGACGTTTCTTCATGGCCACCCAAAAGATAATTAAAAATAACTGCTACTTGCTTCTCCATTCCCCTGCTGATCAGCACAGTGGCTCTGGTGGTCAATATGTGACCACTGCAGTTCTGCCTTCCACGTGCCATACTACTAGTGTTGTGGCTCTGTGTGTGTGTGTAAAAAATAATATAAATAAATATATATATATATATATAATAATACAAAAGATGAGCTACAATTTTTTTAAGCCCTATTAAGCATTTATTCATATATTTATATTTTTTTGCTCTAGGTTTGACATCTACCGGAAGGTACCCAAAGACTTAACACAACCCACCTACACTGGCGCTATCAGTAAGTAATGTATACTGAGAATACCTTCATTCTTTGCATCGTTTTTTCATTTTGAATTAGTATTGGTAAATTACAGGGGACCTAAACCCTTGCTGAAATTTTTAACGGTGCGGCAGCACTTCTCAGAACGGTCTGCCCATTCGGCTTTCATTGTCTCTACTCTGTCTTTCCAGTATGCAGAGTGCAGATCTATTGAAAGTTTATGGGTCTGTACTCTGCACCCTGAAATGTGCAGGGTGCTCCCAGAAGTGCTGCTGCATTTCGTAGTTTCAGCAAGGGTTTAGATTAAGGTAAGACTGTGTGGTGTGCTGAAAGATAACAGGCTAATAGAAGATGTGGAACCTGCATTGGCCTTCCCTACCCAATAAATGATTGTTGCTAGCCTATTGTTTGATCCAGTCCCTGGTACGATAGGTTAGTTCTCTGGTGAGTAATGGTAATTTAATGGACCGCTTGCTCTAAAGTGGGGCAAATGGTGCTGCCATTTCTCAGCCGTGGGTTAACAATGCAGGGACCAGATTTTCTCTTGACTTGGTACTCAATAGAAGAACTACGAAGGGTTTAGGTGGTCACCAATGTACTACAGAACAGACCATGCTGGTAAGGAAACAAATCTAATGTTTGTGTGTATATGTATGTATTGTATATCTTGACTGTATATACGCATCCATGCGTGTGCTTACTGTCTGTGTATGCTTGTGCCCGGGACTTACTTTCTTTTCTCCACTTGTGACTTGACCTAAGCATCTGTCATCTGATAGCCGTTCTGTTTCCTGAAGACACAAAGAGCTACTGTCCTATGCCTAGCAAGAAAGCTATAAAGGTCATCCAGCAAAAACCTTGTGGCCACATACCTTCTATTACAGTTTATTCATATATCCTTTCTGTGTAGGAGATCTCCTACTTTGTCTGATCTGGCCACTCTTTGGATCTCCTGAGCATGAAGCACATGCTGGGTGACCTAGAGTGATCCTGTCTTGGTCATGTAAAATCCAACTTAATTTTACAGGAATGTTGTCCAAAGAGCAGCTTAAATGAAGGGTTTTAGGTACTCTAATGAATAGATCTGAAAATGAGCTTTATATTTTTTAGTATGAAACTGAATTCTCATCCTAGTCACATGCTGGCTTAGACGTTTCTTCCTTGTATTTATTTCCTCTGACATCAATACAGATTAGTAGAATACCTCTACTATAACAATGCTGCCTTGTGCCCTGCACACACTAGTCTATTGGGTTCTGCTTATCTATGGCCACCGGGCATAGTGATTACCGAGGCAGCTACATTAACCATCTCATGATTAGCTAGAAGAAAAACTATTAAACCGTAGAATTAAAGGGTGTCTGTACCTATAAGACTGGCTGACCTGTTACATGTGCGCTTGGCAGCTGAAGACATCTGTGTTGGTCCCATGGTCATATGTGCCTGCATTACTGAGAAAAGTAAAGTTGTAATATATGCAAATGAGCTTTTAGGAGCAACGGGGGTGTTGCCGTTACACCCAGAGGCTTAACTCTGTCTGCAACTGCTGCGCCCTTTGCACTTTGACAGGGCCAGGCGTAAATTCGTTTTTTACTTCTAAGCCCTGTCAATCAAAGGCACGAAAGTTGCAGAGAATGCATTGCCTCTAAGTGTAATGGCAATGCTCCCGTTGCTTCTAAAGCTCCATTTGCATAAACTAAAACTTCAGTTCAGCCAGTTTGATATGTACAAAACTGCTGACAGATGCCCTTTAAGTTCTGCTTGCCATAATGAAACGGGCATGGGTTCCCGTTATGCTTGACTGGCCGCCTCACCCTGACAGGGGCCCATTTTCGAGATCTTACCTTTAATTGGCCAGTTCTCTTCTATGTTGTGTGGTGACCATAATTCATTTTTCTTGTATCCCTCTAGATCAGGGATCAGCAACCTCTGGCATTCCAGCTGTTCTGAAACTACAACTCCCTTAATTCTGCTTTCACTTTTATGGGAGCTTCAAGAACAGCGAGCAAGTGTGCATGCTGGGAGTTGTAGTTTGCCGACGGTTGCAGACCCATGCTCTAGATCATTTTTGGTTTGGTAATCTGTAGGCAACCATTTTGCTACCCTTCAAGTCTAACCAGTGGGTGAGATCAGCGCTCCCTTTCTTTAGAAGTTCTTCCAAAAAATATCATTGGAAAATGAGATAATAGTACTTGCTAAGTGGCCGGCTTGGGGAATGAGGTTCTGAAGAAATAAAGTTTTAGCTTGAACATTTATAAATGAGATATCACAGTTCAATGCATAGAACTCCTATGTGCTTATTAGTATGAAAATGGTCCGTGTTCCATCCGTTTTTTTTTTGCAGATCCATTGTAACAATGCCTGTCCTTGTCCACAAAACGGACAAGAACAGGACATGTTCTATCTTTTTTGCCGAACAGACAGGTAGACACGGAATGCACATGGAGTCATTTTGTTTTTTTCCCCGGCCCCTATGAAGTGAATGGTAAAAAAAAATTAACGGAAACAGAAAAATATGTTCGTGTGCATGAGCCCTAAAGGAGTATTCCAATCTCAGACATTGATGGCATATTGCTAGGATATGCCATCAATATTAGATAGGTGTGGGTCCCACGTCTGGGTCCCGCTCCATTTTCCAGAACTGGACCCCCGAAGTGAACCGAGCGGCCGCGTACCGCTATGGGTATTCCAAAAATAGTCGATCGCTCTGACTTCACTATTTTTGCAACACTCATAGCAGCTCTCCTTCACTTCGTTCGACAGGTCCATGATACCACCTTTGGGATCCGCTTCTGACATTGATGGCATAGGCTAGCAATATCTGAGATGTAAATACCCCTTCATTCCTGTGATGGTCCATTAATAAATTATACAATATTAATATTTTGTTTTAAATCTGGAACTGGACGTGATACATTTCTACTGTCTCTGATTCTACCCAAAACTGCTCTCAACCCCACAGCCCCGATTTGTATTAAGTCACGTGGCACGTTTTTTGTGACATGGGATAGGCCATCAGTATTTGGTCTGTGGGGGTCTAAATCCTGTAACCCCTGCCAAAATCTTATTTGAATATGGCTCAATTTCCTATAGCAATTATGAGCTGCCATGGCCGTAGGTCTGAAGCTACAGCTGCTAATAAATTATGACACTAGAGTTCTCCACCGATCATGCCATTTCCTATGCCTTCTTCCATGCCATGTTTTACACTCTACTTATAGATATTGAATACATTCAGATATATTGATTTCGGCTTGCAACTGTACCATTCTGTGGGGCTGTCAGCACTGCCGCCTATTTTGTGAGCCGTGGAAATAGCTAATCAGCTTTTCTAGGATTCTGTATGGGCCGGAAGTCTAGCTACATCACTAAGTTAATGATCTTAGGTTCTTAACCCCCTGTCACTAAGCTGGACACTGCCAACAGGCGGGGTACTACCTCTGTGATGCTGCAGCTCCTGAAGCTGGATTGCATAAATTGCATTGTCAGCACTACTACATTTGTGTTCACTTGACAGATACAGTTTCGGCTACTTTCACGTTATTGTTTTCAATTCCGCTATCAATATCCGTCAGTGGATCTCAATAGCGGAAGAAAACGTTTCAGTTTTGACCCCATTCATTGTCAAACTGAACTGAACGAAACGGAATGCACCAAAATGCCTTCCGTTCCGTTTGGTTGTGCTCCCATCGTTGCAAGCAGCTTTTTTTTTGTCCGCGATGTGGTGCGGAGCAAGACGGATCCGTCCTGACACACAATGTAAGTCAGTGGGGATGGATCCGTTTTCTCTGACACAATAGATAACTGATCCGTCCCCCATTGACTTTCAGTGGTGTTGAAGACGGATCCGTCATGGCTATAGAAGACATAATACAACCGGATCCGTTCAAGACGGATGCATGCGGTTGTATTATGGTAATGGGAGCGTTTTTTCAGATCAATGACGGATCCGCAAAAAAACGCTAATGTGCAAGTAGCCTTAGAAATCCAATGTAGCTTTCTTTAAAGTTATTTTCACATGGTATTTAAATGGAGGCATTAAAGGGTTTCTGTCACCACACTTTTCACTATTAAACAGGCTGACATTATTGATGCAGCTCTCCCGACATGTTTCACCGCTAGATGCGGCTTCTTCAGGGGGGTAAAGAGCTACTAACAAAGTGTTGGTAGCTCTTTACCCCCCTGAAGAAGCCGCATCTAGCGGTGAAACATGTCGGGAGAGCTGCATCAATAGTTTTTAGATGTGTATGGTAGGGCAGAAGAATGATCACTGAACGGCGAGCTGCAGACGCCGCATAGATACTTATACTATAGGGGCAGCTAATAGGCATAAGTGCGGGCGGTAGGTGCCGCTAAGAGTGTTAGAAAAATATCGCACTTGGTAAAATAAAGCACTTTAGGTAGGGCATTAATCCCCAAACGATAGGTGCAGGTGTCTGATGTCGGCTGACATTACAGACAAGCACCACGCAACACCTTGCAAGAGATGACATAGATCTCAACTTACCCACAAGACAAGCAGTGGGTGTCAAGCCTACAGCCCCCTAATATTTGCCCTCCATATAGAGTTTTAAATGTATATGTTTTTTGTGGCTATATTTGTTATTTAAAAGAGAAATAAAAGTTATATTTTAATAAAAAATTAGAGAAAAGGCTTCAAGAGGTAGTCCCCTGAAATGGTCTTCCAACAGTCTTGAAGGAGTTCCCAGAGATGCTTAGCACTTGTTGGCCCTTTTGCCTTCACTCTGCGGTCCAGCTCACCCCAAACCATCTCGATTGGGTTCAGGTCCGGTGACTGTGGAGGCCAGGTCATCTGGCGCAGCACCCCATCACTCTCCTTCATGGTCAAATAGCCCTTACTTTCAAAGTTTTCCCAATTTTTCGGCTGACTGACTGACCTTCATTTCTTAAAGTTTTTCTTTACTTAGCTGTTTTTTTCTTGCCATAATACAAATTCTAACAGTCTATTCAGTAGGAGCTGTGTATCCACCTGATTTCTCCTCAACACAACTGATGGTCCCAACCCCATTTATAAGGCAAGAAATCCCACTTATTAAACCTGACAGGGCACACCTATGAAGTGAAAACCATTTCAGGGGACTACCTCTTGAAGCTCATCAAGAGAATTCTAAGAGTGTGCAAAGCAGTAATCAAAGCAAAAGCTGGCTACTTTGAAGAACCTAGAATATGACATATTTTCAGTTGTTTCACACTTGTTTGTTATGTATATAATTCCACATGTGTTAATTCATAGTTTTGATGCCTTCAGTGTGAATCTACAATTTTCATTGTCATGAAAATAAAGAAAACTCTGAATGAGAAGGTGTGTCCAAACTTTTGGTCTCCACTGTGTGTGTGTGTGTGTGTGTGTATATATATATATATATATATATATATATATATATATATATGTATATATATATATATATATATATATTAATGTCAGGTCCATAAATATTGGGACATCAACACAGTTCTAACATTTTTGGCTCTATACACCACCACAATGGATTTGAAATGAAACGAACAAGATGTGCTTTAACTGCAGACTGTCAGCTTTAATTTGAGGCTATTTACATCCAAATCAGGTGAACGGTGTAGGAATTACAACAGTTTGCATATGTGCCTTCCGCTTGTTAAGGGGCCAAAAGTAATGGGACAATTGGCTTCCCAGCTGTTCCATGGCCAGGTGTGTATTATTCCCTCATTATCCCAATTACAATGAGCAGATAAAAGGTCCAGAGTTCATTTCAAGTGTGCTATTTGCATTTGGAATCTGTTGCTGTCAACTCTCAAGATGAGATCCAAAGAGCTGTCACTATCAGTGAACCAAGCCATCATTAGGCTGAAAAAACAAAACAAACTAATCAGAGAGATAGCAGGGATGAAACCCAGCGTCTGGTGATGTCTATGCGTTCCAGACTTCAGGCTGTAATTGACTGCAAAGGATTTGCAACCAAGTATTAAAAAGTGAAAGTTTGAATTATGATTATTATTTTGTCCCATTACTTCTGGTTCCTTAACAAGTGGGAGGCACATATGCAAACTGTTGAAATTCCTACACCGTTCACCTGATTTGGATGTAAATATCCTCAAATTAAAGCTGACAGTCTGCAGTTAAAGCACATCTTGTTTGTTTCATTTCAAATCCATTGTGGTGTATAGAGCCAAAAATGTTAGAATTGTGTTAATGTCCCAATATTTATGGACCTGACTGTGTATGTGTGTGTGTGTGTGTGTGTGTGTGTGTATATCTACAAATTTTATATCTTCCTTAAAATACACTGCTCAAAAAAATAAAGGGAACACTTAAACAACACAATGTAACTCCAAGTCAATCACACTTCTGTGAAATCAAACTGTCCACTTAGAAAGCAACACTGAGTGATAATCAATTTCACATGCTGTTGTGCAAATGGGATAGACAACAGGTGCAAATTATAGGCAATTAGCAAGACACCCCCAATAAAGGAGTGGTTCTGCAGGTGGTGATCACAGACCACTTCTCAGTTCCTATGCTTCCTGGCTGATGTTTTGGTCACTTTTGAATGCTGGCGGTGCTTTCACTCTAGTGGTAGCATGAGACGGAGTCTACAACCCACACAAGTGGCTCAGGTAGTGCAGCTTATCCAGGATGGCACATCAATGCGAGCTGTGGCAAGAAGGTTTGCTGTGTCTGTCAGCGTAGTGTCCAGAGCATGGAGGCGCTACCAGGAGACAGGCCAGTACATCAGGAGACGTTGAGGAGGCCGTAGGAGGGCAACAACCCAGCAGCAGGACCGCTACCTCCGCCTTTGTGCAAGGAGGAACAAAAGGAACACTGCCAGAGCCCTGCAAAATGACCTCCAGCAGGCCACAAATGTGCATGTGTCTGCTCAAACGGTCAGAAACAGACTCCATGAGGGTGATATGAGGGCCTGACGTCCACAGGTGGGGGTTGTGCTCACAGCCCAACACCGTGCAGGACGTTTGGCATTTGCCAGAGAACACCAAGATTGGCAAATTCGCCACTGGCGCCCTGTGCTCTTCACAGATGAAAGCAGGTTCACACTGAGCACATGTGACAGACGTGACAGAGTCTTGAGACGCCGTGGAGAACGTTCTGCTGCCTGCAACATCCTCCAGCATGACCGGTTTGGCATTGGGTCAGTAATGGTGTGGGGTGGCATTTCTTTGGAGGGCCGCGCAGCCCTCCATGTGCTCGCCAGAGGTAGCCTGACTGCCATTAGGTACAGAGATGAGATCCTCAGACCCGTTGTGAGACCATATGCTGGTGCGGTTGGCCCTGGGTTCCTCCTAATGCAAGAGAATGCTAGACCTCATGTGGCTGGAGTGTGTCAGCAGTTCCTGCAAGACGAAGGCATTGATGCTATGGACTGGCCCGCCCGTTCCCCAGACCTGAATCCAATTGAGCACATCTGGGACATCATGTCTCGCTCTATCCACCAACGTCACGTTGCACCACAGACTGTCCAGGAGTTGGCAGATGCTTTAGTCCAGGTCTGGGAGGAGATCCCTCAGGAGACCGTCCGCCACCTCATCAGGAGCATGCACAGGCGATGTAGGGAGGTCATACAGGCACGTGGAGGCCACACACACTACTGAGCCTCATTTTGACTTGTTTTAAGGACATTACATCAAAGTTGGATCAGCCTGTAGTGTGTTTTTCCACTTTAATTTTGAGTGTGACTCCAAATCCAGACCTCCATGGGTTGAAAAATTTTGATTTCCATTTTTAATTTTTGTGTGATTTTGTTGTCAGCACATTCAACTATGTAAAGAACAAAGTATTTCAGAAGAATATTTAATTAACTCAGATCTAGGATGTTATTTTTGTGTTCCCTTTATTTTTTTGAGCAGTGTACATCCCCTGTCTCCAATTACATGGTAGGCTGTGAGTCACCCTCATCTGATATTTGAGCAATATTTCTTTTGTATGTGAAATCTGTGTTGAGCGTCTCTCCTGCGCCTGTTCACATGATTCTGGCTGTACAGTCAGTGTTTTCATTCCTCCATTGACACAGTTTTGCTGTTTTCTTTCTTACAGTTTCCATTTGCTGCTGTTTCTTCATCACTTTTCTGTTCTTGTCAGAGTTGACTGGATTTATTGCCAGTGAAATGTGAGTATTTAACCACAAATAAGCCAGTACAGAAAGTGTGGGATATGTAGATGTGTTCTTTAAAGTGGAAAAAAAAAAGTTTTACATTGGTTTGAATGAAAAACATTTATTTATTTTTTTCGTCTGGACAGCACATTCCGCTGCCATTGAAAATGAATGGGTCCGCACCTGTTCCGCAAAATTGCGGAACGCATGTGGACCCGTTTTACGGACGTGTGAATGGTTGTAACGCCATCACATGTTGTAATAGCAACTGGTTGGTTTCCTGCTGCTGCTTTTTAGCCTCCCGCTGCTGCAAGTTAGCCTCCATGAGGGCTTTCACGACCGCCTCCATTTTGTCAGGGGACATGGGTCGTAACCTTGCCGGCTTGATATAGGACATACACCCGTGCCCGGAAAAAAAAATACTTTTTCGGCCTTCAGGCCAGCCTCCCTGCGTGTGCCCGCTCCAAGCCACCAATTTGGGGATTTGCTCTGGTAGACAGGTTAGCGGACACCAGCAATGTGCGTTCCACATTTTGCGGACCGCACATTGCCGTCACTCTCATAGAAAGTGCCTTTTCTTGCAATTGTGGACAAGAATAGGACATGTTCTATTTTTTTTGTGAAACGGAAGTGCGGATCCGCAAATGCGGATGTGGACAGCACATTCCGCCGCCATTGAAAATGAATGGGTCCGCACCTGTTCCGCAAAATTGCGGAACGGATGAGGACCCATTTTGCGGACGTGTGAATGGACCCTTACACAGGGAATGCTATCAATCACTGATAATACCTCTCCATGTACATCTATCAGTGCTTGACAGCTATCTATGTATTCACACCTAGGGTCCATTTACACGTCCGTATGTGTTTTGCAGATCCGCAAAACACTGACACCGGCAATGTGCGTTCCGCATTTTGCGGACTGCACATCGCTGACACTCTCATAGATAATTCCTTTTTCTTGTTCGCAATTGCTGACAAGAATAGGACATGTTCTATTTTTTTTTGCGGAATGGAAATGCGGATGCGGACAGCACATTCCGGCCCCATTGAAAATGAATGGGTCCGCATCTGTTCCGCAAAATTGCGGACCCGTTTTGCGGATGTGTGAATGGACCCTTACACAGAGAATGCAATCACTGATAATACCTCCCCATGTACATCTATCAGTGACTGACAGCTATCTATGTATATACCCTTACACAGAGAATGCTATCAATCACTGATAACACCTCACCTGTGTACAACTATCAGTGACTGAAAGCTATCTATGTACCTGTATATACACTTACACAGAGAATGCTATCAATCACTGATAACACCTCACCTGTGTACAACTATCAGTGACTGACAGCTATCTATGTATATACCCTTATACAGAGAATGCTATCAATCACTGATAATACCTCCCCATGTACATCTATCAGTGACTGACAGCTATCTATGTATATACCCTTACACAGAGAATGCTATCAATCACTGATAACACCTCCCCATGTACATCTATCAGTGACTGACAGCTATCTATGTATATACCCTTACACAGAGAATGCTATGAATCACTGATAACACCTCCCCTGTGTACATCTATCAGTGACTGACAGCTATCTATGTATTCACACTGTGGGGATTTGCTCTGGTAGACAGGTTAGCGGACGCAGTATAGGGGCAAGGAACCAGGTTGTAAATTGAACTTTAGTGTTTTATTCACACTCAGCAAATCATAAGAGTCTTGGTGCTTGTTCATACACAGCAAAAACAAAACGGTGTTCACCTGGAATCCTAGGTTTCAGTTCACACCCGGCTGAGTGCTCAGCCGCAGAAAAGTTCACTGGCCTCTTCCAGGCGGCCTGCACGTCTGTTTGCAGTCTTTGGCTACTACCAGTAAAAGCCGTCCCGGATCAGCTTTACAGCCATACTAAACGGCTGAAGTGTCAGACTGCAATCTGCAATAATGACCCTTGAGAAAAACTGGCTCTTAACTCACCGAGGCCAGGAACCTCCGTGACACATACCGACCATCAATGATGGCCCCTTGTTCCTTCCTACAACACTTACACAGAGAATGCTATCAATCACTGATAACACCTCCCCGTGTACAACTATCAGTGACTGACAGTTATCTATGTATACACACTTACACAGAGAATACTATCAATCACTGATAACACCTTTCCCGTGTACAGCTATTAATTGTATACACACTTACACAGAGAGTGTGTATACATACAACTGAGGTCAGAAAGAGCAGAGATTTAAATGTATAAATTACAAGTTTTACTTAATCGTTTCCTATAAAACTCTATATCGATCTGCTCAGCTCCTCCTGCTCTATAACATGCTGCCTGCAGACTACACTGCATTTTTTGGTGACAGGTTCTCTTTAAAGATAATGCCACATTTCTAGCTGAATGTGCTCATTTTTGAACAGATAACATATTACTCATGGCATTTCCTAATATAAGGTAATTGTTTTTCTGGTTACTCCTCTGCTTCCCACAGACATTCTCAGAGCCCTTGTAATGTTTCCTGGACAATGCTACGCGTCCCATCCTGTATCATCCTACAGAAATGTACAATAGATGAAGGTCCAGTCAGCGTCACTCCTTCCCAGTGTGAATGTTTTTACAATTATTCCCCCTTCTTTGTACACTCTATACGCAGTCCATTTTCTTTCCAACAATGGCTGCTAATGTAAGTTAATTGGTAAAATTTGTTTGCTCCCTATCACAGTATGGAGTTACTGTGTTCTTCCGCATTCTTTGAATGCATTTAGTTGGTCATAGACATAGGATAATCAGTATCTTTCCCAAATCTTTTATGTTGCTCCTGGTCCCAATAAAGATGGGGTAGTAAAAAAACATATTGGCTTATTTTCACTTTAGAGTTGTTGAAAGGATTGGCACAGCACTAAGGTGCACTTTGTAGTTAGTCTAGAAAAGTTGGAAGGAATGTTGAGTCTCAAGCCACACCACTGGTGTTAGAAACCCTCTTGGAGGTCCCTAGGTTTACTTGTAGAAGTCAATCCAAAAAAGAAAAGAGCAACTTGAAGCACAGCTATTCTCATACTCCAAAAAGATACTCAAATATCCAGCTTAGGCCTCGTTCACATCACCGTTTCTCCTTTCCGTTCTCCGGCTCCGTTGAGAAGCCGGAGAACGGAAAGGATGGATTCTGCAGATAACTGAGACCTAACAGAGCGTAACGGAGCCTAAAGACCCCATAGACTATAATGGGGTCCGTTCTGTGTCCGCTCAGAACATTATTTTTGAGCGGAGACGAAAGGCCTGTACAGGCTCAGGACTTGTCTGTCTTTGGGCTCTTGTAGTATCTCCAGGTATGGGGCCAGTTTGTATTCTCTCTGCAGTGATTGGTAGACGGTGAGTTTCTTGGAGTTTGCTATGTCATTTCTCCGTTCTCTGACATAGTTTTCTTTAGAATTGTTCATTACATCCTTTATTTGGTATTTTGTTAGGCCGTGTGTATGGGAGCTTTGGATGGACAGGGTGGAGATCAGTTGTTGCAGCCCACATGATTTGGAGTGGTCCTTGTTGGCCAGTAGGGCTTTATGGTGGTATGAGTTGGGGCTGCTGTTCTGTAGGTGGTTCCAATATGATAACGCCCTCTTCTGTACTGCAAGAAGTAAAGAAAATCTGCCCAGCTCAGGAGGTGTTTGCAGAATTCCAGGTGGAATGTTTCTGTTGGGCTGGAATCCCATTTGGTTCGGTCTGGATAGGTGATGGGGGGTAATGACGCTGTCAAAGATTTTAAGCCAGACTGTCACAGGTGGTTTTATTTTGTGTAGTCTTCTCCTAATAGCATAGAAGGTTCTACACGCCTTGTCTCTCAGGGCCTCTATGGCTGGCTTGAAGCTTTCTGTTTGGTTTATATCTAGGCCGAGGTATGTATAGCAGTTGGACTCCTCAAGAGTGCAGCTGTTTAGTGTGAGGGAAGAACTCTTGATTTTTGTGTTCTTCCTTTGGAAAACCATGACCTTTTTGTTTTCTTTGCGTTGATGGGTAGTGCCCATGCCGCACTGTACTTCTCCAGGACTTCCAGGCTGTCTTGTAGGCCTTTCTCTGTTGGTGACAGCAGTAATAGGGGATCATCTGCATACAACAGGAACTTCACCTATGTGTCATGTAGGGCCAGTCCTGGTGCTGAGGAGGATTCTAGGGCTGCAGCCAGTTCATTGATGTAAATGTTGAACAGAGTTGGACTTAAACTGCAGCCCTGTCTAACTCCACTAGCCTGCTGGAAGTACTCTGTTCTTTTCCCATTCATCTTTATGCTGCAGATGTTCTCAGTATAGGAGCTCTTGATGACCTCATAAGTCTTCCCTCCTATTCACTCTCCAGTAGTTTGAGGAACAGACCTGGGTGCCACACGGAGTCAAAGGCCTTCTTAAAGTCCACAAAGCAGGCAAATATCTTCCCGTGCTTTGTATTGTGGACATGGTTCTTGATGAGAGTATAGTGTATGTGTAGAGTATAGATGTGATCAGTAGTGCGATGGTTTGGCATGAACCCGGCTTGGCTTCTATGGAGGATATTACGCTGTGTCAGGAAGGTGGGGATCCTTCTGTTCAGAATACTATTGAACAGTTTTCCCAGCGTGCTGCTGACAGATTCCTCTGTAGTTGGCCGGGTCCTACTGGTCTCCACTCTTATGGATGGGTGTTATGAGGCCTTGGTTCCATACGTCAGGGTAGTGCCCAACACTCAGGGCCAGATTGAAGACATTCCATATTGCGGCATGTACCTCTGGAGAACTGTGTTTTATCATCTCTGGAAAGATTTCATCCATCCCACTGGATCTTTTACATCGCAGGTCTTGAATTTTCTCAGCTATTTCTTGGGGTGTAATGGGTGTGTCTAGGGGGTTTTGGTAATCCTTTGATTGTTTCCTCCATTTCATTGAGTCTTTGGATGATGTGAATTTGTTCCACACTCAGCTCCTCATATGGAATGCCTTTGTACAGGCTCTTGAAGTAGTTGAGCCAGATGTTGCCATTTTGGATGTGGAGATTGGTTTTCTTGGATCCTGAGCCGATTTGATTCCAGGTTTCCCAGAAAGAGTTTTCCTGAAGAGCATCTTCCAGTTGTTGCAAGTTTCTGGAGATGAAGTCTTGTTTCTTCTTTCTCAGGATTTGTTTGTAGTTTTTCTGTAGGGCCCCATAAGTGCTCCTCAGATCAATATTGTCAGGGTCTCTGTGTTTTTTATTTGAAGCTGTTCGCAGGGCGTTCCTTAGAGTTTGGCATTCTCTATCAAACCATTTATTTGGCTGATTTTCGGTGGGTGACTTTTTTTATGTTAGAGGTAGGGGTGGGCGATATGGCCTAAAATCTATATTGCGATATAATTTTAAGCATGTGCAATATGCGATATATATTGCGATATATTATTTTCTATATTTGGGGGGGGGGGGTGTTTAACCCCTTAGGGACGCATGACGTACCGGTACGGCATGTTTCCCAAGTCCTTAAGGACCCATGACGTACCGGTACGTCATGAGTTTAAAATAAGATTGCGGCGCCCCGGGGGTTAATCCGAACGGGATGCCGGCTGAAATCATTCAGCCGGCATCCTGTCACAACGCCGGGGGGGGGGGGGGGGGGTCATGTGACCCCCCCGTATCGGCGATCGCAGCAAACCACAGGTCAATTCAGACCTGCGGTTTGCTGCGCTTTTAGCCGATTCTGATCCCCGCGGTCTCTGACCGCGGTGATCAAACTTTAAAATGCCCGAAATAAAGTTTTATTAACCCCCCCTGCACCCCTGAATGATATTATGTGGGCGGATGGTGCAGGGGGGGGTGTCGCAGGCGGTGCGGGAGGCGGGCAGAGGTTATACCAGGGTGTCAGCACATTGCTGACACCCTGGTATAAACGGCTGACATCGGTGATGCGATGTCAGCCGTTTAACCCTTTCCATACATCGGTCCGTACGGACCGCTGTATGGAAAAGGTTAACAGCTCAGGGAGCACCCTCCCTCTCCCATCAGGGGGCTGCTGTGCCTTTGCAGCCCCCCGATGGGAGAGGGAGAGAGCTCCCAGACAGCCCCCCGACAGCCCCGTCCTTACCCTTCCCCGTCTGCGCAGTTGTGGCTACAACTGAGCAGACGGGGAAGGTTCCCATGGCAACAGGACGCCTTCTCAGGCATCCTGCTGTCCATGGTGCTGAACAGATCTATGCTAAAGTGTAAGTAAAATATAGTACAGTACCCTATATAGTGTACTGTACTGTATTATACAGACATCAGACCCACTGGATCTTCAAGAACCAAGTGGGTCTGGGTCAAAAAAATGTAAAAGAAAGTGAAAAAAGTTAAGATAAAAAAAACAAACATTTATCACTGAATAAAAAATACACTACACATATTAGGTATCGCCGTGTCCGTAACGACCTGATCTATAAAACGGTCGTGTTACTTTCCCCGCACGGTGAACGCCATAAAAATAAAAGAAATGAGGAAATTGAAATTTTGCCCACCTTACTTCCCAAAAAAGGTAATAAAAGTGATCAAAAAAGTCGCATGTACGCCAAAATAGTACCAATCAAACCGTCATCTCATCCCGCAAAAATCATACCCTACCCAAGACAATCGCCCAAAAAATGGGTTAAAATGGAAAATTAGGCAAAAAAATTAAATTCTCAAATTTCATCCCCATTTGCCAATAACTCTTGTGCAACACCTAAAGGGTTAATGAAGTTTGTAAAATCAGTTTTGAATACCTTGAGGGGTGTAGTTTATAGAATGGGGTCATTTTTGGGCGGTTTCTATTATGTAAGCCTCGCAAAGTGACTTCAGACCTGTAGTGGTACCTAAAAATTGGGTTTTTGTACATTTCTGAAAAATTTCAAGATTTGCTTCTAAACTTCTAAGCCTTGTAACATCCACAAAAAATAAAATATCATTCCCAAAATGCTACAAACATGAAGTAGACATATGGGGAATGTAAAGTCATCACAATTTTTGGGGGTATTACTATGTATTACAGAAGTAGAGAAACTGAAACTTTGAAATTTGCAAATTTTTCAAAATTTTTGGTAAATATGGTATTTTTTTTATGCAAAAAAAATTTACCTTTTTGACCCAATTTTAGCAGTGTCATGAAGTACAATATGTGACGAGAAAACAATCTCAGAACGGCCTGGATAAGTCAAAGCGTTTTAAAGTTATCAGCACTTAAAGTGACACTGGTCAGATTTGCAAAAAAGTCCTTAGGGTGAAATAGGGCTGAGTCCTTAAGGGGTTAAACTTTTTTTTATTTTTTTTTACTTTTTATATAATAACTATTAGCCTCCTTAAGGGCTAGAACCCTTGTCATATTCACCCTAATAGAGCTATATTAGGGTGAATAGGACTTTACACTCTCCCTGCTGCCCTGTGCTTTGTGCACACAACAGCAGGGAGCTGACCATGGCAGCCAGCCTCTCATGTTCCCCCCCAGCCTCTGATCTGCCCGCCTCCCCAGCCTCTGATCTGCCCGCCCCCCCAGCCTCTGATCTGCCCCCCCAGCCTCTGATCTGCCCGCCCCCCCAGCCTCTGATCTGCCCCCCCAGCCTCTGATCTGCCCCCCCCAGCCTCTGATCTGCCCCCCCCTAGCCTCTGATCTGCCCCCCCCCCAGCCTCTGATCTGCCCCCCCCAGCCTCTGATCTGCCCCCCCAGCCTCTGATCTGCTCCCCCAGCCTCTGATCTGCCCCCTCTGGTAACTCAAACCCACCCCCCTCCCTCCCTCCCTCCCCAGTATTAATCATTGGTGGCAGTGGCCACAGGGTCCCCCCCCCCCATCATTGGTGGCAGTGGGCAGTTCTGATCGGAGTCCCAGCAGTGTAATGCTGGGGCTCCGATCGGTTACCCTGGCAGCCAGGACGCTACTGAAGTCCTGGCTGCGATGGTATGTTAGTGAGCAGCATTATACTCACTTGCGCCGTGGCCGCCGGTCGCTCCTTCTTCTCATAGGTCTGTGCGGCGCATTGCTAATGCTATAAGCATTAGCAATCTGCCGCACAGACAGAAGGAGCGCCCGGCGGCCACGGCGCACGTGAGTATAATGCTGCTCACTAACATACCATCGCAGCCAGGACTTCAGTAGCGTGACTCCTGGCTGCCATGGTAACCGATCGGAGCTGCCCACTGCCACCAATGATGGGGGGGAGGAGGGGGACCCTGTGGGATATGGCCGGCACATTCATTGGTGGTGCAGTGACCACAGTCCCTCCCCTCCTCCTACTCTGTCCTCATTGGTGTTCAGCGGCAGCCGCGCACAGTGGGGAGGGAGGGACTCCCTCCTTCTCCACTGTGCCGGCTCAGGAGAAAATGGTGCGCGCAGAGAGCGCGATCATATCGCGGTCCAGCGATATGGCGAAAATCCATATCGTGGCCCAAATTTATATCGCATATCGACTAGGGATCGACCGATATTGATTTTTTTAGGCCGATAGCCAATAATTTATACCGATATTCTGGGTATTTTTATTTTTGAATGAAAAAAAAAATTTCCTACACAAATCTGCTGAAAATTAATATGTTTATTGTTAACGTGTATTATTATTTTATTTTTTTGTTAATCTTTCATTTATACTTAATATTTTTGTGTGTTTTTTTTTTTTTTTAACTAACTTTTAGCCCCCTTAGGGACTAGAACCCTTGTCCTATTCACCCTGATAGAGATCTATCAGGGTGAATAGGATCTCACACTGCTGCTCTGTGCTCAGCAGCAAGGTTACTGACTATGGCAGCCAGGGCTTTAATAGCGTCCTGGCTGCCATGGTAACCGATTGGAGCCCCAGGTTTACACTGCTGGGGCTCCGATCGGAGGAGCAGGGGAGAGGGGATCCTGTGGCCACTGCCACCAATGATTAATACTGGGGGGCTTGGGGGGGGGGGGGGGCGCACTGCGCCACCAATGAAGATACCTCTCTCATTCACATACAGGAGGCGGGAGCTGGCTGCAGAATCACATAGCCGGCTCCCGACCTTTATGAACGGTAGCTGCGATCCGCGGCACCTAAGGGGTTAACTACCGCGGACCGCAGCTGCTGTTCATACTAGAGGTCGGGAGCCGGCTATGTGATTCTGCAGCCAGCTCCCGCCTCCTGTATTTGAATTAATGAAAGACTCATCTTCATTGGTGGCGCAGCGGCCACAGCCCCTCCCCTCCCCTCCTCTTGTCTTCTCCCCTCTCATTGGCGGCAGCGAGAGCAGCAGCACAGGGGGAGGAGACACTGCTTCCTTCTCCCCTGTGCTGCGGAGGGAACACAGAGAGCGCTGAGAGCAGCGCGTTCTGTGTTCCCATTACGTTATCGGTATATCGGCAAAATAGATGCCGATACCGATAACCGTCAAAATCCTCAATATCGGCCGATAATATCGGTGAAACCGATAATCGGTCGATCCCTAATATCGACTATACCGCCCACCCCTAGTTAGAGGTTTCTGCAATGATTTGTAATATTTTTTGGAGGTCCTCTGCTGCTCGGTTCACCCCTTGGGGACCTAATACATAGGTGGTGTTGTGGAAGTTTACAAACCGTTCTTCGATGTCGGGTCTGTTGGCTACCTCTCTGTAGGTTGTGGTGGACTGTCTGGACCATTTAAATGATGGTGGGAGGTTGTATAGACCGGTCTGATGGGGTTTTGAGGATGGCTTGTTTGAGGATTTGATATAGAGCAGTAGTTGGCTGTGGTCTGACAGGTGTGTTTGTGAGGTAATTGTGAAGGCGTTGATGTCTGTGGGGTTCATGTCTGTGATGGCGTAGTCTACCATACTGTTACCTACATGGGAGCTTAGTGTGTATCTTCCCAGAGAGTCTCCCTTGGTGCGGCCATTCAGAATGTAGAGCCCTAGACTCCGACACAGATTCAGCAGTTTTCTTCCACTCTTGTTGATTGTACTGTCATAGCTGTTTCTCTGTGTCTGTATTGACTCCTGGCAGTAGCTTTCAGATCCCAATATGTATGTGTTCCCCTCTGCGGTGACATAGTCCTTTTCTCTCCCAGTTCTGGCATTGAGGTCTCCGTAGATGAGCACATGTCCTAGAGCATTGATGGCGAACCTATGGCACGGGTGCCAGAGGCGGCACTCAGAGACCTCTCTGTGGGCACCCACACCCTGGAAAAAGTCTATGGTGTACCAATATAGGGTTGTTGCGGGTATCGAAATTTCGATACCCAATCGATACTTTTGTCCCGGTATCGATACGATACCGGGATTTCCGTTTTTTCGATACTGGGCTGCGCTTCTGCGCAGTCTAGTCACTCTCTGAACATGAGCGCGCTGCTATCGGCGCGCTCATGTTATCTCAGCACTCAGCAGCACGGGGAGAAGGAAGCTGTCCTCCCTCCGCCCTGTGCTGCTGCCGCTGCCACCAATGAGAAGAGAGGGGCGGAGGAGGGGCGGCAATGAGAAGAGAGGGGCGGAGGAGGGGCGGCAATGAGAAGAGAGGGGCGGAGGAGGGGCGGGCGCACTGCGCCACCAATGATAGGATTACTATCGGAGCGATGGGAGGAGACATCAGCTTCACTAGTGGGCGTTCCTTTTCCCTGCGCTGCGATTGGACAGCGCTACAGCCAGGGAGAAGGAACGCCCACTAGTGAAGCTGATGTCTCCTCCCATCGCTCCGATAGTAATCAGCAGCATGTGGAGCAGGAGAGGAGACAGTAATGGGGCACTGCGGGCGAACGGAGCGGCGCCCAGGACTAAATGGTGAGTGCTGAGACATCGCTGGGCGCCGCTCTGTGTGGCCTAATAGTGAAAGTCTGGACTCATATACAGTAGTCAGTCTTTAACACATACAGGAGGCGGGTGCCGGCAGCAGAATCGCATTGCCGGCACCCTGCCCCTGACAGGGAGCTGCGATCAGCGGCAGTTAACTGCCGCTGATCTGCTAGTACCCGCCTCCTGTATAAAGGGGTAAAATCATTGGTGGTGCAGTGTGCCCCCCCCCCCCTCAATCCCCCCATCCCATTAAAATCATTGGTGGCACAGTGCGCCGGCCCCTCTCAACCCTCCAGTATTAAAATCATTGGTGGCAGTGGCCACAGGGACCTCTCCACTCCCCCTCATTGGTGGTGCAGTGGCAGCTTCTGATCGGAGCCCCAGCTGTGTAAGCCTGGGGCTCCGATCGGTTACCATGGCAGCCAGGACGCTACAGAAGCCCTGGTTGCCATGGTAACATCCCTGATGCTGTGTGCACAAAGCACAGAGCAGCAGGGACAGTGTGGAGTCCTATTCACCCTGATAGAGATCTATCAGGGTGAATAGGAAAAGGGATGAAAGATCCCAGGTTCTAGCCCCTAAGGGGGGAAATAGTTATTAAATAAAAAGTGAAAAAAAAAAAAAAACACTAAAATATGAAGTATAAATCACCCCCCTTTTCCCAATTTCACATATAAAATATATAAATAAACATATTACATCGCCACGTCAGAAAAGTCCAAACTATTAAAATATAAAAAAAAAATCTAGGTGGTGAATGCCGGAACAGAAAAAATAAAATAAAAACTGCGCGATTCGCCATTTTTAAAAATGAGGAATGCACGTGGCTTTTTTTGTTTATTTTTTTCGCGTGGTATCGAGTATCGCAATACTTTTTCATGGTATCGAAACCGAATCAAAAATTTGGTATCGCAACAACTCTATACCAATATACCTTAGACTTTTCCTGCCATTCATCAGCGCAGGGCGCACTATGAACAGCATAGGCAGCGCACTGAATGTAGGCAGAATATTGTAAATAAATGATAAAGTACATGGAAGATATTCTATATTGGACTGTAGTATTCAAGGTAAATTGCTGTGTTGGCACTTTGCGATAAGTAAGTGGGTTTATGTTGCAGTTTGGGCACTCGGTCTGTAAAAGGTTCGCCATCACTGTCCTAGAGACTGGAAGTGGTTGATCTCACTTTGTAGAGCCTCATAGATGTCTGGTCTGAAGTATGGGGATTCGGGTGGGGCGATATATGCTGCACACAGGTAGATGTCGGACTGAGAGGTGAGGATGGAGCTACTTATTTTCATCCAGATGTGGCGCTCTCCTTTTTTGATTGCTCTGATGTTGTCATGTAGCTCTTCTTTATACCACACTAAAATTCCTCCTGAGTAGCGACCCTGTTTGATGTTTTTATCTTTCTGGGTGGGCACGGAGAATTCTCTATAGCCGACAGGCTCTTGTAATTCATCCTGTGCCCGGCTCCGTGTTTCCAGAAGGATTTGTATGTCACTATCCTGCAATCTTTGTATGAAGTCTGGATCTTTTACTTTGGATCCAAAGGCTGAAGCGTTCAGACCTTGAATGTTCCAGCTGCTGATTATAAGTGATGTCATTTTGGGTTGTTATACCTTGTAATGAGTAAATTGTATGGGACAGTCCAGGTTGTAGATGGTCGTCACTGTGTCTGTTACATAATTGGTTCAGTCACATTAATTTGTTATGGACCCTCCTCAGCACGTTATGTATCTCCTCCATGTCTCTGCTCTCTGGTGGTCTTGATATCCATCTTGGGGTGGGTGCTTACCCCCCATTTCTGCCATCTGCGCGGTCTTGGTTTTGGGTTCAATGTGTTGTCCTTGTATTGGTTTGATGATTGAGGTCTTCTTGCTGTTATTATGTTAGTTTTTGTTTTGTTTCTACCAGGTTCAGGAGTATGGGTTCTGTTCAGCACAATGTCTTTTAGCTCTCTGGCCAGGTGACTCACCCCTTGTTTGTTGAGGTGTTTGTTATCATAGAGGTGATGATGTGTTATGGATGGATGTTGGGCCAGGTGAATGTTGGGCTTTGAGCTAGTTTTATCAGCCAGTTCTGTATTTATCTTATAAATGATATGGTCTGGTATGTCCATCCTTGGAAGTAGACAGGACAGTATGACTTTGGAGTGGGGGAATTTTTGCTGTGCAGTCTCTGTTAGTAGTGACAGTCTGTCTGCAATGGCTCCTTGTTGTTTCTGGATGTTGCTTGTTCCTGTGTGTATGATGATGTGTTTGGGGTCGATGAAATAGGGATTGTTGAGGACTTCTGTCGCATGTTCAATTGTAGCACAGAATATTTTGGTGACTCTCTTTCCTGGGAAGAGCCGTTGTGTGTTGAGGTATTTCCCATTTGAGTCCATTATTATAATTTCAGAAGTGTGATGTCTGGGGTTTGCTGGCTGTCTGGTGGTGGCTTCAAGATTATCTGAGGCTTTCACTGCTCTTTGTTATGTTGATTTTTGGACACTCATTAGTCTTCTTGGTGTCTTGTTCATTGTTGTGTACTTTGTCAGTACATATCATCCTTTTTGATCCTCTCTCCTGGTTGTTGGGCTGTGTTTGTGTTTTTAGTTGTGTTATCTCTTCTCTGAGTTGGGTATTTTCCTCTTGTAGATGTCGGATCTTCAATTGCACTTCCTGTAAGGAACCTATGTTCAGATTTCAGTTTGTTTATTTCTTCTCTGAGTTGGTCATTTGTATTGCTTTCAGCTAATTGTCTTTGTCTTTGAAGCTGTTCCTTGAATTGAACGAAATCTCTTTCTAATTGAGATGAGCATTCTCTGAGGACCTCGGGTGAGGGGCACGCTGGACTGGGACATGATGCAGGCATGTCTCTGGAGGATGTCTCTGCTGGAATTTGTTCCTCACAGGTCTTGTTCGATGGACTTTGTATATCCTTATAGACTTTGGCCTGTTCTTTAATTTGAGGGAAGAGTTGTTCAAATTCTTCCAATTTGGCCTCGGTGCCTTGTGCCATGATGGTGCCATTGTGGTAGATGTTCAGGGTTAGTACCTCACACTGTTGATTTTCCTCATCCCTGACCTTGATCTGCCGGTCCTTGCAGATGCCTCCTTTTGTGATTATTATTAGAGAATTTGCAGAAATCTCTATGCCAGGCCTCACTGTTCTCAGTATAAAAGAGTACATTGGATTTCTTCCTGTCATGGTCATTGTTAGAAAAGTCAGCAAACAAGCTTTCTGGGTTTTGTTGCATTAGTATTTTTTTTTCCCTTGCTTTTTTTGCTTGGCTGTTCTTTTCTGTCTCTGAGTAAACAAACTCCAAGGTGTTAGACCCCCTGCTGGCTGTGGCTTGTGTGTTGGAGTCTTTGCTAGCAACATCTTCTGTGTTCTGTCCTTTTTAAATTGCAGTTTTCCATGGTGAAAGTATTTGTATGTTTCAAATATAGACCATATATTTTAGTAATCCTGTGTGTTGTTGGTGTGGTGGCAGGATGGTCTAACCTTGTGTTATTCTGTTGGAATCCTTGGAATTCTTTCTGGTTAAGCTTGTCCTCTTCTCCTCTAGATGGTCTTGTCGTTTTTTACTTAGTTTTCCTCAAATCTCTCTTTTCATTGAATATTTTGTTCTTGCTTGTTGTTGTTTTGCATCTTCTCTTGGTTTTTCCTTTTTTTTTCTTCTCCTGGTTCTGTCCTTCAATTTTTGCTCATTACAAGGTACAAAGTGGTTCTGGTTGAGGAGCTCATTCTTAGGCCCCATTCACACGTCCGCAATTCTGTTCTGCATTTTGCGGAACGGAATTGCAGACTTATTCATTTCTAAGTGGACAGACTTTGTCCCGCTCGGATCCGGAATTGC